>NC_072853.1:16802629-19202629 GCF_028858705.1 Grus americana
GCTAATTTTAAATGAATATGAGCAATGGGATGAAGCGTTTTCATTTGAACATGGTTTGTAAAAACAAAAAGCTTCCTGAGATAGCGTGGGTATGCTGAAAGCAGTACTGCACCGACATATTTAAACTTTACAGTTCTCAAGTGATTTTTTTTTTTTTCAGCGACTGTGGCGAGGCTGTTCTAAAAGTCTGTATCAGTCATAGTGAAATACTGCATTGGTTTTGATTTCTTTGATATTCTGGAGAATGATAGTGTATGAGAATTATTTTTCTTTTTTTATTGTCCTCATTTTAAGTGATGGCAGAGCAATGAATAGAACAATAATTTATTGAGTATTCACACACTGTATGTATACTTTCATTATATATTTATAGAAGACCTATTGTTCTGTGTTTTCTGCTGGAGGCTAGTCTTGTAAAAGAATAGTCTAGAATAGACTCACTTGGTGCATGTGTTGTCCATTTGCCTGTCAGCAATAGTTTTGACAGAAAAACCAGGGAGTTTGAGTGACTGCTGGTCTGTCTTAAGGTATGGTAATGAGGCTAATTAGGAGAGATGAGAGCTGAACTGGATATGTGAAGGCAATTATCCGTGAAACTTTTGTCATGCTTTATCTTTATCAGATCTCTCTCTCTGTATTTTTGGCATTTGCCAGTGACACGCAGAATGGAAATATTTGAAGTGATACATATTTTAGAGAAGTGAAGTAAAGAAGGAAGGCAGAGGGAAATTTATATGAGAACATCTCATTATTAAACTGTACAACTTAACGAGGATATTGTAGTTCAGCAAGAAAAAACCTTGCCTGTGTTATTCTTGTCACTTACATTGACATGAATTAAAATCAATTACTTTTTGTAATAATGAACTTATTAGACACCTACCTCTCCCCTGTTAAGTGCATATTGTTTTGTTTGCTCCTTTTATGTTATGAGTAGCTGCAGCAAGCATGTTATTAAATGTACTTGAAAGAAAAGCATGCAAAGAGCATGAAAAGACAGTGAAAAGGCGTTTAATTGTAAATTAAAAAAAAACTGAAATTTTCTCATTTCTGTTTTCAGGAGGCTAGTGCGATTTACTTTCAGACTGTTTCTTACACCAATCCAGTACAAACTGATTAAAAAAGAAGCACTGAACAGAGCAAATGAAAACCAGGTGTCACAAGTCTTGATAAATCAATGCACATAATCCACAAAGAAAGAAGGTGACAAATGAAACTTGCACATTAATGAGACCATAACCAGGCTCAATTACTAGGCCGTTTTGAAGAGCCATAGTAACTTCACACATCTTTTTATGTTAGAGGGAAAAATGACATCCTCTGAGCTCCCTGCACACTCGTGCTTCTTGCACTATGTCAAAAGACAGGATACCTCTAATCCACTTTTAAAAAGAATGTAGTGTTAGAGAAAAATCTAGCTATATAAGACATGCTCAATGACTTTTTAAAAGAAAAAATCTACTTCATAATTACATCATTTTACTTGTACATTTTATGTGAGTCTACCAAATGTGCTTATAAAGTCAGATTACAGACTGCAAGTCAAATATATCTCAGTAGCGTGTAGTCCTCTCTTCTGAACTTGTTAGAAGTATGGCAAGGAGCATAGTGAATAGATCTGTAATAAAGATCAACACTTAGGGCCCAGATGTTTTTCCATTAAGCACCAGTTCTTTTTTTCCAGATATTGTTTTGTAATACATATGTTAGGAGCTTTGAATTTACTGCTAACAACATTACACATGTCCAGAACGCCAGCACAAAATACCTGAGGTCTACAATAATAATCCTAAATCTTCCATGAAGGGCTGAATTGTATATAGTGTCTTTAATCTCATTTGCTTTTAGTGATGATATGGAGAATTGCTTGATCTCAGATAGACCCATTGCCCACTTGCTACAGTAAGATCTCCTTATTCTGTAAAGCACAGCGGACTATCGCTGCTATCAGCACCCCCTTCCTCTCTTTCCCTTCATTCTTCGTGCACACATGTACACACTCCAAAACCCTCTCTTCTTTCAACACTACAAAGACAGCCCCAAGTGGTTTATTGCAGATTATAATCCACAGGCATTAGCTTCTTAGATAGCTTCTACTGATCTTTAGTAAAAAGGCTACTGTTGCCTCCATGAGAGAATTTAGAGGACTCCTCTTTCCATCAGCTTTTATGCGATGGAGAAGAGGATGAAAAACCATAGTCCACAGGAATAGCAATAATTATAAAACAAAACCAAAAACAAAACTGGCTTGGCAGTTTTCTGTAGGATGAGAATAAGGGAATGACCACAGAACTGCCACTTTAGTCATGAGCAAAAGCAGTGCCAGGGACACAGGACCTCTTTCCATGTGTGGTACCCTTTCTCATTATAGACTTCATGTTCAGTATTCACAATTACAAAGATCTAGAATATAGCTTTGTGCAAGAGGGACAACTGAAAACAGTAGATCATTTATCTGTTACCTATCAGCTTGACTAAACAGAAACTCCTCGTATGCATTCCTACTCCTTTCAGCTCCTCTTCTCCTCTATTTACAGTCTGCTGTATTATGCATGGCTGTTCGTTAGTATAAATTTACAAAAAGAACAAACGTACCTGTCTTCAAGTGTCACTGGGAAGAGGACTCAACATCTCGTGATCCAATCCCACAGCTAAATAATCTAAAGAAGTAACTTACCTAGTTGCAGAAGCTAACCTTTTTTTTTTTTTAGCGTGTCTGGATGTCTTTACCATATTTTCCTAGCCGGTTGACAATGGTGGTATATAAACACTTAAAACATTTTATTATAGTATCACACTGCTGCGACAGGTTACCTATGGTACTCGTAACGAACAGGTTACTAATGAAGTGTCATTTCCTTGCCTTATTTGGTTTGTGTTGCAACCTTAATTATATTTCGATTTCAGAATAAACTCTTAAAGTAGCGTACTGGGATTTGGCCACACGACTTGCATTAACATTAATCAAAATCGCGTGTCTGAATTCCCACCACACTACAAATGTACCTTGGGATTGTTAATGGGGATTGTGGGTGGGGGGGTGGGCATGCAAAGAAGGCTTCACCGACGGCTTCCTTTTGTTCGGAGTCGCATTCGTGCTCTTCATACCTGAAATAAAAGATGGCAGTGAATACTGAAGCCCTTTGTTCGCAGGCTGTGTCAGTGAGGACAGTGACAATTCATGTTTCCTCACTTTAATCAGCATGAACCCAGCAAGTCCTTTGTGCTGATATGCTGAGATGGTAACTGTAACCTGGGGGGAACAGTCACGTCTTTGGTGTAACCGTGAGATTTTGAACTGAGGATGAAAGCCTGGTTCAGATAAAATAAAGCTTCATTTCCATCATCAGCGTCTGTTCCAACCAAGGCTTTTAATCAGCAATTTGCATGTTGCTTGAGTTTTGCGTTCTTCCATATTTTCCTGTTTCTGGTTGCAAGCAAAGTGCCAAATACTACTGTAACGGAGGGAAACTGTTTCAGCAGTTCTTGCAGTCCCAGTGGAGGCAGTGCCCAGAGTTTAGTGAGACAGCCTGCTCAGGGGTCCTCCTGGCTAATTAAGTAGGCTCCAGGGGTTAGACTCATTTTGGTATGGTTGGCCATGGACTGAAAAGTGTTGGTGCATTTTTTCCATATGTGTCTTGGTCACCGATTCAGAGACATGATTATATCGTGGGTTTAATACCAGAATATCTCACAGAACCAAAATAAAATAATGTCTTCAGGTCCTCTTTAATACACAAATGAAGTTCCCTCATTAAAAATAAATTTTTAAAAAGCTGCACATATTGCTCCAGTACCAAACTCAAGAGAGTATGTGGCTGGGAATCAGAGCCAGTGAAGCTCAACTGTTTATAAATCAACCATGGTTATAAGTTGTGTTTTTGCAGCTATGTCTTCTGCTGGCTTCTTTGGAGCATCTTTAAAGAAAAAGACAATTTTAAAAAACAACATTCCATGTCTAAGCTAATCCACGTTTTGCATCAGAAGAAACCTTCAGAAAAAATCCTGACGTTTCCTTGAATGATGGAATGATGGGTGCTGACTGACTGAAAAACATGAAAAAGGAGTTTCATTTACTGGATTTCAAAGCAGTTACCTCATAAAATAAATAATAACTTTCCATAATGCTTTCCCATTAGTCCATATATGTAATGCAAATAAATGAATAAGAAGTTTCATATCCTCCAAAGTTTACAATGATTCCACGACGTCAAGACAAACAGTTTCTATCTGTAGTGATGACTCATTGATTTGGTGTAACACCCCAAGACTCGTTTAAGAAAAATACAGTTATGTCCCTTTGGCTGACTGAGGCTCTAACATTTAATAAAACCAGAACCCCAGGCATTTTCTTAATTTTTGTCTTAGGTCCAATCTTGCAAAAGCTTATGGATGTGCTTAACTTTACACAGGTGAATAGGCTTATGAAAATAAATTAGATCTCTCCCATGCTTAAAATTCAGTACAACATTTTATTTTTTTTTGTATGAGCAAGGCTTTTCTGTGCTGCTATAAAATTCATTTTTATTTCTACTTTATCACATTCAGATGCTTTCTTTGCTATGTTTTCTGTTTTAAACTAGCACTTTCTGAAATATAGTGTTCCCACTGTGGCATTGGCAAGAAAAAGAAAAAAGATGTATTTGCAACTTGTATGGCTCCAATGAAAGTGCTAATAAAGATTGCCTTAATCCTAGAATCCAACGAAAAAAACATTAAAATCACTAATGAACAAGCCAAGAGGTATTGTGTAATGAAACAGTTAAAGTAGCACTTGTTTCCTGGCAATGATAGAAAAGATTTTTTCATTTTTTAAAATTGTTTCAAAAGCATCTTTCAGTGTACAGTCCTTTTCAGTTTGCATCTGTCTGCATCGTGAGCGATCCTTTCACCCCCTTTTCAAAGCCGTATGAAGCTTGCAATGCAGGATAATTAAAACAAATCTTGAGTAAACTGTTTTGTGGAGATAGAAGTTTGATGGTTGAATATATAAAAAATTGTAACCAGATGTTGTGCAGAAGCCATAGTAGTTTAAAGATCACGAGCTTTTTCTTTTTTCTTTTTTTTTTATGAAGCAAAAATATTCTAATTGAAGTTGTCAGCAGGAGTGAGACTAATATGCCTGTATTTGATTAAATAATAGTTTATTTAACATTCAGTGTGGCCCAAAATTGGCTGAGAGTAAAATACAGAAACTTCTTACTTTAAATTTTTGTATTTAAAGAGGGTGAAAAGTAAACCTAGTTAGTGTTAACATTTTTGCTTGATATTCCCAACTATTGTATTATTTGTCCACTTCTGTGTCTCATTGGAATGCTGTGCTATCCACTGCACACACATTTTCTTCCTATTTTCTTATTGACTGGTTGGTTGATGGAAGAAATGGAAAAAGAAAGATGGGCAATAAAGTCTGGAATGCACTGGTTGATCAGAATTATTACTGAAATCTGGTAGAACTTAGGAGCATAACGCAAGCATCATCCAACATCCCTTCTTGCTAGTCCGTGCAAAGCACAGAGACTCCGGCAGACACATTAAAGGATATTCGTGCATGAAAAGGGTTGTGTGTTTTAAAAATACCAGAATATTGAAGTATGTGCAGTAGATTTCCTGGCAGTTATTTACTCTGTACGGCATAGCAGTGTTTAATGGGTAAACTCAGATGAAGTATTGACTAAGATTCTTTCACTAGATGGTTGCTAATTTTTTCTATTGCTTCACTAATGAGCATAGTGATGGCTTCTAAAGTCAGATGCTGAGAGTCTTCCTCTCTTTTTTTGTACTACCTTACTGCTTAAATAGCCCTGTGATCTTACATGATGCTGTGCATAAACAAGGGATCCCCATCTTGCCTTCTGTGAGTAACCGTTGTTAAAACCATAGGAATTTCATTCTCACTCTTCTCTCTGTAGCTGTTTGGCCTTTTGCGTAAGAAGGGACTGCATGACTCATGATCCACAGGCTGCACTGGGTTTAAAAATGAACCATAAAAGCGTGAGTTGCTTGGCTTATTGGTGGCATGTGTGTGTGTGTGTGCAAATACTTCCCGCAGGAACGCTTCAAATCAAGCCTGAGATTAGGCGTTTTTAAGGCAGATCTGTCTTTAAAATAGCTTATTCCAGTTGTGGAGTGATGTTGCCTATGGTAGGGTTTCGCAAAGTTGTCCTTTGCCCCCTGCCATGGGAGCAGCACCCTTTAGGTGCCCTCGCAGTACCCTCTAGTGACTGCAGCTGACTGGTACAGCCCAGCCTGGCTGCGCCCAGCGCTGCCCTGCTGCTTCGTGCGCCTTTGCCGCTGTACCTGGGGCTGCACCCGGTGCTTTGAGCCACGCTGGTCCTTCAGTGCTCCTACAACCTGCCAGTAAATAGCAGGCAAGGCCAAATTTGTAGGGAGATTGCGACATTCTGTAGGAAACTTGTATTCCATTACGAGGCCTTTAATCACTGAAATGTAGTAGAAATCCCAGCCTCGGCTGTGCATGCAGTATGTGCTGCAGTGCTGGGGCTATCGTAGCCTGAAATGCCAAATTATTTAGGCTGTTTTGGAAATGTCTACCATGTCTGCCCTGGTTGTGCCATGCACATGCCAGGGCTCCAAAGGTATGTGGCAGGGCCATAGTAAAATCAGCCAAGAATTACCCTTACAATAGCAAAAGCCAAGCTCAGTGCAGTCAGCTTTTTTTTTTAATTTTTTTCCCCCCTTCTTCTTCTTCTATGTCTAAAACAGATGGGCATCAAATCAGTGTTAGCTCTGCAGGTTTTCTGTCATCTTCTGCTCTCCTTGTGCTTTATGCAATAGCTGGAGTTATCCTGGGTATGAAATAGGAAAGGATTTGTTCTTTGATTTGGCAAAGGAAGAGTTAGTTGCAGAACACTGATTTGTTGAATGTCGTAGCTAAGATGCTTAGCTTTGCACTGCTGTACAGTAACTTCTGGAAGTTGTTCCCTCATTAACTCAGACTGCTATTAATAAAGGAAACAGGGCCTGGTATTTATATTTTAGGAATTATTTCTGGGAGGTATAACTCATTGGTAATTGCAACCTGACTTTGGAAAGATCTTTCCTTATAAAAATCCATACATGTCACTTCCACTTACATATGTGGGCATTATTCAAAAGAGCAATACTCCCTCTGTATCATGCCCAGATTTAAAGCCTGCTTTAGAGGGTCCAGGATGCTGGTCACAGACAGGTAGCATTGGCAGCCATCCCAAAATCTCCTCAAAGGGTCCAGAGGTTGTTACCGCATGAATCATTCAGTGTTCCCCACACCTTCCTCATCTTCCTGCTGATTTTACTATCAGGGTTTCACAGCCATGAAGTTTCCACAGCCATGTCCATTTCCATACGACTAGCCACTAAGGTGTGAAATCCTAGTCCATGACACAGAACCAAAAAATGTTTCCTATAAAACATATGTAGGAAATAAAGGCCCTTCTCTTTTCAGTTCCTGAAAGAGGGCTTTTGGCAAAGATGCTGATGAAATGGAAGATTATTTTTTTTTCTCCTAGAGAAAAGGCATGTCATTATAAATGTGCTTCTTTCTGGTGTACATCTTTTTCCTTCTTGCTCCTAAAGATTCCAGTAGGTGATAAAGATAAAGAAAGGGAATGAAAACAATTTGACATTCACTGTTAAGGAAAACTTGAATTAAATTGAAAAGTGAATTCTTAAGAATGTCAGGTTTTGTTCCATCAGGCAGACAGAAATGGCTTTGAATACAGCCTGCTTGCAAGTAGCAGCTATGATTTTGTACAGCATGTCTAAATTTAAAGGTTTCTTTTTATTTCCAGTTGCGTACGTGGGCCTTCTGGAGGCTGGTTTCAAAATCTGATGAATTGTGATACTAGCAGGTGGAAGGTAAAAGGGAAACTGTTTTCCTGACCTTTTTTTTGCCTAAATAGCAAAGTCTGATGTATCGATCAGTAGAACAGGACCAAACAGTTCCTCTTTGAGCCCGTGTCCCAGCTCTGCACAAACGCGTGAACACGTTCAGGCAACCCAACAGCCCTTCCCTCTCCAGTTACAGCAGGGATGCAGCCGCAGCTGCCCGCGAGCACGGCTCTGGAGCTGTTTCGCTCACTGTTCGCCACTTTAGAAAGGAAGCGGAGGGCTTGTTTTACAAGGCATTCCTGCGCAGTCAGCTTCATTTAAGAAGCCTCCAAAGGATGTGAAAAATAAGTTAACTGTGGGCTTGCAGGAGGGTTTTCACCATGCCTCTCCTTCCCGCCTGGTGCTCGATTTCTCGAATGCCGTTTTCCAGCCCTTCACGGTGCTCTGAACTAAAGCCTGAGTATGTGACAGGGTGGGTACATTTCTTCCTCGGCGTGCAGAACTCATGATGGAAAACCCCGCTAAATTATGTGTTTCTCTCACACTGCTCTTGTCAGGCTCGTGCCGGTAAGAGGATGACTGCCCCCAGCAGTAAGCTCACCCTGCCACTTGCATCAGAAACAATTCCTTTGGTGAAATGCAATCTGTAGGAGTGATTCTGACAATGCAGATTTTGAAGCTGGTGTCTTCAGCAATTTTAGAACCACTTTCTTAAAGGCAAGAGAAAAATTAGGCTAGGGACGCTGGAAGCACTGCTGTGCAGTTACAGTATTCTCTCTGTGCAAATGCGAATGAATATAAAAAGAGCAGAGGGCATACGAGTGTCTAGGGCTGCAAAGGCAGAAAAGCCTCAAATCCTGCATGGATGTTATTAAGATACATATTGTTTATTATTTGTTTTTTTAAAAAAATTATTTCCCTGCTGGGTGTTTCTCCTAAAACAAAAAAAGAAAAGGTTAAGGGAGTTTAGTTAATGAGGTTAGGCTTGATTAATAAGGGATTCAGAGTATTCCTTTGTGCACACCAGTTACCATGACTTTCCTTTTTCTTGTGCTTTTTATATGCTCCTGTTGCCTCTGGTATTATATCAGGTAACACTTGTTTTTCTTTTTTTTTTTTCCCCCAACCTTGTGTTATATCACAGATTTTAAGGTCCTCAGTCATTATGCTGTGGCTCTGTCTTGAATTCCATGAAGTGTTTCCTATCAAACTAGGAGACCATATGCCCATGTTGGCCTAAAATTCTCAGTGCATCATGTACCAGAAATAGAAGCTGGTAAAGATTCTTCAGAGATTGTGTTCACTTGTTCCAAAGACCTGGTTTGTTTATGGAAGGGATGCTTGCAGTACATAAACACTATTTAAGGAGAAATGTCTCCAAAATGTAGACCAGTTGTTCTCTTCTCCTTCTCATCTTAATGGTATTTTTAAGGAAAGCTATACAACACCCTATATTGTGTCTCATTTGCAAGTAGGCATTAGGATCTTGATAGGAGAGAGCAAGCAGAGAATAATTTTTGTAAAACCTACATTAGATACTTCATTCAGTTCCTTCTAAACATTCTGAAATAATTTATGGTGGAGTTTAAAAGTAGATTTCTCCATTTTTAGTAGCTGTACAGTTTTACAGACTGCAATCTGTAACATTCAGTCTGGATGTTGGTCTATTTTAATTAATATTTTTATGGCCATGAAATTTAAAATATTTTATTTTTCAAGGCAAATGAATAGGAATGAAGACTAAAATGGATAGAAATTAATAGAACAAAAAAGTGATAAGCAATTTAGAGCCTCTTACTGAAGAAAGCTTCACAGGCTGGAAGGCAGCTCTGGAGATCATCTAGTCCAACCCTGTTGCTCAGAGCAAGGTCAGCCAGGGCAGACTGCTCAGGGCTGTGTCCCATCAGGTTTTGAATATCTCCAAGGACAGACACACCACAGCCTCTCAGGGCAACCCGTTCCTGTGTTCAACCACCCTCACAGTAAAAAGAGCTTTTCCTTTATGTTCACATGGAATTTCCTGTATTTCAATTTGTTCCTTTGCCTCTTGTCCTCTCACTGGCACCACTGAGAAGAGCCTGGCTCCGTCTTCTTTACTTACCCCATCAGGTACATATTGATAAGATCCCCCCGAGCCTTCTCTTCTCCAGGCTGCACAGTCCCAGCTCTCTCAGCCTCTCCTTGTATGACAGATGCCTGAGTCCCTTCATCGCCTTTGTGGCCCATCACTGGACTCTTTCCAGTACATCCGTGGTTCTCTTGTACAGGAGAGCTCAGCACTGGACACAGCACTCCAGATGTGGCCTCACCAGGGCTGAGCAGAGGGGAAGGATCGCCACCATCATCCTGCTGGCAACGCTTTACCTAATGCAGCCCAGGAGACTCTTGGCACTTTTAGATGGGTTAGCGTTAAAAAATACAAATATCTATTTTTTTTTCCTTTTTTTTTTTCCCCTTTTCTTTTTCAGGAGATACCTCCCTAGATGGGTGTTGGGGTTGATCACATCTCTAGTCCGTTCTTACTTCCTAAAGCTGCCAAAAAGGAAGCCATGAAATATTTTTGCTGAAACTGGGATCACAGGACAGAATAAGATGATTGTGTTGGAGCTAACCACTTAGACACAGACTCTGCCTTATTGTCTTGTTATCTGGAAGTGTTTGGAATGGATTGGATTAGCTGAAAATGTCCATTATAAAAAGGCCACTACTTTTCAATATTTACCACACCGTGGTATCTGGGATACCACAGTTTCTCCCTAAGCTCACAATAGGAAATAACTATGGTAATTGTGTGGTATGGGTTGGCAAATGTTGATTTTTCTGAATGGAAGCCATTCTAGCAACAGCATGTAACAAGATCTGCAGTGAGAATGCAGTCCTAAGCATATTGAAAATAATAGGTGGACATAGTCCGCTTTGGATCCCACCCTAGTAACAGCTGTCTCAAGGGGACTGCGTGAGACTCAAATTATAGTTACTTCAGTTCCTGAACAGGTATATAAGCTATAGCTGCCCATATGAAACATTTTCTTGGTATATTTTTTCTTTAATTAAAATTAATGGTCCTGGGGAGAATTTTTTGAAGTACAAGTAACAGGTAAATGTTACCTCACTGCTTTTCACTGAGAAGTAGACACCTAATTGACATTTCCTCTCTGAGTCCTGAAGACTTCTATGAAAACTTTAGATCCTCATTTTGTAACTTTGAATTAGAAATTATTATTCCAGTGTAGTTTCCAGATTTGGGGTGCAAATTTGGGAGGATGTAGATGATCAAAAGTCAGTGGGGCTGAGGCTTCTAAGACACTTAATGGCTTTTGAAATTTTTACCCCTGAGGAGCCTTTCCCCTGCTGATTTTGGCAACCCTCAGCCAAAATCTACAAATGAGAGTTCCTCCTCTCAGCTGCTGGCTTTCTGAGCCATTTTCTATATAAATAGAGATCACGTGGACTTTAATAAGGTCAGGGAATGTTTTTTAAATGTCCTTGATTTTTTTTATTTTCCCCCTCAAAACTTAATTTTGTCCATTTGATTTCTGTGGAAGTGGGAACAGATGCCAGAAGCTGAGAACTCCAGCAGCTTTGTGCTCACACTTAGAGCAGAGCACTTGCGGGATTGGGACCCTCAATTACTATCACATGTAGAGTTACACGCTGACTCTTAGCTGAGATCTGCAAATGCACTCTGCTTCTTCTACCAGGTCAAAGTTAGGGGTGTTTAAAGAAATACAGACGTATCTTTGCTCCATTTTGGTCTGTTCATTTGATGAGTGAGATTACTTCATGAAAGAAGGGATACGTGGGGTGCCTTCTTGAACATAAATCCTCTGGTATTGATGCTGAAGCTTAAGCACCTAATTCCATGTTTAGGCACCTTCATAACTGGCTCTTTACCTCAGAAAGCGAGTCTGTTTATAGCAAAGTCTATCTATTGATTTAGATTCCCTGTTTGAGACAGCAAGGCTTGGAGATTTTTGCCTTGTGCCAAGAAATGAGAGAGTCAGACGCGTTTCCAGTTTTCTCGATGTCTCCTTCAGTGTGCTTAGTTCTGAGGGTACTACTTTTATCTGCCTACTGATGAGCATAAGAGTAGTCTAATTTTGTACATTTTCTACTGTTCATGTTGTGTTTCTAATTTGAAAAAATGCAAGAGACTCGTCGTGACTTTTTCTTAGATTTGTTCTCTAACAACGGCTGAGCTCGTTTGGAAGCACACGGCGTTCGGAAAGGAGCAGCGGTCTGTGTGTACGAGCGCTGAGTTTTCAGGCAGCCGTTCAGCATCGGAGCTGCTGTGCGAATCTTTTTTCAGCAAAGTGCTAGTGGAGAAAGGTTTATATTATTTAGGAGCAGGGATCACAGTTAGCAAACCAGGCTCCCTCTGTCCTGCTTATGCACACTAATGCATCTACCTAAGCATTTTTTGTAAGAAATAGTAGTATTCCTAAATGGCTCTTCTTTTACTAATCTTATTTTTTGATAGCTTTGTATAAGTACTCTGTTAAAATTGCCCGAGTGGTGAAGCTGATTTAGAAAAGTGGGAAGCAGTTCAGCCAGAAACTTTTTACAGCAGTTCCTAAAAAAGACTGATAAAACCTGTTTCAATACTAACATCATAATTCTGGTGAAGATGCTGAGAGATGCTTCTGGCAGCTTTTTACCGTGTTAGGTGAAAAACCGCGAAAAGAAAACAGGACAGAAATTTAGGCAAATTGTAGTTTAAATACTCGCGAGCACACCTCAGCAGAGATAACGCGTTACCTTGAGTCGACGTACAGGAAAGGAGAAAAATGGTGCTACATTGGGGAAAACAAAGACAATCAGGGCTTTCTTCTTGAGCAGCTGCAGCCAGTTCCACTAATGGAAGTGCAAGAGCAGAAACTGGCAGCACAAGGTATGCGTTCGTTTTTACAGATGGCAATGCAGACAAGTTGGTAATTGAGAAGGAAGTCGTGTACGTGAGCTGCTTGACGGGGGACAGCCCATTACAGTACTTTCCTGTGTAATTGACTCGGCGAGTTATTGGAGACAGAATTTCTATTCCTCTTGAATAGGTTTCAGTTGCTGCAAAATGACATCATTATGGTGCGGGAAACGCAGGTTTCCAGGTTGCTGCTTTTTTTTTTCCTATTGGTGTTAATAAAACTTTCAAAATTAATTTTTGGGTTGCCTCCGTGGAGGTCTGTGTTGTACCGCTGGTAGTCAGTGGCAAAATGCAGCAGAAGCCAGATCATATCGTAGTGTGGTGGCTGTTGTTTAAGGCACCGGAAGAGATTTTAGGGTGATCAGCTTGTGCGAGTTGAAGGATAAGACCTCAAAAATATGACATGTCTAGGAAAAGACAGTTGAAGGAGACCGCTTTCTAAAAAATCCTATTTTGTGTAGAACAATTAAGTAAATATTTAACTGTTTGCAAATCAGACTAACACATAGTTCCACCAGAAAATATTTCTCAGTGTTCATTACAAATGCCTCACACCATAAATATGTATATGTGTATTTATTTATTCCGTGTAAATGTATTTGGCCCAGAGAAGATCACATATATTTTTAACACACGATGTTTAAAAATCAGCCGCCACTAACTGTGGCAAGGAAGTCTAACCTGCAGGAAAAGTTTTACTGTTCCATGTTTGTGCCACTGCACATCTTGAGGGGGAAACTGTGAAATTACCTTTCATCCCTGTCTGGATTACCAAGGAGACACACTGCGAACTACATAATTTTCACAGATAAATGCCCAAATGAATGAAAATTAGTAATTCATTGCAAAGCGCATTGCGATTATTTATGTGATGCCTTAGTTGCATGTGGCTCTTAACGGGTGATTAAAACAATGGCCAATTCCTGCCTGTGGAGCTCCGGCGCTGGCTGAAGGTGGGTGCCCGAAGCCCTGAAGGTGGGTGCCTGAAGCCCTGAAGGTGGGTGCCTGAAGCCCTGAGGGTGGGTGCCTGAAGCCGGTTCCCCTCCAGCGCAGTGGCAGAGGTTGGGTCAGCTGTAGCGTGGGGGAGGAAACAAAGATACAGAGGTGAAGAGGTTCAACAGCAAGTGATTTTGTGGTTTCTTTGTATAGCTATATTTTTCTTAATTTAATCACTTATTTTGATCAACCAGTGTTTTATTTTGGCAGCAATCATGACATCATAAACTAGTACTAAATTCTTCTTGCTTAGTAAGACACAAAGAGATTGTAGTACACTGCCTGTTTTTTGGAGTGGGTTGTTTTTCTTTTGAGTAGTGAAGTGCTGCTGTCTCTAAGGTAGCTTTACAAAATGCAAGGAAATGCTGCAAATGTTGGGACAAAATCTACTCATCTGCATTTTTGCTGCTGATAAAAAATAATTGCCGTTTACATGCACATTAAAATATTTACTCTCCCTAAGGGATCGGGAGTAGAATTCTGAAAGGCTGTGCTAGCAGTAATGTTTAATTTACTGTCTGATTTTTTTTTCCCTCTCTAAAACCCCCCTGATTCCTCTCATTAAAAGTTTCTAATACAGCGTATATCATAAAAAGATGCTGTCACAATAGAGCATTAAAAATTCTACTAAACTTTTTATATGAATTAGGTGTGTAATTTTAACTTTCCTCTTGGCATTTTTACTTTCTTCCTACCTTGCCTTGCCTAACCTCTTTCTTATGCGTCTTTCAAATACAGCTCTTTAATGTAATTGTTTTTGAAAATGTCTTAAATGAAGAGTTTGGATTTGACACATTAAATTGACTTCAAGAGGCATCTGTTAACTCATAGTTAAGGTTGAAAACAACTTCTATTTTAGCACTCTGCTTTATGGGTTTCACTTTTTCTGACAACATGCTTTGGGGCCGAAAATTTGCTGTGCCTGGTCTATTCCTGAAAGCCGTCCAAGTTATAAAGGGAAGAAAACCCAATTACTTTCTTTTTAATTTAGACATAGTTACAGCAAAAGCAACTAAAATTTTAAAATGTGAAACTTTACAGGGACATAGTTGTGGCTGTTTTCATAGTTGAGAGAGAAAGCAGTTTTGATTAAACACATTCAATCTGAGTGCCTCTGCAGCCAAAAGAAATGAGGGCTGAAAGATTCTTTTCTCATCCTAAACAGAAGAAAGTAGCACTTACTCCAACGTCCAGATGCTGCCTTGCTGCCCAGATTTTAAACTGCAGTTAGTCGGAGCTTCACCCAACCTCAGAGAGCTAAATCCCTCCTCTTACAAGGAGGACAGTACCTGGAAGGACCTAGCAGGTGTGAAACAAGAAGCTCCCACATACTCACGGCCGTGCACATGCAACACAGGCAGATGTAACCACGAGTGCATTACACTGTTTTTCTGAACCGTGTGGTGGTAGCCTGACGAGTACAGGGATGAGACCAGCTGCTGACAATTGCTCCTCTCCACAGCGAGTCACCTGGCTCATGCTGAACCAAGCGCGGGCAGGTTTCCTGGTGCCTCTCTTTCGGACCTCCCGTGTCACCAGAGAGCATCCAGAGCCAGCGTTTTGCCTTTTTTTTTTTTTTTTTTTTTTTTTCAGTGAAGCATGTATGGTTGGAGTCCCTGACTTTGTCATTGGAAATAAGTCAGGCATATGCTTATTCCTTGGTAACATTTAGGATTTCTCTGCACCTCGTGTTCTGGAGCTGCGATTGCAACGTGCTGTTTCTGGCAGAGTAGGAAAGCCAGAGATGGTCAAAAAATCCACTCAGGCTTCATCATATCGTCGTTTTGTGATGGGGAAGTGAAAGTAATCAGCAAAAAGACAAGTTTTGTTGTGTCCAAAACCAAGAGGGTGATGTAAGAAAAATGCTTGGCTGGTGCTCGTGGAGCCTATTTGAGTTTCTAAAAGCATCTTCTGGCAGAAATTTTGAAAACAGGATGTATTTGGCACTAGCAGAGTGTCAGGCACTGTTGCTTAGTCTAGCTAGCTAAAAAGCCACAGTTCCTGAGCAGTGTTTTTGGCTGTACTTTTACTATATAGATTTTGCTACATGAAGTTCCATTGAAACAATAACCGAAAGTTCAGTACAATTTTAAATATTTTTTTGTATAACTGTGGAGTGTGATGACGCTTCTAGGTGGCTACAAAGTTTGAAGTCATGTAAATTGTAGAGTCATCTTTTTTTAAATCTAAAGCAGTTTTTATGAAAAACAAGGGCCTGATCCTGTCAAGATGCCGGAGTGAATTACTTGTTAGGGTATTCTGTGCTCTTTCATTGCTTAGCAGAAAGCACTAGTAATAATTTCCTTGTTTCAATGAAATATTGCTAACTAGTGAAAATCGTTTAAGGAGTTAAAAAAAAAAAATTAGGCATTTGGGCTTGACAATGTGTATACCAAGTTTCAGACTTGTTCAATTTGAAACGGTCAAGATATGAAACCATAAAAAATGTGAGCAAATACTCTGCATATCAAGGGTTGTTATGCAATTACATGCTTTCAGCATGGTTCTTACTGAGGGAAAACAGTTAGTAGAGAGATCTACAGTACATGTTCAGTGAATAATTACAAACTTTCATAGCTTAGCTACATAAAAATAATAATCCACTTGTTGCTTTGCTACTACTAAAATACTAAAATGTGTGCATACTTTTTTTCCCCAGAGCAAAGCCACTATGACTGTAGATTTGTTAGAAAGTTATCTGAAAAACTTGAAATCCCCTCTGCCCCCCACCCCCTCAGTTTTGGCCAGTCTCCAAATTATAAACAGCTGAACTGATTTAAATAAAGTTTTCAGTACCAAAAAAGAAAAGAAAAAAAAAATACATCTGGGCTGACGAAAACATGCGCCAAGTTTCAGCCCAATGTGATTTGAGACAACTGTGATATTAAATGCCCAGACCTAGGAACTGGAATGGAAATAGAGACAGACTCTTCACTGCGCTGGCCCCTTCAGGATTTGGGATTGTAGTGTAGTGGTTATAAGGCTCCAGATGATTAAAGCTTGACTTAGGAGATACATATTTTAGTTATTTAGACCCTTTTGGCTTATTTTTCCAAGGATGTACAGGAAATTTTCATGGCTAGCTCCAGTTAGCACTAGTGGCATTGATCACAGACTGAAACCTTTTTATTTGTGGCTCAGACCCTCCCATGACTAGTTGTGTCGACTTACCTTTTCTGGGCTGATCTTAAGAGATTATTTTACTATGATAAGTATGTGTTCACATTTGAAAAAGAATAAAAGGCTCCATAACATATTTCTTGAAAATGCTGGCTAGGGTGGTGCTTAGCAGAGCACTTGAGCACATGACTGGGTTTTATGGAGGCTGTGGGCCGTAGCTGTTGCACAGGCTTTGCTGGGTTGGAGCTCAACTGCCTGTTTCTTCGCGAGACTACCTGGAAAACCAGCAACGTTGGCCGTTATTACTGACTAGTACAAATGCTGAGTATGCAAAGCCAAACAGACTCATGCAGAAGAAGTATCATCACTAACAGTAGAAGTATCATCACTAATTAAAATTTAGCACAAACAAAAAATTTAGAGAATTTCTGTTGGCCAATAACTTTTCTAAAACTCGGTATAGGGGAAGAAAAGGCATAGGGTTTTTGTTCTTTTTTTTTTTTTTTAAGAAATCATATTGGTTTAAGAGAAGAGGACTACACGCATAGGCTTTTAAAAACAGCCTCCATTTTTTCTTGCAGACATCATCGAAATTTCTCTGGTGTATTTTGACAAGGAGGTCCGTTCTGTGGTTAGTGGGATCTGGGAGTCAAGAATATTTAGTCCAATTCTGCCACAGTTCTGTTTCACTCTAGGAAATCCATTCGAAAGCTGTGCGTCCCTCACTATAAAAAGCTGTTTCATAACCAAAAGCTCAACAAAGTAACATCATTTAAGTTATTCCAGAGGTGGTTTAATTCATTAGTATATGTAAGCTATGTTGGAACACTTAGGTAGGGGAGTAATCATTGGTGATTATCCTGTAAGGTCCTTAAATAATACAGAAATAAGAGAAGGTAAAGAAAGATAAGATGCAACGCTTAGAACAGCATGCAAGATGAATTTACACACTTTGCGTTAAATTTAGGGAATGATGTTTAGCTGGACTACTTTGAAATTTTAAACAGATAAATAGTTTGTAAGTACTAAATAAGCACAGGTATAGTTTTTTGATACATATAGCTACTACCAGGTATTTTGTAGATTGTTGTCAACTGTAGTGATTGTATTATTTCATTGCAACTAATGTCCGGTTTGAATAAGATCTTTCTTTAAAAAAGAGAGAAAAAATTAGTTCCTTTGTCAATGTTTTAAAGATATACTAGTTTCATAGCATTCAGTGAAGATTTCAGTGCTATTCTGTCACCATTCAGGTATGTACAAACGCAGTGTGTAAACTAGACCGCTCTCTATATGTTTTAAAAGTCTTCCATGACTTTGTAGAGGGTGTTTCCCAAACTCAAGGAACACAACCAGAAATGAAAGGGTGGAAAGACTGACTCAGATTAAGACTCCACTTCGTTAATACACCACACCAAGAAGCCATAGGCTGGCAGACAAAAAGTGGGAATGGAAAGGAACAGTTCTGCAGTTGTATCTGACTCCTGGCCATACACAGTCATTTCCACTTGGAAACTTCTTGCCCTTTAAGTGGACGTAATTGGGGTTAGTTTAGTGAAGCTTTGTTGTACGCTTAAGGAAAATATGTCAGCAGCCAGGTGAAGTTGTGCAAGGGTATGCAACCACAAAAAGAATTGGGAGCTTCAATTTACTTGTAGGCGAGCGCACCTTCACAGTCATCTGCGTCTCATATACACAACTAGTTAGAAGTTTGCCAAAGGACATCAACTACCATTTAGTTCTCCCTCTAGTCAAATTGAGAAAAATGTAGTATATTACTGCTTCTGATTTAAGAGACAAAGTAGAGGATGATTTAAGGGGGTGAGAAAGAGATTATCTTGACGACAATCTCGATTTTATTGTATCACCTGAACGTAGCAGAACCTGCTGTACTAATGAAACTGTGTTCTTGGTTTAAAAGGGCAATTGTTAGCCTGACTTTGTGCTCACTAAAAACATTTCCCCAATCTTGTTAAATTATTGCACTCATTTCAGATTTTTATGGCTGTGCAGCTTACCAGCCCTCGTTTCTTTACGTTTCATTCATTTTCCTTGTATTGATGATTAATGGAGGATGTCGAACGTTAGAGTGAGCAGGCATCAGCAAATGCAAGATCATAATTAGTTTAGCTGACGAGGGCCTCTGATAGCACTTGCATCTGGATGGAAAAATTACCCTATAGGGAACTGGCTGCTCACCAGGTCTTTTTAGTGATACATTGTGAAACACCCGATGAATCAAATGCCCTTTCAATGCCAAGAAAGTGTTCCAGTCTTGAAGCCAAAATTATGTCTGCAGAAAGCTTTCCATTTGAAATGTATCAGAGTACAATTATAACCATTGTATTTTTTTGGCATGAACACCAGTCTTCTACAGTATGGACTAAAGTTAAATAAATTACTTAAATTTTATGAAACTCTGAAATTTTGACTTACAGTGTTAGTAATTTTTAATTTATAATAAAATTAGTTTTCACCCAGGCTCTTTTTCCCTGTACTCACCCATTCTTATCTTAGATGCTGAAGGTTTCTTATTGATTTTTTTCCTTTGCTAAAAGGGAACAGAGTTGAAATTCAGTTTTTCTTTTCAGCAAAAGAATTCCATTTCCTTCTTATTAGTATTTGTGCCCACAAACACAGCCTGACTTCTGTTTAAATGAGAAGTTTAATGAAATCATTACTCCGTAGAAAGAATTTAATGAGCAATACTCATAAACGTGTCTACTTTTAAATATTCCTGGATCATTATGAAACCTGATGAATGCACAGCTCACTCTGGTTAAAAATCAATTTGTATTTAGGAAAGTTGTACTGTGCCTTTCTTTGCCTGACTAAAGTAAAACAAATAAATCTATCCATCGATGAGACTGTACTTTCTGGGGTTTTGGGTGAAGTTCAAAAGAGGTCTCATTAAGAATACTGTACTTTTGTTTGTTTGTCAGGGGTTACTCCTCATTCTTAGTGGTATATATAGTAGCTTATATTAATTTCAGAAGTGGGAAAGACTGGAAGTGAATATCATGTATACAATTAATGAAGTATAATCTCTGTTAAAGGAATTAGTATGACCCAAATACAAACTAATTAATTAAAGTGGTGGTGTTTCAGAATTCTTGTTACCAATCACACTTTAAAATCGAGCAAACTAAAAAGAAATAATCTGTTGTGAAATGCAATGAACAACCCAGGAGAAGTTTACAGAATGTTCTCTGTCAGCTTCCAGAGGGGTTTTTCAGAATTTGCTGTTTAGAAACCATCATTAAATGCACAAAACCTGAAGTTCAAAAAGTTAAAGCTGTTATTCTGAAAAGGCTTTGGTGTTTCACACACCTCATCCATCACTCTAGGGTTAATTATAATGAAAATCAGTGGTGCCTATTAAGCACAATTGAACCTGACCTCATTATGGGCAGTGTGGTTTTATACTGTCATTGTTGCCAGTCTAGAGACAAAACTCCTGTGTTGATTTGTCCTAACTCCGCAGCTCATGTGACTCACCTCTGACCTGGTTTTTTTCTCTGTGTTTTTTTTTTTTTTTTTCTTTTTCTTCCCTATTTCAGAGACGTAGAGGCTCGGGTGTTTTTTGTGCCAATTGCCTGACCACAAAGACCTCTCTCTGGCGAAAGAATGCAAATGGTGGATATGTATGCAATGCGTGTGGCCTCTACCAGAAGCTTCACTCGGTAGGAAGAACTTACTGGTTTGTTCAGAAAAAAAAAGGGGTTATACAGCTAAGCTGGGCAGCTGTGGTCTTGTCTGGTTGTGTGATTAGTACCACTCCCTGGCCTGCAGTTAATTTCCTAACAGGGTTTTGCAGTATGGTCACTTTGGGATCAGATGTGATTCATTATGAAACAGGCTGGGATGCTGTGGGTAGACGTGTTTGAGATCACCAGTGATGCATTTAATTATTTTGATACAAAATAAGAGGAAAATTATTTCTTTTCTGGGAATTCCATTTAAAGACATACAATATGTTGTGATGAAAGCTGTCTAAATTCAAGAGCCCTCATGTTCATAATAAAAAAAAATTGTTAAAGTTAGACATCACATCTATATAAAAAATATCCCTTGCTGTGGGTTTTGTTTTCTTTCACTTCTCTTCCCCCCTTTATTCTTGACAGTAAATTGCCTGGAGATATGGGGAGGTGGGGGTTTTTTGTTCTTTTTTCTACAGTTCTTATAAGCTGCTGGAGGATTCTGAAATAACAAGGAAGATACTCACTTGATGGCACTCATCACTTGGTGAGGGGAAGATTCACCATCACTCAGGATCAGACAGGGAATAAGTAATAATCATGAACTGTCCATATTGCTTTTCATCTTATTGACACTTGGCTTGATCCTGAAAGATGTTGAATGCTCTGGTCCAGGTCCAGGAGAGCCATGCTTAAGTGTTTCCTTGGATCAGTGCCAAAATGCTCAGAATCTTTTAGCTTAAGACCCTCTAGATAAATATTATCCCTGCTATCTTTAATGGAAGCACATGGGAGAGTCAGGTGACCAAGATTTGACTCTAATTAATTAATTTTTACAACATACCCATGTAGTTAAAAAGTATTACTATTTTTCAGAAATAGAAACTGAGGCAGTCTTTGGGAGTTTGCCAAGGCAACATAACAATTTAGGCTTAGAGCCCAAATCAGAAATCTGTGTTGTGACTGAGAGTGCATGTTTTTAAAAACTTTTTTCAGAAATTCCATTTAAAAAAAAAAGCCACTTAGGAAACTCTACTTCAAATGCATTAAGACTCCCAAGTGCCTATACCTATTTCTTTTTAAATTTGAGGCATAAGTTTCTAAATCAATAAGTAGCTTCTGTGAATTTTACCCTTGGTCTTGTGTACAGGCCATATAACATTCCTATTTACTCAAGATCCTGTCCAACCCACTTAATAAAAAAGATTCCAATTTTCAAAAGCAGCAAGAACATTACCAGCCTGAAAGGTTATCTCCGTTGGCCATGTGCTGTCATTCTGAGGTCAGTAACAATTTTAAGCTTCAGAACAACCCAGCCAGTCAGATAGCATCTGAGTGGGAGAAGATGGACTAATGCCTGATCTCTGGCCAGCATCTTAGCTGGGTCTTGCTGAAAGTATCATCTTCCTGGAGACCTCTCATAGTTCTAGATATAACATCTAATTTAAGGAAATTGAATGGTGGTGAGCATCCACAAAGATTTTAAGGAGGGCAGTTTGGCGTTTTAACATTAATTGGACGTTTGAGTCCAGTTATTTGTAAGACTTCCATTCACAGCCTCCATTTTCCCTTTTCCTAATATATTTTTCTAAACTACAGTGTAGGACATTGCCATGATTATTAGTATAACTTATGGAATATATAAAAGCTACAGGAATCAGTTTTGAGTTCAAACACATAGCACAGAAAATGCTTATGAACCAGTAGGAACAAACTAGTGTGCTTCCAACAATAATAATTAGGAATACAATGTCAACCTTTATTTTATGCATATAGAAAGCAAGAAGCTGACACTATCTTCTAGCTCCACTTCTCAAGCATGGCAATGAGCTGTCATTCAGTGGACATTTGACATTAATATCTTCAATTGAACTTTGACCAAACAAATGCAAAGAATTTAATTAAGCCTCCACTCTGCTGTGGTATGATAGCAACTCCATTGTAAGTTGGAGTCTGAAATAATCAAACAAATCTCTCCTTTGGGACACCTTTTGAGACAGTCCCATGCAAAGGCATGTTCTTTAGACTGACACCAAAAAGGTGAAAGATTCTTTTATCTGACTGCCTGTCTGCTCTTCATGAAAAATTAAAGTAATTGTCAAGTATGTTTCTGAAGTAAGGTGTCTAGGATGATGCAGTTACTAGATAAAGGAATGAAACTAAAAATTCAAGGGCATAGAACTGTTCCCTTCTGCGGGCCACCCAGTTAAACTAAATTATGCTGCACAGCTCAGTAAAATTCACCTATAGTAGGTGTGCACATTTCATAGCTCCCTTTTGATTGGATTATCACTATCTAGAACTACTGTCCTCATTACCTCAAGAATATGTTCAATACGCTTATCCCTAAGGTCCCTTTTTTACTTGTATTTAATAAGAAGAAAAACCTATGGTCTGTCAAACACTACTAGGTGGTAGTGACTGACAAATGTTAACATGGTAGTGATTTCTGCTATGAGTCACATTTCCATTTCTATGATACTCTTGAATAATTTTTCAACATATTTTCAAAAATGTTCAATCTATCTAGGGTTCATTTACATGTAAATTGCCAGATTTTTCACATTTCTCTCCTCTAATGCAGACAACTATGTTAAGAAATGTTTAATAATAGTCCAACGGTCAATTATTAAAATAGTTTTAGTGAAAAAAATGCTTCCAGTTCACTGCAAACATATACACAGTATTCAGATTTGCTGACAGAGAAAGGTGTATTCCTTGTCTCCCCAGAATCATGAACTTGACCATTTATATTGTAGTGCTGTTTCTCATTTTTAAATAGCTCTAACTCGGTCATGGAAAACTAGATTTTGTTCCATAGTGATTCCTTGGCCGCATCCTCGGACTACCTCAGTGAGGAGTTACAGCATATTAGGATTTGAAATAAATGATCTTCTAGTGGAGAGATCACCTCAATTTCCCATGGTGTCTAGGAAGTGTAATCACAATAATTTACTGAACTATTTGTTGAATTTCATAATTTTTTTAAAAAGTTACACATATATTTGGCGTAGGGAGATTACCAATTGATATAGAGATGGCAAAAAATTCTTTGTGATCACACTCAATATATTACATATAACATATAATTAAGGATCTGACATAAGCCATTTTAAAAGTAAAATTCTGGTAATGTTTCCACTATTTTCTAAATTTAGTTGCCCCATTGAAAATCAAGAAGAGAGCTTAAACTTTTCTGTCTGCCTCAGTTGCAACCAAGTACAGAGTATTTCTATATGCACCTTGCTACTATGAGTAAGAAAAATGTGAGTAGCTTTACTCCACTGAGTAGTCTCTTTTAATCAGCTAAAGGCTAGTCAGATGAGTACAGCCATTTGCATACTGAAGTTGGACCTACAGCCTTTAACCCCTATTAGCACGTAACTTGGAAGAGCATGAGCTACAAACAAATGTGTGAGGATCCTTAATCACAAGAATGAAGATGTTTCTTTTAACTCCTTCCAGGATCAGACTTCATACCTCTAACATGAAAAGTAAGACTGAAAAGTATTTCCAAACGATTGAAAGGTTATCTATCTGGACACCACATGAAGATGCTCTGTAGTGCATAAATAAAAGTTTGATAAGAGCAATGTTAACAACATTGTAAGAATTGGCTATTGATTCTGCAAACTATAAACTTTATTTGCATAGAATGTACGTAGAAAATATTCTAATTTTATCTAAACATTACTTTGCCTCAACTTTGATCTGTTTGAGGAGGCTGGTTCAAGGTGCTGTTTTTCTGCTAAGTTTAAATTTTGCTTATTAAAAATCTAAATCAAAGTGTGCATTTCTTCTGATGTAGATTTTTAATAGAAAGTAAAATCTTAAAAAGTAGCTGCACTGCCTAAAATGTAGTTAACCATTCAGAAAGAGCCAGCCTCAGGGAAATAAATAGGTGAAAGAGGAGAGGAAGATGGCAAGTCGAGAGAGAAACTAGATCCCAACAAATAATAGAGTGAGCACTCTTCCAGCTCTGGATATTTTTATATTAATTCAAAGTTATGAATATATATAAATTATGTTACATCAAGGTACTAATTGTTTTGGGTATTTACTGTAGGCCAAAATTTCATCTGCAGTTTAAAACAATGTTAAAAAAGAAAATTTCCAAATAAACATATAAGTGGAATACTGTGTGGGGCACTTTTCTGGCCTCCAACCAAAATAAGATTATGTGTGCATTTGGATGAGACAAATGGCAGCTGCCAGCATGCCAAACTGAATGACTTCTAGGTAGTTTTTGTTGTTTTAACATCTGCCCAGTGGAGCAATGCATACCGACATTACAGCACCATCTTTCATTCACACACCATGGCCTTCCTGTTGAGGGGCCTTTCAAAGAGGCCTGGCTGCTGTCCTTCCTCGTACTATTTTTTTTTTCTTCACACAAAAGTATTTTCGATTCTCATCTAAATAAGCCACCTACCCTGAGCTGGTGTGAAGAAGTAGCGAATGGAAACAGAAGTCCTTGCTTGGTTCTTGCTTCTGCCTCTTCCTTGATTCTTTTTTTCTCTACAGACCCTTTTTTCCCACCTTCAGGGGAAACCTTCTCTCCCTCATGACTTATTAGCACAACATCAGTAACAGTTAGAAAGAAAAGCAGTAGGGATAAAGGAGAGGGAGTTGATACCAAAGTCCCAGGTAGACCTTTTGGCGCATAGGAAAAGTTTTCCTGGACTTTCTTCTCCGTCTTTCTCAGTCCCTTTCCAGCCACCATCATCTCACATCTCCCACTAGCCTTTTTGCTAGGTGACAGCAGTGGTGGTCAGCAAACCATGTATTTGCTTGTATTTTCTGTTGGTGTCAAAAGGGGATAGGTATCAAGGTAAGCGTTACCCAGTTCTTGTCATAGTGTGCTCTGTGCAAACCTCTGCCCGATACCAGCTCTGGGGATGTGATGCATAGGATAACGCTAGTGCATGGGGCCATGCATCTCCCACCTCATCCCCAGCTCTCAGCACCCTCTTTCAGCATGTATGCCTCAGAATTTTTCAGGAGTAAGGGGTAATAAATGCTTTGACAGCTTGGATAGTTCATGCCTTTTTAAGTAAACAGGTATAGTATGTCCAAGGCAGTTGACTTAGTTTGATAAAACAAACCAATTCATAGTTTATTTTTAACATGAGGGGCCAGGAACCAGCATTTGGGTTGAAATTTGGTCATTCCCATAAAACTCTTAGAATATAGCTCTTAATGAAAGAAAAGATAAATTTGCATGAGCGTGGTCTCACAGATTTGTTTAATGCCTCTTTCTTTTTTTCCTTTTGTTCATTATGTGTGTGTTCCATGCAGACTCCCAGGCCTTTAAACATCATTAAGCAGAACAATGGTGAGCAGATCATTAGGAGACGAACAAGAAAGCGCCTTAACCCGGAGGCACTCCAGGCTGAGCAGCTAAACAAACAGCAGAGGGGTAGCAGTGAGGAACAAGTCAATGGAAGCCCCTTAGAGAGGAGGTCAGAGGATCATTTACCTGAAGGTCATCAGAGAGAAATTCAGCTTCCCAGCCTCAGTAAATACGAGGCCCCAGGTTCATTGACTAAAAGCCATTCTGCTCAGCAGCCAATATTGGTCAGCCAAACTCTGGATATTCACAAAAGGATGCAACCTTTGCACATTCAGATAAAAAGTCCTCAGGAAAGTACTGGAGACCCAGGAAACAGTTCATCGATATCAGAAGGGAAAGGAAGCTCAGAGAGAGGCAGCCCGATAGAGAAATACATGAGACCTGCAAAACACCCAAACTATTCACCACCTGGAAGCCCTATTGAAAAATACCAGTACCCACTTTTTGGACTTCCGTTTGTACACAATGACTTTCAGAGTGAAGCTGACTGGCTGAGATTCTGGAGTAAATATAAGCTGTCTGTTCCTGGGAATCCACACTACTTGAGTCATGTGCCTGGCCTACCAAATCCTTGCCAAAACTATGTGCCTTATCCCACCTTTAATCTGCCTCCTCATTTTTCAGCTGTCGGATCAGACAATGACATTCCTCTAGATTTGGCGATAAAGCATTCCAGACCTGGGCCAACTGCAAATGGTGCCTCCAAGGAAAAGAATAAGGCACCACCAAATGTAAAAAATGAAGGTCCCTTGAATGTAGTAAAAACAGAGAAAGTTGATAGAAGTACTCAAGATGAACTTTCTACCAAGTGTGTGCACTGTGGCATTGTCTTTCTGGATGAAGTGATGTATGCTTTGCATATGAGTTGCCATGGTGACAGTGGACCTTTCCAGTGCAGCATATGCCAGCATCTTTGCACGGACAAGTATGACTTCACAACTCACATCCAGAGGGGCCTACACAGGAACAATGCACAAGCTGAAAAGAATGGAAAACCTAAAGAGTAAACCTTAGCACTTAGCACAATTAAACAGAAATAGGTTTCCTTGATGGGAATTCAATAGCTTGTAATGTCTTGTGAAGACCTATAAAGCACTTCATATAGAGAGCATGCCTTATCCAATATTAAATCCCTTGTTCTTTTTTTTGTTTTTCCTTTTTCTTCTTTATTTTTTTCCTTTTTTATTTTTTTTTCTTTTTAAATGAGTGGGTTACCAAGAAAAAAAACAAACAGTTGGATGGTGGCCAGAAGGGGGAGAAGATAATTATATGGGACACGGCCCACCAAAGCTAGCCAGAATGCAGTGAATCATGGCGAATAACCTTGAGAAAATTTTACCGGACAATTAATGCCTTTGCTATTGTGTAAGAGACGTAACTGGCAAGAGTGCAAAGATGTGTATATGTATATACTGCTGCAGGGGTATAGTGAACATATGCACATTGTATATAAGAACTAGACTTGTTAAATATACAAATGTTAAAAGGTCATTTCTTTTCTTTAATTTGGGCTAATTTCTGCCCTACAACATGCCTTAGGATCACTTTGTCCTCAAAGCTTTGGCAGCAATTTCATCTAGATGTTTCTCAGACTCCGCTGATTTTTAGCTACCATTTTATCACTACATTCTTTCTGGCACACTTTAGTCTAGGAAAACCATTTTGTGCAAGTGAAGTCTCTAATACAGAAGCCACACTCCGGGTTTAATTTGCATAGAACAAGGTAACCTGCTGTATTTTATTTTAACATATTTTTAATATATTGCATTTCTAAACCTTAAAGTCTAAGGTTACTTCTCCACAGGCTTAACGTTGCTATACATACCAGTCAATCCCTTCAGTAGACTTATACCAGCTTTTGCTAAGTAGCATTAAATGTCTTCGTAGTACTTTTTAATACTTAAAGCTTTGTAAAAACTATCCATGAAGGGAAAGCTCCTCAGCATAACTGCTCAGGGAAATAGGGCTAAATAACTAAATATTAAATAATTGGTTAAAGGTGCTGTTAGACGAGCCTCCATGCTTGCTACAAGGGTGTACAAGAACTGACTTTAATCATTTTCATTATAGTGTCCCAACCAGTAGTTTATTATTTTGCCACAGGGATGTAGAAGATATTACAAGCTACTGGATGCACTGTCAGATTAACTTATTTCATTAAAGAAGTTGGGAGAACAAATAGAAAAAACCTTATTTTTCTAGTAAATATTAATGTATTACATTTCAAATAATGGTGCCTGACATATTGAATAATTATTTTCTACAGTGTACGTATGCAACAAAGATATTCCATCATGCATTAGAGTCAGTTCTGGCTCTGCCTCGCTGTTTACATTTGCAAATGTAGCAAACAAGGTAATGAAGCAACTATTTCTATTGCAGTAGGTATCTTTTTTTCTGTGTGTGTGCATTAAAGTTGTAAACGATAACATGAAATGAATGAAATTTGTTGATATTAATGGTATGGAAAAACAAGAAGGAAATGAAAATATTTTTATGCCTACTTAGGAAAAAAAGGGTAGCACTATTCATTCCAAGTACTTTTGTATTCTTAAGCTCTTAACTCACATTGTTATGCTTAAAATGATAAACATATATCCTCTTTTTATTGCTTTGTCTGTGTTTCAGAAGAAACATTTCAGAAATTATTTTGATAAGTGCTGTTTGACGATGCAGCACTGATGTTTTATTGCATTCTGTAGTAGCATTGCACTCCATTTTTACAATATTACGCAGTTGCTTTTTTGTTTTGTTTGGGTTTGTTTCTTTTTCGCAGTGCAGGGTCTTAGTTCCTTATGGTTGGATGGCAGGTGTAGCTCAACTGGTTCATGAATGTTGCAGCGAATGAAGTTTAAAATGTCTTTCTGATATTATGTTGTCTTTTATTTCTCCATTCATGCATTTTATTTTTTAAAATGTTCTATAAAAATATCTCTGGACTAAGTCCTCACTTGAGATTATATGTAAAGCGTCCTATTCTGATCTCACTTACATGCCGCCTTTCTCAGATTTTCATGTAATTGAAACTAAAGCATCATAAAAAAAAAAAAGTTCTTGTATTTAACTTACCTGAATCTCACCACTCTCCCTTCTAGAATTTGGTGCACTTATAAGATACTTAACCAGATAGACAGGGAGGTGGAAGATAAAAGGAGAGGTGATAGGAAATGGCTTATAGGGGTTGGCAAAAGGAAAACCGGGGAGGAACTGGCCTAACCGTTCAGCACTTTGATAGTCCTTCGAAAAATAATGTGCCTAAAGCAGCCAGCAATGAACATCACCACGCATGAGAAGCACTTACACAGCTGATCACCAAAGGTCTTGCTGACCTTGGCAGTATTTTAGGTGTTACATTTTCACACAGATGAAACGTTATTGCACAGGTTCTCTGATTTGTTAGGCACAGACAGGCTATTGTTCAGCATTAGGCTTGCATTCCTTCCTGCTCCACCCATTGCTTCTATACTGGTGAGCAGCATATGGAAAATCCCACTCAATCTGTTCAGGGTTGAGTTCTATAACCCTTCAATAGTGTTCTAGGTTAGCAAAGGATATTGGGCCACATTCTTCTTCTTCTATTTTTTAGATGAATCTCCTGCTTGATACCAGTGCCAGACAAAGTCTGGTTATGTTTTTACTATTGTTCTCCAATAATAAGTTCTGACTTGGTTTTTGTGGATTTATTTTTGTGGGAATTTTTTTGTTTCTTTTTTTTTTCTGTGGGGACTGAAATAGATTGCCCTTGTTTTGTTACGTCGGGGTCCAGTGTGTGTCCTTTTCAGCTTTTCCAAGAAACATATTAGACTCACTAAGCAGTGATATTTATCGTTTTCAGAGGTAGCTGCCTGCCGGTTATCAGTAGTTACTGGTTTGACTTACTTCTTCTAAGACCTACCAGTTCCTGTGGCTTCTTCATTGATGGAAGCTGCATCTTCTTGGCAAAATATTTTAGGGGGGGACATGCGCATTGTAAGACTTGAGCACCACCCTGTACTTCATAACACCTCTTGCTAAACTCAGAAGCAGAGGCCAATAACAGGAAATACACATATATCAGGGTTTGGGGATGAGGAGAAATGAAATCTTATGAGTGCAAAGAACAAGACAGATTTTTGAATATTAATATTGCACACTTAGGTGGTGCAAATAAAATTTGAAAAAGAGTTCATTGTTCTTGCCATGACATATTGAGATGTTCTAAGATTTATGCTTTGTAAGAAACGGGATTTTGCCATAGCCTGTTCTCTTTGATTGGGCTGGGGGGAGCACCGTTTTGTTTCTTAACAAAAGAGAGGTGACTCCTTCCCTCTTCCAGACCCCCCTCACAATGGATATTATTCAAAAGAAAAATAGATCCTGACATTGAAGAAGAATAATCTTATTTAATAACTCTCAGATGGAAACCAATGTTAGCACACACAAGTAATTACTGCACCCACTGCATTTCGATGAACTTACAGCACTAAAAATTGAATTTTCAAAGAATCATTCTTTGCTCTCAATTTGCTAGTGTCTTCAAGGTGTTGTACTTCTCTTACTAAGGAATGGCAGTTTGAGGTCTTAAAATGTATCTCAAATAGGACCACAAAATCAGTAGATGGTTCAGAACCAGATTTGTGGTGCCTGTCATTAATCAGATTGCAGAACAGGAACAATATTTCTGTTAACACTCTCTCATGCAGCATCTTCTACAAACCAGACTGGCTTTGCGCTCTCACTTCGTGGCTGCTGCCCCCTAGGTTAATGCCGCGGGAGACAAAGCTTCTCCAGAGCACAGTTTGCATTCAGGTGCTAAACTTGGACTGCTTTCCAACAGAAGTTTTGCACCCAGTTGCCACTGTGCTGATGGAATTCCCCCCATAATGTTCTGTGGACCATCCAGAAAGGAGGAGGTATGCTGGATACTCGTATCTCAGTTTTGCCTAAAAAATGTACTGTTGCACATTGTGACAGTTTTAAAGAGAGAGGACATAGTGACATCTCAAAAAGCAGAGGCATGCTGTGGGTAAGCGATTATTTTTGCAGTTAGAGGGGCAGCAGGAGAAAAGTGACTGATGCTAATTGTATGCAGTGCTGAAATGTAGGGGTCGTGCAATGCGGAGACCTGATTTGGCAACTGTAGGTTAGTACTCAGTTCAGGGGTGGACTTTCAAGTCCGTCTTTGGACTGGAGGGTATTGCTTCGTAGTCATAACTACTTGCTTTATGTGCTAAGGATGTTGTCTACCATCTGCTTTTTGCCCAGGATGTCTAAATATATTCCCGTTCTTGCTCCTGTATTGATTTTTCTTGGCTAACTTAACATGCTAATTCCTAATACTGGTCAGGAAAAGCCAAAGAGATTAGAAGTTCACGTCTGTTCAGCCAGAGGGGTAGATATATTTCCTTCTGCTTCTGTGGAGACAGTTATGCTTGGCAAAGAATAGCGAGCAATTTGTCAACATATCCCAAATGTGATAGATAAGAGAGAAATCCCTTCTAAACTTTTCTATAAAGTTAAGATGGGCCAAGTAGAATTATTTACATAATTTTCTCACCCCAGAATAGGATTCCTCCCTACCCTCTTCCTCACAATTTCATTTCATTCAGCCAGCTCTGGAAAGCTGGCAGTTGGTGAGATGCTACCTATATAGTAATCACATATACCCCGATTTGCCTCTTTTTAGAGGATAAAGAATATAATTTAATGAGTGCCAGCCAGATAAATATGAGTTTCATTTGTTTTTTGAGTACACTTAGTAAAGTAAAATTCTTAGAATAAACATTGTAACAGCAACCACAGTTTTCCATTCCTATTATTTCGGCCTCTGAGCTCTATGTAGAAGGAGAACAGGAGAAAAGGAAACATCTCAAAATGCCATTGTAAATTTAGCTTATAGAAAATTCACCAGCAGGAAAGAAAAAAAAAAAAGTACTTCATAAAGAATGACTTCATGTTGCTAAAAACCATCATTAAACTTGTAGCCCTGATTTGACTCTAGAATGTTGGCTCTTAATGTTTTGTCCTTACAACACATGGATGTGTTTTTTGTTTGTTTTGTTTGGGGTTTTTTTGTTTTGTTTTGTTTTGTTTTTTGGTTTTCATAGTGCATGTTCATTTCTACTCACAAACATGTTCTTGGTGTATTTCTTATGCAAACAATCTTCAGGCAGCAAAGATGTCTGTTACATCTAAACTTGAATAATAAAGTTTTACCACCAGTTATAAATCAGATTCATGTCATTGTTTCTGGGGAGAACGTAATGTCGTCGTGTCCCTACACCGTAGCAGGGTTGGGGAGGAACACAATCGGGAGTTGAGCTGCTCTGAGAGCACGACAGCATCTAGGAGTAACGGCTGGTGATTAGGGCTGAAAGGCAAAGGCAGAATTGCCCAAATGGTAAATGCATGAAAAGAGAGGAGATCCTTCAAAAACAGATTAGCCCTATTGTAGTCCTACATTAAGGACTCTAGATGTGATCCAAAACTCATTCAAGTTAGTGACAGGATTTAGAATGAAAGTCTGTTTCAGTGGGGTCTGAACTCTTTTCAATGCTCCAGCAGCCTGGCATTACATTACCGGTTTTATTCTGCTGCCCCAAGGCAGAGCAAATGTTGGAATAATTCTGAGAAATGATGTAAGAAAGGCTGATACTGAAATGTGATCAGTACCACAAGGCTACCAATTCCACCTTTCACACAAAGTCCATGGTGGTCCTTAAATAATCCCCGATACTCAGAACCATGGTTTCACATCATGCCCACAGCTCTTCCAGGAAATCCTGCTCGCTCCCATCACACAGGTTATTGACCCAATGGTGACTCAAGGACAGAGCACACCACCTCCAACATTGCCACCACCACTTCCTCTGGCAACCTCGGAGGTTTCCTCAGAGATCCCAAATCGAAGCACTGACCAAATCAGCTCAGCTTGGCATTTCTGCTCGGATGAGCTCACAGCCCAGGGTGGTATGGCTCCCAGCCATCATTTCCATTATGCTGTAATTTCCTTTCTCCATAGGTTTTGTCTCATCTCCATGGTTGAGAGACCGTTTGCTCTCATACAAAATACTGTTTTAAAGTAATATGAAATGGTAAAATCTGTTTATAATGTTAGAGTACAAACTTTCTAGAGCTTAAGTTTAAAAGCACCCTGTCAGAAATAACTTCTCCCTGCAGTTCTTTCTCCCAGTGGATTCACATGCAGACTCTATGCATTTCCAGTCTGTCTTTAATTTCCTGAGACTAATAAAAATAATAACTGTAGTAAAGAAAAAAAGCTAAAAAAAGCTTTCAACGGCAGGGGAAAACAGTTTTGGAGACATCAAGTTTACGCTTTATCCATTTTGAAAAAGATGATATATTCAAAAGCTAGTCGCTATGCATTGTGTGTGTGTATGTATATACACATTCTCTATATATATGTAAAAATATAAACTCTACAGAAATATATATATACACACACGTATATTTTTATATATATACAGAATTAAATAATCAAACATTTTCACCTGTTTTAAGAACATCTTTTGAGGATAACAAGATTTAATTCAAATTTATGTTCTTGTTATATCCCTGACCAGTGCAGTGTGTCTTTAATCAGAATTTAAAGCAGTGTTTAATATTGCACTTCCGTCTCCATATACTTACGTGAGCTCATAACTGTAGGAGCTGATGACCTCAAATTTTCCTTTGTGGTTCTACTATTTGTATAGCGTACTTACAGTGTTAATGCCTTCCTCTTACAACAGCAGCTCCACATGTAAGCAGCTCATATAAGTGCACACCGACATTGTTATCAGGTCTTAATATGCGATTATAATGTTGAAATTTGTGCCAAGAATCTGGAGACTTCTTGTTCTAGCAGCAGTGTCCTTGATTATTTCCTATTTAGATTTTACTATGGCCATATCTTGACATAGGTCAGAAATCTGTTGTCCCAGGTACAGCCAGGCCCAGAATATAAAAGATAATCCATCTGCTGGTAGCAGGTCCTGACCTTCATCAAAGAAGATTTATAAATGCATAAAGTTAAAAAAAAAAAAAGCCTAGGAATAGGTGTTGATGCAGAAGAAAATGGACAGAATGAATAAGCAGAGTGCTTCATTCTGTATGAAGGGGAAGCGGGGTGCTTTCAATATTACACGCTTGGTAGAAAAAACAGGATGGTTATTTTAAACCTTATTTATTTATGAATAATGGAAAAGTAACTTTCATTTTGATGCTGTCTTTATAAAATTGTGTTGACAATGGGTGGGGATATAAAATCAAAGAAACAGCATAATGTCAGTGCAAGTGTTGAGTTTATGTGTCCATCCTGGAAGTTTAACCATGATGGGCAATTACGCTGGACAGTTGGGACAGCTGAAACCTGATGAAGGTAGAGTTTGTACTGACACCAGCTTCCCTTGATTTCCCTGAAGAGTCTGACTAATCCTTGTGTGCTGAACAACAAGAGTATCAGTGGGTCCTTTCTGTAAATGAAAGTGTCTCCTGCACATCCAAAGGAATAGAAGTGTCTTTCACATGTTGTGGTTACGATGTCAGTGGAAGTGTCTGATTCATTTCCAAATGCTGCTGTGGAATTGACAGCTTAATGGTGAGACTGATATGGTGACAGTTCTGTCGCCCGACTCCAAACAGCTCCATCAGCACTGATACAATGTCAGTAGAGTTGGCCAGAAAAGAAATACGACCATTGAAAAGAAATACGACCATTTAAAAGAATAGAAAAGAAATACATTAAAAAACCCCCAAAATTTCTGTTACACTGTGTGAAAACGGTGGCTTAAATGCCACAGAAAGACCACGGTTAACGCTATATACGGCAGGGAGCAACTGGCGACAAAGGCCAACAAAAATTGAAGCACATCTGTAGATGGGAATGGTGGAGCATATCAAGAGCTCTCTAATACACAGGCCTTTGAGGCCAGAGATGGATGCAAGTACAAAATACCGCATGGTAAACACATGGCTCAACTGGAGCACAAAGGCTCTTCCATCTATTTACATTTCCATAATAACTCACTGCAATAAATCCTTGGTAATTATACATTAACCTCCACAATTAAACATAGCATGCTAGACTGCTGATGCACTGACATCACTATCGTACTCGTCAACATGACTCTTTGGCTAACTTCTATATTATCTATTAATCAAGCTGGGAATATTCACAGGCGTTGGCTAAGGACTGCGCGGTTTAGTAGCTAGAGCGGTCCCTGGCACACTGTGGCTGGGGCCAGGTACACGCTTAAAACCAGGTCCCAGGCGCAGCTGGGGAGTTAGCAGAGAGGAGACCATTCCCAGTTCTCAGGGGAAGGGGTGTGAATGGTCTGCGATACTTGTACCCATTCCCTTGGGGACAGTTTTCCAGCAGGAAGCACCAAGAGCCACGGGACGCATCGTGAGCCACCTGCCACGCCGCTTCAGTGCGTGGGCACAATTCGGGGGGCAGCAGGTTTGCAAGCAGAAACATGTGCCGGTGTCCTCAGACCAGAGAATGGCCTTGACCATTTCTGATTTACTGTCATTGCCTCTGTTTACTCATTCCCCTTGTCCAGAGAGGGTGGCTGGGGCAGCTTGACTTGATTTTCAATATCTGCAATCTGCTGTATTTGATGAGGCAAGCTTTAAAGACAGAAGCACTTTTAGATTCATTTTATATAGAGAGATTGATTTTAGGAAGGGGGAAAAGATTCCTGGTACTGGGTGGGGGGTGGTATTATTATTATTTAGCTCAGCTGTAGACAGATCTATACAATATGTACAAAATGGATGGCTGCACTTGATCAAATAGATCATATTCCTATTTTCTGTGGTCTTACATTACAAATTTTGTGGGCAAATCTTCAGCTTCTAGTAATACAAATAAAGAGACAACAATAATGAACATTCCCACGCTTCCATTTTCATAGAACAGAACATGGCCATCCATTCCAAGCTGTTATAATTACCAACACTTTTGAAACAACCCAGTTCTTCTTGCCCAGAAAAGGGCAAAGATTTTTTTTTTTAATTTTACAAAATGCTTCAGTGCTGTTGAGAAAACTTCTTTTCTCAAAAAGGACTTGTTTCAACACATTTTTAGTGAGCTTTACTTAGAACTTAAGTTTTATTTCAACTCCAATTCTAGGAAGGTTTTGGGTTGACAGTAGAAAATCCCAATCTGTGTCTATGCTCCACATTTAAATGAGTATTCTTGTTGGCTCTTTCATGGAAGTCACTCTACAAACAAATCCTAAACTGCCTTAATTATTTAGTAAAAAACCCCTAAGTGCAGCTTTTTAACAAATCATATAATTCTTGTCTTTGAAGATGCACTCATTCTCTGACATCACCTACACATCTAAAGCCCATAGATTGCTGTCATGGTTTTCGTCATGACATTACACAATACCCTCTTCTCTGCGTGCTAGACAGCTTTCCATGGAAAATACACAATTAACTGTTCTAAATAACTTGTTTCAGATTAAGCAGAACAAAAAGTACTAGAGAAGATTAACTTACCTACACAGGCCACCAAGTTTGCACTTTAGCCAGCCTTCTCCATTTCCTGAAGAGAGACTGTGCTGCTGGTGAGGAGACATGGAAGAACACAGAACTGCCTGAATTGCTGGCACATATAAAAGGGCAGGCTTTACCCTGCGTACAGTCTAAGATGATAAAGGCATTTGGCAGCAGAACAACGCCAGAAAGCCTAAATATACAAAAAAGATAGGAATTTCAGATTGGAACATGAGGACTGGAAAAAATATTAATGGACCAAGAGTGAAATGTGTGATTATATTTTAGAAAACCTCAACAAAATAACAGTGGTCAAATATGTACTTAATAAAGGTTAATCGTAACAAGCACATAAGACTATTTAATGCACAAGGATAGCAAATTTCCAGGGACTTTGGGAAGTGTTGGATCTGACCGCTATTGCACAAGATATTGCCTGATTGCTGGGAAAAGGCCTTGGAAAAGACAGGGCCTTTTCTTGTTCTCTATCAACTGCCTGAGGCCACAATTTCAGGAACACTTCAAGCTGGAGATGCTGCCAAAAGAAGCAGTCCCACTCCTATCTGCCCTGTGCTCTTCTGTTCCTTCCACTGGCACAAATATTTGTGTTTCCATGAGATGTACCAGACCAGGGAACTAGCTGTCTCCCACTTGCCCCCAAAAAGGTGATTTTTAACCCCCATTAATTCCTTGATCCAGTTCCCAGCACAGTGACAAAAACACCTGTGTCAGCGGTAAGTATGTGGTGGTAAAATGAGCAGTCGGTGATGTGGAAAAAGGCGGTATGGGTTTTTCTTGGCAGCTAATGTCAGTCTAAAGTGTTTAGAAACCTATAGTCTGGGGGGCTGTATTGGTCCTGGTTTAGAGCAGATTCCTAGCTGTGCATCAACGCTGAATTTTGATGCTCGAGGTCTATATGCAGGGTGGGGATGAGGGGCAAAACCTCAGCTGCAACACCCTGAAGACCCTCCTTTCCCCGTGCTGGCAGCTGCCAGACAGATGCCCCCTTGTCCCTTGATGGCCATGGCTTAGCTGTTCTTCAGTGGCATGACTACATCCAGTCGTCTTTTCCTTACACAGAAAGAGTGGTCGAGTCCTGTCATTTTCTTATGCCCAACTATTGCTTTGAGCAAGTGCCTACTTTGCCCATGCCAGTAGAAAACCCAAATTGATTTTATGCATTTCTAATATGGGCAACAGAAAGTTTACCTACTTCTTGCTCTTCATCCTAAATCACATTTCTGTATTTATTGCTACACTGCCCTTGTACTCCATAAAGCTGTGCACTGCAGACTCCTTACCAAAACAGGCCACTACAGGTGAGACGACAAAGAGCTAAAGGGATCCGGATGGGGAAAGTTTCAAGGGTTCCTCTCTTCTGTCCTGTGATTATTAGGTAGACAGTTTTTAGTTTGTAGGTTTTTTCCTTTGTTCCTTCTTTCTCCCTCCCAGTCTCTCCTTTGATTCCACTCTGCCCTTACAGCTCATCATTGAGCGCTGCATTATTTGCCTAAACATTAGCCTAAAAATGCTACTTTTTCTTTGACAATGAAACACTCCCAAATATCCTCCCTGGCTTTGCCTATGGAGCCACTGAAACATTTGATTTGGATCAAACTTGCAGGCTCTCTTCAGTTCAGGGTATTCCTCTTCTCCTTGCTGCTTCTATAATACTTGATACTAATTTACTAAGACAAAGTTTTGTGATTGCTCGTTAGACACCTGAGACTGGGACTCCTGTACTGTCGATGCACCAGGTGACACCAGGAGTTTGCACAGATGGAAGAGCAGCAGAGGGAGGGCAGGTGCTTTTCTTTTGTGCAAGAGAGTAAAAACTCAGCATCATTCTGCATTTTGGCCTTTTAAATAAGAACACAAACAGTTTGATAATAGCAAAGTGCCGAGCTTTATCCATGTTGTGGTTTAACCCGACAGGCAGCTGAAACAACCACACAGCTGTTCACTCACTCCCAACTCCATTGGGATTGGGGGGAGAACTGAAAAAAGTAAAACTCGTGGGTTGAGATAAAAACAGTTTAATAGGACAGAAAAGGAAGATAATAACAATAACAATAACAATAACAATACTATACAAAACAAATTATGTACAGCAAAATTGCTCACCACCTACTGACCGATGCCCAGCTAGCTCCTGAGCCGTGGCGCTCCCTAGCCAACTCCTCCCAGCTTATACACTGAGCATGATGTCATATGGTATGGAATATGCCTTTGGCCAGTTTGGGTCAGCTGTGCTGGCTGTGTCCCCTCCCAGCTTCTTGTGCCTCTCCTGCAGAAGGCTCATGCCTCCTCGCTGGCAGGGCCTGGGAAGCTGAAAAGTCCTGAATTGTAAAAACTGCTTAGCAACAACTAAAACATTAATGTGTTATCAACATTATTTTCATACTAAATCAAAAACACAGCACTATACCAGCTACTAGGAGGAAAATTAACTCCATCCTAGCCAATACCAGGACACTCCACCCTCCCAAAGTTATTTGCCTCTGAGGATTCCAACTCTGCATTCCTTAGACTATTTATTCCCACTGGGTAGGGAATTAATGTAGGATGAGTAAAACAGTTACTGCTCCCAGCTGCATATTCACACACACACACACAGGTAGTCTGCTAGAGCTGGAATAGCTGGGTTGGACATATTTTTACATCTTATCTGCCCCAGTTTATGACTTAGCACAACTCTGTAGAGCTTTACAGGACTGTGAAATGGGAAAGCTTGGGCACAGGAGGCCGCTGTCAGCTCTCCCTGCTGAGGTGGACCTCTGAGAGCAGAGCAGGGTGAGGACTGAGGATGGCTGGGTGAGTCTGGGGTGTGGGGGGGCACAGCAGTGCAGTGCTCACATGAACAGATCTGAGGATGCTGAATCTCCTTCATCCTCCTGCCGAGCACCTTCTGCTGCCCATAATATCCACTCTCATCCCATAGACTCACTCGTATCGCATCCTTGCACAACTCCACCAACACCAGGCTCTGGTTTGTGAGCTATTTTCATTGAGTACAGAGGGCAGAGGGAAACTGGGGAACAGAGAGGAAGTAGGAAAAACTAAGAACTACAGATCCTAAATACCAAAAAAACCCACCGCTCTGTAGTAAATTTTAAAATTATAAGACTCCCTGAGGTCCCACTGAAAGCAGAGAAGCAGAAAGGAGAGAAGGAACTACAGCCAAATATTACAGATCTGTAGCACTACTCTGTATATACTTTAAGCACATAGTCTTTAAAAATGAATATATTTTGAAACTCTACTTTAAAATAAATGACGGGACCTGCTTTTTCAACAGCTGAATTCTTTCAGACTAGCTTTTCCTGAAAATCAGACCTCTTTTTAAGGTATCTGAAGTTCTGTGACTGAAACACATAGAAAATATTGGCCTATAATATTTTAAATAACTTCCATAACTAATACCATGAGGATCTGAAGACTGGATAAAGAAGACAAAGCAGAGAAACAGCAAACACACAACATGCATCTTGTGTTATTGTGTCTGTGAGTTCATACCAATGAATCCTAAAGGAGTGTGCAAGAAGGATTTATCTGTCCACCTTCTTATGGTGAGAGAAACCACAAGGCCAACATACTGATTTCTGCTTCTTAATCTGGATTACAGCAATTTTGTGTTTTATTTATAAAAAGAAAATTTCTGAAGGGATTACACAGCTTATTCACTGGGAAGTCTTCAGAACCTCTCAAAACGTAATTTTCCATAAAACATTCTGGGTGAGATATCTAACATGGTTTTAACAGAATTGAAACCCAATTTAGTCAATTAGAAAAGTAGATGAAATTTGGGCTTGGAAAATATCAACGCTTTAGCCAACATCTGGCAGACCTATAATTCTTTCTCCTATGCTCACAAAATGTGAAGGGAGCTATGGTCTCATATTTACAGCACTGTTGCCTCACCAATATTGAGTTAAATGAGTCAGTTAAATGAACCTACCTGCAGAACTTGAGGATGTGGGGATTATTGCCTCGATGCATAGAAGAGCACACAGAAATCTGAGATGCAATGGCAAATATTAGGCCCAGATATATACTGAGCTAAAGAATATCTGTCTCTCCCATTGCACTACTGAGATAACAGAAATGGAATATTTAAGACCTTGATTTTTTTTAATCTCTCCCAAACCTTCCTACTTCCCCTGACTGCATACCTGCTAGAGTCACAGTCTACTCTTATTAACCCAAAGAACTGATGTCATTTAGTGAATCAAGATAATTTCCTGTAGATTATAGGTTACATTAGAGATTTCTTGTTTTAAGTATTGATTATTCTCAACCCTCTTTAATTCATAAAGCCTGGCCAGTGCACAGCACAAGGGAAACAGGTCTGCCAATAATGGCCAAAGACGAGTGTGCTAGACCATAAGCTTTTGCCAAAAAGCAGACAGAAATTAACACTCCTCCCTTTTTTTTTTTTTTTTTTTTAATCCTTGTAGTTCCCTCTGGAATTTGCAATTTTCCAACTGGTTTCTTCTTTATATGCATACCTTCCCTCTTGTTAGTTTAGAGATGGAACTAGTAATTTCCCAGCCCTACTAATGTACTCCTACTTTCAAAAAGGCAGGATCTGAAGATTCATTGTGAGAATACTGCTTAAATTATTATATTAGTGTATAGTTATAAAAGCATCTTACTTTCTCATAATGTCATAGCTACCAGTACTGGAATGTATGTGAAATGGATACTGTGTCATGAAGATATAAAGATATATGAAATTACTTAGATCAGTAGAAAGATTTTGCTTTTCATATGATGTTCCATTACTCTAGATTTAATCCGGGCAAGCTTTTTGAGCTAAACACTGAATTCAGAGGTAAGGGCTAGATGAGTGTCTATGTGTGTACGCATTTGTTCATGTGCATGAATTCATTCAGGCATATTCACTTTAATATCTGCTAGAGGAACATTATTAGTCTCTAAATCTGAGTAAGTGTTATCAACTTCTTTGTCCTGTGTCGTGTTTCTGTACTCTTCCCCTGAAAAAGAAATTTTCCTTTTTTATTTCTTCTTCCTGCTCCCTGCAGGTTATTAACAATATTCTCCAAGTTTGGTGTCTCTTATATTTGAAGATTACCTAAGATTGAATAGATTGATCTTCCAATAACCTTGGAATAACCTAAATAATAACCTAAATAACCTTGCCTTAGTTGGTTTTGGTTGGGTTTTTTTCCGTCATAGCTTTGCTAGCCAACAGAATTAGATATTAATACAAGCACTCAAAATTACCTATGCAAGCATTAATAATATAACACTTGTCACTAAGTTTTACAGTTTTCCACAAATTTCAAGTGCATTTTAGTTTAACCTGAAATTATGTAAAACAGTAACATGATTAAACTTATGTGCAACTGCCTGACTTTCTTGGTCAGTGTTCTAAATTATTCAACTTGGCCTTCTTCACTGCCTGTATTTCAGTACTGCCATCTTGGGCAGATCAGCCTGAGCAGCGAGCTCTGACTTCATCTTCCAGTGCCATCAGCTAACTTTGATCTACTTATGTCAAACAGAGTATTTTCCAGATGGCAGACATGATTATCTGAGTCAGATGAATATTCAAGAAAAAAATACATACGATATATGCCCTAATGCATCTCATTACAAAACAGTAACTTCACTCATATACAAAAGAGTGAAACAGCAGACTCTGCAAATTTTGATGAATGCAGATCTTCATTTGCTGGATTATGAAATAGTCTCACCTTTTTTGATGCATCTTATTTTTGCCAAGAGAATGGTGTAAAGAAAAAAGTGTCTGTAAACACAGGCTTTGCCAGGCTTCTCACTGTACACAGTCTCAAGTCCTTGTATGCTGGTTCAGGCGATAGCTCTAATCTAAAGTTTCCAGGAAAAAAGAGATACGTCCTAACAATATAAAATGATATATTACTTAATGAGACTAAAAATGGAATAATGCTAAAATAGGAATACATCTAATTGATTAAAAAGATTGCTTTTCTAGATTAGTAGAAATTAAGTTTCCTCAAGATTCACAAGTCAAGGAGTCAAACTTCCCTCAAAGGTACAAAGCTAGTCTGAGAAACACCCCTTCTATTTAGTTTCATCAGAAAACATTTGGGTTTGGTTTTAACCAACGTAAATGCAAACCTGAGGCTAAGGAACAGAGATTTCTTAACCTTGTCCATAATGTCCCGATCTACTATAGATAGATTTGGGTTATCCAGAGATTTTATTGGTGATAATTGTTACCTTTTCTTAAATTTCATGTAATTATCTTAGGTTTAGTATTGTCTATGGCACTGTCCAAGCAATGAATTGATTTTTATTACATTTTCAATAGAATTACCCATATTAATCATATGAACATATTTTAAAGGCTCAGAACTTACAGCCCATCAAATGAAGCTAGCAGATATATCAATGGATTATCACCACTCAGATGATGTTTATTTAGATTTTTTTTTGGGGGGGGGGCAGAATGGGGACGGACTTCTTATCTTGATAAAAAGAAGCCTAAATGGGAAAAACTTCATCTGTACCAAAGATCGGGTCAAACAAACTTCATAACATGGATCTGCTTTTTAGGACTTACCTCATCTTCACGTAGATAGGAAAGGATCCCAAGGTCCCAAATTCTTAATTCACTTCAGAAACAATGTTCTACCATGACTGTTACAAGTGTAATTGTAGCTAGAGTGTCTTTAATGTCTTGAACATCTTCCCATATAGTCTCAACTGATAAAAAAATTCCTTCCCTTTTTGAACTTAGAAATACAACAGATTTTTTGCTGTGTATTACCCTATCTTATCTGTGATTTGATTTAGTCATATGTAAGAGCTAAAAAATGTGTCTAAATTGATATGAGATTGATTAAGGTGATTTGGGATGAAAGACGCAATAGAAATGTCAAATATTGCTACTATTCACTTCATTAGTGGATTAAACTAGCAAATACTGTCTGCTGCCACCTTCTCATTTAAGTCATTTGATTGCTTTCTTAGTTATTTTGAAAAAAGATAAATGACATCACCATGGCTTAGTGGGAAGATGTGTAACTCCAATATCAATCTTATGTTTTTCTGGGGACATTAAGTCCTGTGTAAGTACATGTGAAACTCCTGCATGCATTAAAAAAAGGGGAAAAAAAGAAGTAGCTGGCATTCACATAGTTCATTATATTTCCCCAGAACACCAACTATAAATGGTTAATAGTTTATTGACTGCATCACTCTAATTATGGGTAATTTTCCCTCTCTTTTCAAAATAGCTGTCATTGGTTTGTTTCTCAGAAATCTATTTTGTCTATTTATCAGCAATTTCAACATTTCTTAGAATTAGCTAGCATCTCAGCATGCTTCGTTACAAAATTGGCTCTTATTATTGCAGTTATTCTTTGCCTAATATTTGTTTAGTACCTACAGCATGTTCAGTTCTGACAAATAAAAAAATATAAAGACAGTAAATTTTCTGAAGTACTTCAACTCTAAAAGCCAGGCATGCAGAAGAGGGATGCACTGGGAACTCCAGAAGTAAGGATGGCTTCTGGACAAGAGGATTACTAGAGCAGGTAAGTGTGAGTGGCAGAAATGGAGTCTAGGATTCAGCTTTTTAAATTGCAATCAATCCTTTTGTGAGCATTGTCAAAGAAACAGGGAAAAATCTTGGCCGTATTGAAGTCAAAGGCAAAACTTCAATTGATCTCAGTACAACTCTTTCTGCTGTAGAATTTAAGGGACTCAGAGGGAGAAAGAATAATATTGGAATGTGGTGGACGTCCCAGAAAATGGATCAGGGATAAGTTAATCATCTTCCGAAATGTAAGATGCTGTTGACTAAGTCTGAATAGAGAATACTAGTCTAGGCAGGCCCTTTGATCTGCACATGTATATAAAATACTTTCTGCCTCCACAGCAACTTCTAATCGCATTTTCCAACTCTTGTAATCTATCCAAAACAATAACAGTAAATCATTGATATTCAGATATTAGGCTTGTATCACAATAGACAGGCAATTCTCCTGAAAGATCTAACTCATTATATAGGCTGACAAGGATTTGATCAGTGCTTTATTATGCCTAATGTAGTTTCTGCATTTGTAAGAAATGGTTGTAGGAATCTTTGAAAGATTTCAAACCACTGAATAAAAGCTCAAAGACATTTTTTTCCCTCGCCTGCTTTCACTACTTTCTTAATCAATGATTTCCATTTGTCACTGCTAATGGCATTATCCCTGACACCTTCTCCTGTGATTTTTTTCTCCCCTGCTTAAAAGCTTTCATTTCTCTCTCTGTTATTTAGCCTTTGTTTTCCTTGTTCTGCTGACAACTCACTTTTTTCATAGTCTTTTCCCCGGGTTTTGCTGGCTGTAAAAATGTTTCAAAGCACCAAGTGTCAGCTCAGTAGTCCTGCAATTCTGAGGTGGAGCCAGGAGGGATCTGTCTCATTTTAGCACAACTGTCTCTTTACTGACAGTTACGGTCCGGTCTTCAGCATTAGAGTGGATGCAACCAATATTGGCATTTTTTCAAAGTTTCTCGGGAAGACCCTGTCTTTCAAACAAGTCCTAGGATTATCTGCTGACCTTTCCACATGCTCTGTCATGGCTTTCAAATAATTATTGTCTCTTAATTTTTTTCTTCTGATTTTATCCTACTAAATGAATAGTAGGTTGAAAGGATCTTGTATTTACATTCCCTGAATGCCATTATCTGCTCCTTTGAATTTACCTTTACACTATTTGGGGTTCATCCTTTAGAAATAAGACGCATTCCTACCTTTACTACAATGACATTTAAAAAATGTAAAAAAATACTGTTTTCTAAATCAAGGCATCCCAACATACCCTCATACTTTTACCGTGATGAAGCTTTCTCTCAACCAAAAGATGTTTCTTTTAATTCCTGTCACTGGTCAATTTATAGCCGATACAACTCAACATGAGTATTATCGTGGTTTAACCCCAGTCAGCAGCTAAGCACCGTGCAGCAGCTCCCTCACTCCACCCATGGTGGGATGGGGGAGAGAATCAGGAGAGTGAAAGTGAGAAAACTCATGGGTTGAGATAAAAACAGTTTAATAGGCAAAGCAAAAGCTGCATGCTCAAGCAAAGCAGAACAAAGAATTCATTTCCCACTTCCCATGGGCAGGCAGGGGTTCAGCCATCTCCAGGAAAGCAGGGCTCCATCACTTGGGAAGACAAACGCCATCACTCCCAACATCCCCCCCTTCCTTCTTCTTTCCCCAGTCCCTTACATGCTGAGCATGACGTCATATGGTATGGAATATCCCTTTGGTCAGTTGGGGTCAGCTGTCCTGGCTGTGTCCCCTCCCAACTCCTTGTGCACCCCCAGCCTACTCGCTGGTGGGGTGGGGTGAGGAGCAGAAAAGGCCTTGGCTCTGTGTCAGCACTGCTCAGCAGGAACGAAAACATCCCTGTGTTATCATCAGCACTGTTTGCAGCACAAATCCAAAACACAGCCCCGTTCTAGCTACTAAGAAGAAAATGAACTTTATCCCAGCCAAAACCAGCACATTCTACACCCTTTATTCCATACCATTTATTTCATGCTCAGGTCCCATGCTATGCAATACAACCTCGTTCACCACCACCACCCTTCCCATCCTTTGATATAATACACAAATATAATTCCCTTAGTCTATGGACGATCCCTATAAAATGTCCATAAATGTCCACAAATGTCCACAAAATGTCCATTGAGTTCATTTAGTCCATGACTTTGGGCTCCATCTGTTATGTTGGTTACTCAGGAAAGGAGAGGTGGTGTGTGGCATGGAGTTAATGGGGCACCAAAGACAGCTCAGGTCAGGCCACTGCTGCACTTGCACTGCTTCTTGTAAGGCTTGTCCTCCATTGGTTCCTGCAACAGTAATTCCTATGACACGCAACTCAAATCACAGGTTACAGCAATTCAAAGGTATTTCCATATCAATGTCCACTCTTTGTTCCTTTGGGCCAGATTGTATGGTTTAACATTGCAATGTACTCTTCCCCTTGATCCTAGCCTGACTAGCAACAAGGGGTTCCTGCTATAGTAATTCCCATAACATGCAACTCAAATCCCAGGTTACAAAAATCTAAAAGTATTTTCATTACATCCTCCACCCCTGGTCCCTTTGGACCAGACCATAGGGATTAACATTGCAACAAACTCCTCCCCTTGCCCCTGCTCTGGCTTGGACTTATCCACAGACTGCAGTCCTTTAGGGGGTGTACCTACTCCAAGTGGATCCTTGTCTGTGAGCCACAGTCTCTCCAGGGTATACCTGCTGCTGCATAGACTTATCCATAGCCACAGTCACTTAGAGGTGCACCTGTTCCAGTGTCTTCTTCGCCATGGGCCACAATGCTTTCAGAGATACACCTACTCCAGTATGGCCTCACCCAACAGTCACAGTCCCTTCAGAAGTAAACCTGCTCCAACATGGTCTTACCCATGGCTACAGTCCCTCCAGGGGTGTACCTGCTCTGTTGTGGGCTTATCCATGGCCACACTTTGAGGTGCTCCAGCATGACCTCATGCACAGCCACAGATGCTTCGAGGTGTACCTTCTCCAGTGTGGACTTCCTTGGGCCATGACTCCTTCAGAGGTATACGTGCTGTGGCACAGACTTAACCACAGCCACAGATGCTTTGAGATGTACCTGCTCTGGTGTGCACTTATTCATGGCCACAGATGATTTGGGGTGTCCTGCTCCCATGTGGACTCATCCACAGGTCACAGTCCCTTCAACTCGAGTTCACACTGGAGCTCCAGCCTGTCCAGGACAGCAGCACAGACACAGCAGTGATGCCCTGGCCATCTGCCAGCCCAGGCCCATCGCCATTGCTGTTATCAAAATATTCCCAGGCACGGCACAGTAAGATGATCAGCAGTACAGCAGTACAGTGAGCAGCGAAAGTAGAAAGCAAAAGCAGCCACTAATGAGCACTAGACTCTAATTTACATTAAGGCAAGCAAGCCCCATGGCAAGCACAGGAGCCTGCCAATTAATAATAGCTAAACAGCAATAACAGCTATAAATTCGATCTAGCACATTCCAATCAAATCTGCTGTTATCTCAAACCCTTTGAGCCCCACGTTGGGCCCCAAAAAGGAATGCCGTGGTTTAACCCCAGACGGCAACTAAGCATCATGCAGCAGCTCCCTCACTCCACCCATGGTGGGATGGGGGAGAGAATCAGAAGAGTGAAAGTGAGAAAACTCGTGGGTTGAGATAGAGACAATTTAGTAGGGAAAGCAAAAGCCGCACACACAAGCAAAGCAGAACAAGGAATTCATGCCCCACTTCCCATGGGCAGGCAGGGGTTCAGCCATCTCCAGGAAAGCAGGGCTCCATCACATGTAACCGTGACTTGCAAAGACAAACGCCATCACTCCATTCCCCCCTTCCTTCTTCTTTCCCCAGTCCCTTACATGCTGAGCATGACGTCATATGGTATGGAATATCCCTTTGGTCAGCTGGGGTCAGCTGTCCCGGCTGTGTCCCCTCCCAACTCCTTGTGCACCCCCAGCCTACTCGCTGGTGGGGTGGGGTGAGGAGCAGAAAAGGCCTTGGCTCTGTGTAAGAACTGCTCAGCAGGAACAAAAACATCCCTGTGTTATCATCAGCACTGTTTCCAGCACAAATCCAAAACATAGCCCCATACTGGCTACTATGAAGAAAATTAACTCTATCGCAGCCAAAACCAGCATAAGTATTTATAACCAAATTAAATATCTTATGTCACATGATGATTGGTTTGAAACCAATTTTGTTAGCATGGAGAAGAACAAAGGCTATCAGACTGAGCAAATGAGAACAGCTTTCTCCTTAGGGCCAGGCAGATTTAACGATGAGATTATCAGAATTCTGACTTTTCTTCCATCCCCATCTACTTACCCTCCATCTGCAGACCATAAGGTTCAGGTCAGAGACAGCTGTTTTACGGACGGCGTTTGTGTTGTTAAAGTACGCTGGGGTCTATTGCCCTCTACTGGGTTGAACTTCACACCTGTTTTATTTCCCATTTACTTGGTAAGTCCCTGGAGAAGTTTCTGTAAAGCTTGATCTCCAAATTGCTGCACATGTCCTGGAAGTGGCTCACCTCCTTTTTAAGAGTAGAGGAGAATGCCTGTAACTGCCAGTGCTTGATGTTTGGTACAGGATGAATTAATTTCTCCAACCTGAGGTTGCAGATGATCTTGGAGATGCTGGGGACAAAAGACTTCAGTGTGTGAGTGTGGTTGTGTGGAGATTATGAAGTTCCATGGGAGAATTTCTACAGATGCATTCCTGAGAGATGGTGTCTATTTGGTCATATATGCAACCAGGAGAAAATCTCTCATTGCTTTCTCAGATTAATTTCCAGCCAGATGATACTGATGTAGATTGGAAGTCTCTGAAGTGATTTTAAAGCAAACCTGTAATTGATCTTCAGCTGCAAAATATGCATGAGATGTTATACTTAGGTTGCAGTCACAATCCTATTATACGGGGAGCTCAGAACTCTTTGTGAAGTCCATGCTAGATACCAAGCATGTGAATTTCTCAATTCAGCAGAAAGGATTGTGTAAGGCTTATGTTTCTTCCCTAATGATATCATGGGTGATAGTTAGAAGATTTAGTATTGCACCAGTTGCAAAACTGTTCTGTATCCAGTTGCCTCTCTTCAAGATAATGCCAGGATAAACTGAAGAGGAGGGAGTGTCTAGCAGCTCCAACTGACTGCACTATGGGAAATGGGGGTGGTTCGTTCAGTCCATAACAGTCCTTCTCTGCTGCTCCTTCCTTCTCACACTTTTTCCCTGCTCCAATGTGAGCTCTCCATGGGGTCACAGTTTCCTTCAGGGCACATCCACCTGTTCTGACATGGGGTCCTCCACGGGCTGCAGGTGGATATCTGCTCCACTATCAAACTCCACAGGCTGCAGGGGAATCCCTTCTCTGATGCCTGGACCACCTCCTCCTGCTCCTTCTTCACTGACCTTGGTGTCTGCAGAGTTGTTTCTCACACTTTTTTCCTTACTCCTCACACTGCTGCAAAGCATTTTGCTGTTTCTGAAATCTGTTTTCCCAGACGTGCCACCACCTCGGCTGATGGGCTCCGCTGTGTCCTGCAGTGGGTCCATGGGAGCTGGCTGGAACCAGCTGGATGTGGCTGTGTTTGGTAGAGGGCAGCCCCCGGCCTCTTTCCCCTGCAGTCCCCGGCCACCAACGCCTTGCCATGGACAGCCAATGCAGCTGCTCAAACATCAGTTACCTCAATCTTTCTCAGGAAGGCAGGCAAACTGAGCTATCAAAGCCCCTTACAACGGGGATTACAGCTCAACCTATTCTTTGGTTTATGCGCAGGCCCAGGCCACGTTTCATCCTCTCGTCAGTTCCAAGTACCATCTTGTAAAGCTGCCCTGGATGAAAGGCAGACTGGGTGTTCACAGCCTTGGCCGAAGAAAGATTGCAGTAGGCAGCCATCTGAAACAAACCACACAGCCTGCTTTTTTTACACTGAAGCATTTTAGAAAATGGCTGGCAATGATAATGGCATTACTCTAGTGATTTCCTCGGGAGTTACTTTAGATGATGATGTATCACACTGATCCACATTTTCATTTAATTTAACAGCCGAAATTGACATTTGAAAATGAAAGTATTAGTCTGGAGTCCACAGTGAATGGCTGCAGGAGCTAATGATTGAATGCTTTTGAGAGTGCTCTGAGAGAAATAATCATCATGCCATTTCTGCTCCTATATTATTGCTAACACAGTACCTATAGTATTAATAACCTATTTGGCAAAGAACTTTGAGTACTAATCCTTGTTTTAGTTAATAGGACTTGCATTATTTACAAGTGAGGCACAGAGAATATGTTCTATATGTTTTATCTTTCCAAGATAAAATGCAGATGACCTTTCCATGATGAGACTGTCATCTAAGAAAGGTGGAGATGTAGTAGGTAAAAGGCACTGGGATACTTAGAAAACAACTATGGGAAGATTTTAATTTAATTTACACATATGTATGTGTTTAAAAATTATCATACTGAGTCACACAGAGAGAGAGTTTTTAGGAATGCTTTGAAAAAAGGGCTTGAGGATTAGAAGTCTGGAACCACTTGGAGGTCTGAGTGTGGCATTCTAGTCTTCTTCGTAAGAGTGGTTTTGTTCCCAGAGAATAGAAGACTGGAGAGCTTATAGAGATTCGTATTTATTTCAAGCTGAACAGTTGTGTGTTTAGAGTGGAAGGTCCTGTATTTTATGGCCATGAATGAGTGTCAAAATGGTACAATATGGTCACAGTAACCATACAGGTGGTATCTGGTCATTACATGTGTCATTCTGTAAAACCGGTCCTTTTAATTAAGTTTTATATAAATAGAGGTTTAGGATGTAAAGGGAGCATGAACTATATTGATTAGTGCGCAGTTCTGATACTGCCCTTGTCATTATTGAATTGCCATTTCGTATGATTGTGTTGCCCTCTAGAGGTCGGTCCCCAAGTGAAGTCTGCAAATGGGTCTTTTCCTTCGGTTCGCGTACCAGGCCTCTGTCTTTGGAGAAAGACATTCTTCAATTACATCCCAGTTAACACTTGTAACTCAATGAATCAGTGAAGTTCACATCTATGTTCACTTCTTCTTAACTGCTAATATTTTCTTGCAGTCTAATTTCTCCAGGTTTTTACTAAGATTGGGCATCCAGTTTCAGTGGTTGCAAGCCACTGAACAAATCTACTTCAACACAGAAATCAAAGAGAAGTAATGAGAGCAGGCCTAAAAACCTCTCCTACCAGGGAAGATGGTGATTCACTTGACCCGCCAAAGCATATTCTTAGAAGAACCAACTCTGCTGTGAAAACAATCAATAGAAACACTGAAATTGTATCTAAACTGGTAAATTAAACTATGCCAGAGAAGGCTCCTTGACATTGGACCTCAGTCGTCTCTACCTTTCAGTTTTAGATCAGTCCCTGGAAAAAAATATTGTCTTTGCCAACTTGCACTCTCCTAAACAATTCCTTGGGGTGTTTCAGGAATGATCACAGTCTGGTTTTCTCAATGTTATCTGTATGTGACCATCTTGTTCTGCAGCTGAAAGGATTTGCTAGGATGGACATTGGCTTTAGCAGACCACTTTGTGCATAAAAGTGGTCCTGGACAGGTTTAATGTTCTAGTATAGCCACAGATGGACTAATTTTGAGCTGCTTTAGTGAAAATGTTCAGGCTAGAAACACACATTGTTTTATCCCAAAAAATTAAAGGAAAAGCCTTGTTAATGATAATTACGCATACTTAAGCTCTAAAGTTATTGAGCTATGGACATTCTTTCTGAGTAACTCAAACAGAAGACTTTTGCATAAATCATTCTCCCGGTGTTTCACAAAACTACTGCAAAATGGTTCACCTATTTTGTTTACTGTTTCTTTTTGATTTTTTAGCAACTGGAACCAAACAGTTTCTTTGAGTGAAGAGTCAAAACACATTTTACATGCTAAAGGGCAGAGAAAGAGGCCCTGACCTAAAGCCGAACAATGTGAATGTTTGATGTTGACAGCAGTGTTTACATACTCAATAGCTAGACACTTGTAAAACAAATTACTTGTTAAATAGGGGCACCATTTTGTTCAGTATTCTGAGAGTTATGATTGTCTTCCATTTTGTTTTTCATAGCAATTTTCTTTTGAATAAAGGGTGAAGCCAGCCTTACTTAACTGATTAGAACTGAGTTCTCTGGCTTGTTGCACTCCCCTTAACTCTGCTTTTGTGAGGAACAAGTGATGTTACTGATGTCTGCAAATGGATGTGAGCTCAGAAGTAAAACAAAGAGCTGCATGTGAAGGATAAGAAATGGAGAGAATATAAGTGTAGTACTGAAGCAGAGAAGTATTTTCCTGCTCTAGTCTTCTCTGAGGCTGCTAGTATGGGAATTATAATGAATGTCTGTTGCAATTTATATAAATCTAGTTCAGGGTCGAAAGAAATTGTCTCTCACAGAGCAATGCAGCACTAGAGGTATTGACTTACATGCCATTATGAGTAGATTAATGAAAAAAATCCAACCTGCAACTTCTTTTTCTGATGTTATATTTTCTAATACATTCAACCATATACACCTTTTAACATAGAAATATTCCTTCCAATATGAGTCCTAAAAAAAATTTGTATTCTTTCATTGAATCATTGAATTAAAGAATCATTAATGTTGGAAGGCATCTCTGGAGGTCTCTAGTCCAACCCTCCTGCTCAAAGCAGGAATGACTACAGCAGGTCACTCAGGGTCTTGTCTAGTCATTTATTGGTAGAAAACAATTACTGTTAGCAAAATAGAAATTTCCAAACTGAATCAAACTGACGTCAATCTAGTCTAGTATTCTATTTCTCACAGTTACTGGCTGCTTCGAAGGACTTGCTAAATGCAAAAAGTCTATTTATCACACAACAGATCTGTAAACATTAGAGGCTATCTTAAGCCACGAATTGTGTTTGGTTGGTTGGTTTTGAAATAATGTTTATTATCAGTTATTGCCAGATTTTATATTAGTTATGACTGTCTTGCCAGTCATCAGTCTTGTTATTAACCTCAGTTATATCTAAGTTTTATACACAGACACATGTACACACATGGCAATATAATCACAGCTTAGTGACCTGTAGCAGGAAGTACTTCAATGATTCTTTCTGAACTTACTTTTTTCTAATTTTATGTAATAATCCTGTGGAAAAAAGGGAAAGACTGAAGAAGTCGATTGTTTCTCACACACATTTTTCATTGCTATGTGTAATGTTATTAAATCCCCTTTAACTGTGCAGGCAATACTACATCATTGTATTGACACAATGTTCTTTATATATTTCATTGTTCCATATACACCATGTAACCTAAAATATTTGTGTTTCTGCTCACAACTGCACACAGACTGTGATTTTGCTTTGATGCTCATTTCTCGCATATGGGTGACTTTGACCCGTGTCAGATGGATAGACAGTTCATTTGCTTGTTGCCTCATTTATTTTTATGGCCAGTGTGCATCACCTTGAATTTATCAGTATTGATTTTCATTTGCTGGTACACGTGGCTTCTTTGTCTCACTGGAGTTTTTCAGTGTCTACCCCAGTGTCTACTCCAGACTAGTCTACATAATTATGTGAATATCTTGTTACTCAAAGGTCCTAAACTATCAGGAAAGACAACAGCCTGTTCTGCATTTGTGAGATGGATATCTTCTGAAGTCTATAGGCCAATTATTTGACCATATTAACTGGCATAGCATCTCTGAAGTTAATGTAATTTGGCCAAAAAATTTATGCCAGCTGACTATCTTCTATGTCTCACACAGTGAATAGCACTATTAGCACAATTTTAGTGCCTATATTCACATTTTCAGCGATATAAACCTGTTTCCTTTTCAAACTTTTAAAGTAATATAACTAAAGACAGTTGTTGATGTTCACTGGAAAAAACTTGAAATGTTAGTAGATTGCAAGTGACACATATCAGTTTGACATTTCAGACCAATTCCATCCGGGAATAATGCTATATTACTGAAGAATTAATGTGAAGTGTGTGATTTTGGCACCAGAAAGATCAGTGTGTAAGACCAATTAGAGATAAAAGAAGTCACTAAACTTGTTTACACAGCTGGACTTTCAGTCACGGGCTGATCTCCTCCTTTCATGTGCTTCTCTTCTTTTTTCTTTTGCTTTCTTTTCAGGGTCTGAAATTTAAAGGCACAGAATAGAATATTTTGAAAGTCATTTGCCGTTACATTAACTTCATTTTCTCCCTGGAGTGTTCAGTGTCCTAATGCACCATTATAAAATCCTATGAGTGCTTTTGGCTAATGGATATGGTAACTGCAGGCAGATTATATAGCAAAGCAGTGGATTCCTAGGGGTTTTTAGGCAGGAGACCGACCTGAAGTATAAAAATCAGAGCAAAATTTTCCTGCAAATAATGCTTAGCTGCCCTCGTTCTTTGGACTCTGTAGTGTGACTTGGGAAGCCCAGATTTGGTCCCAGCTCCAATTACTATTTAAAGATGTTACGCAAAACAGAACTGCTTCAGTGACAGCACTGGACAAACCACAATTTTGACTGCCGTGGGACCAGAGTCAAAGAACCTTTCAAAAGGGTAAAACACTTGATTTTAAATCCTTGCTCTAAATAAATACAATTTTGTAATAGCATGAAGCAAAATATTCAGAGGCATCATTGGCATCTCATCAGTCAGACACTCCAGCTGTCAGTAGTATGACAAACAGATGCCTTTCCACTAATAATCTATCTTTGAATATGATTAAACTCTGGAACAACCTGTGTTTTCCAAGGTTCAACTTCAGGTTGGTTCACTGAAAATAGCCTACCAGATTTCTTAGAAATAATCTGACTGAGCTGTGGCTGCATGATTTTTATATCTCTGCAGGTGCATTAACTGGGCAAGCATGCTTTTTCTGTCCTTGCTCTTTTATCTCTGGGGAACTACTGGTACTGTCAGAGACAGGGCTCTGGATTGGATTGACCTTCAGTCTAAATCAACCCATTCCTATATCAGCTCCTGACTTTTCACTTTGACAGTAAAGAATCAAGTATTTATTTTCCTCCAGTTAATTTTTTTTTCCCATCAGCCAAGAGATGGTCCCAAAGATACCAGTGATATTTGAGTACTCATCATTTCACACAAGCACCATTGGTTTGTCAGAAGCTGGCCAGGCATCATGCAAGTCTTGGCATGGGAAAAAAAAAGACGCAGGCAAAAGGAAAATATTATTCTGGAGCTTTCTGTCAGATAAAATAACTGCATAGTGAGCAAATCCTTGTTTCTTTCCTCTGGTAAAGCAAATTTTTTATGAAACTGAACCTATATCCCATGCTTGCTAGTACATGCTGCAGAGAGCAGTAATAGGATACAACTTTGAGTAATAAGGGTTTTCCTTTATTACCCAAGCCATGTAGACTTATGTTCAAGTCATGTAGACCGCATCATTCACAGAGTGACTGTTGGGCCATAGTTTCTGTGTGGCTATACCTATAGCAGCAGAGGGGATGGAGTCCACACAGCAGGCCACGTCTCCTTTGTTGTATGACAATGGAGCATATGTGGAGCTGAGGATGTGTGACATGGATGTGACAGCTCTGAAATGCTCTAGTGAATCCTGCAGCAGTTGTTTCTACCACTAGCAGTGTTATGTCTCCAGAACAATAAAATTTCATTGATGAATGTAGACTGTAGCATGTTAGACTTAGGCTATGATACTTGAGCATGTTCTTGAAAGAGGTATTTTCCCCCAGCTGCTTTCCTTAAAAAAAAAAAAAAAAAAAAAGAAAAAAAAGAGTCCATATACTACATACAGATGTCAAATTACTGCCCAATGTGTACCAACGGGCTCTGCAGCCTCCATCCCTTCTCCTCACCCCCCCTTGCCTGGGCTGAAGGCCAGATCTCACAAGGTGCAACTGTAACATACATGCGTGATATAAGTATAAGATGCCTTTTGGGGACCTCCCCACTTCGCTCAGGAACTGCATTTGAGCTCAGACATTTTCCCATGGTCTTTGCCTGGGCTGTGCCACAGGGATGCCCATGCCTGGCCATGTGTCTCACTGGTCCTGACCCTTACGTGATGTCCTGGCTGGACCTGGGATCTGCCTGGTCCCTATGGACACATGTATGATCTGGACTGCGGCTGACCTTCATTATTGTCATCGGACCTGCTCGTCAGGAGAGGACACTGCCTGGCCAACTTCACTGCCTGCTGTGGCCCCAGGCTGCAGCTCCCGTGCCCTTGCCGAGCAGCCTGTTCCTGCTGCTCCCGGCAGCAGGCCTTTCTCTCGGTGCTATCTGGGCACCCACATGCTAGTACACGATTTCATCAGCTCCTGTTCACTGCAGATAGACTTAACATCACTGATTCCTGTAGTCTGTGAAATTATGTTCATCACACCTGACAGTCTTTTTTTTCCCCCACATTGGAAGTCTGTTCTTCTCCTTCGGCAATATTATATTTTGCTCTTAAGGAGAAACTCCTTTGCTCGTGCAAAGCATATTCTGCGGGCTCTTGAGTAATTTGGCAAATATATTTCATTTTCTACATCTTTCTTCAAATGTCAAACATTATCTTTACTTGTTCTGTTTACATGTGAATGTATACGTGTTTACATATATTGCTTCATGAGCTCTGTTTTTAGAGGCCCCTAGAACTGAACTCCTCCTGCCTTTCCACCGTTGATTACTTTATTTCTTGTGTTTTGAATTTCCTATGATATCCATCATGTCTGAATAACAGTCTGTGGGCTTTGGCTTGAACTGATTTCGTTCCTTTGCTATCCAAATTTGAATTGTTTTTATATAGTTAATTTTGGATCTTTCAATAGCCTCTGAGTGTTTCGTTCCAGACCCCATTCAGTGTTTCGCCTCTTATCAAGGACTCCACCCCCTAAAACTGGGGCTTGGCTCAAGTCACTTCTCTATTTTTTCAACTTCTTCTTTATCCTCTGTTTAAAATCGTGTTACTCATATATATTCTATTTTTATGCAGAGTGCAGTTCTCAAATGCCTGCATTACAGCTTCAGTGTTAGTCTTGTCTGGCTGAGTTGACTGAAACTATTAAAAACCTCAAGTGCTTCAGAACAAGCTATCATCAGAGATAAAGCTTCCTCTTGACCTTTTTTTTGGGGGGGGGTATGCACGTCCATTTTGTTTTCCATTGCTTGCAGATACAAAGTGAAGCACTGGGTTTAAACTTCTCTGGTTGTCTTCCACATGTCTGAAGTGTTTTGGCTCTGGCGAGGCTTTTATCTGCTCAGGACTCTGACACTTGGGGTCAAAGCTCTATCTAATCACTTCGGCTGGTCTCTGCTCAGAGCCAAACAGCTCTTCCCTGCTTTTCTTAAAGGTAGTGCTCTCCAGAGGTGGCAGGAGATCGGGTCAGCAACATTTGCAATCCTGTAGTAGAGAGCAGTGTTTGGCAATGCCATAACATATGTGTGAAGAAGTAACAAAACGCCCAAAGTATCTGGTGATCAGGACTGTGTGTCTGTGTGGGTAGGAGGGTGATGTGTGAAAAATCAATACAAGCCTATTCTTTTTTCTGTACGAATCTCAGGCAGAGGGAAGAGCAACTCTCAGATGTAATCCAGCTGGAGGGTGGGCCTGAGGGGAACCAAAGAGGATACTATGAAGGCGTTACTGCTCTTAGAGCAAGCAGCTAGATGCCAGAGCCTCGAGGCAAAGCCCTACCTGCTGAGATCTTCTTGGATGTTTACTTAGGGTTCTGGCTTCATCCCACAAAAGGCCATGATGGGTTAACAAGATATCTTCCTGGAGCAGAAGCAGACCAGCGCTACAGCAAAACCCAAACCGTATTGCTCCATAGTCCGAGAGACTGAACGCCATCACAGGCCTCTCTCTGCTCTCTGTAATTGCCCAAAGGGTGTTCCATCCAAATGCGCTTTCACATTCAAACTCAGCTCTCCATCCAGGTACAAATTAATTGGCTCGAAGGACAGAAACCACAGTACCCTGCCTTCCCAGAAGCTAGTGGGAAATGCTTTTCACCTTATTGTTTTAAATTATTCCTTGTATTGATTTTTTTCCTTTTGATGTATTTAATAGTTAAACATTCTTTAAAGAAAAAAGTCTGGTCTCATAACTCTAACGATTTTTGGACTCTGTGTTCAAAAACCAGTGTAGTTCTAGAATTTCAGTCTGATTTACTCCTTTCTGCATAAACTGCTGCCCTAGATGACCTTTATTCGTCATATGCCTTTGGGGATGTGTTCCAAGCATATTTTCTAACAGCTTCAGCAGCAGTGGTAGTAGCATCCAAGCATCAGTTAGCAGTTCTACAATGTAATGTTTTTCGTCTTTAAAGCACTTTACAGACATTAGTGAATTAATAATTGAGCATCAGATACTGAGCAGGCATAAATCTAAGGCATTTGTGGATCTCGATGGAATCGTGTTGAGGATAAAAACATTTTGAAAAACACTGAAATCCTGGTCATTTGCATGCTCTTGAAAAGAAGAGGTAAATAGATCAACAAAACAGATGCTCTTTGCTGGTAAAAATGTAGGAATTTCTCAAACCTGTGGGTGAATTTCAAATAGAAACACAATAAAATCTGACCACACACTGGTACATCTCCCAGCAGAAATTTTATTTGGTTAGAGGTTTAAACATCAGATATGAAATACTTAGACTCCCTGGAGCATGGGTTGAATCCCAGCAGGACTGACTCAGCTCTTGATCCTGCAATGCAGAGAAACTGAATTCTAATCATTTTCTTCTATGTGACCTGGATGAGACGATGCAAATAAAGGTTCTCTCTGCTTGACGTGGAGAGAAAGCCCACCAGTAGGAACCACACAGATAGATAGATTAAAAGCCACAGTTTCAGATTCACCTTATTCCAGTCTTTATTTTTGGTGGGAACAAACCTGCAAATGTAGATTAGCTGTGACTATTGTCTTGCACACAGACTCGCAGAGCTGGAAAGAATCCGGAAGGCTCGTGTAGTCCATATTCTTGTGCCAAAACTGCATAAGCACTAATCATGTCATTACTGTCAGATGCTTGTCTAAATGGCTCTTAGAACAGGCCAGAATATAGCCCTTTTCAAGTAGTCCGTTGGTGAGATTCACTGCCCTCACTGTTAAAAAGTTCTGCTGTGGATCTAATGGAAGTTTTCTTTACTGCAGTTTAATTTTTTTTCTCTTTTTTTTTTCCTTCTTTTTGTTTCTTTTCTGTCCTAGCCTCCACCTCTGTGGAGACTGCTCCCTTCTTTGCATGTTTCAAGGTAATTCTCATGCCTCCTTCATATTCTTGTCCTTCTTATTTGGCTGTTTTCCCATGGAGAGTTCTTGAAACTGTGAAATATTGTATTAGGAAAAAAAAAAAAGCAGTGGGTGCGTAGGAGCTTACTCTAAACTCATAATAAAGAGCCCTGCTGCTCCAGAAGCAGCCTAGGAAGGAAGTGTGATTCATGGTGTCCCTGTTTCTTCTTGAGCTTCCAGCTGTTCACCCCACACCATCCTGTACTTGCAGTTTGCAGCTGTACTGAAAGGCTCTTCCTGCCTCCATGTGCTGCTGCCAGGCATCTTGCACCTTCTGCCCTGTACAAATATAAAGTAAAATGTATAATTTTAATCATATTCAGATATGTCCTAATTTGAGGATGGCTATGACTTTTGCAACCTTTTTGCATTCAGCTTTATTAAAGGCTGGGAGATGTATTTGGGTTCATGTTTACTTTTTTTTTTCTTTAAAAAAAAAATTGGATTTTATTAACTGCAACATCCTCAGCATAGACTTTAGTAGGGAGTAGATTTTTGCAGCATTAAAAAAGTGTTTCACACCCACATGTAAGTAATTTCTTTTAAAATGTATGTTTAGAATATATTTCTCACCCTGCCTCCACTCCTACACAGTGAGTAAAAAGTCCACAAGGCATTTGGTGATATTTTTAGTGGAATTGCTATAGATTTATTCAGAATATCAAGACTTTGAGGAAAAAAAAAGCTTTATTTTTTAAGTCTGTGTCCAGAAATTGAAAAAGGAAATCAGAATTGCTTTCTTTTTAAAAAAAAAAGAAAAAAAAAGAGGAAAAACATTTAACTCGAATTAGTGTATTCTATTTTCATGTGATAGTTTTAAAAATATGAAAGAAGAAGCCTACCAGAGTAGCTGGCAAGTTTCTGGTGAATATAACACTTAAGATGTTCACTGATTTCCTCTCTATTTACTTGCGAGTGGCATCAGTCCCAACCCAGATACCAAATTTCGTAGCAGCCCTTGGGGGACAGACTTTACACCAAGGGGGAACTCCTGAATGCACCCTCATGTGACCAAAGCTGGGCGAACAAGACAGCCTGGGTTACTTTGTAAAAAAGAAAGCAGCTGAGGAGGCAGAGAGGCGGGATAGGCAGCTTGTGCTCAGCCCTGTCTGGTGAGGAGAAACACAGGGAGTGTTGGGTCCTAAGAAGGGCCCGGACCTGGAGGTCGATGGAACCTGCTGGTCAATCAACTGAGCACTTGATGCTTCTTAGACACTTGGACCAGAAGGCAGCACAACAATGTTTTTGGCAGGTCAAATCTCCAGCTCCCGTCTCCGGGCGTTTATTATCCTTCTTTCGGAATCAATTTCCCCAGATGCCCTGGAAGTAGAGGACGACTTGGCATCCTCTGCCAGCAGCAAGCTCGCAAAAGCCACAGTGAGAAGCAGTAGGTAAATCCCATTTTGATGAGCTTTCTTCCGGTTTTGGATTCAGGCAGGTGTCCATGAAACATGCTTGTTCACATCATTATTTTCCAAGTTGCCTTTTTTACTTTTTTTTTTTTTCCCCCTCATAGGAGTTGGAGCTAAAAATACAGTTTCTTTTTTTTCTGGAGAAAAAAGAAAAGAAGATAAAAGATATGAGCTGATCACTGTAGAATCACTGTATGGTAATTCAGAGCTGACTGCTCATTTTTCATAGTACTGAATTTAATAACCTTTAGTCACCATTAATTTAATCTGTATATGACATGTGAAAGTGAATTCACTAAACTTATATTCTAATAGTATATCTATCAGATTTTTATATGTCATTTAGCTGTTTTGAGAAAGCCTATCCTATCAGAGTAATCATGCAGTGCACAAAGAGAAATATCTAGAAGTACATAAACTATGTAAAACTAAAGTTTTTCTCCCTCAAGGATTAAGCAAGTTTGTGTCAAACAAAATAAAAATCTACAAACTGATATTACTGCACATTTTGGGGAGAAATTCAACATCCAAATGTAATCTACCATAGTTGGTATCCTAAATAACAGAGGAAATAATAGTAGGCAGTAAATGCAATTTCTCTCTGCATGGTACATTTCCACTCACAAAGGTAGCTTCTAAAAATGGCAGAGCAACTTCCTAACCTCAGCTTTAAAAATGGAGCATCAGGAAAGTACCCGGAGATTGTTTCCCACTTGGTGGGAATGAAATGATTGCAGAACAGATAGATGGCTTGGATTTTTTCAGTCTGTGAGCTAGTCTGGAATGTAAAAGAAAGAGTGAAAATTAAAAAATATACTTAATAAAATAAATAAAAACCACAAAGGAAAAGATATAGAAGCTTTAATTTAAAAAGTTAGCAAGTAATCCTTATCAAACCCGGCAGTATCAAATACTCTTGCCACACAAGCAGTGTGCCCTAACAAGAGTGATGTATTCATAATGTAGGAACTGTCACAGCCAATATATTTTGAGTAAAATAGAACATTGAGACAAGTATCCATTCCACGTGCTGTTGCTGGAATAATCAGCCGCTCAGTTGATTGATCTAACCATGGCCTGCCTGTGTTTGCTTCCTCTCCGGGCTGTCCCTTCCCCACCATATCACATTCAGCCCCTTTCTCTTTTTCAAGCCCTAAGCGATTAGTCTCACACTATCGCATTTGATAATTTATCAAGGTTCAATCTTCACTCCGTCAGCAGTGGCAGCCACAATTGCTTGCTTATCTGTTCCTTCCTCAGGCACAAAATCCCTTCTTAAAGCTTTTCTCCATCTAGCACTGCCTAAACAATTGGTTGAAAAACTAATACTCTAAACCTTGTTAATGACATTGTGGAAAGCCTATCTGCCTCTGTGTTCCACTGGTTTCATATGGCATCTAGGCTGTGGGGTACCTGCGGGGGAGACTGTCTTTACTTATCCTCAGAGTGCTTACCATGCTGGAGACTGGTTCTTGACAGAGCTTCCTTGGAGCTTACAAAATTACAAAATACAGGTTTGAAAATCAGCCATTCTTTTCGGTTTCTGAGGATACGCATTTGTCTATACTATATGCATTTGTCTATACTATATGCATTTGTCTATACTAAAGCATATTAATTTTCAGTCTACAAACAGGACTTCCTGTACATAAGATACATAAGCGTAAGATTTTTTCATTATGTGTTTGATACATTGTGTTTTGGATATTAACTTTAAAGACAACATATTTTTGAAACTATCCTTTTTTTTATTTAAATAATTAATATTATAGATGGTGTAACAGTGAGTAGCTTTCCATCAGAACTCAGTCTGATTTCCAGGGCCTTTTCCAAACTCATTCTCCGTTTTTCAAATTTCCTCTAAGTAGCGATAATCACATATCATGCTAGATTTGCTATAGGAATGCGAGTTGGACTACCGAGCTACTAGACAAACACGGTCTGTTCAACATAGGTCTGTATGCACAGTAAAGCTCTATCTCACATCTCCTCCTTGCTGTAACATTGATGAGTGGTACAGAGAGCAGTATAAGCCTCTTTTCAGTGCAGTGTTACAGGTTCTTTTTGCATCTTAGTGTTTCTAAGTGGCTGGCCAAAGTCTGAGCTTCCTGAACGCTCTGCTGACTGTGAGGTCTGGATTTGGGCCTTTCATGTAGATATTGGAATGTGTAGAATAAATAATAAAAAAAGTTCAAATCCATGAATCTATGTCAGATTCAGTCAGAAACCAAACTTCTGAGGAAAAAAAAAAGAGACATTCCAATTCAGAGACTGCAAAATTTACTACTTCCAGTATTTGAAGGGGGCCTACAGGAAATCTGGAGAGGGACTGTTTACAAGGGCATGGAGTGATAGGACAAGGGGTAATGGCCTTAAGCTGAAAGAGGGTAGATTTAAATTTAATATTAAGAAGAAATTCTTTACTGTGAAGATGGTGAGGCACTGGAATAGGTTGCCCAGAGAAGTTGTGGATGCCCCCTCCCTGGAAGTGTTCAAGGCCAGGTTGGATGGGGCTTTGGCACCAGGTCTAGTGGAGGGTGTCCCTATCCATGGCAGGGGGGGTGGAACTAGATGAGCTTTAAGGTCCCTTCCAGCCCAAACCATTCTGTGATTCTATGATTAATTACTTTTCTCATGCTTTCATTTGTAGTGAATTAAAAGGAATGACACATTTCTTTCATCTGTCCATTGCTAAGGTAAAATGCATCTTTTAATATTTTCTCAGGTAAAGTTGTCTTTAAATTTAACATCCCGATTGACAAGTATTCTATCCTCCTACCATAATTAATAAAAAAAAATTCAAAGAATAATATTTTTTTGCTATCTGAAGTGGTTTTCTCTTTTCCAGTTTACTAGCAGTTGCCCAACTTGGTGTTTAGTCATCTTACTTTCTTGCCTTTCAAATAAGAAGGAACTTTTAATATCTTCCAGTTTAGCAAAGAGAAATAAAATAATTGTTATTGATTCATGTTTGTAGCATATATAAATCTGCTCCACACCAAAGTTTCATATAGCTTTATAAAGTACAAAATCAATTCTATTTAACAGAGTAGTTTGTCCTACATATAAAACTATATATTACACAATTTCCTCTATTGTTCTTGAAAAACAAATTTTGAAACAAACATTGTAGAAACATCTGCAAGAATATGAAAATAAGAGATTTTTTTTTCTGACTTGGATGTCCTGTGCAGCAAAAATGATACAATTACATTTATGAGTTATAAAATAGTAAAACCCATGTGGACAAGATAATTTTCCAACTTTGATATTAATCTGGAATCTAAATTAGAATTTAAATTTGATAGAATAAAAATCGATATCTATTTGCTATTCTCTTGAGGTCAATTTTAAATGATAAACAGTAGATGACCTACATTTATTATTTATTATATATATTGTAATATTTTCTTTATTACTTGTCAGATTTATAGAATTACCTATTGATTTTAAAGGGAGTTGAATCAGTGTTTTATGTTGTAACTTACTTGTAGTACTGACTTTTATTGATGCAAATTACAGATAACTTAATCTGTATGAACTGCAATATTAATATATTTTATATATATAAATTCAGATGAACATAGAAAGAGAATTTTACAGAAGCAAGAGAAGAGATGACTTATCAACTCTTACTATGGGCAATATTGTATTTCATATTTATTTGTTATTATTTTTGAAAATGTACATGGAATTAAAAAGCAGGGAAATATGAATTTCAATTAAAATTATATAATTTTCATGACAAAGTTTTTCAGTAATTTGCATGAAAAAGTGCAAAGTTAAAAAAATCCAGTGACATTTTTTAATCACTTCCAGCCTGATGTGAGTGCTCATTTCCTTGACAGATAGGCAATAAAAACAGTTACTACAGTTTGCAGAAGACGTGTTTCTTTTGAACTTTTCTTGTTTATTTCTCCAGATTAGATGTAGAGCAATGGGGTTAATTGTCTCAAAGTGGCCTTTGATTTTTGCACAATGGAGTAAGAGCCTTTGCTTTTCTGAAGTTGTATTGGCAAGGTGGGAGGGGGAAAGTGGAGCAGAGGTGCTTCCTAGTAATTTCCTTCCCAGTATGGGACTGATTAGAACAATCCTCTTTTCTTTTTCAGGCAACTCTAAATTACCCGCTAACGATAACCCCCACATAACAGGTGAGCAAAGCTATAGGCACATCATGAACTTCCTCTTCAGGAATTTGGGGAGTTTTAGGCTGAAAGGTGTTGTTTTATTCTTGGGTTTTGTTCTTTTTGCAGTAAGGGGAATGACAGGAACCGACAGCAATCTGAATTTGTTTCCTGTTGGAGACTCTTCCAGGCTGGTTTTGTTTTCTTTAGGCTGTCTGTAGAAGTAGAAGTGTAAAAGTGAGAATCTTGCCCTAATTAATTATTTCCAGGGTGAGTTTTGAAATGATTGCTTAAATCTAATTCAAACTTGTATTGACATTTCTTTGTCAAGATTACAATGAGATATTAGCTTTCCCAAATGAAGTAGAAAGTAGGACTTGAGACATTGGTCTTGCTACTTAGTTTGCTGCCATGAATCAACAATTTTTGCAGTGGGTCTTTGAGTTTTCTGATGGGTAACGTGAAAATTGAATAGTTTGACTAGAACCTTGGCTACTAACTTCAGGATTCAAACCTGCAGAAAATTGTAGAGCATATTAGTGGCCCCAACAAGATCTAGAAACTGACCTTTTTAAAAAAATACTATACAATCTAACAGTGCCTAACTGAGATTGCTCCCCTGTGGGTGCTACTCTTTGGTGCTTTTAGTATGAAGCTTTTACAGAATGTGCTCAAAATAATCACATCTTATTTAGGGCTCTGCCTTAAATCAGTTCATTGTATTTAAATAATGCCAAAATTACTGACACAGTTGAGAATGAAATTGAAACTGAAGAGCGATATGCCAGTTTTGATGATCTTGATTCTTCTTCCCTGGAAATCCTGTAGCTTTTCTGTGGATGTCAGTAGGAGCTGAACCAGATATCCTGTTATTAATGAAAGTAAGATTAAATTGAAAAACAGACCGGTGAATGAGAATGAAAAAGTCTGTTCAGAATTGCATGTCCCTGCTTTGGACAACTTACAACATAGACCTAAGATTTTTGAGAGGAGATACATCAAAACAGAGCTAATTTAAATTCACTCTTTGGTGTAATGGGCACGAACTTCACTCTTCGGCTGGATGCTGGAGTAATAGCGATGTCATGAATACTGGAAGGTCAGTGGTCATTGTACAAGATCCCTGTCCTCTCCTCAGGCTCACTGGTTGTCTCCTAGTTCTTCCCACAGAAACAGAACCTGTGAGCCCTCTCCCAACAATGCCAGGTGGGCTTGAAGAGTACTGTCACAGCAATCCCCAATGTTTTAATGCAGGTTGAAGTGAGATGTCCTAGGAATTGGAAAGATAAAGTTGATTTTACTCAGCCAACAAGTCCATTTACTTTACTGTAAATATGGCAAATCAGACCATGACTTCAGGGTAATGTAATGAGAACGTGCTTTCTTCCAAAAAGCAGTAGAAGAAAATGAAATACATACTCTCATGACTACAACAATTACAAGCAACTTAATGAAAGAATTCATGCAGGAAACTGGAAGTCCCGTAACAAGAATTTGTAACATCAGATTAAGGGTGGCAACACACAGTCAGACAATTCTAGTTCAGTTACCTAATTATGTGGGCAAATGAACCTATCCAGTTAATGTAGAGAGACAGTTCCTTTCAGAAGGCTATTTAAACCAGGAGTATTACATTTTTGAATTATTCTTAAGTGGAGTCTATTCTCCATTGCCTGTAGTGGGAAATAAGGGCTGCTAGAAGCCAAGTGCCTGAAGCTGGATGAAGTAAATATGCTAAAGAGAAGAAATAATCTGGAAACTTCAACTCTGATGGATTCATTTCAATAGATGCATTACTGTTTAACATATTATGATGATTTGTTCAGGGCATGATGATAGATTGAAAATTGAAATTGCAGCATGGATTTACAGAAGACTGACTGAGGCAGACTAAGTTAGTATCGCACTTGGTAGGATAACAGACCATTGAGAAATTGTGAGGTTCTAAAAGATTTGGAATTCAGTATAACACTCAATAAAGTACTTTGTGACAACTTAGGCACTAACCTTGAAAAAAATTAAGCAAACACAGTCCCAAAGCTGATCCTTAAGTAACTCACTTAGTAACCACCATCCCTTTAGATTGTTTCTTGATCTGTCTTCCTTTAGCAAGTTATTTTCCCAGCTTATAACTTCAATAGTCTCCTGCTGGGTGTAACATCAGAAATCTGGCAAAATATTCCTTAGATTTCTAATTCAGTTTTATATAGACTGGATCCTGTCACTGACAGCCATGTAAATCAGAAGTAACTCTAATGAAATCAGCAATCCAACCATGGCTTAAAACATGTGTGAGGAGAATCAGATCCTCTCCTGCTCCCTCCCTCCCAAGTGTCAGCTAAATAAGCTTTCAGGCTTTTGAAATAAATTCAAAGTTCAAATGTTGTGAGAGCTGACAGTGCCAAGATCCTATAGAACACATCTGCCCTTCATTGTGTCTGTTCAGCATTCATCTGAAGGCAGAATTTAGTTTGTATGCTGAACTGGGACAAACCTACAACACTTATTAGTATCTTTGGGCACTGGAAATACATAATGAAACTGTCAGCATAATCTAAATTATGAGATAGATAATTTATCTCCTGTAACCCTGAATGAAGAGTGTTCTCCCCAGTGCTCAGAATAATTCTCTGCTTTATATACTTGTCTAAATGCTGACCACATGTTGGGCAATGTGTTTGTAGCATTTGCCCCAGTGATTGATTTTTGAACTAGCATGCATTCACCACTCCAAGTAAGTAAAATAATCCAGGGGAAAAGCACAAAATGCCCATTAAAGAAAACAATTTCAATAACAAGTTGAGCCCCTCAGGGACTGAGCTATTAAAAAAAGCAATCAGAAACTTGGAGGGTGGGATTTTGTGCTTTTATTTGTATTTAAGACATCCGCAAGGCCAAGACACAAAGCCAAAGAATGGGACATTTGGTTAAAAACCTGAAGAGAGACAGTTCATTTCTTTGTGAAGTTAACAACTACTGTAGATGAGAAAATGAGCTCTTACCAAAACTGCCAACTATAGAAAAATATTCCTTTGTTCCAGAAATCCCTCTGGGATGACATTCTTTATGTATGTTAATTTCTGTTAAGTTATATGATGTTCCACTAATGAATGGAACAAAAATGGTTAGATGGCAATGAGAGAGTGAGCCAGCCAGGAATCTTTCATTATTTAGAGCTGCATGAAAGGCTGGTCAGCATTTCCATTAAAACTTGCTATTTTTGAGGGTTTATGCTCAGCTGTAAACATTTGCTCCAACTCACTATTCAAGGGTTTCAGTGTGAGTGCACAGTCTGATTTTACTGATTATGATTTAAAGAAGTGTGATGTAAAAAGAAGAAAAAGAAATGGTTAAAGTTGGCTGAGTTAGTGTTATTTAGTTGCATAGTATTACAAGATGTGAATTCTTAACTGAAATGCAAAATGTATAGCCTAAATCTGGACCTCTAAGAAGAAGGATGACCTCGTAGATGAATTAGATTGCAGTTAATTTTTCTGGCAGTGACTATGGCACAGGCTTTGTGAGTTGTCTGCGACAAGCCAGCTGACCTTTCTGTATCACAGTTTCTGATACTAAAACCTGTTTCTAAAACCCATTTCTAAAGGAAGTAGCCCATTAATGTTTTTAATTGTTATATGGTGAGGTATTGATGTCTTATATTAAGTTTCCTTCCCTTCCCTACCCTTCCCTTCCCCTTCTCTCTTTCCCCTGAACTTCCCAGTCAGAAAGGCTTGATTTCCCCTGGCAATGATCAGAGAGCCTACTTTCTAACAGTCTGCAATATATTGCTTTTGTAGTCTTTTGTGAATGGTGAATATGCTCAACATCTTACCTTGCTATGGTAAAAATGCTATTTTTAAATCAGATTTCATCCTGCTGAAGTTCTGCAATGAATCTCCTGTTTCTCTTAGATGCCTAAGACCTTTTTGTCATGCTGTCGAATGGTTCTGCAATATGCTTAGACTCGTCTTGTGAATGGTTATTCATTCCAATCATTCTTGTTAAAGGAATATTCCATCTTTGCAGAGCTCAGTCTTCCAGATGGTTTTTAAAAAAAATTAAATAAATAGCATCTTTCTAATCATACTTTGGAAGGTCTTTCAGTCTATTGTCCTGAGGCAAGCTTAAACTCAGGAAAGTAATTAGGAAAACTAATTCACCTCCTTGATGTAGTCCAATGACTTAACTGTCTGATATTAGGCTTTTGGGATAAGATTCATACTGAATAGCATGAAAATGACCTGGGAGAAGTTCAGAGCAGAAATCTAAGATGCTTTAAACTTCCTGTATGGAGGAGTGTTTCTTTCCACTGATTATACGGAGATTTTAAGAAGAATAATGAGTAGTATAAGTTGTGTCAGAGGAGATTTAGTTTAGATATTAGGAAAAATTTCTTCACCAAAAGAGTGGTCAGGCATTGGAACAGGCTGCCCAGAGAGGTGGTGGAGTCACCATCCCTGGAGGTGTTCAAAAAACATGTAGATGTGGCACTTCAGGACATGGTTTAGTACACATGGTGGTGTTGGGTTGACAGTTGGACTTGATGATCTTAGAGGTCTTTTCCAGCCTTAAGATTCTATGATTCTATGATTCTATAAGTACTTGAAGATAAGTGCTGCAAATTCCTCTGTAATTTCTTTTCCTAAAAAGAGATGGATCTCTCTGTATTCTTCGTGCTCCTTGTTAAAGAATGACTAATAGATTTGATGCATTCTTTGCCTCTAAAATGGGACACTGGCAAATAAATGCATCTTTTGGGTATAGGAATGCATATTTTCAATGTATATTGATGAACTATTAAGAAAAAATTATTTCTCAAGTACTCTGTCGAAGTTGTCTGACCTTCAAGATCCATGAATGAAATAATTCCTGCTGTGTCTATTTTTACCTGTTGATCTTATCCTGCTACTCATTTGGTCTGCTGGCTGCTGAAAGGTCAGGTGAAATGTGAAGATGATGAGCTATTGGGTGTATCTGTTTTTTTTCAGCTGTCACGTCCAATCTCCTTTTCACCCGAGGTTTGTATTTTTCATTATAATTACTCCTCAGTAATGCAAACACATGTGGAAAGTGGGATGGGGAAGGTTGGATGTGGGATGTGTACAAATTCATTAGTCAAGCAGCTACTTCAAAAGAGATCATAATGGGAAAGAGATGCCCTTCTCTCAGACAACGGTCTCCTGTTTTTTTCCATACTAGTGCAAGCACATTACTTATATAAACTTAGTTTAGTGCAAACAGGAGTGAAACTTGGGAGTATGATTTCCTATCTTAATTTTTCACTGACGTGGTACATGATTGTGCAAAAGTAAAGGACCTCCCCATCACAAATATCCTGAACCATTCTAGAATGTATTTTAAACTTAAAGTAACTTCTTGAACACGTTGCTCTCCCCCGTCGTCATCCATGCATTTCAGTGTTTGTAGGTGATGCATGATATCCTCTAGCTGTTACATAGAACTCCTAGGTCTTCAACAGAGAAGACCAAAATATCTACAGTCATTATTATCTGGGATATGTATTGATATATACTCTAAAATGAAGTTTCTACTAACTCTCCTGGGTCAGTAAACAAAAACTGTAAAATCTATCCTCTAGTAAAGTTCACCAATGCATACAAACAGCAGGCAATTCACAGCTACTTTTTCATCTCCTTTCTAGCAGTGAAATATTCTGTATAGTATCTAAGCAGATTGTCTATTATCTAACTGTTAATTTGCCAGTGATCCAAATGTACATCTTAATTTCCTATATAGTTGTCTCAGCCTGTTACTGTAGATAATGACTGCAAAGAACGAAAACATAATTGGCGAATCAAGATTAATTTTTATGAACTATTTTCACAGTTTTCTGTACAGGGATCAGTTTTCCTGTGCCATTTTCTTCCCTAATGTAAGTGCAAAGACTGACTGTATTTTTTCGCTTTGTAATTAATAACACCTACCTTGACTCTTTCAATTGACTGTTAAGTATTTTTACGAAGTGATGATTTCTCTGCTTTTCTTCATTATTTTTCATTCTTTGACAAATAACATTTATGAGTTGAATAAGACCTGTGGATTTTCACAAATTTGTTTGAAAAAACTCTCTGTGTTACTAATTTGGTCTTTGTGAATGTTCATCTGAAAAAGTCATGTGATTTCTATTTCTTTACTGAATGACCTGACATTTATAAACAAGAACAGTGCCAGAAGCAGTCATTAGGACACTTGCTCTCTCACACATAGTATGGAGATGCACAAAAAGTAGTAAGATCAATAGATCAAGAAAATTTCAGGGTAGTACAGCTTTTTACCATCCCTTTACTTCCACAGGGAAAAAAAATATCCATTCATCTGCAAATGTTTTCTTCAGGTTTAAAACAGTTGATTTGTTTGTGACTGAAAGAAAAGATGTAGATTGGATTCAGTAATCTTTTATTCATCTTGTCACACTGTTGAGGTGACACTTTCATCCTATACTGATGTATGCATTTGTCTGTCCTGTGCATCCATATCAATATTCTTTATCCTCTATAAGCTGAGGATATTGTAGGTCCTCTCTAATCCTTTTCTTCTTACCGGGGATTCTGGGAGGGGCAAAAGCTGTCTCCTGCTCCAGACAAGCTATTCAAGACAAGTACCTTCCTTTTTCCTGGAAGTTGCAACAGAATCCCTGTAGGTCATAAAGGTTAAAAGAAGTACTATTAATGCTCAAAGAAGCATGGAAAAATTCTACCCATTCAGTTAGATTGGTATATAGTAATTATACACATCTCATAGAATCATAGAATCATAGAATCATAGAATGGTTTGGGTTGGAAGGGACCTTTAAAGGTCATCTAGTTGAACTCCCCTGCAGTGAGCAGGGACATCTTCAACTTGATTAGGTTGGTCAGAGCCCCATCCAACCTGACCTTGAATGTTTCCAGGGATGGGGAATCTACCACCTCCTGGGTAACCTCTGCCAGTGTTTCACCATACTCACTGTAAATTTTTTTTCCTTATGTCTAGTCTAAATCTACCCTCTTTGGTTTAAAACCTTTATCCCTTGTCCCTGTTGCTACAGGCCCTACTAAAAAGTTTGTCCCCATCTTTCTTATAAGCCCTCTTTAATTATTAAAAGGCTGCAATAAGGTTTCCCCAAATCCTTCTCTTCTGGATATCTCTTTCTGAACAATCTTGGTGTTAAAACCTAATACAATTGAAGTCACTGTTTCAGACTTTCAGTAGTCTCAGGAATAGTGATTCTCTTGTTGAATAAAAAAAATGCAATGGCAGGTAGGTTCATCATGTCTAAAGTTCTTATTAACAATTATCTAAACTGCTATAAGCCTTTGCTCAGGAAAACTCTGTGTGCTGAAAGGATCTCTTCTCCTTCTAGAGCCCGTGAAATACAGATTACCTATCTATATCTATGTATATGTTACTTGTGTATACTTTAAAACTCTGTTGAAGATGAAGCTAACTTAACACCACTCATGCTGGTCAGATACTTGGGGAGATAAGGTCCTTGCCAAAAGAATTACTATATTTAAATTATTTACATTAAATAGACATGGTAACTATCACATGAATCGAACAATGAATGGACCTCCATGAGGTAGGACAGACTTCCCACCAAACACACATTTATGTGTCTTCCAGGTTGGTCAACTCTGCCGTAGGTTATCTTGCACATATGATACATAATCAAACAAACAAAGCAAATCAAACCAGCAAAGAAAAAAACACTTTTAGACAAATTGATAACAGCTTATTTTTGGATATAATCGTGGAACTTTTTATATCAGAAATTCTTGAATGCTTTTCATTCCAGATACGTAGAGAAGTTTGCATTTTTTTATAGTTTCCCTACATTATAATGAATCTCTAAATGATTCAGACACATTGTCTGCTTCTTGTCTGAAATGGCTTGAGCAAAACATGTACCTGCTGTCCTTTAGACAGAAAAAAATGATCATAGAGGAGGTTCCAAAGATGTGCCACTTTCTCATTTCATTCCTGCTTAGGAGTCTTCCTATTTCATCGTAGGAGTCTTTGGGACTCTAGTATGGAAAATAAATTTTGTTGGTTCACGTCTTAGCTTCATCTCTTCACTGAGATATAACACTTTAATAGACATTGACATTTCTTAGGACTGAGGTACCTGGTCTGATTCATAAAAGTAATTTTCACCCATTTTGAGTTAGTGCCTGTCATTGATAGACAACTAAAAGCAGACATTGCAGACTCAGGCCTTTGTTGACCTGAGTTTGCATTTTTCTGGCTTAATACTAACTTCCCTATGCGAGGCATGTGATGAGCCTGTGAATAATCCTGACATGTTTTTATTCTGCCTTGAGGTGCCACTATAGTGCTAGTAGAAGTGGGGACAGCAGCTTCATCTTGAGCAGCAGAAGGAAAAGCAGCAATTTGGATTGTGTGCCATTTCCCTCTTCATTCTTAGAATTATTCTGCAAAAGACATCAAAATGCTGCTTGTTCGCTGTATGATTATGTTCTCTGAGGAATTAGTAGCGAATGACATAGCATGTAAATTATAGATAATGAAGTACATATGCATAGACACTATTTGAACTGCCCAAGGTTAATTTCTGTGTAAAATAATATGTTCATTTGAAAATTGATCAGTTATATACAAATTAATGAAGAACCCCCCCCTTAATTATGACATCTTTATAAATTAATCAATGTACCTCTTCAGTGACTATATATAATATATACCCCATTTGAAATATCTTCAGGATGTATATAAGCAATGAAAATAGCATCAAAATGTAAAGTTATTTACACTAATCATTTGAGCCATTTTGGTTTGTAGTCAACCAGATGCTTCAGAATACAAAAAGATAAATCGAAAAATTAAATCAATAAGCGAGAAAAGATCCTCTTATGGCTGAGGGAATGGATTGAAAGCCAGGAAATTTGATTTCAATTTCTGACTCTGTCACAGGCTTCCTGTGTGACCTTAGATAAGTCATGTTTTCTCTCCAGACCTTGGTTTCTCATCAGTTTAGAGAAAATAGTGATGTCCTTCCTTCTGAACTGTTTTCTCTTTTTTCTTTTCTTTTCTTTTTTCTTTTCTTTTCCTTTTCCTTTCCTTTTCTTTTCTTTTCTTTTCTTTTCTTTTCTTTTCTTTTCTTTTCTTTTCTTTTCTTTTCTTTTCTTTTCTTTTCTTTTCTTTTCTTTTCTTTTCTTTTCTTTTCTTTTCTTTTCTTTTCTTTTCTTTTCTTTTCTTTTCTTTTCTTTTCTTTTCTTTTCTTTTCTTTTCTTTTCTTTTCTTTTCTTTTCTTTTTTCTTTTCTTTTCTTTTCTTTTCTTTTCTTTTCTTTTCTTTTCTTTTCTTTTCTTTTCTTTTCTTTTCTTTTCTTTTCTTTTCTTTTCTTTTCTTTTCTTTTCTTTTCTTTTCTTTTCTTTTCTTTTTTCTTAATTTTTGTAAGCTACAGTATGCATTGTTACCCTGAAAACTCTATTAAACACTTCATACTTTAAATTGTAAGATCTCAGCTTTCAGAGAAATGAAGGCTCTTTGGGGTCCCGGGTATTTTATAGCTGAATTTGCCTTTTGAACAAGGCTCCAAGCCAGCACCCACTTTCAAACTCAGCACACTGTTTTATTGATGCAAGTCTGTGCTAAGTGTCTGTCTTTGGGAGATTTCCAGGCAGGCAGGTGGGCGACCTGACCTGGCACAACCTCTTTGTATAGGTAAAAGCAGAGCCCTTTTGCAGCGTGGGTTGGCTTGGCACCATGGTAGTTACATCCATCTGGCCAAACCTTTTCCCATACGCACTGTGGTGCCTTGCAGAAGCTTCAAACAGATATGATGTCAGCTGTGTTCCTTCATCAACCGTGTAGTAATATGCTACCTAAATCTTGGTGCCTTGTTTTCTTCAGGAACCTGTAGACACTGAACTAATACAAAGAACTCTCAGTGAAATTATGAAAGGTCTGACTGATAGAAAAATAATCATTAACAAATAATATTTTCCTCTGTCATGCTTACAAGCACACACATAAAGATTATCTAGATATATAAAATCACTCAGTTCTATCAGCTGTTGTGACACCTCATGCTAAATTGGTCATTGTCAAATATTTCCATACAAAAATTAGAGAAAAATATTTGAATGAAAACTACTGCTTTTTTGAATAAATATGAGCAACTGAATTGTTTTATTATAAGTAATTACTTTATTATAGTGCAGTAATATACCAGATATTCTTTTTAATTTTTAGTTATACCAGCATCAAAAATAAATAACTAATATTTCTGAGAATATAATCAGTACTTTCTTTGTATTTTAATTGTGTTTCTGGTTTTACTTTTGTTTTTATAGGTTGAAAAGATATTTTATCTTACATATACGACTTGCTTTAAAAACATGAATAAAACCCTAATTCTATAATAGTAAAGTATGTTTGAATTGATATGTCTTAGAACTAAACACATTTGTAGCTATGTGCACAAAGCATTCAGAGTATATTAGTGTGTGTTTCTGTACACACGGACACAAACACACATACATACATCAACTGTTTCAATAAATAGAGGTCTTTATTTCTATCTTTCACTGCAAGCTGTGTTCTTTGTAAATCTGACACTTGTCACATTACATGTGAATATCACCACAAAGAGGAATTTAAACTGGAAACAAAACCACTGGTATCCCATAAGTATGATAAATCATGTTTATTTTCTGTTTTGAAAACATAGCAGGACATTAATTTCACACAGTGGTAGATGTTTGAAAACACACAGAAAAGGATATATTAAGAATCAATTCTATTCGTTGAATCCCCAAACAAATTGTGATTTGCCTTTGTGGGTTTTACACATATATCTGTACCTAGGCTTGTTATCTAGCTTCCTTGTTTAGACAGTTGGGGGAAATATTCTAAACACTCTAAAGGTGTGATTTATCTCATCTAAAGTCAACATCTATTTACTGTCTGGATTTCTCTTCACAATGCAGAGTTTCTTCTCATAATATAGGATATTAACAAGTGTAGATGAGATGGAACTTGATACTTGCAGTGAATGTTTTACATGTTGCTACTTACAATGAATGTTTTAAACCGTTTAAGCAGTGCATCAACACTAATAGTTGGTCATCCACACTTCCCAGACATGTCTTTCTAAAAAGACATTATTTCCAAAGTTAAACAAGGGCAGGCACATTTTATAAAAATCAAAGTAATAGACCACTCTTTTTATGGATGCCCACCCAACAGGAAGCAATGAATGAGCTTCAGCTACACCATACCGGGGTATCTTGTATCCTTCACACTCTTGCTGAAATGTGGCCGCTCCTGATATGGGGATCCAATCTCCAGATGTGGCAAGTCTGTGGCACTGTCCAGTGGAAAGCAAATACGTCCTCAGCTTTGTCAAATCAGCAACTGCCTTTTGTTTCTTCATGGCTCAGAAATGACTGTATATTGCAGCCGTTCTCCAAGAGAGAACAGTCATAAGAAATAAAAAGTCTCTCTTAAGAATTCAGGGATCACCACAAACTGTAGAATGTAGTAAAGAGTGGAGAAAATTTACTTGCGGTCCAGATCAACATATGCATCTGCTATTAAATGTTCTTAATTTATAGCAGAAACTTTCATGAGGCTGGTTCAAGGATCATCCCCTTAATAATCATACTTTTTTTTTTTTTAAACCTCCAGCCTTCAAGTGAATGAATTGTTAAGAGCTCATTACAAATGAAATATTATTTAAACAGCCTTGTTATGCTTAACTAGAAGTTTTCACAGATACATAGGTTACTTTAAGGCCAGAAGGGACCATTACATCAACTAGTTTGACTTGAATAATGCAGACTGTAGAACCACATCAGTTTCTCTTGCAGTGAGCTCTGTAAACTTTGTTTGACTGCAGCTCATCTCCTACGGACATATTTTGTCTTAATTTGATAATACAGAAATGGAGAATCTGCAACATTTCTTGGTAGCATGTGTGTTCACAGGATGAATTTTCCTTACAGTTAAAAATGTGTGCTATTCTTTCTGTGGTTGAGCTGTTAAAGTCAAATCCAACTTCCTTAAAGTTAACTCTGCCTTCCATTTAATTTTCTTTTTAAGGATATTTAAAGCTTTGTTAAACAAGTTCCTTTGGGGCTGCAATTTCCATGGATGTTTGCAGCCTAATGTTTAGTTTGGTCATTGGAGAAAAGCACAAACAAATTGGCTAAGTGGGGTCTGATTTATGGGCCTGAAAAAAATATAAAATTCTTTTTTTTCTTTTTTTCCCCCCCTTTTCTTTAATAGTAACAATGGCTGAAAGCTATAGTCAAAATATTTGGGCTTTTGTGTAGTTGTTTGAGATCAAAGGAGGAAGATGTGTTTAAAGGAAGACATTTGCACAGCTTTAAAGTCAGGTATTTATAATCAGAATATCATATTTTCTTAGGTAAGTGAAAGTTAGAAAGAGATATTGGCACCCATTCTGTCAGAATATGGCTCACACCTTCAGTGTCACCAGTATTGATCGTATGGAGTTGAAGATCCACTGTCACAACTCATTTGGTGAATCAGTGAAACACAGTGTTATGCTTTTGGCTTTATTACTTCTGAGGAAAATTTGGTAATTTCCTAGTACTTTGACTTTTTAATGATTTTAAGAAATAGTCTAAAACAGAGGTAGGAGACATAATGAAGAATGGGAAATATTTTGAAAGAAGTGCAAAGCATTAGAAAAATAAGGTTTATATGTATGTTTGAAACAAGCTGCTAGAAAACTTGGTATTTTTCCATTTGTAAGCTGAATTCTCTGTGAATATTTCCTTTCATAATGAAGCTTTTTACCCTAATGAAGTGCTAGTCACTGGAAAATAGTATAGCCTGAGATGAATTAGTAACCTTACCAAATCAGCACTGCAGTGACCACAGTGCTGTAGGTGGTACGGGGACAGAGAAAGGCTTTGAGAGAACCCCAGCTCCACTGGACTTTATAATTCCCGTGAGCTTCAGAACCAGTCAACTCTGGAAACTAAACTACAGAAAGGGTTTTTTTTTTTTTAAATATGGTTCTTGTTTCACCAGCCCCTACAGCTAGTTATTATTTGGATGAATACAAAAATGTGGCAAGTTTATTAGCACTCTAAAACCTGTAATGGAATGATTTAAATTTAAGACAGCTCTTTCAGATGAGAAAAGTCTGTGCATCCTATCCCCCAAGGCCAGGTAAGGCAAGCACAGAACATTAATAAAAATGCAAAATATTTTTTTCTCTTTTCAAAATGATGCAACAGATACATTTCGCTTACAGTTCAATTGGCTTATGTTTGATGGATATGAAGGGTTTTTCTGCTTTCTTGCTTACTTTCTCTTTGTCCCTTTCTCTCCTCTTTCTCTCTTTCTTACTGTATTTTCTTTCTAGAAGATATTAAAATGCCAAAGTTTGTTACTGAAGAGTCAAATGTTATAACTTTATTACAAAAGGAACTTTATGTCATAATCAGAGAGGGTAGAGGAGCCTTTATGAAGGAGTGGTAAATCATGGGAAAAACTCAACTATTAAGCAAATCTGAGAGTGAAGAAAAAACTCTGGGATCCAGGAAGTTCTCATCCTGTCCATGATGCTGACTTTATCTTCCCGAACTGAAACTGGATGCTCAAAGACAATGAAATTGTCTTTGTTATTCTAAGACCTACTCAATGTATCTGGGCTGGAAATCACTGTGTCTCAGCATTCTTCAGTTTCCCATATCTAATACAAGAAACCAATGCTGATTATCAAACTGATAGTCTATCCATGCAACAGTAGTCAGCAAAAGTTTAGGAGCTGAACTCTGAAAGTGCATTTTGCCTTGGAATGATAGCAAACTGCTGCATCACTGTAGGTAGTTTATTAGCTTGTTTACGATAAAAGGAAATAAAGCAGTATGTAAACATGTCAAAATTAGTATCATTGTGAAAGTTTCCCATATACAGCAAGAGACAGTGAGCAGAAAGCCTACACTCTTCTTCAGATTTAATTTTCCTTTGATTCTGGAAAGCTGTATTGCATTTTTATTCCTCTGTCACAAGGTTATTGTGAAGATTAACTATTGAATGTTTCTAAATGGTTTGGCAATCAATGATAACTATCACAGTAATTTATGATAATTGAACACCTGCAAATTTTTCTTCAGTAGGAGAAAGTTTGAAAGGTCAATATCAGCCTAGGCTTGGTATAGAATTCAAATCTTCTGTAAAAACAAAACAAAACCACAACTCCAAACCAAACAAAATTGAATCAAGTAAAGGGGATGGTAGTCAGAAACTGAATACAAATGTTTTCTTCCTTTAGGGGAAAAATCAGTTCATTCGTTTTACATTTTAAACATTCCCTTGCAGTGACGTGAATTCAGAGCAACATCAATGTTCTTGCATACAGTCTAAGAAATGAAATGGGCTAGGAGGGAAATACCTGACTACGCTATTTTGAATTCTGTGGGAAATGCAAAAGGACATATGATAAAATGGGCTTCAACAGTGTGACGGTGGATAATGAACTGGGACCTGGAAAACAGATGAGGTTGGAAAAATTATTTCAGTTTTACTAACATGAAAGCTTAAAATAAATTTTCCAGAATTTTTTATAATTGAAATCTTTAATCATAATCTTTAATCATGTTCTTGGTTTTTATTTTGCTGGTTTTTTTCTTTCTCTATTTTAATTGATTAGCAACCTGAAAAAATTGTATGGGTACACTCAGTGGCCTAAATACCTTTATCTGCGCATTAGCTACACTTCTTTCATTGGTCCCTCATGACTTCTAAAACACAGATGCAGTGACCTTTGCAGACAGGGATTTTTGCAGTTTTGTTACCGTAAGAGCATTAATATCTTATTTCTATATGCTGCGCTCTCTGAGAACTATGGCTAAACTGGTAACATTAAGAAAAGGAAAATGTTTCATCTGCAGATTTTTTTTTTTTGCTTGAGCCAAAATTCTTTGTTATATTTCTCTCTGTCAGTCAGTTTATGCCTTTACGTACAAATGTAGAGAGACAAGAGGTTCAGAACACAAATCCTAATAAAAACAGATTCCAGTCTTAAAAAATTTCTGTTGATACTTTCTTATAATGGAGAGTGTAAAGAGTTAATTGATTTTGGAATGCTGGATATTTCTAAAGCTCCTACTAAAGACATATTTATTTTTTATATTAGAAAGTTAATCATACCTTCCTGACACCTGGCTTTCTGCCTGCCTATGTAAGCTTCTAGGGGTTTCCTTGGGCCTGCCAGCAGGAACTTGCTACCTAAGTCTACCTGCCAGGAGAAACTCACTGCTTGAGTTTACCAATGCCATCCCCAGATATAACAACCATGAAATTGTGTTGTAATGAGCAGAGCAGGAAGAGACATGGCTCTTGTCCAAGCTGGTCGTGGGGAAAGCAGTTAGTGATTTCTGGCTCTGCGGCTCCTTCCAGTTTATCTGGATTACACATGCAACAAGAAATATGATGATGATGATGATGACGACAACGACGATGATGATGATAATAATACAACAACTTAATTTAGCCATTTTTCCCTAAGAAGTAGGGAGATGTCAATGCATAGTTCTTTGTAGCCACAAAAAAAGGGGAGATCTCAGACCTATAGTTTTCCTCCTGGTGAATGCTGAGAGGTGCAGATTAACATCAGCACCAAGTGAATGAGGTTGGACCCTTTCACAGAGATTGTGCTGTCTGCAAGAGGGTGGAGGCTCTGCCATTTTATATTCAGTTACTGCCACTAACAAACACATCTTCTGAACCATCACCACCCACTTATTTTAAGTGGTTCTTTCAGAGCTTTTACTCATATTCTTTGAATAATCTTGTCCTAGCTTGCACCACTTAGGTGTGGGCAGGTGTGAGGGTTTTACCATTCTCACTTTAATTATCACTGTTAACAAATGAAATATCCTAAACCACCACCACCCTCTCACTTTGAATGATTCTGCAGTTTTAATCTAATTTTATGTTTTCAGCCATCATGCCCTAGCTTGTACTTACCTATTAGTACCTTTTTCTTCTTCTTCATCATTGTTTTCTAGTTCTTTCTTTTTCTCTTAAAGGCCCAGTTCTACACCTTTGTTGCAATCTCCTGAGCAGCTTTGACTCCTTTTGAGATGAATGGAAAATCGGTTTAAAATCTACACATTTCTAGGTCTTATTCTCCTGTTGAACTTCCTGCTTCTGGCTTTGGATATTACTTCTTTATCTAATTGTCTGAAACAATTTGAAACACCACCACAGATTTTTGCATTATTAATGGAAGATCTTCCTCTTCTCAGGTTTTAGAACATCAGTATTGACACAAGGCCAGTGCTAAAGTCTTGCTTTTTCTTCTCATTATTCTGTTTGGATGTTGGACTGTAAACAAGTAGTTGTGAGAAATTGGAATGTAAACAAAAGATAAAAATACTGACATGTTTGAGATCTTTGTCTCAAATTGTATTCTACTTTTCTTTAGCTAGATTGTTGTGTAAGCACAATGGAAAGAGTCTACCTTTAAATTAAAATAAAGTAATTATTATCGCATATCATGTTTTATCCATTTAAGGCACTGTCTATGTGTGAAACTATTTAATCTGTTTACCAAGATCCAAGAATTGTCTATGGCAATTAATTTGTTTATGAAATTTTTTTTGCCCTAAGAAGTATGGCAGAAGTGGTAAATAGTTCCCTATGAGCCGTCTCAAAACAAAACTTGGAAAAAATTAATCTCATTCTACAAACCTTTTTTTCTTTTGTGTAAGATTGACCCTGTGATGTCCCTGGGATTATGCAAAACAGTATTTGAAAGATCCAAGCATAAATACATGCAATTCAAAGCATGTAATATCTCCGTATTTTGGTGCATAGTAACATGCAGCTGCTGTTTATTTTAGAAAATACTGCTGTTAAAAGCTTCATATATGATATTCTGTGATAATATTATATTCTACAGTTTTAAGAGCTAGGATGGAACTTGGAGATTGAACGTTTGGCTGTTTCATTAGATGGATGTTGTGTTAAGACTTCTACAACACCTCTTTTCTTTTTGTTGGGCTTGATTCTGGAGTCCCTATTAGTTACATTAGTTGCTCCTTCTGTGAGTCAACAGTCCCACCAGTTTGAAGGCATGCACTTAGAAAATAGAGTCCTCTCCTTAAAAATACATTTCTAACAGTAAATGCAAATATATAAAAAAGCTACATGTGAAAGAGATTTCTTTACCTCTCAGAAATGTAGATATATGTAAACATTTTTTGTATATGTGTGTCCAATGTATACAGAACACTCTTGTGAATATGCTCCTACTGATATTAATATGTATTTCTACGGACATGTACTTAATGAGTACTTTTCTACTATCAAAGCTTAGAAATACTAAAGACTGCTTCCTTCTTTCAAACAAGCAATAATTACCTCATCAGCAAAATACTGAACTGGAGTCCTCTACAAGGGAGGACTCCAATTTAAGGAGGGTTTTGAATTAAGTTGTCCAGGGCATACTGACACAATCTGACCAGGATATGTTACCTGAAAATGGATTAAATTTTTTACTAACTTATGTTAAACTTAAAACCCCTACAGATTTCACCCAAATATTTTGTAAATTCATGTTGTTTGGTTGAATTTTTTCCATTAAGTAAAAACCCCCATGATTTCTAAAATTATACTTTCTAAAATTATGTTTTCAGAACAACTTTCCTCTCACTATTTTAAAAGAATGCAAGATTTCGGTATTTCCATTTGAGAAAACATTTAACCTTGAAACTGTGAATAAAATCAAATATATTTCAAAACAAAGTAAAAATACGTTACAGTAAAATTTAATTATTTATTTATGCCAAAATACACTTTTTTGTCCTGCTCGTGAATCAAACGTTCCATTGTCTGTATTACACTCAAATAACTTTAATCTTCACACATCTCAACCTTGATTATGTCTTTGATGATCTGCAGCTCAAATTTTAAGATAGAAAGCTTTCAAAGTCTGTTAGCAATGTAGATAATGAATGAACTTAACCATGGGCAAGGACTCCGCAGCAGCAGTTATGGGTGTGTGGCTTGTGCTGACAGATCTCTGAACACCCTGACAGTTTCTCCTACTGTTGCATCTAGATGCATCTCCTAAGAGATGTAGATCCTAAGATGCATCTAGAGCTGCCATGAGCTGACTTTCTCTCACCTGTTCTGCTTTTAGTCCATCAACATATTCATCTGCCAAGCAGCCCATCGGCTGCTGTGTGTTTGTGGGTGCCTATTGGATGTGCTGGCGTATGTATGGCCCCGGCTGTGCCCAAGGCTGACCTCACAGGCAGGCACTGACTGCGATGACAAACATGCCTGTTGAAGAGAATGTCTTCTGGAGAGCTCTTTTCAACATACAGGAATTTGCAGCTTCCTCTTTGTTTTTCTGAAGATGGCCGGCTGATTTTAGGTCTTATGTTAATGGGTCAGTAGAAAGGAGTATTCAGAAAAGTAACTTGAAAGAATCAAGTATGTAAATTAAGAGACTACCCATTTAACATGACTTCCACTTTCTACCAGGTGCTTCTTTTTGTCTTCATCATCATTAATTCTATGAACTGTATATATATCAAAAGAGTCTAAAGAGAAAAATGTTTTCCTCATTCATTAGTACTAACATTCATACTAATGTATGCAATATGTCTGAGTTCAAAAACTCTTTTGAAAGTCAGTTTCCTCATTCATGAGGTGGGTGTAATTTTCCTTGACTTTTTCAAGGTTAATTATTTACCGTTTGCATATTACATTAAAGAATTAATCCTTAACATGGATATTATTAGTTGTTGTTGCATAAAAATAAGTATACGTACAGAATCATATAGCGTTACCTAAATTTATAACAGATTCACATGAAATCTGTCACTGCAGGTTGCTTGCTTTCTTGCATTAGGTAATCACAGTGAGATTAAACAAGAACAAAATTAGCATAAGGGAAAAAAATGAACTAGTCTACTTTTATAAGCTGTTCCTTGACATTGTATCCTATATCCTGAAAAAACCCACAGATTTAGTCAAAGTTTCCAGGATAGTGAATCCAATAAAAAAGTACAGGTTTGTGAAAAGTTGAAAATGTAGCTTTTTGTTACTGGCAAATGGTGAAATTTGTTTTAATCAAGAAATGCATTTTTCTCCTTATAAAGTTATCACACCTGCTACTTTTCATCACAGTCATCTTGCCCAAAGATGGTTTTTTTTCCCCCCCTGTACCTCATGATGTTCAGCTTCTGATTTCTTCAATGCTTTTACTGTAAGTAATTGTAGTTGCTCCCCCTTAGTCCCTGCAAACTGGATGAGGAAATCTGTGATGGAAGTTACATAAGAGGATGGCTTTTCTCATATCACAGAATCACAGAGTGGTAGGGTTGTGAGGGACCTCTGGAGATGATCTAGTCCAACCCTCCTGCTAGAGCAGGATCACCTAGAGCAGGTTGCACAGGATCGCATCCAGCTGGGTTTTGAATATCTCCAGAGAAGGAGACTCCACAACCTTCCTGGGCAGCCTGTTCCAGTGCTCGGTCACCCTCAAAGTGAAGAAGATTTTTCCTCATATTCCTGTGTTCCAGTTTGTGCCCGTTGTCCCTCGTCTTGTCACTGGGCACCACCAAAAAGAATCTGGCCTCATCCTCTTGACATCTGCCCTTTAGATATTTATAAGCGTTGATGAGATCCCCTCTCAGTCTTCTCCAGGCTAAACAGACCCAGCTCTCTCAGCCTTTCCTCATACAAGAGGTGCCGCAGTCCCCTAATAAACCTCATAGCCCTTCTCTGGACTCTCTCCACTAGTTCCCTGTCTTTCTTCAACTGGGAAACCCAGAACTGGACACAGTACTCCAGATGTGGCCTCACCAGGACAGAGTAGAGGGGGAGGACAACCTCCCTCAACCTGCTGGCCACACTCTTCTTAATGCACCCCAGGATACCACTGGCCTTCTTGGACACAAGGGCACATTGCTGGCTCATGTTGTCCACCACAACTCCGAGTCCACAACTGTTGGACTCCCAGGTCCTTCTCTGCAGTGCTGCTTCCCAGCAGGTCAACCCCTAACCTGTACTGGTGCTTGGGGTTATTCCTCCCCCAGTGCAGGACCCCCATTCTATAATTCTACCTATTTGTAACCCAGGCTTAGATCATATCATTAACTTAAATTCCAAAAAAATACATATGTAAGAGAATGACCCTCTCTATAGGCTGTTTGATAAAATTTGGTGCATAGTCCAATGCACAGGTAGATATTTTTGGTTTTGCCTGCAAAAAGGAAAAAAGTAACCAGCCAGATCACAGGGACTACAACTGTAAACTCTTTCTGGGCAAGGAATAGGAGAGCTCTTGTCATGTATTCACCTTTTTACAAGAATCAGCCTTGCCCTTTGGAAGCAAGTACCTAACTTTGCAAAATACTATTCAGCCTATCTCCCATTAGGAGATTTCTAAGGTCACAAAAACCCAAAGAATCCTTCAGTTTTCTTCCTGTCTCTGTAAAATCTATTCTCATATCTAATCTCAGTCTGGACAAATTCTTATTTTATGGTGCATAACATTTGCAATATTTGTATAGCAAGTAACCAATGTCCTTCTAATTCTGAACTTGAATGATTCCTGACAAACCCAGTAACACACTCAGAAATTTCATGGGCAGCAGTAGGATTAGTTCAAGCTGCTGAAGAAAGATGAGATTAAATGAGAAAAGTTGTGGGAAGAAATGCGGCAGGAAAGAAGTTCAGTCAAAAAGCATTACTAAATGCAGAAGAGTAGATGAAGGTTGACGCTAGAAGTTTCCTGCTGTCATTTTCTCTTCAGAGAATGAAATGGAAGCCTCCAGCATGGATCAGACTCAAACTGCAGAGTTACACATACTGGCATTTTATAATGGCTTCTTGACTCTCCGTCTTCTTCACCTCCCTCCCTCCCTTTAGTTTTAAGGGATTTTTACCAGCCTTTATGATGGCATGAGCCACGATATTCTACTGAAGACAAATGTTTCATATTAGAAATCTGAACCCCGTCGTTTTGAAGCCGGAGCTGTACTCCTGCTGCAGGTGTTCTTTCTAGGTTTTACGTCCTTTTCAGGTCTGTCTTGTGGTCCCAGCTGCTATACTGAAAACGGCACACTGCAAATACGAGATTGCCTTTGGTGTCTGAGCACCCCTTCACCTTTGAGCTGCCTAGACTGTAATTGTAAAAGGCACAAGAAGATATATAGATTCATGGGATTGTCAGACAGTCCTATTTTACTGTGGTCCAATTTGGCTTTTGCAATTAATCTTTGTTATTCATCTATTTAATCTTTTCAGCATTTAATGCTGAAATTTATTTACTACTATTATTACTATTTATATACTACTATCATTATTACTACTATTATTTTTCATCATCTTGAGTCAGTTTCTCTTCTGAAAGACCATTTCTTCCTGATATGCCTGGAAATGAATGACATATGAGTATCGGATGCTAAAATGTAACAAGAAATGATGCACACCTGGATGCAAAGGTAATAAATACAGATCATCTGGACAGATGAGAAGCAGATGTTAAAGTTCCTGTGGGATTTTTTTTTTTTTTTTTTGGTCAACTAAGGAATATTACATTCTACTAACTGACTGTAATATGTCCATATTATTTTTGGCTAGTTCCCTTGATATGTGATGTTGATCTGAATTGATGTTTCCAAACAGACCATTCATGTTGTCGATAATTCAGATGCCAGTGAGCTGTCTTGGTATGCCAGACTGCATATGCTAACATTTAATGCCAGACTGAACTTGCTATGCTATTCAGCAGGATGAATCACCATAAGGGAGAATGGCTCCCCAGGTGTATTGTGCCATATGTTTCATGGTGCAGGGATTAAAGAATCCAAAGTGTTTGACCCACATCTTGCAGTGTAGCTTCTACCATCTTCCTTGGCTTAGGTACTGGGAACTCCTTTGATGGTAAATGTATTGCCTCAGCGTAAATAAATGATACAGTGCTGACTATAGCAAATCCCAGTGATGCTCATCGAATCATAGAATGGTATGGGTTGGAAGGGACCTCAAAGACCATCTAGTTCCAACCCGCCTGCCATGGGCAGGGACACCCTCCACTAGACCACGTTGCCCAAAGCCCCATCCAACCTGGCCTTAAACACTTCCAGGGAGGGGGCATCCACAACTTCTCTGGGCAACCTGTGCCAGTGCCATGTTAACGCTGAAAAAGTGAACTTTACCTAGTTGGAAGAATGTGAGGTATGTATTTACAAAACCAAGATAAAAAAAGGGTAAGAGAAGCTATAAGACAGTATGTACTAAGGTCAACATGCACAGATCCATGGAACTGTGGGGTTCAACAGGGACATCTTGGGGTTCAACATAGCTCCAAAAATGTTCTTCATCATTCCTGTTCAACAAATAATCTTTGTTTAGCTCTCTTGAAGACAAAATACATTAGGTTTTCACTGTACTAGAAGACAAGGACTCCAAACTTAGTTTATTTCCCTAATGCAGTTTTTCCCTTTGAAGGGGAAAAGAAGACAGGTTTTGTCTCAAGTGCTTAAACATTCACGTTGCCACACAGGCACACTGATGTCACTGTTATCTCTACCTCCATCCAAAGTAATTAATTTTCTGAATTTTCCTCTTCATAGCAAACTGCTGGTTCCTACAACAAATAGAAGGTGATAAACAATTATTTACATCTGATAAACCACTGTGAATCGTTAACTTTGAAATGAAATTTTATGACAGACTGGTGTAACACAACTGTTTATCCCTTCTCTTGATCACAGATTGGACAAGAATTGGAACAGTTGGAGGGCAGCCCATCTCTAGCCACCATCTGCTTGTTGTAAAATAGCTGTGTGTTGTATTTTTTTTTATTACTGTTATTAACACACAATAAAAAATACATTGAAATAACATTAAAGTTGTAACACAAGCCAACAAAATAGAGATAGTTCATCTGAATTGTGCCCTGTTTAAAATTATTTGGATGCCTCTTTTTCTAACATTTTTTACCTTCTACTATGTCCTGCTGTTTGTTGCATTTCAAGCTGGTATCCAGCAGCGATAGGCACCCATCTCTTTATTATGGGATATTTTTAAACCTTTTCCTCTTCATTTAATTTTTAATGCATTACTGGAATGACTATATATTTTAAACTTTCAGCTACTAAATCTAGTCCCAAATAGAGGTATGGTGCTGTATGTCTGAAATCATAAATGTCCTATTGCCTTCAAAACAGGTGGTACCAAACTGTAGATGGTCTCTGCTTTTCTCAATTCTCAGTGTTGTCTGAGTAGGCTACTGATTCCTTTTGGAAATTATTTGTCGTTCTGTACTATTTTCTTCATCCTCTGCCCTCAGTGACTAAGAGACTGTCCCTTACTCTGTTTGCAAGGAACCTCCAGAAATAAGATGCTCAGCTTGATTCCTTCTGGTGCTTTTTTGAGAATAATGACATGGCATGGAGTATAATTCTTACTGTATGTCATTCTGTAGAACTTGCTGTTATATTGTGTAGTTGGCTTCAACTACAAAAATACATAAATAAATAACAACTGTCCAATGATTCAGTTCAGGCTGCATTGATTGGGACAACTGATTCCCATGATTCATATCTTCCTAGCTCATCTATTATTTAAATGTTAGTATAAACACATTGAAATTCTTTCAGACTTCTGCAGCTCCCCACAAGAATGAGCCTAACAAACACTGTTGGCAGAGTGTCCTGATTGACAGTCCTTCCCCCAGAGATAGTAGAATTACATTCAAGCTCTTTCCAGTGAAAGAGCCAGAGGAAGTATGTTTGAAATTATCACTGCATTTCACCTTCCAGTATTTTCTCATATGAAGATGATTTCTGAAAAAAACTTGTTTTCTCAGAGGACCAGATGCTTTCAGAGTGATGGCCAGATGCAAGTAAATAAACAAGTGTAATTGTGGAGGATATTCATCTTTCACTGCAGACAAACCTAAAACCTTGTAAGTGTGACTCAGGTCCTAAGGGCTTACTTATTAGGGAGCATAATGTTTATGCTTGACTTAAGTGCCAGCGTAATTTTTTCACAGAACAAATCTTCAGAACACGGCACTTACACCCAACAAGTCTTGCCCAAGAAGTCATACTTGTGTACTCAGTCCCTAGCTGGAATCCCAGACAATATTTACTTTAGCTAAATTTAATGCTCTGAAGCTGTAAATGCAATCTCAGTTAATATTACATTCTCTCCTGAAATTGCAGTGTTGATAGAAAAACATTGTGCTGTACAAGCCATTAGCAGATCCTGCCTATGGGGTGGGATACAAATAATAGAGGTAAGCAAATTATCTCTTGATTCTTTGCAGTTGGGAGATACTGCTGGTATTTAAATCTGTCTATCCAAGTATAAGCCTGCACCGGTAGTTTTCCAAGTTCCACATATCTAAAAACCAATGGCTTGTTTAGTACACTGATGCAATTAGATGACCAAAGCTAGTCAAGATTTTTTCAGTGCTTTAAAATTAAAGGGTTTTAAAATAATCCTTCAAAAGCTGCACTGTTTTTGCTGAGCTTCTTTTCTGAACAAGTTTATACTGCTACACTATATGTTTTGTTTGACCTTCAAAGAACACTCTTTTCTCCTAGGAATTTCTGTGGCTGGTATCTCAACCATTTTACTTCTATTGCCTATCATTCATTCTACATCTATTATCTTTGCAAATAGTCTTCTCTGTTTCTACAGTGTCCTTATTGTCCCTTAACTGCCCTGCTTCTCCTTCCTTCCTTTCTTCCTTCCTCAGTCTTTTCTGTAAAGGCAGTAGTGGATCTACTCTGTTTTTTTCATCATTTTGGTTCTTTTCTTCATCTCTTCCTCTTTGCTTGACATGCAAAGCCACCATGGGGAAAAGTGCTGTGTGAATTTCTAAGTGTTGCTTATTTAGAGTCTAGAGCTCAGGTAGTGATAGGTTTCCTGGTTTATTGGCTGTCATGACCAAAGTTCTCTTGGCCATGTACTTGGAATTTCTGGTTCCTTTTACTGTTTTCCATATTCTCTTCTCTTCATGAACACAGATCACATGAAATTGGGCCATTTAGTAGATTCTTGTACAGGGCTTCCTTCAGGGAGAGCCACCCTTAGCTCCACTCTTATGGTCACCTTCTGTGGTGCTAGAACTTCTTACACAAAACCTCTTCTGGCCTTGCAAATCTTGTGTGAGATTGGATGTACAGGTATAGAGAAGAGCTCTGTGAATATGAATAGTAGTAGTGCAACTGCAGAAGGGGAGAAGAGGAAAAAGGAACACAGAATATACTCTGTTCTTTCTAGATCTGCACTCTACACCTTTCTTGGTCAAATTAAGGCTGTAGCTTCCATGGGTTTCTTGTTTGTTTTGTTTTCTTTTTTTTTTTTTTTTATTTTTCATTCTTTTTTCCTTTGCTATCTTCATTTTAATCTTCCTCAGTTTTTGTAGTGGTTATGCTGACTCTTCAGCAGTCTTCCCTGGCTGTTTCTTTAGGCTTCGAGTAGATCCTCATTTCCATTTCTTTCATTCCTGAGTGGGAGAATGTATTTGTCAGAGTTTAACCCATTCTCCCATCACTGTCGCCCTATTTGACACATATTCCTGTATCGTGTTTTATGGTTGTGCTTTCTCCTCATCATGCTTTCTCGATTTCTTCCACTTATCTGTGTGTATATATCCATCTTTTTTCAGTCTTTCCTGACTTCTCTAAACTCATCTAGGTACAAGTTTTTCCTCACCTCTTCAAATGATGACCTGCTGCTGTATTATATAAGACACTACTGGAAAGATGTGTTTTTAGATTCTGTCTCTGTCCACTGTTTTCTCTGGTTTTGAATGTCCCCAGCAATTCTCTGTTTTTCACTGTCGTGTGAAAGGGTACAAGTCTGACGTGTGGCTGAGGGAGGCCCTCCCATTGAGTCACGAGGTTCAGAAAGGATCCCCTTGCTTTCTAAACTCCTTCTCAGAGAGGAGCCTAGGTGCAGCTAGGTCCAGTCTTAGTCCCAGACTTGGTCAATGGTTTATGTCTAAAGGATTATGTGTGTAGCCACTTACCAGAGTCAACGTTTGCCTGTCAGAGCCCCACTAAGGACTTTCACTGAAACAGTTTCACAAAGTTGAAAAGAAAAATAGATTATTTATTGAGGCGACAGATATAAAAAGTTCAGAATTGCCGTCGATAAATGCACTTACTGCAACAATTTTGAGCTCAAGTTAATAGTTCAGCACTTTTGTTAATGATAGATTTCCCAGGGTAACATCCGACATAATCGGAGGCGCAAGTCTTACCAAAGCGGCGTCCCTCCTTGGGGAGGAGAAAGGTCCAGGCCCGTCGACCTGTCTGGATAGTTGGAGTTCTCGTCCTCAAAAAAGAGGATTCTAAATGCCAGATTTATGCTTTTGGCGAGGTGGGACTAAGTCAGGTATTGTGTGCCGACTGGCCCTTAACAAGGCTTGTTGTGCAGTTGATTGGGGCTGGGGGGGGGAAGTGGCAGAGAACAAAGGTGTTCAGTACAGAGGAGCGGTGGTCTGTTTAGTTTTACCAAAGTAACGTCAAGCTGTGAAGGCTCCCCCTCACCCCAGGCGTCACTTAGTTGATTGAGGAGTAGACCCGTCAGGCGCCGCATCTTGTTAAGATGAACAAATTGCTCATCTCCTGCCCCTGTTCAGGTCCAGTGCTTATCAATGCAAGATAAGCAAGTTGCTCAATCCCTGGTCTCGCCCAAGCTGGACTCCCCCAGGGCCCCTTCTGCTGGGTCATAATGGCCCTGTATTCGACACCAACAAGCCTGGACAAGTCTGGCATCCCACATTCACCTGACCATATTCAAGTTCTGAAACTCTCTCTGAAGGCTTCCTAACTTTGCCCTTCCTCCATGTTCATATTTGCCTTTTTACATTATCTGCTCCCTTTTTTTTTCAGTACTCTGTGTCTGCAGTCTCTACCATAACGGTCTGCATGTTTTGCCAGTTTCTATCATAGTCATGATTCCTCTATGACCCTCACACATGATTTGGAATGACTGGCCTGGGCATCAGTTTCCAGTCAATGGTGCCAACTAACTTTCATTTCCCTTGTCAGCATTCCCATTTTTTATCTTCTCTGAAACTAGACTGGACACTCATTAGGGTAGGAGATTGATGGACCTATTTGAGCATCTAACAGAAAAAGGCCTTGGTGCTCAGTGAAGCTTCTCCTTGCAGTAGCAGAGCGTCAGTAGAAATAAATAAGAGTTTTCGTTATCTCAGTGGTGCTAATTGCTCTGAATCGTACAAGACAGGCTCAGTTTTGTTTTTCAACTTGCCTTTCTTTTGGTGACAGAGAAAATATAAACAGGAAAAATATATCTCCACAGCCCCAGGAAAAAAACCCAGATGATTTTCCATTTGTTAGCTGCTACTTGTTCTTTCATTAACTAAATGAAATAATGTGCTATACATTATATTAAAGGGCCTTATCTGGATTTATGTACTCAGAGGCTTATTACTTATAACAGTCAGAGATGAATTGCCATTTAAATAATGGCTTATTCATTAATATATGCACTGAAGTACATAGTCATGTTATGGAAGAGCTCAAACAATTATCATGCTCACTAATAATATCTCACAATGAGCCAGTATTCGATATCCTATTGACCTTTCTGTACTCTCTGAAAATTGTTAAGGATGAGAGAGGTGTAAAATCTCATAGAAATTTTTCCCAGAAATATAGTTCCAAAAGATGTGATTAAGGGGTCTATCCTCATCCATTTCAAGGAAAAATAGTAATGGGTGTTGTTTATGGTTCTGAAATAACCAAGCAGGCAAATCAGACCTGTAAGATCACAGCTGAAGGTGATTAAGTATTAAATGCAATGAATAGCAGAATAGATTTATGAGTCTGACGCTTTTGGTAAAAAATAATTTTCTTTTAATCAGAAGTGAAATAAAGGGATACTTTGTTCTAATTCACATTTAGTATTAAATTACATGTGTAAATTACCTTCTCCTTATTTGTTACCAGTCTATGCAGACCTGACATTTCCAGGGTCCTTGAGAGCTTGCAGACCTGCAGTGTCAATCCATAAGTTAGATCCAAGTCTCCTGCTGGTTGTAGGCACCAGGCAGTGTTAGCAGTAGACTGCTCTTCCTTTTTCCCCTACCCTTGTGTAATAAAGTCTTCACTGCTTAGATGGGAAACTCACTTCAGTGATCTGACAGCTTGAAGCCTGTTATTTCCTGTGAAGCTACACATCAATTATCTGAGCTCAGAAATATGAAAAATGAATTCCAGGCTTTTTATTCCTATAGTCAGTGCCAACACACCTATATAAGCACATATTTGTCCACCACTACAGTGCAGCATCAGTAACTTTGATAAGACAAGATCCATTTCCCTTGAAGGATCCGTGGATAAACATAAGGTATGTCAGATCACAGTCTTGGACCTCAGATATTGACTGTCCTGGTGGCTGAGCTCAGCCACACTGAAGTTGTGTGGTACAACTGGAAAGAATGAGAAGCTCTCCTGGTCACTCAAGCCTGGGAGGACTTCAAATTCACATACTTGGTTTTAAACTGAAGCAGGAGGTTCCAGTCTTCTAGAAATTGCCTTATTGAGATATATTGCTAGACACTGCCTGTTTGTTAGACATTGCCTATTGTTGGACTTTGGCCTGATTAGGAGCCTGGTTGACAGAGTCCCTTGGGAGGCAGTCCTGGAGGGCAAAGGAGTCTAGGAAGCCTGGATATTCTTCAGGAAGGAAATCTTAAAGATGCAGGAGCAGGCCGTCCACATGTGCTGAAAGATGAGCCAGCGGGGAAGAAGACCAGCCTGGCTTAGCAGAGAGTTTTGTCTGGAACTCAGGAAAAAAAGGAGAGTTTATGAGCTTTGGAAAAAGGGGCAGGCAACTCAGGAGCATTACAAGGATGTTGTAAGGTTATGCAGGGAGAAAATGAGAAGGGCCAAAGCCCAACTACAACTTAATCTGTCTACTGCCATGAAAGACAATAAAAAAGTTTCTATAAATATATTAGCAACAAAAGGAAGGTTAGAGAGCATCTCCATCTTTTATGGAGATTGTGTGCAGGGGGAAACAGTGACAAAGGATGAGGAAAAGGCTGAGGTACTTAGTATCTTCTTTGCCTCAGCCTTTAATAGTAAAACCAGTTGTTCTTCAGATATCCATCCCTCTGAGCTTGAACACAGGGTTGGGGAGCAGAATGAAGCCCGCATAATCCAAGGAGAAATGGTTATCTACCTGCTACACCACTTAGACACACACAAGTCTGTGGGGCCGGATGGGATCAACCCAAAAGTCCTGAGGGAGCTGGCAGAAGTGCTCACCGAGCCACTTTACATCATTTATCAGCAGTCCTGGCTAACTGGGGAGATCCCAGTTGACTGGAAGTTAGCAAATGTGATGCCCATCCACAAGAAGGGCCAGAAGGAGGATCCAGAGAACTACAGGCCTGTCAGTCTGACCTCGTTGCCAGGGAAGGTTATGGAGCAGATCATCTTGAGTGCCATCACATGGCACGTACAGGACAACCGGGTGATCAGGCCCAGTCAGCATGGGTTTACAAAATGCAGGTCCTGTTTGACTAATCTGATCTCCTTCTATGAGAAAGTGACCCGCTTAGTGGATGAGGAAGAGGCTCTGGATGTTGTCCATCTGGACTTTAGTGAAGCTTTTGACACAGTTTCACACAGCATTCTCCTGGAGAAACTGGCTGCTCATGGCTTGGATGGGCATACTCTTTGCTGGGTAAAAATCTGGCTGGATGGCTGGGGCCAAAGAGTGGTGATGATTGGACTTCCATCCAGTTGGCAGCCGGTCACAAGTGATGTTCCCCAGGGCTCAGTATTGGGACCAGTTCTCTTTAATATCTTTATCAACGATCTGGAAGAGAGGATCAAGTGTACCCTCAGTAAATTTCCAGGTGACACCAAGTTGGATGGGAGTGTTGATCTGCTTGACGGTAGGAAGGCTCTACAGGGGGATCTGGACAGGCTGGATCAATGGGTTGAGGCCAACTGTATGAGATTCAACAAGGCTCAGTGTCAGGTCCTGCACTTGGATCACAACAACCCCATGCAACACTACAGGCTTGAGGAAGAGTGGCTGGAAAGCTGCCCGTTGGAAATGTACCTGGGGGTGTTGGTTGACAGCCGGCTGAATATGAGCCAGCAGTGTGCCCAGGTGGCCAAGATGGCCAACAGCATCCTGGCTTGTATCAGAAACAGTGTGGCCAGCGGGACTAGGGAAGTCGTCGTTCCCCTGTACTCAGCACTGGTGAGACCGCACCTTGAGTCCTGTGTTCAGTTTTGGGACCCTCACTACAAGAAAGACATTGAGGTGCTGGAGCGTGTCCAGAGAAGGGCAACGGAGCTGGTGAAGGGTCTAAAGCACAAGTCATATGAGGAGCAGCTGAGGGAACTGGGGTTGTTTAGCCTGGAGAAAAGGAAGCTGAGGGCAGACCTTATCGCTCTGTACAACTACCTGAAAGGAGGTTGTAGCCAAGCGGGTGTTGGTCTCTTCTCCCAAGTAAGAGGTGATGGGACAAGTTGTGGCTTCAAGTTGCACCAAGGGAGGTTTAGATTGGAAATTAGGAAAAATTTCTTCACTGAAAGGGTTGTTGATCATTGGGACAGCCTGCCCAGGGAAGTGGTTGAGTCACCATCCCTGGAGCTTTTTAAAAGATGTGTCGATGTGGGGCTTAGGTACATGGTTTAGTGGTGGACTTGGCAGAGCTAGGTTAACAGTTGGACTTGATGATCTCAAAGGTCTTTTCCAACCTAAATGATTCTGTGATTCTCTGACATGTTTAATTCTGGTTAGAGTGGTTGATATTTACTGTTCAGCAGTTCTTCTTTCCTTTGGTGTCCATAATTTAAGGAAATAATGATCCTCCTGGCCTTGGGAATGCTGAAGGAATTTTGTTTCACAACTTTCACTCAGCACTGGAAACTGCCACTCCTGCCAATGGTTTTCATACTGCATTTTCATATGTAGCATGGGTCTCAGATACCTTTGTGTGACAAGAGTGCTGCATATACAGCGATGTTGCTTTTGTGAATCCGGTCTTTCTGTCATTTCATTAGAGATGTAAAACTCTCCTTCAAGAAAATTGTGCTTGACTAGGGAGTATTTCTTGCAGCCACCCACAGTATTAATATACATAGAACAAACACGCAAGAGAGAAAGAAGTTATTCACAAGCAACTTCTGTTTTATATAGATATATCCATATATATGTATAGACACACACAAAATGCACACACATTCAAAAACACTGTCTCAGAGAGTGAGAGGGATTTCAAAGGATTTTTACAATGAGAGAAACTCAGGAAGAGCAATGTGCACCACCCCTTTGCAAGCCAGAGGTGAGCACGCAGAGGAGCAGGCCTGGAGCATGCAGCTCTGGATGCTGCTGATGGATGAATTCCTTGGCTAGTGGAATTTTCGCATGTGAACAGTCAAAGTGGAAATGCCATCTAAGACACCTTCAGAAAGAGTAGTTACAAGTAAATGGGCTTTGTTTTCTACAGCTTAAAAAAGAACTATTTGTACTCAGAAAAAGTAGATAAAGCATAATATGACAGCCTCTTTACAAAGGGCAAAAATACTAGCATTTTGGAGGCAAGGTATTTTTGATGTACATTGCTATATCGCTATTAAAACTCATGCAGCTATAAGAAATATACCAGCTGCAATGTTCTCATTTTGTTTTTAGTACCTTTACACACATGCATTTTAAACAAACTAACAAATCTCTCAGTGTCCAGCAAAATCTAATTAAAAAATACAGAGCAGATTTTATGTTTTAGAAATATACCTGCCCTCCATCTCTGTGTATACACACACGTGTGTACGTAGAAATGCACCTCACCACCCACAACAAGCCTCCAATTCTTTTCCCTCTTGCAGTATAAAAAACTCAGTCTGATTTTCTCCAAGCTTTGTTATTAAAAAAATGGCTTTAGGGCAGCGAATGCCAATTTTCATCTCTCGGCAAATGTTTATAGCCAAGATGTAAACCCCTGAAAACAGGAGTTTATAATTTAAATGCTGACACAACCTTAACTAGAGCAATGGGAACACTGTTGCCATAATAACTGCCATTCTCTGGAAAGTATTTATGGCAAGGCTTCAACCTTTCTTAAGGCAGAAATTCAGGCCTTTGGCTACCATTGACTGTGGGTAATGGCAGTGAGGTCCAGATTCCTGGGGATGGAGCCATCAGTACTCAGAAAATGAAGCCATTTTAACATGTCTGCTAAACCTGTTCGTGACCTAGCGATGTATTTGATCCTGCAGCCCTGAAGCCAATGGAAGTTTTTCCAGTGGTTTGAACAAGAGCAGGTCTGAGTCCCTTGTGTCCATCAATATCACATTCTTTTGTTCCTATCAGGACCTTCCCATAAAACCTGTTTATATATCTGTCTTTCCTAATTGAAACCAGAATATATTTCTTCGCCTCCCACTTAAACAATGCTGGAATTAATATCTTTTTACACCATAAAAAGTACAATGTTACAATTCTGTAAATATACTGAAGGAAAGACTGAATATGAGATTAAATTGTGACCTCTGTTTATAAAGACATACTCGTTTTAGAAATTTCTCTTGTGCTTGCTCGCTCTTTCTCTCTCTCTCTCTCTCTCTCCCCTCCCCTCCCCTTGTCTTTTTACTTCTTATATATCAAATGAAAATAATAATGAAGCTTGCTTTTTAAACATGTCAATTAAAGAGGATGGAAATGTCTTATACATAAAAATATTGCATAACTATAATGTGTAAAAAAGGAATATAATTACATATAAGTGTACAGTCTCATTGAATTAAAATTCAAACACTTTTTTTTTTTTTCCCCTCAAAATGGCATGGAAATGTCTCAGATGAACACATACTAAATGTAATATGAAATAAAATGTTTGCAATATGCTATCGTATTGACGAAACTTACTTGTTCCCAAATAACTCTGGCCTCAAGTCTCCAGCACTAGGATGGCTCCATGCCGTTGGCATGGCTAAACCCAAAGCTGAAGAAGTTAGTGGCTGCAGATGCCGAAAGATTTTACAAGCTCAGAGGGACAGACCTCTGCAGGACATTTCTGATACCTCCTTCCTGACTCTTCAAGGCCAGAGCTGAACTTTTTCTTTTCTTGTATTATCAAATCTTGCTTTATGAATAGCCATTATCTATGTAGAGCAGCTTTCAGTTTGGTTTCATTTGTGATGGAGAGATTAGATCACTGTATTTCAGCTTTAGGACTTGTGGCATCAGAAACTCATTGCTGTCACCTGTTTTCAGTTTGAGACATTTTGAGGAGGAGAACAGGGAAGTTCAGGTTTTTGGGATACAATGCCGTAAATAAATATTACATTGCCACTTCAATTCTGCAAGCTGTCCCTGGTGAATATGTGACTGACTTTTTTGTGACCTAGGTAATATAGGAAAAGGTAACAGTGAAAAACATGCCAAATTAGTTTCAAATTGTAAAATGGGACAGTGTATTTCATTCACAGATAATATAGCAAATATTGTATGAGAGGAACAATTCCTTCATGCAAAATATTCTGAGGCTTTGTGAGCCTCATAGGAGTTTATATACAAAACTCTGAAGGTTGCACACATTTCAGAACATCATTGCAACTCTGATTTTGAATTTTGGATTATAACTGTCATTTGCAATAGCACTTTCTAGCTTATAGCACCACTGTAGGGTAAGACAAACAAGATGAAATTCCCTCTAAACAAGGATCTACCTTTTTGGCAGATTAACAAAAGTGAAACGCCACATTGAAATTTCATATCAGCATGAAATTCACTCTTAACCAGGCATTCCTGTCTTTTTATGGAGTCTAAAGTTTTTAAATAGTATTTTTAGTTCTTTCAGAAATAGATTTGAGCATTTAAGTTTGGATATTTTATTTTCCCAAAACTGTAAGGAGGAACAAAATTAGCATATGAGTTTGCTGCTTCTTTGTAGGTGAGGTTCATAAAGACATTCCAAGGGTGAAATTTATCAACAAATAATACTTAGAACATGTAGAAGTAACTACTTATATCTTCTTTAGGAAGGTTTCTAAGACAGCTGCTAGGAAATGCTAAATATGGTTGAAGCCCTGTGTTTCCCTAAGCTTTGACATTTCTCTGCGGCTGAGAGCGAGGTGCCTTTGCGCACCCGCTAGCTGAGTTCAGGATTCAGGATGTTCTTCTGGATATTGAACATAGCCTGATGCTTTCTTATTGTAAGAATGTCTCATTCACTATCTATTGGCTGGTTTTATGCCATGCCATCTTTACACCTATCCATTAGAACAAAGCCCTTGTGCAAGAAATGGTGCAAGAACTGTGGCCGGAAAGAAAAAGTAAGCAAAAGAGGCCAACTGTGAAACAATGAGGTGTGTTCATTGTGGAAACAGGAAAGTTCCTGTGTTTCAATTTTTCTTCCAATATTGCTAATGCATTTTATCCTAAGACTGTTACATGGAAAATACATATTCTGAGCAGGCCCGCGGGAAAGAACTATTTTAACGTCCTCTCCTTTGGAGCAGAGTGTTTTGCCTATTAGATTACAGAAATAGACTCCCCTTTGCAATTTTCTTTGCAGGCCGAACAGATTCCACATTCTTGACTGCACAAAAATGGCTCAGCTTCAACAAAAGCCATGTGGCTAGGGCACTCTCTGAAGAGATGGGAGCTGTGGATTTGTATCCACTCAGGCAGATGAGGGTGTAGTTTTTCAATTTCCCGGGCAAGTCCTGTAAGCAGAATACTATGATTTCAGCTGGATGTGGCAGTACCCTGTCTGGCAAATGTTTGGATGGATTTGAATGCCATGCTGTGCTGCATTCAGTGTTCTGCACAAATTAAACAGGTTCAGAAATTGCTTACTGGCTCCTGTCCTCATGGGCGTTAATACCAGGTGCCGTGTTTGGGTATCCCAGATGATTCACAGAGGAGGTAGGTGTCCAACTGCTCAACTCAGTTATGATGGAGACAATTCCATTTTCATGCCAGAGCAGAATTTAAGTTATTGAAGTAAGTTCTCTTGCAAGATGTGTTTCTCTATAGTCCCTCAGATGTCTAAGTGATTACTTGAAAGAGAATTGTGGTAGTTTTTGTGGCTTGCTATTGTGAACAAAGGCAAGTAAATTTCAACTAAGAAGTACATTAGGCATCTGAAATCTTTTGAGATCTCTTTTGACATCTCTTTTTTTTGTTTTGTTTTTAGTTGTTTTTTGTTATTGTTGTTGAAAAGAGCTTGTATGAGGTTAGGAAATGACTAGAGAGGGATTTGATATATGCTACAACTCATGGGTCCTGAGTTACTCTGCAGCTTATTCAGTGAGACCACCACAATTTCCTCAGGGTCCATTTTATTTTACATATAACAAGGAGAAAGAATAATATACTTCCCCTTTTTCCCCATTTGTTTAATAGCTGTAATTTAAGCTACTGAAATCTTGATTAAGGAGTTCAGAAGGTGGAGTTAGAAGAAGCCAAGGGGTAGAGTCAAGTACTTCAAACACCTTAAAAAACTCCCTTATTTTTATAAAAAGAATTAAGACTTTGAATTATATTATGCTTTTCCCCAAGGATAATCTATGAGATTTTATCAGGATTCATTACATTCTAACTTCATCTTTGAACCCTGATAAACTGTGAGAGTTCCCTAGTCTTTTGAGCACAGAGGTTGGAATAAACAGCCAAGTGTGAAGTTCACTCGTGTTTGCTATGAAACTTGTATACAGAAAGAAAAATAAGCATTTTTCCTTCGCCACATCTGGGCTCTGCAGCATGAGCTATGTTATATGCCTGATCCTTTAAAATCAAGTCTGCAATCCATTCTTGTTTTTTTACAAAGAAATCATGCATAGGATATTTGCATTTTTAAATCAGCTTATATCCAGACTGTGGGGAAGGAGAAAACTGCTTGAAATCAGCCCGTGAAAGATGTGATCACAGCTGAGTTCTGCTTTCATGAAACGTTCCCTGCAGAGATCATTCTTTGCATCCTAAGGTGGGTCTGTGTGGAAGAGAGGTGCCTGCTGCTAGTTACTGTGGTCTGAAGAAAAAGACAGCATCACGCTGCATCTCTCTCACTGTCATGCGACATACCGCACACTGCAGCACACACATTGCTTTTCTTACTCACCCGGCTTTAACTTCTCACCATCTTTTCTCTTTGTTTGTTAAATGACTTATTCATTTAAGCCATTTCATGCAGGAATGATTGCTGGAAGGAACCTAGAGCTAAGTGGAAGTAAGCTTGCTGTTGAGTGTACTGAAGACCAGCTTCTTTTAGGAAAGATCACCTAAGTCTATATTCATATTATTCTCAGTTTAAAGGGAGAGTCTGTATACTGTTCTATAATAATGTATCTGTGTTACGTGTTTCTTCAGAAGCTCCTATTAATATCTATATCTTAACAAGGACTGTCATTTTTATTCAGCCAAAGATACTGGGATTGTTGGGCTTCAAAAGCTCTTTGACATTTCCCCCACTGCTAACAAAGCAGAAAAATATCCACCTTCCTGTTTCTCAGGCCAGTAGAAAAGGAAATAAGCAAATGAAAATAAGCTAGCTGCAAAACTAGGAAAACTGGAAAACTGTATTTTATCCAAGACAGCTCCTCCAGAACACTTATGTTTTTGCAGTAATAGAGAGTAGTTCCAGTCAACAGTCGCCACTTCTACCTTTTATCCTTGGCTCTGACTCAGTAGGGATCAACGCTATCTCTCTGCTAGGTCTGCACATAGTGTACTATTTTACTGTTCACTGTTTTATGGCCGGGCTTGCTGAAGCTGTGCACAAGGCTCTGGCAAATGCCCGACCCCCTTCACACTTCCTTTTGCCTACCTTTCTATCAAAATAGCTCTCTACATTCAGTGAAGCAAGTAAATCCACTTATTTTTGATTTCCTTACTCCTCTCAGTCCCCAAATAAAACAGCCTCTCCAAGAACATTCACTAAACATGTGGAGGGTATGGGGGAAACATATTATTTGTCCTCTTTCCATGCTATCTGTTCTTTTACTTTGGCACCTCTACCCTGAGCTGTTCATGATCCATAATGAACCCTCTCTCACTGTGTGGGCCTCCGCGGTTTATTTGATTTGGAGCAGTCTAGGCTGAATGCTGGCAAGAAATTAAAATATGAATGTAGGTAAAATAACACTGCATTTTTGTCTGTTGTTAGAGAATCTCTCAGGTCACTAAAAAATATTGTGAGGACCCACTCCAGGATTTAATTTTTGCTTGAAATTCATTAAAATAAAAAAAAAGTTTTGGTATCAACGAAAGAATATTTAAATATAATTAAGGTTTTGACAGAAATCTACAAAAGCATGGAAATGCCCAATTAAGGCAGAAATGCACCATATGGACTTGGATGTGATAAGTAGTAAGCAAGCTGTTATAGTGACACCCTGCTGTGGTTAGGTGTGGAACACATATGTCCCTCTTAGGCTTTATCTACAGATGTTCTTACTTTGTAGCTCTGTTTGTTCTACCAGATATGAAAGGATTGAAATAGAGAGGGTGGGTGAGATTTTTTGCTTTTGCTTCCTTGGTGCCTTTTATTTTCATATTTGAATTTATAAATATTGTTGAACATACTCATATGGAATCACACTGGGCTAGAAGCTGTTCCCTGCTTGCACACTTGTTCACAGAGTTCAATTAACTCAGTAGAAAAAAACCAGCTCTGCTCTAAGATGTAAGGAAATCTATGGGAAAAATGGTAGTTGCTCAATTTCTTCATCCTTGTCCTAAAATTCAATCTGGAATATAAAATCAGCTAAGCATAAATGATTTGGCTTCATGCCAAGATAATCCATTGAAATTCCATGGTTTGGGGGAAAGACAGGAGAACCACCGCTGGTCTCTTTTAGTTATCAGTTCCAGTACTCAATTTCCAGCAAGGATTTGTGAAAGGATAGTCCATTTGTGAGCAGAGTGTTCTAGGAATAGCCTTCAGGATATGAAAATCAATGTCACAGTTGATACTCAAGACACTTCCGGCTGTATTTCTGCATACTTACCAGCTGAAACCTTAAGAATGTAGATTGATCAATATATTCTAAATGTACTTGTCCAGGTGGCAAAAAAAAAAAAAAAAAAAAAAATTCTGCTTTGCACAAAACTTCATGGACACTGTGCTGACATTTATGTGTCATAACAATTTCTACCTTTATAGGAATCCCTGTGCTCAGCATCTCCAAAATTTCTGTTGGTTTTGTGTGGTTGGGTTTTTTTTTTTGCTGCTGTTTGTGTTTTGGGGTGTTTTTTTTTTTTTTTTTTTTTTACTCGATAGTTGACAAATACTCAAATAATGGGAGCTGGAAGTACCAAAATATCCTCCCACTGAATGTTCCTAAATTCACCCGCACACACACACACGTATCTGGAGTAGGCAATAGCCTACTCAATTTCTCACTTCATCCTAAGGCTGACTTTGGTTTTTTTTTTTTTTTTGTAACTCCAGAAATGCCAAGAATAACTTTAGGATTCTCCTAGATCATGAATTACCTTTTATCTCCAATGTTGTTTTGTTTCCTGGTTCTCTGCACTTCACACAATATTTCTAAGGTCCAAAGACATGTGATTGTCTTTAGCCAACTTTCACAAACTTTTTACAATGCCTATTTAAGAATTAAATCCTACCAACATGATTCAAGTATCACAGTCAGCAGCACTTAGTGTGATATGATATTAAATGTGTCTGGCAATTAAACAAACAAACAAATAAATCTGGGCATCACAGGAGGTGAATTGCCTCAACTTATTAGTTTTATCTCTTCTTGTTCATCTCCCTCTTTTGGATCTCTGTCCCTAGAAGGAAACTCCATGTGACAATAACGAGCTGATTAACTTCCAGGTTTGTTGATCATTTTCTCACCTTACAAACTGAAAAAGCAGAAGAATGTGAGAGAGGACTGGTGAAAATATAATAAATATTGTAAGGAGTGCTTTCCTCTCACAAAATTTAATGTGAAGGAAATAGGAAATCTCATAGAAATAAGATATATCAATGCTTTAGAAACCAGATGTGTGCACACTTTTAGTTATTTGCCAGTCTTAGAATTTCTACTCAAAAAGGAGAGCACTAAGCTTATTAAAAGGGTAAAGAGTACTGTTTTGTATACAACTACTAATGCATGTTTGAACCAGGAAAGGCAAACACATTTATAGAGAATATAAGGTCAAATAAAAACAAAAAAATAAGGAGAATAAAAACCTGCAAGGTTTGCCTGATTCTGTGGGAATGTCGTTCTGATGTTAGAGCTGATGTCTTAGTTTCAAGCAACGAAGAAAATAAAGGGCTCTATCAGGATGCATCAACTGAACTACTGCCACAGGGCCACCATATGCCCCTTTGTAACATGAGGAGAAATCAGGACCAAGTTGATAAGCACTTCCTTTGCACATTTTCTTTGTGTCTATTGCAACTCTCTTCTCCCTTTTTATTGGTAAGGCAAGAAGTATATGACACACCTAAGAAAAAAAGAAAGAACTGGTTTTCATTTACCCTTTTTCTTACCCAGCCTAGCCTCTCTCATTCACAGGGAAGGAAAACAACTATGGGCAAGACATGGCAAAGACTTCTAAGATTGTATATGTATAGCTGCTGGTGATGAGTAGACCTTTCTAATTTCTGTCAAATTTTAACATAGAAGGTGATCAGACAGAGTGATAATGGGTGCTCTATGAGTAGTTGGATGTGTAAGCCGAGGAAAGTCAGGATGTCAGTGTAAATTATGATTAATGTATGAAAAAAACAATTTTGAGATTCTTATGGGGATTAGGTTATAGTGCTTAGAGAGGGAATTGAATAAAAAGAATTTTTTTGTGGTTAAATCATGGAAAGAACATATGAATATAAAATTTTGGCCCTCATGAAGAAAATGGCAAGTCTCCCAATAATTACAGTAGTGTTAGGATTTCACCCCAGCTTCCTATTCCTGTGCTGCTAATAACTGGATATATAACCTGGGCCAAATCTAATGGCCTACACAGGTCTCTTCTATAATCATTAAAATGGGAAACTGTACTGTTCTTTTCCTACTTGTTCAAAAATAATGGACATCCCTGCACAAGAGGTGGTATGTATGCCCAGGTGATGATTTCCATGGTGACTCTACAGCTAGCTAGTGCTAAATACCATTTTTTGTTTCCATTTGACTTTGTCAGTTTGATGTCTTTACGATGTAAACATGCACAACCCAAATGGCCATTGTTCACATCCTTATTATGAATCAACACCTTTCCTCACCAGACAAAGGCTCTCAGTGAGATTTCTCACAATATTTAAGCTTACTTTGTAAGTTGGACTTTGGGCAAGCTGTAGGGATGAGAAGAGGGGTGTGGGGGTGAGTCCTCACTGGGATTTCATGAACACTGACTAATCCCAAAGTAGGGGCAGATTCTTACCCACCCTCCTTCAGATTCCACCTTTTGCCCTTCACCAGAGAAGTCTTTGGCAGCCATAGTATTTCACCTCCATCTTCAGTTCAAGTGGTCTTCCAGAGTGGTGCTCTGAAGTGGGTTGTGTATTGGGTATCCATTGACTCCTTAGGATCCTCTTGGGGCAGACAGGATTTTCAGCTTTGTTTTGATCAGCTATTCTGCCACATTATCCTGCACTACTATTCTTTTTCCCAAGTTATCAGTTGCTTTCTAGGCCTCTTCCTCATGTGAGGTCCTAGTTCTTTCCAATGCTTAAGGTCTGCCCTCCCCCCCAGTCCAGGATCATAGGCTGGCAACTTTCACAAGCACTAAATTCATCTAAAACATATTTATTACAAAACCCCTTCAAATTAGAACCAGAAATTATTGTGGGGAGATAGGGAGGGGGAGAGAAACCCTTGGTGGTTTAAAACTAATTTCATGAACACTAGAAATATAAAGGAAAGGCTTAAGCATGAGAGAATTTTCTATATGCTGCATATTGCAATCACAGGAGGACAATAACTCAGGCCCTCTCAATCAATTCCAATTTTTTATAGTCAGCCATTGTAAAGCATTTTGCGCCCTGATTACACAGCAGCTGCTGAGACCTGAACTTCCTGAAGCTCAGAACAGCTGATCCCAATGAATAAGTAACCAGTCTGCTAAGACTCGTGGTACCTGACCTACTTTTCAGAACTTTTCCCAAAGGTGTCACATACCAGTATATAATTCCCCCAACAATCAAACCATGCAGTGCTTTTGATTCTGTTCCATACGCAAAACCTCCTTTTCAAGAACCTCCTTTCCCAAAGATCATTTGTGTGTTGAGTCATACATCATGTAATAATTTTTGTCCATAATTGCTCCCAGTTGTGAAGCTCTCCTATATACTGAAAAATCAAGGATGGGTGAAAAACTAAAGATCACCATGCAGCTTTGCTTGCTTTTAGGAACCCTTTGACTACTTGTTGAAAGTGCTTAGAGAGATAGTTTTTCCCCACTTCCCTTTTCCAGTTTGGACTAGAATCTTTAACCTACGCTGATAGAAACAATGGCCTTTTGCCTAAGGCTCTGAAAGAAGTTCCTGGGGACTCATATTTAGCTTTTTGACTTTGCCATAGATTTTTCTGGCTGATCCTAGGGAATTCACTTAGGAATCAACCAAATTAAGGGATGTGGAACTTTTAAGTCCAGTGCTGCAATGCCTAAATTTTAGGGTCCTGGCCCTCAGATTAATCTTTAAAACCTGGAGCTGGAAATATAACTAAACAGTGCACCAAGAAAATTAGATGTGTGAGTAAAAATATTAAAGAAATCTTGACAGTAAAAAGCTGAAGGATTAAGTTGAAGTGGACAGGACAATATCCCTAGAGGTAGGCACTTGTTAATGTTGAGCGTAAAATTGCATATGGAATTTCAGTCTTTTTCATTGCTTCTGGCAGGCATTTTGAGTGCAGAATTCTCCTATAAAGGTAGATACCTACAATTACTCTGAAAAAAATAAGGTCTTGTTTTAAAGGCATCAATGCCACTGGTGCTTGTCTTTATGTAACAATAGGTTAGTGCATTCATCTGAGAGGCAGGAATTCGGTTTCTCTCTTCTAGCTTAGCGAGGTTAAAACTTCTCTCATCAAGGATCCATAGTCTATCTCTTAGGCAGTTACCAATATATGTCATCTGTTGTACCATGGTTAGTGCTATCCCATGACTGGTAAAAGTAAAATTCACAGTCCTGAAAGGAGAGGTCAGAAACAAATACTACCTTCTTGTAGGTGAGTGCATGGCATCATTGTCTCTCTTGGAGTTGGTTGGGGTTTTTTATTGTTCTCTTTTCGGTATTTTTGATTCATTGTTTGTTCATTTTGTGGTTTGTTGTTTGTTTGGTTTTTTTTAACTCTATGAATCTCTCATTCCTCTATAACGAGAAAAAAAAAGCTGACTGTTATTATGCATCTCCCAGCATCATGGGGACCTCTTTGCAGATAGACTTCTGTATGTTGCTGTATGCAAATAATTAAAAATCACAAACACTGTGCAACGAGTAAGAATAGGAAGCACTGCAGTTTTCACAAAAAGCCCTCTGAGAATTCCAGCCTCAGTTTCCAAATTAGGATACTAGTGGAAATACTCAACATCTGAGATGTAAATTTAAAATCTCAGCAATCTCATGAGAAAGAATTCATAGAACCAATGTATTGATCAGAGTAGTTACAGCTAAAATTCAGTTTTCTTTGTAATATACCTTGACAGCTGCTTATACAAAAATGTATTTGTTTTGGTCAGCAATTTGTACTTTTGGTTTAATACCAAGCCAATGGTCTGATCTGTTCTTTAGATTGATAAATACATAAATAAATTGAAAAGATCTAGTTATTTCAACATCAATATTAGTCTTACTGAAACATTCAAAGCTTTGAAACCCCATCTCATTTTCTTGTGAAATGTTATTTGTTCGATGGATCTCTGGTGAACATAAAAATCAGGCCAAGTTTGAAGTCTTTGACATAAATCAATGTACACGGTTGACTACAAAGATGAAGGGATAGCATGGTCTGGCAAAAACATTTGTGTGTGTGCTTCAGTTTAACTTAATCCTAAAGGGACTTAAACACTTTAAATTGGTCGGGTAGATGATTAAATGCTTTGAGGAATCAAAACCAGAGGTCCACTGACTGCACCGGATACCCACACAACGAAAGTCTGGAATGAAATGTTGGACTCTGGCAGAAAACATAAATAGAAAGGAGGTACTAGAACCTTAAAAAAAAAAAAAAAATCTGAAAAGGTGGGTGGCAAATACTCTAAAAAAATTTTAACCTCCACTATATTATATAACTAAGTTTGAAAATAAAAATTAAAAGAAAAGAATAACAGAATTAAAACAAATTCACCCAGGATCTGTGAATATTTAGAGTATGAAATTAATTTTCTTTCAAATAGTGTGTTAATGAGGGAATTTTGAAATATTGGCTTTTGGCATAATGTCTATTTAGTTTTCAGTTTCATGAGCAAATCTGTGAACAATAATATAAAGCTTCAAAGTTAAGCTAAAACAAAGAAAAGCGTAAGGGGACATAAATGGAACTGAAAACTAAATTCAGCTTTTCAGGATTTTGCAGGAAAAAATCGATAATTAGTATAATGGACATTAGCAAGGAAGGCAAGGAAGCATTTAGTGTCCCAGAACTTCCCATCATCTTCATTAAGCTAGAAGCATGTGTGCACTGCAGCTGTATAAGAACTTCCCATATCAGAAGAAATGAGGGAATTCTAATTTATACCTACTTTGGTAAAAATGGTGAGAGATCATTTTTACAAGGAAGTGAGTAAAATAATGGGCTGGGACTTCAGATCCCTGCATTTAATTTCCTGTTCTGCACACAGAGTTCCTGTGTGTCTTGGAGCAAAATTTTTAACCCCTCTGTGCCTCAGTTCCCCTCTAGAAATATGGCTATCAGCGTTCCCTTACTTTGTGGGAACTTCTGTGAGGGTACATATCTTCAGAGACTTAGGAGTCTGTCTAGTAAAAGTTGCTTTAGGAAGGTGTAACCAAAGAGGTTCTTGTCCCCAGCTGTGTACTTGCTCCTACTGTCCATGTCAGGTTTATCAGCACCTGAAAAGTTGCATTTTTGTAGAGCTGCTGTTTCAGTGTTCAGTCTCAATACAGAACTGGCTGTAATTTGAGTGGATAGAATCTTCTTTTCCCAGTTGGTAAAGCTCAGGCACGACCTGTGAATGTCTGTATTTTAACAATCTGCACATCTCACTGACAGCACAGAAGGCTGGACAATGGAAACTGTTATTTTAAAAAACAGTCTAAACACTTCCAAGTTTAAAACGGACTGGGTCGTCTGAGGTTGTGACCTCAGCCAAAACAAATTAAAAGCATCCCAAGGCAGGTCAGGTGTTAGTGAGGTACCTGTGTTGGGGCCATATCTTAGATACCACTCTACAACAGACAACCAAGAGTGCAACCTAATCACCATCCACAGTCAGCACAGGTCCCTCGATCCTTTTTTTGTACTCGTAGAAAATGATTCCACTGGCAATGGTCAGATGGTGGGAGTGTAGAGGCTTTGAACAGTCTTGGGTTTGTACATGCGCACATTTTGTGCTGGAAATACTTCTCTATAGTTTACTTTGGATTAGGTTTATGTGTTTTAATTTGTACTTTTGGCAGTCAGAGACTGACATGCTGGACTCAGCTGTGTAACTGTTCTTAGTCTGTCCTGGCTGCTAAAGTCACACAATACACAATAAGATGGAGTTTTAGACTACCCTGTCCTTTTGCTTTCTAGGTTTTATTCTTCTCAAATCTGGTTGGAAACAAAAGAATAGTCCCCAGATCCATTAAAAGCAATTTCTAAGAATATGGACATACCTTTCTTCCAGACTTCTGAGCTAATCCTGCAGATGTTTTCCAGGCACATGAAAGACAAGAAGACAATTGGGAGTAGTTAGCATGGATTCAGAAAGGGGAAGTCATGCTTGACCAACCTGATAACCTTCTACAATGAAATGACTGGCTTGGTGGATAAGGAGAGAGCAGTGGCTATTGTCTACCCTGATTTCAGTAGGGCTTTTGACACTGTCTCTCTTAAGACCCTCATAGAGATGATGAAATATGGGCTGGATGGGCACATAGGTGGATTGAAAACTGGCTGAATGGTCGTGCCCAGAGGGTGGTGATCAGTGGCATGAAGTCTAGTTGGAGGCCAGTCACTACCAGTGTACACTAGGGGTCAAAGCTGGGTTTGATCCCGTTCAACATCTTCAGTTTCTGTGAAATCACCATGACTGTGTGCCTCTGTGGAGTGCCTGTACGCTGATTCCTGCCTCATGGGGAACAAACAGGAGTAACGAGAGGTCAGTGTGCAGCTGCAGGGCTGTGTTCTCATTGGGATCACAGAGATGTGGTGAATAGCTCGCATGACTGAAGTACTTCCATGGACGGATAATGGCTTTTTAGGAAGGACAGGCTAGGACAGTGAGGAGGGGAAAATTGCCCTTGATGTGAGGAAACAGCAGAAATGCATGGAGCTCTGCCTGAGGAAGGATGATTAAAGAAATGAGAGCATATGGTTCAGGATAGGGGTGGCACCAACCAGGATGACACTGTGGCAGATATCTGCTACAGACTGCCTGATCAGGAAGAAGCAGATGAGACCTTCTTCAGATAACTGGAAGAAGCCTCTCATTCACAGGCCCTGCTTCTCATGGAGGCACTTGAGCCTGCCTGAGATCAGCTAGAGCAATAACACCACAGGGCACAAGCAGCCCAGAAGATTTCTGGAAGGCATTGGTCACAACTTCTTGACACAAATGATTGAGGAAGTGATGAGGAAAAAAGCTCTGCTGGAACTGGGGCTAACAAATAAGGAAGAATTAGTTGGGGACTGAAAGTTTGGGGCAGGCTTGGCCACAGTGACTATGAGATGGTGGAGTTCAAGATGAAGGCAAGAGGCTCGGAATTCCACTTAAACATAAGAAAACTTTTTTTTACCCTAACAGTGATCAAACACTGAAACAGGTTTCCCAGAGAGGTTGTGGAGTCTCCTTTCTTGAAGATACGCGAAACCTGACTAGACATGGCCCAGAGCAAACTAGCCTAGGTGACTCTGCTTTGAGAAGGCGAGGTTGGACCAGCCAGTCTCCAGAGATGCATTCCAGCCTCCTCACTCTTTCTGTGATTCTGTCCTATTACATTCCATACCACCTGTTTCTGAAGTTTCTGAACTTGACCGAACTCATACTACATTTGCAGGACACAAGAATATATATGAGAGAACCACCAGTACCCAGTGCTGCATGGGGGATAAATTTGTGTCTCTCCATGTCCAGCTCTCTGTGCCACAAGATGGCACTCCAGAGTAGTTGTGATTTGGTCAGATGTCATTGCAATGTTCTGAAACCCCATAGCTCCCTATATTTGTGTTAAAATGGTGTGACAGTTTTCAGTATCATGCATTAATTTTATTCAATTTACCTTTCTGTTTAAACCTTCTCTAACTGGGACATAAGAGAGAACCATTTCTGAGCATGTTGAGGGAAAAGAAAAAAGGAAAACAACAAAAAAAGAGATTTGGCTAAAGCCTTCCCACCTGTAACAGGGGATTTAAAGTGGATAGAATATGTGTAGACTTTGGCATAAGTTTTAGGCGGAGCTGTTTATATTAGAATGAGTTTCTCAGAACATGGAATTTTGTGATGAGTGACAACACAAAATAATCAGGAATAATTTAGGGTGAAAAATCAGTGTATATTTGTAATATATTCTAGTAATGAACCGAAAATGATGTAAAATTCCATTGCTCTACATTAAGCAATGATTAAGAATGGATAAGACAAAGAGCTACAGGTTCATAAGAGATGTTAAAATATCCATTTTTCTGATCAAAGACATGATGAAACTATATTCAGGCCTATTATAACAGATATTTGGAAAAAATTATCTGGATTTGAAAGCTGTAGCTAGAATACAATTATATCTAGGTTCAACTTTCTATTACTTATCAATATTGTTTGTCACTTCCTATCTGTAAAGTAGGAGGAATAGTAATTTCCTTCCCCATAAGTATTTCAGAAGATAAATATGTTAAAATCTAGTATGACAATGGAAGTAACAAAGTAATTAAAACAGAAAGCAACGAGACTGCAAAGATCCTTCCCCTTTTCTGGCAGGCTTTGCCACCAGCAGTTTAAGCTGACTGTAAGGAACAATCATCATCTCTCTTGACCTCACAAAGTTCTTAAACCATTGTTAGGTTTTTGCTGTGGACATTAAATAGTGAAACGGGAAAATGAAACAACTGCAATTTTAGTAACTCCAAGTAAACTTGTAAAAGTTCAGGCTGAAGGGATTTTCGAAATAAGGATTTACTGTTCATTGCAGGCAAAATCCATTCCTCACTGAAGTGAATGGCAAAATTTTCACATAAAAAGCAAGCACAAAAGAAAATTTCAAGAAGTCAAGTAAGATTTCACCCCTTTTGTTAAAACAAATGAAGTGGAAAAGAAGGTAGTAAAATACCAAGAAGACATTCAGTACTAGGTACTGTACTAAAGGATGAGCATGTGCTTTTAGAAACTCTGCTCTGGGAAAACTTAAAAGTGGAAGATTGTAAAAGTCTAGGTCTCCACTGTCTTTAAGAATAACCTATGGGCTTCCTCCAGCAAAATCCTTAAAATGAATAAAAGGTGTACTTTTATATAAAATATATATACTGCAGGAAGGCAATGTTGCCACAAGTAGTTTCATCATAATTCATCTTTCCTTGTACCAACATCATCTCTCCTGCCATTGCCACTACTTGCCTTGTTATGGTAAGTAATTTTAAACAGGATGTCAACAGACAGTATTTATTAGATAACTATTACATTAAAGAAGTACTGATAGCATAGACAGTGATGATGGTATACTAAATAATTGTTATTGGTCAAAACTTGTAAATTAAAGACATCATGGAAATTGGTCAATTAAATTACAGGGTACTTAAAGTACCCCTACCTGAACTGGTAGGTTGGTATATTTTATCAGTATGTTAACTCAGTGGAAGATAAATTCAGATTTCAAAACTATTCTTATCTTTATGTATTAGGGTAGCACTGGCAGGCTTCAGCTAAGAGCATTATCGCATTGTGTCAGGCATGAAACAGGACGTAAAGCTTGCTAACTAAAAGAAAGGGAAAGCTAAAAGTAGGAGTGGTCACAGACAACCAACAAAGGTGGTTATTTGTCTGAGTACACATTGTGAATTTCTGACAGAGAGGGAAGTAAATCCCACTCTAGCCTCTTGTTCAGTGCATGATGTCATTAGAAGTAATGTCTTCTGAGGAAGAAATTCCACTCACAATTAGTTGCAGTAATGATGTTTAATTTTCTTATTGCCTGGTGCTGAAAGAAGAAACTAAGGCTGGGGTCCATCTCAGCCTGTTCTGCAGTCTTGGACTACTCGCTCCACAAGACAAGGAAAGACTGACGCAGAAAGCACAAAGATTTTTGTAGCCACTATGGCTGCAACTGAGTAGACGCCAACTGGAGTGAACAACTTGGCTCAGAATAGCATAAAGATAAATCTTGCAAAGTATATACATCTAAATATATTTACTTGTTCTTTTCCCCTTTTGGTTTCTGTGCTGTCACAGAGTGGGAAATGCTAGAAATACCATAAAAGATGGGTTTATGACTTTTTTAATGTTTGTGATACTCCAGAAAAATTTCTAAGCTGAATGTCTTTGGAGGATAGTTTTTGGAGAATGTTGCTTTTAGAATTAAAGCATTTAGTCTAAGTTAGATGAAGAGATTAGGGGAAGAAGAATCAAAGCAAGTGATGAAAAGATTTCAAGTGAATGAACTTTCCACCTTATTCACATAGAATCAATTTAATTACCAAGTAGAAGATGGGGTGGTCCACCTAAGAGTAGGGGAAGAAAATTAGGCACAAATTGGATCTAATCTGCCCAGAAACTCTGCAACAAATTAAGAACATCCATCTGCCTCATTTGTGTGAATGCAAATTCACATTGGAGACTGAATGATAAAAAAAAGGACTCTTTTATCACTGTTCCTTGGAAGTTCATTTCTTGCTTATGATGAGATTTCCAGCTGCAAGCACAATGAGTATCATCCTAATTCATGGCTTCACATCTGTTGCTTGAATAAGGTTTATCCCTAACTGTCTGGCCAATAGTTAGATTTTAATATCTCAGGATCTATAAATTTCAGTAAATAGGGTTCCTTCCTTATTGATCCATTTATAAGGATTTCACATATGTATATGTCTCGTTTATGAAGTGTTTGCTTCACACAGCATTTGCTGTAATCCATGATAAATATTTTCAGTATTTTTTTTTTTTCCTGAATTCAGGACTTCAGAGTATTTGCTTTTCTTAGAGACAGTTTCCTGGACTTAATTTTTTGCTTGCTTATTTCATGGATCAATACATGGGATTTGCACTGGTTTCACATCTCACCTATCCCTCCTACTTTTAAAGTCAACAGGAAAAGACCTAGAAAATGATTTTTTTTTCTTTATTTTTTTTTTAACTCTGGAAAACACCATAAATACTGATTGTAGTTTGTAAAATGGATAAGAAGCTATTGAGACATATGTCTCCCACAGACTGGTGTCCTGAACTTTCTCAAGGGTCTTTGTAAATTAAATGTCAGATTTAAGAAAATATTAGAGAAATTATCATGTATTTACAAGTCTCTTGACATGAAGGTGGACTCCTATGTACTTTGAGCTGTTTGTCCAGCTCAGCTTGGCCATTTCATGGTTCAGAATAGTTAACTCCAGAATTCTCAAATTGTTCATTTGAATAGTCTCTAGAAACAGCATGGAAAACAATGGTCTGCTTTCAAAGTACTGTAGAAATATATAAGTTGTATCCAGTGCTCATTCTGGGAGGAGGAGTACTGTATTCTGGTCTCAAGTCTAGGCAATATATTCAGTTTATATTATTTAATATCTGTTTAATGCAAGACATGCAAACCCATTTGGGATCCAAATCCTTTGCTGAGCAAATTCCTAAATATTATGTTACAGAGCCAGGCTTCCTCACATGATCTTTCTCTGACCCAATATATTCTTTTCCTCACAATGGAAGAAAACAGCTTCAGGAAGAGAGGTGGAATGTGGTCTTCACTCTGTCATCCAGAATGGATGATAATCAGATGGTCAGGGCACTGTCTCAGCAGACATTGGTCTGTGGATTTGAACCTCATCAGTCAGAGAAGGGCTTAAAATCCAGTTCTTTAGCTCTATGAGTGAATATTCTAACCACTAGATTATTATACACAGAAGGCCCTTTTTCTCCAGATTTGTTTTTAAAGAAAAACAAGCAAAGAAAAAGAAAAAGAAAAAGAAAAAGAAAAAGAAAACGAAACGAAACGAAACGAAACGAAACGAAACGAAACGAAACGAAAAGAAAAGAAAAGAAAAGAAAAGAAAAGAAAAGAAAAGAAAAGACCCACAAAACAACCCACACTCCATTTATCAAAGAGAGAACAGTTGTAAATATCTACTTTCCAAAGATATCTACACCCTAAGGTAATTAAAGGGACCTCCCTGTATTTTGAGCTACACTGCTTGAATATATAACAAAACTCTGTATTTTAGTCCATATAGATATTCTAGCTTTCTTTGAATATCTAGGAAAGGACAGTTCCCTTTTTCTGTGTGTCTGTCTCCCACACAGTCACATACAACAAACTGTGCTTTAAGCATATGAACGAACATATTAGAAATACCACTTAAAAACCGAAACGCGTAGAAGCCTGATTTCATTACAAACTGAGCGATTCACATTCATCAAAGCACTAGAGTTACAATTTTAGTTTACATCAGGAATGAATCATCTTGATCAGAGCTGATGAAGAAAGATTTATACGTTAGATAACATGATTTGTATTGTGGGCTTAGAAAGTTTCTTTTCCAGGTTTTTTGTATGTGAGTATTCAGTAAGAACTTTCTCATTTGACAAATCTATTCCCATAGAAGTGAGATTTGCACAATAAGAGTGGGCTGGTTATGACAGTTTGAACAGGAGAGTGGCATTAACATTTTGGTTATTATTTTCCCCTTTAAAAGGAAGAAAGTTTTACATGTTATTATTGCAGGACCGCAAAGAAGAGTCATGAAAAATACAGGCCTTTAAAATAGAGATTACAAAATAATGACTTTAGTTTTACCAGTGGTTTATTTTTAGGCCGGGAAATACAGAAAATTTCTAAACATTTGTTCCTTAGTTTAAATGTGTGAGAACTTTTTATCCAGGGAATATATTGATCCTCTAGATATCTTTTTTTCTGTGGTTTAACATTATTATATGGTAAATACATTGTGACAAACTGTTGTATCTTAGTATGGACTTAGATGTGCTTCCCCCCCCCCTCACCAGTAGGAACTGAATAGATAAATCAGCGATAGAATAACATATTTTGCTGCTTTCATGCTATTTGACACATGTTGCTAGGAATGAAGAAATGTGCAAAAGGCGGAAAAAATAATTGATTATAATAAAGCCTTGGTTTGCCTATATGTGTTTTCTGATCTCTGACCTATGCATCATGGTTTTGGTTAAAACTCTGATCCTTTTTTTGCTGTCAGCATATTTGTAAAACATAAATACTAAAGTTGCCAATCAAAATATTGTAGAGAGTATCAGTTACATAATTTTAGTTCTTCCTTATTAAAACAGGTGCAGGTAAAAAATTATAAAAGATATAATAATAATAAGCACATTGAAAGGAAATACTTCATTTACGATGAAAGTTACAGAAATTGAATATTGAAGAAAACAAGAATGATGTAATCAAATATAAAGGGTAAAAAGAATAACTTAGGTTAATACTAAAAAGACATAAAATTTTATTTCTTCTGTGCAGTTAATGAATGGAACTAATTTCCAATATCTTCAGTTTGAATATAATGTTTAATAATAATGGATTTCTCTACAGACAGGGTTTTCATCATTTATTAATGGGGACATCAGTGCTTAAAGATTAGTCTTCAGTTCCTCTCTATGAATATCAGAAAGAAGCAAATATTTTTGTTCCCCTGGTGTGTATGATTTTATATTTCATAAAGTTTCATTATTGCATTTTTATTTATTTATTTGCAAACATAAAATGAAAATGAATAAACAATACTGTTGGTGAGACAATCAGTTTAACTACTACCAATGGATCTTTATGAAATTGTGGGTGATCAATATTGTAATAATGAACATATGTAAAGGACATCTAAGGGAAACTAAATTATTTTGCGGAAAGGCATAAATCACATCTCTACATAAAAAGGAGCAGCTGAAACAACTTGCAGACTCAGTGACTGGCCCACACTGAACAACTCATGATGTTGTAATAATATAGTTCCCACGACATCTTCCTCAGCAAGAAAAACCATTACGATCTTCTGTTTCATTTACTGCAATATGGTGGATAAAGCAATGATTCCCAAGCTGGTCCAGAAAGAAGTAAATAAGTAAGTGGACAGGAAGTATTTAAAGAAATATTTGGCTTCTGGAAGAGTGAATACACACATTAAAAAAAAAAAAAAAAGAAAAAAATAATAAAATAGACAACTATTGGTTGCATGTTGTGATTAAAAAAAAAAACAAACCCGAGGTTGAATCAACTCTCTAAGCTACCACACATTTATCAATATTGTCTGCAATATTGAGATTCTTTTGATGTTCACCCTTCGTTACAATAATCTTTTCAGGAGCAGAAAAAAGAATATGTCAATGAGCTAACATTAACAGACACCAATATATTCTTGCCATTGGTGTGTGTTCACTCTTTTAATAGGAAAAAATGTAATGAATAAAGAAATAATTGCTCTTCCATGGATATTACTTTGTACAGTGGCAGAAAAATAGTTTCCTGTATTTCAGTTTGCATCCATTGCCTCTTGTGCTGTCACTGGGCACCACTGAGAAGATTCTGGCTCTTCATCAGTTTTCAATCCACCTTGCTGTCTCCATATATAGCTTATATTTCATCAGCTTTTCCAGGAGTATGCTATGAGAAGATCATCAAGAGTGTCCTCACATTGACATTGACCAGCTTCCTCAGTACTCATCCAGGATTTTTTAAATGTTGCCTAATCTGATTGTCCTCCACAAAGGTGTCTTCCGTGCTCCAGACTTTTCTACTGATTGCAGGGACTGCTGGTCTTACTAGTAAAAACTGAGGAGAAGACGACACAGAGCACTTTGGCCTTTTCCATGTCCTTTTTCATCCAGTCCTGTGTCCCATTCAGCAGTGGGTCCACATTTTCCCTAGGGTTTCTTTTGTTGGTGATGCAGCTGTCGAAGCCCTTCTTGTTGCCCTTCACCAAGTACAACTCCAGATGGGTTTTGTCTTTCCCAATCCTGTCCTGACATGTTTGGACAATGTCCCTATATCCTTTCTGAGTTACCTTACCCTGCTTCCACCTCTTATATGCTTCCTTTTTATGTTTTTCAGGAACTTCTTGTTTATTCATGCAAGCCTCCTGCTACCCTTGCTTGCTTTTCTGCACATGGGGATGGACTGTTCTTGAGTTTGGAGGAGCTGATTCTTGAAAAAACAACCATGTCTATGTCTTCCATTGGGAGCTCCTTCATTGTGTCCTCCATCTGGGCCACGACCCTGATGTTACAGGGTTAGCTTCTCAATTTGCTGCTGGAACTATGCCCTGTGGCATGTCACTACCACCACTGAGCCCATGTATGTTGTCCTCAGCAAAGCTCCTGACGGCCTTCTGCAAAAACTGCCACCTCTGTTAGCTGTTTCCACCTCTGGAAGCTGTGTCCTGTAAACCTCTGCCTAGCACCTGCTGAAAGGGTGGTTGATCCTTCCTGATCAAGAGTCATCTGGAACAAAATCTCAGTGCACCCTTTGATCAAGAACAGCTGACAGAGCATGTTAGAAGCTGCTAGAGCGTGCTAGAGCTCACAGGTTCAGGTATCTATCCTTTCCTGGCAGCAGTAGGCACCTCGATGTTTCTCAAAGGATTCCCAGGAGTACCCTGATGATCTCAAGACAAAATTCCTGGAGGCTCTAGATGACCCCAGAGTCCACAAATACTTCCACTGAAATGCTTCACTTGAAAGCTTGATAAGCATTAATTGAATTTATTACTTCACCTTATTAATTACTTTAGAAGGAGAATCTTTTGCTGATTTTAGGCATATGTTGATGTATGGCTCTCTGGATTGAAACCAGTTTATACTAACTAACTCCTTTGCTTGCTTCCAGGGCACTAGAAGTGTGAGTGGTGGCTGGAAGAGAATGGGGACAAGTAGCCAAAATGTACAATACTTGGATTATTTTGGCTATAGCTATGCTAATAAGTGTGCCTGGAACTGATCTTTGGCCTTGAAATCAGATGGCACCAAATAGCTCAAGGCCAAACTGTTAAACTCTTTTTTCCCTCCAAAACAGGACAGCTGCATACAGACTGAGAATGGTCCTTGGCCTGTGCTAACTCCAACACTGTGCCTTGCAATTATTTTAGAGAGTACTATTTGGCCTGGCTCAAAACTGCTGAAGGGACTGTTATAACAATTTAACAGTGTGTATTATCAAGTTCCAATGCCTGTTAGCATTCCCCAATATTGTTTCAATTGAATATGTTTTGTACATCATCCTCTTATCACCATAATCACCAGTAACTAACTGTGACAAGCTTACAGGTCTGATCAGCTTATGAAGACTATAATCTCTTGAAGCAGAATCAAAACAGGATGGTGTAGTTGGGTTTGAATGCCTCATACATATCCATTAAATAAAATCACTAGTGTTTCCTAATATCAATAACCTCTAAGTCAGGTTTACCTAACACAAAAAGATAAAAAAAAGAGAGGGAAAACTTACATTACAATATCTAGCAAAGTGGACAATATGGATTAGAAGTACATAGGCAATGTCCTTCTGTGTAGCTTTTCTCAAGCAAAGCTACATTTGCAGGACCTTGTTCTCACTTGCTGTAGATTTACCAGAAGTGGAAGCAGACTTAATCCTCCTTCGTGATCAGCAAATGCAGCATAACTGTAAGAAAAGGGCTACCCTTCTCCCCTGCAAACTAGCACCAGTTCTAGTCAACTTATTCTTATATTCAGCAGTAGTTTCCAACTCAAATTTCATAATGTGCAACCCTGATAAAGCAGTTCCATACCATTGCACTTTTTTTCTGTTGTTTTTATACATAGGTTTGCAATTTTATTTTTCTCATTCAGTAAGAGGAAAACAAAGCTCTGACATGATGCAGAGAAAAAATCACTGGAATTTCTTAATGGATTGTTGTGAATTTAGAAATCAAATTCAGTCAGTGCCAGAGGCTTAAAGAATTAAAATTGTATAACTACAGCAATTATGTTATTATATGAAATATGTTTAGTGTAGAGCAGTAGTAGAGTTATCCTGTTATCAAAGATTCCTAAATTCACTTTGAAAGCTTCATATCAAGAAAGCAAATGGTTACCTTTCTATGTGCGTTGGGTTTGTGTGACAAGGTTTTGGTAGTGGGGGGGCTACAGGGGTGGCTTCTGTGAGAAGCTGCTAGAAGCTTCCCCTGTGTCTGATAGAGCCAATGCTGGACCCGCCGCTGGCCAAGGCCAAGCCAATCAGCGCCTCTGTGATAACATATTTAAGAAGGGAAAAAAACAAGTTAGAGGGAGCTTTTGCAGCCAGAGAGAGGAGTGAGAAGATGTAAGAAACTCTGCAGACACCAAGGTCAGTGCAGAAGGAGGGGGAGGAGGTGCTCCAGGCGCCGGAGCAGAGATCCCCCTGCAGCCCGTGGTGAAGAGCATGGTGAAGCAGGCTGTCCCCCTGCAGCCCATGGAGGAAGGATGAGGGGGTGTAGAGATTCCACCTGCAGCCCGTGGAGGACCCCACGCCGGAGCAGGTGGAGGCACCCAAAGGAGGCTGTGAACCCATGGGAAGCCCACGCCAGAACAAGCTCCTGGCAGGACCTGTGGCCCCGTGGAGAGAGGATCCCACGCCACAGCAGGTTTGCTGGCAGGACTTGTGACCCCATGGGAGACCCACACTGGAGCATTCTGCTCCTGAAGGTCTGCACCCCATGGAAGAGACCCACGCTGGAGCATTTGGTGAAGAACTGCAGCCTGTGGGAAGGACTCATGTTGGAGAAGTTGGTGGAGGACTGTCTCCTGTGGGAGGGGCCCCACGCTGGAGCAGGGGCAGAGTGAGAGGAGTCCTCCCCCTGAGGAGGAAGGAGCGGCAGACACAACGTGTGATGAACTGACCACAACCCCCATTCCCCATCCCCCTGTGCCGCTGAGGGAGGAAGAGGTTGAAACCTGGAGTGAAGTTGAGCCCGGGAAGATGGGAGGGGTGGGGGGAGGTGTTTTAAGATTTGATTTTATTTCTCATTCCTCTACTCTGTTTTGCTTGGTAATAAATTAGATGAATTTCCTCTCTCAGTTCAGTCTGTTTTGCTCATGACGATAATTAGTGAGTGATCTGTCCCTGTCCTTATCTTGACCCATAAGCGTTTCGTTATGCTTTTTCTCCCCTGTTTAGTGAATGAGGGGAGTGAGAGAGTGGCTCTGGTGGGCACATGGCCTCCAGCCAGGGTCAACCCACCACACTAGGCAACCTCTAAATAAAATAAGCTACATGAAGATATGAAAATGGGTGACACATAAGGAGAATTATTATCTGCTTGGTTGAAGATTACAGGTAGTTTAGTTATAGGTTATGAGTGAAATCCTGGAACCAGTGTAGCTCTTAGCAAACCTGCCTCTGTTGTCAGTACATCCAGAATCACCCTATATAGCTGCTGGGGATCAATAAGAAAGAAATCTTAGCTCAATGGCTAAAAACCACATTTGGATCATCACTCTGAAAGAAAAGATAGAATTACAAAAAATTTTCCCCCATTATTCTGGTTACCCAGGATATGGAGAAGGCTGAGGTACTCCATGACTTCTTTCCCTCAGTCTTCACTGGCAAATGCTTGAGCCACACTGCCCAGGTCACAGAAGGCAGGGACTGGGAGAATGCAGAACCGCCCACTGTAGGAGAAGATCAGGTTCGAGAATATCTAAGGAACCTGAAGGTGCACAAGTCCATGGGACCTGATGAGTTGCATCCACGGGTCTTGAGGGAACTGGCGGATGAAGTGGCCAGGCCACTCTCCATCATATTTGAGAAGTCCTGGCAGTCTGGTGAAGTTCCCACCGACTCGAAGAGGGGAAACATAACCCCCATTTTTAAGAAGGGAAAAAAGGAAGACCCAGGGAACTACAGGCCGGTCAGTCTCACCTCCGTGCCTGGCAAGATCATGGAGCAGACCCTCCTGGAGACTATGCTCAGGCACATGGAAAATAAGGAGGTGATTGGTGACAGCCAACACGGCTTCACTAAGGGCAAATCGTGCCTGACAAACTTGGTGGCCTTCTATGATGGGGTTACAGCGTCGGTGGATAAGTGAAGGGCAACTGACATCATCTACCTGGACTTGTGCAAGGCATTTGACACTGTCCCGCATGACATCCTTGTCTCTAAATTGGAGAGACATGGATTTGATGGATGGACCACTCGGTGGATAAGGAATTGGCTGGATGGTTGCACTCAAAGATTTGTGATCAATGGCTCAATGTCCAAGTGGAAATCAGTGACGAGTGGTGTTCCTCAGGCGTCAGTATTGGGACCGGCACTGTTCAACATCTTTGTGGGCGACATGGACAGTGGGATCGAGTGCACCCTCAGCAAGTTTGCCGACGACACCAAGCTGTGTGGTGTGGTCGACACGCTGGAGGGAAGGGATGCCATGCAGAGGGGCCTTGACAGGCTGGAGAGGTGGGCCTATGTGAACCGCATGAAGTTCAACAAGGCCAAGTGCAAGGTCCTGCACGTGGGTCGGGGCAATGCCAAGCACGACTATAGGCTGGGCGAGGAATGGATTGAAAGCAGCCCCAAGGAGAAGGACTTGGGGGTATTGATTGATGAGAAGCTCAACATGAGCCAGCAGTGTGTGCTTGCAGCCCAGAAAGCCAACCATGTCCTGGGCTGCATCAAAAGAGGTGTGACCAGCAGGTCGAGGGAGGTGATCCTGCCCCTCTACTCCGCTCTGGTGAGACCCCACCTGGAGTACTGCATCCAGCTCTGGGGGCCCCAGTACAAGAAACACATGGAGCTGTTGGAGAGAGTCCAGAGAAGGGTCACGAAGCTGATCAGAGGTCTGGAGCACCTCTCCTATGAGGACAGGCTGAGAGAATTGGGCTTGTTCAGCCTGGAGAAGGCTCTGGAGAGACCTAACTGGGGCTTTCAGGTACCTGAAGGGGGCCTACAGGAAAGCTGGTGAGGGACTGTTTATGAGGGAGTGTAGTGACAGGACAAGGGGTTATGGGTTTAAGCTGAAGGAGGGTCGATTTAGATTAGATATTAGGAAGAAATTCTTCACTGTGAGGGTGGTGAGGCACTGGAACAGGTTGCCCAGAGAAGCTGTGGATGCCCCATCCCTGGAAGTGTTCAAGGCCAGGTTGGATGAGGCTTTGGGCAACGTGGTCTAGTGGAGGGTGTCCCTGCCCATGGCAGGGGGGTTGGAACTAGATGATCTTTAAGGTCCCTTCCAACCCAAACCATTCTATGATTCTATGATTCTATGATTATTAATGCAAAAAAGTTAAATTGACATAAATTAAAAGATAGGGCTCATCTGCCTTTCTGCTGAAACATATTTTCTCACCTACAAGTTAAATTAAATGTAGACATTTTTACATCATATATTAATGCATATTTTTGGTGGAAAGTGCTGGTTTTGACTTAAGAACAGATGGGTCATTAGATCTGATTAGTTCAGTTTGACTAATCCAAAAATTATCTAAATGTAGTAATTGATGCTGTATAAAAGAGAAGGAAATTTTTTTTTTATTTTTTTTTTAGCAACAAGAACAGTAGCGTATGTATTTAGCCTGCCAAAAATTCTGCTTGTTTTTTATCAATACAAACACACATTGTTCCCATTAAAAGTTTATTTCAATAAGCACAAAGCTTAGTTCTCTCCACTGGGGGGAGTGGAGAGAAATGCGTATACAACATAGTTCACACTACCATGTCTATGGAAGAGTGCTTTAGGTAATGCGTAATAATTTTTTTGTAATGCAAAATACGCAATTCTTCCTGTCATTCCATTCATTAATATTACTGCAAAAACTACTCTGCAAAAAAAGTTATTTCAAAGCTGACTTTGACTGCAGAATTCGTCTATCAGATAGAATTTAATTTCAAAGTCAGGACAGTTCCACTGCAAAACCAACAGATAATATCTTACATTTACTGTCATTTATAGAACCAGTTGACACCATCAGTTCATCTCCAGCAGGTGCATATGAACAAAGGCGAACACCAAACTCTTCTTAATCAGATACTGGGTCCTAACAAGATATAACAAAACTTTTATGACGAACTCCTATGAAATTGAAAAGAATGAAGCCAGCAGTAGGTTGTATGGAATTTTAATGATGTGTCTGGATCTACTCTCATTAACATTAGTAGAAAAAGTATTCCGCATCTCAGAATGTGTTTTAAAAGGCCATGGAATTTCACAAAGAGCTATAGCTGATGTTCAAACTTTTAAGTATCTTACAAACCTTGATAATTGAGATAATATCATACTCATTCATTAACTGGTTAAAATTTGGGGAAAATATCTATTTTGTTAATTAAATTTTAGAGGATTTTTCCATAAGTCATAACATTACCAGGCTTAATTTCCTAATAGGTCACTGCTTTTACAAATACATTAGAGTCGAACAGACTAAATTTACTTAACAGTTAATAAGTTTTATCTTCAAGATATATGTGAAAGATTAACTATTTTTTTCACTCTTTAGTTATTTACTTTCTTAAAGAATGGAAATAAAGATTGCAACCACATTTTTCACTGTTGGAAAATTTGGGATTAAAAAAATATAAAGAACACTGACTTAACTGGGGTTTTTTTCCATTTTATTGTTGAACTGTTGGTGAAATAGGTGATATATTTTGGCATGTGAAATCTGTAAATGAATAAGCAGGTAATGAAAGTAGTGCTGTGGTTTTGCAAAGTTTGCTTTTACGAGTAATAAAACTAGCGATATCAAACTCAACATTTTATTACCATTAATATTTTCTTTACTCATAGAGAAATGATTGCTCAGTACTTGCTTTCTTATGGATGGTTTTTGGTACAGGATAATCTACATTAATATATTACACAGGGCAATCTCATATCATTAATTTAACAAAGTGTAGAAGATACTTCCTATTTAATGAGGAAAAATGTGCCTGGCCATAACATGGGATCACATCTGAGGGCATTTCTGGAAAGTGAAGCCTCGTGACTCTAAATCAGAGTTAAGTGATGTCAGTGATGTAGGCAATGCTGATGAACCGGAACACTGAAAGAGATGACCTCATCATCTTTTTTTTTTTTTTTTTTTTTTTGGCTCAAGAAGAACAAACAGACTCTGTAATATAATGGTTACACTGTTATGATAACAAGCTTTTGCCTCAGCAGAACCCTTTGCCTTCTCTGAAATATCTCATAAATCGAGACTGAACATAGACTAAATGAGATACAATGACAGAATAAGTAATAGAAGGAAATAATCTGGTCTTCTCTACCTAACACTATTTTAAAATTTGTTTAAATTAAAGTTGGGATTTGGGATTACATTTAGAAGAGAAAAGTTTCATTTCATATTAAGTGTCATGGTGCAGCAAGGGTGGCTGTCCCATGAGGGGGACAAGCCAGGAGCTGAGGGTGACCCCACATAGTCTGTACCCTCACTGATGAGGCACAGTCCTGTAGGGGCTGAACATGGTGGGCAGAGACAGGAACTGCTAACAAGGTTCACTGACAGCCCCTGGCAGTGCCAGGTCCTGCATCCCTCCAGGAGTCCAGCTGGGGTCAAAAGGACAGGCTAGAGCCAAGATACAGTGTAGTCTGAAGTCCATCTGGTGATGGGGTCAGAGACAAGGTACCTACAACATGGCTCCGAGGTTTATCCAGGAAAGCAGACCAGAGACAAGGCTGAGGACAGGCACACCAGGACTGACGGCCTTGGACTGAGCTGACTTGCAGCTCCTTGTCCTACGGGTAGGGCAGGGGGTGGGGGTCCCAGGTGAGGCTGCTCAGGGCCAGTAAGGACTACAGGTGCCCTCAGGGCCCTGGCCCCGAGCACATCCATCACACTGAGGTTTCTGTCCTATTCATCTGCTTTATATCATCCTCAGTATGAACAGCATAGCTAAGGTTGGCAGAGATGCCCTAATAAAAGCAGACAAGTGAGTCTGTGAGTTAAAAGGGACCCCTAAACATTGGCAAACCATCATATTACGCAGTAAATTCAACTGATGAATGTGCCGGCTTTGTAAAGAATGCTTAATTCTGTCCAATGGTCTGTGAACGTAGATAAAGCATTTACCTGGAGTTTAAGAAATAGGCAATTTGGAATCTCATTGTTTTCCTAGAAACAACTGTATGAATCGTCCTTTCTTACCCTGCTAATTGCTCTGGCCCAGGGGAAGGGAGAGGCAGCCTCTCCTGTTTCTCCAGAGATCCAAAGCAGATGGAAGCACCTCATCGTTCTGTCATACTTGGGAGAGTATGGATAACTGACAGAAACATGAATTTTCCCTGTTCTGAGTCCTTAGATTCTCAATAGGTCAATTATGAAAGGAAAGCTCACTGATACGCTTTTTCCTGCTCATGGAGGAGTCTTACTTCCTTCTGTGCCTTGTACAGTAAATTTTTTGTGGTGATGTTGGATTGCACTGGCTTGCTGGCACTGTCTCTCCCCAGGAGAAGGTGCCCAACATTTAGCAGTGCCTAAATTAGCCTCCTAACTAGGTGGGCTTTATGCTACTCTCTGTGCTCTCAGAGCCACTTCTGGGGCAGACACAAACTTTCTGTGACCACACGAGAAGCAGTGCAGTCCTGATAGCGTGCTGGCTGACTCAAGAGTAGGAAGGAGGACTCAGGCAGGTGAAGATGTAGGTATGCTATCTTCAAAACGGAGCAGGGCTGCTGAGGTGAAAATTTCGCCTTTTTTAGTGCACCAGCATTAGACTGAAAGAGCATTTAAGGATTGCAGGCCTCTGTAGGAGGCCTCTGTTGCATTTGGCACAACACTCCAGTGAAAAAGTACATTCAAATGAGTAAAATGAAAAATTGCAGTAAGCAAACTCCTCCACTGCAGCTGTCTGTAACCTCCCAGATACTAAAGGCAATAACAACTGTTACGGTTTGATACTTCTATTGCTTATAGCAGTTTGACACCAGACACTCCAGTGACTTCAGATTAACACTCGTGTGGGTGGGAGAATAATCATGCTTTTGGCATTCACGGAGCTCTTCACTTTTTTTCCACTTTTAACAAATCACAAGAGCACTTCTGTGGGGTAAGCTATAGCCTTTTCCCCAGATTTAAAGAGAGAAAGGGGAACCAAATCTAAATTCACAGAGTGCAGAAAGCAGTGATTAGGAGTCAGGAGTTTTTGCCTGTTTGACTCATTCTCTCACAGTGAGGCCAGATTCTAGGAAAAATCACGCTGCTCTGCTTTGGGGTCTAGTGATGTCATCAGCTGTGCTGTTGTAAGAAAAACTCAGGAAGCTGAACTCAGGTCTTGGCAGGTAAAGGATCCTTTTCAGTTTATCCTTCATTTAACTCCCAGGAACTCCACTGCACCCTGATGCACAATTCTTCAGTATACCATGAGTAGCTCCAGGATACTCATGTTCAAGCTGCCCCTGGTGTACTTTCTGTGTGCCTTTGGCTGCAGGGTTCTGGATGTAGTACAGTTTTAATAAAGTTTGTTTTTTATAGCTTTCTTATTTCATATACAGTCCAAAGTTGTGGATCAAAAGAGGCTTATGGAGATGCTCTGAGACAGCAGCTGCTAAATCATTTTTTTGCAACTGGATCCATTAGTGGAGTGTTATTTGATTATATCTATTGTTGTTCTTATTCTCCAGTTCATGATAGTCACCAGTTTCCTTCCAATTTGCTTTAGCTGTAAATACAAAACAGGAGGAAGAAAACAATCTCGCCTTTGTGATACACAGTGAATTTGGCACTGTATGTACAGTATGTTTTAAACTCAATTCCCTTAGAAGCTAGTGATTAGCAGATGTCAATGCCCAGTTTGCAAGTGGAAGCCAAGACAAAGACTAGAGACCTTCACACCAACAATCTGGATACTAAGTAGGAAAGAAAATATTTTCCAACCATTTTACCTCTCTTTGTTTCCTAATGTGGTTGTAGCAATGAGGATTCAATCTGAACAGCTGTGCTGAAAAAACAGATTTTTATCAATTTGGCATCTTTCTAGGAAAAATAAGTCACTGGGACTTAAGAGTAGAGCAGGACAGGCAGCTTCAATGCACTAGCTCGGCAACAAATGACACTTAAAATGGACATACTTTGCATTCTGATTTAGCTGGGAAAATGTCGAATCCCATCATGGGATTAATTGCATGCTCTTTGCTGGAGGAACAGTTCTCTCTCAGAGGAGGAAGCCAAAACCTGAACATCACTAGGCTATCCACACGCACTGCACGATTCCTTAGAAGCTGTGAGGCCCCTAAGTATTTAGTTTAATGGCTTCTGGACTATCCTAGCAGCTTACTTATACAAGTATGACCTTACAGTTTTGAAAATGCTGCCTTTAATCTTCACAGTAATTTCTCAGATAGTGGTTTCTCCAGAACATTAATTACACCTGTCAATAATTCTTGTCCTTCTATGTTTGCAGTGTCTCTTTTGAGATAATGTCCAGACTCTGTGTACGTTAGGAAAAAGTTTAATGACTGTATATTCTGAACTACCTATTTTAAGGTGAGAAAAACATCTTTCTCTCATCTACACTTTAATTAGGACCACACGTCTGTGTAAAAATACAGAGTTTAAAAATAAATTTCATTTTGAGAAAAAAAATCACAAAAATTGCTATTTACAGTTAGGCAAAATAGTCATAATAATTGTGATTAATGATAAAATAATAATTCAATGTGCTACATTTACACCTCAGCTAAGTTTTCAGTTAGCTGTAATATGCAATTCTGATAAGCAAATAAAAATATGGAACAGCTTCTCCAAAACACTGCATAGGTTAGTGCTTATTTGTACCTCACCAAGGTGAACGTTAGAGAGGTTGTAAAAGCATTGTCATTATTTGGTAACCTCTTATCACCATTTTTCAAAGCGCTTTCTTATTTTTGAGGAAAACATTCAATAAATCTTTCCCAATAAGCCTGTTCTGGTCCTGGAGTTCGTATCTCAGTGTTCCAGCAATATACTCTACCAGCTTCCCCCTAAAACATACAAGATCTTCTTTAAAACCATCTCAGTTCAACACAGCACATCAAGTGCAGGTAATTTTTAAAGAAAGTGAGTAATAAGAAGCACATGCATAACTGTTTTACTAAATGGTGACTGCAGGGAAAAGTATGTATGTATGTATATCACATATATGTGTGTATTGTTTCCAGTAACTAATCAAACCTGAAGCATTTGTCTTACTTTTAGGTTGGATAAGAGAAGGAAACAGGAATTGCCAGCAAGGACACAAGTCATGGCAAACCTCATTCCTTCCTGATTCAGAGAGTGCCCTTTTATTGTTTTTTCTTGACCTTAGTTAAAGTTTTATTGCTACTTCCGAACATTTTTTTAGAATTCTCAGAATTATAGTTTATATCTAAAAGGTTAATAAGTTTGCCTGTAGAGGTTGTGGAACCTTCATGTGTGGACATAGTCTGTCCTAACATCAATGTTACCCCTGCTCTGAGTTGGAGTTTGGACATCACTCTCTGAGATGATTTCCAATGTATGTTCTTCTATGACTCTATTTTATGTTTTCTTCATCCTATACATTAATGGTCATAACAAACGTCAGAGGAGACAATAGGAGAGGATAAATGTGCAATATTACACCAAAATTGCAGATGACACCAAGTCGTGAAGAAGTGTTGGTCCGCTTGAAGGCAGGATGGCTCTACAGAGGGATCTGGACAGGTTGGATCAACAGGCCGAAGCCAATTGTATAAGGTTCAACAAGGCTCAGTGCTGGGTCCTGTACGTGAGTCATAACAACCCCATGCAATGCTATAGGCTTGGGGAAGAGCTCTGGGGCCTCCAACATAAGAAGGACATGGAGCTGTTGGAGCGAGTCCAGAGAAGAGCCACAAAGATGATCAGAGGACTGGAGCACCTCTCCTATGAGGACGGGCTGAGAGAGCTGGGGTTGTTCGGCCTGGAGAAGAGAAGGCTCCGGGGAGACCTTCTAGCAGCCTTCCAGTACCTAAAGGGGGCCTACAGGAAAGCTGGAGAGGGACAGTTTACAAAGGCATGTAGTAAAAGGACAAGGGGCAATGGCTTTAAACTAAAAAAGGGTAGATTTAGATTAGATATAAGGAAAAAATTCTTCACTATGAGGGTAGTGAGATGCTGGAACAGGTTTCCCAGAGAGACTGTAGATGCCCCCCTCCCTGGAAGTGTTCAAGGCCAGGTTGGATGGGGCTTTGGGCAACCTGGTCTAATGGAGGGTGTCCCTGCCCATGGCAAGGGATTTGGAACTAGATGATCTTTAAGGTCCATTTTGAGCCCAAACCATTCTATGATTCTATGATTCTATGATTCTGTGATTGTATGATTCTACGATTCTATGAAGAGTGGCTGGAAAGCTGCCTAGTGGAAAAGATGTTGGTCAACAGCCGGCTGAATATGACCCAGCAGTGTGCCCAGGTGGCCAAGAAGGCCAATAGCATCCTGGCTTGTATCAGAAATAGTGTGGAAATAAGTAGCTAGCATGATTTTTTTTTTCCAATCTCACTGAAATCATCAAGAGCTGGATTCTTACATCCTAGTCCTATGAAGTTTTTAGTGTTTGTGTTTCCCATGAGTAAGCATTCAAGTTGCGAAGTTGATAGAAACCTTTAAATTGATTTCAAAAGGATTTGAGTTAAGCAGTGGAAGGCAGGATAGAACCCTGCTTCAAATGGAAAGGTCACACATCCATGACCACACATGGTACATCCATGTACTGTGCTAGCTGATGCTTGGAAAGGAGGGGTGAAGAATACAGTTTATTTCATCTCTCCATAAATCTGAGCTTGTTGAGTTTTAGTAATCGATTTTTAGATAGGAACATTAATTTCCATTTTGAGTGATGCCTTTCTTTTCCAGCTTCAAGTCTCCTACCTGCTATTATTCTGGAGAGTAAAGAAGTCCCTTGTTTTTTTCCTGGTCCTTTTACTGAATCAGTAACATGTACGTCTGGGTTTATCTAAAATTGTCTTTTTCAGTTTGTGGCTCCAAAAACATTGTTTCATTGGTATTGCATTGACAGTTCAATCAGAAAGAGAATAAAGTTATGCTTCATGTGAGGGATAACTATAGATATAGAAGATGAAGATCCAGAAAAGTGTAGTTCACAAGTGGAATGCAGCTTTGGAAAATTTGTAAGCGTTCTAGTAATTTTATCATATATATTCATTTCTCTTTCTCTCATTAATGGTAGCAGCATGTTTCTGATATTCCACTCTGTACAACAAAAAACTAATTATATGTGCTACTGGCAGGGTGCTACCTGTGGCAATTAATTTAGACTGTCTAGTGATTTATGAGTGTTGTCTTTTTGTGTACAGGGTTATGATACACTTAATAATCTTAATTGATTAAATAAAACAGGCTAGATAATTTCAATTCAGCAAGAATATTGTACAACATTTAAAGCGGATCTGAGTTCTGCATGGGTTTAAAAGCTCTCTGAATAGTATATTAATTTTTTTTTAAAAAAAAAAGGAAAAAAAAAGAAAAAAGTCATGGCAGTGTAGTTCAAGAGAGGAGATCTTGCCAGGATATTCCAGGATTAGATTGCATAAAATGATCTTTCATTCCAATATAGAGCAATGCAAAAAAAGATACATCAGCAGTATTGTAATTATGCATCAGAAAGCATTGCCCTTCTCTGACAATGTTACTGCCTAACTGTGACTTTGCATTTGGCATCAAGACTACACTACAAATATGTAAATGCTTGTGATAGGAAAAATGCACAAAGAAAGCATTTTGCTGGAAATCCTTTTTCACTAACACAACTAGATTTTCATATGACCAGAAAACGATTTTGTGGCTTGAAATAAGTTTAGAAATTTTTAGGCATCCATCTCAAAAAATATTGTTCATAGAAACCCATTGAGCTTGCTGAAACAGGCTCAAATATCTTTAAACACCCACTTTTTACTCTAAAATCCTGACCTAGACCTCTATCCAAAACTACAAAAGTACCAAAAGTTCCTTCTGTTTAACAGTGAGTAGTTAGAGCTATTTCAGAGGTCTTGATGAAGACTTCAATTCTCTTTTGTGCCTAAGAATATTCTGGCCTTGTTTCTTCATGTTAATATGAACAAACCAGTGGACTGAAAAAAATTTTTTTGACTGTGTAGGAAAGGAGACGTCCTCATCTCTCCTGTGAAAGCTGGGCCATTGTGTAGAAAACACAACGTTCAATACCTTTTCCATCTGAAGGGATATAGATTATAAATTCTCAGCCTTTAGGAAACTCTTGAAAAAGCCTCTTGATGGTAAAGTCATGTCACTGTGCACAAAATAATTACAGATTCACTGACTTGTGGAAGAAAACTATTATAAGGAGAATGTTAGGCCTGTCATTTAGACGTTGCACCTGAGGAGCAGGAGAAGGGAGAGGAGAAACCTCCTCATGGATTCTGTGTAGGTTCCTGAGGGCTCAAAGGCTTGGTAGTTTTCTGCTGTTTCTCTGTGAGGAGGTGTCCTGAGCTTTTGAAATGCGAACTTCAGCAAATGAGGGAATTTGGGTTTAATAAGGAGAAGTATTACCGTAGAGAATACAGGCAAGAGTTTTACTTATTTCTAGGTTATCTAATCAAACCATCACTATCTGTGCATCATGAGCAGTGACAGAAATTGGGCAAAAGGGAAATCAAGGTGAGAAATGGAAGCCCAATACTGAAAGGTCTATTTCTCTAAGAAATGTTATAATTTTATGAGCTAATACTTTTCTTGATGCAACACAATAGGTAGAAAAAAAAGTATATTATAAAAAAAATCTATTTATGAAACATAATTTTGCATCTTGTCTTTTTTTAATCACCTCTGATTTTCTTTTTTCTTTTCTTTTCTTTTTTTTTTTTCCCCAGATAGCTTTGTCTAAATGAACCTTTAAAAATAAAAACATAGCTTTCCTCCTGTGTCAAGGAAATGAGTTTGTACCAAAGTCTCAGGAAAAAAATGGAACAGAGTATTAAAATTTGGGCCATATTCTCTGACTTTTCACTAGTAACTTCATGTTGTCTATTATCTGAAGATTAGATTTGTGCAGGGAAGTCGTGACTACAGGAATCTTTTCCCAGATCCTACTTTGGCTAGCTGGAGAAGGTGACAAGGAATCTATTACACTGCCTAAATGTCTGCACAATAGTTTTGCCATTTTTATGTTGACCATTTTTGTCTTACTGCTTTCCTTTTTTTTTTTCCTTTTCCCTTCAGTTGTTTCTTCTATTCATCTTATTTGATGCAAGATCTGCAAGATCTTTGGAAGGCCACCTATTACATGCAGGAGATTGAAAGTCTGGTTTCTAGGTACTCCACTTATGTAAATATTTATTAATATTATATAGATAAGAAATCCTCCTAGTGCAATATATTGTTTTATTTTATAATGATGTACAATGCAGTTGAACATTATTGATCACTGATGTGATTCTCTTACACCTAGCTTTAGAATGACTTCTGGTGATCAATATAATGCAAAGCAACTGCATTTCAGAGTAAATCTAGACTTTAAAGCAGAAAACAATGCTATTGTAACATATCCACTATTAGTGAAATGCCAGTACATACAGCATATGGGAGATATGATACAGCTGCTTTGCAGTTTGACTGGACTCCCAAGTAGTAATTTCTTTTCAGAGTTCCAATCTTTGTTTTATATCCATATGGTTATTAATGTCTGTCTCTGAAAGCATTAATGTTGTGATTGCATTAAATTAAAATTGATTTGTATTTTAAAATCAACAAGATTAACATTTAATGAGAAATATTTGTGAAAGTATCCTTCAATAATTCATCATGCAATCACAGGGTATGCATAACATTTGCACATAATTTGTGTAAATATTGCTTTATTTTTTACTTTTGCAGGCAAGCAACTTATTGCGACATAACAGCTCAGAAATCTGGAAGAAGTGTACTAACATTTACAGGCAAATAAAGGAAAAATACTTGGTAAACTGTATACAATGTAGTCCATATTTCTTACTTGCTGACCTATTACTCTTTTATTTGGGGCCCAATAGTGTGTTTTAAAAGTGATTTTAAGCTTCTAAAGAGTAGTAGGTGTACTCGGAACCTGTTAACACTCTTCCAAAATGTGGGTGTAAAGAACAGGGATTTTATTCTATGTGTCTTAATGTGATTTTCCTCTGAGCAAGGTTAAACTTTCTCATGCTTCTCAAAAGTAGAAAGCATAAAACTGCAGGTTAATATGTAAATTTGCTGTAGGTTTTATACATTTTTTTTGCCAGAGAACACATAGATAATTTGAATCCTGATGTATTTCCTACCTATAATTTTTATGGACTAGTACTGTATTTGAATTAGTTATTATTTAATTTTTATTGACTAGGCAAGCATAAAGGAACAATCTGGTTGATGATAATTCCTCAAAGTGTGCCGAAGACATTGTTACCATTATGATGATTGGTATTTAAAACATGCAGCTATGTGGACTCACTGTGGAGTGGGATGACACTCAGCTAACATACTTCTGCTGATTACCTGGAGATTGGCTCCAGGCATGATGCTGCGCTGTGTGCTGTGACCCTGGCATTTCTCTTAAATAAAGTGGGCAGGAAAAACATGGCAGCAGCCAAATGCAAAAACTAATATGTGGCTAAGGGGCACAGAGAATATCAGAATGGCTGGTGGCAAAGGCAAGGTCACAAAGTAAATGGCAGAGAAGAGGGAGTCCCCCTAGGACCCAGCAACACTAAGTGGCCCAGAGGGCTTAAGGAAATTTAGAAATAATGGAAAAATGTTTTGCTGTTGCCTGATTAAGATTCCATGCTGAGTTGCTGGCATGAAATGCTGGCAAGGAGCAGGTAGGGAATTGGGAGAAAACAGGTAAGTTTTCTGGAGCTTGAAACTATTCTTGGTGCCTCTGTCCGAAGACTAGAATTCAACTGGGCTGGCTGCTGGACTGAATCACCAGCTGAGTCTTCCAAGATGGCAGAATTCAACTGTATTTCTGATTGCTAACCTGAGTTTTGTAATTATTTCTGTAGCACCTTCTGCTGCAGGATGCCAAAGAGTTTATCAGCTCTACTGAATGAAGTATTCTGTGTCAAATTATCATCTCCATTTGAGAGATAAGGTTCAGTAGCTGTGCCAACGTGTGAAGAACCTACCACCTCTGAAAAAAAAAAAAAAAAAAAATTATTCCTGAGTCTCAACAGTGTTCTTACTCTGAAAGCATTTCCCTGGAAATGAAGCTGGTTTTCAACCAGGGCAGTACTGATTAGGTGGACAGAGACTTAAGGTGCAAACGACCCTGCACCTTCCCGAAGTATTGATGGAGTTCAATAGCCTACAGTGGATTTGCTACCTTCAGAGAGAGAAAATTGAATTACAAGACAAATGACAAAGTTGTACACTGTCTGATGTCTAGGGAGGGACCTGGCTGTGCATAGTGCCAATCCAAGCTAATTATGATCCGGAGAGGTGTCAAGGGAAGGCGGGAAAGATGTATATCAAACAGGTGCAGAGCATACGTTAGGTTTGCACTCAGGCAACCATGCTGACCTTTTCCACTTGTGGGCTGTTTACCACTAATTTCAAAGTCCTTCAGGAGCATGAAAAGCTAAATTTTGGTAATTTTCCTTGTTTGAACTTTCTTATCTATCTTAAAGAAGCTACTTACATGAGAAAGATCATGATTTGGCCAACTTCCTGTCTCTCTCAGCAAGTGATGAGAGATCCCCCTTCAAACAGATGGGGGATCTAAGAAACAGAAAAGGTAAAATATTACAGCTTCTACTGCATGCCTGGAGCAAAATCCTTAAAGTTTGGCCTCTTGAGATGACAAGCTGGGTGCATAAAAGAAATGGACTGAAATATTTTACAATTAGATGTTTTTTAAAAGCCTGTGGAAATTAGTGTAGAAGTCTTTCAGTTGACTACAATAAGCTTAATTTCTGTCCCCAAATTGTTAGTTATTACCTCAAAAATTGTAATGTAAATAACAAATCATTTGTTTTAAAACTGCAAAAAGTACTGCTGTTAGTACATTACAGTTTGGTGATAGTAAATGAGATTTCCAGAAAGAGTGATGGTATAAGGTCATCGCACTGCACAACCATGAAAAAACCCCCACAAGAGTGATCCCTAGAAGAAAAAACATACTTGAAAATGTGAGATGAAAAAAGTTCTAAACCAGATGTTAAATAACCTTCTAAACAGAATACGGCATTAAAACCTTGAAATATGACATTAGCATGATTTGTTTGTTTGTTTGTTTATTTTTAAAAGGAATAGCAATTCCTTGTGAAATACCCCTTGCTGATAACAAGTTTGTACTGATAAAAACTAAGTAGGAAATATGAGCTTTTGACTGAAGGTGTTCCTGGTCCTAACATTTGGAAGGTTCAGTAAAGATTACAATATTTGGAGAGGAAACTTATAGTATCTAGATCACTCCCAAGTTTGTAATCTATACCAATCTATAATCAATCATAGACTTGCATTTGATTAACTACCTTATCAAACTTTACAGGATTTGCAGTGCTATTTTCTTTTAAAATACAACTGAAGGACTAAGTTATATCTGTATCTTTTATCTGTATTCAATATTTAGTTCTTACTTTGTAGGAGACCAGAATTCAGTTTTCTTCATCTCAAGATAATGAAGTGCACATTCCTCACCACACAAAGTGTCTTTAGCTTAATGCTTGAGAAATGACTGTATAGGTTGTACTGAGATGGAAGCATTCACAAGCCCATCTGCTGAGACATCCATTGTGCATAAACAGAAGTCAAGAATCAATCATTCAGAAAGTTAGATATAAAAAACTAACCAAAGTATTTAGAAGGAAGGACAGTCTTGGATTCAAGTCCAGGAACAGTGGTACTTTTTAAGTACTTTTTCTCCACATTGAGCTGTGGAGAGCTTCTTGCTGTAATATTTGTGTGGGAAAAAAAGACTTCTAGTAGAATACTATAACAGGTAGAAACTGCAGAAGACACAATTTTGAAATAAAACTCTCTGGCTGACATCTCCTTTTCAGCTTCCTACTCGGTGTTCTTGAGATAGCTTTTTCTTGATATACAGTATACTAAAACAAAAGTTGATTTATAGTGATGGTCGGTAGAGAAACAGTGGAATAACATCCAGATTTACAATGTGATAAGACTTTGCATACTATTTTATTAGCTTTGTATTTCCGACAAACACTAGAATTGTCACACCATTAGATCCAGCGCTATCTGCTCTCTGGAAAGAGCCAGATAAACACATCTTTTCACCCATAAGCCCAAGAGAGCAGATTTGTGTAGTAATTTTATAGACCTTTTTCTTGAGCTGACATTTCTGGCAACATCCACAGAGAAGGAAAATTACCTACTTCTTAATCACTAGGCTCAAAAAATAATGTTATTAAATAGATTATTTTAAAATTTTTTCATATCTCAATGACTTCCTAACTTTGAGCATTAGGTTCAAAATTGGTTTTGGACCACTTACCAATGCAGAGTCCAAAACTCTTCCTCAGGTTCCTTCTGGATTCAAGAATATCTGTTGACATCATCTGTAAGATTCATTGCCACATCCTAAAGCTAAGCCCACAATATTCTCCAAAGTACTTATTACCACTGACCAAGATGACTGAATTTTTGCAGAGAACTGTTATCACTGCCTCATGGCAGATGAGAGCAGTCATTAGAAAAGGAGTAAAGGATGACAGAAGTGGAATATGTTTACCAAAAAAACCCACCTATCTTAAAATTCTCCAAGCCTGAAACAGCACAAAGGCCAAGTTTGGTCATGCCTTCTTTAGATAAATGATCAAAATGGCTCTAGGACTTACAAAATGGCCGAATATGAGCCAACAGTGTGCCCAGATGTCCAAGAAAGCCAACAGCATCCTGGCTTGTATCAGAAATGACGTGGCCAGCAGGACTAGGGAAGGGATTGTCCCCCTGTACGTGGCACTGGTGAGACCACACCTTGTGTACTGTGTTCGGTTTTGGGACCCTCACTACAAGGTGCTGGAGTATGTCCAAAGAAGGGCAACGAAGCTGGTAAAAGGTCTAGAGCACAGGTCTTATAAGGAATGGCTGAGGGAACTGGGGTTGTTTAGCCTGGAGACAAGGAGGCTGAGGGGAGACTTTATTGCTCTCTACAACTACCTGAAAGGAGGTTGTAATGAGGTGGGTGCTGGTCTCTTCTCCCAGGTAACAAGTGATAGGACAAGAGGAAATGGCTTCAAGTTGCACCAGGGGAGGTTTAGATTGGATATTAGGAAAAATTTCTTCACCAAGAGTTGTCAATCATTGGAACAGGCTTCCTGGGGAAGTGGTTGAGTGACCATCCCTGGAGGTATTTAAAAGACGCGTAGAAGTGGCACTTAGGGACATGGTTTAGTGGTGGACTTGGCAGTGCTAGGTTAATGGTTGGACTTGATGATCTTAAAGGTCTTTTCCAACCTAATTATGATTCTATGATTCTGTTTCTATGATAGAGACATTCTGTTCAGATGTAGGGAAGTTAGTGAAGATGTTGGTAAACTGCAGCTGGTACATTATGTTCATGCTGAAAGTCTTGAGTCTGTTTATGTGTATTTGAGAATCCCTAAAGATTATGGATTCTTAGTGTCAGCGTATGTACTGTCTACTGCTTCCAACAATTACATTGAGATTCTGCCATGGACCATGCGGCCCCTGGAGAACTGATCGAATTCTTATTCACACAGAGACAGGACAGACTGCCTAAGAAATCTGGAGTTCAGGGAAATGCCTATACTTTTTACAAGGGCATGTAGTGATGGGACAAGAGGCAATGACTTTAAACTGAAAGAGGGTAGATTTAGGTTTAATATTAAGAAGAAATTATTTACTGTGAGGGTGGTGAGGCACTGGAACAGGTTGCCCAGAGAAGCTGTGGATGCCCCATCCCTGGAAGTGTTCAAGGCCAGGTTGGATGGGGCTTTGGGCAATGTGGTCTAGTGGAGGGTGTCCCTGCCCATGGCAGGGGGGGTTGGAACTAGATCTTTAAGGTCTCTTTCCAACCCAAACCATTCTATGATACTATACCTTCAGAAGTTGTCTGAACTGGTGGCCAGAACAGAGAGTACTGGCCATCACAGGCATGTTTGAAGGTTGGATAAATGGCATAATAGCAAACTATTCTGTTCCAAAGAAGGTCACGGAAGTAATGAGTTATAGTAGCACTGAGCTTTTTGACAAGGTCATTGAATCTGAAGTATGACTGCAAAGGTCCTGTGACTGAGTACCTTTCACTTAAAGAGGAGCAACTTGATCCTGATCTAAACATGATGCTATCTCCCACGACTGCTTTTAAAACCTGACCTCTGAATAGTCTGTCTTTGTCTAAGGTAACCTAAGGCCCACTGCAATGTCCCTGTCCAAACAGATATATTTTTTTTCTGCCTCCTTTGAATCTTTTGATAATGCAAATATCAGGTTAATGCAGAGGTTAAGAACAACAGATGTGTGCAGACGTAGGTCTTCTTGTGGTACCATGGAGAGGGCTTTGTCTTTATAGGGTTTAGCAATCCATGTTCTTCAGTCAGGAACCTCTATTATCAGGTGGTTATTAATAGAGAGTGAACCTAGGAAAGCTTTAAACATTTCCTATGAGTGAGATAATAAAAAAAAAATAAGGATGGATAGGCTTTGAAGCTTAGAAAAAAGTATGGGCAAAGCAGGCTACAAAAGCAAGGAAGAACCGGTGGGTGCTTAAGTTTGGAATCTTACTATATACAAGCGTGTCCCATATTGAGGGTGAAATCGATTTTGTGGGTGAAAGGGAAATGTAGATGAGCATCCACAAGCCATTCTTCTCTCTAGCTGTTATTCAGCTCCTTATGTGAAGTCTGGGTGGAGTGCAAGAAATCACTTTGATGTTTGAGGTTCTGTCTTTCAGAGGGGAAAAATCAGCTCTTTGCCTGCATTCTTGAATGTCAACTACTGTAGCAGTAGGTCAGCATCAATTTCTAAACTATGTTCTTCAGAATGAGAGATGGCGTATTAGATTCACCTTGAAGACGTACCTGAATTCTCCCACAAAGTCCTTCACTAGTGATAATAACGATGACTGAATGACCTGCTTAGATTTTTGCACCTGTATTCAATCTTTTTATTCCTTTCTCTTTAAGACAGCAAGAGACAGTAACTCTTATGCTTGTTCTGCTATTATTGCTTAAAATTCAGTACTGCTTTTGAGACTTTCACATGACCTTCATCCTAGGAAGCAACCTAGGGTTATAAAAGTTCTGGAGACAGTTTAGTCTTCCCTTCTTTTCTAAGCCTATCTTATTTTTTGAAAAACTGGAAAAACTATGATGAAAGAAACTGGAAAAATTCTGAGGAAAAACGAATTATTTGCAATGAGATGGACCCAGATATTCCATGACTCCATGGCTTTGATTTAAATATGAATTATTTATCCCCCTTGTCCTTATGCATAGATATACGTAAAGCAAGATATGTGAATAAAATACAATACAAATTTGCTTATTTTCTATTAAAATATTTAATCTCTCTAAACTCATTAGTATAAGGCTTTATCTGTCAAATCCTTTTATTTATATTCTACATCTGTGCTACTTTCTGTCTTTTTTTCTTCCTCTCCACTTATTTGCCACTAGGCTGGCTGAAAAAGCAAATGTGTTTTTACATGAGCCCAAAGCACGGGAAAGACAGGCTCTTGTCCTTATGTGGGGGTGCAGCATCTGAAAGCAGGGAAGCTGTGCGAGAACTGCCCACCTTATACTGGTAGCACAATGTAGCATTTTTGTAAGAATCACCCTTCATTCAAGTCCTTTTGACTTTATCTCTAACAATTGCCCTGAGACTTGTAACACAGTAAATCCCTTTATTAAAGGGAATGCATCAGCTTAGCCTAATTTCTTTGAATCCATTATACCACCTGTTTGGTGATATAATTTTCCAACAACTTTGTAGAAATCAACTTTTTATAACATCGATTTCTTTGCTTATCTTTGATAAATAATTTTCCATAGTAGATACACTGTATCATTGCTTAGCAAGGGATCTTTGGTACATGATACTCCTATTATAATTTCTGACATTTCTCATATTTTGCACCTTAAAGTGAATGTAACAGAAGAAAGAAAAGGTAAAATACAGTAGATTCACACCAAGACCATGCTTATTGCAGTTCTGAGAGAAACAAGGAAGTAGCAATGCTGAATTTAATGTGTATTTATGATGCACAAATAAGAGTACAAATAGCCAAATTTATAGGACCTAAAGTGAAAAATTAACACATAGTCTCTCCTTCCTGTGATCTACCCTACACATTCTCAGTACTAAACAGAGATATCAAGTGGGATAGCACAAAACGTTGGCATATTGAACTAACAGCAAACTGAATCAGTAGCTTTCCTTATGGTTTCTCTGAATCCTTTCTGACCATTATCTACTTATTGTCATAAATGTAAATCGTTCTTTGTCTTAAGAAGTAACATCAGATCAACAAACTGAAGGCTGAAGATTTTGCCTATTTTATCACACGGCTTGATGCTAGACTTTCACAGTACTCTTCTGCATCTTAGCATTCTGGGTGGGAAATTATTTAATATTAGAGAAGTTTAAGTGGAGCTCCTCTTTTCAATTTTTCAAGAAGTATTGGAGGACTGATTGTTTCTTTGCAGACCAAAACTATGGGCAGATGGTTACACAAATCTCTGCTCCTTGCAGTGCTAAGAGAACTGATATTGGTAAGAGCAAGATGTCTCTGCTCATGCAGCACAGCAGATGTCTGCCCTCTCCTGCTCCCTCACCAACAGTTCTGTACACCAGCTGTGCACAAAGAGGTCCTGATGAAGCATTGAAGTGAGGGCAGAACTGATTTCCATGTACACCTGTCTTCAGACAAAATTAAGAATATATCATAGGTTCCAAATACACCAAATACACTAATAAAGCTGTGCTATTTTTCTTAATTTTAAATGGTGTGAGCAACGCCTTTTTATTTTTATAGCAAATTGCCTTAAGTAAGGAGGCTAATAAGATTTGAATAAAACTGGAATATTACATTTCATATGGATATGAAATATGCAGAACACTTGCTTTTCATGCTTGCTTTTTTTATTTTTTGACAAATACGTTCTGTCCAAATTTGTTAATGAAATATAAGAGATTTCAGTTAAAGAACATATATGATTTTTTATTTAAGGTTTTACTATAATTTTTCCACATTTTTCCAGTGAAATTTAGGTTTCTATTTCATCCTGCTGTGCTGGATATTTTGAATTTTCTTTTTAATTTGTTGATTGCTTTCAGGACTATAGTAGCCTGAGCACAGATCAATTCTTAAACTCATTTTGGTTTTGGAGGCTCTTTTCTGGAAATGGAAAACACTCAGGGGAAGGGGGGAAAGTCAAAGTGAAATAAGTTACTTTTGCACAGATTTTGGTCATAATTGAATAAAACCACAACAATCTGCCTGGTTTCCACTTGAATGTGCGAGTGGGCCATTAATTTAACAGGTTCCTAGAGCTTAAGGTCAGGGAAGACCTTTAGATCATTTCTGAATTTGTGTATTCAGTACATTAACTTACAGTCAGATACTCCTATAGGAAGCCACGGGACTTTAATTAAACTGAAGTATTCTCATCTTCAAAATAGTGAACAGCTGAGTCACAGCAAACTCTGACTGAGACAAAGGTTCCACCCGTTTCTGATGAGATACTTCAAGATGATTGCACCTTGTTCAGAATTCAGTAGTTAAAAAAATCCTATAAAAATCCTACCAAACTGAACTGAACGTCAGGTTCTTTGTTATCCCAGTGGAGATAGATAGTGACTTTGAACCTGAGAGAAAGATTCATCAGCCATTCACCTGGAACAAACACTCTTCCATCGCAGAACAGGGTCCACTCTTCCCAGTTGTTCAGCTCCAGGCAAAGACAGACATATGAAAGGTATGAACATCCTCTATCTTTCTCAAAAATGCAAAGCAAATTTAGAATACTTTTGGAGACCTGTGCATTATTAGGAAGGAAAAAAAACCCCAAAACAAAAAACAAACAAAAAGAAAAAGTGAAAAAAAAACCAAAAAGGAAAAAAAAATCCTTACTCATACAAAACCATAAAAAACATGTTGTTTTCAGTTTTTTGTCACAATTTCCATGATTTCAACAGACATATCAACATTAATTGAGGCTGTTCTGTTCTGCAGCCCATCAAAAATAGAATGCTGATGATATCTCTCCCACTCCCCCAAAGAAATCTCCAAATCCCAAGATATTCAATCCTTACTATTCCGTCTAGAAAACTGCATAATATTTTGGGCCAGTTTGTCCAAATTCAAAATGGATGCTACCTGATTGTGAAACACCTTTGTCAGATATGTCTTCCATCAACAAGTACATGCATGCAGTGATTAAGGCATTCATCCACCTTCTCTTTTGTAAGCTGAATCACTGGAGATACTGAAGCCTCCCACACTAAGGCTAACTTTTATATGACTTTCATGGTCTTGCTTTGGGCTCACTCAGGCTGGATTTCTTTTGATTCCTGTTGTTTCATGTGGTGTGGGAGTAGAGCCTCTAATCTTTGAACACCCCTGCATCACCCCATGCAGGTGGGTGCAACCTTCTGTTAGAGTTTGAGTGGCAGCAGCACCACTCTCGGGTTCAATCTGTAGAAGTCACCGTTGAAGATGCTGGCATGAGCTCTCTCCCACCATCCAAAAATCTACTGAAATTAACTAAATCAAAAGTAAACCAGATTAACTGTTCTTGTCTCTTGAAAAGATGAATTATCTGGCTTAAAAGAAAAAAGATTTATCAAAGGGAAAGAGGAAAACAACTGTGCTGTACCTGACAATCACTTTCTCAACTAGAGAAAGGTTAAGGTCTGTGTAAGGCCTTAACAACCACAGTACTAGTTGAGACCAAACTAGATCAATCAGGTCAACTATCTAGTCATCTGTTCTGTCTTTGGCACATCATGAGTATAAGAATAAAGGAAACAGATAGTATTGCTTCCCTAGGCTATCTTACTCTATCTCCAACAATGTGCTGATCACAGTCAGCCAGAGTGCTAATAGTGTGGCTGACCGCATTTCTTTGCTCGAGCCTGTACCAGGGCTCTATTTCATTTAATAGTATAGACAGAGCATTTAATTTCTCCCTGTCCTCTATCAGATGACAGCAAAGGACATCTACTTTTCTGGGTTTCCCTCCCCTTGGACCTGCCTGGGAAAGCCTGCTCTTTACTTCTAGACCTTGCAACTAGCCTGTTATCTTACCGGAAAAATTACCTGGTATTTGCCACTGAGCCACATGGTAATTCTATTATTAGTCTGCAGTGCATATTCTTGAAGTATAGGGCGACTTTGAAATAGGAATGATGATAATATAGCCAGTGGCAGTGAAGCCAGAAATAGTTTAAAATGCAGATTGGATTCAGTGATAATAGTGTTAGGGATATGATCACACTGAAGGTATATACTGTACTAATTAATATTTTTATTTTTATTGGAAATAGTCACATCACCTTGGTAGCCTTCACAAGGACAGAAGTTAATGGAGCTATCTGACCACTTTGAATGCATCTGAATTTACCAAATAGGAACTGCAAATTATTACAATAGATACAATAGCAAAGTTTCTTACTGTCTGGGAGAAGTAATAGAAAGGGGTGAGATGGGTGGCATTATGAGCAAAACATCTGAAACCCAAACATTTTCTTTTCTGGCTGTTTTTACAAATCATTCACACATATGTAGTTACAACATTTTATGGTCTTGAGAGCACTTCTGAGTGTCTTTTTCTCAAATAAGAGCTCACAAAAAGTTAAGCATGCCACATTTCATGGATTGTATGCACTATTTTGCTGGAAGCTTAATTTTTTTTTTGTTGTTGTTCTATTCTATGTAATTTATTTTTAAGGCACCTACCTTCTTAACCTATTTTTAAGCTGTGTGATCACTCTAGCAAGAGAGCTACATAAGACATAGGTCATATCATGAATGTAACAGACACTGTAGATCTAGGGATGTAATTTTATATGCTTAATTTAAGGGTGTGACAGCTCTATGCTCCTTATAGTATCCCATCTCAGAAGGACAGGAACAGTTTTTGTCGTCTACTCCTGCTGTGCCCAGTATGTGGCTACTGAGCCACATGCACTTCTGATCAGTGTAAGTGCAGCTCCTACACCTTGGCTATGTTGTGTGATATGAAATGGGAATGTAATAGCACTGGGCTTACCAGGTAGGTCCAAATTTTGGTATGTAGGGTGGTTGAGCCAAAAGAGACTCATAATTGGGTTGAAAATCATAACTCATTCTCCCTGTGGAAATCTTTAGTGCAAGGAGAAACAGTTACATAATCTGAAGAAAAGTGGTAGCTGGGGCAGATTATATTAAAATTCATTACGGAGTCAATCTTAAAAAGGAATCATTGTCACTGGAAGATGCTAATGACTAAGATGAAATCACTCTGAGGTATCAGGTCACATAGGATCAGTTTCTTCCTCATACAGCTTTCCTCCTCTGAAGAAGCAGCCTGAATGTTTTTTGCAGTTGTGATATCTGCCTGTAGTGTAGTGCATGTGGGAACATGAAAATTACTTAGGGCTTTCATGAATTTATTGTAAAAAATGAAATTACTGAGTTACAATAGTCACATTCTGGTTATTTTCCAGTATCTTCTTGTGTCCCTGATAAAGAAAACTTTCGGGGCATAGTTTTCTCATTAGTATTTCTCAGCTGCTTCAAGATTATCCTCTGGCCTGGTCATGACACCACAGTTCCTTTCAGACACAATATAGTTAAAGAGGATCATTGGTGAACTCAGAGTACTGCATTGTGTATCCTCCCACCCAATCTCCATATCTTAGCCATCAACAGCTTTTCTCAACTCATACAATGAGATTAATTGCCTCTCTCATGCACAGGTATTCGAAGAGTCAAAAAGGTGGTAAAATGAATGAAAGCAGACTGTATTGTGATTGTGATTGTACTCGTATTATACCTATAATTTAATTTCAAGAAAAGGAAATTCACGTTACTCATTTCAAACATGTGGAATGTATCATAAATGCTACTTAACTTCAGCTAGAAGTACAAGAGGGTTTGAGGTTACTCATCTTCTTTTATGGCAGTGACTCCTCAAAGAACACAATCCATTGTGAAAACAAGTCATAAAACCCTTCCTTTGTATACATTATACACAAGCAACACCATCATTGTATATTGCTATATAAATATCCTTTCTGTATTTAATGGCTCCATTGGGCATGTTCTTTGCTTCCTAGTTGCTTGGTTTAAGGACTGACTGAGGTTTTAGCTCCTGATTGTGTTAGTTTAAAACAGAGTCTTAGTTTCCACTTTTACCAAGTAGCAATCTGCATAAATAATGGCTAGCAGTGGCTAGCTGCATCAGTGCATGGACTCAGGACAGGCATTTGCAAGTGTAAGCCTCAGAGCAGTTCAAAAAAAGGATTGCTTGTGTGCTAGCTTTTACTCATTTTTACTGCTGCTGCTGCTGAGAAATACCTTTTTTTTCAAAGAGCTTGGTAATGTCAGTGAACCACTAAGTGCTGGAGAAGAAACGAACCTTTTCTATTAAGCAGAATATGTGGAACTAATCTGTTTAAAGTGCTTTAAAAACTTATTATTTGAACATGAACATCTCCTTTACAAGGCTATGAACTTACATTGCAGATATTGTAATTTTTCAGAGAATTAAAGTACTTTTTTTTTTTAATTTTCTTTTGCAAATAAAAAACTGAAAAGATTTCAAAAAACACTCAAAAGCACTTCTTGTCCACTAAGAACAAAGGGACTCACTTTGTTCACAGTTGTTCTGAAAGGGTCATTTATTTTTTAGGGTGAGGAAATTCTAAGCAAGTTTAACTGTACAGCTGCTCAGACCTTTGTACAAGCTTGTGGTGAATGTTGAACACCAGCCTCCAGCCACAGTCCTCTAAAACCCTTGTCAGCACAAGGTAAGGAAACCTCAGCAATGTTAAATAAGGCTCTGAAAACTACCATGTGAAGCAGCTGGAGAGAACAGAATGTGTGTAATGAAAATTAATCAGTCAGCAAAGAAACCCAAAGGAGGTTAGGAAAGCAACAAAATTTCTTAATAACTTTGACAGTTGTGCTGGTTTGGGTTTGTAGAGTTCATTTCCTTTTTAGAGTACAGAAAAGCCTTGAAAAGGGAAAGGAAGGGGAAGATTCACAATTTTCCGTCCAAATATGTATTATGACTTCTTTGTATGAAGATGCCCAAAATTGTGAATTTGAAAACTACTTTCTCCTGATCCATGTACAATCAGCACGCACAAATCATTGCACCGGCTGTATTCTGATTTGATAACAAAGATCTATTTAATTTTACATCTAATGAAAAACATGGAGAGTTAGAAATACTTTATTAACAATAAAAACAAACAACAGCCATTAATAACTCTTGGAATTCTCTTACTACTGGTTGGCAATTTCTGCATAAGAATTATCTATCTATCTATCTATCTATCTATCTATCTATCTATCTTATCTTTTTGCAGTTTGGGATAGAAGACTCCTGATTCATCTACAGCTATATTGCATAGCTGTGAAAGAGGACTTCTACACAAGTGATCTTACTCTTATACACATGATCCAAGAACATTTGAGATAACTCAAGTGTTAATTCCTCCAATTCATGGTTTCCAGGGTTCCTTATAGTACCCTCAAAACAGACCAAATGGGCACATTGCAATAGGGCCTGCCTACCTATGTGGGAATGTTCTGTACCACTACCTGGGAAAGGAGGGCTGAAACAATCACAGCTTCATACTGACTGTCTCCTTACATATATTGTAGTGTTACTGTATCATGAGCCCGTGGTTAAATGCCAAACCTGAACCACAAAGAGAAACCTGCACTCATTGAATTGAGGGACTTACTACACTCGGCAAAGAGCAGGGCATGTGCCTTATCAGCATTATTGTTGTTATTGTTATTATTTTTATTAGCCTAGGAAATCTACATCTTAGCTAATTATACTTCTATGGGTCATGAGAAATAAAATAACAATAACTTAATTATTAGCCTGCAAAATGTATGACTGATATTGAATTAACTAGCTAGCGTATGTCGGTAAGATCAAATGTAGCTAGGCTATTTCTGCAGAAAGTCTTGATTTTGAGTAAGATAAGTAACATGAAAAATATTTAAATTTCAATAGATGCATTGGGCAGTATAAATGACAAAAAATGGACACTGACTAGGTGACTTATTCCTTGGTACCACTCATAGTTAATTTCAAGCAGTATAAGATGACATAAACAGGCCTACAGGAAGAGGAGTTGAAGACGTATTAATGTAGAAGATAGAAAACGAGAAACGGCTGAAGAACTACTTTTGAGGTGTAGGAGGAAAATATTTACTATAAAAGATTCACAAAGTAAGTATTGGCAAAGTATTATCAAAATAATCAATCACCTTTAAAAACAAATGTTTTCTCCCCTTGGACATCAGCCAATGACCAGGGCAAGTATGGACTCCTCAGAAGCATTAAACCTGCTGATGTCTACAGTATTTATTATACATATTATTACAAAACGTTCCTTCATAATGTAACAATTTCCTGAAATACTTCCTATAATTACAGTTTGTGTTAGAGAAGTTTATCTTATAAAGCCAAAAGATAAGGACTATTTCAGCTAAATGAAACATTTTATAAATGGTGAAGGTTTTAATCTTATCTTCCTCTTCCAAGTGCTGTTGAAATTCAGCTGTCAAAGTGAAGGGGGCTCACTTTCGTCTTTCCCTACCTTCCAACCTCAAACTATATATGAACTCCCCATTTTAACACAACAGTAAAATCAGCTTTCTGCTTATACAGCTCTTTTAGTTTTAAAGCTCCTGTACCAGCAAAATTTCTCTGGAGTAAATGCAAACCACCTTTACAGAAGGAAAGCTTAGTAAAAAGGTAGCTGCTAAGGAAGCACACAGGCAGTAGACTACAATACTATGTAGGAAGCTCATATTTACATTTTTCCTGTGAATGGACATTTGTATATCCCTTAGGCTCATACTTTCATCATGTTTGCACTTGTATTCTCTTGGAATGATGAGTACTTGGCGGATATTAGCTGGAAAGCTGTCAAGGGAATTCTGTGATTTTTGATGCACTGCTTTTCAGCAGTTATGGATAGGAAGAAAATGCCTGTGTCTTGTCCATGCCTTGTTCTACATAAGTCTGAGGCTCCCACTGGATGGTCTTACATAAAATTCATGTTTGGGCCCAGAAAATGCCACTCATGGAGCTTTTTCATGGCACTGTAAAATCCAGAGCAATGTCATAACCTTTCTGAAGGAAATGACTTTCCTTCATTTATACAGTCCAGCAGATTTTGCACTATATATAATTGAGTGTTAACCATTCTATTTCCATAGTAATAGCTGATTTTGGGTCTGGCTTCCTCAGTCTGGGAAGATGAGCTCAATAAAGGCATATATGTATTTACTCTTTCCATATTGTGCTAGAGGATATGCCCAATGTTTTTTATTATGGTAGATCCTTTGCTGAATTTTTGCAGACTGAATTTGTAGAACCCTGTCTTGGAGCACCTTGCTGGCAGCAGGAGCCACCATATTTGCACAGACAGTCCATGCAGGTGCCAAGGGAATGATCTCTTCCTTGAAGATCCTGGATGTCTTGATGATCTGTCAGTTGTGATGTTCATAACAGGGCTGTTTATTGATTAGTTAAAATGTCTTTTCTTTAGCTAGCTGATCTGCATTTTCAGCTTTGCTTGTGGACACAACTGATGAGGTTAAAGGTGATCTAGTGACTATGGTTCTATTGGTACAAACTATTTCCTCAGAGAACTCAGTAGAACTAAAACCCAATGCAATATAATAGAATACAAATATAAAATATATATTAAAGGAATTTGGAAAAATTCCTTCTAAGAGTAACCATAATCCATGTATCCTTGTTAAGTGTACTGAGGAACTACTGGGGATCCAGGACTACTGTACCATTGTTTTTTAGATAGTTTGATATATCTATTTTACAGGTATAAGCAAGACTATGTGGTATGGACTACTATCCATTAATATTGCTTCATTCATAATGAATGGATTACTCATGATGTCTGTTACATACATGTTCCCAACAAGACCAGCTTGTATTCTCATTCATTGGAAAATGAAAAATTTATTAAAGAGTTAATTTTACTTGACTGGTCAACATGATATTGTGACTGATGACAGACCAAGTACCAAAAACTATTTATTTAATTTGAGCTATTGTAGAACTAAAGATTATTCTGTTTATGCACATCTTATACTTATGCTTAAAGACTTCTAAAATGAATGGTAAATGTCAGTTAAATAACCTCATGCTTAAGAGTAACGGTATGTGAAAAAATAAAATACATCAATTACTCCTTTATAGAACTGCATAGTGGTTATAAAAGAATTAATGTCTTGTTTATTTTCTACCAACAGTCAGAAAGAAAAATAGTAGTTTTGTGATGCTTCCTGCTGTCAAGGCAAGAGCTCTTGAGGGCCAGATTTTATGTTTTTGTCCAGATTGATCAAATAGCTTGGTACACAGTTGCTGCATGCTTGATGAGAGAGGGAGAAAGGTTTCCCCCCAGCTAGCCACAAAATAGAGGTATGTTTATCTAGAAGCATCTGCTAATGCAACAACCACAGCACTGCCAAATATAGAAAATAAGACTGGGAGAGATTCTGAGACTGAGGGCACTGAAATGTGTGTTAGGGGTTTCTCTAGTATGTTCTTAAGGGACTGAAGTATTCCACAGTTATGTCATGCAGTTTGCTCAAGTGCTTCCTTTTCTTGGCTTTTCCTGACATCTGAATCTTACCTTTCTTGCTGCGGTTTAATGTCGTTACTTCTTGCCATCTCCACCATGGACCTGGAGAGAACTGCACAGCAAAACAACTTAAGATTCCTCAGTGTTTCCTTACATAATACCTTTTCAACACTCCTGAACATTCTGATTGTCCTTTACTTCCTCTCCAGTCTATATGCCTCTCATTTTGCATTTCCTCAGTGAGATGACACCTGACCAAATCAGAAATATAGCTATGATTTCTTCTTTATATTCCATTTATTCTGCAATTCTTTGCAGATACTTGCATCTGTTTCTGAAGGATTGCTAGGTCAGTCGCTCTCTACAGTTTTGGAATGGAATCTTAACTGAGGATGGATTCATCCCACTTAAGTTTTGCCATTTTATCCTCCCCCTCTACTCTGCCCTAGAGAGGCCACATCTGGAGAACTGTGTCTAGTTCTGGGATCCCCAGTTCAAGAAAGACAGCAAACTACTGGAGAGAGTCCAGTGGAGGGCTACGAAGATTATTAGGGGATAGGACCATCTCTCTTATGAGGAAAAGCTGAGAGAGGGCTAGTTGTTCTACTGAAATGGTACTTTTGCAGCAACATTTATCATTATTTGGATAATAATGCATGGCTGGCAGTCTGTCATTAGTCAGTGAAGAGCCAGTTGGAGCCAATATCAATGTAACATTCTTATTAATGACCTGATAGATGGGATGGAAAGCACTCACAGCAAATTTGCAGATGATACTAAATTAAGGGAGCAGTCAATAAGATGGAGGTCAGGGGTACTGGACAAATGGGCTGAATGAAGCCTCATGAAGTTCAATCAAGTGAAATGCCAAATCCTGCCTTTTGGGAAGAAAAATCCCATGCACCAGTACAGGCTATGGTGTGACTCACTGGAAAGTAGTTTTGTAGGAAAGGACTTGGAGATCCTGGTGCACAAAAAGGCAACACCCTTCTGGACAATACAAACAAGAGTGCAGCCAGTAGATTGACGGAAATAATTATTCCTCTCTGATCAGCACTTGTAAGAATGCATCTGGAGCACTGTGCCCACACGTCTCAGTGGATTTTGTTTCCTCTGGAAGGGGTAGATTATTAAGAGACAGGGAAGAACGGCCCATATAACATCCAAACAGCAGATTTTGGCAGAACATACAGATCAAAAAATTTTGTTGCATATCATGAAAGTTATTGCTAGTGTGGTGATGGCTAACTTACATCTTGCTCACTTCCTATCTTTATTTCCTTCTCAAAATATACAAAAACTCATTTCACAAAAGATTTGGACATAGATTAAGAGTTAATTCTTCATTTGAATACCCATTCATAGTGCAGAAGGGTTGTCATGCTGTAAATCTATTGAATGTATTATTATGTAATTAATACCTAATGACTTGGATTGCTGACTGTCTTATTCTGGATTCTATATTATTGGTTTTAGAACTTAATGTTATCAATTACCCTCAGTAGTATTAATTGGACAATTATTTTGAGATAGGTCCCATACTTAGAACTTGAGTACGAGGCTTAGACATTTCTCTGTACTGTTGAACAAAGTATTTTTTAATTTTCTTGAATTTTCTGAATTGACATTTTTTAGTTATATTTTGTAGAGGAGGAAAGTTCAGATCATTATCCAGTCATTGTTATAGCTCTTGGCATTACTCTATGGTCCTTTTTGCCTTGTCCTTGAGAATTTTTCCTTCAGTATGATTTTGATGAGAAAACCTAATCGTGTTGTGAAATTCCACATGCAAGTTATTCAGAGTTTAGCATGGTTGGAAAGAAGACACTTGCAAATGTAGTGATTGATACACATGAACAAGGCAGCTGTTATACATCTTTCTGAATGAAACATTTATAGAAATTTGCTTTTTGCCAGAATGCTCATATAAACCATGCATCATGTTAAGCACATTCAAGATCCAGCTCTGCTCATTAACATAGATCCACCATGAGATTCAGCAGGAGCTTAACTCAATTCTACCTTGCTATTCATGAAGCCAAACCACACTGAAATCATAGGGTCCAACAAAGGTCTTCTGAACAGAGCCAGTGGTGATCTGGTTAATGATGCTGGGAATTCTGAGGGAATTTTAGGTTCTGTCCATAAATGTTGGCATTTTCCATAAAAAAGTTTAATCAAGGCCAGTCAATTTGCTTGGTGACAGAGCATAAGTGTCTCACTTCCAACTATACTTGCAATAAATCAATCAGCAGAGAAACTTATTGGAACAATTGTATCACACAAAAATATATTCCAGCTGCCTGTTATATTTTGGCTGGTCACACAGCACTAATGAGGATAAAAAAGTTTGATACAGGCATAATCATTGAGCACAAACATAAAAGATAATTCATACTATGGGCTGGCATTTGCAGGTAATGCATCGTACATTTTCTGGATACAGAGGTGTTATTCAACAGGACAGATGAATCACATTCTAAAATTGCCTAGATCTATTCACCTCAAAAAGCTCATGGGTGCCCTGCAGGTCTGATGCAGATGTTTTCCTTGTAGATAAATGAGGTTAAGAATATAAGAACACAGGATAGTGAATCCATAGTGGATCAGAATAAAGGCCTCTCTAGGCTGGCACCCTATCTGCAACAATGACTAATAAAATATCCAAGAAGAATATAAAGATATAAGTATAGAGCAAATATATTCTGATGCTATAATATACAGTATGCTGTCTCTCCTCTATATTAGAAGGGAAGAATGTAAGCATAGAATAAATATATATAGATACTTCCCGTAAATAGTCTTCTAGCATTTGGTTAACTGTGGCCTTGCAACTTATTGAATCGTAAGGCAGAGTCCCTTGTATTTTGAAGTCTTTGATGGATTTTTCTGCAGTGAATTTGTCTAAGTCTATTAAACCCATGTAAACTTTTAGCAATTTTAAGTGAGATACATCCTGCCATAGTTGGCCATTACACATATACTGGATTATGCTAAATGTTAAGATTTTTTTCCCCTGTGTATTTGCTGTATGTTTTAATGAAATACATACTCACATTTTTGGAACTTGGTTCTTACTGCGATTAAATAAAAGATACCTGTTTGTATTTTGCAGCTTAAAAATACATGAGCCTGAGGCAAAGTCAGAGTAAAGGGACAATAGTTATAGAAGTTATTACAAAGGACAGATTCTACGTGCTCCTGAATTAAATTAAAAATGGGTTTAGCACTGAGAAAGAAAATCACTCATTTGTCTAATGTGGCAAATAAACTTTGCAGATGGTTCTAACTTCAGGAGAGGCATCTAGACAAATAAGGCATGACTCACATTTTTCCCTATTTTATTCAATTTCTTACTTCATGTCATGAAATATTGCAAATGAATAACTGATGTCATTAGAAAAACACATGTTATTGACTCTTTCTTTAATTTCCAGTTGGAAAAAAAATGCTGAAAAAAACCTCTAATGTGACTTTTAACATTTATAATATTTTAAAAATCTTTTGACCTAGTTAATAAATTATTTAATTTATAAATAATTTATTGCCAGCCTGTTAAGAAATTTGGGAAGCTAATATTTTAATATTTATTTACTATAAATTTATTTAACAATGGAGAGACATTCATTCCTCTACGTACCGTTTTTTGTTAAGGTAGAATTAATGTTCTTCGTAGTAGCTTGTATAGTGCTATGGTTTGGATTTGCGACCAAAACAGTGTTGATAATGCACTGATGTTCTAGTTATTGCTGACCAGTGCTTATACAGCATCAAGGTCTTTTCCACTTCTCACACCACCCCACCAGCGAGTAGGCTGAGGGTGCACAAGACATCTCTCTCTGGAGCAAGTCCAGAGGAGGGCCACGAAGCTGATCAGAGGGCTGGAGCACCTCTCCTATGAGGACAGGCTGAGAGAGTTGGGATTGTTCAGCCCGGAGAAGAGAAGGCTCCGGGGAGACCTAATTGCAGCTTACCAGTACCTGAAGGGGCCTACAGGAAAGCTGGTGAGGGACTGTTTATGAGGGAGTGTAGTGACAGGACAAGGGGTTATGGGTTCAAGCTGAAGGAGGGTCGATTTAGATTAGATATTAGGAAGAAATTCTTTTCTGTGAGGGTGGTGAGGCACTGGAACAGGTTGCCCAGAGAGGTTGTGGGTGCCCCCTCCCTGGAACTGTTCGAGGCCACGTTGGATGGGGCTTTGGGCAACGTGGTCTAGTGGAGGGTGTCCCTGCCTGCTGCAGCGGGGTTGGAACCAGATGATCTTTAAAGGTCCTTCCCAACCCAAACCATTCTATGATTCTCAGATTCTATGACATTGGGAGGGGACACAGCTGGGACAGCTGACTCCAACTGATGCTCAGCAATAAAAGCTGGAGGAAAGAAGGAGGAAGTGAAGATGTTTGGGGTTATGGCATTTGTCTTCCCAAGTAACTTTTGTTTACACATGATGGAGCCCTGCTTTCCTGGAAATGGCTAAACATCTGCCCGCTGATCGGAAATGGTGAATGAATTCCTTGTTTTGTTTTGTTTGCATGCACAGCTTTGCTTCACCTATTAAACTGTCTGTAACTCAGCCCACAAGTTTGCTCATTTTTACCCCTCCAATTCTCTCCCCCATCCCACCAGGGGGTAGCGAGCGAGCAGCTGTGTGAGTCTGAGCCTACCAGGGCTAACACGCAACACTCTATCATCTGTTATAGATTCCCTGTCAGATGTATTTGGAAAATAATTTTTAAATGTACTTACAATTCCATACTGGTATGGATAGGGCTAAAGGGCTAAAGGTTTGCTATGACTGCCAGGTAATACTGGCCTGTCACTTCTGTGCTACAGTATTTCTTAAAACAAAGATTTACTGACTTAAAGTGGCTTATTATAGGTCCTGTGAAGTATGTGGTTTGGGTCAAAAACTAAAAGAAAATTGTTTCTCTTCAGATTGTGGAGCACATACTTGGCACATTGTTAAATTGATTTGATCCCAGAAATATAGGCATCCTTCCCTAAATCTCTAATGAATCACCTGAAGACACCTATCTCTCTTCATTGTGTATGCCTAGCTTGGACTGGACACTTAAGTATGGAGGTTGAATTTAGATTAAAATAAATTGTACTTATAATAGTTAGAATCAAAGCCCTTAATTTAGCTAAGGGGTGGGGATGTCCTTCAAAGTAATTTCTATTCCTTCAGCCTCTGACCAGTAAATTAGGAAAAAATATGTACTGAATAAAGTGTAGAAATACTGCAAAGTACTGAATTCTGATGCTGTTGCATATCCATATTTGTTTTTTATCTTGATCATACTTATCTCTGCTTCTTATGCATTGTAGAGGTTTGTAACATAAACCTTAAGACCAATAAATATCCCCTAAAATCCGTATTTGGGTGACTTTCCACCTTTTCCCTATCTTTACATTCCCACAAATGATAAACACAGAAATTATTTTCTGTAACAGAAATTTCTCACTGTAGAGAGGAGAGTTTGTGGAGGTTGGGATTGTAATATTTTAGTCAAACTGTGATTGAGAAGTTACCTATCAGACTGTAAATCAGATGCAGTATTGTATTCCTATACTCTGAAGAGGTTCCTGTGATATTCTAAGTGGTAACTGTGGGGGTGAAGATTTTCCGTCACTAGAGGAACAATATGCAGTATATTCAGATTTTTTAAATTGTGTTAGAATCTACAGTCCTTTGAAATAAATGGAAACTATTCTGTTGACTACTTTAGTGACTTCAGTGAAGCATTTTGATCATAGCATAACTTCAGAAAAAAAGTTTTTCCACATGTGGTAACATCAAGATTGCTGTTTTACATTTGTGATGACGACTGTATTACCAATCATGCTATAGCTCGTTGTTGCCCAAACAAGGAAGTAACCAAAAGAAAAGAAATCTTCACCTGAGACATTGACAGTTCAGCATAAAATTTCCTAAATATTAATAATGCTTTTTTCCCCCAAGACTGATTCTAAGAAGAAAACTCTATCTTCATTCAACAGGCCAAGAAATGAGTTAAAGATGTATATTAGACCAGAATTGTCTAAAAAACCAAAACAGATTTGTGAACAATTTCATATAAACTGAGAAGGGCAAGTCATCCAAAGCCACAAAGCCATAAGACATGGAAGTAATAACAGGAAATACTAATTCTGGAGTACTAGAAGATTTAAAAACAGTAAGACATGTAACTTGATGTTGTTTTTCACATAAATTATATGGAATATAGATGTCTAAGAAAATACAGAGCCATTCTCACACACATCTAGCATAACCATTTCCATAGAATCATCAGGAGTTAACTAGTTTAATCCTTTTCAAAGTTTTGGATCATAAGCTGATGAAAAGGCTGTTAAGTTACCAAGTATTTGAAAATATGCCTCTACTATGGGTAAGTAATTCTGCTGAAGCATTTGATACTATCAGAGGGGACTATGGAACAGATAGACCATTTCTTTCACCTAATATAAGATTTTTATAAACTACAATATCATATATACTTACTATTAGCTGCTATTAAGATAGTCCATGTACATTGGCTAGAAGATGTCAGACTAAACTACTATCCTTTTACGAGAACTATTCATAGACAGATGTAATAAAATGAATGTACACTACTGAGTTTTAAGCAAAGGCAAATTCTAATTTAAGACGGAGTAGAAGGGGATTAATACTAGAATTGAAAGATAGATAAATAAAGGCTAAAATTTTCTTTTACAGAGAGTCATAAACAGGAGTTATTAGGATCAAAAGCAATTAAATGAGTGGTTCAGGAAATGATGTTGGGATCAGTTTTGTTTAATTGTATCATGGTTTTATTCGAAATAATTGTATGTACATTTACTGTACTTCCAGCTTATGCAAATTATTGTTAATATAGGAAAGAATCAGATTATCATACAAATAGATGTAGATAATCTTGTGGATTATTCTAATATAAATGATATAACCCTTTGGTGGTAGAAATTGTTAAGTCTTTTTGCCTGGGAGTCAGGGAAGAGGGGAGGATTCTTGAGGCACTAGATGATTTGAAGATAACAATGCCAGCAGTGTGGATGCAATAACTAATATGACTCTAAAATATAGCAGAATCTCTAGTAGAAGTGAGAAAATATTAGTATCACTTTACAAAATATTCATAATACTTTAATATATTCTGTCTACCCATATTCTGACAACAAGAATTTAGACTGGAGTAAGTATAGTAAAGACATTGTCATGTATTCAAATAATAGAGGCATACCCCCCCCCGCCTTTATTATCCCCAATGTACACTAGATTGTAATAAACTATAAAACACATATAATATTTCTTAATGTATATCATGCATATCTGAGCATTTCCTTCCTATGGATTTAGATCAACAAAGCTGCTAAGCAAGAAAAGTAAAAGAGTCACCTAAATAAGCAGGATCCTAACAGGAACTTAAACGCAGTTGCCAGATTTCTGCCTGTGAGTGCAAGATTCCTCTGTTTTGCTCTTAAGGCAGAACTGCTTTGCCAAGTCAAAGAAAAGAGATCAAAGAGCACTAAAACACCCTGGGTCTAGCAAAGGGCGGAGTGAGACAAATGGCCAAAAGCTGCCCAAAAAGTGCTAGTGCGGGAAGGAGGGTCACGATGTACACTTCCGTGGACTTTTCTGGACTTCCGTTAACATCTCTGCGAAAGACTGGACTCAGCCTTTGGGGTCACTTCAGTTCCTCAGAGGAATGTAGCATTTACACTGTGGAATACAGTAAGCCAGAGCAATAAATTAAACCTTGGGTATATTTACAAGTATTCTGTATGTGACTGACATGCAACTTTTTGGTGTTGAAGCTTTTGCATGTAATATGTGTGGAAAGTACGCCAAAAAATCAGAGAGCCTGAAATCTTTATACCTGAAGGTTATCTAGTGAGAAGAAAGAAATATGCAATAATTGTCATTGGCATCTGTTACTATATAGCCTGGAGATGGTGCTACCAGCCATTTGGAGAATAACTGTTTTCTTCTATAAGTATATAGAGTTTCAATATTGCCTTAGGTATTTCTAAAGTATTATTGTTAATTCAGTTTTCATTTGCCAGATATATCTTAAATAGGTGCCAAGACGCAGATACGGTTGTTTGGAATATCATAGGCAGGTACTTCAGGAGGGAAAGGATTTTTAAAAGGGCATTCATTTTGATGGCTTTGATTATTATAACTGCCTCATAGCAAAAGCAGACATTATCCTCTCTGAATCCTTTATGAATTTTATTCTTTGTGAAGAGGGAGTCTTTTTATCTACTGTTGTTTTAAATTTATGGAAACTCTTGATTTTACTTACAATGAAATAAATTTTCAAAGTCCATGTTCTAATGATTAGATGTTACCATACCATCTGTGTGGTATTTGTCTACTTGCCACCAGTGGCTAATCCTGTATGATCCTAAAAACACATAACATTGATTTTTAAGGATGTAAAATAGGATATTGTTTTCAAGTAATAAACTTTATATGCTACTGTCCTTCTTAGCTGCATCAGAATCTTAATTTCTTTCATGATATTAATGAAATTCACTGTTGATGCAAACAGTAGTAAGACATTCTCCTAGATTCAAGTCGTTCACCCAGACTTTAAAAGCAAAGAGGCAAAGTCCATATCTCTGATCCAAGAAAAAGATTATAGGAAGATTACATTAGTTCTGACTAGTGATTTTCAATTGCCTTATAAAGTGCATACACACAATTGTTAATAGAAATAGTACTACAGTTAAATATACTTTAAATTGATTAACTGTGGATCCTTAGTTTCCACTAGGATTTCTCACACATAAGAGACAATATTATTGCTGAAAAAACTATAGATAAGACTGTGTTAAATGTAATTATAAACTTTTCCTCTTTGGTAACGAAAGAAAGGTTTTGCTGCCTATCCCGAAGATTTTGAAAAGAAAATAAAAGCTTTCCATAAGTCATGAAGGGGTAGTATAGCATTGTGCTGCGCCATACAGCAAGGCTGGGGTTTTTGCCTTCAACATATCTGGAGTACCTTCAGAGGTGCTCAGCACTTGCAGCTGCAACTGACATCTACACAATCAAATTGATTTATTCTATTTATTGATTTTAGTTATTATTTATTTTATATAAACCAGTTGCAAATATTAGGATTGCAAAATAAAGGACACAAAAATAAGGTAATGAAGTAATGTCTGGAATAAAGTTGTTTGTACAATCTTACTATCACTAGATAACAGTAACAAATGGAGATGTTAGAAAGAGGTAATGCAGTTTTAATCTGCAGAGAGACCGCAATTCTGATCTTGGTCCTTCCACAGATAGAGTTGCATGTTTACAGTCAACAAATCTTTTAAAATGTAACCTTCACAGTTGTCTGCTTGATCCATCTTTCCAATACGATGAGCACTCAGAAAGGTGGTTGCAATGTATGTTACGCAATGCTAAACACACCACAAAACCAAGTTTTTCATGGGTTGCCCAAATTGTCCATATGCTGCTGATTTGTGAGTGTAATGGTCCTATGCCTAAGCTGTCAGAACCAGATAGCGTCATCCAGTAACTCCATAGTATCAACGTGCAAAGCCACTAATGTCCATTGAACAGCTCCGCACTGCAGCAATGAACATCAGATGAGGTAAACTAATAATTCAGTTTTCACTGTAGGTCTGACTAATGCGCAGGGAAGATGAGGTGATGTCATATTTTACATTAACAAGAAAATAAAACACCGATTGGAACTAGGAACAGTATCCATGAAGGAAGGAGGGATTCTACGGAGAAGAGAAAAGGGAAGCAGAGCACTTAAAAGCAATCTTAACATCTAAACGTGACAGGTATGTATACATGTTTATGCACTGTGTAATCTTATTTGTAGCTTTTCTAGACTTTGTTCATTTGCCCTTCTGATGCTAACTTTCTTCTGACTTGTGTCTTCCTGTTTAAAAGAGAGGATAGATCAATAGGATACCACACTGCTTATTAGCAGTAGTGGAATCCAAAGCCATGTCTCATAGGGAAATGACTGTGGGTCCACTTTGCAGAGCACACACTAAAGAACTGATGTCCACTGTAGGCATCTTGGGGAGATTTACTTCAAACTAGCTCTCATCTGGTCCCATGGATTGGCTGCCATTAGCGAAAGGAACAGGTTCAGGATGCAACTTTTGGTTTACTTCCACCCAAAAGGAATCCTGTTTGTAACCACTCCCCAAAGATAACCATGCTACAGAAAGTGGGGATTATTAGGAGATTTATTTCAAAAGCCTACATCCAATCTGTTAAACTTTGTTATGAATCCAGCCTTTATACTACACAAATCCTTACTTTTGGAGCTACCAGAGCGACTGATAACAGTACTATTCTGTCAGCCTCTCTGTGAGCACACAAAGCAACAGATGTCACAGGTACAGGCAGACAGCCAATTGCTAGTGAGACTTGAATTAATTTGGTTCTGTTCTAGGCACTGAAGAAGAAGGTGTTTTACAGAGCGCGGACTTTTCAGCCAGTTTTCTTCCAAGCCTGTCTCAGTCCTGCCTTTTCTAATGGCAGAGTTTCCTCTGCCACCCTCTCTAATGCAGTTCCAACATGTACTTCATCTCATCCCAGTTTCACTCTTCTTGCTCAGCCACATCCTTACTTTGTTCAGCTACAGGGAGGAGAAGTAGCTCTTGTCCTTCTCCTGCACCCTCATGCAATCTTTCTTCTTGCCTGCCTCATCTCTGCAAGCCAAGATTTTTCATTAATGTCACAGAGACAGATGGTTTCTGATGAGTATGCAGGATACAACAAAACTATTTTTAAAACTTTTTTTTGTCCTACTTAAAAGGAGAATAAAACCTCTCAGCTAAATTAGCAATGCCTAATATTTTCAACACAGAATGGCAGACTGAGGAAATGTTTTGAAACAAGAGACACATTTAACATAAAAAATGTAATGAGTCTGATATTGATAAAGTTTATGTGCTTGCAAAATATACATTAAAATTATTATGTTAATTATCAATTTCAAATAATTTCTTTTCTTATCATGACCCTGAAGAAGAGAATCACCAGAGTGGCTCTTGGGCTTGTGTTGAATTGAAATGGTGAAAATGCATGACCACAACAGGCATGACTACTTTGCTATTTATGTTGAAGTTCTGCTGATGTATATGAATGAATCTAGCCCACACTTCTTAAGAAATAATGCATACAGATGCCATACAAAGCGTTGATGGTATCTTAGAGAATGAGAGGCATTAATGACAAACAATATTAATCATGATGACAGAGAAATTGTCTTCAGAAGTAAGAGGAATGTCTACAAAATGGCTTAGAACCCAGCTCTGTTAGACATTGAAAAGAATTTGTGGGAGGCTTACCAAACTAAATGGACCAAATTCTGTTATCATTTTCATTGGTTTGTGGCCAACACAGTTTCACTGAAGTCATCGTAGTTATTCTGGCTTCTAACTGGTGTGAATGAGAACAGAATTTGGCTAGCAGAGCAGTACTGCTGTAAAGCTCCTGCAACATAAATTGAGAGGAGATCCATATGATTAATGCAAACTTGACCGAAAAAAATAGGGTAAGGTCAACACATATCAATTTCCCCACACTGAAAGAGCTGACAGCACCTGTAATGAGTAGCATTTATACCCTTACTAAAAAATAATTAATAAGTCATTCTGTTCTAGCTGTTTTTATGTGATGCTATCCTGCAACAGAAATCTCTTACAAACTTAAATAACAATAAAAAAATTGACTCACTATGTTCATTTTCTTACAGGAGCAGGTTTGTTTCTATGCATTCTCTGTTTTACTACCTCTGCATGTAAGAAATGTGCTGTTGTTTTGTTGCAGCCTGACTTGGAATCATTATGCAAATTACAGTGCTCATTCCTGCAGAAATAAATTACTAAAAAACCTTGAATAAAAAAGGGGTGGGTGGGTTTCGAAAGTTAACTTTATTAAGTTAACTTTATTAAGTTAACTTTATTGTAGATGTGAAAATGGTTGGTTTTGATTAACTTTCTTCAGTAAGGAGTACTTGCCCTGAAGAAGAATTTATAGAAAACAACTAAAAGTAGTGATATCTAGCTAATCGTACTAAAGAAAGGGATACATCTCATGTGCTGAACCTTGATGTCTGATGTTGTTGTCACCAATCATGCTCAGCAATGTACCTTCTCCTAAAGTTCAGCATCTAGTCAACAGACTAGTAAGTTATCGCTGAATCTTATTAGTTAGAAAAAAAATTAGAACAGAGCATCAGAATAACTTACTGAATATTAGTATGTTAATTTTGAAAGACAGTGAAAGTCATCCTTTGTCTGAATGACAAGACATTCTTGTGTGGGATAATCACTCTTTCTTACAGGGATAAAAAATCATTCATTTGGACAATAAGAGAGAAAAGGTGAGAGATTCGTGAGATGGGTACTAAAGCATGGGGAGCTCATGTGATGATGGTGAAATCTCCTAGATTTGAGACTGGTTCATCTCTTTCCTATATTTTCCTATATTTCTACTGTGTTTCCTCTTTTTCCTCCTTTATTCTGTGTTTTCAGATGGTTCTGAAGTAAATTGATGTTGAGTCTACCAGTACTGGATATAAATGCTTTAAATGGCTGTTAGATTTCATAAATCTTTATTGTATGTCTGCCTCTCACTATACATGAATGAGAATCTGTTGGGAGATACAGATTAAAAATTGAATAAATCTACTTAATTATATGAGTTGAGAAAAATACTGAGAGTCATTATTACAGAGAGCAAATAAAGAATGGGTATTGGCAGTCAGACTGTAAGACACCTGTGGCGCGTTAAGCCCAGTAGGCAGCTAAGCACTACCCAGTCGCTCGCTCATCCTTCCCAGTAAGGTCGGAGAGAGAATTGGAAGGTTAAAAGAGAGAAAATTCTTGGGTTGAATTAAAGACAAATTAACAAGTGAAGAGAAAAAAAAAAAAAAAACCCAGCCAGAAACCCCCAACAAATTATGCACAAGTAATTCCCTACATGGGCAGACCCATGCCCAGCTAGTGCTCAAGCAATGGAAACTTTGGGAAAACTACCACCCAAGTTTTATTGCTCAGCATGATGCTGTATAGCATGGAATATCTCTTTAGCCATTTTGGGTCCTCTGTCCCGCCTGTGTCCCCTCTCAGCCTATTGACTGGGGTGACAGAGTGATAAGCAGGGAAGGCCTTGAGGTCGTGCAAGCACTGTTCAGCAACAGCTAGAAGATTGGAGAGTTATCATCACTGTTTTGATCACCAGTCTAAAACATAGCACCATATGGGCTGCTATGAAGAAAATTAAATCCATCCCAACCAAACCCAGTACAACAGTCCAGAAGTTGACTCTGGCTCAGTAAGTCCTGATATTTTTGACTGTTGAAAGCTGGATGCTTGTATCTTCTCTCATTTCCCATTTCTTATTTGTTTTCTAAGAACATGCTTCTTATTGTTGAAGAAAGAAGACTAGGATAGATAAACTTTGAATCTCTTTCCAGTGAGACCATTCTTCAGATACATAGATACAGCTTGTGTACTTTATTTGGACCCCATGGTGATTAAGAACTAATTTGTAGGCCAATGTATTTTAAGCTGGTATTAGCTTAAAATTAACTACTGGACTAATTCCACTGTGGTTTAGCTTGTTTCAACTATCCTTTTATTTCTCTGATGATGTTCTACAGCACCATAATCTAAGATAATTCAGAATATTTTCAACTTCTGTCTTTATAAGACAATGATATTTATGCATATACACTCTCCTGGTAATTATATGGGGCATTTTGACTTCTGGGTTTTTTTTTTGAAAGGCGAAGTATATTCTTATCAATCTCAAGAATCAAGTGTTTAATCACCAAAATATCTACTATTATCAAGAAAATATGGATGCAGGCCACACACTACACAAAAAGGCATCGCTTGTGATGATATTATCTATTTATTGTGTTGAAAAAAACATTCACATGGAGATAAACAGATACCTGTCAGAGTTTGTAGCTGATTGGCCCCTTAACAGCCCAGTGGCTTTGTATGTATTTATTGACGAGAATGAAATCCTCTTCCCTTCCTAATACAGACAACACAATGGCATGTTAGACAAAGACCTAGCAGGGGTACAGGGGTATGATAAAGGATTGATTGATGTTGTCTTATTTCCTCATTTACCTAACTTTCCGTCTTCAGTATACATACTGCCATCTGAGAAAGAGATCCCATATACTCCAGAGTTTTTCAATCAATCTTACCTTTCTTCAGCCTCATTAAATCACTCAGTTCACTGCTGTGAAAATGATTTGAATGTCTCTGTTTGTTAAAATAGATGATACTCCGACTGTGTAGGGAAACAGTTTCATTTTACTACTAACTGATAGCTACTGTAAACTTCATTAATTTAAAACAAATCAGGTGTGAAGGTTATTTATTACTCGGGACATTGAACACATTTTGAAAGGTTTGTCTGAGTTCCTTATTTTGCAACCAAATTGTACTCACCAAAATGTTTGTGCATAGTTCGATTTCTATTTGTTTTTGTTTACTAGTCAAGAAATTACATAATCTTATCCACAGAAACAAGACATTTGTTTAAAAACAATTGAAATTATTTTTCCAGTCAGAAGATGGTTAAAAGTAAGGACTTAACGACTTCTACTACTACCTGATCAGAGACACAGCATGTTCCCCACTAATATTTGTCTCTCCACCCAAATTGCTCTATGCCAACTTGCTAATCCTTTTTATGCCATGAGCAAAACAGAACAATCTCAAGACCACAGGACAATTCAACTTATTCAGATATTCTCAGGTGCACCTGTCAAGTGTGCAGCTATTTTTTTATTTGAAATAAGAAGTTGGTTATTAACATCTTATAACTGCTGCCCAGCAAGCTTCAATTCTTTACTATCACAAATACTATAGATTATAGGGAATGGTAGCACAAAACAAGAAATTAAAGCATTAGAGGTGTTAATTTAGGTCATCCTCAAAAAGTTTGAGTGTTTATCTCCTTATACTCTAAGCCTCACAACAGATATATTGTGATATATGTTAAAAATAGATGTTGGCCTAGAGGTATTAGGGTATTGGAAAGAACCTTAGCCTGGAGACTAGTTTTTAAGCCTCGAAGTATGTCTTTTACAGCAGGGTAGGCAGTAAGATAGGGGGGTATTGAGCAGCTCAAAGTGATTACTAAACTAATAAGAATTTTAGAAGGTTTTGGTTTTTTTAATTATCGTTTGCACAATTTTTAACATAGTGGTCCACAGACTCTATTAGAGTCCTTATGTACCACCCAAAAAGAGTAATGTGCTCAAAAAACAGGATAAAGGTTTTCATCTTGAGAGACTAGATGTGAAGAACTCTTCCTCTTGTATTAGGCTGATCCAAGGACAGTTTAAGAAGGGGAGGGAGCAGCTGGGTTGGGAAGTTTCGGTGGAGGATGTGGAGGGATTTTAATTAATTGCTCAGTGATAGGGGTTCACTCAGTATCAATAATAGAAGAAATCAAGTAAACTGCCTGAAAATGAAAAAAAACCAACAAAGCAACAAATGAAATGAAATACACTTGGAGTGCTGCAAACAGACTTATATAGTAATTGGTGTGTCACAGCTACACATAAGACCCCATAGCTGACCTGTAGTATGGAAAAAAAAAGACATTAGTAAGTGTAAAACAATCTGACATCTCAAAGGATAACAAATTAATCATTAATAACCAAGCAGGACCTTTCTACTTTTCTGAGGCTTGAAACACAAGTGCACCATTGGCCAGAGTATCTGCAGTTTGGGAAGATATCCAAATTTGAAATATTAATCATTTTACTGCCATAAAAAACATTTAAAATCCATCTTCAGCAGCCCCACAATATATGAGGCAGTGAAAGGCGGTTGCTTAAAGTATAAATCTTTAGGTCCATTGGTAATGTTAAGTTTAGAATCATATACATCTGTTTATGTAACTTTACAAACTTTCAGATAAAGCTATGCTAAATGGATCAGTGACTCTGTCCCGACCTGGTTATTGCTGCAATCATCAGCTGGAGTGATTAGAAGCAGACTGTGCTTTCTCTCTGCCAGCTTTAACACTCCCTCAGAAGTGCAAATCCAAGAATAACAGAGGCAAAAGATAGAAAAGATCTTCCGGTTCATCTACTCTTCACCCAGCGCCAAGTTTGGTAAATCCACATGTGCATGGAGACTTCACAGGAGATTTTCCTGTACCTTAGGGAAGACTATGCGTGGGCTCTGCTCAGAAAGCAGGCATTTGGGGAGGCCTCATCTTTGTCAGGATCTGTTAGGAAGCTGTTCTACCTGATCTGCACAGACCTGGGGAGATGACTTTGGGGAAGGCAGGGTATTGCCTCACGGGTGGTTTGCAATTATGCTATCAAATACACCAACACTGTGCAGACAGTGTGGAGAGTCTGCAGTTCATATGTATTTGACCTGTGTCTTGGATCTTTTTTCTTTCGAGTGTCATTGAGAATTCTCTTGCTTATTACAGAGCAATAAAAGAGTTTTGAAGTCATTTTAAAAAAAATAAAATAAAAATATCAGCCTTGGTACTGGTTTACAAATCCTATAAACCACTGCCATATAGAGCTGGGAAATCAGCCACTACCAAAAGTCTGTGTGTGGAGCTCAGTGGTTACCATTGCAAATGAGACCTCTGCTTTTGATTAAAACTGCATTATTCTGTGTTAATAGCTATCACTGAAAAAACAGGAAAAGACATCTCCTCAATTAATGATTAAAATGATCCACATGATAGCTGACTAATAATGATGCAGAAAATGTTTTTTACAGACAGGCAATCAAATCTTTCCTGGGTTTATAAAGCTTATTGTTATGCAGTTATTAGGCTTTGCCTTTGACACGCTATACAGTATCTAATTGTTCCAGCCAGGTGTGAAGGTATGAAAACAAAAGATGAGGAATGATGGTGACTTGAGCACTGTGATTTCAGGGTTAGTGATTGGTCTCATGTTGTATCAATCAAAGTCAGTGGAGATAGTAATATTCAGTTGGGAAGAGCCATTAGGAGAAGTTATTTTTTTTAAATGAAGTATTGATGAATGCTCAAAAAAAACAAAAAAAAAAGATTCTTAGGGGGATTTTTCAACAAGGGACAGGTCCCAATCCTTCCTTTTAGAGCACAGTAGCAGGATTCCATCTGCTGAAGAAGAATCTTTTAAAACAGAATCTTTGAATGGCAGTGCAATGGGGGAGAGAATATGTGTTAAAATAGGAAGAAAACACATTAGGAATATACACTAAAGAGAGGACAGAAAATAATGATGAAGAGAGAAAAAAAAAGAAAGAGTAATTCTTTAGAATCAACATAAGAATCTGCTTTTAGGGAAAGGAACTGGTCTGTGGCATGTTCTGAAGCTAAAGCTGCAGCGGGGCTCACATACCTATATTTGAGCAATCTGGCGTACAGGAATTCATTGCTGAGCTAGCCAAAGGTAGGCTTTTCTTCCTTGGGGGAAAAACCACCCATCCAGAAAGAGGGAATATAACATCCCAGTACAGGTGTAAAGTTGTCACTGCTGTTGTTGCAAAGGACAAAATAAGGAAATATGTGTAAAAATGCCCAATGCTTTGCCTAGAGAAAATAAGCAGCATCGTAATCTTAACTTCCTACTTCTATAGGTATGATCTAAATATGATCTTGTCAGTAAAGAAGACAGTTTGGCTGCTATAAATCCTTATATTTTGTCTGAATTTTTGAAGGTACAGCAATGGCCATTGCATTAATCACAACACTGTAACTGAATTACTGGAGGTGAAACTAGCAGATTCACTTTTACACTTTCCGCCAGTGGAAAAAAAGAATCTTTTTTATCTGGGACTGCATGAGTACAGGAACTGTTAAATCATTAAACCAATATTTTAGATATTATGCTTTTTTTAATCTTTTTTCAATACCTGACTAAAGATCAGGTTTTCAAAGCTTCTTTTCACTCATCCTTTCCCATTACAATGCATAGATTAGATTTGATTAACTGCTAGAGAGCGAGTTCTTTTGAAAGTTTTTCCACTATCTGGAAACAAAAGTATTTTGCAAAGCTTGTCCTAACTGTTGTTGCTTTCTGAAACTCCTGACTATAATGCTTACTACTGCTTCACAAACTAATAATCTTTATTTCTTAGTTTTATAATAAAAGTGATTTTGACATGAACTTCTCAGTAGAAAAGAAAAATTGGATGCTGTAAATTATGTTTTCAGTTATTTATTATGATAATTATGTTCATAGCCATAATTTCAACTGTTACTATTACAATTATCTTTTCATTTTTCATTTTTAAAATGTTCTTGTTTGTTTCTAGATAATACTTTTCTTTCATTCCTTCATGACTTTTCTTAAAAAAGTTAAAATTCAGGAAAAGAAAGCTGGGATAGAATAGCCATAAACGATGAAAACTCTCTGCCTTCAGAATAGAAATGTCAGGGAAAATTCTCTTCCTCTTTGTTACCACAGGATTTATTATGCTGTCCCAAAAAGGTGTCTGTGTTATCTATAGGTGGGGAAAGTATTTCTTTGTGTCTGCTCAGGCGTTTTGAGTGATAGGATGGGCAGTTGTCTGTATATAAGTTAGGCAACTTAGAGGCAGTCCTATGAGAGACAAACATGTTTGGGTATGCTCAGGGAGCTTTTCATCTCATCTGTGTCAGATGTCTACTTTAGCAGAATTAGACAAATCACTTGCTAGAAGTCCGTAATTCTCTCTGTGAAGAGACAATACACAATAAGTACTTACGTTTGGTTAGATGAATCCCACTTCAAATGTACAGACTAGTAAACTCTGATTAAAGGTCTTGCTTTAGGCACAGCCTGTTGTCCGTGGCAGTAGGCATAGGAGAGCAATGACATCACAGTTTTAAGCAAAAGAGAAGGAGGTCTTCCTGATCTCACAAAGGCAGCTGCAGCTTCTTCAACATGTTATTTCTTGAGAAGTTGCCTTCTACAAGCACCACCTTCCCCAAATGGCTCATGTTATAGAGACCATGCAAACTTCCCAGTAACACGCATGCAGAGCTCTATTGTCTTCCTATGCAACCTCACCCTTTGCTACCACCATAGACTTTACTATTTACAGGAATTAGACTATATGAAAGACATTTTTCCCTGTTTTGAGAACAGCAAAAATTAATTTTGTTCATAATACAGAGAAGTCGTCAGCTGTCTGTAAATGGGACTGACTGTAACAGAGCAAGCTCTAGGCTTCTTGCGATGCAAGAAAAATACATTTTTACTGTCAAGGAAGCTCTTGAGATATAAGAAGGGAAAGTGCTCAGTGAAAGGTCTGATTACAAAGTGAGGGAGGCTGAGAGACACCTCAGCGGAGAGAAGGAGAGCGGACAATAGGTATTCATCAGACTATGCCAGATGTCAGGGAACACATAGGCAGGTGTTTAGTTTCTTTAATTCTCTCCTATCTAGGAGCTACACTCCTATCCTCCTCACCTTCTTCCTCAGAATCTCTGCCCCTTTTCCTCCGTCTGGTCCACCCCCACTTCCATATTCCCACAGGCCTTTATGCACCCACCCTGAGAATTCATTGCCTCTGCTTATTCCTCCCAAAAGCCCCTGTTTAATCTCTTACACCTCTTGGCATCCTGAGGGAAAGGGAAAGGGAGGAGGAGAAGAGGAAAGTGGCTAGGGATCAGGATGCGGTGGTCCAAGATCCAGGGCTTTCTACACCTTCTGCTGTCTTGGGTTATATCTGAAGTGATGTTGCAGAAAAGGTTCATTTCTTGTAGCAGAGATTTAGTTTTCCTTTACATCTCCCTGCTGCCTCCCTCCGCCCTGCTCCACATTTCTCCATAGCACTAATGTTATTTATACTAATTCTGTATTCTGGGCATAAGAAGATCAGAAAGCATGCCTATGCGAAACAAGTTACCATTCCAGGCAGCTGTTAATTCTACCTATGCAATAAATTGGCTCTGAAAGTTATCAACATATTTGCATCAGTTTACAAGCCCCAGGACATCCCAAGAGGGACGGAACTGTCTGCTTCTTCCAACAGGAAGAAGGAGGAGAACAGGCAGGCAGGAATGGTGTTTATGCTCTTGCTTGGAATTTTTTTCCGTTTTGATGAGTCTGTGTCATCCTCTATCATCCTCCTACATTCAGGAAAGGGCAAAGGAAGTACTTGGTATGTGCATGAGTTGAAACCAAATGAAAAATAGCAACAATACAAAAGAAAAAACCACAACAAAAACAATAGAAAACATATTTTTATGAAGCAGAAATCTTCCTTTTCATCCAGCATTGACTTCAAGTATAATATTGTGTTTTACAGTACAGATTAATAAAATTGTTCAATTGCCTTCAAAAGAATCTCAAGAATTATACTTTCTTTTTTCATTTCAAGTTTTCAGAAGTGTACATTGATAATGAATTACAGCTAGATATATGCTACAGCATATTAGTTATTAGCAGCAGCTCTAATCTTTCTGCTTTGCACAAAAATGTCATGCAAAGAACACTAGCAAAATTACTTTTATAGTTTTAAGACATATATCATATTTTAATTTAACTGCACAACATAGTAAGTTCTTTGACTTCTTAAATGGAGTACCGTAATTTAAAATCATGCAAGGACAAATAGCTGGACTAAAAATTCCACTCAATTTCAGAATTACTGTGAAGTCATGGCCAAAAATTATATATAATTAAACATAACTACAAAAGGTTTTCTCCATCTACTGGGTGCCACATCACTTGCTGCTTCATTAGTAATAAGGCATATTATTCCCTGTGATACAGTGCAAACTATAATTATAGGTTATTTTGAGGCTTTCATTACAATCTCCTGTTTTTATGTGCAGGTGAATTTCAGAACAATACTTCTTTGAGGGTAAAATTTTCCAAGTTTAGTCTCGCCTAAATGTTTGGGTTTGTTTGCCTTTTGAGGTATGAAACTTCTGAGGCAAGTCACTCCAGGTGCTTTGGAGAGGAGAATAAATATAACTTTTCAACATCACTATAAGCTTTTTTTTTTTTTCTTAATAAATAGGTAGCTAGGAAAAAAATGCCCTCTTAGGCTCTGTGGTTTGGAAGTGAGAGCTTAAAGAAATCAGAATGTTCTAAACCATTGACGTGTGTTGGCAATTCTGGGCTGCTCTGTAGGCCACCTAGGTAGCATCACTGGCCATGTGCCTCTGGCAAGTCAACCCATTCCTCTGGTCTGTTTTCCATTCACAGCAGTGAACTTACCTACACTGACAGATTTACAGCAATGATGTCAAGTGAGTGGCCTCAGCTATCAGACCAACGCTCCACAGTGGTTGTGCCCATGATGTTTCTGAGGACCAGCTCCTTGGGAGCAGACAGAAGTGTCCTTTTGGCATAGGCTGGAGTCCATTCTTCCTTGCTTCCTTCCTTGTTTCCTTTTTTCCTCCCTTTCTCTCCTCTTTCTTTTTCCCTTCCTTTCCTTCCTAGTGGTATTGTGTCCTCCTGAATTCTGGGTAACTCCTGCAAGGAGTTCAAAGGACATATGGGGCAAAAGGAGTAAAATCCAAGATTTTACAGGCAGCACAGGGCTATACTGTGTGTTTGGAGCTTTCCTAGACACAGAATACCCTGAGAACTGCACTTAGGTTTATGTTTCAGAGGGAACCATACCATTGAACTACACGGGTAATAGAAGAGAAATGGCAAGGCTTCACACCATTCACACCATGGAGTCCCCCACAAACAATGTGAAGGGCAGCATAACCTCCTCATTTCTGCTTCTGCTGGTGGCACCAGGCATGAAACACTTGGCCCTTGTTGTGAATCGTTGCCACCAGTTCAAGACCTGGCAGTCCCACCCACCGACAGAGGTCAGTACCCAAACATCAAGTGACATCACTTTTCAACAGGTGACAGGTTTCCTCTGCAGGAATAGAGAAAAACATAACAAGATTGTTTTTTATTTGTACAGTGCAGAGATCAGCTTTTATTCATCTCTAAGTGGCAGTGCAGGGCAAGATGGAACACAGCCCTAAGATGCTGGTGAGTGAGTCCACAGTAAAAGAGAGTCTTAGCAGCCCTAGGATAACACAGTTATTCTAAGAGATCATTACTAACTTCTTGTCCTATTGTTGTCTTCCAATATCAAGGGCAGTCTTACGGACATCTCTACCACAGATTGACCTGCCGTCATCCAGCTTAATTTCAAGATGCATCTTGGGCAAAAGCTATTTAGAAAGGACAGGGAATTAGATTGGCATTGTGACACAATTTGGACTATTCTGTGGCAGGAGCTTGCCAGCACTTCCTCTGCTGCCTTGGCTGAGTCAAAGGAGGCCATGCTTGCCACTGGTTGCACACTGAGAAAGTCTCTCTCCAATATTTCTGTGACAAGGCAGGGGTTGTGTCAGCTGTAGCACACATAGCCCCAGGCAGATTCATCCCCCGATTTAAGAGCTTCCACTACTGCAAATAGCTCTCCCACTTCTTTGCAGGGTTATTTCAGCTCTCAAATGGCTGTCTTTCTTTGGAAATATATGTGTCTTTTTAAAGCCAAAGCTGTTACAGATCAGGATGAACTAACAGCATAAAGATGGTTCTCTGGGAAGATTCACAGCCTCATTTAGTCTCATTCCTTTTTAAAATTGCCATGTTGATGATTGATCTGAAAGAGAAGATGACTTTCTTATATCTTGTATAATGCAAAATCTTTCTTCTGTCATCTCCAGAGCCAAGTACAGAAAAGGTGGCATCTAAGATATCTGGAAAAGTCTAATGAAAGGACAATGAGTCTAATACTGTGGGGAAAGCCAAACACAAACCTAACGAGTGTTTGGATGCATTGTTTTGCATTTTGAGTTGCTCTGTACAGCATAGAATATACTTTTCTATCTACACAAACTGCTTGTATTCCTGAAAGTGACTTCTCTTGACATTGCCTACTTCTTGTGGGTTTTTTCCTTCACAGGAAAACTAGGTTAGGCTTCATTTCCCCATGACTTTCAGAGTTACCATGGGGAGCATTTTGTGGCATCTGTCTGAAAACAGAGCACTGAACTATAGGGATTCCTGCTATCTGAGGACTTGTCTGAAGACTGTAGGGCAGAAGACAACAAAGTGTTCTGTCGTAAACTGTCACAAAGTCAAAAGTCAACAGGAGTAAAGTGAGTAAAATATCTTGTGTCCTTTCATAGAATCATAGAATGGTTAGGGTTGGAAGGGACCTCAAAGATCATCTAGTTCCAACCCCCCTGCCATGGGCAGGGACACCCTCCACTAGACCACATTGCCCAAAGCCGCGTCCAACCTGGCCTTGAACACTTCCAGGGATGGGGCCCCCACAACCTCTCTGGGCAACCTGTTCCACTGCCTCCTTTGACACACTGATGTGGGAAAGAGCCTTATGTCCTATGCCTCCTGCCTTTGAACAGATCTGTTTTGAGTCTCCCAGCCCATGCTGTGCTGTGCCTATTTGTACTGGTATGTGTCTGGGTTCCCAAACACATCTGTAATCTCCCTTCATGGAAAAATATTTATGCTTTAATGCACACTAGGATAGCTAACTGAAGAACATCTAGGAACTCATCAAAGTAGCTTAGCCCTCGCTGACCCCCATTCTCCCCCCCCCCCCAAAAAAAAAAAAGAAAAAAAAAGGGAAGTTTTTAGGTGATCCAAATCCATCAGGATGATATTAGGTCCCATGTGGCACCTAAGCCCTATAGGAGCAGTTTAAGGAAGTCTAGTACCCAATATTTAACATTTGACTCATGACCCTTAACTTGTTCCATAACTTACAGGGAAACAGTTTCATTTATTTATGAGGTGCATTTTAATACTGGCTGATGGGATAATGTCATGTGGTATATATATGTTATGATTCAAGGGGAGTATTGGAAGGGTCCTACCTGGGAGTTGCTATTACTTGTGAGTTCGGTAGTATGCCCAAGCAATTCTCATCCTGCACCACATAGAAATCTATGGAGTGTTCTGGAGTCCCATAAGAGCTTGTATGGTGCATGTAGGTAGGCTGTTCCAGCCTAAAGCATTCTTACTTGGATGGAAATGGGGTGAAATCTAGCATAGCAGTATAGCCTTGGCTCATCTTATCTCTTTTAGGTTTCCATCATTGTTATAACAATATTCACTTGTCATTTTAATAATTATTCTGCTATTAGAAAATATTATAAGAAGATATAAAATGAGTTATGTTCTCAGTGTAGTCTGGTTCTTCAGTAGATATATTATCAGTTCCTATTTTTAAAAGCATATCATGTGCACAGGGGACTGGAAAGGCTATCAATAAGACTTCCGGTATAATAGGTAAATATTTATAAATAGAACATGTATTATTTACCTGACAAATACCCTGTCAGAGCTGTTCTGGTCTTTTGCACACTGTAAATATGTGTTCAGGTGGATCTCATTATTTTTAATTGTGTTGTGAATATTTCTACTTTTAAAGATTGCTAAATTGATACCAGTTAAATACTGCCAAAGCTGTGACAGATGAAGTTCAGAAGAACACTGACCTAACACTGACCTCATCTTCTACCTGAAAGCAACGGTCTCTGAAGGTGTTGAGAACTAGTTCATTATTCATTTCTTCATAGGTTTGCGTCTTGTTTCAATTTAAGTTATCATGTTGGTTCTGCATGGTGATATATTCCTTTTCATGGCAGACGAAGAGGCTGAGTTAAATCCATTTTATGAAGGTCATCCACAGCCTTGAACCTTGATCGCAGTAGTGAGATGCAAGTATTTTATTCACTGTGTCAGGTTGTCCTTCTCACGTACAGTGGTAGGATTTTTTTTTTTAACTAAAGTCAAGTACTCTTGTGTCTGATGGCCCATAATAACCTGTCATCAGTGTATATATTAAAACTTCATTAAACAAGAAGCCAGAGCCACTCCTAGAGCTTTAGTGCAGGGAATATGATCAAATCTTGTTAAATATATATAGTGAAAAAATCTAGAAACTGTTGGTCATAAAAAATGTTTCCAAATTAAATGCTCCTATGTTTACATTCCTGCTCTATTTTTCAAATAGCCAAGGATGATAGCTCACTTTACAGGTGGCCAAATTCATCACGGAGAGGATGTCACTTAGTGGATGCAGCTCTTTCCCTTTCATGTTGGTTGTTCTGAATATGGTCACAATTGTCATTTTCCATTTAGGCCACGCATTGGGATCCACATGGGAGGTCTGTTGCACCATTTTCCAGTTTATTTCATTGTACTTTCAGTTGTTACGAGATTCCTTTCTGCAAAAAAAGGAACGATATTCTTGGCTGAAACCAACTGCATTCTGGAATCCTGCTGCCTCCCATTGCTTTCAGAAGGTTTTCTAGTTTTTCATCTACTCAGTTGGTCTTGCTATTTTTGTTTATTTTAGTGCTAAAGAGGAATGGGAGGCACATTAGCATTGTGTCCCAATTTTTGGCAATTATTGTTGACAAGCTACTATATAATTCTGGTATTTATCAAAAATAGCACATACATTTCAAAGCAACAAGAAACTGATGTATAGAATGCACTAAAGAACACAGGAAAATTTTGTAAGTAATGCACTGGATTTTAGGATGTATGGGTTTAATTTTCAGATGTTATTTTAGATTCCCATAGTCTTGAAAGCTCTTGAGGGAAATTAGCCAATAATGACATTGCACCATAACTTAAATCAATCCACTATTCTAATGCAACGCTCCTTTAAAGAAAATGCACCCTTTCAAAATGAAATCAGTTTTGGCCTGGTAATAAAGTAACATGATTTTCTGATTACAATTTTACTGACATATGAAAAGCAGAGAGAAAAATAGTCTTCCATGTGACTAGTCTCCTTTAAAAGGGATTAGAAAAACAAACTTCTGTTTCTAAATCTTACCCAAACCCCAGATTTTTGAGAGTTTTTATCTCTTCTGATTTTTCTTTATAATGGTATACGCCAGCTCTGAGAATTTTAAAAATACTGGTGTGAGCAGAAAATGACAGCTTCAGCCAAGCAAAGAAGGAAGTGCTGAATGCTGGCTGAAAAGGCTCACTCCCTGCTTCAGAAAATTTCTTTCTTTTGCTTAGTTAGAGTTATTGTATAATTTGGGTAGTTTCCAATATTTGATTTTTATATTCAGGCATGCTATCATGATCTCAAATTCTCTTTCTAAAGAAAGAGAGCAGGGCAAGAAACCCAAAGTAGCTGTGCCTCAAGACTTCATAGCTTGAATTCATGATTAATATATCACCAGTATAAGGATGTACTGAAAACTGTAAATTGACTGCATTCAGGTAATGTTGTATGATGAAGTTAATAACAAACATTCAGGCACATACTTTAAAAAAAACCCAAAAAACCAAAAAAAAACCCCAACAAACAAAACCACCAAATCCAGACAGTAAAAACAGCTAGCTCTTATCACTGCTTTGGTTTCCAACTCAGCTATCATCTATCAGTGGTGCTACAGAAAGGGAGAGTAGAGAGAAATCTTTGTTTACCATGTGGAAGGTGAAAAAAAAGATAAAATTTTGATTTTTTTGCCAGGAACTTATCCTCTTTCTGTCTTGTCACAATAATGTCTTGCATCACATGGAGAATGTCTTGACTTAAAATGCATTGGTAAGCTGTTTCTGTATAATGGAGAGGAATAGCTTACATTTGAAAAAAAATCCAGACCAAATATAAACAGATGAATGTAGAGATCATTAGAGCTATTTTCTAGATAGTTAACTAACACTAGTTAACTAAAGAAATGAAATCCTGTTCCACCTAAAAAGTTGGAATGTTTCTCCGGGAAGTGTTTTTTTTTTCTAAGAGGATTCAATAAGATCCCTTGGGCAAGGAAAGGTGAAAAAAATCTTTGATTTGCCTGCTGCATAACTCCTGTATTTGAAAATGCTGTTGGAGTAGACATGAAACTCTGTAGGCAAGGCTGGTTTTCTTTAATCAAAGCAGAAGAAAGCAAAGCCTGATACCAGGTCTCTGTCAGAACTAAGGGCTCCTACTTCTCAAACTGCCACAGTTGTTTCTTACTTTTTTTGTTGCTGTTATTTACTTACCACTATTTGAGAGTTAACCTGGAAAATCATTAAAACTTCTTTTGAGATAAATTATAATATTGTATGCAGCATACATCTTTTCCTAAATAAAGAGTCAAACACCTCACAAAACCGGGCATGCTAAAAAATATTTTCTATATTATCAGCTTCTCAGCAAAGATGGCTAAAATCCAGAAGAAACTGTTCTGAGTTACTTAGTTGTCCCTTCTGGGTCCGACTCTTGAACTAGAAGATGCAGAGTGCGTGAGATCTGGACCCGCAGGAATGGCTTTTATGCGAATGTGCTTCCTTACATTTACATTGTGTTTGACATTTTTGAGGTTGATTTCTTCTGTGAACTGTTAGCCTATGGCTGGGGGCTGGAATGAGATTAAGCTCATTCCCAACATAAAAGACATGAACAAGGAAAAAATACAAGCCTGTGTTTCTGAGTAGCTGAAATATAGCTTTTGGCTTGATTGCACAGTCTTTATTCATATTAATATAAACTTATTGAGGAAAGAAGGCTTACCAGTTTCAATAGGAGGAAAAAAAAAAAAAAAGAACCACAAAACAACCCAACAAAAAAACTTAGTGACTACTGCGAATAAGTATTCATCCACAGAAGCAAGATTTGCACAGTCTAGTCCAGTTAATAGTAAACTATTATAGACATTTATTTGACTATCTTTTGTATGATTCTTGGCCAGAAAGCCTTGAGGATAGAGTACTCTGCTTTTCTTACCAGGGGAAAGAAGAAAAGCCAGTTCTGATCAGCCTTATTTGCATGTAATTTACCCATAATTCCACCTGCCAGCTTTTGATTTTTTGATTTATTTGTGCCAGCGGATGGTTTGGCACCTTACTACTCCCAGGAACAAGGGAGGTATAAAGTTGATTTGGAAGCTACCTTTTCCTCTCAGCTGTGACAAGTGTAAACTCAACATAGCTGAATGCTCTGAGCTGTCCCCACAAAAATACTTTGGCACTTAAAGATACATCAAAGTCCAAACTCCAGTTTCTTGCTGCCTAACCTTGCAGCTCCCTCCATTTTTTTTCAGAATAAGAGCTTCTTGATACTCACCTAGATACTTAAATGTCTGCTTATGGACACTCCAAGAATCACCCACACCCAGGCTGTGCTGCTCATTAGCTGTCTTGTTTGTACTTGAGACCTATAGAGTTACAATTTTGACATTTTGCTGGTTGTTTCATTGTGGGATCTGCTTAGGAAACTGCTGTGAGCACAATGATTAGTTCATTAAAACATGGTGTGAGTGGGTAGTGAGTGCCTTAGCTCCTGGCTGCTCTCTTCTCATTCCTCCTTAGCATGCTGAAATCTTCAGCTGGGTGTACAAAGTGGAATGACGGAACAGAAAGGACAAAAGTAACAAAGATATACCAAGAAATACATTATGGCCAGCCACTGGAGTACTTAGAGGGCTGGGAAGTAAAGGCTAAATTCTCAGGGAGCAGAAGTAAGATTTCATCTCATATGCCAGCTAAATGTTGCTGAATAAAAAAGGAACACCACCAAGAGCTGGTGGCATATTTTATGAGATGCACATGTGTAGTTTAGTGAGAATTTTCATAGATGTGAATTGAAAGTGGAAGGAGTTGCCTTCTTTCAGCCAGAGGTCGCGGACTATTCTCTTTGAATGGTGGTTCTTCAAGCTCTGCTTGAGAACGTCCCATTCAGCAGCCTGGATTCCATGAAACTGTTTTGGGCAGCTAACTCTGCCCCTAGAGGCAGATCATGGCCCTAACTCAGGGCTTCAAGGCACTCATCTTTGTGTAGCTAGCTTGTAGCTTTAGTTACATTATTTATCTCAAGAGTGACACATTTTTGGCCTCGGCTGACCTAACTAAAAACAATCTCATGTGTTTTCATGTTATACACATTAGGAACAGATGTAACAGTTACTCACTGATCAAGTGTAAAAGATTATTACACTGGAGAGTCAGACTGCTGTGGTCCTTTAAGATATTCAGTTGCCAATTTTCATGAAAATACAATTTCATAAACTTTCTATCTTCAACAGAAGATAAATAAAATGTACTGCATATATATATTTGTTTTCATTGACATCAGTATATTTTCTCCAATAAATTGATTGTCTATAACTTTTTTTCAGGATGTGAATGACTTTTTGTTCATGGTTGATGTGGCACATGGGTTAATATGTATGATCATTTGTACAACTCTATTACTAAAGGTAGAATCATGGAATCATAGAATGGTTTGGGTTGGAAGGGACTTCAAAGTTCCAAACCCCTGCCATGGGCAGGAACACCCTCCACTTGACCAGGTTGCTGAAAGCCCCATCCAACCTGGCCTTGAACACTTCCAGGGATGGGGCATCCACAACCTCTCTGGGCAACCTGTTGCTGTGCCTCACCACCCTCACAGTGAATAATTTCAACCTAATATCTAATCTAAACCTACTCTCCTTCAGTTTAAAGCCATTACCCCTTGTCCTATCACTACATGCCCCTGTAAATAGTCCCTCTCCAGGTTTCTTGTAGGCCTCCTTCAGGTACTGGAAGGCTGCTAGAAGGTCTCCCCAGAGCCTTCTTTTCTCCTGGCTGAACAACTCCAACTCTCTCAGCCTGTCTTCTTAGGAGAGGTGCTCCAGCCCTCTGATCATCTTCGTGGCCCTCCTCTGGACTCGCTCAAACAGATCCATGTGTTTCTTGTGCAGGGTACCCCACAGCTGGATGCAGCACTCCAGGTGGGGTTTCATGAGAGCAGAGTAGAGGGGCAGAATCACCTCCCTCAACCTGCTGGTCATGCTTCTGATGCAGCCCAGGACACGGTTGGCTTTCTGGGCTGCAGGTGTGCATTGCTGGCTCATATTGAGCTTCTCATCAGTCAATACCCCCAAGTCCTTCTCCTCAGGGCTGCTCTCAATCCATTCTCCACCCAGCCTGTAGTTGTGCTTGGGATTGTGCCGACCCATGTGCAGGACCTGGCACTTGCGTTTGTGGATCTTCATGAGGTTTGCACAGTCCCGCCTTTCAAGCCTGTCAAGGTCCCTCTGGATGGCATCCCTTCCTTCCAGTGCATCAACCACACCACACAGCTTGGTCTTGTCAGCAAACTTGCTGAGAGTACACTTAATCCCACTGTCTATGTTGCTAATAAAGATGTCGAACAGAACTGGTTGCAATACCGACCCCTGAGGGATGTCACTTGTCACTGTTCTCCACTTGGACATTGAGCCGTTGATCACAACTTTTTGAGTGTGACCATCCAGCCAGTTCCTTATCCACTGAGTGGTCCATCTGTCAAATCCATGTCTCTCCAATTCAGAGACAAGGATGTCATATGGAACAGTGTTAAGTGCTTTGCACAAGTCCAGGTAGATGACATCACCAACACTGTAACCCCACCAAATTTGTTAGGCACGATTTGCCCTTAGTGAAGCCATGTTGGCTGTTGTGGCAGATGCACCCACCCCAACAGAGCCTGCAGTAAAACCTTCCCGCCACAGTTTGAATTACGCCCACAGGACATGGGCAGTTTCAGTTGACGGGAGACAAAGCTGGGGTCTTTGGCCAATAGGAACCTACGTGACCACATATGACCACAGGTCAGATTCGAATTGGGTATAAATGCAGTCCCGCAAGGGGGCCATCTTGAGTCGGTCTCCCTCAGGGCAGTGGGTCTGCAGTCGGAGGCTCTCTCCATGGGTTGGGATGCCACTTGCAGTTCATCTTCTGCACACATTGAGACACCTCATCTTACATGGGTGAGTGATTTTGCGCATTTTGGGTCATCAGTTATAAACCTTAGGAGCTCTTAAGTCAGTGGTGTAGTATTAATATCCTGACCGACATCCTGAACATGTGGATTGTTAATGTCAGCTGGAGCCAGAGTGGTTTCAGTTAGAACAAAACCTAGTTTTTCCCTTTCCATCTTGTAAAATAAATGTTTTTGATTGTTTGTTTGTTAACTGGACTGGCCTAGTTTGTGTGGTTCCATGACAGCCGTCACCAGTCACCTCCTTATTTTCCATGTGCCTGAGCATAGTCTCCAGGAGGGTCTGCTCCATGATTTTGCTGGGCACAGAGGTGAGACTGACTGACTAGTTCCCCTAGTCTTCCTTTTTTCCCTTTTTAAAAATGGGGGTAATATTTCCCCTTTCCAGTCAGTGGGAACTTCACTTGACTGCCAGGACTTCTCAAATCTTCTGGAGAATGGCTTAGCAACTTCATCCGCCAGTTCCTTCAGGACCCACGGATGCATCTCATCAGGTCCCATGGACTTGTGCACCTTCAGGTTCAACAACTCGATGGTGTTGCAGTGTGCCATTTGCTAGTATTTAAATGGATTACAGTTTGATGCTTTCCCTGAAAAAAAGAAAAAAAAACAACAAAAAAGAATATTAAACCTGCTGATATTGTTCCTGAAAAGGATGTTCAGGATAATGAAGCATTCTGTCTTATCTTTCAGTCTGTAATTGTGTATAAATTCAGACTTATTTTTGCCAAGCATTTAAAGAACATACCTCAAGTTGTCTAGTATCAATAAATGTTGGTAAGCAGGATGATGATTTTTTCATGATGATCTGATACATATTTTTTTTTAATTAGAAATAATGGATTATGGGATCATAGAAAAGAATGATGCTTAATGTAATGTATTTATGAATTACAAGGAAAAAATCATGTATCTTTGTGTTTTTCCTTTAACTTGTTCCAAATTTCTGCTCCTTGATTATCTTCTCAAATGTTTCCCAAACCAGTAAGTTTGTATGGTCTTTAAGAGATATTTGAATACATCCCTTCACTTTTGATTCTACCATTTGTAAATTTAGTGACACACTGCTAAGTGTAGAATTCAAGGTATTTTCCTTTTCATTAACATACTTGCTAATAGGACATCAGTAGCATGGCTGAAGCTGATTTTTTTTTTTTATACTCCATCATATACCATAGATAAATTTATTTTATGACAAAAATGTACTGTTCAACATGCTTGGGTAAAGCCATACAAAACTGTAAATTCATAGTAACATGGCTACAATGTGTTGTGCTGTGTGTATACTGGCTATCTCCGTGCTTTCTTAGCATTCCTTCAAAACACTTCACTTTTTTATTTTGTGGAGTTTGTTGTCCCATTTGTTCTTCCCCAGAATTGCAGACAATAAGTTATTCTTATGCACAACTTACGCTTATTTTAGCCTATTTAAAGTGCCATTTGTTTTAAAGAGGTAGCACTTTCTATATGCATGCTTGATACATGAAACAATACCAGTTTTATTGGCTCCAGTCTTATTTGGTTCATTGCAAGTAGATGCTGCATTACACATTTTCTGCCAGTTACCAGGATCAATACTTCCATTTCCTTACATGACTTCGTGACAACATTTTCTATTTTCATAAGTGTTGATGAAAGACCTTCCCATGCTGGCCTTTCATACCAGTTGGTCTCAGTCAAAACACTTCCACTATTTTTAGGACAAGATGACGGATTTCAACCTACCGCACAGCAGATGATTTGGTTAGCTATTTCCTTGCCATGAAAAATCATCATCTGCTATGTGTGAAATAACAGACATTAGATTACAGGCTAATAAACCATACTTCCAGGATAATAAATATTCACTTTCTCCCTGTTATAACTTCTTGGAGACCTTTGGCAAAGTAATTTGGACAATAGATACAATAAATCTGTTAAGATTAGCTATCGAGCAATAAGGTTACCTACATCTCAACCACTGCTCCCAAAATTAAAACAATATGTATACTTACACATCCACCTTCTAGGGCATGAACTGATAACTTATTTTATATATAATATAAAGAGTAGAGAATATGCAAATAATTCCAAAGACAAACACAATACTAAGAATCTGTTATGGCTAAAGTACATTTCTTCCTTCACCTTCGTTATCCCTGAGACCAGGGCAAGAAACACAATGTTTCCAAGAGTTTCATCTACTTATGCAATCATGAAAATTGTGACAGCAAAAAAGACCACCTGTGTTTCTGCTGACCTCTGCTTTTTCTGGATAATAAATGTCAAAGTAGAACATCTGGGACCCATACTAAAAGACTTACAACACTTGGAGTTTACCACCTTTCCTGAGGCAAACAATAATTTGACCAAGACAAGTTTAGTGTTAGATCAAAGCTGGAGCACTCTTTGACACTAATGTCTCTTTTCAAAGGTCTGCATCTGATCTGTGTCCATGGATCAAGCCATCTCATGACAACTATTTTCCTGCTGAAAAATGAAGGGATGACTGATGGATGAGACAAAAATTCAGAGATGGGGCCTAGATAATGAGACCCACTTGTACAAAAGATACAAACTTCAGAAGTAATTGAAAAAAATATTTCTCTATTTCAGACTTTGTAAATAACTTTTTTCATCCATATGATAGCATCTTTTAAGGGCTCTTTTGGGACTTCCTCTCTAGAGAGGATGAAGAAAAATATTCTTTAGTCTGTTTAGATTGTGGCATTAAATTGGAGGCATTCAGATACTGTACTGTTAGGAGCCAGACAGATGAAGTTATTAAACAAATGGAGCAGATAGATGGACCAATAGGAAAATGTTTGACTGTATCTGTGCTGCCACTAATTGGATGCCATCCCAGGAAATGCTTGTGTCAGCCTCTGACAGTGACTTTCAAACTATACTGTGCTCTGGATCTTTCAGGTTTTAAGGGAATACTATCTAAACCTCAAGTTAAAAAATGCACCACTTATTTCCCAAACTGTTTAATTTTCATTGATTATTTGTTGGAGCAAATCACATAAGCACATTGTAAAATGGCACATTCACACATGCCATATTTTGCATACAGTTTGAAACAGCTGGTGTGTGATTTTTTCTATTAAAATGGCAGTGGTTTTTAAAATCTGCTCCTCTTTTAGAATGCTCCTCATTCTAAAAAAACCCCCAAAACAACAAAAAACTATAAAAACAAACAAAAAAAAGGCATTATGCCCAGTCCCAAAGGAAGATGTGTCAGATCAGTGAAATTATACAGTAAGGTTTATGTGATAGAAATGCTGAGCAGCAAAATCAGTAAAAGGTGAAGAGGATTTTTATAACTTTTTTGAAAATATATGGGATTCATGTGTCAGACTGCACATTGCCTTCTGTCTCAGAAATTCAAGCTGCAGTCTGAGTGTTAATTTTCCTTTCCATTTAGATATGATGTGTTACCCTGAAGTAAAAAATTCTGAAAAAAGACTGTACTACCCTTACTATTGTAATGATCCGTGTCCATCTCTGAACAGCAAGATTGTCAGGCAACCTCATGTGTTCAGCATTGTAAATAGAATTGATGACCTCCAGCCTCAAGAGCACAGACTTCTACCTGATAAGCCAAAGTAGTAACTTAGGAAGTAAAAAATGAATTTCAGTGACTTACACACCTAACTTTATTCAGAACCAAATCACAGCATAACATAAAAGATAGGCAGAGAAGAGAGAATGTCTAGCTCAAGGTAACTACATTAAAAATAGCAGCTTGCTCTGGTCCTCATCCAAAACCCATTGGAATCTATTAAACCCTGCTGATACCCTTTTTTTTGGTGTCACAGTCCTCAGACTGTGATCTTGCACAGTGAGAAGGCAATATCAGTACTCAGATGAGTAACTTCTGTGGAAAACAAGGATACGAGAGCAAATGTTTTATAACAAAAGCTAAATTGAGTTGTTCTTTGGTTGGAAAAAATGGCATGTAATTCTTCACTTCTCTGAGCCTCCTTTAGCTGGGGAATGGAAACGATCTGTGAAGGACGCCAAAAATGTTTGTTTGGTTTGTTCGGGTTTTTTTTAAGAATGGCTTGTGATAGTCCCTACATAGACTGTGAACAAGGCTCATAAGCAACTGAAGTAGAGACACACAAAGGCTGTGCAGTGTTCTGGCACTTCCCCTCCTCTTCTAGTAATTAGAAAAAGTGCCTTATAGCCAAACACACCTGGGTCCCAAGAGAATATCAGTTCAATATTCAGTTTTTCAGGGAATAAAAGTTCAATATTCTGTTTTTCTTCTGGGGTTAAATGGAAGAAAAGCTTTCTTTTTCTTTGTTCCCTTCCCTAGCCTTCAATCCTTAGTCACGGAGGCACCTTTTTTTTTCCTTCCTCTGACAAGCTGCTCTTCAATACCTACAGAGATCATGCACTTCAAAGCAGCTGGGAGCTTCAGCTGATGCAGGGCACAGTCATCTATTTAGACAGACTGCATAGTGACTCAGAGATGAATTCAGGAGACCTAGTTTTAATCCCCAGCTTTCTAGAGAAGTTTACGCAACATATTTCTGTGTGCCTCAGTTTCCACAACTGTCAAATGAAAAGAAGAAGTGCTTACTGTATAGGTGCATAATGCAAATGAATTAGAGTGTAAAAGCCACAATACTGCCAGGTACCTAAGCTGAATCTTTGTAGAGTGACTTGAGCACAGAATTTCTTTTTCGTGTACTGTAACGTCTAATACTAGGTCAGGCTGGTGCTGAGAAAAATATTTCTGTGTTCTTGGACATGAAAGTAGAATTAAGGTCAGAAGCAATAAAAATACACAAAAGTGGAACACAAAACTCTGTTAAAAATCAAGCCAAGCATTTCTACTTGTATCCAAAGCATCTTTAAAAAAATGTAAAATAGAAAGCCAAGTCTTATGATTTTATGTAAAAATCACGGTAATCACTAGCAACCTGGAAAGAAACTTGGGGAATAAATCAATTTGTCAGCCAGGTGGCCGTTAGTAAGTTTTCCTTAGGCCAAGGATGCATATGGCTTAGAGAAACCCATTTTGTTCATAACCAGGCCTGCTGAAGCAGAACTGCAGTCCAAGTAGCAACAAGGTCATCAAAGGTTATTTGTCACTCTTCCCTAACAAGCTGTTCAGACATTTCAGCATTCATATGCAATGTCAGTACTGATGCAGGTCTCCCAGATCACAGTTTGGTATAAAAGATAGTTTCACCTGAGCTGAAATACCTTGGCCATCTGTACACCTTTCTCACGTTCAGTCCCTCTTCCCTGGGATGGATACAACTGGCATATGCTTATGCATCCCTTCACCAGCTACGTCTTTTCAGGGGAGAAATACTGTTACTCCACACCTCATCACTGCACATGGAAGTCATTTTCAATTCTCCCTTCAACCTGAAATACATCCTCTACAATACGCAAGTACAGCTGTAATGAAAGTTTCTTTTAAAATCTCAATGTTTGATCTTAAACAGTTAAGAAAACAGATTAGTGACATAAACTTCAAAATGATGCTTGTATATAAACAGATGAGCAGATTCCTGATAACTAGTATATTCAGCTATGTTTAATTGTGCTTCAGGTTGGAAAGTTGCCTCTTAAAAGTTAAGAAATACCAAAATTAAAGTTGCACAGACAACATCAGTTCTCCTCCTACTAATATTTGCATATGATAAAATAGTTAACTACATAACTTTGTGCTTTTTTTTTCTTTTTTCCCTATTGGTCCTTTATCACACCCCAGAAACAGCTGAACATTTCCTTTTACCTTCTTCAGTCTATGGGTGACTCCAGGCATTATTTTTTATTTCCTGTTCACTCAATGGATGAAAGCATATTGAGATCAAACTAAAAGCAGTAACTCTTTTATTGCCAAAGTACTGTCAAGGTAAGTACTCTGTTTTTTCAGAGTAATTCAAATTCTATTTTTTTTTTTTTAATAGATTCTCTATAAACCTTAGCTACAGCCTTGAATATTCAGTACTTCTGCAAATAACAACCCAAATGTTTCAAGTTGAAAAAGCTAACAATGAAGAGCTAGATTCACAAAACCAACTCAAAGATCTGGATTCACAAAAGGATTAAGGTGCCCAGTTGTCATTCCAGGCACTTACATCTACCATTTGAAAGTGACCAGCACAAATCGCTGCTCAGCTAGTGCTTAGTTCTGTTGTGCTCACATCAACACAGTCAAATTGCTCAAAGCTTCTTTTAGACTTCCAAATTGACGTGCAGATGGTAGTCTTTTTGGATGCAAGATGGATCTTCCTTAAAAGAGTCATTATTATTCAGAAAGACCATCTACAAAAGAAAAAGCAGCCAACTGACTGGTGGCAGAACTTGAAAACAGGGTTCCCAATAGCTTCTGAGGATCTCTAAGAAAACACTAAAAACATATAGCTCTCGAGGAAAAGCAGCAGAGAAAACAAAAAGTCACAAAAAGTAATTAAAAACTGTGAAGTATTGATTCTTTTCTTGTTTTCATATTTTTATGTAAAAAGAGTTACACTAACAATGCACTGTAGTTAATAACTTGTTCAATAACTTTTGTATCATTTCTATATCTTTATTGTCTACTGTATGTTGCTTCCTTTTCTTTTTCCCTTCTCCTGACCATAGCAGTTCTTTGTTTTGACAAAGCAAATGCAAACATAGGGAACAACTGTCTATACTGTAAGTTTGTAGGATATGCAAATATGATTAAAAATTATAATAAATTATTCCCAAATCAAACTTTAATGCAAAATATGAGTCTTGGAACAACAACCAAAAATCCCTGCCAAAATCCCCCAACTTGAGATAACCCATAAAGCATACAAATTGGCTTCCACATTCAAAGCAGCACAGACACTGAAGGTATTCTCACAGTCTGTGTTAGGCATCTTGATTAAGAGGCCCAGCTTTGTGTACAGCTGATGGAGAATGTGATGAACAGACTCTTCCAGAATACGCACTGAGTGCCTCAGGCTCCCGCTCTGGATCATCTAACTGATAGTTTTCTTTAGTTTGAGGATAAAGGACCTCTCAGAATATGAACCTTGTAACATAAACACCTTAACTTCATGCACAGAATTAGGTAGATTCATATTCTCCTTCTCTTGCCTTCAACTGATGAGGCAGAGAGGAATATCAGAGAGGTGGAACCTCACATTGGGCAAGTGGTGTGAACTGTCCAAAACAGGCCGTGTTGTACTAATGACCATTTCCAGATTTACTGTTGAACAAGTTTTCCCATAATGTACATAGCAGGAACTTTTTTTTTTTCTTTTTTGGCAAAGAAATAACCTCCTTCTGTGCGTGCAGCTTTCTCCTCAATGAAAATATATTTTCCATTCCATTTAAAACCTTCAATCAGTGCCCAGTCTTTAGCAGACTGAATCTGTCAGGGAGTATTATTTCTAAAACTAAGCAAATGGATTTAGTGCCATTTACTTAAGATCAAAGAAAGCGATGCAAAGGCTAAGCACAGTTGAAAATCCTCAGAAAGCAATAGGAACGGGAGAATGGGTGAGCCAGGACAAGATGTGATTACAGAAAAATTGCTCTGTGTGTTGTTTTTTATATATTGTATATGGATATTTGAGGTTGTTATCTGGGTACGCAAAACATTAACTTTTGAAATATTTCTTGATCATTCTGTTGCGGAAGGGGAACCTCAATCCATCCCTCTTCTACCAGTTTGATGCCAGTGCCAGCAATACATGCCCAGAGCTGGGAGAAGGATCACAGGTCAGCAGGAGAACACCTGAAGTGCAGCACAAAGGACTTCCAGCCAGTAAGTCACCTTCAGCCGGGGGCACAACTGAAATGCCTCTATGCAAACGCACAGAGCATGGGGAGTAAACAAGAGGCGTTGGAGACATGCACAAGCCTGCAGGGCTGTGATCTCACTGGCATCATGGAGACGTGATGGGACGGCTCCTGTGACTGGACTGTTGGGATGGAAAGATACAGGCTCTTTAGGAAGGACAAGCAGGGGACATGAGGAGGGGGTGTCACCCTCTGTGGTGGGTTGACCCTGGCTGGAGGCCAGGTGCCCACCAGAGCTGCTCTGTCACTGCCCATCCTTAACTAGACAGGGGAGAAAAGGTATCACGAAAGGCTCGTGGGTCGAGATAAGGACAGGGAGAGATGACTCACCAATCATCACGAGCAAAACAGACTGAACTTAAGAGAGAAAATTCATCTAATTTATTACCAAGCAAAACAGAGTAGAGGAATGAGAAATAAAATCAAATCTTAAAACACCTCCTCCCACCCCTCCCATCTTCCCAGGCTCAACTTCACTCCTGGCTTCAACCTCCTCCCCCCTCAGCAGCACAGGGGGACGGGGAATGGGGGTTGCGGTCACTTCATCACACGTTGTTTCTGCTGCTTCTTCCTCCTCAGGGGAAGGACTCTTCTCATCGTTTCCCTGCTCCACCATGGAGTCCCTCTCACGGGAGACAGTCCTTCACGAACTTCTCCAACGTGAGTCTCTCCCACGGGCTACAGTTCTTCACAAACTGCTCCAGTGTGGGTCTCTCCCACGGGGTGCAGACCTTCAGGAGCAAACTGCTCCAGCATGGGTCCCCATGGGGTCACAAGTCCTGCCAGCAAACCTGCTCCACCGTGGGCTCCTCTCTCCACAGGGCCACAGGTCCTGCCAGGAGCTTGTTCCGGCGTGGGCTTCCCATGGGGTCACAACCTCCTTCAGGTGCCTCCACCTGCTCCAGCGTGGGGTCCTCCACGGGCTGCAGGTGGAATCTCTACACCCCCTCAACCTTTCTCCATGGGCTGCAGGGGGACAGCCTGCTTCACCATGGCCTTCACCACGGGCTGCAGGTGGAATCTCTACACCCCCTCATCCTTCCTCCATGGGCTGCAGGGGGACAGCCTGCCTCACAAATCTCTGCTCCGGCATCTGGAGCACCTCCTGCCGCTCCTTCTGCACCAACCTTGGTGTCTGCAAAATTTCTCACATCTCCTCACTCCTCTCTCTGGCTGCAAAAGCTCCCTCTAACTTGTTTTTTTCCCTTCTTAAATATGTTATCACAGAGGCGCTGATGGGCTTGGCCTTGGCCAGAGGTGTGTTTGTCTTGGCGCCGGCTGGCATTGGCTCTATCAGACATAGGGGAAGCTTCTAGCAGCTTCTTGCAGAAAGTCACCTGCTACCAAAACCTTGCCATGCAAACCCAATACACCTTCTCTGTCAGTGACCAGCTGGAGTGTGTGGAGCTCCACCTGGAGATGGATGAGGAGCTGACTGAGAGCTTATTGGTCAGGATTAAAGGGAGGGCAGGGACCAGTGACACTATAGTGGGGTTGTGCTACAGGCCACCTGACCAGGAAGACTGAGCAGAAGAGGCCCTCTATAGACAAATAGGAGCAGCCTCACATTCACAAACCCTGGTCTTCATGAGGCACTTCAACCACCCTGATATCTTGTACAGGGACAACACAGCAGGGCATATGCAAACCCAGGAAGTTCCTGGAATGCGTTGATGATAACTTCCTTCTCCAAGTGACAGAGGAGCCAATGAGGAGAGGTGCCATACTGGTCCTTGTTCATGTATACTAGCTGTTTTCCCAAGAGTTCACTGCCCTGCTGCACACACTCTGAAACGAAGCAAAGAAACACAACAAAGAAAAAAAGAAAATATTTGTTAGTGTCAGAAATACAAGGAAGTAGAATTGGGGAGGACAGCATTTCTAGGAGTCCTGGTATTACAAAACAGAACTCACTCCATCAAGTAATATGAAGTAAAATCTCACTAGAGAGATACATTGAGAAAAAAGGAGCCTGAACTGCAAACTGTGAGATCAATTCCATACTTAGATATTCATACCAACTCATGCTGTTGTACCCAGCACTGAAACGGCACTAGTTAGGACAAGAACAACTGCATACACATCCTACCCTATGCCAACTCTTTCAGACTCACAGGTGGTTCTAGGCACTGATGCTTACTTTCAGCTGCATGAGTCACCCAAAATGCAGATTTTTTTACACAGAAAAAATTAGTATTACATATACTTTTTACTTAGTGATTGCCTAAGATGAGAGGAGACCTCTGTGTGCCTGTGTGTACAAAGAATCAGTGTCTTCAGAGATTAATCTGTCTGGACTTTTTAAATAAATAAGGTGTGATGGTATGACGAATGATATTACTACTTCATCTATTCAGTTTGCTGCATGTTACATTCTGTTAGAAAGATGTTTTTGGGCAGCAAAGATGAAAGCTGCCAGTTTGCCTTGGACACTAGTGAAGTGAAACCTTGACCTGGGAAGAAATGCCGATGGTAAGAAAGGGAGGTTGCTGCATGCCCAGCTACTAGGCAAGGAGAGCTGGGGTAAGGTGGTATCTGGACTTTGGGATGAGGCAGGCAGGGGCCGAGGAAGATGGTAAGCTGGCAGCATGAGGGCAGATGGGAGACTCCTAACAATGCCACACAACCAGACTTCTGAAAGGAAAAAAAAAAAAAAAAAAAAGATGTCTTTTTCTAAAGGTCCAGAGAGGGCTGAGTGTGGTTTGCTCAAACTTTGGAAACTACAGAAAGGTGCTAGACTGTAAGTGAGAGAAAATGACTGGCTTTGCAAGGACTCAGGGGAAACACTTGTTGAAAAACCTTTTATAGTAAGCTGTCCACCAAGTAAATCCGAGTCTTCACTATTTTAAAAGTTATATAGTTTATATTTTAATAACGCATAGCATTAGGTATTCAAAGGTCTTCTGCTATTTCTGTGGCACAAAACTGTGGCTAATTCAAGGTCCTGCAATGGATAGAAAGATTTCTCTTTCTTTAGCTTGTATTTAGGAAGAAAGATTGTTCTGGTGGTTTCTAATACCTAAAGGGCAAAGAGGGAAATTGCAAGGGAAGCTAACTGCTATCCCTTCATCTTGCATGTTACTTTAGACTGTTACTTCACAGTCCTCTGATTCTGTGCATCAGCTACAAAATATTTTTCTCGTGTTTGTTCTTTTGACAGATACACAAATTCCTGCGGTGCATGTCTAGTGCCTCTGTCAGTGATGGCAGCAGCTGGTGGTCAGTAAGGAGTTTAAAAGTCAAAAGGTGTACTCCAAATATTTCTGCCTATAATGCTGACATGGTGTTAACTAATTATTGTGAGATGCCCAGACTGCCTCCAAGAACTTGTTTTTTGAATCCTACATGGAAAAGGAATACTTCCTAAAGGCCCAGAAAAAAGAACTCGAGCATTAAAAATATGAATAAAAATACAAGAACTGGAGTGGCTTAAAAATAGGCTTTTACATGAAAAATGTATGTCTTATTCTTTAAAAAAAAAAAAATCTTTTTTCTAAGTTCACCTAGCTAGGGAAAAAAAAAAATTAAAAACTTTCAAGAAACATTTTATTCAAATATTATAATTTAATAATCAGCCCTGCTCCCCAAAATTTTCTCTCAAGCTGTTTGGAAGTAATTTTTCCAGTATATTTAACAAAAAACTGTTTTAGAAGGTGGGGTGGGTCAACCTTGGCTGGCTGCCAGACCCCCACCCAGGTGCTCTCTCATTTGTTCTCTTCAACAGGTCAGGAGAAGAAAAGAAGATGAAAAAGCTTTTGGGTCAAGATAAAGAGAAGGAGATCACTTACCAGTTACTGTCACAGGCAAAGCAGACTCAACTTGAGGAAAATTAATCTAATTTATTGCCAATTAAAATAGAGGTGGATAGCAAGAAACAAAGACAAATTTAACTAACACCTCCCCCTCCTTCCCCCCCCCCCCCCAAGTAATCTTTACTCCTTCATTCCTATTTCCTCTACCTCCAGCCCACCCTGAGAGGCATGAGGAGGAGGGATGAAGAACGGGTGTTACACTCATAACAGTTCCTCTCTGTCCTCCTGCTCATGGAGAGCTCACACAGGAACAGGCTCCTGGCAGGAACTACAGCCCATGAGCTGCAGTTCCTCCAGGGTATAACCACCTGCTCCAGCATGGGGTCCTCCACAGGCTGCAGGGGAATCTCCTTCTCCTCGCCTTGGTGTTCACAGAGTTGTTTCTCACACATTTTTGCTCACTGCTTGGTAGTGTTTTGTCCTTTCTTAAATGTTTTCACAGGGGCAACACCAGCTTGGCTGGTAGAATCAGCTGTGTCCTGTGGTGGAGCTGTTGGACCCAGCTTGAACCAGCTGTGTCCTGCATGGGAGAGCCCCTGCTCTGCTCACAGATGCCGCCCCTGCAGCACTCCATTACCAAAATTTTAATTTTGCAGGAGGAAGACCACAAAAACTTTAAGGTCTCTTTTCAGGCTGCCTGCTTCCTGACTAAGATGAACACTATGCATCTAATTCTTAAAGACTGTTTTACTCTCAAGTTAACATCTAATTCCTGTGAGTGTTTAAGATAAAATATTTTATTCATTTTGGAGAAAGAAGTTTCTTTGAAGACAGCTGAAGGTGATCAGAATACACCGACCTGATGATAAAAAAATTAAAGACACAAATTTCAACACAGTGTGGAATTGCACACAGATTACTACTACAAGCCTTTTTGTCTTACCTCTACTTCTTTCTTAGAGTACAGAATAATTTGTATATAGTTCGATCTTGAACTTCGTTAGTATTAGCTTAAAATTAGAGGTGTGACTTTTGTAGAAAGTCTCTTAAGTACAGATTTCTCTCAGAAACGAATATATCTATGTTGTAAATAATCTTCAGGCCATGAGAGAAAAGTAAAAACACAGCAAACATACACGATGTTTCCCCAGTATGTTTTCCCTTCTTCAGCTTCATGTTTTTTATCTGTTTAGAAACATTCTGTGGATTTCTCTTCCAAGTATTTTACTAGTCTTCTCTTGAACTCATTTATGGTTTTGATCTTTAACATCCTCTGGTGAAGGGCTCCAACTATTTTCTCTTATCGTCCAAAGAAAGACCTCCTTCTGTGTGTTTTGAAATTCATGCATAAAATTATCAAACTCTCTTTAAAAAAAAATTCTCTCTTTATTAGAAGGCCATGCCAGAATTTCTCTTGAAAGATGATTAAAAAGTCTTCCAATTTCCATTCTAAATGTATTAATCACCAATTCATTCCCATTTCTTTTGTGCTTATTATCTGACAGTTAATATGTTGATTCTTTCAGAAAGACTTGCTAATGTTCCTTCTCAGGCATCATTTTGCTAGACTAAACAAACCAAACTTTCTAGCATCTGCTCACAAACCATTTTTTATATTTCTTTAACTATCTACCCTGCAACTTTTCTAGTCCTAATTAATGTCTATTGGAGATTGAAACAGAGAGGGAAAAGAGAAATAAATCCAGACTTTTTCCTCCTATCTCTGGAGTTTCTTTTCTAGATGTTATTCCTTTATGTTTCTTTTAACTGTGATATGCTAGCATGCTCTGTATAACTGGTGATGGTACCACTCTTATCAGAAGATTTTCCATTAGAGATGTTGAAGAAATTACACACTAGATTGTCATTTTCCCAGAGATCTGTAAACAAACAGCTCTGGTCTTATAATAAATGAAAGCAGGACTATATGCACAATATGCAAGATATAACCCTCAAACAAAAAAGCAGTTGTAGTTAGAGACAGATCTCAGCCATACCCACTGAATCTTGGTAATCTTTGGAGAAGTTCCAAATCCAATGCCAGTCCTGAAATTTGTGGCTCAACCCTTGCCAAGACGCAGGGAGAACAACGCCATACAGGACCCAGAAAGCAACCTGGCATCTGAAGTCTGCCAGAGGTTCCCAGGAGTCTGGGTCTATCAGTGTTATTGGCACCCACAGGTGTCTATACGAATATGCCTGTCTGTGTCTCCGTTTCTATTTTAAACTTCTGTTTTCCCCCCTGGGGCAATCACCACATTGACGTCAGAACATTGCCCAGCACCTCATTTATGTCTGAGAAGAGAGGGAAACAGTGTTGAGAAGAGAGCTCAATGGAAAAAATAATATTCAGTGTGTGTTAAAAGCATTGAGGGAGGAGGAGTAAGTGGAAGAGAAGGGAAATTTTAAGTCAGTGTATTTATGTTATCCTAAATACCAAAACCCCTGGTTATTTTGGATATTAATACTACATTAGTATCTGAGAATAGTTAGGCAATTTTTTTTTTAATATCTGAATACCTGATTGTACATGAAATAACTTGAAGATGTTTCTCATTTTTTTTTCTCCATTTGAGAATTTTCTTGTTGCCATTAACCAAAGGTCATGATAAACCTATGATGTCTTTTTCTTTCATTCCATGTGTTTTTCTTAGAGTAATCACACGTATCTTTGCAGCAGGTATTAGATATTTATAGAACTCTATCTCGTTAGTCATAACATCATGTACTTATCTGAAACTGTTGTGAGCTCCAGATGGAGCTAGACAGTATCTTGTCCAATAAACGCTAGTGTTAATGCACAAATTAGGCAATCTATGCTCATGTGTCTTCTTGAGTCAGATAATGACAGCATGGAGTTGTACTGTGTGTATATATTTTAATTCAACACTCAATGTGCAACTTTTTTTTTTAATTTTAAATAATGATTTGGCTATTACAGTGAACCAGAATGACTCTTAAGAGTCATCTCTGTGACCTAAAGCAATATTGGCAAAACATTGTGTTACACAGCATACAAATTGCAGTCTCTTTTACATCTTACCTTTCCCTTTTCTCTCTCTTACTGAGCTTTGTTATCCATTTGCACCCCCATTTCCTATTCTTTTATTTCATTCATTCTCATTTAACTCTTCTTTTCCTTCCTAGTGCTGCAGTCCAGTGGGTATGTGAGAATTTTGGCTTTCATTTTTTAACACTCAACTTCTTGTTCTTAAGATGGTGGATCAAGGCCAAATAACTTAACCCCAAAGGAAAGTATATAATTTATTACTATTTGAAGATTGTTTGATTTAAAAGATGGTCTTATAATTTGGAGACACTGGCTTCATATTTTCTGAGGGCTTGTGGTTGGCAATATTGCATGGAGCTTCTCCAACCTTGGGCATCTGTAGAAAGACTGATGACAAAAGCAGTCTTTGTATTCCTCTGATCTTGGACACTGCTCTCAAATATAGCTGGCTGATATTTTTGTGGAAAAACTGAGTTTGGTTAACATTTTCCTTTTTTTCACCAAAGAAGAAGTGAATCTCTATCCCTAACCATTTCTGCATTCTGCTTTTGCAGCTCTAAGGATAAAGAGGGTGGATATCCTGACTTTCCTGTTCTTCAGTTAAAACTAAAGAAAGCTGCCTAGTTTTCATTTTATTGGTTAATGATGGAATAACAAAACAACTTTTAATTTTGTTTGAAATGTTGTGGGAAGTTTGCTATCCTCCAAATGTGTAGAATACTTGTCCGGTGTTCCTTAAATCTCTGGATATTGTTAACTGTTAGCATTAAGAGTCCAGACCTCTGATTCTTCCCACCACTAACAGCTGACAACCCAGGAAAAATTAAAGTATGCCTTCTCACGATAACCCAAAAGGTCCCCTTTGCTGTTCTTTCGGAAGCACAGTGCTTTGCTGAGGGACATTGCCCTCTGCAGCCTGTGCTCGCAAACAGCGATTCCGTGTTGGCCTCACTCTGGGGCCTGGGGTACCAGGAAAGCTTAGCTCTATTTCGGTTACACTAGGTCTATTTAACTTAAAGTGGATGTTGTTGTTGTTGTGAGTGGTTTTTGGTTTGGGGTTTTTTTTGAGAGTTCCTTTTTTAAAAAGAAAATGGTACAGAACATGTAACAATATAGCAAAAGTCAACAGATACTAGTTCTGCAGGTAAAAAAAAAAGGCAAAAAAATGAAGCAAAAAAAAATTAAAAGGACTTATGCCTGCCTGCTTTTCTCAGGCAAAGCTACAGTTGTTTGTTAGGTGTGCAAGGAATTCAGGATCAGACTCAGTCATTAGCACTGAACCCTGAGACACTAGCTGGTTAGGTAACCTGGCAGCCAAGTGTTGGAAACATCCAAACATGTCTCAAACACAACACAAAAGAGGTTGATTTACTGCTTTCCCTGCAGCCAGAGCTTGTTTCCATAGAAATAGCTTTGGGTTGCTTCCTGGTTTCATGAGTCCTTTATATACCTCTGGTACACTGTGTCGCAGCATAAAGGAAAAACGTGGAGACCTGATTCATCGCTCACTTGTAGCAACTTTACACTGGTGCTAATCAAAAAATATGATTAAATTATTTCTGATCAGTAGAGCAGTTCCTTTTAGCAGGCTAACATTGTTTATTTTCCTTTAAGAAGAGGTACATTTACGATATAGGTAAGAAGAGGTATATTTACAATATATTCAAGAGAAAATAATGTAAACATTTTTACATGAAAAAACCTTTTTTTTTACAGTAAACTTTTTACATTTTTACATGTACAAGCTTTGCCACTTTAATGGTAACTTGGAGCTATGCGTTCCTATTATATTCAGAATAATTATGATAGAGCTAATTTTTGAAACAAGAATAAGCAGCATTTTTCACTGCATTTTTTTTCCTTTTTTACATAAATATGAAAGATTTATTTCTCATTAAAATACAACATTTAAAGTTATTAAAAAATGCTCATTTTATTTTGCAAAAGTAATTATTTAATTCAGAAATTTCAAATCAGTCTGCTTACAATGGGTTACCTAAACCTATAATACTTCATCTCAGGAAAGTGGTCAGAAATGCTAAATACAGCAGTCCCCTCTCAGAGAGGCCATGACCTATCAACTTATAGCAGATGTCAGTATCTTAATTATTTCTAAGAAAGTTAAGGCTATAATGACTGGAGGGATCAGGTAGCATGCTGAGAAATATTTAAAATAATTTCTTGATGGGCAGAATAATAAGAGACCTACCAAAGTTATACACTCCTGAGAGTCCAGTTCTTCTTATAATTGCTTTGGATGAACTGTGTCCTGTGCTAGCAACAGAGACTAATGCCTACATACGAGATGTGAATGGCTGCAGTATTCAATGCCTCCAAGTTCAAAATGTCTGTATTTTTTTGTGTGTGTGTGATTTTATAGTGTTATGTACTAAGGTTGCTAAGGACCCACCTGAAAGCACTTACACACATGCTCGTTTCCACACCTGTTTACTAGAGTTCCTAAGCACATTCTTCAAATCCTCTTAAAGTCAATGGAAACTGCACATACACCTAAAAAACGAGTTGAATTTGAAAGGACAGCCCTTACTGAGAGGAGAGCTGGTTAAAAACTTAATGAAGTCAGGAAGAACATGTTCTTTGGTTTGAATTGGCTTAGGTGGTATGTGTATAAGAACAAAACAGCTGAGGCTTCAAAACAGCTCGCTATTTGAATATAAAAGAAAGCAAGCCAGGTGGCTAGGAAGTATGGGTCAATGGACACAGTGATGTAGCTTTTCTGAAATTCAGCCAAAGCTTTCCTTATGCACATGGAATATCAGGAAGAAAGCACAAAACTGAAATGATCAATGGAGGGTAAAAAAGCCATATTGGTGTTAATGTGTTTTTTACTCTATCCTACTTTAAATTATATTTTTTATCTCAGCTGTTTCTATCTCTTCCCCTTCCTCTTATATCTAACAGAAGATGCATGATTGCAACCACTTTTCCCAGTTCCATCCTACAGTTTTTCAGTATATTTTTAGCCCTATTGAATTTATGCTGCAGACTCTAATTGTCTCTAAGCCAAACGCTCAGTGTCCATCTTCATCCTCAGTGTACCTGGCAGATTATTTCAGCACTTCTGAACAAACTCTTCTAAGCTAAATCTGACTTCATGGCAATTCTTTCCTCTGTCAGTGTTCTTGTGAGTCTGTCAATTTCTCAGTGCATTCTTCACAGAAAATTCCGTATAATCTGCTTTCTGAGGTGGTCTCTTAGGGACTGATTTTCACTCGGGACTATAGTAGCCGGGGCCCACCTGTAAGAACTACCAATGGTCTTATATTCAGCTGTATTTTTCCCATCTCATTCAAATATGGACTGCATTATAGCTGTATTCTGGTTATCTCTTACTTTTTATACTTAATCACAGTGCAACCTTCATAGCAGGTACAGATTTAGCTACTGCCTTTGTACTGATCTATTTAGTTCTCCTTTCTAAAGTAAAATCTTGGCCTTTCTGAGATTTCCTCATGGATTAGCTTTTAATTATTAATTGTACATGTGCTGAAGGCTGCACTAATCAGCATGTTTGGTAAATAAGAAAGTTTGGTGCAATTTAGGCTATAAATAAAAGGAGGTCAAACTTACAATTAGTGCAGAGCTGCACAATGAGAAAGTTTCCAGCCCCACTCTATGTACTTAATTACTCAGGATGTTGAAGAACAAACCCTCACCATATGACAACTGTCCCTAATGCGGATATACAGTGCCATTTTAATTTTGTACAACTAGGTGAGAGCAAAAAGATGACCTACTGCATTTTACATCAAAATGTTATCTTTGGAGTATAAAAAGAATACAATTAGAAAAAAAACAGAAAAGAGATTAATTTATAAGCAGAGCTTCGAAGTCTCCAAATACAACCTGTACATAACCTGAGGCACTCCAGGATTACCTGGAGCTTTTTGAAAACATGATGACAGTGCAAATATTTTGCCTGTATCAGAAATAACAAGTCAAAGAAAAAAAATAATCACTGTATCAGAAAACAGGGAGTTGGAAGAGAAATTGTACTGTGCTCTTATAAAAATCCTCCCCTTTCAGATAGCTGAATTCTAGGTGATAATTGTGCTACAATTGGGAAGAATGTTGATGTGCAGCTTTGAAGGAATGTAGTAACCTACAGTTTGGAAATCACAGTGATGAGAAGAGTTTTAAATTCTTGTTTTCAGTGATCCTACCACCATATGGAAGCTGGCTTCAGTCATGCTGTGCTACATGAAGTAAAAGAGTATCAACATCACAAATAGACTTGGGACATGATTCCTTATAAGTGAAGTTAACAGAAACAGGAGCTGGTCCTTCCTGAATAAGGCCAAATAATTCCAAGTAAAGGATAAAGGTAGAAAATTCCTACTCTGTATTTCTGTTGTTGTATCTACTTACTGTGCACAGACAGTGGTTTCATGAGAATTACTCCCATTTCTCTGTAGTTATTGTGCATTTGTCACTATACCTTGTGCTGCTTAACATGGCTAGAATGCCACTTGTATCAGTGTACCATACAAATTAGTTTGTTGATATGTTTACAGTAAGGATTGATCTGTGAAATGGGATGTGAAACAGTGTTCTACCAAACTACTTGTTAAATTAATCCAACTCTGTCAGATTAGTGAATTTAAGACTGTTTGAAAAACATGAATTTGTTCCTTTGTTAAACTACAAAAGTCACATGAATCTTCTCAATCTCCTTTGTACTGGGAGGAATTAATCTCCCAGGCAATCATTAGTTGTATCTAAGATTTATTAGGTCTACAATTCATGTCTGATCATCCAAGCAAGGTGTTTGAGAGACAAATAGCTGTATTTCCAGAGCATCTGGTTGGTGAGGCGTTCCTGATGCTAGGGCATTCCTGACTCAGCCATTCAGGTGTTTAATACGAGGGTAGCACTAATGGTGATTGAAGAATAGGCTTTGGGTTTGCGTACTAAAATAATATGGGAAAAAGTGGAGATTCTGGAAACCCAAGTGGACCAAAAAAAAGATAAACTCCAATATCTCTAACAACACACAGTATCTCTCATCTGAAATATCTACAAGGAAATGTGTCCTCACAGTTTTCTCATATTCAACAGAATATGTTGAGCAATTATCTATTTCATGCATGTGTCTGTTGTTTGCTATCGCTGTTCAGGCAGCAGTTAAGCTCTTGTTTTATGTCATTCATAATGTTTCCTTAAGCAGAAGTGAATTTTTCAGATGTCTGTCTGTCGCTGGAAACATCCTGTGTGCATTTTAGGAATTGTAGAGATGTAGCCTGAAACTAGCCATTTCCTTGTTTTGGTGATTTCTGTTGGATGTCCATCATACTTGCCCAAACATATTTTGAGAACAGAGTAGGGAAAGTTAGTGTGGTTTGGGGAAGAATTTTGAAATGTGGTTGCATTCCACTTTGGGGGAAAAAAAAAAAAAAAATAGAAGCTTTGACGTGTTGATGAACAGGAATAGCACCCTTACTCCAAGGCTGTTTGTCTAGTGGGCTGCCCCCAGAAGAGATCACAGAAGCCCTGGTATTTCAAATCATAGATAGTCTGGCAGACAGGTTTGCCAAGAAAGTAGGAAAACCTGACAGGCAGGTTTTATAAGGCTCCTGTCCAGATTCCTTTATTTGAATTTTATCATAGTCCCTTTCCATGAAACTTTATCATTTTGATTAACTGGGAAATTCTGAGGAAATAGCAATTTTTTTCAAGTGTATTTTGAGCTAATGGAATTCATAGAGTTTATTCCTACTGTTCATACTTACTATAACATACTGATTTCAGTAAAATTGTGGTATCGTGAACTTTTGAACAAAGAGAAAATTAAGATCTTCCAAAAAGAGCAAATATTGTGCTGAAAGTTTAAGAAGCATTTTCCTATAAATGTAGAATGAAAATATTTGGGTAGTGTTTTGATGGAAAGATAGCTACTGTCAATGCCTTAATACAGGACCAAATCTTGTATATGGTTATAAGAGCACCTGAAAGATCGAATTTCACTGTAGGATGAAATTTCATTTTGTGAGATGTTCTGCAAAGAAGGTTACTGTCTGGGCTTGGAAAACACTGTTTGAAAAATAAACAAACCAAATAGTAGGGAATGAAGCTATTTTAGGGTAATGGCTTCTGCTTTCTGCAGACTTCAGGGAATACTTAGCAAGAAGGGAAAAATAAGCATGAAAAGCAAGACTGAGCAAGACTGAGTGCTGGGAAGGAAAAAAGTTGATATGCTAACTGTACTGCAGTGAGCTTCTCAGACAGGGATTAAACCATTCTGCTGTTTGTTGCCACCAATAGCAGCAGCAGTAACCAAGTAACACTGAGACAAATGACAGAGATCCTTCTTTACTTTTCCCCTGAGAGTGCATCCTCTTTGGGAACCTTCAGTTTTGAGAACTGGTTTAATTGCAGTCATTTTTAGCCTGCACAGCTATTGCGTGAGCATAAGCAATGTGTAAAATGACTGGGATTCATTTATTTGCTTTGTGTAACAGCGGATCCTGATGTACATTTATTTTGTTTTTACAAGGAAAATAAGCCAAGTGGTTTGCAAAAGCTCAATAGCAGGTGGTGGTTTTATTGCCATCTACTGCACATAATGGTAATAATCTATATTGATAGTCTAATATGGAAATATTGTTATGTCCTGTTAAAATGCAATAAATATCATGTTTTACAGACAAGTTAAAGAATTGCTTGGGAATATAATCATTATGTGCATATGCCAAAGCAAAGTAGGGGAAAGGGAAAGGGGAGACAATTTAGTTTTCAGGCAGTTCAGATAGATAGGCTGCCAAAAAGTTAGAATACTTAATTCACATAGAAATGTCTGCACATCCAAAGGCTTTGGAGATGCTGAAGACACCTCATAAACCTCTGCACTTATCCTGCTTGGAGCACAGAGTTTCCAAATTCTGGAGGAGACTTCCTTATGTGCTGGAGGGAAGGTCGCCATAGTGTCTTGGAAGGAGGAGGTTATTAAAAGTTGACTGTTTCACAGTCTCTCTGGAAGAGTGAGACTAGCAGCAAGCCACCCACGCAAGAAAATAAACACATAAATAAAGTAAAAAGCCCAGCTTGCAATAGAAAGATGAGTACTTTTAGAACATTATTAAACAAAAATCCTTCCTCATTGGTTGGTAGCATTTTCAGTGAAATTAGCCATGTAGAGGCCAGTATCAGTGGCAGGAACTGTGTCAGGTATAAGCTCACCGGAAGCTGCTTCTGCTTCTGACATTTTGTGAAGGTTAGGTGGGTACATGTATTGCAGGGTTGAGGAATTTTTTTTCTTCTTTCTGCCTGTTTTTAATTAGGGTAACATTCGACTGGGCCAGGTACTGAAGTCAGGGCTGAGCCAAGATATGACCAATTGAAGATGACATTCCCCGGACCCCAAGGTACTCTAGCATTAATTAGAGCCATCAAACTGCGTTATTATCTTGTTTGCTTATGATTTGCATGGATTTCATATTAACTTCAGAGCCATTCTGGTTCTGAACACAAGCCTGTGTGTCACTGTCCCGTCCCACTCAGGGGGTGAGGGTGAGGTTAACTTTTTAATTCTCTACGCGGTAATCAAGAGTAACAACAATTACTTTAGAGGTTCAAACCAATCATAAATTTACTTAAAACTCAGTGGAACTACAAAAGATAGAGGCTTGGCAAAGGTCATAACAATGCTTAAAACCTAGCAGAACTATGAAAGGTAAGGGTTTAGCAAAACGTGTGACAATATTACCCTAACGTGCCGAAAATTAAGTTAGAGACAAAGAGAGTGATAGGAAAAGAAAGAGAGAAAGAAAAGAGAGAGAGAGAGAAAGAGAGAGAAAAGAAATTATATCACCACACTTGGATCCAGCGATGTTCTCTGCTCGTAGTTGTAATCTTCAGGTGGTGGGCGTGCACCGAAAACTTATGTTTCCACTTTTTATAACCCAATGTGCCCGCCCCACAGGCGGGGGTCTGTCATCACTGAGCAGGCACAGCATGTGCTCAGGAATGTTCAGAAATGTTCTAGAAATGAGTCAGTGGGTTGTGGGGGTCCTGGGGGTTTCACTGCTCGCTCCCCCCAGGGCTGACCAAGTGAGGGGTGATCTGTCACAGGCACATGGCGCACAGGGCACAGATGGTCTTTGCTTACGTGTTTCAGGAATAGAGGAGCAGTCTCACAAGACGTTATCCTGCCTCCGCAGGCTCTGTCCTTGTTCAACACTCCCTGGTCATCATCAGCCCATCCCTGCCCATGTCAAGATGGGTGTTTGCGACATTCACTTGTTATCAGGGCCTTACAGTCACAACTGGATCCACATCTGATCCAGGTGTGAATGTCTATCAGGGCTGGTACCTGGTGGGTATACTTCAAATGCATATATATGAAATAGCATCTCACTACTTTTTTTTTTTTTTTTGATACAGGTTTTCTGTCTCCTTATAGTTACTATGAATCATTACAGAGAATGAGAGAGGTAGAATTTAATCATGATATATTTTACAGTCCTCACACCTTTTAATCTGAGAACCTGTCACTCACCTTTGTCTCCATTTGCTAATGCACTACTGTAGCAAGGTCAAAGAAATAATGAGAGCACAAGCACAGTAGTACAGCATAAACTCTTCCTGTCCTTCTAATTGAGACTAAAACCTCTAAAATACAGATTTGAGATGTCTATTACACACACAAAGTTACTTCAGCAAACAATCTATGAGAATGTCTCATTACTCCCAGGATCAACATTTTTCTATAATTATATTTTAATTTCCCAACTTTTGGGTAGCACGTCTGTGGCTCAGAAGAGAAAATCAAAGGTTTTTGGTTTTCATCTTGTGCATAGAGCATGTAGTCATTTTTAGAAATACTTGGCAGCTGCCTTCTGCCTGTGCTCAATTGGGTCTTCACTAAAGTCAATGCATCGGAGGAAGGAATTGATCTGATCAGTGATCTTTCATGAGAGCTTCCTTGTCAAGTTTCAATTCAAATTTTTTTTCTTTTTTTCACTTTTTGTCTTGCCTGTGAATAAATTACTAGGGAAATCATTTCATTTCCACTAGTTGAAAAATAGGAAAACAAGATAGCTACTGTTTCTGGCAATCTGGTTGTGATTATACTTGAAGAAGTATAACTGCAGATATTTTCAGGATTTGATGGTTTAGGCTTTAAGTAAGCTGCAAGTCTTCTGGAGATTGCAGGAAGCTGATTTTTCAGGGACAATTAAGAGTTTCATATTGAGGATCTAAGCTTAACAAACCTGATAAACATATATTTCCATTAAAATTATAATGTTGATTGTGAGAAGAAAGGCAAAATGATTAATGAAAAGGAAGATGTAGAAACTTATGCACATAAGGAAGAAACAAAACATCTAGCACATTGGTATGCTCAAATAGTGAAAACAAGGTGTTATCTATCCTACTTCTATCCACCACTCTCATAGTGAAGAATTTCATCCTAATATCTAATCTAAATCGACCCTCCTTCAGCTTAAACCCATTACCCCTTGTCCTGTCACTACATGCCCTTGTAAACAGTCCCTCTCCAGATTTCTTGTAGGCCTCCTTCAGGTACTGGAAGGCTGCTAGAAGGTCTCCCCAGAGCCTTCTCTTCTCCCAGCTGAACAACCCCAACTCTCTCAGACTGTCTTCTTAGGAGAGGTGCTCCAGCCCTCTGATCAGCTTCGCGGCCTCCTCTGGACCAGCTCCAACAGATCCATGTCTTTCTTGTGCAGGGTACCCCACAGCTGGATGCAGCACTTCAGGTGGGGTTTCATGAGAGTGAATAGAGGGGGAGAATCACCTCCCTCAATCTGCTGGTCATGCCTCTTTTGATGCAGCCCAGGATACAGGCGGCTTTCTGGGCTGCAAGCGCACACTGCCAGCTCATGTTGAGCTTCTCATCAACCAACACCCCCCAGTCCTTCTCCTGAGGGCTGCTTTCAATCCATTCCTCACCCAGCCTATAGTCGTGCTTGGCATTGCCCCGACCCACGTGGAGGACGTCGCACTTGGTTTTGGTTCACACGGGCCCACCTCTCCAGCCTGTCAAGGTCCCTCTGGATGGCATCCCTTCCCTCCAGTGTGTTGACCACACCACACAGCTTGGTGTCGTCAGCAAATTTGCTGAGGGTGCACTCGATCCCACTGTCCATGTCGCTGACAAAGATGTTGAACAGTGCCGGTCCCAATACTGACGCCTGAGGAACGCCACTCGTCACTGTTCTCTACTTGAACATCGAGCTGCTGACTGCAACTTTTTGAGTGCAACCATCCAGCCAATTCCTTATCCACCGAGTGGTCCATCCATCAAATCCATGTCTCTGCAGTTTAGAGACAAGGATGTCATGCAGGACAGTGTGGAAGTGATTTGCACAAGTCCAGGTAGATGACATCGGTTGCTCTTCCCTTATCCAGCAGTGCTGTAACCCCACTGTAGAAGGCCACCAAATTTGTCAGGCAGTATTTGCCCTTAGTGAAGCCATGCTGGCTGTCACCAATCACCTCCTTATTTTCTATGTGCCTGAGCATAGTCTGCAGGAGGATCTGCTCCATGATCTTGCTGGGCACAGAGGTGAGACTGACCAGCCTGTAAGTCCCTGGGTCTTCCTTTTTTCTCTTCTTAAAAATGGGGGTTATGTTTCCCCTTTTCCAGTCAGTAGGAACTTCACCGGACTGCCAGGACTTCTTCTGATGGAGAGTGGCTTAGCAACTTCATCTGCCAGTTCCCTCAGAACCTATGGAGCATCTCATCAGGTCCCATGGACTTGTGCACCTTCAGGTTCCTTAGATATTCTTGAACGTGATCTTCTCCTACAGTGGGCGGTTCTGCATTCTCCCAGTACCTGACTTTGCCTTCTGCGACTTGGGTGGTGTGGCTTGAGCACTTGCCCATGAAGACTGAGGCAAAGAAGTCATTGAGTACCTCAGCCTTCTCCATATCCTGGGTAACCAGGTCTCCTGTTTCATTCCTAAGAGGGTCCACATTTTCCCTAGTCTTCCTTTATCACTGATGTACCAATAGAAGCTTTTCTTGTTGCCCTTGACGTCCCTGGCCAGATTTAAAAATGCCTCTGTGCAAATGCATGTAGCAAGCTCACTACCCTTCCTTGTCTCCCTGGCCTGTCCTTCCTAAAAAGCCTGTATCCTTCCATCCCAACAGTCCAGTCATAGGAGCCGTCATACCATGTCTCCATGATGCAATGAGATCACAGCCCTGCAGGCTTGTGCATGTCTCCAACTCCTCTTGTTTATTCCCCATGCTACGTGCATTTGCATAGAGGCATTTTAGTTGTGCCCTTGGCTGAAGCTGACTTGCTGGTTGGAAGTCCTTTGTGCTGCACTTCAGGTGTTCTCCTGCTGACCTGTGATCTTTCAGCATGTATTGCTGGCACAGGCGTCAAACTGGTAGGAGTGGGATGGATTCAGGTTCCTCTCCCCCAGCAACTTTAGTTTAAAGCCCTCTTCACCAGCTTGGCAGGCCTATGGCCAAAGATGCTCTTGCCCTGCTCTGACAGATGGACTTCATCAGCCCCCAGTAGACCATGTTTCTCAAAGCAAGTCCCATGGTCTAAGTAGCCAAACCTCTGTCTGTTGCACCAGTCCTGTAACCGTTTGTTGATTTGCCAGATTTGACTGGCCCTTTCAAACACCTTCCCTTTGACTGAGAGGACTGATGAAAAAATTACCTGCGCTCCAGAGTCCCTTACCATTGCTCCCAGGGCTCTGTAATCCTTCTTGATGCTCCTCAGACTGCTCCTCACTGTATGACTGGTGCCCACGTGAAACAGCAGCAGCAGATAATAGTCAGTGGACTGTATGAGGCTTGGTAGTCTCTCTAGTGATATCCCTGATCCGAGTAGGCAGCACACCTCACTACAGAGTGTGTCAGGTCAGCAAATGATTGCCTCTGTACCTCTCAGAAGAGAGTCACCTACTACTGTCACCTGTCACCTTTCTTAGTTGCGCTGGTTGTTACAAGGGGAATAGATCTGGCTGCCTTACTCAGCTCCACTGTCTCTCCTGATGTGGTGTCATCTTTCCTCTTCAGTCTGCAGAGTGGTGAAGCAGTTCTGCAAGGACACCTCAGGCTTTGGGGGAAGTCTTCTTCTGCTGGTCCTTGTCATCTCAAGCTTCCTTTCTTCTGCATTATTGGCCCCCCTCCCTTCAGTATGAGCTGCTGGAAGAGTTTTTTGTCATTTGGCCATGGTCTGTAGGCCCACTGCAGACTGCTCTTGGAACCAGCTATTTAACTCCTTCTCAGCCTCCCTGGTGTTACACATCAACTTTCTCAGTGTCCCTCTTCACTAAGTTCCTTCCCCATTAAGCTGTAGGCACATTTTCTTTTGCCTCCCTCCTGCTGTTGATGCACTTCTAGGAACTCATCTTGTTGCCCTTCAGATCTCTTCCCAGTCCCAGCTCTAGCTCAGCTTTGTCTTTCTGATTTCCAACCTGCAGACATGAACAATGTCTTTGTACTTTCTGGGGTCGCCTGTCCTTGCCTCCACCGTCTGTGGACTGCACTTCTGCAACTGAGCTCAGTCAGGAGCTCCCTGTTCATCCATTCTGTTTTTCTGCCCCACTTGCTTATCTTTGTGCACTTATTTTCCTTGAAGATCAATGAGCAATTTTGAGCACATTTTTGCTTTTCAGAGAAATATCTCATGCATTCCCACCAAGTAGATCCCTGAATAATCTGAAAGCTACCCTCCTAAAGCCCAGGGCTGCGATTATATATTTGTCTCAATCACTTGGTTGCAAGTCTGCCCTTGACCTTCACATTCTCAGCCAGGTCCTCCTTGTCTGAGTACAGTAAGTAAATCCCCTAGTTATCTTAACTGTTACCTGTATCAAGGAATGGACTTCAATGCACTTCATTAATCTTCTGGATTGCTTATACCCAGTCCTATTGTCTTTCCAGCAGATGTTGGGACGGTGGAAGCTTCCTATGAATTCTAGGGCTTGTGGTCATGAGTATTATTCCAGTTGTTTAAGGAAAGCTTTATTTATTTCCTCTTTATGATCAGGTGGTCTGTAGCATATATTCCCAGCTTTTTTTTTTTTTTCAAAAAAATCTGCGAGGATGTTAAATTCAAATTCTAAACTGGAACAAAAATTATTTGAAGTCAGATGGTAAGAGTGACACCGCAGATCTCCATTTTTCTATGCCCACTGACAGTCCTCAAAATATTTTCCTTCTCTGGAAATTTTGCTTGTTTTTTTCTAAAATTATTTTTTTAAAATCCCATTATGTAATGGAAGCTTTATGGAAAAACTCTGGGCTTCATTCTGTTTTAAAATTTAGTGATGTACTCTTTATGTGTGTATATATGCAGAGGCACACACACAGACTATGTTTTTAAAAGTTTTGAAGAGTTTTGAATAATCCAAAGGTTTTCTTTACCTGAATTTTTCCAAATATTCAGAGAGAATAAAAATTTTCAAAATTGTTCATTAAACAGAACTTTGACCTCTGCAAATCTTCACTAACCTAGATTTTCTGAACACATTACATGGGGTGGTTGTTTTCATCAGCTTTATGACATATTTTATATAACATATTGAATATGTGATTTTCTTTTTGTCCTTAACCAAAAAATACTGTTGATGTTCTTGCATTTTGGCATCTAAACACTTTGTATGTTGTTTCCAAATGTCTGGTACTAACTGATATTAATACAATACAACAGAAAAAGAATCAAGATAGATTGAAAAGAGTTAGCTTGGGCAACAAAAAGAGAACAGTATTTTAGACCAGGGTCTTACTGGGTAGAGTCTACGTGAGTAATAATCTTAATTGAAAATAAAGACTATATATAGACATAGTCCACGTATTATCAACTTTTTCTATTCCTGCCAAACTGTCACTACATAAAGCTTTGTGTAAGGCCAAGTACTGCCCAACCCACTGGAAAAGAACAAAACCAGCTTGCTTTCTCTTTACTGAAAGAGGACAACCAAGAAAACACAAAGAAAAGAAAGCACAAAGGAACTTGTGAGGAATCAAAACCGTCATATAGGTTTTTCATGAACTGAGTAACTTAGGGAGTCAAGATGGGCCTATTGATCAAGGTTTGACAGTTTTACGCAATTAATTTAAACTATTGCTTAAGAACTTTCACATTTCATGGTTTGACATTGTGAGGGACCACATCTTGAGTGGACTCTCTCAAAGCTTGTTCGCAACCCTGATAGGCTCTTCGCGAGACTCCCCACCGGATTGGCTGAGCCCAGTTGCCATGAACAGACCAACAAGGGTCAAAGAACAGTCACGTCACTTTGGGGGTGAGGTGGGGGTGTGCCTAGACAGGGGCGACCACCCCAGCCTGTCGAGAGCATGTGCAGGGATGCAGTACATGTTGTAATCTAGGGAACGACCTCCCCGAATACCCTATAAAAGACTGCTCAGTCAAATGGCGAGGGGGACCCTCACCGCTGGAGTACATGAAGACCACGGACCAACAGGACGCCGCTGGATCCATGGTGGTGACTATCTTTCGCAACTCTATCCCGACTGCTTGCTAAATTTCCTCATTTTCTATTCTCTCTTTCCCTTTCCTATTGCTACTTTCTTAATAAATACTTTGTTCAATAAAGTCCTCCGGTTAGCGGCATATGACCTCGTTTGTGTCTTAATCTTGCTCTGGGTATAACAACGAATCTTCCTGGCCTGGGCCTTTCCAGATCGGAACAGACATGAATACAAATGATATCTTTTTCAAGAATGCTTTTAAAAGCATAACATGACGAACCTCAAATGACGTACTGAGCTTTTTGCAGGCTAAACCATATTTCAGTGACTCTTATTTTGGCTAAATTTTTATTGAATTCCTGTTGCTATTTATACTGTCTATTTTTTAATAACATTCTTTGCTTGGTATTTGGTTTAGAATCTAAAGTACATATGGAACAATGATGTCATTTTTTGTTAGATGTGGTTTAATAGCAAATACCATTGCAATAGATATTAGCTATATACGAGTGCTCATTTTTGGAAATCAGGACAAATGCTTACTTAAACTGGCTGCTCTTCTGGTGATCATAGGTTCAAAACAGTGTTTAAAAATTCACTCTGTTTCATTTCTTTTTTTGTTTTTAACCAAGGGTTCACTTTCTGTCTATTACATTAATGTAATACTGACATGAACACAAATCATAGAATATCATCCTAAGAATATAATTCAATTTGTATGCATATACAAAGAGACTTTCAAAATATCTCCTTGTCAAACATCGAGGATGTTCAGATTGCATTTTTTTCCTTTTTATCCTCTAATTCCTCCAAATTCTTAGGGAACATAGCTGAAGACATGTTTAGAGAGGAGTGAGAACATGTGAGAGAAACAACCCTGCAGATACCAAGGTCAGTGAAGAAGGAGGGGGAGGAAGCACTCCTGGCGCTGGAGCAGAGGTTCCCCTGCAGCCCGTGGAGAAGACAATGGTGGAGCAGATATCCACCTGCAGCCTGTGGAGGACCCCACGCTGGAGCAGGTGGAGACACCTGTAGGAGGCTGTGACCCCATGGGAAGCCCACACTGGAGCAAGCTCCTGGCAGGACCTGTGGTCCCGTGGAGAGAGGAGCCCACGCTGGAGCAGGTTTGCTGGTGGGACTTGTGACCCCATGGGGGACCGAGACTGGAGCAGTCTGTTCCTGGAGGTCTGCACCCCGTGGAAGGGACCCACGCTGGAGCAGTTGGTGAAGAACTGTAGCCTGTGGGAAGGACTCATGTTGGAGAAGTTCATGGAGGACTGTGTCCCATGGGAGGGACCCCATGGAGCAGGGGAAGAGTGTGAGGAGTCCTCCCCCTGGGGAGGAAGGAGTGGCAGAGACAACATGTGATGAACTGACCACAACCTCCATTCCCCGTCCTTCTGTGCTGTTCAGAAAGGAGGAGTTAGAGAAATCAGGAGTGAAGTTGAGCCTGGGAAGAAAGGAGGGATAGGAGGAAGGTGTTTTTAAGATTTGGTTTTATTTCTCATTACTTGACTCTGATTTGATTGGTGATAAATTAAGGTAATTTCCCCAAGTTGAGTTTGTTTTGCTCATGACGGTAATTGTTGACTGATCTCTCCCTGTCCTTCTCTCGACCCATGAACCTCTCATTACATTTTCTCTCCTTTGTTCAGATGAGGACAGTAATGATAGAGCGGCTTTGGTGGGCACTTGGCATCTAGCCAAGGTCAACTTTCCACAAGCACATTTAAGGAAATTTAGAGACTTTGGATTAAATTGTCAAACCAGGTGCATACTTGCATAGCTGATTTTGTCCCTCCCTAATGTAAACAATACTTTACTCAGTTGGATTAAATATTTCTTGAATATTTGAGAACAGAGTCACAGTAAAAATGCAGAAAAGTCTTCTTGTACAGCCAAACATTTTGGTTTTGAGACTAAATATCGAAAATTTAGCTTTTGTCTGTATTTTTAGTAATTAAAATAAAGTGTTGTTTTTTTCTTGTACGGCTAAATAGGATTTTAGAAATATCTATAATTTTCAAAGCCAAATATCTTTTACTTAGATGGATTTAGCTTTCACATTCATTCTCTGGTTTAAATGTTCATTATATCGTTAACAAGTTAGTATTTTTTTACATATGCATGTATATTTCATAAAACTAAAAATAAATGATAAAAGGAAATTATTAAGGTATTGATAATAACAAATAAAGAACAATGACATCACTAGTATTTTTCAAAAGGAATCTAAGATTACTGAATGTCAGACTTCAACTATGTGTCTAAGTTCTCAGGTTTCCATTAAAAATTTGAAAGGTCATCAAGACTTAGTTTTTTAAAGAAATGACTAGCTGCATACAAGAGCAATCTCAAACAGGAGAATAATCTGACTTGAAATAACAACAGTACTTTCAATGTAAGTCTGCACAGCAAACTTTGGGAGTTTCAATGAAATTAATTCCTACTACCTTCGTTAATGGACTATTGCAACTATGCAGCCACACTGTGGTTTTGATCTAAATGGTTGTGTTAACCTAAGTGACCCTAGAAAGTAATGAAATGAGATGTTCAATGGTTCTTTAAGTATTGGCATTTGCAGAAAACTTAAATGTTTTGACAACAAAGAGTCTTTCTATACTCAGACTAAAAAGATTAAATATGTTAGAATGAGATACCTCCTGTTGGCAGAAAGTACTTCTAGGACATGAGCTGCGCTTATCACAAAATCTGCTCATTTGCACAGCAGACTGATTCATGCCAGAAAACTGCTGCTTCTTCATGAAAGGAGGCACAGTAAGCCTAAAACGTAACACCCAGAGATACTAGCTCAATATGAGGGGAAAAAAGCCACAACAACAAACCTGAACTTTGGTTGCTCAGAGTAAAATGGAAGACATTTAAAGTCCTTGTTTTGATTTTAGCAAGTCTCATAATTTACAGCTGGAGTTTTTTTACCAGTAAATTTTTGTTTGGCCTTTCCTCAGGCTTCAATATTTAGAAATATTAAACCTGGATTTACATCATTACTGATTTTGTATCTTTAAAACCAAAGCAGTATTTTTTTCCTTGAAGGGATGCAGTCAGCATCAGGGTAATACTTTCAGATATTTTTTGGTCTGCCATTATCCTCAGAGCACCTTGAGTGGACTTTTTTTCTCAACTCCACATCCAATATATGCTGGAAAACCACAAAAAAAAAAAAAAAAAGAGTACAAGTAATCTTTTCTCTGGGCCTCTGGATTAGCTCTAGGAAAAAGAAAATAGGGATGAAGGAGCAGGGTCAGGTTGAAGTTTAAGGGTAAATCCCAAACTGTCTTCATATGTGCTGAGTTCAAGATGGCTATGCCTTTCCCAGTGGAGAAATTTCTGTCTCTTTTGAGGACAGAGGAAATCTTGATGATAGGAATCTTCAGTGAGAGTCCCTCACACTGAGCCCTTTCCGGTGTAAAGGAATGGAAAGAACAGTCTGAGTCCACTGAAATTCTTCACTTATTTAAAAATATATTAATGTTTAATGTTTTTACAGTCTGTATGTTAGAATTTGAAATTAAAAATAATTTTGAATGTGAACTGAATTGTTCATTTCCTTGAGAATTTTCACAAAAGTATGCTGAGTAGAAGAGAGAACTCTGACGTTCCAATCCTTTTTAGTTTGGCTGAATTCACACTTTCTGATTCTCCCCTACCAAAATTTTTTGGTTGAAATACATCTCTTCTAGTCCTGTTGAAGATTCTTTTTCCATTACTCTGTCGCAAGAGCTAGGAGGAAAATTAATGTCTGAAAAATCTTAAGCGCAATGCAGCAACTGCCACAATTACTGTCAAAGAATAGACTGGAAAGTGCAACATTGTACTGGGCTTTCTTGTGGCTTTCAGTTTCATGTGATGGCCTGTTGACACCAAAATTTATGTGTTAAACACAGAACAGTTCTTAGTGTCAGCGGAATGGTACAAGCTCTAAATCACACTGAGCCTAAAATAGGTCCTAGATTAGACTAGTGCATCCTAAGTCAGCCCTTCTAACTGGAGGAAAAATCACCGTCTAGACATATCTGTCTCCTGAATTGATTTTATAAGGATCACTAGAAAATCAAAATAAAAACAATAAGGTGACTAAACCATTTACTGTAACGCTGAAATGTTTAAGCTCATTCTGTGCTTTTAACTGCTTCTATAATAAAAATTTTGCAAATATCAATATTAGAATTTCAAACCCCAAATATTTTCAATTAAAAATGTCCAAATAAGGTCGCTTTTACAATCTCTCTGTTATGTCAGCTTCAAGTAACTGGCAAATTTCATCATAGAATCATCATCATAGAATGGTTTGGGTTGGAAGGGACCTCAAAGATCATCTAGTTCTGACCCCCCTGCTGTGGGCGGGGACACCCTCCACTAGACCATGTTGCCCAAAGCCCCATCCAACCTGGCCTTGAACACTTCCAGGGATGGGGCATCCACAATCTCTCTGGGCAACCTGTTCCAGTGCCTCACCACTCTCTAACAGTAAAGAATTTCTTTCTAACATCTAATCTAAATCGACCCTCCTTCAACTTAAACCCATTACCCCTTGTCCTGTCACTACACTCCCTCATAAACAGTCCCTCACCAGCTTTCCTGTAGGCCCCTTCAGGTACTGGAAGGTCACTCTAAGATCTCCCCGGGGCCTTCTCTTCTCCAGGCTGAACAACCCCAACTCTCTCAGCCTGTCCTCATAGGAGAGGTGCTCCAGCCCTCTGATCAGCTTCGTGGCCCTCCTCTGGACTCGCTCCAACAGCTCCATGTGTTTCTTGTACTGGGGCCCCAGAGCTGGATGCAGTACTCCAGGTGGGGTCTCACCAGAGCAGAGTAGAGGGGCAGGATCACCTCCCTCGACCTGCTGGTCACGCTTCTCTTGATGCAGCCCAGGACACGGTTGGCTTTCTGGGCTGCAAGCGCACACTGCCGGCTCATGTGGAGCTTCTCATCAATCAATACCCCCAAGTCCTTCTCCTCAGGGCTGCTCTCAATCCATTCCTCGCCCAGCCTATAGTCGTGCTTGGGATCGCACCAACCCACATGCAGGACCTTGCACTTGGTCTTGTTGAACTTCATGCGGTTCGCACGGGCCCACCTCTCCAGCCTGTCAAGGTCCCTCTGCATGGCATCCCTTCCCTCCAGCGTGTTGACCATACCACACAGCTTGGTGTCATGCGGGACAGTGTCAAATGCCTTGCACAAGTCCAGGTAGATGATGTCAGTTACCCTTCCCTTATCCAACGATGCTGTAACCCCATCATAGAAGGCCACCAAGTTTGTCTGGCATGATTTGCCCCTAGTGAAGCTGTGTTGGCTATCACCAATGACCTCCTTATTTTCCATGTGCCTGAGCATAGTCTGCAGGAGGGTCTGCTCCATAATCTCGCCAGGCACAGAGGTGAGACTGACCGGCCTGTAAGTCCCTGGGTCTTCCTTTTTACCCTTCCTAAAAATGGGGGTTATGTTTCCCCTCTTCGAGTCGGTGGGAACTTCACCGGTCTGCCAGGACTTCTCAAATATGATGGAGAGTGGCCTGGCCACTTCATCCGCCAGTTCCCTCAAGACCCGCAGATGCAACTCATCAGGTCCCATGGACTTGTGCACCTTCAGGTTCCTCAGATATTCTCAAACCTGATCTCCTCCTACAGTGGGCGGTTCTGCATTCTCCCAGTCCCTGCCTTCTGTGACCTGGGCAGTGTGGCTCAAGCATTTGCCAGTGAAGACTGAGGCAAAGAAGTCATTGAGTACCTCAGCCTTCTCCATATCCTGGGTAACCAGCTCACCCATTTCATTCTGGAGGGGACCCACATTTCCCCTCATCCTCCTTTTATCACTGACATACCTATAGAAGCTTTTCTTGTTGCCCTTGATGTCCCTGGCCAGACCAATTTCTATCAGGGCTTTGCCTTTCCTAACCTGATCCTTGGCTGCTCAGACAGTTTCTCTGTAATCTTCCCAGGCTACCTGCCCTTGCTTCCACCTTCTGTAGGCTTCCTTTTTTTGTTTGACTTTGCACAGGAGCTCCTTGTTCATCCATGGGGGCCTCTTGGTGTTTTTGCTTGACTTCCTCTTTGTTGGGATGCATCACTCCTGAGCTTGGAGGAGCTGACCCTTGAATATTAGCCAGCTGTCTTGGGCCCCTCTTCCTTCCAGGGCTTTGTCCCATGGTATTCTACCAAGCAGATCCCTGAAGAGGCCAAAGTCTGCTCTCCTGAAGTCCAGGGTAGTGAGCTTGCTGTGTGCCCTCCTCGCTGCCCTGAGGATCCTGAATTCCACCATTTCATGGTCACTGCAGCCAAGGCTGCCCTTGAGCTTCACATCCCCTACTAGGCCCTCCTTATTGGTGAGAATAAGGTCCAGCATGGCACCTCTACTCGTGGGCTTCTCTATCACTTGGAGGAGAAAGTTGTCATCAACACGTTCCAGGAACTTCCTGGACTGCTTGCGCTCAGCTGCGTTGTCCCTCCAGCAGATGTCAGGGTGGTTGAAGTTCCCCATAAGGACCAAGGCTTGTGAGCGTGAGGCTGCTCCTATCTGCCTATAGAGAGCTTCATCTGCTCAGTCTCCCTGGTCAGGTGGCCTGTAGCAGACCCCCACTATGATGTCCCCTGCCCCAGCCCTCCCTTTAATCCTGACCCATAGGCTCTCAGTTGGCTCCTCATCCATCCCCAGGTGGAGCTCCATGCACTCCAGCTGGTAACTGACATAGAGGGCGACACCCCCTCCTCGCCTGCCCTGCCTGTCCTTCCTAAAGAGCCTGTACCCTTCCATCCCAACACTCCAGTCATAGGAGCTATCCCACCACGTCTCTGTAATGCCAATAATGTCATAGCCCTGCAGGCACACACACGTCTCCGGCTCCTCTTGTTTGTTCCCCATGCTCTGTGCGTTCGCCTAGAGGCATTTCAGTTGTGCCCCCGATGAGGCTGACTTATTGGCTGGGGTGGCTGGGATTCTTTTGATGTATTCTCCCAGTGTTACCCCATTGGTTCCTGTTGCATCCGGGGCCCCTGGCTCATCTCCTCTAGGCTTCGAGCGTGCTGTAGTGCATCCAGCACTTCTCTGAGCAGTAGGCCGAGGGCCCTCGCCAGCTCCCCATCCCTCCAACCTGGGCACATCCTCCCACAACATGTCACTGGCAAGCCCCTCCCCCTTCGAGCCTAGTGTAAAGCTCTGTCGATGAGCCCCACTAGTTCCTGGGCAAAGATCCTCTTCCCCCTTTGAGAGAGATGAATCCCATCAGGGTTCATCAGGCCCGGTGTTGTGGCATTGACACCAGCCACGGAGCCATGCATTTATGGACTGTGCCCGCCTGTTCCACCCACCATTGCTGCTCTCAACTGGAAGGAGGGAGGAGTATATTACCTGCACTCCCGAATCCTTCAGTGATTGTCCTAAGAGCCTGAAGTCCCTTTTGATCGCTTTCATGGTACGTGCCTCTGCTTCATCCCCACCCACATGGAGGAGCAGCAGTGGGTAATAGTCAGAGGGCCGTACCAGGCTGGGGAGTTTCCTAGTGACGTCCTTGACACGGGCCCCGGGGAGGCAGCAGACTTCTCTGAAAGGAGGGTCTGCCCTGCATATCGGGCCCTCTGTACCCTTCAGATGGGAGGCCCCTACGACTATAACTCTCCTTTTCTTCTTTGTTGGGGTGGTCATGACCTGAGGAATTTCATCTGAATTCAAGTTAGAATCACATAGGAATGATTCTTTCTGAGTGGAAATTAATTGAAACTTCTTGATAAGCCATTGTAACTCTGAGGAGTGCCTTGCTGGCAGGTCTGGGAAAGGGTGTCAGCATGAAGGCATGTTCTGGCTGGGCCTTTTCTGGTAGTGAGCCATAAACCATCCTCACTGAATGGAGGAGAAAAAGGTAAAGTTCCCTTCCATACCATACTGGTTGAATAAATGTGCAATATTTTTCATTGATTTCTTTTAAAGTATGAGCACTGTAGGCAGCTGTCCTTACATTTACCCATAAATGTTTAAATCAATCTAGATAAAAGCACCCAGATTTCTGGGAAAACACAGTAAATAAAAACCTGAGAATTATGATCACCCATGACAGAAGGAATAATAGTTCATTGAGAGAAGTCATCATTGCCCATGGTTTAAATTCCATATTGAAACATTGTAACAGCACCAAAATTTTCAATGACAATATAAACCATCTTGTTTCCTCTGAGACAAAGTGAACACTCTATTTACGTTGTTAGTCTTTCTTTTCTTTCTTTCCTTTTTTTAAAGATCAGTTGAAGAAGGCTACCATTAACTTTGAGTACCAAAAAATCATCAGCATTTGAGCCTACTTTCTATGCCTATCTTGCACTTACATCTAGAAATTCTGTCCTGTCCTTGACTCTATTGATTTTATTTTATTTTATTTTATTTTATTTTATTTTATTTTATTTTATTTTATTTTACTTTCTCTCCTGGGATATATGGGATATAAGCCATAGTTACCTCAACTCACTGGAGCAGATACTCTTTTCCTTTGAAACTCTGGTCTAAAAGTGACAGTGTACTCGCAATGGTGATTTTCAACTGGGAGAGTGGGCAGGCGAAATGGCCAATGAAAATATTCTTTTTCATTTTTAGAGAAATTTGCTACAAACAAAAGGGAAGACTCTTCTGGACATTCTAAACCTAACTGGAAATAGTGCTAGCCAAAGAAGATGGCATTCCAGACAAGAAAAATGTCCCTCCTTTTTTGCCTTATTGGTAAAAAACATGCATACAGCTTTGGTAGAAGATGAAAACTATAATTCATTGTAGCTGCAGAAACAGGCTGTCATGGCTCTCTGAATATTTCAAAGGGGAAGAACAGAGAATCTTCCTGACTTGATACACTTTATTTTGTTTTACTCTTTTTCTGCTCCATAGCAGAGCTCCACTCAGTTAAAGACGTGCTGTTTAAAGTGCTGTATTTCCTTAACGTGAAGGCCCAATCCATACAGCAAGATGTCATGGAGCAAGATACCACATTTCTGTAACAACACGGTCCAATAAAATCCTTGCTCAAACAAACTCTTTTCTTTTATTTATTGATTCTAATGTGGAAGTATTCTCAGGGCGTAATTGCAGTGCCTTACGCATACAGATGATTGAATGACATTTTCTTAAGCTGAAAAAATGACAATGAAATGGAATGGGGAATCTAATTCAAATTCAATCAATTTCAGTTAATACTGCCTAGTAATTAAGATGCTTCTGTATATGTAGGGAAGTCATGTAGAAGAGTTAGTTTCTTTATTTCCGAGAGCTGAAGATGGAGTATAAGCACCAAGCTATTGGTTACCTCAATGAAGGTATATATACTTTCTTTAACAGTAAAACATTTTGTAAGGCTCTTTTTATTCTATGTCAATTAAGTTTACAGCAATTATTAAATAAAGTGTATTCTGAAATTTCATTACTTTTCATGAGGCTGTATGGTTTGTTGGGGTTTTTTTCTACCCAGACCTACTAGCATTTGCCTCTAATGAAATTTAGCCCCCATTCACAACTACGAAAAACAGCTGCATCCCTATGGGTTTAGTTTCAGTTTTTTCTCCACTCTCTTCCTGTGTCAAGCAGAGCACAAATGGCATGGTGGAAGGCCTTGGTGTTTTAAAAAAAAAAAAAAAAAAAAAAAGAAAAGCTCTTTTCTCTATCAATAAGTAAGAATCTGAAGGATTCGGAATACTATTGTTTCTCAGCACCTCTGCAATTCCTTTGTCACTGTCTTAGGCAATGATTGACAAAGGCAATTAGGCTTCACATCTTTAGTGAATGCGAGTCAAATATCCTTAGATTCTACAATCAATGTCAAGCCAACTAAGAAAATATCTGTTTTACATGTTTGTGTTTATGTATTAAGCAAAGATTAGAAAAAATAGTCTGTTTACTGTGTTTTCATTTTGAACTTGCCATTTTTACTAAAGCTGGTTCATTTCAGGTACAAACTAAGTGGTTTGAAGTATGAATGTTATTTTTTCTGTTTCAGTATAAGATTATGATTAAATATAATTAAATATAAGTGTTTTCAGTTATGTCATTTTTTTTCTCTATTTCTGGTTCTATAGAAAGTTGTTAAGTCCCATGAAACATTAAGGAGTAGAGTGCAAGCATCTGAAAGCTGATTCATTATTATAAAAATACTTTGTTCACATTCTTTTTATTTATTTTTTTTTACTCTACTGAAATTTTGATCGAGGTACATTTCTGAAAAATATATGTCAGCCCACTTTCAACACTGTTAAACGGTTTTTTAAACTAAAAAAAAAAAAGTAATCACTGGAAGTTATATCGGAAGCAATTTTCTATGTATCTGCCCTCTCACCCCAAGGAATTTTAAAGGAAATTGTCTTCCTGGGGTTATATCCAGTATCATTAATTTAATATAAGGTGGGGAAAAAGATATCTCCATCCCTTTGCCTATTAATTGCTATTTCCTTGATTCTGGCATTGCACAAAAAAAAAAAAAAAAGTAATCAATTGGCAGCAGCACTTTGCCTAAAATATTAAATTACCACTATTACCTTTCTACTAATTCATCATTCAGAAAGCCAGGAAAATACACTTTGTTTTCATGTGGGACAGCTAACTTCATTGCAGTCTTCAACGTTGTACATGGACAAACTTCCAATCTCCAGTTTATGGCCCTGTTTCAGCAGAACAAACACACAGTTTAGTACTCATGGAATCAATAAACTGTTAGTATCTGTTTTTCCCTATGCTTGTGCTTCAGGATTCTGCTGGATCAGCTATGGAGTAATGGAAATTACTCATGGGCATCTGCTTTCTGTGCAAAATATGAATGATGACTGCTTGCCAAATGCTATGTTTATAGTGTAAACAGCAAACAACCAAGTAACTCCCTTATACATATTATCTATTTTACTTTTACCTTTTTTAATGGTTTTTTTGGCAGCCTCAACTTCTTTTTTCATACACAACCACTACAATGTCTGTCATAAATTCTGGTAGACAGTCTGGACACTGGAAAATGAGCCTTTAAATGCTTGAGGAGGGAGGGTCTAGTTGCTTTATTCATTTATTTACTACTGCTGCTACTACTACTACTCTGGAAGGTTTATTGTATCTATGGAATTAAAAGTTTCCTGTGATATCCCCAGTGAATTATTGTTCTCAGATTGTTTTCTTCTTACATATGTAGAATTTCCACACTATTAAGTATATTGAAATAAGGGTGTTGTCAAGTCCCATATATCTTTATAGCTGGCATATAAATGCATTATGATTACAATAATTTTCATGACTTTGAGAATGGTTCTTTAATCCTCTCTTCGGGTATTCTAGTTCCTGGAAGTGCACACTGAGCCCATGGGCCATGGCACCGAAAGAAGTCTCACGGAAAAGACAGACCAGCTTCACTCAAAAAAAAGGATTTTTTTGAGCTGAGAGTTTCAGTGCAGCCCTGAGATCTCCTGGCCTTGTAAAAGAGCTGGCTTCTTTCTGAGATCCTGGCAGAGCCTTCAGGGAGGGTCAAGGATATTGGGAGCTGGGGAGAGACAGATTAGGGCCAGCACCAGCAGCAAGATAGCATCCAAGCAGTGTCTGTGCTAGAGAACATGCAAGTTTTGTAGGAAGCAGGAGGGAGTCCTGGTCCATAAACACACACACATATACAGTGATTTTAGGTTAACATATCTAATGCCACAGGTTAGGTAAATGTAGCCTTAACAACCTGTCTTAGACAGCTGTCCAGGAAAGGATTGGAATTGGGAGAGCTTGTGACCGTTACTGAACAGAAATTTGACTTCATTTACACATGAATTGAGTCCTTCCTGCTCTAGATACTATTTGTCTGCTCTTGAAAAAGGCTTACAACTTAAGGGATAGATACTAAACATACTATGCAGGAACACTGTCACAGAGAAAGGAACTAGAAATTGCAGCATCTAGATCCTGACTCCACTGATCTCAGATCTCCACTGGGAAATTCATCGTCATACAGATATGGTCAACCTTAAGTCTGGGAAAGGTAAAAATAAAGCTTGGAAAACTCTCTGAGCTATCAGCCATGACAACGGTCAAGGAGACTGCTCGAGTACACCCATTTTTCCCAAATGTTTAGACACCTCTCTGCAGTGTAGCATTCTCGTCAAGTCACATGAGCTGTGACCCACAGGTACTGGGCATAATGAGAAATCTTTTCAAAGGCCAGCAGTAAGTTCAAAGAACTTGGGCCCAAGATCAGTAAAAAGCAGGGGAGTCAACTACTTGTGTTAATGTCCTCAAGTACCTGCTAACACGAGAGGAAAGGGGCTTATTAACGGAAAATTATGAGCTTGGCAGAGATTTATGGATTGACTGCCTTGTAATAGGGACCTGCTAGGTATTAGACTTCCCCTGGTTTATATACAGAGCTAATATGAGTCTCAGATACTACTTCACAGTGGAAAAGGTGACAGGTTTCTTCTTTACAGTACGCCCCTTTCAGGTTCCAGTAGCAACCCTGACTGGAGTCTTCCAGAATTTTTCAAAGCACTCCCAGAAACTGCTGCATAATGTTTCTTTTCGACCTCTAGCTAGAAGTCATCAACTGAAGCAAATGTTTTCTATATGGTAGAGTTACTTTAAACAACAAAACTTGAGAAAAATCATATCCTTGGTTTCCTTCATTGTCCCAAAGGAAAAAAAAAAAAAGGGTTATAACATGTTTTATATTTTTAAAATTTCTTTTTAATAAATAAATGATCAGTCTTATACATATGCTGCATTCCCAACACTTCAACCTAAGCTTGTGAGAGATTTGTGATCACAAAGAAAAGTCAAAGAGATTTTCTGTTTCCTACAGAAATACAGGAAATACAACTCCTCCCTGAAAAACAAAACAAATAACAACAACAACAGAGAACAAAATGAGATACAAGACACTTGGGTTTGAAATCAGGTATAATTTTGATAATCCGCTTGGGAAACTGTTTTTTGATCATGTAACTGGTAAAATAACCAAAACTAGTGATGTACCTGCAAGTTCTTTGAGATCTGTCTTCATGCTCTAAGGTCTTATGGGACTCAAAAGCCTTTGGGTATCAAATGCTGTAACATTTACTAGAGAAATTAGATTTTCAGATTCAGCAGAAGTGGAAATGTTTCTTAGTTTAATTAAACATGATGTGTGCTGGGGAAGAATGTATGTGTGCTTTAGTTCATTGAATATAAACTTCTTGTCTTTCCATATTATTCTGCTTTTTTTTCTTTTTTTTTTTTTAATTACTCCTGTAATAGCAGCTCCTCCTGCTGATATGTAGTACTGATAGCCATTTCCTTCTTTAAATATCTAATTTCGCATTATATTAACAGCAAATGGACTATTCACATATGTTGTTTGCAGCTTCTTCATTATGACATTGCCTTGTTTTCAGCAGCTATATTTATGGATGGTTTTCCTGTCCATTACTAATTGACTGCTTGGTTTTAGATTGTTTGATGTATAAAAATCATGATATTGAACCCTTCAATTTTATTGACATATAAAATAATTTCTAAGTTTATTCCTGGTGGGAAGATTTCTGAGACCTTTTAAAATTTTGTTTCTAATGTGACAGTTTATTTTCAGAGTTCTGCTACATTCACACAGTGTAAAGTTAAGCAGCATCATATAGAAGCTGCTTGATCCTGATATATTCTACTCCGAAATAATAAAAAAAAAAGTTTTGCTGCTGAACTCACTGGAGACTCAAACTCCTTCTATTTGCTTAAGGGCAAGTAGTATTTTTAATTATTTATGCAAGTGGTCTTTGAAAAATCTATCATTAGACATTTCCTTTGCCCTGTTATTTGCTTAGGAACCTGGAACTCAGTTTGTAACATATTCTGTAATACTTTAAAGCACTGAAAAATCAATGAAGGTGATTTAGTAGTTAGTTGGTGTAAGTTAAGGGTAATTTCATCTGATAAATCCTTGTCATGCATATATATGTATAAGCCAAATCCTTTTCCAGATGCTAAATTATAACATAGAGAACAGCTGGGACAGATTTCTGATTCTGCAAGAGCTGAAGACAAAAGCTTTGCATGAGAGGGGAGACTTGGAGAAACAAAAGAGCAAGTCAGGATAGATTCCTAAAGTAAAAAGTTCTTAATTAAAATTGCATACAAGGGTGAGAAGGTATAGGGTTAGGAGGGCTGGCATCAGTTCCATTGTGCAAGGAACTTAAACCAGAAGGATCACAGGTAACCTGGCTTTCTCTTACCAAATATAAAGCAGGTTCTACTACAATCCATTCCATACATACATTCCAGGGCTGGAAATGGTCTCCAGCCCTGTAAGACATAAGACTGCTGAAAAAATACAGGCTTTTTTGAGTCCTTGAACATATCATGGGTGTAAGTCAGTGGCTATAAACAGTAGGGTGCAAGTAGATGGTAACGGAGTTGATTAACCTCTAAATTAACCTAGGTAAGGCAGATAGAGCATTCTGAGTAAGGCAGTGGAGAACAGTGTCCCACATCAATCAACAGAAGCAAATACATATGATGGGGTAACAAATTTGCTTTAAATAGTTCTGCTGTCATCCCAGCACACCTGGTGCAGATGTTTCACTACCATATCCCTGCTTACCTTCCCTTTTGCTAGACTAAAAAATCAACCTCTCTAATTTCCCCTCAAAAGATAGGGTCTCCATTTCTCTAATAGCCTTTTATGTACCTATTCTCATTCAAATTATTCTTTACATGATTAGAAGTGCCCACTATCCTCCAGGCAGGTGCTCACCAGCTCCCTTGCATCTGCTCCTAATGCCTTGGTTTATGTAGTCTAGACATACCTTCGCTTGCTTACGTCTCAACTCTGAAGAGAATGTGGGTACCCAATAGCAAATAGAAGTCTCATACACTCTGCTTCTGCATGGACGGTGGCAGAGCTGACTAATAATTAGTCATGATGGCAGTATAAAAGCTATAAATTGCATGATTGTAATGAATATCATGACAGGCATCATGCATGCAGTGAACCACGTCATCTAAATGTTTCAACTCAGCAGCATGTACAGCTCTAGCTTGAGTTGTGTGAGACTCAATTGTGTGATATTCAGTTAGTTGCTAGGAATTTCCATTTAATTTACTTGGCTGATTCACTCATTCTTCAGCAGAACGGCAAAGTGTTACTGTATTTTATAAGCCTCATCACCCCACTATTACACGAATGAGGACAAAGGAAGGAGTTATCCACACTTCCTGCATAAATACATTTGGAATCAGGTCTAAGAGCATTTGTATCAGCCGCTGAGCTGAAGGATAATGTTAATGGATGAGGCTATAAAGCCTGGGGACAGCCATAGTGGAAACCAACATGAAACAGCTGCTAGTTGCAAGCATGCAGCAGAAAAAGTTGTGGACACTGTGTACAATATAATGCTAACAAAACAGTGAAAAAGCTAGAATGCCAAGAGATACTTATTGGTTGGGGCTGCCGTAAAGACTAGAAACTGTATTTCTTTGAGAGTGTGAAAAAAACCCAAACCCAACCAACACAAATCCCAACATATTTTGATCACTTTCTATATTATTTGCAAACCAAAGGCATTATGAACATTGATATAAAATGTTTTGCCATATTGCTGACTATGCAAGCTTTGATATGTAGTGCCTTTGCAACACGTGTATAGCAAAGACTCCATTCTTATTTATCCTCATTTCTCTGTTTGGTTTGGCTGGGTATGAAGAACTAGCAATGACACAGCACAAATTTATTGCTACTAATTTGGACTCAAAGTCAGTATGACATCTGATGAAGTTTAACACACTTAGTTATTTAGATGGTAAAAATCCAAGCTACATAATTCTGTAGAATTGAAAATACCAACGACAGCTCAGTACTCAATGCAAGGAATAGTCTTATAAGCATCAAAGAAGAAAGGAATATTAGAGTTGAATTTTTAATCAGGATACATGATAACACAGCCTTGGCTTTCTACATTGGTAATCTAATGATTTTTCTTAGCATAATCTCAGTTCCTCTAATGGCTTATTCTTTTCCACTTTGTATATTAATCACATGCATTTCTTGTGACAAATCTGTCTCTTAGTACAGATAAATGATCAGGGACCTTCCGCTCTGGTTATTGTGCTTTTCACTGGCAAATAATTATTTCAGTTCACTAGTACAAAAGAGGTATTTCTTTAAAACTATGATGCATTATATGCTCACAGCATGATCATTAGGACTAGAACATCAGCCTGTACAGTGCCATGTGTTATGAACAGAGCTGCATGAAAACGGAATTTCCCCTCTTTTCCATCTATTTGAATTGCAGCTGAAACTGCCTGTTCTGCTGGAAAGCCGTCTGTCTTCCAGCATCCTGTTTGTAAGATGTGGGAGTTGTTTCAGTTCCACCTAATTTCAGACATCGCTTAAATTAGCAACAGCGTTACCCAAGGCACCTTTTCTGTCAGAGGAAGGTACAGGAACTTCCAAAAGGTAATTCAACCCACTTAAGAACTGAATCACGTTCTGGAGGTATAGACAACCCAGGGCAGCAATGCATCTGGCTTAGACTGCTCAGTTAGATGCCTCAAGTTAAATGGATTGGATAGAGGCTAGAGTGTGCAAACAGGACATAGACTTCTGTGAAATGGATCATGAAAACAAAGCTTGGAAAGTGAGAGGCAAAGAAAGAAACCCCAGCATGACTGACTATAATACGCTGAGTTACGTGCTGGGGGAGAAAACAGGGAAATGAAAAAGGGAATTACGCAAGTGTGAAGATATTTATGCTTGAACATGAACCATGGCACCTGGAAAGGAGTCCACGTGTGTTCATGCATGCATGAACAAGAACCTTAGTACTTCGTCATGCTGTGCATGTACATTTACATCTGTATACTTTCTTTCATGAGACAAAGGTTGGCTTAGTGGAGGAAAAAGTGACGTAGATGTCTCCAAAAGTGTTTGGAGGAAAGAGAAGAGGATCAGAATGGGACAAGGTAACAGGAGGACTGGCTGTTTGTACAACACCGTAATGCACATCTAAATACAAAAGGAAAATTCTAAAACATTTTAAGGGGAAAAAGATTACTTTAGTCACCAAAGAGAACAGAAAATTTGCTAAAGTGAGCATTTAAAACTAGCTCCTCTTCTATACATGTAAATATCTTCTTTTTTGAAATGTTAACCGCATATACAATATCCCATGTAATACAACAAGAAAAGTTTGTCCCCTTACCTGACAGTACTTTGAAATCCCTAGTATAAAATCCAATTGAGATCCCACACTGAGGATAATGAGAGTTGTATACAAGTAGCATATCATAATTTGCTTATAATTGCATAAAAGATGTAGAAGAATTCTATACACCACCATCCACCCCCCCACCCCCCCCACCCCCCCCCCCCCAGCAAGAACAAACAAACCCAAGATATACAACTCCCAATCTGGATACAGTAAAAGGCCACTCTCACAGCACACCTTTACCCTTTTAAAAGTGGTTGTGCCACCATATTGCTGCAAACAAGGATAAGAATTAGAACTTTAATTGACTCCAGCCAGGTTCACACCCAAAGAACTTCAAGGAATTAGAAAAGAGTTGTCCACTCATGTGAGTTGCCAGAATTCTCAGTTACACCAGCTAAAGGCAAAAAAGCAACCCAAAATACGAGTACTAGCCAATTCCTTGGTAACAGGGATTTGGTAGGAGATTACTCTGGGGACTGGTATTCCAAAACCTTCAGTCTTTCAGACCTTCCCTGAAACAGCTGGATCCTGTTGAGAAGGTACTTGATTAACAAGACCCCTGCTTCAATCCAGGATGACAATTTGTATCTTCCTATGACACCTCTCACTGGAGTGCCTCTTTAGGTCTACATCCTCTCAGAAGGGAGTCTAGTGTTAGTAGTTAATGTTTCTACCTGCAGCCAAATGTCTTTATTTAAAAACCTCAGTAGGCTTCTCTGTTTCTTTCATTCCTGCCCTCAACTCTTGATCTTACCCTGGCTGTCAGCATGTTTTGGCCCAGAATCTTCCCCCTCTACCCCCCTTTTTCTTCATGTCTTCTCTAATTCTCTCTCCATTTGCTACCTTCTCCATTTTGAAAATAATCTATCAACACTTTTATCCTTCCTCTGTGAACTACTTTTCCACCTTCATTTGTTCCCACAGCAGCAACAATAACAAAAAGAAAATAATGCTTTGTAAAAATTCACAGAATGCTGTTAAATGAACAGTAAAATCCCAACAAATAAGTAACTTTGGCCTGTTTTTGATAAACGAATCCCATATTTTTCCTCTCACATGCACAGGCACATGATTTCCTCTACTTTCCAAGGCTGACCATTAGAATGAATTTTAAAAAAATGAAGGAAATAATTCTAAACTAGTTACATGCTAAATTACTAGTTAACATTCTAAACTAGTTACAGCAGAAAGCTATATTCATAAAAATTAACTAATCATCAACCAACTTAGATAAGACCATTGTTTTATTGTTCACTACCTGTATTTGACCTTTTGTCAAGGGTGAAGCATTCTAAATTAAAGTAGAAAGGAGTGTTATATCAAAGATGATATAAAATGTTTCATAATTCTCTCAAACTGACATTTTATCACTTACATGTCATATATTAGAGCTGTCACCTAGACTATCTGTTAAGCTGACACATTTTGCTGCATTTTTCATTAAATTCTTAAATTACAAATAACCAGGAGATATTAGACCTTAAAACTGTCTTTAGTTCAAAACTAAATAATTCTAGTTGTTGGTCCAGCAGTAAACAAGTATGACATTTGCATAAAGACAAGAGAACTTTCTGTTGCCAAGGTGACTTGCAATCATCTAACAACTCTGAGAAAAGGGAAGTAAGCTGTACATGACAGGTCCATTCCACACTATAGTTCCATTATCCATTACATTTATCACATGTGAAAATTATAAATAGTTTTAAATGAAAATATTTGGAAGTCTGAGTGTATGAGTTCAATCCATATTTAGCCAACAAAATTACTTTAATTTAAAAATTGCAAACAACCAACACCTCCCATTGATTTACATGAAAAACTCATGTAATAAACCTGTTACAGTAAGGTTGCTATGGTCTAGTCCATGTTCTTAGCCTTGGTATTTTTTAAAACAGATGACATGACTGAAAGCCTGTTGCTACCATATTGTAAAATGTAGTTCAAAGAACCCCAGAAAGCTCTATCTGAGTAGGTTTTTTATCATAGTACACTGCAGTCCTCTGAGGAGATATGAGCTTAAGTCCTGAGATCAATGTTTCTCTACTAACTGTGTGTCATGGTTTAACCCCAGCCAGCAGCTAAGCACCACGCAGCTACTCGCTCACTCCCCCTACAGTGGGATGGGGGAGAGAATCAGAAGTGTAAAAGCGAAAACTCAGTGGTTGAGCTAAAGACAGTTTAATAGGTAAAGCAAAAGATGCACACAAGCAAAGCAAAACAAGGAATTGACTCCCCACTTCCCATGGGCAAGCAGGTGTTCAGCCATCTCCAGGAAAGCAGGGCTCCATCACACATAACAGTGACTTGGGAAGACAAACGCCATCACTCCGAATGTCCCCACTTTCCTTCTTCTTCCCCCAGCTCTATATGCTGAGCATGACGTCATATGGTATGGAATATCCCTTTGGTCAGTTGGGGTCAGCTGTCCTGGCTGTGTCCCCTCCCAACTCCTTGTGCACCCCCAGCCTACTCGCTGGTGGGGTGGTGTGTCCCAGCAGAAAAGGCCTTGGCTCTGTGTAAGCACCGCTCAGCAGGAACAAAAACATCCCTGTGTTATCATCAGCACTGTTTTCAGCACAAATCCAAACCATAGCCCGTACTAGCTACTAAGAAGAAAATGAACTCTATCCCAGCCAAACCCAGCACATTTTGCAAAGATGTCTACCCTTTTTCTGGTTCCAGATTTTGCTTTCTGCTCATAACTCTGCTCTGAACCCTACTATGTGTTGCAGACATGTCCTAATAGTCAACAGAACATATGATAATTGCACAGGACATAACGTTATGTCCTTAGAAACTCACAGGCATAGCTCTACCCTTCACCACGTGTTCTGCCAGCCCATAGGTAGTCCATGTTATTCTGTAATCAGCTGGCAACAGACACATACTTTTTCACTGAAATATTTCAGATGCCATATAATACTCTATGGTACATACACATCTGTTTTGCAATTTGCTTTTTTCTTCTGTGAATTATTTTTTCATCTACTTTTTGGACAAAGAATATGTATCCACTCTGAACATACAGGAGGTCATAAGAAGGCAAGAGGAGCTGTAGTGACACAGACCTCCAAATCCATCTAACTATACTATCTATGACAAGGTATGCAGATAGTTATGGAAGATTACAAGAGCACACTGAGCAGACACAATACTTCACCACATACTTTTCCAGAGTGCAGTCACCTGCCTCTGGATTTCTTTTCTGTTAACTTGTTTAGTCTCCACATGAAGCCACGTATACTTCCAAAGCAATGCATGTTTCCTGATTGAAGGGGTAGTTCTTATTTACTGAACAGAACTTGTGGATTTTTTTTGCACTGCAGTCTGTTCCCGTATTCTACATCTATGATTCCACTAATCTCAGCATAGCTCTACTGGATAATCTCATGATCACAGCTCATAGGATCTAAAATATCATTTTGAGGCCTAAGACATAATCTTTCACACAGTCCTGTGATAGCTCGACCTTTATGTGGATCAAAATTGATTGAAAGGCAGAAAATAGCTGTTAACTTGAGTTCGAAAAATTCAATATTTAGAATATTTTTCGGAAGTGTCACAAAGCAGTATGAATGTTCTGTTTTGGCTTTACGTACTCTCCATTATTTGGATATTTTTCATGTTTTACAGAAATAATTATTTCAATATTTCTGTTTTAAACTGTAATCTGTATATACCTTCACTAGAGTTTATAACGGGAAAAAAAAGAAAAAGAAAAATTAGAGAAAAGGGGAATTTCATAAAGAAGGTCATAGACAGAATGGAAGAAATATACTGGAATCCTTTTCTGGCATTAGATTTTCCTTTGGGATCCCAGACAAGTCACATAGAACCAGAGCCACAAAACCATGTAGGTAACACTGACACATTTTAAGTCTCCAAACACAATAATTAGAAGAAAACCTCCCTCATGCTCAGCTCACCTCATAAGAGCTTATGGAACATACGAAAATATTCAGAAATACTTTTACGTTCACTCAGCTTGTCGCAGTTTCTCACATTTCTGTTCAACCATTTATAATAAGAGACAATGAGTTAGATCCTTACTTGGGCTGGAAAGCAAAAGGATTAGGGGATATGTGTACATACGCATCTAACCTAGACTTGAGTGGTTTTCCGTTTCAAAATGTACCATTCATACCTAAAATATATTTCAGGGAAATGTATTGGATATTACACTGGTGCCTCATCCATCAGACATTAACTTGTAGGAATTAACCTTCCCTGGAAAGGGCATCAAAGAAAAGATTAGAATAAACACGATTTGAAAAATGAGCAGGAGAAAAATGTTTGGAATAAGAGGCACAGGGGGAGAGGCTTCCTGGATTTCAGAAGGAAAGATAGCTGCTCTGTTATCTGACAAACAGAGAGTTGCTAAGCTGACAACCTGACTTGAGAACTTAATATGTAGGTGAGCTACAAACTCAGGTTCCCTTTATAAAAGCTGTCTTGTTTAACTATAACTGTTCTTTGCTCCCTATCTCCTGTGAAGAGCTTAAACGTCCCTTTCTGAAGTTATTCAGATCTCTATAAAAGGGCCACAGGTCACAAGTTAAAGTGCTGGCACTTTCAGGCCCAGGGTCAAAGCTGGGGAGCCCAAGGCCAGGATCATGCAATATGTTGCTGAAAGGATCACCCATGTGAGAGCAGGGACTTAAAAAAAGTTACAGTTTTGCATAGACGTGAGTTGACTACATGTAGATTTAAACCAACATTAATAAGGACTTTAATGGTAGGCTGTTAAGTATAAGATAAACTGTCGTGTTTCATGCCAAGTACATCACTGTTTATTAATATACATTCCTGGCATGGATAGAAAAGATCAGCACCAAAATCATTATTTTTCTAATATCTATTTGGTACACACATTGCTGTTTGACAGTGATATGCTTTGTGGGTAATTAGTGATCTAACCAACTGCTACTGTGGAATTCATTTAGAAGTACAGCAAAAAAACCTAAAGTAAAATTACAAGACTGCTCTGGAAGGTTTTCATACAGTACACAGGGTTAAACACTAAAATTCTGCCTCAGTTTCTGCTCAGGTCGGTGCTGAAAGAAGAGAAACTCAAGCTTATTGTTTAGGAATTGCACCATGTAATGACACCAACTGTTCAAAGTCTCAGGAATGTAAAGATTATAGGAATCAGATTCACAGCAGCCCCCGCTATGATCAGGGAGCTACTTAAACCAGGCCGTCAGAAGCACCAGTGGAAACCTCTCCTACCGTGTAGCTCGCCTCCAATTAGATGGGTAAGTAAGGTCAGCTCCGAAACCTGGGGTGTATCCCCATGTGCCAGCTAATTCAATGAACATTGTTGTCATATGCCATGGGATAGACAGGGCTGGCCTCTTCTGGATGAGCTGCAGAATGAATATGTAGGTTTGGAGCAAATCAATGATTTGAATGGGGACCTTCTATTTCTCGAGAAGCTTCCCTAAACGCTGGGTTATTGGTTACTTACCATGTTGTTGACCCAAAACAGCCTTCCTAGCTCAGGCCCTGCTGTCATGATATTTAGGGGAATACTTCATTTCAAAATGCCCTTTTGAACAAAGGTACTCATTAGTGAAGCACGTAAAGATGTGTCTACATTTTGTGGTGAAACCTATCGTGAGCTGTGCCCAAGCTGCCAGGAACAGAAGCTAGTGAATGCATACAGTGCAGTGCAGAACCAAGGACACAAGTCATCCTGGGTGTGTAAGCCAGATAGCTATATTTGTATGGTGCTGTTATTCAGTTAATAATGCATTGTCCTCTTTTCATTACTTCCAGAACTATTTGACATTGCTGTCTTTAGACTATGCTCCCAGACTTATTTTGCAAGGAGCTCGTTAAAATGTATCTGCATGCCTGATATAGATTCTGCCCTGTATAATTTCGTAGATCCAATTCTTCACCTTATGTATTATTTAAATACATGACTTATTTTACAGCCCTTTTAACAACTCCATATTACTTACAGAAATGAGGACCATACTCCCAGTTCTTTTAAAACTAAAGAAATGAGCAGGAACAAAGAACCATTATAATTCTGGAGCATTAAATATCTTGATAAAAAAAAAAAATATAAAAATACACATCAGTGAAAACATTACATCACTATCTACTTTCTGTCTTGTGGCTGACACCCACACAAAATATGGACAGTAATGTAATTAGCAACAAGGATTAATTTCTAAGAGTATCTTACAGGCATAGAAAATGTTATCCTTCATTGCAAGTTGAGAAGACAGAATGGCAGAAGACAGTGAAGCCACGGGTCAGTGTTTTACCCTTTAATTTCAGGCCACATACCTTTATGGATATCTGCATTAAAATGAGTGCAAGTCAGACAGATGTCCAAAGTCACAAGATTCCACCATTTTTAAATGTCTATGTACATATCTATTATATTTTTCTTGGTAAACCATAGTATAAAAATGCAACTGTACTGGCCAAAAGTACCTTAAAGTACAGTGTTAGAAACTATAGTATTTTGGAACTACAGGATATTGAATCATAGAATCATAGAATCATAGAATGGTTTGGGTTGGAAGGGACCTCAAAGATCATCTAGTTCTGACCCCCCCTGCCATGGGCAGGGACACCCTCCACTAGACCATGTTGCTCAAAGCCTCATCCAACCTGGCCTTGAACACTTCCAGGGATGGGGCCTCCACAACCTCTCTGGGCAACCTGTTCCAGTGCCTCACCACTCTCTAACAGTAAAGAATTTCTTCCTAACATCTAATCTGAATCAACCCTCCTTCAGCTTAAACCCATTACCCCTTGTCCTGTCACTACACTCCCTCATAAACAGTCCCTCACCAGCTTTCCTGTAGGCTCCCTTCAGGTACTGGTAAGCCACAATTAGGTCTCCCCAGAGCCTTCTCTTCTCCAGGCTGAACAATCCCAACTCTCTCAGCCTGTCCTCATAGGAGAGGTGCTCCAGCCCTCTGATCAGCTTCCTGGCCCTCCTCTGGACTCTCTCCAACAGCTCCATGTCTCTCCTGTACTGGGGCCCCCAGACCTGGACGCAGTACTCCAGGTGGGGTCTCACAAGAGCAGAGGGGCAGGATCACCTCCCTCAATCTGCTGGTCACACCTCTCTTGATGCAGCCCAGGACACGGTTGGCTTTCTGGGCTGCAAGCGCACACTGCCGGCTCATGTTGAGCTTCTCATCAATCAATACCCCCAAGTCCTTCTCCTTAAGGCTCCTCCCAATCCATTCCTCGCCCAGCCTATAGTTGTGCTTGGGATTGCGTTGACCCACGTTCAGGACCTTGCACTTGGCCTTGTTGAACTTCATGCGGTTCGCACGGGCCCACCTCTCCAGCCTGTCAAGCTTCTTCTCGTCAACTTCATATCATTTAAAGATAGCTGCAGAGTTCTGATCCAGAGTTTGGTCTGAATCCAAACTTTTTCAGAATGAAAAGATGTTCATATTTGACTTTTCATTTCAGTGCCTTTCCTAATTATAACTCAATGAATAGCACCAATTAGCATACTCCAGTGGTATCCATGAGTATTTTACCAAAAGAACAGGATGATATTCTCTGTGTCTCAGATCAATACAAGGTAGAGCTATCTGAAAGGAACATTTGTTACATATTGCAGACCAGAGTAAACCAATGAGTTTTGCAGGGCTCTTTATGAAATTTACTTTTGAATACAGAAAACAATCAAATGTCTTTCAGAATGTTGCACTTTTTTTTTCCACTTGTTTTCTGTACTTACAGAAGTAGTTTCAAAACATAAAAGTGTTTCTAAAATTTCAAGGTCACAATACACATTTTCTTTATGTTTGGCAGCATAGTCCAAGATGAGACTCCTGGAGTTTGCCAGTCCTCCAGAGGGCTTTTGAGGAAATAATTTTTGAATGGAATTTCACATGTTGGAAACACCTTAGCTTCATCTCATTAATAGTGTAAAATTAGAAAGCTGTCATCAAAATGGTTACTCAGATCTGCTATGAAAATTCTCAAGGTTTTAATCAGTGTTTTTAAATCAATGCATATATGCCATAGGTGAAACCCAGACTAAAAAATGAGACTGAAACACGAGCAAGAGAATATCATCCAGAATTTCTAATTTTCCTTTTCAGTCTTCAATTTGTAGAACCAATTTTTTGTCAAAATTTGATGTTTTAAAAAAAGAGAGATGCTGTCACTACTTTTATTCCATCTGTGTGCTTTTATGTCTATACCTATCCAACCTTCCTCATAAAATTTCATTTGGCAGGTAGCCTAGAAAAAGAATGTTTTCAGGTTTAGACATTTAAAATTTTATTATACAGTTTTCCATTTAAACATTATTGTCAAAGTGCATCTTTGTTAATAAATTGAAGCCCCCTGTTTTCATTATATACTATCTTGTCTGTCAGTAGAAACTATTAACATATTATTGTCCCAGAATTCACTTACAGCTATAAGGGGAAACAAAATGATGTGTTGATAACAGATTAAGCATATAATGCACAAGCCCTAAGGCTTTTAGTCTCAGGAGACATTACATTTTCATGGCAGTACCAGGATATAATATAAATAAATGAAAAGTTACAGTCTGCTAGTCAGGCATGCTGGATTGGATTTAAGGCATATTAAATACTTCTGAAGTAAGCAAATGAATATTACCGACGGACTGAAAGAGATACAGGAGGTATTCTAGGATTTGATACCATTTAACCTACTTACTCAAACACCCAGTAATAAGATTATATTTTTGAAGAAGGCTCAAGGCTACTTGAACCTTTGTATGGTTTTTTTATTTATTTTTATTTATTTTATATTAAAGACAGATCTAGCAGAATTCACAGAGATGCCCATACAAAAATAAAACGCCTTATATTTAAAATGTGACTTCATAGAGGAAGAGTGAAAAAGGACATCTTGTGACTTCTGTATATACATGTTGCATTTGGGGAGGAAGGTCCATTTTTTACGTTAAAAATGATGAGTCAGTGCAACAGAAAGGGGGAAAGGCCACTCATAAAGCAAGATAAAAACCTTTGTTATAAGGAACAGATTAAAAATGTGGCCAGTAGGTTAGGTCAGATACAAGGACTGAATTTGTGTGGAAGGGTAATGACAGTTTTAATAGGAGCATTATGAAGGCAAGGAATATGGAATTTCCTGAAGAGCATTCAAATTTACAAAGTGTTGCATAGGCCTGTATCAAACCCTAAACTTTTTGAGAGATGTCCATCCTCAATATATAATAGTCAGTGTATTAAACAAAGGCTACAATAAATTAGAAAACTCTTAGACTAAAACACTTATCTGAATGGTTTGATTGATAAAGCTACATGAAATTGCTTTATTTCATGCTCTTCTGAAATTGGTAGGCATTGGATGACTTCTTTACATTTAAATTGTGCTGATTAGCCGGTTTTACCTTAATAACTCTCTATGATAGTGACCGCCTTATCTTGCCCTTTAATTTTAAAATTAATGAAGTAATCATTTATCTTGGTCTCTTTCTGTGTTCTGCCCAATTACTTTAGTGCTGAATGGTACTTTGCATTTTTACTGGTCCATTAGTCCCGTATCATGGTCTTTCTGGACTTCTTTGTTCAACTGAGGGATAATTAAATAGTGTCTTTTAGAATCTTTATGACCTTGGCAAATAAATTTCCTTTGCAAACAGTTTAACCTAATAGATAAATGTCACTTAAACATTGGTACTTATCTTTGTTTGCTTCTGATTAAGGTACCTAACTCCAAACCTTGTCAAATAACAATCTGCTTTGCGTTATTATTGTGACTTGACACATAGATCCACTTCTTGACTCTTACCCTTCTGGGAAACCATCCTTACATTGAAGGTGCATGGAAAAGACCTGTTACTTTTTGACTCCATAATGTGGCAGACTTTGGACTGCCTACAGAGAACCAATAAGAATTTTGCAGCATTGGACTGAAAGTAAATAAAGCAAATTTAACCCTGGCTAGTTCACCATTCAAGGCTGGAAACTTATAAATGCAGAGCAGTCTACTGTGGACTGTATGAAATAGGGCTGCAGTGAGCTGTTTACAAAAGATTTGCACTATTAGGAGCCAGCCTCTTTCTGCTTGCTTGGGCAGTCTTACAAGCTCTTTGTTTGCCCTTTATGGTCTGAATGAAAAGCAAATTTTAAAGCTTGATGGCATTTATTCAGAGTATGTTCTATACTGGGAAATGTGTCTAGTTTATCCAGGAATGGTGAGGATGTCTGTGAAGAAGAGAGATTTGGTGCAGAAAGAAGAAAAAATTTGCTTTTTATAACATTTTATCTTTTCTTGAAGATTTTCTCCATTTTGCTTTAATTGAATTCTTCCTAGGTTCATAAGCAGAGCTGTTAGAGAGAGAGAAATGTTTATTGGGGAAACGTTGGTGATCTGCACACACAGCCAGTTCAGAGATTAATAGGTTAAGAGGAACCCTCTATTGAATACATCCTACAATATATTCAGATGCTATTACATTCACATTTTAATAAGAGCAAGTGATATGACTGACATTTTCTGAATTTTCATGCTTATTTGAACAAACATAACTGCACTGGCAGTACCTCTAAACTGAAGGCTGGACCTCCATTTAAATACTGTCATCTTATTCAGTATAAAGTTTGGTAGTGAACTTCTTTGTTCCTATTTTCCACCAAAAAGTAGTGTCTGCATTGAAATAGTGCTTATATATTGAAATTAGTAGATGTGGAGTGTTTTTGAGAACATATAATGTAAAGATTTTGGAGAAGAAATTCAGCATACCATTTTGGATGTGAATGCAGAAACTAATTAGCAAGTGCATATTTCCTGTTCAGTCATATAATTTCTCATTTCTCTGTCTTCAAGAAATCCTGGTCCTCTAAAGACTAAGGCAAAAACTGTTATTGACCTCAACAGCATCAGGCATTCACTGCTACCTTAATCTTTTCAACTGGTGATGTGCACTGAACTATGAGTGAGGCAGAAAACATTCTCCCTTACCATTCCTCTTTGGCATCTTTCTGGATGACAAGGCTCAAAATGCTTTTAATTGATTGAAGCGAAGCACAGACTGAAACGCTGAGACATGCTGGTCTAGTCTAGTCTGACCTCTCACATAACATAGGCCATAGAATTTCATTAAGTAGTAACTGGATAAAGCCTCAATCTTCTGGCGGCTTTATTACATATCTTTGGCTATCTCTCTTATCTAATTTAAAGACTGTGTACAATGGATGATCCATAACCACTTGACTGTATCAATTCCTATATGTTCTTCTAACTGCTTCAGTGTTGTGGTTCTGTTTAATTCAGCATAATGTATGCCCTGCACAGGCAATCTGAAAAAAATACAGAGCAGCCTAGCCCTATTCTAAAATCACTGTACATGACAGACAGCAGTGATTCTTTTATTATTGTTTCATCAGATAATCTGAATATTTATTTCTGTAGCTCATTATCTGTTTGTTCATAGATACATGATTTTGTTCATTATACAAGATAATATTCAAAGAAAATATCTGACAAACCAGTTAATACCTCTCAATCATTCTGGATAAGGAATGTTAATTCACAGCTGGCAGCCATCCCAAGTCCATTTTGGCAATTTAAACCAATCTATGTTCTTTCTCTGTCATTCATGACTTTAACTGCAAATGTTCTATTAGAAAAAGTAGTAGGTGAATATATTTAACTTTAATTCGAAAGAAAAAATGGTAAAAATAGATATGTAATTGTCAGGTTTTTTTCTCAAAACTGTTTTCCTTCAAATATATTAAAATATATTTTAAAAGGATGATAATCTATATTAGTACTATCACCTGTTAAATATTTTAAGGTAAATAAAAAATAGCACTTGAGCAATACAGATTTGCTACTGTATTTTTCAATTCAAACTACTGAAGTAGAAACATGGAATCAAAACATTACCCAAGAGTTTATTTTGGAAGGGACCTTTTGGGATCTCAGGCTACTCAGGACCTATGCAGCTGAGCTTTGAAAGCCCAGAAGGATAATTCTCCACAATCTATTTGGGCAACTTTGCCTCCAGGTCAGGTAGTGTCATAAGAACTCGGTTTCTGAAGTAAGAAACAATTCTTTTGACAGCCCTACCTATTCTGCAGACACAGCTTTAGATTTTCTTTATTGCAGTTTATTTGGTTTATGAAAAAGAATTATTTCTGAGAGGTGAGAACTACTTATTCGACAAAAACTGAAGGACAGTATGACAAGAAGCACTTAATATCCAACTACAGATATTACTACCTTCATTTGATAGATCATTTAACTTAAGTTGAAAACATATCTTTTTTCTTATGTATCCAGCAACTTGGTGTTCTTTTATTTATCTAATAAAACAATTTTAAGATGTTGATTTTCTGCATGTAAATTGAATTCCAGTTTCCATTCGGAAGCCATTTCACGTAGATCATGAGTGGAAAATGACTCATCTGTTAAAGAAGAAATTATGTTCACTACTTTTTAACATAATAAAATAAAAATTAAGACTTGATTTAACTGTATGTCAAACTGTAAAACTGGTTAAATGTGTATATAGCATAACCTGTTTAGGAAAATATAGTACTACTTTTGTTGTATTGTGCTAAATTGTAAGACAGCATGTCTCAATAGTTATAAACTATCAAGAATCGAATTTTGGCAAATAACTACAGCAGTACAAGTGTAAAAGTGTTTGAATAAAGGTTTCTTGCTCATTGATTTAGATCATGGTTAAAATAATTTAATTAAATATCTCCAATTAAGCCTGTCCACCTTTAGAAGCAGACTGGATACTTAAAAATACATTATTTTGTAGAGTACCATGCTATCCAGATGAAAAATTCTCTGAAGTTATTGAGGAGACATCCTATGACTATGAGGATCCTAGAATACATGCAGGGAAAATGATTTATAAAACATCACAGTACTGGAAGTTACTTCATAGTTATTAATTTTTGGAAGTTACTTCATAGTTATTAATGCCTTTATTTTCTTTTTTGTTTCATCTAGTCTGATGTAAATGCAGTCATTTCCTGTACTACATTTCTGTGAACAATTGTGTTAAGAACCTGCCACAACTGCCAGGAAAATTCAAAACAGTGGATTTGGACTAGTATCTTCACTCTGACAATAGATAGCGCCAGTACTTCAAAAAAAAAGTGAACAACAAATTCAGCCCCACACACTACAGCATGTCTAACAGATGAGCTACAAATCTGCCAGTTTAAGGTTAAATTTGTAAGGTCTGTCATCACTGCGAATTGCTCTCCTCAGCCAGCCAAATGTCTAGTCTTTCCTTGAACGTGTGCTATCAGCCCTGGCTAGATGCAGCTGAAATGACTGAGGAAACTGTGCAGCCCTCCTTCTTGTTGTGCAACATGGGGAGCACCCACACGGCAACAGAGACGGGCGAAGGGGCTGCGGAGCTACATCACCAATGCTCTCTGCAAAAACATACGAATTTTGCACTGAGGTTAGTGTGTCATGGAAGCAAATATTTATAGTCAGTTTGAGCTTCACCACGCTTCAATATCCTGCAGTTATCCTTTGACAATGTGGTGTTTGTTATTTCCCTTGTCAATGATGAAAGCTCAGTCCTGACTACCATTTTTTCCTATACCCATTTCTGTCATATTGCCTCTCATTGACCAGCTATATAAAACCACCAGTCCCAAGCTCATGTTTTCCTTTTTTTGGCATCTCTCCATGCCTCAAATCACATTTAATAGGTCAGACTATGGCCTTGGACTGGCCTGGGAAACCCAATCCAACCCTCGGAGACTGGTTCCTTTGCAGCTTTAATAAATTGGCAACCACTACCTGAACAAATACGGGTGTCAGGTGGTCTCCATATAGACTTGAGTACATTGCATTTATCTATTTTGTCGCTTTTGCAGTTTCTGATTGTTCTCCACACAATACTATCCCCTTACCTTGCCAGAATTTAAGGAGGCCTGCTGCCTTTTTATTCTTTCCTTTTCGTATCTCTAAAAGTCTTGATACTCTCTAAAAAGCTAAGAAGAGGAAATAGTTTCAAGGATAACCCTTTGGATAAAGCAAATAATCAGATTTAGTGTGGATACTGTCATTATGAAAGTAATGAATGAATCTGAGAGTCATTGTACTGTCCACTAACAGGATTCTGAAAATAAAATAAAGCCTTTACAATGATCTGTCATCCTGTTCATGGCCACTCTCCTTTTAACATTGATTTTTTTTCTTTTTCCTTTCACAAACCAAGCAGTTGATAGTTTATGCCTGCTGCCAGCAAGAATAAACTACCACCCACTTTGTTCGTGACAGTAGAAATCAACATTAAGTAGAAGGTGGCTGCGTACAGGATAACTGATCCCTTTCAAGGTTTCTTTACCTTATTTCCAGGCTGCTGCTGGGGGACAACAAATTGCCGCTTTTGAACAATTGGCACTAATTGACATCCTGGTTGGCAGTCTGGAGGCCAAGCACAGAAGAGAGGCTTAAATGAGCATGGAGTCTGAACTGACCTGCCATTAGAAGTAATTTCTGCAGCAAGAACTAAAACACACTCGCGGACGACATGGGGAAACTCACATTGCAACTATTTCTGCTACACCTGTTCTCTGAGCAAAAAAGGGATGCATATCCAGACCTGCCATTTCTACAGTCTTAATAGTCCTCAGTTTACAAAAAAACCCCAACAACAACAAAAAAACCCAAACAAAAACCCACAAACACACAAAAAAATCACTAATGCCCTTTCTAGCTATTCATAAAAAAAACCCCAAACCAAAACCACACAATGAAGATTTATCAGCCTGTCTCCATACCTTATTCAATACCTCAGGTTAGTACTTTCCCAATAGAAGAATGCTTTCTTCACAGAAATTGCTGACAACAACTGTACAAATTGCCAGAGATTTGCTTTTGTGATATATTTGACCAGATGATTTTATCTGAGATTTCCCTTTTGTTTTGAACAATTAATTGAAACATTTGTCAGAAGTTTTCACCATCACAAACTAACCAGTCACGTCTCTCTTTAATCACTCTAAATCCCTATTTTAATGACAATATTAAACTTATCTTTCACTGATCCATAGACTGTACCTCTGTTAATGCTTTCATTTGTATTACAACGCCAGGAAGATTCAACTAACACTGAACAATTTCACCTAAACATTGCTTAGACCACAGTGAAAAAGGTGCCCATCCTAAGACGTGCTATCAAAATACACCACCGTTACTAAAGAAAAAGTTCAAATGATTTCTTCAAGGTAATGTAATTGGTCTATGTCTAAGCCAAGAACAGGAAAAAAGTTCTCCTGACTGCTGTGTCCAACTGCTTCATTTTCTGAAGTTCCCACAATGGACTAGGAGATATTTCAAATCTGCAATTGCTTAAAAAGACCTATGGGGAAAGCTAACAGCAAGTATGGCAGACCACAGGCGCACCAAAATACCTATTGCTTCAAAGTCTTTGAGTCATATGAATAATGGCAGGTTCTGCAAGCAATTATTGATATTGTACTTCTGCATGTTTCAAACTGATTTTACCAGTATTTTGTTGCTGTTATACTTTTTTTGTATGAATCTTCTCATGATGAAAATGATGAGCACCATTTGCTCCATTACCAAAGTCTAAGTGGCAGCTCCCCATGTGCTTTAGCAACACAAAACAAAAGCAAAACAAAAATCATCCCAAGACTGAAAGAAAATACCTAGTGAATACACTCTGAATACAATTGTTTTGGAATAATGATTATGCTGTCAGCTTCTTAGATTAATGAACTCTTTCAGAAGACATTAAAAGAGAACAATTAAACTACTAATTTCTTATTCACTCTGCAAAACCATTTCTGCCTAGTATCAAGTCTTTAAAAGTAGCTATTTCATGCCTTTCAAAGTAAATAATGTCCCTGTAACACTGCACACTGAGAATCACGAAATGAATTTGCTAATGAAATGAATTATCTTGGAAAACACTTGTGTTTTAGTCAAGGATGATATTACATTTCTTACTTATTGTTCACATTGTGTTTCTTAAATGCCATTTAGGGCTTTAGCCTGCAAATATAAATCACATCTATAGTCCCATGGGATTCAGTGAAGAAAGATTAGATTTTCCTGATGCCTGATCCAAGACTGATCATTATTAGACTTCAGATAAGACAAATAATAATTTTGTAAACAAGGAACATATCCTTGACTTTAGAGAAGCAATTAAGTCTCAAAATTTAGGGAACAAATCTGATTGCTATGGTTATTTTGTTACTTAAGCTGTTCTGTAGTTTAGTCATTACAAGTTTGGCTGCATTTACATAAGGAAAATTTTTGTGATTTGATGTTTATGTTGCTGTGGAAGGATGAAGAAGGAAGGATGAAGGATTTCAGAAGGATGAAGAAAAGAGCATGATTTGCAGAAGAAATGTGCATCATGTCTTGGTTTGTCTATCAATCACCATCAAAATTCAGGGCTCTATTTTTTTAATTTGCACCAACTTCTCCATGGTGTATGGTAACAACAAAAGAATTTAAAACATGTTAGTTCTTCTTGCATGAGAACTTAGAAACAATTGCTCTTCAGTGCATCTCTCTCCTTTCCCTTTGCTCATCTGTCTACAATGGTAATTTATGTTTCAGTCTTCTTAACATCATGTGACATTGACAGACACTAAAAAGACAGACTGGAGCAATCACAGTTGTTCCCTTCACTGTAATCTGCAATATGCATTTAACGCCGTACCACAGCCTGTCCCCATATTCCAACATTTACTAATACCCTTCCCCTTGTGGAGGTGCTCTTAGCATATTGGGAGATAAAAGTGTGCACACAGCACATTTTCTGGATAATAGCATTATATAAAAGTAGGAACTTCTCATTATTATTCTCCATCTTTAAAGGGGAAGACTGGAGCATCTGACTTGTAGCTTTTGGAGTTGCATGAGCATATAGAAATAAGGCTTCATGGACAGCCTGTTAAAATAATTGAAACATAGTCTAACATCAGCCTCAGCTTCAAGATGCTTGTGCAAGCTTTGAAATTACTGATACTCCTATTTACTTCTGGTTTTCTTCTAATCCTTTAGAATTCTTGCAGCTGAGTTTATACTTTTGCTGATGGCCTGCAATCTGTCCTACAGACATTACCTTGCAACTAACTATGGAATTTAAACCATATGGCAACAGTTTAAATTCAGTGTCTCCTCAAAATGAGATGTAGAATACTTATACACAGTTTATTGGGAGTTAGAGAATGAGAAATGGGTGCCTTGAATTATTCTAGGTAATGCATTAGTAAAAACCCAAAATAAAATTTATTATTTTATATAATGACATCATTTTATACAACAACCCCATTCATACAATTGTTATAAACATAGAAACGTAGGACTAGACTGCTCAGAGCAGGTCAAATTTAAGAATCATCTAGCCCAGGATCTGTCTCCAAGAGTAACCGTAAGCACATGACTAGAGGAGAGTAGAAGGACACATGACATGTCTCTGATACACTTTCTAAACTTCTCTAGCTCAATGGCTTTCTAAGTCAGGGGAGTTACCTTGTTTAACAGAGGGTGGGAGGAAGGAGCATAAGCTCTTCTATGAGTTTCCTTCATGGCTTTGTCAGGCCCTGGAGGTTGGAACACCTGCAGTGCCCTGTGACTGCATCTCCCACAGCTTCACTGAGCCCTGACTGCCTCCTCTACTGTTTGTTTCTCATTCTTCTATCTTCAAAAATCCCATTCCTTACCTAGAAGCAGCAGTAAGATTTACTTTTAACCTTCTCCATTTCAGTTATGACTTCATTTCTTTCACAGCTCTCATGCCTCTCTTTTCAATACTGACAAATTCTAACCTATTTAGTTCAGAAGCAATTCTGTACATTTGAATATCCTTCCTGCATCTCTCCACATTTCCAATTCTTCTACATCTTTTCTGAGATAAAGGATCAGCACTGCATGCAGTAGTCAATGTGTGGGCATAGCATGGTTTGTAAAATAGTATAATGATCTTTTCTGGTTTGTTCAAATTTGTAAATATTCAGAATATTTGAGTCCTTTTTGACAGCTACAGAGCACTGAGCTGAAGTTTTCAAAGAATTATCTGTTATCTCTGATTTAAAAAACCAACACCTAACTCATGTACATCGTCCATCCAGTCTTAAATAGGAAATATTTCACTTTTCTTCTTCTGTCCCCAGACTATTTCATCAGTGATATGTTGCCCTAGTACAGCTTGGGAAATGAATAGGAAGTTATTCATTTGTGGAACTTGACTGTATAACCTTTGGCAGAATAGCTCCTACTGGATGACATGAGTAGTAAGGTAATAAAATATGTGAACAAGGATATTAGAAACAGATCTTTACTACAAAGAGGAAGAATGCCACAAACATTTATGACATACTAAATTACTACTTGGACAGAGCATTCATATGCAAATAAACACTCTCTAAGTAAATACAGTGAAACAGAGTAAATGGGAGAATCTGAGGGGTCAACAGCTAGCCAAGAGAATAATTTAAAAAGCATAAAATCATTATGCAAGCACATACAATGAACAATAGAGGAATACTCTGGCTAAAAGACTCCAAGATCCATTAATCAGTATGAACAACTGTTGATCCTTTGAGTGTGAAATGGGATTTTATTTTGGCAGAACAACTTCAGATAAAATGGATACAGGAAATAAACAACATTGTGTTTTTGCTGTACCATCTATTGCTAACTCCTTTTCAGACCTACCACCTTTTTTGACTGAATAACACTATGCTGGGTTTGGCTGGGATAGAGTTAATTTTCTTCATAGTAGCTAGGATGGGGCTGTGTTTTGGATTTGTGCTGAGAACAGTGCTGATGATAACATAGGGATGTTTTCGTTCCTGCTGAGCAGTGCTGACACAGAGCCAAGGCCTTTTCTGCTCCTCACCCCACCCCACCAGCGAGTAGGCTGGGGGTGCACAAGGAGTTGGGAGGGGACACAGCTGGGACAGCTGACCCCAACTGACCAAAGGGATATTCCACACCATATGATGTCATGCTCAGCATACAGAGCTGGGGGAAGAAGCAAGGAGGGGACGTTCAGAGTGATGTCATTTGTCTTCCCAAGTCACCGTTAGGCGTGATGGAGCCCTGCTTTCCTGGAGATAGCTAAACACTTGCCTGCCCATGGGAAGTGGGGAATGAATTCCTGGTTTTGCTTTGCTTGTGTGCGCAGCTTTGCTTTACTTATAAAACTGTCTTTGAGTCAACCCACAAGTTTTCTCACTTTTACTCTTCTGATTCTCTCCCCCATCCCACTGTAGGGTGGGGGGTGAGTGAGCGGCTGCGTGGTGCTTAGCTGCTGGCTGGGGTTAAACCATGACAAACACCCAAACAAGTCAGATGAGCTTCCTGGTTCAGGGAATGCTGAGCAGAGAATGTTTGAACTTAGGACATTTTATTAGTTGTAACTACCCCACCTGTGGGTCCATCCATCTGACCTACAAATATGACTTAAATATAATATAACTTTTTAATCCCTACCAGTACCTAATAATCACAGAAACAATAATACCAATTTTTCTTAGCTTTAGCAGTTGCAGAAGCCTCATATATTTTGGTGACATCCTTCCATTCCTTTCTGTTTTTTTTTTCTTTTCTCTTATCTGGCCATGCACCGTTCTATCCACCATCAATACAAACCTGTCAATATAATTCAAGTTTGGGAGATTTATTTTTAAGACTGCTAATCGTTAGGTGTTTCCTGCCAATACTCTTGGCACTGTAACAGCAGTGCTTAGAGCAAGAGAACATTAATTGCCTAGAAAACTAAGGAGTTTTCCATGCAAACTTGTACCTTGTGTTGCATATGGCAGGCCCACAGCTACTTTCTGCTGTCAGTAGTGTATGAATTCTTCACAAAACAATGTATTTTTAGCAGAGTAACTGACAACCTTAGCCTACAGCAAAGCAGATGGAAAAGGATATTGAATTTTGGCTTTTTTTGTATTGACACAAGTGACTATTACTCTGCATACAGCCTAGCTCAAGAAAGGAGGAGCATGAAAGAGGGCATAAAACTATTTCTTATTTCTTTGTTTCACACAGCTACCTTAACCATGAACAGAAAACCCTTACTGGATTATTTCAACTCTTTGATAAATCAGAATGTTACCCTTCAAGAACTGTATTATCTTCTTAATTAGGAGGAGATGAGTCAGTTTGGAAAAAAAAAAACAAACCATGATTGCTCCCCAAAACACTGCCAAAGCTGTTAGAATAATAAATGGTTGAGGTAGAAAAAAGCCATCATTTATCTCTTTTTCAGGTGCCAGTATTCTTTAGCCTATGTTAATATGACATGAAAACTACGCATCTCTTTTTATTTTTTCTGGATTTGAAGCTTTTCAGACAGCATTTGGCATTTCAGTTCTGAGCCTACAACGGGCACTGTTCTTATGTATCACACAAAGTCTGGATTTCATCCTCTGAAATTCAATTACACAAACTCCTGTACATGCATCTAGGAAACATAATTTTCCAAGTTGTTGTTCTATATACTTACTTCCAGCAAAGATGTACTACTGATGAAAAAAGACTGTCTATTAAAATGGTATTAATAATAATAAAATAATGATTATAATGAATCATATATTACATATGGTATATTATTTAATACATTATTTTATTTTAATATTTTTAAATGTTAATATAGTTCATTTAGTATATAATATTATCAACCGATATGCTATAAAATCTGTTTTTAAAAGGTATAGTCACATATTCTTGCTAATCCAGCTAATGATAGAGCTTCAGTACTAACAAAAAAATCAAAGTACCGGCAATTCTGAAATCCTTTATTTGCATGGATCGTAGCAATGCTCCTTTTTTTCAGGCAGTTTTTATTTCAAGAGTGGTCTCAATAACTTTAGTGGATGATGTTAACTATTTCCAGACATTCTGATGTCCTAAATATGTCACTTAATGTTACCTGTAAAATGACATTTTCAAAAACTTAAAATTTGAAGTTAGAACATGCAAGCCAGAAAGATAAAGTTATGAAAGATTTCTAAATAGCTAATAATAGGGACCAATCTGTGGTTGCTATAATTTAAAATTGTTCCAATATGTTGAACAGGAAACTGTACTCTAGATTCCCTTTTTTTTAATCTCATTCTGGTTCCCATTTCTGTCTTTTTCTTTCACTTGTTTTCTCATTCTTCTTACCTACTTCTGCCTGCATTCTGCTGCCTTGAAAATGTAACAGGTGCTTGTAGTTTAACAGTAACAGAAATACTCAGGAAAAAAATATCTTTTTTTCCCTCAAATTTTGATAAGATTTATTACATGCTAGCAGAAATGCCCAGAAAACCCATAATACCCATGCAGCACTTCTACTGTATGCTATGAATGACCCTCACCATGGGAATCAAGCATTTTTCACTGGTCATTTCAGTGTTGCTGGCCAGCAGTTTTAACTCTCTTGCTCTTTCTCTCATTGGCCAATATTTCTCTTTTCCTCTTGTATCTACAGATTTTTATTTTTTTTTTTTTCCAATGACTCTTCTTTGCAAAATAAACAGAACTATAAAGCCATAATTTAGCTTTTTAACATTTTCTGTCATTGCTAGTACAAAGAAATAACTTGTTTCCAGTTTCCCTGCATTCAGTATTCTTGAAAATTCAGTATTGTTGAAATTCGTCAATACAGAAATGAAACATGCATTTAGACCAAATAGAATTACTTAAAGTCTTATGAATTCACACTTCAACATTATCCTCCAGTATTTAAATATTTGACTTCAGTCTTGTTTCTTTAAGAAACTGTATGAATATCTCAGTGCTTTTCATTGAGGGTAACTTGCAATTGGTGTAAAGTAAACAAAATGGATTTTTTTAAAAAAGCAATTCTTCTGTAACTCAGGTGACATCAATTGAGTTGCATCAGAGTTTGAGTAGTGCACAATGTCAAGTGCAAGCTGTTATGTGACTGTGGTTTTCTGATTAATCATGAAGTGGTCCATCAAACACAACTCTTTGGCAGAACTTCTGTGGAAGAGCTGGTCACAATTTTAATGTGATCACTAAGGTGATGCAATACCCCCTTACCAACTCCATTGATTTCATAATATTATTCTTCAGGTCGTCTTTAATCAATTTTTAAGGATATGCCTGCCAGGTTTAGAAATTTAAGACAGGAAGACCAACATTTTCAATAACATCTGCTAAATGTGAATCAAATGTATTCATCTTAATATATCTAATCTGGACAGTATCCTCTCAAAAAGAACAAGATGCAAGTTAGCTTCCTGCAGTAATGTCATTTTTTGAGACAGAATTTAGTTATTTTTAAGAAAAAAGAGTTTTCCTTGAAACCTCAGTTCATCAGCGCTCATAATTTTCTGTTTCACAAATATGTGCCAAACTCACATCTCACTTATTAATATTTTACAGTGTTAGGAATAACTACTTTATGCACTTTCTTGAGGAAATCAGGCTGTGTTACTTTAGCTGAAGAAGGTATGCTGTCTGATACTAGCTGTGACTGGAGGCAACCTTTATACTCCTTTATTCCAAGTAAACAAATCCAATATGTAGATACTTGCACTGGAATGTAGCTATACTATTAACCTTAGCTATTAAATTAATCCTTCAGCTTTGGAAGACTGTTACACAACTTCCCATATTCTACTGGACCCATTCCATTTACCTGATTTATAAATAAAGACAATGTTATGCACTCAGGCATGACAGTATGGAATTGCTCTCCAATAGATGCAATCATATTCCTCAATATCTGACTTGGTTTTAAGTTGCCTGAATATTTTCTACTGGATTGAGCTTTACTCTATTATTTTCTCTTTAAAAAATTTACATTATGGGCACATTCTTGACTCATTGCATTTCAGGGTGTATCCTTCTGTATGTTTTGAAAAATTTCTGGAGATTTTGAAGTAATAGAAGGATTGAATGTGTGTGCTTGGCTAACCAAAAAATACGAAAGTACTATCATAATCTATAAATATCTGGAGGGTATAAACATCAATGATAGTAAATTATTATTTAGCACTGTATAATTTTAAAAGGCTATCATTAGGAGTAATAGAATAAAATTAAGACAAATAAAATGTTACATGAAGAAGGAAAACCTTCTTGACAAAGTTAACTACTAGTCTATGGAATTGTTTCCAAGGGAAAGTGATGGAATACTGTTTGCCTATGTCTTTTTAAATTAGACTTGAGAAAACATGCTCAAGAGAACAATAAGGAACAATCACACTCTGGCAGAGAGAAGGAGCAGATGATCCAATAGATCTTTTTCATCTTATTTTTCAGTGACTTTCATTCTTCTTTTCCTTTAGCTGATAAAACAATATAGAAAGGAATGACCTTGAGGAAGGAGTTGTTCTGTGTGACTTAATGGAATGAAATAATTACAGCATTCTGAGCTGCAATCACAATGAGGGCTTGGTGTGAAAATCAGGAACACGGTTTCCTTTTTGTCAGCCGTGATGAATAATGTTTTTACCTGGATTGATGGAGACAGACAAGTACGGAAAGTAACATTAGCCTGCATGCTTAGTGAATGGTGTATCATAAGGAACAACATGATATCTTGGCTCAAGTATCCATACTAACTGTCTATAGGTTTCTGGTGCAATAGAAATTGTTGATTATAATATATAGAGCAATAAATTTGTGACATGATTACAGATGATATCCACTATTCACCCAAAGCACTACCATAACCATTACTGTATCAAGATCTAGGCAGCCTAATAAGGCATTTCAGCAGGTTTTTCATGAAGACAACTCCAACACTGGAACCTTCTGGTTGAAAACATACAGAATATGGTGACTTTCAGTGTAAGGATCAACTGTTTTTCAGGAGCTCAAAGGCAATGCATGATGGTTCTGTTGCTTGCACACAGGAGGAGAGTGCTACCAAACTTGGATGCCATTGTGGTTAATTATTTTTTGCTTTTGGGAGTGTTTCATCTGCTTGGTCAACTTCCCATTTTATTGCATTTTTTAAGCTAAGCAAAGATACTGTACATGCCTCTTTGGAAATGTTTATTCACAGACTTTTATTTGGTACACTAAGTGTAAATGCACTCCATTAAAGCAGAGTAAATAACAGAGCTGTTAATATTCGTACAGTATTTGCTGTCACTGTAAAGTGCTCTGTAAGCTTAGTTTTAGGAGCAGTTGAATTAAATATCAGGTTGAATGAGTTTACCAAAACAGATCATCAGCTGGGGCTTTGCTGTGAATTTTGACTGGTAGTTTTGAATATAGAGAATTTGCTGGAGCTGTGTCTGCATTAATACATAAAATGGGATAAGAACCAACTGGCAGACCTCAGGACAAGTGGCACAGCTTGGCTCATACTTCAATTTCTAAATTCTCTTCCCCTCCCCTGTGCTCCAGACAAAACTCAAGGGAGCATTATTCACGCTTCCCCCCTGCTGCTGAATGAATAGAGAGCGTCTGGGTATTGCCTGGGAGAACGTGGGCTGGCACTCCTCCGAATCATGCGAAAGGGTGACTAAGAGGTCTGTATGTGCTAGGGTTCAAGCCCATGGCCTAATCAGTTTTAGTTTACTAGTGCAGATGCTGCCATACATGCATCTGGGAAAGATTCATCTCCTTGTCGAGTACAGCTTTAAAAAAAAGATCAGATAAATGATGCTCCACAAGTAACTATTTCTCTTCATCTATTGTGAAAAGAGCCTAAAAAGTTATCTCAAATATCGATGCCACATTGTAGATATTTAAAAATGAGATGGTACGAATTCCGTCTTTGTTCATCCTAGAGGAAGCTCTTATGGAGACAATATAGATGGTTTAAAATAAAAAAAAGAACTGTTAGCTGAGACTGCAAACCTTCAGACCCATCATCCCAGCTGACCACTGACACACACACAATACAAAATCATCATTTTAAAAATTTTAAAATGTATAGTAATCATCTATATGTGAGCAAGGTGGGAAAGGTGGAGTGAGAGGGAAGGGGAAAGGGGAAAGGGGAAAGGGGAAACGGAAATGGGGAAGGGAAGGGAAATGGGGAAGGGAAGGAAAAGGAAGGGATTTCAGTGGAAAAAAAACCCCTTTATTTTCTCAATGTTTCAGGACTATTATTTTAAATAAACAGTCCATTGTTTTAGATTGCTATTTTTCATTTGTCTCTCCCTACCTTCATTTTCCTGCCCCATTTGCCACTTCTCCACTTTATTTTTCCTAACATTTATTATGATGATGGTCATCTCATCCACTGTTTCTAATGACAAAATAAACAGCGAGAAAGTAAAATGGAAATGAAGGAAAAAGATATGAGGTAAAACTAAAGTATTGCTTCAGAACTTTAGTGACGATTTCCAGAATGAACAAATAAAAAAGGACAATAATTCAAAAAGTAGCAATAATTCTTCCTAAATAATTATAAAACATCAAACTGCCTGTTTTATTTTCTTTTTGTTTCTTCAAACCATTCTTGAGAAGAGGAAGAGCAACAAAATTAAGGATGACTAAGATACCAGCTGATCCTCTGCCATCCAGCTAGAAGTATGACCTAAGTTTGCAGTCAGCTGCTCACTGTCCGCTGTGTAATTTATTTAGACATATGATTTAACTGTGCTTTTAGCTGTCCTTCTAAATAAGGAAGATGGTTGTGGTGCTTTCTTTTTGAGTTTGGTGACCAGAATTCTCAAACCTTAGGTTCAACATAAGCCTCTGCAAGTTGCACAGTTCTGACTTTGTGGAACTGTGACCTAAAAAGTGAGCTAAAGGATATTTGGGACTTAACTTTTATGTTATATTAATTATATAGTTATTGACTGAATCATAACTGTAGCCAGTTTCTCTTAGGACATAGTTATAAACAAAATATGATTCAAAAATATTTAGCAAATTCTTATAAGGCTTTAGCCAGTGCAACACAGATACCCACAAGTAACATAGCTGTCAATGCGGATGTACTTTTTAAGCTAGTCAAAATTGTTTCTCAACAATGTCTCCCTGATGTGACTGTATTCCGTCTTTTTTCTGTGCTAATTCTTTTACCATGACATTATCTCTTTCAAAACATGCTCTTGAACCCTTAAAAAATAGGATTGCTCTAGTTCCTATCATCTTATCTGTACCGCTCCTTCTGTTCAAATTAGGTTTTTTCTCTGCATGCAGGTGGCCAGAATTGTGACCTATAATTTACCTAACACATCCCACATTTTACCTGACACATGCCAAGATCATAATTGTTTTTTCACAGTTACATCAACTTGATTACTGCTAGGCACCGTGTCTTTCACTGATATAACTACTTTTCCCTTTTCCTTCTTTCGTTTTCGTTTGGTGATGTATCAGCTTGATATCAAAAGCTGGCTGGCCTCTCTGTGAAAATGAAGTGTGGAGCAGGCTAACACCTACTTGGTTCTCACACATATAAAATTGAGATTCAATGAAGGTATACTCTAGGCTGAGAGCATTGGATGTGATCCAGGTCCCACAGTTTAGACATAATCTGAAATATAAGGCCTTGATTCAATGACTCATCTTTTATAATTAAGTAGTCATTACAGTAAGTTGCCTAGCTAGCTACTTATGAAATTTCCTGCTTTTCAGACCAGTAATTCTTCAGCTGTTTATTAATATTCCCTATATCCTTGCCAAGTCATTGCAGGTAGAGTATTTAATGGAGAGAAGGAATGCAAATAGTTCAAATATTCATGGTAAAAGGAGAGTTCAATGTCTCTAAAGCTTGGAGGAGTGCAGTGTCTGCTGATATACTTGATACGAGGTCATTGCCATAAATACCTCCTCTGGTGAGCTGGTTCTCTGAGAAAACATTACTGTAGCTACTACTGAATCCCACTTGCAAATACTCTGGGTTTTGTCAAATATATTTTCTTTTCTGCCTAGAAATGTAACCTGGAGTATAAGAACTATTTCACCATATCTGGTAGCCCAATAAAATTTGTTTGTGCCAGGCTTCCAAAAATTCCAGAGAAATGACTGTTGTGCATTTCATAATGCACCACAATTCTGCACTGAGTTAGCAGTGCAGAGTCTCTATACAAACAGAAATTACAAATCTATAGTGTACAGGAATCATGAGTACTAAAATGTATTCACAGATCTACTTGTGCATGTGGTTTGCAGAGAATGTGTGTTCATGCTTCTGCCAAACTTTGTTAACAACTAGTTAAATGACATGACAGTAAATATGATTAATAATAGATGTGAGTCCATACTTCCAAATCTAATACAGCCAAACCAGCAGGCAAGGAAGCTAGTGAGGACCACTAAGTAAAAAGCTGAGAGGAGCATGTGCTAACTGAAGTTGCTCCAGCATGATAACAGAAAACATGGGATTACTCTTCAGGTTTAACATGCCTGCTTTACTGGGAACTTAGAGGACCTCCTTATCCCTGCTTCCTGGAAGACTGCAGTATTTTTATGCTATTCTTGCAGTAACTGAATTAAATTCAATATTCACATTACTTGCCTTATCTGAACTGTGGCAAGGAACCATCACATTGCCCCAACAGGCTCGTTAGATGCTTTGATTTAATGGACATTTTATGCTAGAACGTTCTTTTATTGGTAATGTACGTACCCATTTTTCAAACATAATGGAAAATCTGTTGGAAAGTCCCTGCAAAGGTCTCACATTAAGCAAGTGAACAAAGAAATAATGCAGCTATTGGCCAGTGATTGTTTTCTTCATGGGTTCTCTAAATAGCTAATGTGTTTCCTTCTCTATTGAATGCAAAATATAAATTATCACGTTGCATCACCATTTAATTCTCCCAGATTTCCTATAATACGAAGTCTTTTTCCTTTTTTTTTTTTTTTTTTTAGTGAAACATAGCCATTGGAAAAAAAAAATCACCAAATCACCCTGTTGGCTAGTACTTGTCCTCTGCTATAGGCTGTTTCAGTGGCTAATGTCTCTCAATATTGCCATGTTGCTGAACAGTTACTGCAATTGAGCTTGAGAAGCAGGTTTTGTTAGAGAAAATAAATAGGCAGCAAGTTCCAGATTATTAATATCATTTATGTTTATTTACAAAAATATAATTCCTGATAATATGCTTGTAGTTGAGATTCCATGAAGAACAGCAGCAAAATAACTACTGTTTATGAGCTATATATCAGAGGATTTTACTCTTATATGCTCCTAGAACAGACTATGTGTCCTAGTTTTCAGTAAATCTCAGATTTTCCCTTGAGAATTATAGCTATTGTTTCATTGTTTTCTCCTGTAGAATTGTTTACAAATCTTAAAGCCTTCCACAAAACCATGAATAATATAACCCTCACTGTCTCAGACCTTGTGTTGTCATTTACCCTGGTTCTAAGTGATTGTCGTGGTTTAACCCCAGATGGCAACTAAACACCACTTGTTCACTCCCCCTCTGGCCTTTTGGGATGGGGCAGAGAATCAGAAGGGTAAAAGTGAGAAAATTCATGGGTTGAGATAATAACAGTTTAATAACTGAAATAAAACATACAATAGTAGTAGCAGTAGTAGTAGTAATAATAATAATAATAATAATGATGATGTAATGAAAAGGAATATAACAAAAAGAGAGAAATAAGCCCCAAGAAAAACAAATGATGCAAATGAAAAACAATTGCTTACCACCTGCTGACCATTGCCCAGCCATTCTCCAAGCAGTGGCTGCCGCCCCTAGCCAACTCCTCCCAGTTTATATGCTGAGCATGATGTCATATGCTATGGAATATCTCTTTGGCCAGTTTAGGTCAGCTGCCCTGGCTGTGCTCCCTCCCAGGTTCTTGTGCACCTCCAGCTTTCTCACTGACAGAGCATGAGAAGCTGAAAAGTCCTTGACTTAGTATAAGCACTACTTAGCAACAACTAAAACATCAGTTGTGTTATCAACATTATTCTCATATTAAATCCAAAAAACCAGCCCTATACTAGCTACTAGGAAGATAATTAACTCTATCCCAGCAGAAACCAGGACAATAATTTTAAAAATAAAATATTAGGGCCCCTGTAACTAAGTGATGTTTTCTGATGTTTTAGTAGTATATATTTCTTTACTGTGCTTTTCATATAATTATCAATGAATGAGCAAGGTACATAGCAGTAGGAGGCAAGTTTATTAAGGAGCTTTTAAAATGTGCTGTTCTAAGGAAGTTAAGGTCTGAACAACTGAGATTGCCAGCATGATAAGGTATGGGCAAGTAATGATATCACAGATCTGACTTCCTAAAACAATAAGTAATCTTAAAGCAAATTCCATAGAAGAAATATTATAGATTATAGGATGAACAATTAGAAACCCATGTCAGGAAGTCAATCTGTGTACATGCAACTACAATGCTGGTTGTAATTATAACATCTCTGAAGACCATCCTTTAAACAGTTTTAGTCTTCTCAAGGGTGTATGAAACCTAATGACAGGGAGTACTTTAGAGATATCTGCAAAACTCAATAAAAATGTGATACAGCAGCAAAAATAAGCCACTTTGAAATGTAGGGAAGAGGCATTATCAAAGTCCTAAGACCACAGGGAATGTTATGCTAACATTTAAAGAAACCTGTACAGGCATGGAAGACATGACACCAAGAAATGAGTCTTTAAAAACCATCTACTGTTGGGGGAAAGGAATGAGAAAGTGAAGCTTTTTATTTAATGATGTACTGAAAGGAATATAGCAGGAACTGAATGGAATAACCCTTCATAGGGATAAAATCAAGCATACTCCAGCAGCTGATGAAAATGCCTATGTATGAAGATAGTTTATTTTACCCTTTTTTTTTTACCCCTCCTATCTCTCTGTCCTCCCTTCCTTCGGAAAAAAAAAAAAAAAAGGCAACCAAACGCAAACAAAAAAAAAGGCAACCCCAAACGCAAACAAAACCCCAAACCAAACAAAAAAAAAAAGAGGGAAGAAATACTTTATTAAAGATGAGGATGCAAGTCTCTTCATGAACTTTGGGAGGTATTCACAAATCTTCAACTGGAAACTGGACCAGAAGAGGAACCAGTACTTGAGGTATCTCAGTGACTGAACCGTTTAAGGACCCAACCTTCTATCCTGCAATGCCTGAGCTAGGGATCTATGTCCAGTCAAGACAGGCAGCAGAAGAATGTGTAAGGACAAGTTTATGATCTCACACTGAGGAAACTGAGGTCAATAACAGGAGCTTCTAATAGCATGAACAATGGCATAGTACATTTTTACTTAAGCATATGTGAGTAGACTCACAAAAGAAAAGTCAGCCCAGAATAGTCATCTGTAGAGCAGGAAAACAGAACCAGAACCAGAACGACAACTGTCTCCATCTATTTTCTAAACAATGAGAAAACAGTGGAGGAAACCAGGAAAACTGATAGCAAAAGCAAAAGAAAGAGGAAGGAATTTTCCCCCCACAGCATAGCTCACCAGCTGACCAGGACCTGTGCCCTAGGTTGCAAGCTCAATGGTAGGCTGCTGCCATTCATCAGAAGAACATGGGGAAAATAATAATTTAAGAAAATGACAGATTACTCAAGAAAAGAAGCCAAAGACCAGGCAACATATACACAGATAAGTAGATCTACATCTGATAATTGCCACATGAAATATTAATAAACAGAAAAGTAAGTCTTGCAGTGGCACGTAACCTTTATGAGGTACTAACAGACTCAAGATAGCAGAAACACAACCAAAGACCCGGTAGACTAGCAGCTGCCAATTAAGACACAGTTACAGATGAGACAGAGTAAATTGTAACCTCCAGTAAATTTGTATAATGGTTTTTTTTTAAGAACCAAGGAGATTAGAGCTTTTAACCTACCTGACTATGTCTCACACTGGTCCCCCTGAGTGCACTCAGTAGGTCTTGGCTTCCCTTCCCTGCACGGGGGTTTCTGCTGCTCTGGGGATATGGGCCCCGAAGTCATGTTGGTTCCTGCTGTTCCTCTACTCACAATTACCACCCATCAGTGTTACTGGCTAAGATCTCTGGGCTTCCCCAGGGGTTTGTCTGCATGTATGTCCTCCAGTTTCAGGACCTTTCCTCCAGCCAGGATCTTCACTTCTTCTTTCAAAGACTGCTTTTTCTTTCCAACACCACTTCTTTCCAGGAGCCCTTCTTTTAGGCCCCAAGCCCTCAGTTTCCCCAATCTTAATAGTCTATATGCAGAAGAGCAACATATGATCACCCTCTTAATTGTTGGTTCTATCTCACGTTTCTTTATTAATTGGAGGATTTAGGATGTGCCACTTTTGTTTATTCCAAGTTTTATCAAAATTTATATGCAGCCTATACTGGTTGCAGCTAGGAAGTAGCAGGCTTCTCCTTAAGGGTTCAACAGTTCAGTTCCAGTCATTTACCCACACACATACACAACATTATCTGCTACCTGTTAGCATCTGCAATTTAAGCTATTTTTTCACCTACAAAGTACACCCAATCAGATTTAAGATGATAAGCATCAACCATAAGCTGAGCTTTTGCAGGAAAAAAAAAAATACAATATATACAGGATGAACAAAGACAGCAGTAGTAATGGAATAAGCTCTCTACTGCCAGACAAAGTATATTGAAGTGCTGTACTGATTTGGGAACCAACATACACATTTCTTGTTTGGATAACCACCACATTTATAAGGACAAAAGCCAAACGCAGTCTACTGAAAAGACCATTTCTGTAGTGTTGCCTACGTATTAACAATGTCTGCTGCAAGCAAGCTGGCAAATACTCACAAACATAACCTAACAAGTACTTCAACAAAAGCTAGTTATTACCTGAGTGTGGAACCTGCAAGAACAGAAATATTTGAAGGAGTTGTACTTTCCAGTATGCTAGCCTTCTGTAAATACATATTTATTTCTTTGTTTTTAAGATAAGGCTTTTTCGGTGTGTTAATACTTTGCATGATATGTGAAGCAATAAGAACTTCAAGTTGCTTATGATGACATTTTTAATTCTTCCTAATTTGATGGTGAGATTTAAATAAGATATTGCTTATGAGGCATTAAATTTTTTTATCAAGGGTACACAGATCATATAGATAGACATTATATTTTCGTCTGCATTTGAATAAAACAAAATAAATTAATAGACACAGGTTTTTCTGGGTTTGAAATTTCTAGAGAACTCATATAACTCTTGCTGAATTCAGTCTTGTCCTGGTAAAGGATAGAACCATTACATTACACTACGTGTGTATGCACTTATACATACTCATAATTTCATCTCATCAGAATGTAACCTTACTTATGTTTTGCATTTTTATCATTGTTTCAATAATCCAAAGTTCAAACATTTTATACTAAGAAAATTTGAAAATATAGACAAGAAGGATGTTTGTGTGAGAGAGGGAGAGAAAGAGAAGAAGACAGAGCATGAGCTGTCTTCAGTAAAGTGTTTTTAAGCAATTTCACTGACAGAATGGTATATGGCTATTGGCGGTCTTCATGTGAGCTTTTATCTCTGTGCCCCATGCCTCAAGGTGTGATAACAGCGTAGCAACTCTCATTAGTTTTGAAAATGGATTTTGTTTTATCCCCTCAGTAACCTCACTGAGTGCCTGTCTCTGGCTTATTTCAGGTTTTAAATTTCTTTTTCTTTTGCACATGACACTCTCTGCTCATTTCTTCTGTTTGCCAGGATTTCAATTGTACTAAACCTGCTGTAGCTGTCTAATATTACACTAATGGGAAAGGTGCTGCCAAGGTACAATAGTATAACAGAGCTCAACACTTTTTTTTTTTTTTAACAATGTACACAATTTTTGAGAACATTGAAAAATGTCAGGCAGAGGCACAAAACAGATCTCAGACACCTGTTGATGGGAAGGTTACTTTATTTTACACAGGAAATTACAGGAAACCAATTAACCTGATATGAAGATAGGGGTAATAGTAAGCCTGGGACTTTCATTAAGAACTCCACTGGAGAGTTTGGTGTCTGCTTGTAACACATTGCATTTTGAAAAGGAATAACATGATTATAGAAATTTTAGTCTGTCTTCAGGTGTACAGATAGATACACACAAATAAGACATTATTAAAAATACAAATACAATAAGGCCAGGATTTTCTAGATTTTATAGATTTGATCTGAATATTTAAAAGGGGCTGGAGAAAATTTATAGAGGATGATACAAAACTTGCTTAAATTTTCTGTGTTCAACATTATTCAAAATTATTTTGTAAAGGATGACCTTACACACAATTCTGCTGAGTCTCCTCATACTCTAAACACATGATGCATTTTTGTATGACTGGGTCACCTCTTGTTCCAGTTCAGGCACTTGGTGTTTCAATCTCTCCCTTAACTCTTAAGTCACTTCCATGAGTTTTTATTATTCAGACCAGAAAGATTTATACTTATAAATGTCTGAATCATGAAATAAGAATAGGCCTGAACTATAGTCCAAGCCTATAATGAAAGCAGATCCACATTTTTATTTTGCAGAAGTTCAGAAGTATAATATCTGTTCCTCAAACAGATGCCTAACATTTCCCCAAATTTATCTTAGGTTTGTCATCCATTCAGAAGGCTTCTGCTACCTTCTTCATGCTTAAGTGCTTAACCAAACTATCATTATAATTTTTGTAGTTTCAGTTTGAATGAAACCATGATCAAATGTCTTCCACATTTACTGGATAGCTGCAGAAAGGAAGGAAGAAGGCAGGCAGGTGGGCAGACAGAGTCACTGGCCTCCAACTAGGCTTTTTGCTACTGATCACTACCCTCTAAGTGTGGCTGTTCAGACAATTTTCAGCCTACTATACTGTTTGCTCACCCAACCTGTACTTCATAATTTTCTCTATGAGGATCTTATAGGAGACAGCGTCAAAAGCCTTACTGAAGTCCAGGTAGATAATATCCACTGCTCTCCCCTCATTTCACTGTCTAAGTTTATTGAGTTGGACAAGCATGACTTCCCCTTGGTGGATCCATAATGACTTCTGGAACCTTGGATTCCTGAAGTTTGGGCTTGCTAGCAAAGACTGGGGCAGAAAAGGGATCCAGTACCTCAACCTTCTCCATGTCCTCTGTCACCAGGTTCCCTGCCCTGTTCAGCAGCGGGCTCACATTTTCCCTAGTCTTCCTTTTGTCACTTCCGCACTCATAGAATACCTTCTTGTCTTTCACTTCACTGGATAGATTCAATTCCACTTGGGCTTTGGCTCTCCTAACATCATCTTTGCCTGTTCAGACAAAGTTTCTGTATTCTTTCCAGGATACTTGTCCCTACTTCTACTTTCTGTATACTTCCTTTTTGTGTTTGAGTTTGGCCAGGAGCTCCTTGTTCATCCATGCGAGCCACCTGGCATTTTTTCCTGACTTCCTACTTGGTGGGATGCACTGCTCATGAGCTTGGAGGAGGTGATCCTTCAATATTAATCAGATTTCTCTTCCCTCCAGGGCCTTTTTCCATGGGACCCTTTCAAGGAGATCTTTGAAGCAGTCAAAGCCTGCTCTCCTGAAATCCAGTACTGTGGTCCTGCTTTTTGCCCTGCTCTTTGCCCTGCTCCTCCATCTCAGGATGCTGAACTCCTGGCTGTCATAGTCACTGAAGTCAAAGTTGCCTTCAACCTTCTCATCACCAATGAGTTCCTCCTTGTTTGTGACTGTATGAGTATACAGTGGGTTAACCCTGGAAGGAAGTCCAGCACCACACAACTGCTCACTCACTCCCTCCAGTGGGATGGCAGAGAGAATTGGAAGGGTAAAAATGAGAAAACGATGGAATACAGACAGTTCAATGGGTAAAGCAAAGCAGTGTATGAAAGCAAGGCAAAATAAGGAATTCATCTACTACTCACCATTGGCAGGCAGATGTTTAGTCATTTTCAGGAAAGCGAGGCTTCATTACGCTTAACAGTTACTTGGTAAGACAAATGCCATAACCCTGAACTTCCCCTTTCTTCCTCCTTTCCGACAGTTTTGTTGTTGAACACGACGCCATGTTATGGAATATCCCTTTGGTTGCTGGTGGGGCAGCTTGAGAAACAGAGAAGGCCTTGGTGGTGTCTAAGCACTGTTCGGCAATAACTAAACCATTGCTGTGTTATCATCAACACTGTTTTGGTCACACATCCAAAGCATAGCACCGTACAAGCCACTGTGAAGAAAACTAACTCTATCCCAGTAAAAATCAGTACAGAATGTTGTCATATCCCTACGCTTATTTTGTGCTTATCCATCCCTCAGTGCAGTGGACTTCTATTGTACGTTATATACGCTATGCATACGGAAATACACTATTGTTTCTAGTGACCAATGTGTAAGTGAAGTCTCTGTGCAGTGCATAGCAAAGCAGTGTCTGAATTCTAACTGATGTCTTTAGGTACTGGATTAATATAAAGTAAAACAGTAATATGATCTCCTAATTTTTACCTTCTGTCCAATAAACATGAGTACTCCAGAAAAGAGATTTATTATAAAGAGATGTTTAACATGTTTTTGTTAACCACATTATCAATTTTTTGGGCTTTGCTGTGAAGCTGAGTATCAAAGCGGCAATACTCCATATGACATCTATTGGCAAAGAATATGGGTTGCTGACAACAGCTATCATTTACAATGAGTCACTGTTTCAAAAGCAAGCTTAAAACATTTCCATCAACTTTTTAATTAAAATATGGCACTGTTATTTCCAAGCAAATGGCACAACACAAAAAAAGAAGAGAATAAGGGGGGAAAGGAGGCTGGAAAAAAGCAATCAGCAAAAACACAAGCCCACATTTTACTTTACTGGCTCAATGAGAATTATTTTTACTGAATATGGTCACATGCCAATCTATTGATGAGATGCACATTTCCCAAAAGATTTTACATAGCTGTAAATAAAAACACTATGCCATGTTACATGCATACATCAAGTTAAAAATGCAAACTTCACCAAAAAAAAAAGAAACCAAAACAAAAAAACCCAAAACAAACCCAAACAAACAAACCCACCACCACCGAATAAATTGTACAAGAGAAGAAGAAATCTGTGGCAAAAGAGGGAAGTGGAATTTTGGAACTGAAAGCTACAGCTTTGAATCAAATAGCTTCTAGATTATGTAATGTCAACAGTGGAAATGGACAAATTTATAGAAGTAACAGAGATGTCTTCTGAAACTAATGGAACACTTGAACTGCATCCAAAATAGGACATAATTGTGCTATACTTAACTGGCTTAAAAAAATAAAGTTGATTATAATGGGGATCATAGCAGGGTATAAGGTGTCAGTAAAATATTTTAAAATATAAAGACATATAAATTAAAAGAATTATGCTATATTGAGTCTATGTTACTGCAAACACTTTGGTGAAATTATAGGAACCCTATAATTCTAAAGATTAGTAATGCCACATGGGGATATGAATGATTGGCACTATTCAAACTGTAGCCAATTATTTTTAAGGTGCTTAAAAAATATGCTTTAGGATCTAGATTCTCATTTATGAAATGCATATATTCTAAATACGTATGCATTATCTCTGGTTCACGCCTTTACAATCTGCCCATGGCTATTCTCTTACAGGAACTGAGGAAACAGTCAGTCTAACAGAGAGTGTAAAACCAGAATCTTATGGATAGATCTGCCTAAAATTGTGAATTTCTGCCATTTCAGCAGTCCCAGTATTATAATATTTGTTGTTTTGTTTTCTTTTTTCTTTTGTCTAGAGTGAAATGTTAAAGGCTTTCTGAGGATAAAAAATGTAAAAGCACACAAAAAATAAAGAGTTTGACATTTTAGATGGAAATGAAATGGTTTTACTGCTGAATTTAAACTTTTTATGTTTCTTACCTGAAAAAGAAAGCTCTCATGTTTTAAGCTACAAAGCAACTCTTAATCCATGAAGAAACTTACCTTACAATCATTTGCTCCATAGGTGTTGACAATAGTATTTCTTGGGATTTCTTTGAAAGTATCAACCACTATCTAGTCAAAAAATATTAGATTAGATACTTCTAATTGTTTTCATGTATCACTGGTATATCAACACTTGCCAGTGTTTTTGTTTGTATGCCTTTCTCCTTTTTACATCTGAAGTAATTCAGTACCTGGAAGTTTGATTTTTAGATAACTATAGACTGGATCCTATACAGTGAATCCTTCCAGCACTGAGCAGACTACAATATACTTTACATAACCCTAGCAGCAAGGTTATACTGAATATTGGCATTGTTTTCAGAAGCAGGACTATATCCTTTTTTTTATGCATCCTCATGGGGTTTGCTCACCATTTAAGCTCAGTTACCTCTGCTGGCAATATGGCATGGCAGCAACTCATAATAGAGCCTTCAGTGAAGGTGGAGGTAATGAAAAATTATTTAAATGGGGGAAAATGCTGGGTTGGTGGTCATCAATGCAGAGCTAGCTGTGTATATTTGGATGGGGCTTTTAAAATTGAATCTACACAAATGAATGAATGGAAATATACCTTTTTTTGTCTCAATAAATCTTTAATTATATGCACATAAAAGGACATCTCCATCAATAGTGACAGAGAGAACACAGCTAATAGTTCAGTGGCTAGGGCACTCACCTACAAAGAACAACAACAAGATTCGAACCCTTGAAGTGACTCCCATGGAGCAGTAATTTAAAAGCTTAATCTCCTTTTTCCTAAGTCAGTGACCTAATTACAACACTCTTCATTATTCTAGGAGCTTCTGTTCTGCCCAACTGTGTTTTGCCTACTTTTGTTTTTAAAATGCAGTTTGGTCTGAAATATCTTTCTATATGAAAGCTTAATTGAAACTAGGAGATTGAAAAAATGTAGGATGTTTTGGTTTGGTCCAGTTTCCTCACCAGGTTGGTATTTTGTGATAGGTATTACACTGAAAAATCTCCTATTTCTATAAAGAAAGCTGTCAATAACAATCTAAAAAACTATTCAAACTTCTGCTTACAAAACATAAACACGTAAAGTCTAAATCTAAATTTTCTTCGTGGGAATAATCTCTGAAAAATTGGCAAAGAGCCAATTCCTATAACTTCTGGCACTGTTTTTATGTGCTATCGATGTTCTCTCTCCATCATAGCAAGGAAATGATTGGGACACTAGTTAATGATTATTTTGATATTATGATGAGCAAGAAAATATTTGTTGCTTATGCTTTCTTATTTTTCCTCAAAATGCACATAATCAAAATCAATGTAATGGGTTATGCACTCAATGATAGGATGTATCAGTTAGAGAAAGAGTTACTTTACATTAGAGTAAATTATTTCCCTTCTGAGCTAAGGTAAGCATCACCTAGACTGACATTATTAAGGTAACAACAATACACTTTTAGTCTCCTCTTCAGAGAATAACCATTATTAGTTTTTTCCTTCCTACTCGTAGAAATTGCAATCTGGGTGCAAATAATTTGGCTGGAATTCAGTCTGCAGATACAAAGAGTATGAACATACATGCATAAACCTATTACTGTACTCAGTGTTAATACTTGAAAACTTGTGATAATATGATAACATCACACCATATTTCCCATAGCAAGGGTGTTCTTGCCAAATAGCAGCACAAGAAATGCTGTGATAAAACTGAAAATATAGAGCTAGCAAGATACTACAGAACTGTAAGACTGCATAATTCTGTTCTCTTAGGAGCTGCTTGGAGTGCTGGTGACCTGGTGCATCTTGGCTCCTACCCTGGGCTAGTGCCCAGAAATGCAATCATAGGTCTGTCTGTCTTTCAGTCTGCATGCCAGTCCCTCTGTTCTCTTTAAACCAGCTTTTAAACCACCTGACCACTTTTAGTCATACTGTGAAGACAGGTAGAGTCTAAAAGTACATATGCTTTAAATGTTATGAAAATGTGAGGAGGGGCCAGGGAGTTGCACACATCTGAACACACTGAGTGAAAATTAGGCAGAATTCAGTCATCAAATTTGCAACTGACCAATTAGCATATACCTTAGACTGGAAATAGTCTAGTAGACTGATAAAGGGAAAATAATATGTAGAGGTAGAGTTAGTCTGGTGACAGGATCAAGAGAGAAAGAATCTATATCTGAAATAAAGTAAGTTTCACTAGTTTCATCCCACTGATGCAACGATTTGTTTCTGTGTGTGTGGTGCGGCTGCGGTAGGGAATGCAGTTGTTCCTGTTAGATGTGCGGTGTACTTCGGTGATCATTCCCTGGCTGTTTTTAAACTTAACCACTGCGTGAGACACTGCTTTAGGTGAAGCCTTCCAGCACACTCAAATCAATGCACACGGTAACTATCTAAAGTTAACTATTTGGAGAAAGGGCAGGTCATGTTGTACCAATGCTTATATTGTGCAATATCTGACAGCAGGTTATAAAGCACTGTTGATAAATAGTAGCCATTTCTAATTCCCAGTCCCTGAGTGAAGTAAACAAAGCTATGTACCTTTTTTCTTGCCCAGTCCTTCTCTATACCAAACCCACCAATTTGGAATAAACGTTTGAACTCATTGACTTAAAAGTCTGAGAATGGAGAATTCATGTCATTAAAGTGTTAATATTCTAGGAAAAAAAAAAAAGTAACAAATCAGGTTTTGATAGCTTTAAAGACCATAATTAATCTGCAAAATGCATCTACTGGTTGATGGGTTTTTTGGTCTATGATGTACAGCATGCACAAGCAATAAATCTACCTTCCAATCAAAATTAATTCATCCTCACTAAAAAAAGTAGAATGGTCTGTTGGCAATCACTAAAGTTTACTAAGATTTTTTAGAAAGGCTATCAGATGAAAATGTATGTGTTAAAATGCATTCTGATGAAAAATGATAAACCCTTATATAGTAATCATGCCATTTCAATTATTATGTAATGCATTAATTACATAAACAAATGTAGTGACATGTTAGGGTGTCAATGTTAACATAATTTAAAGTTATTCTATCAAAAATCCTGAAATAAAATTTGAGCGGGTCCTCTTTGTATGTATACATCCTTTTGTGCTCTGTATGTATACACACTTTTGTATGTCTTATGTGTAAAAACTTTGCATGTACACATAAAAACCAGGACAGAATGAAAAATCAGGTTATCTAATATGATTCATCATGAAAATGCATCACAGTAAATAGTAAATTCTATCTTAAGATCAGAGTATGAGAAGTTGCAGACTGAGATTCTGCTGAAGGTAATAACATTTCCATTTTGTAACTTTCAGATCTGAAAGGGATTGTTTGGGAGATCCATAAGTGCACCATAACTCGATGGGCTAGACATGCTTCCTGGCTCACTCCTGGGAAGAAACATGGCTAGCTCAACCCGTTCTTTATTCCTGGGGTAATTCAGACTGGAGAGGATCTCATGATGTCATTGAGTTCAATATCTTGTCCAAAGAAGGATTAGGAGGTCAGAGTAGGTTCCTCGGGACTTTTTACACTGTAGGTCTGAAAATCAAGGATGGATAAAACCCACACCACTTAAATGACTTCCATTCCCTCCTCTTCTCCTTAGTTTTATCAGAAGGAATTTAAGTCATTTTGTCTTCCTACAAATATGTAGTCTTGATTAATAAGGCACCTGGGCTGTACCAATTTCTGCTCAGGTGGAACACAGTGGGGATGTTCATCAATTTCTGAAAGCTTTTTTCAACCCTTTTTTTTTTTTTTCTTTCTCCCTCCCACTAGGACCTAGGGAAATACCTAGATCTTATATCGCATTGCAGGAAATTGAAACTGGTCCCAGTGGGGACTGGGGCTCCTGGAATCTGCTCACATCTCTTTTTCTCAAAATATTCCTCTTTCAAAACCTTAACCTCTTCTTCACATTGTTTCAATGACTATCTATTGTCTAGCATATCTTGCATAAGTCGTATGTGTTCGCTTCTGAGATCTTTCTGTTGCAGCCTCATACTGCCTCTCTTACTGTTGAGAATCTGGCCTCTCTTCCATTGTGACATTTCTCCACTGGCCAAATGCTATATTTTTCCAAACAAAAGTCTTTGTACTTTGTTTCTTGGTACCTCTTGATGCATAGGAAGTGTTCCCACAGTGCCACTTCATCATCCACCTCCGAAACATTACTTAAAATTCTCCTTTTCCACGATGCCTACAAAAAATGTGACTGTGGTTAGACCACTGATGTGCTTGGATGCCAGACTGAGTGCAGTCTCATTTACTTGAAGTTTCATACTGTCTGAAGTGTTGCAGAATGCCAGTAAAAATATTTAACATCATCAAGCCTTTATATCAAGATGTAGTTTGTACAGTCTAAGTAAAAGAAGGCTGAAGTTGTTAATTTAAACTGCATAGCAGTTCTCTTTTTTGCTATGTTGTCCTTTTCAAACAAGATTCAATTCCTTCACTTCTCCAGTTTAGCATTTCCATTGACTTAATGATGAGGAAAAGCACAGATACAGCCCAGACATTTCATGGCTTTGCAGCACAAGAGGATTTAGATTTATTGTTGATGGGGTCCTTTCAAATGGCACTTCAACTAGAATGAAAACAGAGATCCAAAGGTTGTTCATTGTTCCGAAAAGAATGATTCTAGTAATTCATTTCGAAACAAACAAACAAGGATCCTTGCAATTCTGCATTCAGGTGTTATATAAGCAACGTGGAAGACCAAGAGGTGAATCAATCTGTAATGGGAAAAGTCAGAATGAAATAACATCACAAATTAGCTTGCTGACAGCTTCACACACCAATTTCAAAAGGTTTGGGGTATAAAGAACAACGCATAAATCTTCAAACTCTAACATTTCCACTTTAACCTATAGTTGTGATCATTAAAAACATGATGGATATCTAAACACCTACAGAAGCAAATGGAAAAGCAAAGTTCTAGGGGTTAAATTCAGTGCCATTATAGGAAATTCATTACAGACATCCAGGTTTGCCACAAAGTTTCAAACCCTCATGAAAAGTTTCCAGTAAAGAAAACAGAGAATTCGGACTACTGTGTTGTGACCTTATTCCCAGCACTGTCCTGTTTAGAAGACAGTCAATCTTTGACCTTTGGCAAGATACAATTATTGCAGGAAGTATCAAATACAGCTTATAATTCTGAATTTCATGTATATATAAAAATAAAGATTTTGGTGATAAGAATGAATGTTATAATGGGAATGTAAAGATTAAATATATAATGGGAATGTAGATTAAAAAGTCAGAGAGATATAGTAACAGTACTTTAGACTGAAAACATCAGGGAACTGACAAATGGGATAAATGTCATGTTAATTTTGAGCTGAAGAAGAAAACAGACTTACCAACCTCTAAACTCTTGGCAACTTTTATTTTACAAGCCACTTTGGGTGACCACTGAGCCTGCAGTATTGAACTGACAGGATATGGGATTTCCTTCTCTATTCCGTACTCCTTATCACAATCCACCAAGCACATTAATTGGTAGCATTTGGAAGTGCTTAGTGACCTTTTCCAACAGCCTTCCACTCTCTTGAGCACTGAAATCAGGCTGTTGATACCCCTGAGAATAAGGCTCTGACTCTTCCACACTTCATGGCCCCAGGGAACAGCAATAGCGGAGGCACCCACAGAAAAAGCAGCAGAGGAAATGCAGGCAGAAACTTTGTCACAGCAGAAGCATCACATTCAAAAGAAGCAATATACCCTTGGCAGTAATGGCAAGCCTGAAGTTTCATTGAGGAAGCAGTTTTATTCTCCTTTATTTTTTTCCTGAAGCATGTGTGCACTGCATGTATAAACAAGATTTGTTACATGTCCAGGATATGAGCGGAGTCACTAAATTAGATCTTCAATAGGCAATTATAAGCTGAATCTCTGGATTTGATTGAAACCACCCAAAACCTCTTATGTGTACCGCTTGCCCAGTATCTTTTCAGGATTTAGAAACAAATGGTTACATTGTCCTTCACTGAAGTGAATATTAAAATGGATTAATTATTAATAATTTTTTTCTGAGATGAGATCAAGCAAAAGACTAACAGAAATAATCTGTTGACACTATTTTTTCTTTTTTAATATTTTGACTAGCTATTGTCAGTAAAAACAAATTTTGTAGATAACAAGACTATGTGGTGTTTGTTTGGTTGGTTTTTTATTTATTTATTTATTTATTCATTCAGGGAATTCCTTGGTGAATGTTTTATTTTTGAATTTGTAATTGCTAAGCAGAAATACTATGTGCACTTTTTGCTTGCCTTGGTAAGAACTCTTCCAGTGATCTTCCAATTTAAGTTCCTCTTGTTAGGCTTTCAGGAACTTCCAGGAACTTCCTTACGACAGGTTGGCTTTGTCAGCCACTGGGAGAACTGTGTCTAGCTTTCTACTACAAATTTACAAAAGCAATAGGAGATATGAGAGCAAAGGATGCCTAGGAAAAATTAGTCAGGAAACTAATGGAAATTTTCTGAGCAGATGGAATTTCCCTGCTCTGCCACCCATGAATCTTTACATTGAAACAAGTATCACATGAATAATGCATTTCATGATCTCTCTCTTGAATCCGGAGATTAAAAAAAAAACCCCAACAAAAACCCACAAAAACCCCACAACAAAACCAAAACCAAAAAACCAAACCAAATCAAAACAGCAAATAAGATTCTTATTGCTTGACATTATATTTTTCAATTATTATAATTATTATTTGTATTCTGCTATGAAAATTTATGTAAGTAAAGGTCTCAGCCTGTAACAAAAACCAAATCAGATATTGTTGACTCAGTTAAATTAATTTATTTTTCAAATATAGATCTTTATTAATAGAATAAACCAGATCTGAAGTAGAAAGTTCTGCTAGTACAGAGCATCTTTGTAACTTCACAAGGGATGATACTAGAAAATGAGTAAAGCTATTTATAAATCAGAGGATCAGAAGACTTGATAGTATGTGAGGCGACTTCCAACTCAGTGGATTAACGATAATTGGCTCTTCCTGAATGGAAAATGAGGAAGCTTGTAACATACTCAATGAAGCCAATCATTGCAGATGGGGGATAAAGTTTGTTTTTGTGAGTGTGCATTTTAATCTTGCTCGAACTGAATAGTTCAGTGTGACAAAACTTTATGCACGACCTCTGTGACTTAGAAATGCTGCAGGCAAAATACTTCCTCAGAGATAAGGAACTAAAAGCATTTGTGATTCTAAGAACAGACATACACAGTAGTGCTCTTTTTACCAAAATATCTTCAGGCTATTTGAAATAATAAACAGCATGGAAATGTGGTAATGAAGCGGAAGACTACCTAAGCGGACTGTGAATGAATGCTTTAGGAGAACACAAAAGAAAATAGAAGACTTAAAGCAGTTGCTTGCAGTAGCACGCAGGGCTGGATTGCTAACAGAGGAATGTCCTTTGAGTCCTGTGGTTTTTATTCCTGAGATTATCTTCAGATGTATAGTCTCTCATTTGGCTAGTCACCTCTTAATTACAACACGTTGCAAAATGTGTATAAGAATTAGACAGATGAGTTAGCAATGCAGTAGAGTTTCCAAAAAAAGATTACTCTGAGAATTGTCCCTAGGCTTTCACCCTGCAGTTACAATAACTATGACTACCGAGCTGTGAAACATAAACCAAACTGTATGATTCCTTCCATACAGGTTGTAACAATGAGACTAGTGATACTGGAAGAACATAACAGCAAAAACTGTGAATATAACTAGAAATTTAGCAGTGCTGGGCTAGCAGTGGAAAAGCTGGTTAAATACTGTCTCAGACACATTAAAGGCAAATGTGGTGGGTTGACCTTGGACACCAGGTGCCCACCAAGCCACTCTATCACTACCCTCTTCAGCAGGACAGGGAAGGGAGAAGAATAAGGTGGAAAAAAATTGTGGGTTAAGATAAAGGCAGTTTAATAAAGCAAAAGCAAAAAGCCATTCACAGAAGCAAAACAAAACCAAAAAAATATTCTCTACTTCCCATCAGCAGGCAATGTCCAGACACTTCCCAGGAAGCAGGGCTTCAGTATGTGTAGCAGTTCCTCTGGAAGACAAATGTCATAATTAACAAATGCCCCCCTTACTCCTCTTCTCTTAGCTTTTATTGCTGAGCAGACATGCTATGGTATGGAATATCCCTTCGGTCAGTTTGGGGCAACTCTCCTGGCTGTGTCCCCCCCCAAGATCTTGCCCACCCCCAGCCTACTGGTGAGGGAGGGGAAATGTTGGAGAGACAGCCTTGATGTGTGCCGGCACTGCTCAGCAGCAGCCAAAATGCTGGTGGGCTACCAACACCTGGCTAACTACCAATACTCAGCACAGCACTATGGGGGCTGCTGTGGGGACAATTAACTCCATCTCAGCCAGACACAATACAGTGGGAAAGCTAAACACTGTCAGTACACAACTACTATTTTCAAGTAATTTTTTTTTTGAATCTTCAAACATTTTTATCACAGCATGTCTCTGAAATACAAGATAAATGTTATCTGGTATTTGCAAAAGCAAATGCCCCTAGACCAACTCCAATTGACCTCTATATTCTGCTGATCAATGACCTATTTTGTGGCTATTTATCCTTGCATCATTTATACACTGTTTCTTAAGGTTATGAGTCAAATAGTTTTCATATTATGAAACTAGGTTCTAGGTTATAATACTTGACAATTTTCACAGCAGATGGGAAAAAAATTAAGATACTATAAGATGTTTACATTTAAATTCCAATTTCTGTGTGGCAGGAAAAGAGGCCATGACAATAAGAGAAGAGACAGTCAATTCTTTCCACTGGCTACTCAAGTAATGTGTGATCCAAATAGCCGATCTCTTGCTCCCCAAGAGCTGCTCCTCTTGTCACTGACAGCAGTTGTGAAATCTTGGCTATTTTTGTGAGGATGCAACCCGTATGGAGGCTGCAGCAACCTCAGGAGCAGAGACTCCCACATCTGCCCCTTCCTGCCTCTTTCTCTTCTGCTCCAGTTAGAGCAGATCCTACTCCTCCTTTCCACATCTGGCCTCCTTGTGTCAGTCCAGAAAATGAAGGTATGGTGAATAAAGGGCTACTTCAAAGAGAGTGGGTCTTGGAAAGAAAACTCTGTGTAAGTTAAAATCCTGTTCCCAAGTGAAGCTGGGGAAGTGGAGGTGGCAATGGTAAAGCAGAGTGGGGAAGAAAGACAAAGCCCAATAATTCAAATACCTTTGAATTTCTTTGCAGTCCCTTAAAATGCTACTAAATTCTACATCTCACTGTCCCTTGAAACTCCTTTTGTTGTTTCCTGGTTTTCCCTCACCTTCCTCAAAACCCAAATGACTTCGCTCAGCTCTCCCTCAGGGCTCCTGACTTACGTATTATTCCTCCCAGTCATATCATCTTCCTTCTTTTTCAGTCCTTGCTTTGTTACTTCCACAAAATTTGATTTTGTCTACATTTCTGGGAAGCTGAGAGCTCTGATTCTGGAGCAGCTTCCAAAGTCCTGGAAGATTCAGGGAGATTTATAAGAACATAACTATACCTTGGGGATGTTACCTGGAAGTTAATTTTCCTGCAGGGATCTAACATCCATCATTCTTTTCCCCCAGGAGATATAGCCAAGCTTAAAAACTGCAGTTATTACACAACAAGGACGAGATTCATGCGTGTGTTTTAGGACCGATTACACAAATAGTTATTGTCGTGACCTTGCCAGTCAGAGCTGCTTGGGCTAAGATCATGTTATGCCTTAAGTGAGTTAGGTTGTACCTTGAGGTCTTTGCCAGATATCTCAAGGCCACAAGAGTCAGCTGAAGAGGAGCAGAAATTCTAAACTTAGAGTAAGGCTGAACTGGACTGTCAAAAAAAATATGTCAGAGATACTCTATGTACTAAGTATGTGGAACACTATATGTTGCTTTAAAAGAAAAACAAATGGATAACGTTACATGCAATGAGTCATGAAGTCTGTTAAAAATCAACTGACTATTGCTTAATAGGATAAAACAAAAACACAGAAAAAATTAAACAAAAGAAATTATTAAAATTTGGGAGTAGCAGTCACAGGGATTGGTAAGGATTTTTCCTATACACAGGGAGAAGCAAAATCCATTGCCTTACATCTCGACATAATTCCATTGCAGGAACTGGATACAACCGAGCAACCTGTGCACTCAAAGTGTGAGAAATGATTGAGCACAAACTGAAAGCAGACCAAATTTAGACCTCATTCATCAAGAGTCATATCCCTGCTACTGTTTCAGCATGGCTACATTATACCATTCATGCACCAACTCTTGTGTAAATCTTGATTTGCCGCAGGTTTAGGACTTTGTATGTTCCCTGCCTTAGATAAAATTACAAGTGAGAGCAGAAACAAATGATGCTTTATCATATTATACCTGGGAGGTAAATGCTTTCCAAACCACAACTATTCAAGGGAAAGAGAAATTCAGAAGAGAAACATACTTAAAAATGCCACTTGGAGTTCTAATAATGGACAAAGCTAAGATATGCAAAATGGCAGCTAAAAAATTTAGAGTATATTATATTAGAGATGTCACATCAACAGAACAGAGAGAGGAAAGCTCCACTCCATATTACCAAAGAGTGACCACATCTGGACTAGTGCTTTTAATTCTGGGCTTCTCCTTACCTGCAAAAAATAATTTAAAATAAAAATATTTTTAAAATATTAAAACAGTCAGGAAAATAGCTGCAAGAGGACAGAGATCTGTAGAGACTAAGGTGCATGGAAAGATTTAAAATGATTGCTTTAGTAGACATAAAGAGCTAGATACTCATCTGGTATAAATCAGCATGGCTTCAGTGAGGATTCTGTCTAAGCAATCGCTAGACATTTGCCAAATGTATACAAAAACAGTAGGTATAGTTTGGAGGAATGTATCCAATAGTAATAGGATCAAATTAATTAAAAAGATACAGCTTGGATACTATGAAAATATTTACAGTGTAATATGTATAGGTTTAGGAATGTGTCTCCTAATGAGATAACTCTGTTTCAGGAGCTACTTCATATGAGACAGGCATAAAGAACTAAATGTATATCATGGAAAACAGACCTACACTGGCTAAAATGAGTTACCTATGTTCTTTCTATTATCTACTTGCTGTGATTTTCTGAAGCATTTGCAATCTGTGTGCTTATAGTATTGGTGGCACACTAGGAAGACACCTGGACATGTTTTTGTATAATATTTGAGATAGAACTGAGCTAAAATTGAAAGAAGCAAAGGTGGAGGGTGGGGGGGGGAAGGGAGCCTGTGACTAATGAGTAAGGCTCTCTACGAGTAATCAGAGTTAGAGCTGGGAAAACTCTGCAAAATTGTCCTTTTAAACACACTTGTCCTATTTACTTGCCAGGTAATTCAGGTATGTGAGGAGACAATTACTGAAAGAAGACAATTTTGGGCCTTCAGGAAAGACTTGATCATGTTTCAAAAGCACCTAGACAGAGCAGATGAAAGCTATGGACTATGGAAAAGGTGGTGGAATGGGAGGAATGACCTCCAGCAATGAAGAATAGCTACAGGAACCACCCACACCTCACACTGGAAATTATTGCACTATATCTTGCAATTCCTCCAACTGATAAAGAGTTTTCTGGTAACCAAAAAATCTGCTATTTATCATCCATCTTGTCAGTCTGATGTGCCTACCAATTTTTGGCTTGAAAACTGAAAAAAAAAAATAAAACCCCCTCACACCTCACATCCTAATGAGAGGAAACCTGGAACAGTTGAAGCCGTAGGTATGCCTTTTTACAAATCAGGCTGAACACACAACACAGGGCAGACCCTCCCCAGGCATTAAATGATTCCAGTACACTCAGGTCAGTGACCCTATCATACACACAAACAGAGATTTTTGGCCCAATGACTTGAAATTTTGCTGTTAAAACTCTTGAGCTCTCTCCATACTCTGGATTATACTGTAAGCAGAGATTTGATTTTCAGAAGTATTTGTATGACATCCAGGGTTATGTTATTTCTGTCTGTAGCACTCAGAAGAGAACCGGTATTCTACTAGGGGCAAAGAAAGAGCCTCAAGATTCCTTCCCTTTTGACAGCATTATATTTACAAGAAGCCTTTAGTACCCTCAAATCTCCCTCTCTCTGCCATCTCCATTGAACAAACTTAAAATAATTGACTTCATTATTTGAAGTTCACTTTGATTAGTCCTAAAATTATGTGTGTTTCCATGGGAGCTCCTAGTGGATTTTTTCAAATAAAAAGGTAGATCCCATAGAAATTAAGAGAAGTGTCTGTGGTTTATGCATTGGTAGTAACATTTTGCTCAAACGCTTAATGTGCTTGTCAATTTTATTCAATTCAAAGTTTGAATTCACATAGTTGTGCTCGTTTTGATGTACGGAAGAGGAAAACCAATGAAAGGTGAAGGCATTTCTTCATGTTATCCCCTGCCTCCTGTTCATTTTTAGTCAGCACTCTGTAAATGATGTTAAATTTTCTGATGCTGTGGGATTCCTTTACCTTTGACTTTCATGCTATTCATCTTAGGCTGACATTTTATGTTACTCATTACTGTCACTATTGGAAAGAATAGCAAGATCAGCATTTCAACATCATTATTTGAACATCAGCTCACTTGATAAAGTATTTCCCTTATCATGCTTAATAAAAAACGTATACTGCTTTATGTTCCTTATGCTCTACCTAGATGTTACTATGTTAACAGCTAGAAAGAAATTGTGTTTTGTTTCAGTAAACCAGTTTCCAATTCAAAAAACCCAATAGGAATCTGAATAAATGGATTAACATTACCAACACCAGCAAAAAATGGACTAAACTACACTGAATCTCACTTTGATCTTGATCTGCAAGGTCTGTAGTGGCATAATTAGAGTAATTTGAATACTGTTACACTTAAGTATGTGGGATCAACAATTGAACTAGTGAGATTTTTTTTTTCTCCTTTTACTCCCCTTGGAGGATGAAGTATAAAACACCTCCTCAATGGCTTTTATTTTGCCATCTTCTCTAGGAATTTCCTCTGAATGGGAATGCTAGAGAGTGGTTGTAAAGATAGTTTATATACTGTCAAGATCATGTTTCTTGAGTAAAGGCCAGATCATAGTATATTTGATGCTTGCCAGCTGCTTACCTCCTCTTAAGGAGGCATGAATTCTCCTGATATAGGGTCCAACTTTCTCTTGTATTTTTTTGCCAGCCACGAAAGTTATGAGTCTAACCTGCCAATTGTATACACTTGCAAATCAGCTGGAATTAACTCTATTTTTGAAACAAGCATATAGCTTGCATGGGAAGGATGATCTGCCTGTTCTTTGTTATTAGTTCTGCAGTCCACCCAAGTCTGACGACTCTTCTAAACACACTGAAAATGTCACGTGGCAAGGAAACTTTGAAAATGGACGTCAGTCAGGAACGATCAGGGATTTCAACGAACAGGCCATTTGCTATATTTAGGATTCTCATAGGTACTATGGGAAAAAGAAGGAAACAGCATTTCAACTCTATTTGTCTCTTAGATAGATAATTAATTGTCCCTGTATGGCTGGATGATGAACAACTGTAAAAATTATCGTAATATTGAACTTTTAAAAAAGAAAGGCTATTTATTTATTTAATGGTTACTAATTATATTCAAAATCTTTGCTTTAGATTTTTCTTTACTATACTTATTTCACCACTACTCTTTAATTTTACAACTAAAAAAGGGGTAAAAAAATCCCAAGACATAACTGAGAGGAGTAGAAGGACACAACCCATAAATCTAAGTTGGTCACAACCTTTCATGTACCATTTTCTTGAAATAAAATCAAGAATGTAAAAATTCAGCCCTGAGATTTTGTTAATCTAGTTTTGATGTATAAATTTCAGAAACAGTACCTCTCCCCCTGAATATGGATTTAACTAATATAGGACTTATGAGCTTGAATTTTAGGAGTTATTTGTTGATTAAGTAAATAAAGAAGTAGTCAAAATGAGGAGCTCATTTCCTCTGGAAAAGCAGGGGGAAAGGAAACATTGTACTTTTTTATCTGAAATAATCCCGTAATTTCTAGTCTGAGATGAAGTTGACAGTTAGAAGATATCTTTTTGTTGCTATTCCTGTAATAGCCGATCTCCTCAAATTTGGTTATTTGGAACAACGTTGTACATAGTAACTAAATCTAACTGTAATTCCTCTTTGACTATAGAATATCAGATTGCATCTTTATATTACAAGGGAGTGTTTGTTACTGGCTAAACTCTGAGGTACAATTGATGAACAATATATACTTCAAAGATGCTCATGGACCAGAAAACCTTCCAGAAGGAAAAAGGATGTCTATTGCTAAAGGTATAATTGTCTTCTTTCAAGGTAACTTATTTTTTTAATTTGAAATAAGTACTTCAAAGAGATTCAAAGTGGGCTATCAATCCTTTGAAGCTGTCAAGAGGTAATGATTTAGGATTTCCATTTCAAAGAATTTTACATCTCCGATAAAATGGAACAATTCCATTGAAAACCAGAAGATCCAGGCCCGGAATGACAAGACGACAGCTTCTAAAGGATCAGCTAACAGAAATGACATGCTTTTATTGTTCCTTGGTGAGTATTTTGACCTATATATGCCTGGATTATCTGAAACTACAGGTTTATTACTAAGTAAACTCAATTACTCTCTAGAAGTTAGGCTAAATAAAATGATCTCTGCTGGGTCATTAACACAAACTGGTACCTTTGAATATTATGTTTCGAGAAGAATATTTATTTGTTTCAGGATCTTTTGCCTATCTTTTAAAAGAAAAGTCAGATCAAGTCATCTGTGTATTTGAATGTATATATAGACATGTACTACTTAAATGACAGTACCTTCTAGTTTCTGAATAAATCATTGATTTTGACAATTACTTTGAAATGTCTTTTCTTGTTTGCAAATGGGGAAACCATAAATCTTATTTGATCAGGGATAATTCCAGGCAGAAACAAAGAGGCAACATCCCTGGGAAGCAGACTGCTAGTGGCAGTGAGATTGCTACGGTCAGATTGCCTACTTCGCCTAAGCCAAAGCTCTGGGACGTCAAGTTAAGTAATACTGCTGTCACTAAAAGAAGAATTGTGAGCTATTAGCTAATATCTGGTACATTTTTCTTTCCCAGCAGGAACACTGATTGTGACTTTCAACATTTCCCAGCCTCTGGATGTCAGCAAGAACTGAAAGACCTGTTCTCCATGGTCTTCCATGCAACTTCCCACCTTTTCCTCCCTGTGGCAGAAATGATGTAACCATGGCCTAGCACAGGTCCCTTGCTCTTGAGGTTCCTTTCTAATGCTGAGAAGCCTTAAACTGGCTGTAGATCCAACAGCAGAGTGAATTTCACAAACATAGAGGATATCAAGTCTAATAAAAATTATGATTGTATTTCTAGAAATGTAAAAACACAGGAACATTTCAATCTTGTTTTGAAATCTTAACTAAGTTTAACTGGGCCACTTTCTCCTGGTAGTAGGACATTCAAAATAGTCATTATGTTCCTCAACATAAGGCAAGTTTTCTTAATCAGAAAATTAACTTCAATAGAAATGATGTTTTGATAATGGATAAAAAGTGTACAATTGATCTATATGCATATTTCAGAAAACGTTTCTGGCAAAGAAATCTTACTAATGGCATAGAGTATGACCAGGATTTGGAGAGACAAATTACCCCAAAGGAATGTGCTTTGATGTGGAAAAGAGGATCAAGCACCTCAATCTGAAGTACACTAAAGAAAATTTATTTAAGGTATAATTTCATTTCACACAAGTCAAGCTCATACATAGAGAGAGAATATTGGAGAAATTGAGATAACAAGGAGATTTTATGGATTTGCTTAACATAACTAAGTGCAGAGAGACTTGGATAGTATCTGAAAACAAGCAGTAGAGATTGTTGCATAAGATTCCCCTTGTTCTTTCTAGAAAAACAGTTGCACTTGACTCCAGATTTATTTTTTCATTTGTTATTAGCCACTAAAGTACTGGATAGTTACTCATTAAGAATGAAGAAAAATAAACTCGCAGAGGAATAGCTTCAGAAAATAAGGGACATGGTGAAAATTTGAACCCACCAATTATATATTCAGAAAAGTACAAGAAATAATATGAATCTAGTTTTTTTGCAGCATAGCTTTAATTTAATAAACATGAATACATAAATCATTCAAGTAGCTAGCGGTCTATATGTTGTAAGAGACTTATTGGATCAAATGACCAAATACTGAGAGCATACTATATTACTAAATATTTTAAAATCAAATAAAATAAATAAAATATGAACTTTTAGTGATTATTTTGTTATCACTAATGTGGCAGTGATCTATAACTCCATTTGATATCCTAAATGATTATTACAATGCTCTTTATCTTTGGGAAAAAATAATTTAATGTTAAATAAAATGTTGGCATTTCTCTGGCTTAATCTTCTTTCTGAGACGAAAATTGACTGGTTAAATATTTTCAGTGATCAAACATTCAAATCACTGAAGATGAAAAAAAAAAAGATTGGTAAGCCTGTAAGAGGACACAGTAAAAAAGAGAACTAAGAATAATTAAAACGAACAAAACACGAATTATGAATTTCTTTGCCTTGCCATTGATATTGAAGTATTTGAATTCTGTATTTCACCTTTATTTCAGCTTTTGATTTGATATCTGTTAGAAAGCTGACACACTGGGAAGACTGTACATGGTCAAATAAAACCAGTTTTGTCCTGTATTGATTTTGTGTCAAATCTCTTCCATGTTACATTGGTGCCCATGTGAAGAAAGATGTTTTAATTTCAGTGGTGTTACTTTTAATTGGTGTTGGTGTATCATTCTATTCAAGATTTTGATGAGTTGGTATGGGACATAAATGGCAGCAGATTTGGCCAATAGCTTTTTGTTTTTGGTATAATACACTACCTTCATACCAAGCATTCAACTGTAATGATTTTTAGAGGGAAAGCGTAGAGCTAAACAGAAAGCACTGCAAGACTCGTTTCCCTTCGCTTCATTCCCCTGCTGTCCTGAATCTACTTATTTTAGACCCTAGCCAGTATTTTTCATGTGATTCTCATGTCTAAATGGAAAGCAAAAAAAAAAAAAATCCCAGACCACAAGCTATTTTCATTTCTTTTGAAAAATGAACACCTAATACTTTTTAACACAGTGAAATAAATTTCATAGAGACAAAGAAAATTCTGGGCTCAAAATCAGTTGAAGTGATTGAGGCTGATTCTGTATATTTCTGATAAATCTGCCTGGAGCTATGGCAAGGGGAGAGAGAGGTGGAAATGCAACCCCCAGCATTCTGGAAATGCTTTGGCCACTGGCCACTGCCAGAGGGAGGATGCTGCCAGAAGAGCATTGCTGTAGAGAGCGAACGCTAGGCTACTTAGTGATTTTTACTCCACTGTAGTTTGCCTTCCTTGAGTGTTGCACCCTTTCAAGGGCAGCATTTGATTATTTGGTTTTGGTGGTGGGAGCCTTTACTGAGCAGGGGCTCAAACCATGATTCTTGTTCCATCAGAAGAGGAGGGACCAAAAGCAGGCTTGCAAGGGGAAGCCATTAAATAAGAGGACATCCAAAACAATGGTAGTTCCAGCTCCACGTCTAATTTGGCAGCTAGAGTAGCTCCTGTGATGTGCAACATTCATTTGAGTACGTCAAAGAAGCAATCACTTAGGAAACAGCTGAAGATAGGAGGGCAAAGCAAGGAAAAGGTAGTGTTTCTTTTCCCAAAGAAAAGAAGTTGCAGGAAAGACAGGAAAAAATTGCTCTTTCCCTAGGTAATTGTGTACTATCTCTTACTGACAGCACAGCACATTGCTAAGGTTACAGTTTAGACTGTGGAGTCTGTCCCTGTTTCCTAGAATTTTTAATGGGCGTGGGCAGTCTTGGTTTGTCTTGTTTAGGAGCGGTGGTTTTCCACTTCATCCCACAGTTTTATACTGCCTGTGTCATCGTTTCAGGCGCAAGAAATAATTAGCCATGGAAAACATCTTTTTTCTTTTCCTTTTCTTTCTTCTTTTTTTTTTTTTTTTTCCTTCACAGGAGTTGAGCTAATTCATTTTAAAATAAAAATGTCTCCATTTAGGATCCCACACTGAGAGTGTCACAAATTATGTTGATTCACCAAATTGGTGGCTGCCAGCAAACGGCTGAGAATTGCCAGATTCAGTTAAACGCTTTGGCTCAGCTAACATCCTCCCATGGAAAAAAGTCATGGGATGGCCAAAAATCAGGCAGAATGATCTGCAGGCTCGAGCCACAGTTTCCACTGCATCATGTGCTGAGGAATGTGGGGGGGGGATGGGTCCGGACACCCACAGAGCCAGCAGGGATCTCAGCCCTGTGAACCCACAGGGACTTCTGCGGGATGTTTTTCCCGTGGATTCATCAACCCTGAGGTATGCTTGGAAAAGCATCTCACCCACACGTAGGCCCAGACCGTGCCCATGTGCTGTCCCTGGCTAGCCATCCCCTAAGGTTTCAAACGTGCCTTGGGGGAATTTACAGGTGCAGAGTGGGAATCGTGCAAAGCACTTCTGCCAATGTCAACAGTAACTACGTAAAGAAAATGCCTGTGGCTTTCAGTGAGGAGGAACATTTCTCCATTCTAGCAATGCCCTTTCCTTGAATAGTTGCACTCTCTCAAAACCTAAAGACCTCCGTTTGCAGACAGCTTGCATGCAGTGCCTTTCATGGGACTAAAAGGATAGATAAGACAACGTTGCTTCATCCCTCCCACCTCCTGTCAACATTTGGACCAAAAGGTTGGAATTTTTGCTCTTTTCAGTCCCTCCATGGGAGGAGTTGGAGGAGATTACACAGTTATTTATCATGTGCAATTCACAGTCTTCTATGTATGGTTAGAAATTCTTCTCGCAGCATGAGTTTTCCAAAGGCTGCACGGAAATGAAAGGATGCAGCTTTCTTTTAATTATTCTGGATCGTTCCTCCCAGCTTAACACAGAATTTTATTCTTGTGTTGTCAAGGACATCAATACACAGTTCAAAGTTTAGGGGAGGGAGGGTGGTAAGGAAAGTAATGAAGGATGTTTGTTGTCTTCTTTTGAAGATAAAATAAGAATCTACAAATGAAAGTTTATCAGAGTTAATGCACTGAAATAATTTTACATTGGCTAAGAAAGTAAAGCTTCTTAGTAGTGATGTATTGGAAATGTATATTCTAAAAGAAAAATAGATCTAAAATATCACCAAATCATTGCTAATACTTTTAAACATTATTTCTGTTTGCAGTATGTGCCTGTGATTGATCACTCACTTGCAGATATGCTGTTACATCCCTCTCTTTCTGATTCTTCTATCTACAACAGGCAGATTTGGACAGCCAGAATAAACAAGGGTGTTTCTTTAAACTAGCAACCCAAAAAAAGAAAGAAGTTGCCAGGGAGAGAGATTCTTAACCCATTTCCCAGCCAGAAAAAAACACTACCAGCAAAAATGATTCCCAGTCCAGCCAAGTACAAAGTTCTTCATTTAAGAAGCCAAGGACAACCAGAATCTTTCTCTCCCTCTCTCCCTCCTACCTCTCTTTCTCCTTTTTTCTTTTCCTTTCCTTCCTTTTATCTGGCAAAATAGTTGGTGTTCCATCTCCTTCTCTTTCTTTTTTAGTGTGTCTAATTAATTGTGAGGATTGCCAAGTGTGCCTCCACTGTAATATTAAGCTTAAAATAATTAACATTTTTTCAGGTGAAATTTTCTCATCTTTGTATATTTTTGAATCTGTAATTATGAGCTTAAATCAATAAAAGTTCATGGGAGCAGGATCCAACCCTTAAAGTACAGTGCAGTAAGCATATTGATTTCTGTTGAATCAACCCTATTTTATAAAACAGTAATAGACAAAATCCAGCCCAGTGTCTGAACATTTTCTAAAAATTAGGCTAATTGAAAGAGCCAAATAAAGTTAACAATCAACAATTATCCAGTTAAAGCAGGCAAGATCAAATAAATAAATAAGATTAAAGCTCTAGTGTCTATTATTAGCAGACTAACAGAACAGAATTGAAAAATTCGTCAGCCTCAGACGGTGGGTTGATAAGGTCTTCCTGTAGCTAGGCTGGAATTCAGCTCTTCCTTTGCATCAACATAGTCATAGGAATAGAAGCTCATTCCCATTCGATTATATCTGAATTTTTGCAACTTAAAGAGGTATACATTTCAATGTTAATTGGACAGAAATCATTCTTGTCATTTCCTCTGAATGACAGCGTGTGTGCACTCCAGTAGGAAGACTTTCCCTGTCTGTAGTTTACTCGCAATTACAAGCAGTACTACTGTGAAGCCACGAGCACTGCAAAGCATTTTCAGTTAACAATTAAAGAAGTACAAGACTCTAAAACGTGCATAGTTTTATGTTCTGCTTCCTGTAGCACAGATGATACAGAATTCATAACAGATGTTGAATATGCTGTCGAAGTCACATGAAAGGGAAGAGACACTGATCTTTGACCTCAGTAGTGTCTGAGAAAATGTCACTGCTTTCCCATTGCTTTTTTACAGTCAACCCTTCTATTCTATATAGGTTTTTACATGAATAGGTGCCATATTATAAAAATGACAGTGAGAAACATAGGAGGGATTGCAGTGGTGAGAATATGCAACATTCATAAGGCAGTGCCTGGAATAAAAGACATTTACAGAAGTCTGAGCCTGTCAGTCTGTGTCAAAGTCTTACACAGTTAATAAAAACCCTTCTGCAACCAACCTTTTTCCTGAGTCTCAGATCATGGACCATTAAAGTCAATAGAAACTTTGCCATTTTTTTATTAAGCCTAGGATAAAGCTCTGAATGCTTACACCACATTTTCCATATCATCTATTTTTCTTCTGAACTAATAAACTGATGTTATAATGAATGTTTTTAAAAAGTGAGCATTTAATCACAGTTAGGTGAGAATTAGACCCCATTTATGTATAAGGAACACTGTATATCGAAGATATTCATGCATAGTAGACTCTATAGTTGGAAGAATATTACTGAAAGTCAATAACTTCTGCCTTTTGGAAAAATGTAGGAATGGCTATGACCTTCCAAACCTAATTTAAAAAATAAAGAGAGATTCTTGATGGAAGATACACTGGTCAAGAACACAGATTAGTACCTCAGTTTTAGCAGAATTGGATAGTAATAGATCTATCCAAAGGCCTTGGAGAACAAAACCCTTAACCACCATCAAAACACGACCCAAAATGTTTCTGAAAACTGAAGGGAAAGAAGTAAATGGTCAGTAAAACTAATCCCTAAAGCTGTTGATGGTGAAAGAAAAACTGTGAAGGCTACTGGCACAAAGAGTGCAGCTGACAAGGCAAAATAGCGATGCATGATTTCATGGAAGCATTTAGCCCAGGAAAATTTGATTTTAAAAACAAATTCCAAACCCTTTTAACCTCATTTCTGTTCATTGAATTAAATTGCAGAACTGTAATCAACTTTGGAATTTCAACATAGAGTTTACAATTTAGCAATTTCACAATAGTACCACAATATACCTACCACATGTAGGAGATTATGCATAAAATCATTGGAATTTTCAAAATTTAAGCCAGGAAAATGAATTTTACTTCACAGAACAAGTGCTCTTCTAAAATTTCAGGAAAAAAATTATGACTTTTCAATTAGTAATCTACTGGCATTCCATAAATCTTATTCAATTTTACAGTTTCTTGCAAGAAAACCCAGTATAAATTCCTGAGGAGTTTAAGGCTATTGGAAGAGTATCCAGCTACTAAGTCCTACAAGCTGATGATTTCTTTGAATCTAATTTGTGACTAGAGTACTGTTTAGAAACTTTGAGAAGTTGGGGAAAATTTGAGGAACTGAACTTTCAAATATCACATGGAAAAAAAATTTATTACAAATAATAAAACATTTAAAAAAAGAAAGAAAAAAAGAAAAAGTGAAGATCTCTAACCTTCCTGAAGAATGATCTTCCAGTCTGTCTCTATCCCAGGCACGTCACCTGCAGCCTGAATATCGCAGAAGCCCTTGTACCCTTGCTAGCTGTAGGTCCAGCAAGTGACTTGCTATGAAGCAGTCTGAAATAAGAAGTCTGGAAGCTATTCCTGTGCTTATTATAAGATGGACTAAATCAATAGTCTTATGGAACAAACATTATTTTTATTTTTTTTTTAATTTATATCTTTTCAGTGAAAACTTTAATAGTGGAAAAATATAGTAGGAGCTATAATAGCAATAGACTGGTGTTTGTAATAGAAAAGCATTGCCGAGGTACATATATCCAATATTCCTTTTGGCATTGCTGTAAACAGTACTTGTCCTTCATAACCCCACACCACTCAAAATGTTAATCACTGGATGTGAACCAGAAATATATTCTACTTTGCAGTCAATGGAAAAAAAGAAAAAAAAAGGAAAAAAAGAAGAAAAACAACCCCCAAATCCAAACCCAAAAACCCTAAGCCCTTTTAGAGCACATTTCATCTTATCCAAAAGTTGACATCTAAAATAGATCAGTGATTCATGCCCTAAAGTTGCCAGTTTCTCTGCATTAAATCAAAGAGGAATCTGGAGTGACTAGGTATATAAATGTTTACAATGTAGGTGTCTACTGTTAAGTAGCATGAGTCCCACCAGTCTTTTTGGATATTTTGTATTCCCCATTAATGTTGTGGCAGATACTACAAGAAATATATTTTTTTATGAGAGAAGTTGTTGAACACCTCATGCCTTACTTTTAGAAAGCACAGAAGTTACAGATGCAGATGAAAAGAACCCACATCTGCATCTCTCTGAAAGTACTCAGCACTTTGCAAAAGTAGAAGGGAAAAGACACTGAAGATCTATGAGGTCTGAGGCTCCGGTGCTGTCCTCCTATCCTCACTGAAAAGATAAACTGCACCTTACTAAACATCGCCTTTATTTTTAAAAGAAATCTGAAATTGCCTTTTCTTTTTTGGTCTCTAATTTTAACTCTCCTCCTTGCATACAGAATTCTTCACAGAGGAGGCTAACCGTATAGTGCAATCAGTAATTAGCCCGGGCCGAGCAGAATAGGAATGGTACAAGCACAGACAACTGTTGCAGCTTATAGTGAGAAACATAATCATGATTATACTCAAAGTGGATCCCGGAATGCAATCTGAATTCCACAAATGACACTTGGGATAAAAATGCAAGCCCAATATATTGCAATAACATTTTAAAGTTTCGTTTGAAATGGATTTTGTTGTTATTGTTGTAAGTAGCTATTATACAGGCCAAACTCTATTCATTCAACTGTACAACTTGCTGCATCACAGGGATATAAAGAGAATTGGGCCAGTTTTAACTTTCTTCAGCATAAACTTGTTTTTTCTCTATTTGTTTCTGACTAACCCTCTCTTAAAACCGCTAATCTTCCTGTTCATCTTTTGCATACACCCCCTATGCATTTGCACCTGTTTTCTTTTACTGAACTTTAGTAAATAAACAATAAATCACTTTCCATTTCTACACAGGCAAGATGTCTTACGTGTAGGTCAGTGGCATCCACTCCCACCAGAGCTCCACAGCCCCCTGGTTCCTTCTGCGTGTCCTTTCCCGCCGGTGCGAGGCAGGGAGGGTGCACACGCCGGCCGCAGCCCCGCACCACGGCACGCCAGGGCAGAGGTACACACCACAACGGGAGGGGCACTGCACCCCCTCGGCGCCCTTACTGCGTTTGTGGGGTAACCTCCACCAGCTAACCAGCGCTTCGGCTGCCACTGCATGGGTTTGTCCTTCTTGCCTTCTTATACATTTTTGAAATAATACCTACAATACAGCAACAAAAGATAATGTGCTTGACGTATCGTTTCAAGCACCCAGGGTATCTGCTCTTGAAAACAGATTAGTGTCTTCATAGTTCCCTACTCTCTGTGTGTATGATAACTTTTGGAGGGGACAGACTGGCAGGTTTCCAACTGTTTCTCAAAGTCAAATAGCTAGAATAGGAAGGATTTCACTTTTCATCTTGTTTAAATTTTTCTGTGATAAATGCTAAAGAAGTTTTAGACAGATCTCTTTGAGCTGTGCAGGTGTTCTCCTGTCTGCTTTTTAACCAGTTCTCCTGTGATCTTTATCCTCATGGTTTTGCAAAGGCAGACATAAAATGTGAAGTGAGCAGATATTTGGTTTAAAATAATTGTTTACCCTAGGCACAGCATAACATAAAAGAACACTCCCTGCTGGTAACACAGCTCCTCTTGGTGACTGAAGATTGTGGACACAGGTACTGAGCTCTTCTATAAGAAAATGTGCACGACAGAAGTCAGAGTAAATCGGCATCAGAATGAGTGTGAGAAAACCTCATTGCAGAGACAGATAGCCTGGGAGCAAAATAAACTCTTCTTCAGTTTCAGCATCTTGCCCTGGATTGTTGTTGTCAGATTAAAGTAACTTTCCTAATCACCAGTCTCAAGTATGCTTTAGTATTTTGAGAGAGATGAGCTTGGAGAATTTTTTAGTAGTAACCCTCAATAACGGAATAGAAATTAAGTAACCAACACATTCAAGAACAATAGACTTTGAAGTCTTAAAATATATTCAAGTTGCTGTCACTATTTTTTCTAAGTATTGAAATTCACATACTCATAAAAATATAAATCCTTTCTTTTCCAATACTGTAATTTTTAGCAAAATTGAAAAATTGGATTACAAGAAAATAAAACTGAAATATGCTATATACTTCTAATAAAACAATTCCTAGGCCTTAAAAATGGGACTACAATTGCCAAAAAGGAAGTCTGATGACTTATTTCTTTGTCATGATATTGTTGTGGCATAATACTATTAATGTTCATGTTTAATTAACATTATGCAAGACAGCTTAATTTGAAAACTCATTATGACATTTATAACCCACTTTTCCAAATACATTTCCTTATGAACCCCCTCACTGGCATGAGAAACTTTTCCGAAAGTGAAGTGTCATATTAAGTCTGTTAAAGCTTCTAAAACTATAACTTCACTACTCTGCTGAAAACCACCCTTACTGTTTCTTCAAAGACAGATTATTCATGTACAAAAGTATGACCTTTCATATAAGTTTTTCACAATAAATGCAGTAGTTGTGAAACAAAATTACTTCTCCCACAGTAATGTTTTACTGAATATGTATTCATAATTGCTTGCATTCATAAAAGATAGAACAAAATGTTCTAGTATCTGGTTGTGACACAATTGAAATTCTAATTTTAAATTAGGTCAAAACATATAAGAAAAGGCTTCAGTGTGTGGAAGTTGATGCAGTAATTTCTATATGACTCATTCAAATCCCACTTCGAAAGGTAATTGTTATAACCATTCATAACGAGAAAGTGTATCATCTGCTTTTCAATGCTTTAGGAGGTTTGTGGCAATTATTTCTCTTAATAAGATCTTTTTTTTTATTTTTGTAGAATATTGATTAAGGACAAAGGATCACTTAAAAAGAGTAATGTTGTTATCCTTAGAGTGCAAAAGAGACTTTCCCCCCATTTTTACTCCAATTCATCACTAAAAATAATTAAGATATTTATTTAACTCCACATTTTTTTCTGTATTCTAATAACTGTGCAATCACAATATTTCAAAATGTTAAATAAGATACTTTAAATTGTTACTGTAAACATCTTAAAATCCCGCGCTAGACTTTATTCCCTCTTTAAAAAAAAAAAAAAAAAAAAGAAAAATATTAAAGATCTTAAAAATCCTCTGAAGTGGGATGCTCTTTTGTGGATGTAGCTGCACTACCTGCAGATGTTTTTCGCCTCCAGTCTGTCTCTCAGCTCGCAGGGTAATTCCCCTGCTGCTTTGCAGGATGGAGGAGCTGTGGGAGGGCTTTCAGGTCCGTATCAGATGAAGTCAGCCGGGTACACTCCAAACACCTTTGTCCTCTGTGTAACCCGCTTGCTTCCCTGCCTGCCTGCAAGGGACCAGGAAGAGCACGTACATGATCTTTTTTGCTGGCAGAGGTGAAGAGATGGTAACCTGCAACTGAAAAGAAGCAGCAAATTGCTGTGGGGCAGTGGGAGGGAAAGCAACAGCAGTCTGTACATCAGGCACCACTGCTTGCAAAGGGAAAGCCATGCCCCGGCCATAGGCTCCTAAATCTAAAGCTGGATAATCAAAAACTAATGTGCAGTAATTGGTTTCGGTGAGAATTGCTGAGCGCGCTGCACTTTAAAACAGGCTACGTATAAGAAGGGTGGAAATAATTTTATCCAACATCAGCTGTCTAAATCTAGTCTGCTTTAAATACAGCCTAAGCTGCATGTGGTCTAAGCTACTCAACCAAGCTTCTTCTACAGTCAATGAAGAGAAACGGACACCTTGAAAAGTGCAATTCATCCTTTGCTGTGAAAGGTTTCTAACATAGGTGATTCAGCTTTTGGAGCTACCTTTCTCTCCAGAGACCTCAAAGTCAGCACTGAGTTATTAATATTTAAAGAACTTAAGTTTGATGAAAGGAATCCCACACAAATTTACCATGGGTAATTGCTATTCCAGTTTTGAAAAAAATATTTAATAGGTAAATTAATCTTAGATGTAAATTGCAAGTTATTTTGCATATCTCAAAATCAAGTATATACTTTGATATGAGCACTAAAACTTACTTTTATCTTTTTCTTTTTCTTTTTCTTTTTTTTTTTTAATACTTAGGCTGGATTTTTGGTGAATTTTCAACCTGAGGATATAATCCTTCCTTTCTTTTTCTCTAGCACTACTGTTTATGTCAATAAGACTTTGATCATTCAGCTAAGGATTTTGCCTTACTCAACTCAGTTCTCTATATTGTGCAATAATTTAAATCTTGGAAAAGATGGTATAAGATACTGATAGTAATGTAAATATCTGATCAAGGATTCTCTGACAGTAATGAGAGGTTCTTTGGGTGATAATACAAACCCTATGTAAGCAGATAGTGTCTGACCGGTACCATGTTACAGCCATTTTTTACAAAATAAATGATTCTCTAAGGTACGGAAAACCAGTGAAGAGTCAGCCTCTCCTCAGCAAGTTTTAGCATTGTCAGCTGCACAACTTCTTTGTCTAACTAATATTTACAGATTACTCTTTTACAGATTTACTTGGTAGTTTCAGAAAAATCTGATCAAGTGCTGGGCATTGAGCTAAGATTTTCTGTATTACCTTTGGTAGCTACTGCATCTTCCTAAATCACCTACAGTTTTGAATGATGACTCCATATCCTCCTGATGAAAAAAAGTTTATGTTCTGGTCATATGATGAATTTTTGTAATCTGTACAATCCAACACATCAATTAATCGCTTAAATAGCCCTTTTGTATCAACATCCAGGAGCGTTTTCCCAAAGTATGGATTATGTACTTTTAAGTGAGACTAAGCCACAAGCAATGGCAGTGTTTGGGAAGGAAGGAAAAAAAAAAAAAAAAGAAAAGATAAAGTACTTTTAACAGACTCCTGCTCAGATTCTGTTTCCTACAGAGCTCGAATAAGAATGTTTAAAAGAATGGATGGCATCTGAACTGAAGATATAAACTATTTTCCATCATATAAACTATTTTCCATCATACTTCCTGTCTATTTGAGAGCTGCCTTTACCTTAATGAAAGAATGGTCTAGAAACAGAATAAGTCACAGCAATTTTTAAATAACTTGGAACACATACTGGAATAAAACCTGGGCCCTATTGAGGTAAATACCAAGTATCCATTAACTGCAACAAAGCCAGGATTTCATCTCAGCAGTTTTAACTTAATCTTTCTTTATGGAGCTCTTAGGGACCATTTATGTCCTATGGGTCTTGATCCACATATCAAATAGCTTGATGGCTGTCAGATAGATCATGTTTGTGATATTTGTATTCAAAGTGAAAATGAAAAAGAGAGGGAGAATTGTAGAGGAGCCAACAAGCAAGTGCTGCTTCCATGATGCAGAGAGGAGAGGAGTCATGGAAAAAAAAGTCTCATAAAACAGCACGGTTACTTGAAAGTATCTTTTGATGGCAAAGTGAAGGAGAAAATTGGTGACCTCCTAGATCCGTTTACAAAGTGCAAACCTGAAGGACAGTACGAGACGGAGATCCAAGATGCAAAAGATGTATAATTTCACTTGGTAGGCTCTTATTGACATTTGAGATATTATAAACTACTTTGTTTTTGCTATTTCTGACAAATATATCCTATGTAGGTAATTTGGAAGGTTTGTGATCTTTCCTGTAAGTAGCCTATGATGCCAGAAAAGGTGCTGATGACAGCCCAGTTTGTTTTTTTCTCATTTTTTCTAGTACTTCTTTAAATAAATCATTGAAATGTATGCATCTAGAGGTTTCTTTCACATAGTCTAATATACTCATATTAATAAAGAAGACCACAGTTTACAGGGAAAAGTAATATTCTTTATTGGATAAAATATAATAGGAGGAAAAAAAAAAGTTAGCTCTTTCAATTTTTCTAAAGGTACCAAATGGTCCAATAAAAGTTACTATTCCCTACTGTAACACCATCAAAACTTTAGCAACAATAATAAGGAAGTGTGTTTCATTCCTGAGGTTGGGTACACAAAAGAAACATTAAAAAAATTTCTTAACTTCTCAAGTACTTTTGGGGAAAAAGTGAGGTGTGTTTTGAAATATTTTGCTTAGTTGAGATAACATAAAAAATGGAAAATTAATCAAATATATTACTTTGTTTTATTTGAAAATTGAATTTTGATTTTATGCAAACATCAATGTTTTATTTTCAAAATGTTGAAATAAAACATGCTGTTTTTTCTCAGATTTATTTTGTGTTATTTAAATTGAAAAACATCTTTGTTCAGCTCTGATCATTTGCTGTTTTTCAATAATTTTATCCCATATTAACTAAGGCTAAGAAAGTTTTTAAGTCAGAAGTCTACATCCTGATTGATTTGAGTCAAATATCAGCCTGTTTAACGCTAGATATATGAGTCACAGTTAGAAATTTTGCCCCTTGCTCTAGGTTTCCTCTATCTGCTATGGAAAAGTCATAGCAGACCTTAAATAAGCTGAAATACTCTTTGGGACACCTTCCTCTCTGCATGGGTAGTTTTGGAGGAATTTTATCAACTATAATTTTAATTTGCCTGAATTGGGTGGCTGAAATTGGGTCGTATAAATATATCTTAAATGTCTGATAAACTACAATTTGGTTTTTTGGTGATAATAAACATTTTCCTCTTATTTGCTGACTATGCAGGATGATATTCTTCTGTTTTGTCTATACTATTTCAATTCCACATTGCATAGTACGTTAAAAAAATACTGAGCATTATTTATCTGTTTTCATTAAGGTTGGATTTAGCAGTATACACGAACACAAAAGTGTATGATGCTAACAAAATTTTGGCTGTCGGTTAGGGATTTGCATTAAAATGTGACAGTGTTATTTCACTACTAGTGAGGTAAATAAACGTTGCCTAGCTTCTCCCCAAATCAAGTTGCCGCCTTCAGCAACAGCCAAGGACTGGCAGTCTTATAGCTGCTCATACTGAATGTGTTATGTGCCAAGTTGTTCCAAATGTTTCTATTTATTTTCTTTCTGCTGTTTTTAAGGTTTATATAGATATATATATATATACACATGTGTTTATTTATATATAACAATAATTGAAAATTCTTCTTTGCATTGATTAATTTTTGTTTAAGGAATGTGTGATTCATCAGCTTCATTCTTCTATGCCATAATAACTCAGATACATGTCTGAAACACAGGGAATTTCAGAAGAGGAGTTAAACATCATTTACAGCACTCAGCCTGTGCTAGAGTCCAACCTTTTATTTCTTCTGTTCTGAAAGAACTTCCCTCTTTTCCCTGTTGCTGTATAAATTAGCACAAAACAGGGATAAAATGCATGAGCTTTGATCCTGCCATTCAGCCCATGCCGGCACCGCTGATCCAATTGTCGGATCGTGGCCCAGCTCACTAAGCACAGGAAACAATGAACTGACTGAACACAAAAGGCTGTCACCGATCTCTGTGGGTGTTTTGCCTCAATAAAACTGGGGCCTTAAGTAATAGAATCAGAGCTCTAAATCTGAAAAAAAGATGCATGTCTGAGGCTGCTAATTGTTTTCTGTTTTCAATAATTGAAATGTACCATTTCTTTCTTTTTCATTTTTTCTTTTTTTTTTTTTTTTTTTTTTACTACAGAAAGGAAAGAACAAAGGAAAACACTTTTGTTCCAAGAGGAGGAGACCATTCAATTTGTTGGTGAATCATTTTTCCCATCTAGACTCATTATTTTCAATACATTGTACAATACTAATTTTAAGACTCAAAGAAATAAACATAGGGGACTAATATTGTGTAGGGATGAAATAATAATTTATAATGGCTAGGCCTAAGATTTAAGAGTTTGGACTCCCCTAAGATTTGTAATTATTCAGTCTGCTAGCAATGTGTTTTGTGACTTTGTTTTCTCCAGTCTAACTTCTATGCTCCACTTTGCTGATTTGTATGTATAAGAAGGGTGGTATCAGTATAATTAATTGAAGCCTACTCTGAACATCAGTAAGATTGATGACAATATTTGCAGAGGAGTGTTCTGAGACCATTTGATTGAAAGAAATTCTTTTATGCATTATTTCAATGAGCAACCAATAGGTTCATTTATTTGATAAGATCTACTTTCGCCGGTTTTATTCATTCTACTCCTTTAGAAGTGATTAAGAAGCAGAAGAGGTAAGCTCCATGGCACATTTGAGTTTTTTGTGAAATAACACAGTTAAAACCAGGAACTGAAACTGAGGTTTCCTGTTTTTCAAAGAAAAAAAAAAAGTCTTTCCACAGAAAATTCCATCCCCTTTCCAAATGGCTGTCATCTTCTTTCTTCTGATTCTGATTAAAGGTTATGGCCAAAATTATCGTTGGTAATGTTTTTGGTACTTCTGCTTACCTCCGTATTCTTCTTCCCATTTTGTAAATAAGTATCTTAAACCTACAGGTCTAATTGCATGAGGTGAAAAGCTGTGGCCCTGTGAAGAAGGACAATGCTTTCTGAAGGCACACAATTCATCTCAGCTGTTATCCTGCATCATTCTGTGATGGGGCTGGTATGAAAGGAAAAAGAAGTAAATCAGATACATCTTTAAACATAGAAATAGTCTTAACTTAGAGCAATAAAATACCTGTTTCTAACTCAGATTTAGGTATGTTTGCTCAAAGAGTGTACTTCTATCCTAAAATTTGTTTTAGTTTTCTCAAACTTATATAAAAATTTCCATGGGGCATAGCCTTTTTACACTAACATTCAGACAACTGCACTCTTCTTACAATGAAAATCAGCATAGCTTTCTTATAGGGATTAAACTGGCTTTGGATCATCACAGAAGAGATAGCATTGTTTTTGTGACTTAGACATAAACGTAAATAGTGAAGTTTAAACTCAGTCTGAAGACTTTGGATATAAACAAGAACTCACATCTCAGTTTTAGCTGAGTGTGCTATAAATATAAAGCTAACAAGTCTGTATTAAAAAAGAAAAAAAAAGCACCAACAAAGTAAAATAAACAAAAAAACTTTCCCCAAATTTCGAGGACTTTTGAACTTCATCCAGGCCCAGCTCTTACTTGGAAATGATCCAAAAGTAAAACCTAATCACAGTAAGATTTTAAATGATGATTCAGCTAAAGACATTGTCATGTTCTAATGATAAATCTACTTCAGAGGAATGTTAGGAAAGTTTTTATTTTTTGCTTGGTTAAAAAACTGGGACAAAACGTCCTGACATAAATGTTGACTCTGTTAGCTAAATTTGTCATTGCAGCAGGAGCAACTTTTAACATAAAAGCCTTAAGCAGGACTTGGAGACTTGGGGAACATAAAAGCCTTAAGCAGGACTTGGAGACTTGGGGTTTTTTTTCCCCTTTCGAAAATATCTCATACTTATGGCAATGTTTTCATATGAAGTAAAATTTTGAATTCAACAGCTCCAGTTTAGTTGTCTGTCCTTTGGCATTGTGATGTAAGGGTCTTTGTAAAACATATGCTATCGCCTGTAAGCTCTATTACCTAGGGGGGGCGAAAAGCCCCTTACATTTCTTTTACATGCACAGTACAACCACATAGAGATTAATTTCTGTTGTCTTTTAAACCTGGTTCTGGAAGTCAGGAAAATGGAACAGGGATACAAATGCATCTCACATTATGATAGCTTTGCCATCGGCCTTGGACAGCTCTGCTCACATAAGAACACTTTGTATGTATGTTTGTTTGCACATTGTTATTTTTTTAATACAGTAGTAGAATTTATAGTGGAATTGTAGAGGAATTTACAGAAGATTATAGAGGAAGCCTAACCAAGACCTTTGGATTACATACTTAACTTGAAGATGTCTAATGTTTGTCCAGCTTCTGCTTAGAAAACAGACTGTTCCAACTGAAACCTCCATGTGGCAACAAGCTTGTTTAGTGTGGGAGTAACAAAATTAGAGAGGAAGAGAAAAAACTCATCACTGTGAATTGCTGCTCAGATCCACTACTATGTAAAATGGTATTAAGGAATATTTGATCCAGAAGACTTCTAGAAATCTACAATCTCGTGGGGAAAAAAACAGACAAGCAATAATTTTCAGTTCTACATGTGCTTTTACATATCATTAAATCATGCAAACAAGTATATGCTCTACCTCATCACAGAAGCATTTAATTTAGGACCTCACTGCAGATAAATAATTCTTACCATGCCAAGATACAAATCAGCAGATCTCAGTGGGCAGTAATATGAAAAAATAAAGAAACTCAGGAAATGTTTCCGTGGTTGTTTTACTTCATCACGAGTGGAAGCTGGCATCCAAAGGGAGTAATATAATTTTTCTAATTGCTCCAGTTGTGTTTTCCCAGTTTTTCTTTATTACACCTATTTGCACTATGAGACAGACGGAAGAACTTTTTAGGCTGAGAATGGAACATGTAATTAAAAAAAAAAAAAAAAAGAAAAAAGGGTGTTTCAGCTATATCTGGGCTCTGGTTTTGTCCCACAGGTAGCTCTGTAAATGTTAGCGCTATGAAGGTGGCAGCACTTTCAACTGCATTCTCTGCTTCAGTCCATTTGAGATTAGAGTGAAATCCTTAAAACGTGTTGTTTTAGTGAATTTAGTGAATTTACCTCAGGTATCTGTGGGACAGCAAATGCAAAAGCTATGAGTAATTGCACCATCTGGAAATATCTCAGGTGTGTCATTTACATGTTCGAACATTAGAAGTTGGTTTGTCATTTAGGCATACTATATTATTGTACCACATGTGTTTGTCTTGTTACTAGGATTGCTTCCTAGACAGTAAATCACTCATAAAGTTAAAAAATGCAGAATTGCATGAATTTTCTTTGACTAACTTTCATCTGAGCTTTAGTAAGTTTGGTAATTAACAGAAAATATTTTTTTCCTTCTTACTTACAGTAATAAAAGCTGAATTCTTCACCTGCTCTCTTTTTTTAAAGCACAGTGCTTCCTCTTGCAACTTTAGAAGTTTATCTAATGTGTGTATGTGTGTTTTAACACACGTGTGGTCTGTTAATAATTTCTGACATGTTAAGGCCATCAGACAGGAGGATGAGCTGACAAATTCATGGAGAAGCATGTCCTGACTTGACAAGATGAGTGAATTACCTTAAGGCTGGTATTTCACTTTTTGATTTTTTAAAGAGTCACATACTTCTTTATGCTAGACGGCTCCACTGAGGTGAATTTTCACAGACATAATAGGCTATTATAAATTTAAAAAAAAAAAAAAGGAGGCTTGGCCTTTAGTAGTAACTCTGAGCCAGATGCTGTACCCTAGGGAGAACCCTGAAAGACTGGCAACAGACGCTCAACAAATTATAACAGAGGAACATAATCCTAAAATTGGCCTTCTTAAACAGGTTATCAGTTTCAGAAAACCTGAAGGAAGAAACTCACTACAGTGGAGATTAAAGGAACTGTGTGTTGATGCTGTCATCTGAAACAAATGTATGGGTTGCTATCAGATGACTCATACAACTTGCAGTTTTTCACAGAACATGGCATTGAACTGTTTGCATTGTCAGTGAAATATTAGAAACATTTACACTATACTTAAGCAAAAACTGTTTTAGAGTTTAAATAGATGCTTGTTCTTCTTGCAGTCTCCTGTATGCAATACTAATGTTTCTGAAGAACAGTTTAAGCAGCTACGAAGTGTTTCAGTAATAAAATATGGATTCTATCATATTATTCTGAAAACTCATTTTCCTCATCATTACACAGAGAAAAAGCAGCAAAGACATGGAAAGGAACTGATTTTCCTAAATCTTTTTTATTTCAGATTCAGTCATAGAATCATAAAATACCAGGTTGGAATGGACCTCAAGGATCATCTGGTCCAACCTTTCTTGGCAAAAGCACCATCTGGACAAGATGGCCCAGCACCCTGTCCAGCTGAATCTTAAAAGTGTCCAATGTTGGGGAACACACCACTTCCCTGGGGAGATTATTCCAATGGCTGGTTGTTCTCATTGTGAAAAATTGTCCTCTTGTGTCCAGTCAGAATCTCTCCAGAAGTAACTTGCACCCATTACCCCTCATTTTCTCCATATGGCTCCTTGTAAAAAGGCAGTCTCCATCTTCTTTATAGCCACCTTTTAAGTACTGGAACATGGTGATGAGGTCATGCCTAAGTCTTCTTTTCTAAAGGCTGAAAAAACACAGTTCTCTCAGCCCTTCCTCATATGGCAGGCTTCCCAGTCCTTTGATCATCTTCGTGGCCCATCTCTGGACCTTCTCCAGCCTGTCCACATCCTTTTTGTACAGCGGAGACCAAAACTGAACACAGTAGTCCAGATGTGGCCTGACAAGCACTGAGTGGGATAATGACTTTATCTCTGCTGGTAATGTCCTTGTTGGTACAACCCAGCATCCTGTTGGCTTGCTTTGCTCCTGCAGCACATTGTTTGTTCGTATTGAGCTTGTTGTCCACCAGGACCCACAGGTTCCATTCCACAGAGCTGCTCTCTGGCCAGGTGGATCCCAGTCTGTGCTGCACTCCTGGATGATATTTTCTCAGGTGCAAGACCTTGCACTTGTCCTTGCTGAACTTCATGAGGTTCTTGTTAGCCCACTCTTCCAGCCTACCTAGGTCTTCCTGCAGGCTGGCTCTCCCTTCTGAAATGTCTACTTCCCCACTCAGTTTGGTATCATCCGCAGACTTCATCAGGGTGCACTTGATCCTGTCATCCAGATCACTTATGAAGATTTTATGATATGGATAGAATTTTTAGGTTCAAATTAATTTTATACTATTGTTACTCACTTACAATGTCTAGGTACAAAAGCTTTAATATAAATCCTTGTCCATTTTTTCTGTTCATGCAAATAGTCAGCAAAAGGCCTTGGACAAAATAACTGAGCTAGCTCAGACTTGCATGAAATTACTGCTCTGTTAGGCTAGTAATAAATGACTGCTACTAGGGAATGAAGAGAAACCAGCAGAGTAACTCCAGAGAGGACTTTGAGGTGCGCTTCTTTCCTGACTATTGCACATCCACCCCTCAAAGCTAAAAAACCAGTGGAATCCTTTTTCCATTTGAAAACACAGGGAATATATGTGAAGGGTTTTGTTGTTTGGGGTTTTTTTTTGTTTTGTTTTGTTTTTTTGTTTTTTTACTTTCGAGTACTACTGCCTTTTCAAGTCTCTAAGGACATACAACTTTCCTACAACATTCTTAACAGGACAATTCATGTATTAGGAAAGATAAATTGAGGCTGAATTGGAATAAAAAAAAAGGAAAGAAAAGGTCAGATTGAAAGACAACCAAGGTCCGTGGAGAAACTCCCAACTGACTCAGCAGGATCTGGATCAGCTCTTTACAGTGGCCCAAGAACTTAAAAGAAATGGGAAGAAAAACTTGAAAGAGAACTGACAAATAAGGTGAGAGCAGAATGGAAAAGAGAAGACTGAAAATTAATGATAGATTAAAACAAAACAAAACAAACAAAACAAAACAAAAAAACCAACAGAGAAACATCCTCTGAGAAGAAATCAAGTTGCACGGCATGTCTGGCAGAGACATAAAGGTGTTACATCAGTAACATTTGTATGGCTGTACTTTTCAAAGATCTTTTCAGTAGATGCGTGAAAGACTATACATTCACTCTCCTTTAAAGAAAAATCAGCTGGGACCCACAAAAAGATGTTTTGGGGAAGCAAAAAAAAAAAGTACTGAGAGCGCTGTCATCTGGTAGAATATAACTGATCAGAAAAAGATTGCAAACAGCAAACAGCAGAAAAAGATTGCAAAGAGGATTTGGCACTCATTTACAGACAAGGGCAACTCTTAAAGTCGCAGGATGATAATATTACGCTTGTCAGAGGAGATATCTTTATCCCACAACTGAATTGAATTTCAAAGATTTCACATCCCTTTTTTTCATTAAGTATTAACAGTTGCCTACAAGAAATGATAATGACTTTGACCTTCCCTCATTGTTCTAAAATCATGTTCATAAAGCACGTGTTTACTCTATGTTAAAACATATGGCTTGCTAGTACATACGAGATTTAGAGGTCTTTTTAGCTTGCTTAACATTACTGTGAATCTGCACAGAATAAATTTCACAATTGATGAATAGTGAATTGGTGAATGTATTTTAAAACCCAAAATACATTAGAAGGTTACAAATCATTAAAACTCTGCATTCAGATTAACTCCTAAAACTACGTTACTGTCAGTGGACTTAATGTTGCTGAATTAGCACTTCTACTGGTAGTGCTAAGAACTGCTAGAAATGTTGGAAGGGGATGGATTCTAGGCCATGTTTATCGTACAGCTCTCGTTAGTAGATCTGTGATGGTCAAGACAGAAAGAGAGGTCAAGACACTCTGAGAAGGAGTGATGTGGCCAATATATTTGTGCTATAAAGATTTCCATCAGGGAGATACAGTTACACTGAAAAACTGCATTTATCACAAATATCACAAATGGGGTTTTTTTGTACATGGAGAATGGATTAAACCCCACAGTTTCCCATGTCAATATCAGTATTACATGACAGCACCAACAGTAGTAGGACAGGAATGACTTTACTTTTATGGGTGAAAAGGATCGCTTTTGCAGAGGACAACTGAAAGAGCTATATGCCATTTAAATGTTCAAAATGCATTTCATTTTATTAGCATAACTGTGATGGATCACTAATCTTTCATTTTAAATCCCTTTTTCTGTTTTACTGGAAAAGAGCCTATTTATTGTTGACAGTCTTACTTCTTTGTAGCCATTGGAATAAAAGGATGTACCAATACAGGGATGAAGAGGTACAGAATTTAAGGTTATTATATACATGTTGATTTAGAGCAACAATTCATCATTTCATGAAATGTTTTTTGAAACCTCTAAGTACTACAAATGTATGGCTTATTGATCATAAAATTGATAAATGCGTTAATATTTTACAAGAGAAAGCTAATGCATCTTGCAAATGACAAGAGGACAAGCTGTCAGCTGCGGCTTTCGTAGTTGCAATAGAGCATTGGTTTTGCCTTTAGACCCTGATGTTTGAAAGATTAAATGTTTTACAGGGACACACCGTAGCTCCTTTCAGAATGTGCTATCACTGATCGTACTTAAGGCAATATTCCTTCAGTGTGTTCTGGATGAAGCTCACAATACATATTTGCTTGCTGTTGCCATGTGTTGGATGTTTGTGGAAAATCTTAGCTCAAATATTTGTGAAGATGCCAGGTAAAAACTACTGAAGGAAATCCAAGAGATTTCAATCAGAAGAAACAAAAAGCGTGAGGATGATTAAAGTATATCTAACAATTGATTTATGAATCAGAATGTAGAGACACAGAAAACAACATAAATCATTTATCACCCTAGTATTATAGTAAGCACACAAAGGGCAATAGAGATTCCACAGAAGACATGAATCAGGATCCTTGCCTGAGAAAGCTTATAATATAAATTTTAGAAGAGGCATTGTAAGTGATGATGAATAACTTGGAGGGGTTGAGCAAGGGTTACATTTGATTGATCACATGCTCATCCTATTTAGACATTGTAAGATTGTGAATGTTCTTTTTATAATATATGAGTGATATAAAGAAGCTAATACCTATTCTTAACTTCTCTATTGTGAAACAAGGTGAATAAGTTAATTTCCTGTAGACTTAAATAAAAAGAGAAGAGCAGCAGCTTAGTGGACACGAATGGAAACTGGTGAAAGTTGTTTTTTTAGAAACAAAGCAGACTACGAAGAATATACTGCACTTGAAGAAAAAGCACTCATAAAAGTGACCAAACAACATTTTACTCCCTTTGGGCTCTTTCTTTCTTTCTTTTTTTTTTTAAATTTATTTTATTTTTTAATGTGAGATTCTTGGTGAGGGTTATCTTCTAGTGCAGCTGAAACCAATAACAAAATTCCACTGTTTTCCACAGGGCTATGCATAACCACTGTGACTTTACTTATGAAAATATCCTTTGAAAACAGCATTAATGAGACAGAAATCTGACTAGGAGCGTGTTATGTGGACACAGGACACTGGCATATGAGATTTTTTTCAAAAACTTTCACAGACATTTCCTTCTTTAACCACCCCAGGGTCACCCTTGGCTCCCAATTCCTCGACCCAGTTGTGGAGCCGCTGATTCTTCCTGTTCCTTGGCACTCTTCCTGAAAGGAGCGCATAACATACTGCAGACAGGGGTGCACAGCAGAAATCCAAGAGACAATAGTCAAGGAAAACAAAATAATCACGTTAAGAGTTAGTAAGTATGAGAACAGATTGCTCAGAGATTCTCCATCTATGGCAGTACTCAAAACTTGAGGAACTTTCTCTAATGCTGAAGATGATAGCCATGCTTTGAACAGGACATTGGACTAGATGAACTTCAGAGTCCTTTGCAACCTATTTTTTTTCTTTTTCTATGATCATTAAATGGATTAGACATTCCTGACTAGAGAGGCTTAAATAAGATATGCACAAAGCCTTTAGCCTAGAAATAGTTCATAGGATGAGTTTTAATATGCAATAGGCTAAGCAAAAGATAAATTAACAGTCTGGGTAATGAAGTCCAAAGAAAAGTAAATTGTGTTGTTCCAGTCGTGACAAAGTTAAATTTAGTTTAGTAACTGCATCAGATACCCCCAAATATGCTTCATAAATATAAATCTGACTTCTAAATATATCATCTAATCTCTGCTATACATGATTAACTATGTTATGATGTTTTCTTGGCTTCATGAATTGGGTTACTAGCAGAAAATGTTAAGCCTATTTTATTTCTAGAAATTCTCTTCATATTAGTATTACTCCCTAGAAGTCTTCTTGCACTGACTTTGATCAACAAATCACAGAGGATTCATAAAAAATAAAAATAAAGATTCATTCATTTTTAAAAGGAGTTTCATATCAAGGGTTTATAAAGAAATCAGCTTAAACTTTCTTATTGGTGGAGTCAAGGAGTTGGTGTGCTTGTGAATAAATATCAGTGTAAAATTTGAACAACTTCTAGTATTTAACACCAACCAAGTGTTGAAAACTGCCATGCAGAAATAATAACCGCTGAAGGCTTATTGCCCTGATAAATCCTATTGAATCTATCCAAAAAGATCGACAGTATAATTTAAGATGAGTTATTTTCATCTCTATGCAAGTAAGAGGTACAAAGTGTAGCTTCAAAATATTAAAAATATTCAATTATTAAATCTGACCCCAAGCAACTAGGAAAAAACCTCCTAAATTTCCATTTTCATATTTTTAGTAGACTTTTGATGTTGAATTCCTGAGGCTGGAAAATGATTGCACATTATTAGAGTGTCGTGGTTTAGGCCCAGCCGGTAGCTGGGTGCCACACGGCCGCTCACTCACCCCTCCCCCAGCGGGATGGGAAGGAGAAGTATAACAAAAGGCTTGGGTCGAGATAAGGACAGGGAGAGATCACTCACTAATTACCGTCACGAGCAAAACAGACTGAATGTAGAGAGGAGATTCATCTAATTTATTACTAGGCAAAACAGAGTAGAGCAATGAGAAATAAAATCAAATCTTAAAACACCTCCCCCCACCCCTCCCATCTTCCCGGGCTCGACTTCACTCCCGGCTTCAACCTTCCCCCCCTCAGCGGCACAGGGGGACGGGGAATGGGGGTTGTGGTCAGTTCATCACATGTTGTTTCTGCCGCCTCTTCATCCTCAGGGGGAGGACTCCTCTCATCGTTCCCCTGCTCCAGCATGGAGTCCCTCTCACGGGGTGCAGACCTTCAGGAGCAAACTGCTCCAGCGTGGGTCCCCCACGGGGTCACAAGTCCTGCCAGCAAACCTGCTCTGGCATGGGCTCCTCTCTTCACGGGTCCACCGGTCCGGCCTGGAACTTGCTCCAGCGTGGGCTTCCCATGGGCCACAGCCTCCTTCAGGTGCCTCCACCTGCTCCAGCGTGGGGTCCTCCACGGGCTGCAGGTGGAATCTCTACACCCCCTCATCCTTCCTCCATGGGCTGCAGGCAGACAGCCTGCTTCACCATGGTCTTCACCGCTGGCTGCAGGGGGATCTTTGCTCTGGTGTCTGGAGCTCCTCCTCCCCCTCCTTCTTCACTGACCTTAGTGTCTGCAGAGTTTCTTACATCTTCTCACTCCTCTCTCCGGCTGCAAAAGTTTTTCCTTAACTCTTTTGTTTTCCTTCTTAAATATGTTATCACAGAGGCGCTGATTGGCTTGGCCTTGGCCAGGGGCGGATCCATCTTGGAGCCGGCTGGCATTGGCTCTATCAGACACAGGGGAAGCTTCTAGCAGCTTCTCACAGAAGCCACCCCTGTAGCCCCTCCCACTACCAAAACCTTGCCACACAAAACCCAACACATAGAGATAGTGCCCAACACGAAACTCTGAATTTTAGAGAAGTGTTAAAAGTCTAATTCAATTTTCAGAGTTAAATTTTCCTAAGAGACATAACTTCTAAAGTTTAAATTGAGGTCTTTGATTTATAATATTAAGAATTCTATAGGGCTTGAAATCCAGACCAAACCAAACAATTTCCAGAATTCTTCTTTGAAAAAAATATATCGCAACAATTTTATAGTACCACAAAGTTTATTTTAGATTTCATATTAACCAGGCAAAAATGTTATTTTATTGCTTAATGAAAGAAACAGGTCAAGCCAATTGACCAAAAAGAAAGTTTCAGACAGGGATTAAAATTTTGAGTTAGCAGGGACCTAATAGGTGACACTTATTTGAAGTAGTATTTTGTTACAGAAGATGTAGTTGCACTTTACAACACTGCCAAACATACTTAATCTGTTCCACCACCTAGCATCGTGCAGAGACATTATCTCTATTACTTGCTATAGCACTGAGATGATCTTGCTTTATTAGCCCTGCTGTTTTAATTTGCTTCCAAGACCTCAGCTGGTGTTTCCATGTGATACTGTATTGCTCTGCATTGCTGCACTAGGAAGCTCAGACATATCTGAGTTTTGCATTGCTCACTTTAAAAACACCTTTGAATACTATTCCTCTTTCAGTACAGAGGAATTAAAGAAACACAGTAGAATTTATCCCTGCTACTTTGCCCAAGCAGAAATTTGTCAGATGCGAAAATAATTAGCAATAGAAACTTTGATTTTAAAATATACGTAAGGAATACCTTAGCTTTTCCACTGATAATGGTGATTATATATATTTTACACACACACACACATATATTCATTGGAATGTGTCTTTTCAGTCATGTTTTCCTCCTCTGATGAAAGTACAAATCTGGACGGTGACTGTGTTTGACATTTTATTCCTGTGCACTTTAACTTCTTGTCTGAAGGTTTCTAGCAACCTGTTGGAAACAAGGAGCTGTGGGACTGAGCTCTGTGAGAGTATGGAAGATGCTAAAGCCAGTATGCCGATCTCACGTGCCATAACAAAGTTATCCTTTTCTGATCCGAAAGAAAGGAGGGATGTAAGGATCTGAGTCCTACTATCACCAAGCAGACTAAGTTCAAGAGATCTATCTTGCCACAAACACACTTCTTATCACTTACTGTGAATATGTTGAATCATCTATACCTGCAGTTCTTTACTTCAGTGTAAAAGGTGCATGAGTATCTAATCCAGCAGTGAAAATCTGCAGGCAGAGAGCCAATTTTTTAAGCATTGTAGTACTGTACATGACATGACACTAAGTCCAATTTCTATGTTCAGAAAATAGGAAAATGTAAAGAGTCAGAATGGAAAACATGTAAGAGTAGGTCTAGGGCAGCATGACGAAGTGCATAGCTATGAAATATCCTGTAGAAATTGTACTTGAACAAGGAAAAAATAATAATAGCTCATTGTTGTGGTTTAACCCCAGCTGGCAGCTAAGCCTCACACAGCCACTCACTCATTCACCCCTGGCAGGATGGAGGGGGGAATCGGAAGAGTAAAAGTGAGAAAACTCATGAGTTGAGATAAACACAGTTTAATAAGTAAAGCAAAAGATGCACGTGCAAGCAAAACAAGACAAGTAATTCATTTATCACTTCCCATCGGCAGGCAGGTCTTCAACCATCTCCAGGAAAGCAGGGCTCCATCACGTGTAATGGTGACTTGCAAAGACAAATGCCACAACCCCAAACATCCCCCTCTTCCTTCTTCTTCCCCCATCTTTATATGCTGAGCATGACGTCATATGGTATGGAATATCCCTTTGGTCAGTTGGGGTCAGCTGTCCCGGCTGTGTCCCCTCCCAACTCCTTGTGCACCCCCAGCCTACTCGCTGGTGGGGTGGGGTGAGGAGCAGAAAAGGCCTTGGCTCTGTGTCAGCACTGCTCAGCAGGAACGAGAACATCCCTGTGTTATCAGCACTGTTCTCAGCACAAATCCAGAACACAGCCCCATACTAGCTACTGTGGAGAAAATTAACTCTATCCGAGCCAAACCCAGCACATTCTCCACCTCTTATTCCATACCACGCTCAGGTCCCATGCTATGCAATACAACCTCATTAACCACCACCACCCTTCCCATCCTTTGATATAATACACAAATATCATTCCCTTAGTCTATGGACTGCTCCTAAGAAATGTCTGTAAAACATCCATAAATGTCCACAAATATCCACAAATGTCCATTGAGTTCATTTAGCCCATGACTTAGGGCTCCATATATTATGTTGGTCACTCAGGATAGGAGAGATGGTGTGTTGCATGGGGTTACTGGGCACCAAAGCAAGCTCAGGTCAGGTCAATGCTGCACTTACAGTGCTCCCTGTAAGGCTTGTCATCCATTGGTTCAGGTGGTTCCTGCTATAGTAATTTTCATAAGATGCAACTCAGATCCTATGTTACAACAATTTAAAGATATTTCCATTTCAATTTCCACCTCTTGTCTCTTTGGACCAGACCGTAGGGTTTAACATTGTAATGAACTCCCCTTGCCCCTGCTCCAGCGTGCACATATCCACAGACTGCAGTCCCTTAGGGGAGTACCCGAGCCACAGTCTCTCCAGGGTTATACCTACTGTGGCATAGACTTATCCATGGCCACAGTTGCTTTTAGATGCACCTGAGGCACCTGTTGCTTTAAGTTGCTTTGAGGATAGGGTTACAGAACATTTAGGCAAACTTGTTATCCACAAATCCATGGGCCCTGATAGGATGTACCCATGAGTACTCAGGGAGCTGGCAGATGTTATTGCTATGCCATTCTCCATCATCTTTGAAAGGCCATGGAGAAAAGGAGGGGCACCTGAGGAGGACCCAGGAAATTACAGGCCACTCAGCCTCACCTCCATCCCTGGAAAGATGATGAAACAGCTCATTCTGGATGTCATCTCTAAGCATGCGGAGGAAAATAAGTTTATTGGGAGTGGTCAACATGCATTCACCAAGGGGAAATCATGCTTAACCAATGTGACAGTCTTCTATGATGGCGTGAGTGGCTGGGTGGATGAGGGGAGAGCAATGGATGTTGTCTACCTCGACTTCAGCAAGGCTTTTGAGATCATCCCTCATAATATCCTCACAGGCAAGCTTAGGAAGTGTGGGTTGGATGAGTGGACAGTGGCTGAATGGCAGAGCTCAGAGGGTTGTGATAAGTGGCACAGAGTCTAGTTGGAGGTCTGTATCTAGTGGTATGCCCCAAGGGTCAGTCTTATTCAACATATTCATCAATGGCCTGGATGAGGGGACAGAGTGCACTCTCAGCAAATTTGCTGATGATACAAAACTGGGAGGAGTGGCCAATACACCAGAAGGCTGTGCTGCCGTTCAGCGAGACCTGGACAGACTAGAGTTGGGCAGAGAGGAACCTAATGAAGTTCAACAACGGCAAGTGTAAGGTTCTGCACCTAGGGAGGAATAACCCCAAACACCAGTACATGTTAGGGGTTGACCTGCTGGGAAGCAGAGCTGCGGAGAGGGATCTGGGCATCCTGGTGGACAGTAAGTTATCCATGAGCCTGCAATATGCCCTTGTGGGCATCTGGGGTGCATTAAGAATAGCATGGCCAGCAGGTCGAGGGAGGTTATCCTCCCCCTCTACTCTGCCCTGGTGAGGCCACATCTGCAGTTCTGTGTCCAGTTCTGGGCTCCCCAGTTCAAGAAAGACAGGGGACTACTGGAGAGAGCCCAGCAGAGGCCTACGAGGATGATGAGGGGACTGGAGCATCTCTCGTATGAGGAAAGGCTGAGAGAGCTGGGGCTGTTTAGCACAGTAAGATGATCAGCAGTACAGCAGTACAGTGAGCAGCGAAAGTAGAAAGCAAAAGCAGCCACTAACAAGCACTAGACTCTAATTTACATTAAGGCAATCAAGCCCTATGGCAGGCACAGGAGCCTGCCAATTAATAGCTAAACAGCAATAACAGCAATAAGTTTGATCTAGCACATTCCAGTTGAATCTGTCATTATCTTGAACCTTTTCAACTCCACACTGGGCACCAAAAAGGAATGTCGTGGTTTAACCCCAGACAGTAACTAAGCATCACACAACCACTTGCTCAGTCCCCCATGGTGGGATGGGGAGAGAATCAGAAAAGTGAAAGTGAGAAAACTCGTGGGTTGAGATAAAGACAGGTTAATAGGGTAAGCAAAAGCCGTGCACTCAAGCAAAACAAGACAAGGAATTCAGGGCTCCATCACATGTAATAGTGACTTGGAAAGACAAATACCATAGCTCTGAACGTTCCCTCCTTCCTTTTTCTTCCCCCAGCTTCAAAAGCACAATATGGTTTGTGAAAGCATGATCAGCTGACAGCTAGAGAAGTCTTTCAATTAACCTTTCATATCCAGTTTATCTCTGAATCCAGAAGTTTTGCAAACTCTCTAGAGGAAGAAGGTCTGTGCAGCGAATGAGTATACCCTCTCATTCTCATCCTGCCCTTGAAGAAAGGAGAGAGACACCCCACTGAGGTGAGGAAAAGGAAACAGATGTGTAAATAGCTCCATATCTTACAGGAGAAATTATGTGGAATACTATGGAAGTGCTGCCATTACATGCTTCCTCTTACTTTACCATGTGGTAGATTTGAAGGTGAAATTTCTGAATGCAAGGAGAGGTTTCATGGTCCTGCAATGATTTGAAAAAGTAAACCTTAAAATAGTTTTAGAAGAAATGTAATGTGGAAACAGTTTATAAATTGAATCCAGAGATTATATAGGTCTGTGCAAGATTTTCCTTTTGATTTCAATATTCTTTCCATTTGATACAGTGAAAGAAATTTGGTCTGCAAATAAAATTTGTATTCAAAGTTGAAAACTTCAATAAGAAACATATTTCCACATTTCATCCTTGTATTTCTTTCCTATAATCAATCATTTCAACACTTCAAGTTTGAATATACAAACTTGATCTGAAACTTAACAAACTAGGAAATGCCACATTTCAGGTTATAGTCACAGCACATGAATGACAATACAATTTCTTTCTTTGTGTGACAGACCCAGACAAATGATTATGATACTTTTAGTATTCAGTTTGCTTCCTTTAGTTAACAAAAAAAACCCCAAAAGAACAAACCAACAGTCTGAGGACACATGTGGATAAGATTTCTAAAGCACATTTTTGTGCTGCTGCTTTGTTCAAGGAGAGGAGCGGAGAGGAAAGGGAGCTGTCTCAAACCAATTTATGTGAGCAAAGGATTAATGAAAATGCTACTAAATTATATAATGGCTTCAGGCTTGAAAAATGCAACAGCACTCTTGTTTCATAACGGATCTTTTGAAGAGAATTTTATGCAACATTCACATTTTATTCAACTCTACATCAAGTAGAATTCCCACATTTGACTGCTGAAGATGGTAAAGGTAACATTGGAATACTGTCTTGATTTTAAATTTTTTTTCTTTTTACTGTAGTGAAGTTATAAGGACAATGATGCATACCATGTATAAATTTTATGCTTAAGAAAGCAATTTTCAACCAACATTTCTGCAGAAGACAGGAAATGTTACCCATTTAAAAGTAAGTATCAAAAATAAGAGGGAAAGAAAGCATCAGTATTAAAACCAGTTCATTTTCTTGGCATAATCTTGCTTTTTACAATATACGTAGTTGAAAAGGCTTCTCTAATGGGGTTTGGTTTTTTAGAACAGAGACAAACAAATTTCAGCTATGCAAAAGATCCTATCCTGACATCAACAGTCAATTTATTATTACTTACATATGAAGTACACATATTAATGACCCTTCAACAGCCAGTATGTAACTGTACTAATGATTCCATCATCTGTGACCCCTGAGATAAGATACTTCTGTCAGGGAGAGAGTGTTCCTGGAGTACATGTCATCTTTATGCAGCCTTGAAAGAATTTAGATTGTTCTATTTTAGCTGACAGGTAACATAGGTTAAAGTTATGGTCTTTGCATGCTTTGAAGTTCCAGGAAGATCAAAGTAATGAGGATGGATCAGCACAGTATATTCAAAGATTCACAATTATTCGTTGCATTTGTTTTATAAAAATGTATTGACAAGTAATATCTTAATGTATACTGTATTGCCACATTATGTTATACAATATGTTAAATCAAATTCCAAGGAAATTAAAGAGAAGAACACAAACATTAGGAGTAAAAGTTTGAAGAGGTACCAGGAAGCTAACCTGCATTTCCAATGTCTCTGTCAACAGGTAATTTAATAAATAGCCTAGTTATACCAATATCTAGTTTCTAGTTTTCCAGTGTAATAGCTCAGCACACAGAATACTGGGGAGGTGGGGAGGGAAGAGCAAAAAAAGACCATCACTCATAAGAAGAAGGAGGATCTTATAATTTAGTTCCAGGCAAGCACCATATCCAAATAAAGCAATTTGCCAGTGTGGTAGGACTTAGACCACTGGGGAAAAAAAAAAAAATGAAAAAAATCTTGCAAAAGCACAGAACTGAGTCTGTATACATAAGTAACTCTGAAGGATAACAAAGACAAAAATAAATGAAAATAAAGAGGGCAGAAGGAAGGGTTGAGATGTGCCAGCAATACTTTGGAGAACTCAGAAGCAACTGTAAAAGTGTTTAATTAATGTTGTGACTGTTGAAGGAGGCTTATTTTCTTTTTTTTCCCTTTTTCTTTTTTTCTTTTTTCTTTTTTTCCCCTTCCCTTCCCTTCCCTTCCCTTCCCTTCCCTTCCCTTCCCTTCCCTTCCCTTCCCTTCCCTTCCCTTCCCTTCCCTTCTATTCTTTTTTATGGAATGCTTCTAGATTGCTTTCTGTAGAAGATAATTTTTTCCACCTTTCAGTATCTTCAGAAATTTATCACATCAGTTGCTGTAAGATGAATTCTCTGGTAGACAGTGAGGCAAAATTGTGATCAAAACCCCTGACTGCACTGTGTGCTGCAGTACACAGCTCAGATAAGGCTCTACTTTTTGGCTGTGTGAGCAGGATATTTTCTTCTGAGTACCCATTACAAAAAATTAGAAAGAAAAAGAAGAAGAAACATTGTGGCAAAATCCTGTATACTCATCAATTCACCTCTGGAACTTGTATGCACTACACCAATCAATTTGTAGACAGAGACTGCTAATTCTTCTGTTTAATGCTTAACTCTGGCGCTCATTTACGCTGGATCTTGCCATCTGTGGTGTCATGTCTACATCTCACTTTTTCCTGAAGTGTTATGCTTGGCTACACTCTAGGTCATCACACTTTAGGCAGACATCAGACTCTTTGTCCATTAAATGCATGCCAGCATTTTCAACACAAAACACTCTATTTTTTTGTCTGCAGTTCACAGCGCTTCCATAAATAAGACAGTGTTAAGTCAGTCACATCTACTAAGCAAACCATTGCACCCTAGTGGGACATCATCAACTGTGGGTGCTTACTGAATAACTCACACTATCTCTGGGTTGGCTGGGGATAGTTTGAGCACTGTTCTAGGCATTTATCTGTCTTTAACGCCTCTGATTGACCTGTGGCATACTAATATTTGGAAAACTGTGTATAACTTCCGTGTCTTCCCATCATCCTTTAGGAAAACAGTGTAAACCAATACAATCTTCCCTGTAATTTTTCAGCCTTGGTCCATGATTTAGAAAAGTACATACTGGCATGGGCAGTGAAGCACAAGACCTAAGGACTTAAGGGAGTTATTCCATCTGTTTGTGAACTATATTGCCTTTATTTTCCCATGTTGCCAGATATAAATTAAACACAACTGTTTATAAACTCTTTCAGCCACATTGTCAGAGATTTGTGGAAGGGGAATAATTGCAACAGTGTTATATCTTTTGTAATACTCTCAGGTGCGCAAGTACAGCAATCTCTAGGCATACCTTTCTATCTTGAAGTATAACCCAAACTACTGGCTTCTGACTTGCTTTCTGCCCAGAACTGGTCCAGTTTTCCATCGATAAACTTTTCTAATACTTAACAGAAGTCCTCCATACATCTAAATTGTTCTTCCTGTTTTCATATCGCTGAAATAATGATGTAGTTTTCTTTTTAATCCTCACTGCCGTGGCAATTTATCCCTTACAGCAGACCCTTCCTGAAACTAACTATCCAGGCTGCAGAATTTGGAGGTTCAAACAGCAAATTTCAAACTTTTAGTTCCATTACAGAGGGATACAGTGCATTTAACTAAAGAAAACAGGTTTCCTGCCACATAGATACCTAAAACAGATAGGTGAAGTTGTGTCATAGAAACTACTCTTCACTTCTTGAAGAATGTCAGTGCCTGTGCTGTTATAAATAAGAGTAGAATCTCACTAAGAAATTTTGTTCCTCATCTCACAAACAATAAATCACTGAAATAATGATCTATCTGACATAATCTTACCTCCAGTGTCATAATCAATTTCCAAATTCGTACTTCATACTACTCATGTGTTGCACAGGTAGGAGGTCTTTCTATGGACACGGATTTGGAACATAAAGCTTGATAATTCAAAATCTCAAGTGTGCAACAAAACAAGTCAGTAGGTGAATTGACTCTTTCATTGCCAGATGGCTGCAAAATCTTGAGCATCGCTAAAGTCGTATCAAGTGACCAGGGTCAGTTTTACCCTTCAGTCCTGTAAACAGACACCCTCTGTAGAAAGACTAATTATGCATTAATGAGTACTCACCAAATCACATTTTAGCATCATTTCCAGATAGGAGTTTCGTAGTTCTCTGAACTATGGACAACCCTTTTTTTGTCCCTCTTGCCCATGTTTTTCTGTAATACTGCTCTTCTACTCCAATATTGATGCTACTTTCCTATCTTCCTTTTGACTCCTAGTGGTTTCTAACAGAGCTTTAAAGACTTCAGTAACCCCTACTGAAATGCTCTTCTGGTTACAGATCATGCTCTGCCAAGCCCTGCAGTCCTCTTTCAATTCCCTTGCATGTTGCCTTTTCAGATGGTGAACGTTTTTCCCGTAGGCTTCACTCCAAGTGCCATGCAGGAAGACATATTTAGCCTATCTGTAATTGATAGTACAATTGTTCTTGGAGTTATCATAAGAAGTTGTCCTTGTATCAAGTAGAGAGTGGAGAATAGAACAGAACATTGCAGTCAAATCCCTTGAACTAGTGCCCTTTTGTGGGGAACAGTTTTATGTCCAGAAGCAGCCCTGGGGTAAAGACTCAAATCCAGCTACTTTTTTTTTTTTTTTTTTTTTTGACTATTCCTTGATAACCACTCTTGTGTTTACAATGGAGTTCTTTTAATCTTCATGAACTGATTTTTGGTGCCCTAAACGGAAAATATCTTCTATCATGTGAAGTAACATGCCTGGAATTAGGGAGTTTCCTCTGAGCCCTTCTTCTTGCTACAACTTCACCTGCAGGTACCAGGGATTTTGAGGTTTTCTTCTTCAGTTTCCTGGAGGCAACTGGTACTGACTGGTTTCCTCAGTACAGAAGAATCTCTGCAGGACCTTTGTCTGTGGGTGGCTCCCACAGCTTCGTGTGTGAGACATCAGAGAACTCTGCATCTACATAGCAGTCAGAAATTGTTTGCCTTTGAGCAAAGTAAGCCAAAACTAGCTGGCTCCAGCAGTTGTATTTGCAGATGCAGAGGTTTTAACTCTGGTGTACTCTGCACATACACAAATTAATAGACTGTACTTACCAAGTTTTCTGGGTATGCACAAATCAGCTTTATGACTATATATGTTACACATTGCCTCCTGACATGTGAAATGAGCCTAATGTGTCCAGGAAATCTGATAGAGCAATGCAAGGGGGCATTAGTTCATTACTCAAAGAACTATTGCACTACTAGGTGGCAAATGCACTGCTTCAAACTTATAGCACATTTGTGCTGACACTATGCCAAAGAATTACACTAATTAGACTGAAAGCTATTAAACATGTTCTCCATAATATTTAACATAATTTCCTACAACAGCATGCTGTACCTTTTCTTGTCCAGACACAGAATTTTTATGCTGGCTTCCTCTGTTCCTCATTCATTAAAACCAAGCAACACTGTTTGTATCAGGTATTGTTGCAAATCCTTTTATTCAGCCTTCTCCAAAGGCACTGTAAAGAGATTTGAAGCTTTTGTTTATTGCAGAGTGATTTCTCAGTCATTTTTCTTTCTCTTTAAAAGATGAAGTGATTCAGTGACCTTCTCTCCCATTTGTGATAAATGTAGCTTTCTGTTAAAACAGAAGTTGATTTTCTTCATGTTAGCCTGTGAATATTTAAAGCATCGCCCTTGACCAAGAGTTAACAGTGAACTTAGCAAAGGGTGTGATCACAGCCTTCAGGGCAGCAGAAGTAGCAGATTATAGAGCATCACTACTGGCAGAATGTAGTTTTGTATACCTCTATAATGTTAATGCCGTTAGATGAAACAATGGCATGCCCTCATCTGTATCAAGCTATATGCTTCATTCTGGTCAATCAGCCTCCAGAAAGATAGAGCAGAAATGGCAAAAAATAAAATTAATTTAAAGTTAGGAGATGGAAAATTATTTAAAGACTTTGATATGGAAAGAGTTTTGAAAAATATGAGGGCTAAATCATTTAGGGAAATGATTAATAGGGAGCAAGATAAGAGGTTATTTATGAAATAATGAACTGTATGAAAAAAAGAACAGAATTCTGTTTGTCTTTCTGCATATTACAAAACTAAGGGATGTGTGCTGAAACTTGAAATTTAAATTGTAAAATAAAAGTATGTTTAAGCAACATATAATTAGTATGTAGATCTCAATTAAAATATATACTTTTAGAGCCTACTGCTTCAAGAAAATCATATGTGTGGGGCAAAATGAATTTCCATATCAAAAAACTGCCTGAATTCTTGTTCAGATTTGTCCAAGAATAAAACTTGTCTAAGACTTAAACTAGTTATGAATTATTGAAGGCTGTGAAAGGTTCCATCCTGACTTTAGTGTGATCAGGTTTGGACCCTGTGTGCATAATAAACATGATTGCTAGGCAGAAAAAGGTAGATTTAAAATGGGAACCTGGTACATTTTGAGTGAGAGAACATGATGCGGATGATAATTTGGACTGGGAACTATATTTGCTGAAAAAAAGATCCTCTTCCAACCTTATATTTCCATATTTTATTTTAAAAAGTGTATTAAGGCAAAATAAATGAATAATCTTTATATTTTCATAATGTAATTTTTAGGGCTGAAAGGGATCTCAAAAGATCATATAGCACATTCAAGGCAGGATTAACTATATCTATGTCATTTTTGACTGTATAGGACTACTACACCACAAAGAGATCATAAGTCTACACTGTCATCACAGAATCATAGGATTGTTTGGGTTGGAAGGGACCTCAAAGATCATCTAGTTCCAACCACCCTGCCCCATGGACAGGGACACCCTCCACTAGACCACGTTGCCCAAAGCCTCATCCAACCTGGTCTTAAACACTTCCAGGGATGGGGCATCCACAGCTTCTCTGGGCAACCTGTTCCAGTGCCTCACCACCCTCACAGGAAAGAATTTCTTTCTAACACCTAATCTAAATTGACCCTCCTTCAGCTTAAACCCATTACCCCTTGTCCTGTCACTACACTCCCCCATAAACAGTCCCTCACCAGCTTTCCTGTAGGCCCCCTTTAGGTACTGGAAGGCACAATTAGGTGTCCCCAGAGCTGCCTTTTCTCCAGGCTGAACGATCCCAACTCTCTCAGCCTGTCCTCATAGGAGAGGTGCTCCAGCCCTCTGATCAGCTTCGTGGCCCTCCTCTGGACTTGCTCCAACAGCTCCATGTCTCTCCTGTACTGGGGCCCCCAGAGCTGGACGCAGTACTCCAGGTGGGGTCTCACAAGAGCGGAGTAGAGGGGCAGGATCACCTCCCTCGACCTGCTGGTCACACCTCTTTTGATGCAGCCCAGGACACGGTTGGCTTTCTGGGCTGCAAGCACACGCTGCCGGCTTGCCTTGAGCTTTTCATCAACCAACATGCCATTGTAAAAACCCAGATGTTATACTCAGAGTTGTAAAAGACTAGCAAGACCTTATTTTAAGAAAGATGTCCAGCTTGGTCTGCATTTAAAGTGAATGAATCCTTTCCAGAGACCCTGGCAGAAGGCAAGGAGAGTGATCAGAATGCTAGAAAACATGGCCTATATGGAAAAATAGTTGAGTGAATTGCTGTTATTTAGTCTAAAGATCAGAAATATGTCATGAGTCTATAATAGCTATTTTCAGATAGTTAAAAGATTGGTTTGAAAAAGGAGAGAATAGTAGAAATCCAATTGAATTTTTTTTTAATCTTTGTTTATGTAATTTGTATTATATATATAATATTTTGTGTCAGACAACTCTCATTCTAGTAGAAATGCTCTGGCTTACTAGTGTATGAAAATCACTGGGATTTCAAAGCAAAACAATGAGGTATCATATTTGTTAGGTTGATTGAATTGGCTTTTAACGTGATTAAATAACAGTGTTAAAAACCACAGATGAACCAGTCAAGATAGGCAGACTAATTACTTACCATGAACAAATAAGCATTTGAATTGGATAGCACACAATGAAAATATTATATAAAAAACTTTTAGAAAGAATCATGAAACCAAATTGAATTTCAGAACCTGTGTTTTTTAAGCTGGTGAAGTGTGCTGCTGTTAAAACATATTTTCATGTAGTGTTTCATATTCTGTGAATAAAATGTATTCCACTGAAACCGAAATGTCTCATTCTTCTTTATCAAGCTGAGAAACCTTTTGCATTTCCCCTGGTGTCTGTTTGTTAGCATGCTGGTTAGCACTGCTTAATTATAAAATAGCTTTGTAGTTCTCTAACAAGGATCGCAGTACCATGTGTCTCATACCGCACTGACAGAATTTAAACAGAACTGCCTGTTGACCAGTTCTTTCTGGACACTATCCTTAAACACTGGTATTTCCAGTTCTGACATGACTGTACACTCAAAAATGGTAGTACAGATTGCTTAAAGAAATAAAACATGTTAAAGAAAACATGTGAAATCACTATTTCCTCCACAAAGGATAATTCTATAATAGTTGTGCATGCAACATTGTCAGCTATTTAATTCCAGCATTTACTATTTGACGTGAAAAGAAAGTAAATTACTTACTTTGGATTGTTTGACTATTTCAGTATCTGAAGATAGCAATTCAATACCTTTTGTGAGTGTATTTTCTAACCGTAAAGCTAATGAAGTAAAAATAACTACATCCATGACCTGCATTGTGGGTTGCTAAGCCCCACCCCACTCCAGTGTTCTAAAAGCTGGGTGTTTTGTTTAAGGTAGAAATATGGTCTATGATCAATAGCAGTCAAGGAAGGTAAGCACCAGAGGAAACTTCTGTATGAATCCCTCTTTTATGAGATACAATATCATACAATCATTTCATGTGTTATGTAGCTCCTTTTTTCCCCATTGAATATATTAGTAAATGGACACAACTTTAGAAGGTGAAAGTTGGTAAAAGACAGGAAAGATGAATCTTCCACTGAGTGTACTAACTCTGAAAATGAAAATTTCACAATTATCTTTCTTAGCTTCCCCAAGCTCTTTCTATCGTCAGCTTTCACCACTTTGAACTGACTAAGTTTTTATTACTTTAAGCAACTTCTGTTACACCATTTCACTTTTTTATGCTTATTCTATGTTTCTTGCTTTAAAAAATTAGAAATGCATTCATGCAAGGCTCATAGAAGATAAATTAATAAATATTTTGAAAATTCAAAAGCTCACATTGTTGTTGGATAAGAAAATAGTCTTAGATACTCTGTTTAAGCTACCATGGGTTGACAAATTTCTTGTCGTCAGCCAAGCTAGAATATCTGATCAATGTGCATGCTCACTGCCCTCGACAAATATATGACTATGTGATTTGACTTAACTCACAACCTACATCAAGCAAGACAGTAGGTGATAAAAAGTCCATGATTTTCTGGGCATAAGCTGAGTGCATATCCATGATATTAAACTACCAGCCTTGTTGCAAGCTACCTTGTATCACCCAACCGAGTGAAAGGGCGGGACACTGCTGCTCACAGGTCTATTGACTACCTGTTCTGAAGACAGAACTTAGTCACATTTCAATTTTTATTCTTCCTCTTCCAGGCTTCCCACACCCCAAGCCTCCCCAAGAAAAAATTCTTTAAGAGCTTCCTACGTGAGAAGGAAGTCTGATGGGTTTGACAGCCATACAACCCTACTGCCCTCAGAATGCTGGGATAGGACGACTTCCCCAGAGAGCAGCCTGTGAATTTACAGCTCATTCTAGAACATGACCAGTTGATGGCAACCTCATTATCTTCAGTGCACACTGGAAACTCCACATCTTTGATCCTTATTTTCCCACAACACCAAGACATAACAAGGACAATACATAATAAAATACACTGGAACCAAAGGAAGACAAAAAGAAGAAAAATGATATATTGTGTGGGTATAAGGAGGCATGGAAAACTGTAGTGATCGGAACCATATGAATGAGCTTATAGCAAATAAACTCTCTGTACCCTGCTTCTTTTCTCAAGCTGAAACAACTATTCTCTTCCAACCTACTCTGCAGCTAAAGGTACATGAATTATTTTTACCTATCTGCAGTGCTCTGCTTCTATGATCCATTTGTACATTTTCTTTTCTAAATCTCACTTTAACACCTTCTACTTCTCTTTAGCTGGTGATTGACTTAGCCCTTAAACTGTTTTGTGATAGTAATTTAAGAATGCTGTATAAAACGAAATTGTTTTGCACTACCCCATGGAAATACAGTTTGTATCAAAAGCAGATGACTGGGTTTTCTTTTCAAACTGATTTATCTCTTGCAAACAAGATGCATATGCTGAAGAATGAATTACTTTGGGACAGAAATAAAAGAAATACATATAGTTACAAGAAATTTCACATGTATGCTAGTAAAAGGAGAAGCTTGAGTTCTTCATGTTGCTTTATACTGGTGAGGGCATCCACAAGCTGTGAGACATTTGTTGAAGAGCCCTGATGAGTAGAGAAAAACAAGGAGAAACAGAAAAATAATTTTTACATTTTGAATTTGAATCGTCAAAGCAATGCCCAAATCAAAACGACCACAATAAACTGACAAAAATCACAATATATTTTAGGAATTTATAGTCTACTGAAACCCTCTTAAAAAGTTTCATATATTCTAGTAAGGACTGGTTTGGTTAAAAAATCCTCCATGTTTAAACCCTGTCTGACTTCTACCGTCAGTGTTTATCAAATCATGATTTTTTTAGTCCCTTAAGCATACAGTTATCTATCGATAAAGCTGAGGTTATCTGAGGTTCTGAGAAATTATCTGAGAAGTTCTGAGAAATTTACCCTTAGGAGAAGATTGAAAAAGCAAAGATCAGCATTGCATTGATCATATTCAGGTGTAGGTGTAGCTCCAGGTGTTTGAGACCTCACTAGATGGCACTGCCACATATAGACTCTTACAGCCTTAAAATGTGAGGAAGCGTTCAACTTTGGGAAGAATAATTATGGTGATCTCTTGGTCACTCAGAAGTCCATGTGCATTGCAACGCTTCAGAATTTCGGAAATGTGCATTTCAACAGAAGTAAAATATTTATTTTGCTTTTGATAAGATTCAACTCTAGTAGTAAAGTTGTCTTATGGGACCTGGGGTTTGGAGCACTTAAAGACTGCTGAAATAAAACATTGATCTCATGTTTCTTTTCCACAGTTAAACAGTATGTATTTTCTGTGTGAATCCAAGGAGGGCTGTTGAATGCTGTCTTGCATTGCTGTACATACTCCACTTTCTGGTCAGTGTCAACAGCTCCTATGTTGTCCTCTGCACATATGCTTGTGTGAAGGATTGGTTTTGGGAGCTCTGATAATAATTTCTGTTCATCTCAGATTGTTTTCTTCTCCTTAGAGACTTTTTGCAGATTGAAAATAGTCACTAGATGACAAAAAGAATGCTCCTCTTCCTGTTTAAGGTATTCACCTGGGAAATGGGTTGCCAAAATTCAATGCTGTTTCATTGTGTAAACTTTTTTGAAGAAATTAGAGCAAAATTTATAGGAATGACTAAAAAAAAAAATGGAAGCCTGGGAACGAGGACAGGCTGAGAGAGTTGGGATTGTTCAGCCTGGAGAAAAGGTGGTTCCGGGGAGATCTAATTGCAGCTTACCAGTACCTGAAGGGGCCTCCAGGAAAGATGGTGAGGGACTGTTTATGAGGGAGCGTAGTGACAGGACAAGGGGTAATGGGTTTAAGCTGAAGGAGGGTCGATTTAGATTAGATATAAGGAAGAAATTCTTTACTGTTAGAGTGGGGAGGCACTGGCACAGGTTGCCCAGAGAAGCTGTGGAGGCCCCATCCCTGGAAGTGTTCAAGGCCAGGTTGGATGGGGCTTTGGGCAACGTGGTCTAGTGGAGGGTGTCCCTGCCCATGGCAGGGTGGTTGGAACTAGGTGATCTTTGAGGTCCCTTCCAACCCAAACAATTCTATGATTCTATGATTCTATGAATGCCTTGGAAGAGCAATCTTCTAAGATGTGGGAGATCTTAGGACACATCTCTGCTGTAAATCAGAAAGAAAGGTAATTTATTGAATTGGGTATCAGTCAGAATATGCTGAGGAGTATGTACCATTTTAAAATTTATTGTCCAGTGAGATTAATTTCCCTTCAATATACATAATCTTTTTTCGTAAGTGTGTGTTGGGTTTGCGTGGCAAGGTTTGGTAGCAGGTGGGGCGAGCACTACCGGGGCGGCTTCTGTGAGAAGCTGCTAGAAGCTTCCCCTGTGTCTGATGGACACCAAGATGGACCCGCCGCTGGCCAAGGCCAAGCCAATCAGCGCCTCTGTGATAACATATCTAAGAAGGAAAAAAAAAACCAAGTTAGAGAGATCTTTTACAGCCAGAGAGAGGAGTAAGAAGATGTGAGAAACTCTGCAGACACCAAGGCCAGTGCAGAAGGAGGGGGAGGAAGTGCTCCAGGCGCCGGAGCAGAGATCCCCCTGCAGCCCGTGGTGAAGAGCATGGTGAAGCAGGCTGTCCCCCTGCAGCCCATGGAGGAAGGATGAGGGGGTGTAGAGATTCCACCTGCAGCCCGTGGAGGACCCCATGCCGGAGCAGGTGGAGGCACCTGAAGGAGGCTGTGACCCCGTGGGAAGCCCACGCTGGAGCAAGCTCCTGGCAGGACCTGTGGCCCTGTGGAGAGAGGAGCCCATGCTGGAGCAGGTTTGCTGGCAGGACTTGTGACCCCATGGGGGACCCCATGCTGGAGCAGTTTGCTCCTGAAGGTCTGCACAGCATGGAAGAGACCCACACTGGAGCAGTCGGTGAAGAACTGCAGGCTGTAGGAAGGACTCACGTTGGAGAAGTTCATGGAGGACTGTCACCTTTATGAGGGACCCCACGCTGGAGCAGGGGCAGAGTGTGAGGAGTCCTCCCCCTGAGGAGGAAGGAGCAGCAGAGACAATGTGTGCTGAACTGACCACAACCCCCATTCCCATCCCCCTGTGCCACTGAGGGGGAGGAGGTAGAGAAATGAGGAGTGAAGTTCAGCCTGGGAAGAAGGGAGGGGTCGGGGGAGGTGTTTTTAAGATTTGGGTTTATTTCTTATTATCCTATTCTGATTTTGATTACCAATAAATTAAACTAATTTCCCTGTGTCCAGTCTGTTTTGCCCATGACAGTAACTGCTGAGTGGTCTTCCCTGTCCTTATCTTGACCCATGAACCTTTTGTTATATATTTCCTCTCCCCTGTTCAGCTGAGAAGGAAGAGTGATAGAGCAGCTTTGGTGAGCACCTGGCGTCCAGCAAGGGTCAACCAACCACAATAATGTTTCAGTATTTTGTCTGCTTTCTTCATTTGTATTTATGGAAATTATTTACTGGATTCAACCTCAGTACATAGATAATTTCAGAATTAATGTAACTACAATCCATAGATGTTCTGCCTAAAGTAAAGAGCATAGTGCTCCCAAGGAACTGATAATGTCGCTGAAGTACACTAAACCTCACCCTCTGAGCTGTGGTTAATCATTTTTGCAGTCACAAAAAGCCAGCCGCAACTGAGAGCTCTCTCTGTTACAAATAGAATTGAGAAGTAGTCAGAAAATCCTACTAGTAATTGGATAATTCTACAGTGGAAGATAGAAACCTCATAAAATACAGATAGAGAAAAAAAGAGCATAAAAAATCCCAACAATCAGTAAATATGATATTTTGAAATAATTTTCATTAACAAATAGTATATGTGCCAGCAAAAATTAGCCCCATGTTATGCAGATTTTCCTATGATCTCCTAGACATCATCATATTTCTTATTGTTTCTAGAGTAGAGTTTCTAAAGTTTCTACAGTAGTCTGATTAGAGGTTATTAATTTCAACTTTGCCTACATAGTTCAAACTATTATAAAACACTTGAAACTAGTTGACCAACAGAATTTAAATGACATGATGACTATTATTAACAGTGTAAATGATTTTTTCAGTGTCCTGCCTCAATCATAGAATAATAGAATTGTTTACATTGGAAAAGACTTTAACAGCATCAAGTCCAACCATTAACCTAGCACTGCCAAGTCCACTGAAGAAACATAATCTCATAGCAGAAAGATGGTATCAATCTTTAGTACCAAATGTAAAACTGAATAGTATTTGAACATTACAATGATTCTCAAAAGGATCTAAAGGTCTGTCAGTCTAACCTGGGTGCCAGTGAAGGTTATGGAGCAGGTCATTTTGACTGTTATCATGTGGCACGTACAGAACAACTAGGTGATCAGGCCCAGTCAGCATGGGTTTATGAAAGGCAAGTCCTGCTTGACTAACCTGATCTCCTTCAATGAAGGGGTGACCCGCTTAGTGGATAAGGGAAAGGCTGTGGATGTTGTCTACCTAGACTTTAGTAAAGCCTTTGACACCATTTCCCACAGCATTCTCCTGGAGAAACTGGCTGCTTATGGGTTAGATGGTGTATGCTTTGCTGGGTAAAAAACTGTCTGGATGGCTGGGCCCAAAGAGTTGTGGTGAATGGAGTTAAATCCAGTTGGCAGCCAGTCACAAGAGGTGTTCCCCAGGGCTCAGTATTGGGACCAGTTCTCTTTAATATCTTTATCAATGATCTGGATGAGTGGATCGAGTGCACCCTCAGTAAATTTCCAGATGACATCAAGTTGGATGGGAGTGTTGATCAGCTTGAGGGTAGGAAGGCTCTACAGAGAGATCTGGACAGGCTGGATCGATGGGCCGAGACCAACTGTATGAGGTTCAACAAGGCTTGGTGCTGGGTCCTGCTCTTGGGTCACAACAACCCCATGCAGTGCTACAGGCTTGGGGAAGAGTGGCTGGAAAACTGCCCAACAGAAAAGGACCTGGGGATGTTGGTTGACAGCTGGCTGAATATGAGCCAGCAGTGTGCCCAGGTGGCCAAAAAGGCCAACAGCATCCTGGCTTGTATCAGAAATCGTGTGGCCAGCAGGACTAGGGAAGTGATCATCCCCCTGTACTCTGGCACCGGTGAGGCCGCACCTCGAGCACTGTGTTCAGTTTTGGGCCCCTCACTACAGGAAAGACATGGAGGTGCTGGAGCATGTCCAAAGAAGGGCAACAAAGCTGGTGAAGGTTCTAGAGCACAAGTCATATGAGGAGCAGCTGAGGGAACTGGGGTTGTTTAGCCTGGAGAAAAGAAGGCTGAGGGGAGAGCTTATTGCTCTCTACAACTACCTAAAAGGAGGTTGTAGCCAGGTCTCTTCTCCCAAGTAACAAGTGATAGAACAAGAGCAAATGGCCTCAAGTTGCACCAGGGAAGGTTTGGATTGGATCTTAGGAAACATTTCTTCACCAAAAGGGTTTTCAACCAGGCAAGTGGTTGAGTCACCATTCCTGGAGGTATTTAAAAGATGCGTAGAAGTGGCACTTAGGGACATGGTTTAGTGGTGGACTTGGCAGTGCTAGGTTAATGGTTGGACTCAATGATCTTAAAAGTCTTTTCCAACCTAAATGATTTTACGATTCTATGATTCTATACACTGGAAACGAGGATGGTGGTGTAACACAGTAGACCATATAGTCTTAGAGATCAATCAAACGTTTTTCTTGCATCCTACCTTTGTCATTGAACATTCTATCATCCTGCTGCAGTCTCTATATACTAAGCAATAAAAGATGAATGCTGGTCTTCTGATTGTTTCCCAAGTCATTTACTATTTCCTGATGATATCAGAAACAAAAATGTCACAATCCTTCTTTGTCCAGAACATGATAGATTTGACCTGCAGTGATAAAGTTCCTATTGCTGAAATTCAGTCTGATTTGTTTTACACATATTAGCAGGTTGAAAGTCTGGAAGATTTATTTTAACACATGTAAGCACAATCCTTCCCTTTCATTTGAATCACTGTAAGATTAATGTTTGACGCAGAGAAATACAGTTTCAGAAAGATCAACCTATTTTGCAGTGTTTAAAAAAAAGTCACATTCCTAATAAAACATGTTTGTAATTACATGTGCTTAAACATTTTCTGCAGGTGTCACTTCTGTAAAGCACAGATCATAAGATCTATGTTAATCATAAGAGCAGATGACAATCACAGAAAATGTAATTTACAAACTAGTTTGATTTGCTCTAAATCTAGAAGAATGGCTGTAGCTATAGATTAAAAAAAATAAGGGAAAGGATGCAAGAACTGAAAATATCTGAATAACATAAGAGAAGTTAACACTCAGTTATGTCAGCCTAAGTCTGAAGGAAAAGTAGTTCAATGAAAAAAAATCTTAAAGGGTCAAAGAGGAAGGATAAACATAATGTATGTATGAACATCTAATGAAAAGCTTAGAGTTATTTAATCTGCCTAAATAAAAGAAAATATAAGATGGAGGATATATAAAATATACAATGGCCAATGGAGAATTCCAGGCTAGCATCATACAGCACAGATTGCTGTCAAAGAGAAGATGTCAAAGAGAACATAACAGATTCCAGGTATCATCAGCCTGTTTTAAGGTATCTATTTTACTACAACAACAATAATAGCCCCAACAATAATTATGAATGACAGAAAAATACAAAAAAGAATAAAAGAGAAACTAAAAGGTAAACAACTTGACCTTAATTCACATACAAAATAGATTTTTGGTTTGTTTTTTTAGGCAGTAGCTGAGAACTCAAAATTCTCTTGAAAGCTTTAGTCAAAGTCTCATTGGTTCCTCTGCATGATCACTGTGGATCTTATGGCCAGCAAGCTCACAGCTCCCAAATGTGTTGGAATTCATCTCAAATCAGATGAGGGGAAACATAAGTGTGTGCCAGTCCTGTCTCATCTTGTGTCTTAGTTTAACTAAGAAACCTATTCATACAGACTACAGAAAAAATAAAAGCATCCTCCAACAGTAATTTAGGTTGTTTGAAAACTGAAGAGATTCTCCATCGTAACAGAAAAAAGTCTTGCAGGTGCATCTTTGAGTATCTTTGAGAAGAGAACTGTTGTTTCATAAAGCATTATAGTGTTTTCTTTCATACATTTCTATGCTGAGCCAGTAGGATATTTTCTTTGCTTCAGTGTTGCTGAAAACAAGAGGTTTTCATTTCTCCATATTTCTGTGTCTTGAGAGATAGCAGTGCAGCTACCAGAAAGAACTGATGAAATACATGATGGGACATTTGGGACTCCAGTTTTTGTAACTCTTCTTCATCTCTAGGTTTACAAATCATTCAATTTGAATTCTTCCTTCCGTTTCTTCCTGGAACCTTTCCCTTTTGTATAACGTAAGCATCGCCTAACTCATGGTTCAGTCTTGCAATCTGAAAGGGAAGACAAAAAGAGGCATCTGTCCATACCACAGATATACATTTTGGTATATATTTAATGTGCACAGAACTGGAGGAAAGGTGTGATTTTTTATTTCAGGAGTCATGCCACTTCCTCACTTGCGCATATTCTTTCTGTGGTAATTCATGAATGGTGACATATTTCCTCGCATAGATGCAGTTCATATTGACAAAAGGAGTTTTTCTGCTATTGTAGTTACACTATTCCTAGAAAAGATGCTTGCTAACTTAAACCTTCCATACAAGGCTATTACAGAAAAGATTATTTTATTAATATCTTGAATGAGTATATGTAAATATTCTAATTTTAACTATATGTCAGTTTCTCTGTTAAAATTTTAACAGCCCTGTTATCGTACCCTCACTAAACCAGGGCTGTGTTATTTTCCATTTCTGGAAAATCATTTATGTCATTAAGAGGAAAAGAGTAATCACACAACTTGAAAAATACTAAGGAAAATGCAGTACTCAACTTTATACACAGCCTAATATTACAGTTGTTGGCTAACAGCACTTCATTGCTCTCATATTGGGAATGCCGTGAAATGCAATCAGACATGACATGATAGAAATTTGTAAAAGCCTATGTTTAATGGTTATCAAATTTGAACAGAAGGTTTTCTATAAAACTATTTAAGAGTGTCACACCCTGAAGCTAGGGATTACAGATAAGCTGCTGTCTGTGAGACTATATTTGATATATTAAAGAGTATGAATATGAATCCAAGAAAAATATGATAGAAAATTCCAAGCTTTGGGATTAACTGTGCATTTATTAAATGCATGCTATTTGAATTCCAAATTATATTTTCATAACAGACCACATGTTCTATGTATTAGCTTATGCAATAGAGTTGGTCAATAGATTTAGTTCAGATGTTGGTTCGGTTTGCGATGATTATATAATTATGGACAGAAACTATGTGGTTTATACTTTGAAAGTGAAGTTTATGGATTTTCTTATCTTTTATGAAAATATACCAAAGCTAGATTCTGGAGGAAGAAGACATTCAATGTATGAAGCAGCATGATTAGACAGAAGATGTTGGGAGGATTTTTGCCTTTTTTTTTTTTTTTTAATTTGCTTTTGTGTTTGTATTTGCAGGTCCCTTTGAGTGCAACAAGTCAGGTATACAGATCAACTTAAAAAAAAAAGTTGTAATAAATTTGTTTTGTAAACTTTTTAAAGCAACGGTGAAAACTAGCATACTACAAGTCTACTCTTACTGATGCATAACTTTTGCTGGAGCCAAGGTTTTCGGATGTTTGGGGTTATTTTTGTTTGTAAGCTTAAATTCAAATGAAATTCCAACTCTTAATTTCCCTGTTTGACACTAGTACAAAATGAATAAAAATGAAGAAAGCAGGACTGAGTAGACTTGCAGAGCCAAAGGTATTGAAACCTCAATGTTAATTTAAAATGAGAGGTAGCATCAAAGGCAATGAATTTGTGCATGCCATTACTTAGCAGCATATCATTTGGGTTATTTCACAGCTCACGAGTCAAATGAAGTTCCATTTCAGAACTGCTGCAACACGTTTTGCTATTTCTGCTATTACCAGCTCTCCTAAGAAATAAACCCCCTAAATCAGCCCATGACTATCCAACCATTACACGTAGAATGCTTTAAAGACTTAGAAGTCATCACTTATTTGAAAGAGGAGTCTCCATGATAAAATAGATCTGATGCTTCTTCAATATTTCAGTGTAATGAAGTTTCAGTGTGCATTTAAGTTTGTGGCTTCACAATCAATAAAAGCCAAAGTAAACCTTTATTGTTCCTTTAAAGTAAATGTTCGGTCTTTCTTGGTCCCCTTCTCCGCCCTCTCTAATACCATATTCCCAATTCTTGCCATTCTAACCAACACTCGTGGGGTCACACAAACAGACAATCAGGTCAGTATTTTGGAAGAAAGTATTTTTATAGGGTTAATTTTCAAATGTGTCCAAGAGCTTCTAGTGTTGACCTCTTCTGTGATCATTAGCTTACAACAGCAAAGCCACTCATGAGGCTACTCTCTATGATTCTTCAGAAAAAGAGTACTTTAGGGAGACAAGTAAAATATGGATCTCAACAACTTCAGTGTAACATAAGACTCATTAGCAATTTCTTAAAATATCCATCAGTAAAATTAAATGCAACCTTTATACCAATGCTGCATTTATACCATTACAGTATAGCACTACCTTTATATCATCATTTGTCGTAACATGAATGGAATGTTTTTTTAATTTTTTTTTTAAATTAACTGCTGCAATGATGCAATAATTCCTATATAGCCATATTTCTATTGCCAACTCTGAGAAAGTAAAATCTGCCCATCCAATTGCCTTTGCTGATTTTTTCTCTTCCCTTTGCTAGTCCTTGTTCTTTTGAAAACATGAAATAAGATATATCATTTTAGTTGGAAGTAAGTGAAAACATCAGAAAAAAACATGACAACTGTTAAGAAACATCATAATTTGTATCAGATTTGTTCTTCTTTTCAGATTCAGGACTTTGAGCCCCATCACTGAAAGGCTCACCATCAAATGCAACCCAGATCAAATTAAAATTGTAATCGAGGCATTTGGCCTAGCTGTGTCAGTGCAGGCTTTGCTTTTTCCTCCCTGGCAGGTTGTGGAGCCACAGGATGCTGGAACGTCATAGTTTATCATGAAGCCAGATTAATACCTACCTCCTTGTAAAACAGATCTGCCACTGCTAGCTCAGCTCAATCCAATGCAAACTTGACAATACTACTGTAGCTGTCCCAGTGCTACAGACAAAACTTTCTCATCCAGAAGTTGTTGGTGAATTTTCTTGTAAAATCCATTTATTGCAAATTGTCTCCTGAGCAGTTCTCACGTGCTTTTGTAAATGTAGGAATAATATAAATTTACTATCACAGTTAAAACATATAAATTTTAAGTGAAGCACACAAAACTCAGTTTGAAGTATCATTTAATGCATGCTACAGCTGTTGAGAGCAGACATTTCTTGTTCTCCACAGTAAAGGAAGCAGAAATTGTATTGAATTATAGGCTTTTAAGGAATTGCAGTTTACTGTAGACTCAGCAGAAGCCAGTTAGCATCCATCAGTAAAATCTCCAAAAGATTCTGCCTGCAAACAGCCTTCTCAGATCTGCCCTAGCATTCAGTACAACCAAGCAACACATATGCAATATAGTGACTCTACAAAATATTTGCAATAAAAAACTGAGACTAGGAAGCACTTACACGTAAGTAAGAGGGTGATTAAAGGCTGCAGCAAAAGAAAAGCAAAGCAATGAACTGGAAAGGAAACAAGGGACTAGCCAAACAAGAAGTAGGGGGCTGGAGGATTTGTTGGGCAAGGAGACAGGATGTCTACAGGGGTGGGGGAAACGCTGGAGAGATTGAGACAGTGGAAAGAGACCTCTCAGTATTCAATTTCTAAGGATTAATCAAAGGTTGTAAAAAGTTGGATGAAAGCTTTTCAGATTTGTCTCAAGGTCCCTATTCTTTGAAACTGCACTCATTTCTTAGCTTCTAGTCCCCCCAAGTTAACGTGCCAAGTTTCTGTCCCTGGAGAGAATCTATTTTCCATCTGAAGCAATGTATGTTGTTTGGCTACAAGAACTGCTTTAGAGAATCTGGCTTTCCACAACTCAGAGACCTTCCAAGATGCTGGGATATATCCCAAAACATAGTTCTAGGAAGTATTATCATATTCATCTACTTACTGTTATCAGATTTATCTTCTACCTTATTTTAGCCAAGAGAATTGAAGTCTGGGACAGTCCCAAAACATCTTGGTAATCCACAACTCCAATATATCTGCTTTGGCACAGCATGTGTGGGACAAGTGCTTGGGCCAGTCTTAATCATAATCAATAATAAAGTTTTTAATGTTTTTCAAGATGTTTCCCCACAGGCTAATGTTCATTGATGTACACAAATCTTAGTCTGAGGACTGGCACCAAACATTGAAAATGGGAAAAGTCTTTTGGGCCAGTTTCTGTTACAGGCTGCATGCAGCTGACTGCTTAAACCTGATACACTCTTCTCACATCAAAAGAAATATCACTGATTGGTATTGTCTGTCCTGAATGAAAACAAAACAGAAGAAAACAAAATTAAAAAACTCAGGTTCTTAAGGATATGTTTGTTCTTCAGATTCGATGGGTTATATATAGCCTGTATACATTGATGGCTGTGAATACTACAGTGGTTGAAGTGGAGCCTCTGAAATTAACTGAATGACACAATCTATATTTTTATCCATCCACTCTCACATAATATTTTTTGTTGATTTTCCAATACAGTCACCCAAATGTTTAGAAGTAACTTCCAAGAAGCGATTACATATAAGTTTATGTCAAAGTCGTGTATATTGCCTGGTAACTGGTGTTGCAGGAGGCATCCTGCAGTTTAAGCAGCAGTAAGCTAACCCCAACCACCCTCTGAATGAGGGGTGAAATCTTGGTTTTGCAACGAAAGCTCAGCAGTGCTGCAGTATGAAGTTTGGTTTTCTAGAAAAAAATGGTCATCTGAAAGAGCTGCAAGATGCGCACACAAAAGTTTCTAGATCAGATGAAGGCTGAAAATTGCAAGAAATTATTTTTTTTCTCTCATCTGCCTGCAAGAAAAATACTTAAAAATCAAGTTAATTTTCCCACACTCATAGAGATGAATGATAACCAGGAGACCTCTTAGGACATGCAGAGTTATAGAAGGCATGTTCATTTTGATAACATTAATTTTGTCCTAGAGGCTGATGGTAAGGTCTCTCCATCTGCCAAGATCTCCGAGATGTGCTCTAAATTAATTTTGAGCAGATTTTCCATCTCATTGAAGATGAACATCATTAAGATTGTAAAATCAATCATGTAAAAGGTAGAAAATGCCAAAATCTTACACTGCATATCCAGAAGTGGCTGGAATAAAGATTGCTATGCAACCTTAATTCAGTCCATTGCGCAGTCCTTAATTTCCACCTGCCTTAATCAGGGCAGTAAAAGATTTGTATCTTTAAGCAGCAGAGACCTGAGTCTGGTATCTGACATGAAGATTTATTATTCACATCCCAATTTGTAGGAAGCAAAGGAGTTTTTGCCTACCATAGACTGTAATAACAATTTTGTTAAAGTGCATTTCAAGGATACATCCTTTCAGCTTTGCTCATGGTTTTTGCTATATAAAATCTCCAAATCCTTTCTTGTTTTGCTTTCATTGACATATTTTTCTCTTTAAATTAAGGAATGACTATATTTAAATTGATTTGTTTCTTGAGGGCTAGTAAAAAAAGCTAAGAGAGGAATAGTCTGTTCAGATTTCTCAGCTGGTTACTAAATTAAATTTAAAACCTTGCTTGTGCCTGCTGTCAAGTTGATGGGGGAGAGTTCCAAGATTATTTCATTTATAAATGTCTCCTCTCTTCACCCAATAATTCTAATTTATCTCAGAATAAAAGAAATTTAAATGTTAATTTCTCCTTGCTGATCAGAATAGTCGCTGTTAGGTTAAACATCTTGTTTAAATCAAATAAATAATTAGAACATGTAACAAGGCGCAAACTACATGAGTCATGTCCTGAGAAATTACAATACATGCATATATACAGCTTTGATATATACATTGTGATTTTTGGTGAAGAAGTTATATTTTAAATTCTCTGACCAGCAAATCTTTTAAGAGGCTATCACTGATTTATTCTTAGCTTTTCCTAATACTACTCAGTTTTGAGGGGTTTTTTTTGTTGTTGTTGTGCTTTTTTTTTGGGGGGGGGGAAGGATGGGGGGGGGTGGGTAGATGGTAAATGAAGGCACAGAGAGATTAATCCAAAAGCATCCTTAAAGTATGTATAGCTATTCTGGGATTCTTAAAACTTAATTCTTTGGTAAAGTTATTATGCTGGATGTAAACTTAAAGATCAACTCCCATTGATTTCCTGTAATGATTTTCCTCAATTATGATACTCAGTACTAAGTCATAGTGTAGTGTCTCACACTTTTCACCCAGAAAATCAGAAATGTCCAGTTAGCCAGAGACACTGGTGTATGAAATCAGTCTTGAAGATTTCTTCTCTCTTTCCATGGATACTAGAAAAAAGTATAACACAACTAATTACACTTCTAAATTTATATACCTCAGCAAAATACCTACAGGGAGATAACTATATTTAGTATGACAAAATTAGGCCTCGAAATTATTACCAAAATGTTTGTTTCCTCTAAAAAGGAAAAAAAGCCATATGGGATTTCATACCTATGGAGGATACACAGTGATTCTAAACCAACAGTCCTTCATGAAGATCATTGGAGTACTTTGATAGCAGTTCTCTGTCTTTCAGTCCCTGGTGGGTTTATTTATTTGTTTGTTTTATTTTTAAAAAAGATTCATTGTATTATCCTTGTTTTGGACTCTACCTGTAAGTTAGTGACTGAGCAGGTCCAAAGCATCCCCACGTACACTAGACCATATCTGCCTAGAGTTTTACACCATTAATTTAAGTGATACAACTCAAGCCAATATCTTCACCATGTTTTGTAGAGTTCCTATGTAAAGTAGCAATGTTCTGTTAAACTAACAACCACACAGTGGATTGGGACCTACAAATACAGGCTGGGATGAAGACTACAGGATTAGACACCTGGTGCATGTGAGAGAACTGTCCCAGAGGACCCTCTGGACTGAGCACAGCCAGTGCGCTGTCTGCACTTTAGAAAGGAGGTGAGGAATTAGAGCTCTTTGTGACTTTTACATCTTCTTCTGCTGCACGGGAATGAGTTAGCTCCATCGCATTTCACACTTAATCTTTTGTAAATCTGATCCATGAGGCTAAAAGCAAACAATCAGCTACAGATAAGCCATTGAAATTTGTATCAGGAATGGTAAAGATAAACTAGATATGTTTTAATAAGAATTGACTGAGATATTTAGTTGACAGTGATTTGAAAAATCTGCAGTCTTTTGACTGTATAAATTCTGCATTCCTTCTCATGGAGAAGATCAAAGAAAAAAATTCTAGCCACAATTCGTGTGACTGAGACACTCAGACAAGGTCAGAATAATAGAGATCGTGTCTTGCACTGTTTGATAAGTAAAGGTGTTTTGGGGGATATGAAAAACCTGTCTTCCATCTGACTTAAGCAGAGCAGGAATTCAAATCTCACATTATTGGTCATTAGCCAATGCAGAAGGCGCTGAATCAGGGCTTTTTTCTCTGGCTTTTAGCGCCCTGCTCATCCTGACACAGGATAAAGCTAACTGTTGAAATCTCTGCATATTTTTAAGGATTAGTTTCTTCTTCTTTTAAGTAAAACCATATTTTTATCTTCTTCCAGTTTATGCCTTACAAAATATGGAGTGAATGCCAGAAACCTAACTTTAAATGTTGACTCAGTTAAAAAGGAATCTATTTCATAGTATCACATCATTCTACCACATCAGTCAATATCAATCGTTCATCACATTAATAACTAATGATATGGCAGTAGTGCAGCTCCAACTAGAATATTGTGTTACATTCTGGAAGCGATTTATCAGAAAGATGGACATATTGGAGTGAGTTCAGAGAAGAGCAACCAACATCATTATGGAGAAAAAGGGAATGACCAGAAAAGCCTAAACGTTTAGGCAGCAGTTACCATCAAAATACTGATGTTTACAATTTTCAGATAATTAGTCACATTTTTAGTACCACATAATTTTAATTGTGACCACACTAGTTTAGTGCAATAGAAGATGATAACAGTCTATACATACCTGGTGTGCATAAAAAGGTAGTAAAGGAGAGAAAATATTTAGCAAAATATTGTATCAAAGGGAATATAACAAGTCATGACTATAGATTTTTATTTTTTTTTAAATGGGGAAATATATAAGGAATAGAAGCAAATTCTTGACCCTGAGCACCATCAGCCTTTCAACTGACTTCTCAAGAATGACAAAAGAAAACCTAGACCATGGCTTATTCAAACGTAGTCTGACAAGATACCGGTTACATGTTCAATCCCTGACCCAGGGACAAAATGGACAAATGGTATGATAGTCATGTTTCATGTTGCTTATTCTATCATTTTCTGATAATGTCACAAAATGAAGATCAAAGTTTTCATCCCTCAGAAGTATTTAGTCATTAGCCCTTTTTCAACTTCCAGAGTCACCTTTTTTTTAATCTGGACAACACATCCAGAAGTTCTGTGACAAAGAATAAAGCGATTGCTAATAGCATGAATGTCCCCATCTTAGGCTACTAGGCCATATTTGATAATGTAGAGATGTTTATGCTGGGGAAAACCCCAATTAAAAAAAAAAAACCCAAACCCCAGCTCCAACAATATAGCAATATACATAAATAAAATAAAGGAATGATAAGGCTTTGGTACTAGACTTGGTACTAGATTTGCAAAATAAAAAGGAGATTATAATTTTATGTAATTTATGTGGCTTAGATTGCATTTTAAGAAGAGGTAATTCTGCTTTTTTTTTAAGGACAGTTAAAATTATTTTATCTACCTTTACAAATTCTTTTACGCACATACTATATATATGATTTACAGTTGCTAATTAGGATAACTTTCCCAGATGTAGATATGATTTGTTTGTCTTCCTTTGGTTTATTATCTCTTTACCTATCTGCCTGAATTCCCAACTTTCTCTTATTTCTTTACTCTCTATATCAAAGCACTTGAAACTGAAATGTGAAATGAGTTCCTTTCCTTTTTAGCAGTAATTAATGCACATTTTCTGAGAGCTGCCTGGTGAAGTATAACCTTTGTCATAAGAGAGCGAGGGCTGGAAGAACGTCAGAGAATCTTATAGTCTGTTGCCTTATTTTAAGACAGGGCCAGCTTGTCAGGATCTGTTCTTAAAGTTTTCTGCTGATGGAGATCCCACAGCCTTCTCAGTCATCACATGCAAGCAATGCAATATCCAGACCATTATCCTTACTTTTAGGAAGTTTAAAGTAAATGTCTCAATTGACTCTTTCCCAATACATTTTAATTTTTCTCAGTTTCTACTATAAACACAGATAATAGATGTTGGAGGTTTTATTTTAATCCTTTTTTTTTTTTTTTTTTTTCCAAATTTAAATGCTCTTAAAAAACAGGAAATCAGTTTAATATACTGGGTGGCTGGAGACAATTAGGAGCAAATAACTAATGGATGTTTAATTTAATTTTTATTCAGTATATCCTTCCTACCCAATCACTTTTAATCTTTATGGATTTTTGGCTTGTTGTGGTTTGAATATGTACTCAGTCTCATCATGCTTATAATGCCAAAGAAATACTGGCAAGCCAATCTTTCCTTTAGCTGCAATCCTATTTTAGCCTCTGCTTGATTTTGATCATTGCCCCTAAAATTTGTGGTGCTGGGCACTTTTGACTCATGAGAGAGTATACAAACTCTCTTACAACTTGCTATTATTATTATCTAGACTATTTAATTAATCCTTATATTGGCCTCTCTGAATGTCTGCAGAGTTTCAGGTACTTTTTTCCCTCTAGTATTTGGTATTTATATTTAGGTTTTCCTACAAATATCTGGCTAAAACTGGTTGTGGAGAAAGGTTAGCTAATTAGCTAATTGAAAAAGTTCAGTGATGTCTGGCCTTGCTTATTGGCTTCTTAATAGCAAAAAAGGACAATGGTAAACAAAATGTTCACGTCAAAATGAGATGTCACAAAAATTTTACAGAGGGAGAGAAACAAACCAAATTTGGGTACTAGATAAATTTTTAAAAAAGGAAGCTATGGGAAAACATCAATGTTTAACATGTAGAACTGCACAAAACCTGTGTATCCTTCATTTTTGGAGACCAGCAGAACTGAGCAATTCTATGTAGGTTTATTTAGATGTTACACTTCTAGTGCAGTTATGAACCAAGCATGACCTGGTGCACACCTGAGCCTGCACAGAACCTAAAACAAGGATTCTGAGTTGACCTGCCTTCCTTTTAGATCCTTAAAATGTCACAAGGATGCAGCCTTCCTTCAAAGTTCCCTAGAAGTGGGCAAATTGGAGATCAGGAGTACAGGAAAACACTTGAGTTAATTCTTCTGAGTACAAGAAATGATGATTAAGTGAAAATTTGGAGTCTAATTTGCTTAGAATTAACAAACACTGATGATTGAAAAACTATAAAACTGCCAGGTGCACAAGCAGCTGGGAGAGCACAGCCAGGACAGCTGACCCAGGCTGGCCACAGGGATATTCCCTGCCATAGAACGTCATGCTCCGGGTATAACTGGGGAAGCTAGCCGGGAGGTGGGATCACTGCTTGGAAACAGCCTGGGCATCAGATTGTTTTGGGTTTTTTCCACGGGTGGTAAGCAATTGCATTTGTGCATCACTTGTTCTATTATTATTGTTTGTTCTTGTTGTTTGTTGTTGTTGTTGATTATTATTATTATTATCATGATTTTGTTATCATATTAAACTCTCTTATCTCCACCCACAAGTGTTTTTTTTCCATTCTCTTCCCCATCCCCTTGGGGGAAGAAGGGTGAGTGAGCAGCTGTGTGGTGCTTAGTTACTGGCTGGCGTTAAAAAACAACATCTAGAAAATATGATAGCAATTGATAATGCTGGACTGAAACAAGTGGAAAACATGCTATCAAAATACTCTCCACTGTAAAAAAAAAAGTTTTGCAGAAAACACCCACTGATGGATAAAATGTATTGAATTTATTGTGGAATATAAGACTTGTGAAAAAAAAATTATTCCACCTTAATCTAGAATATATAGGATACAAATAAATACTTGCAATTTTTTTCAAGATTTGAAGTCTGTTCATGCTAGAAAAGATAAGTGGGCAAGATGCAGAAAAATCTTACAGTATTTTGAAAGAACTGGCCCTCAGGATAGCCTGGAGGTTGTTGGGCTGGGAGCTAACAGGTAAAACAGATACCGACTCTGAGGGAGGCATAAACAGTACAGATGCACTAGCTCTGTCGGATTTTTGCTACTTCTTTTCCCCTCATATCTCTAAAATGCTAATTCTATGGCACTTTCATTGTTTTGGGGACAAAAGAAAGTATGTATCCTTCTATCTATGCTTTATATGTTTCTTGCATATGTGTATGTCTTTATGAGATATCCCTTCCCCAGCTTTTTGCTACTGGATGCTGTTGCTGTGTGTGTGCTTGTGTGTGTAATAAATTATTGATTTATCTTAGACAAAATAAAAAAATCAGAATGATACAAGAAAGAAATTCTCTCTTTTTACACTTACTGTATGTTCATCTATGTACAATTGCATTATTTCTACAAGAGCAGGATGGCTGATTTTTAAATGAGATATTAATTGGAGAACTTGTTCCAGTGAAAAAGTGTACCTTGGAAATCCTCCAAATAGATCACAAATCCTGAACTGGGTAAGAAGCAAAGATAGAGGCTGCTACAGTTAAATGATGGATCAAAAGAGAAAATAAAGAGTAACAATCTGAAAAAAAAAAAAAAGAAAACTAAGAAGACGCATTCAAAATTGCACTACCTCTCTGATCCTAGGAACCTATCTGAGTCCAGATGTACACATTATAGTACCAGTAGTACATATATACAACAAAATTCTCCGCATCTTTTATAAGAGACAAACAGTAATTATTCTTGCACATGATATTTCAATGAAAATGGAAATCAGGACAGGTAACATTTACAGTAGCACTAGAAAAGGTTTGCAGACTCAAGTTATAAACTCTTAGAACTATTATTTCCCAGTGGATACATCAATGAATTGGAGAGGAAGAATAAGAATTTTAAACCTCTGACTTTAATTTTAACAATAAGAGACATTAGTGTTCAAACTTGCACATTTATCTCTTACCAATAAGGGATGTGACACAGATGAGGTCCTTCAGAATTTCCTTTCTGTGCAATTTGGCAAAAGAGTATTGCTGTTTCCCAAGGCTATATTTTAACTCTATGAATCCTCAATTATAATTACAATAGTTGAATCTTACTTTTAATTAAATATTGGTGTCCGCTACAATTTTCCCCATATATATTGCCAGCTAATGCTATATCTACAAAAACTGTGGTAGATTATTTGTTCCATGTATAAATGAGGCAGAACATAAAGGAGGATATAAGAATCTTATGAAACCACGGATAGCATAAAAATTAAGATGTCAATGACATTTTGTTTACCACTATACATTATGCTAAATTGCTGCACCCAAAGCCAGCTGTAAAGCTAACAAAACTAATGCACATTCAGCTGTTCCCATCTGATCAACAGAAATTAGTTCATCTTCCATCCAGATGTTCATTTTAAAAAAGGTCAGTAAATCTAAATGTAATTTAATGTTAGGAAGAAAAAGAATGGCTGTGTTGAAGAAATATGTAACTCAGAGTCAAAATAAAGATGGAAAGGAACAACGTAACAAATAGCAATGTCACCAAATCTGACAGTGAAGGATTATGCCTACATTCATAAATATTTCACATTGAGTTATAGGAATCAGTTTAAACTATTCACATTCTAAACTGACATCACACACGTGCATTTTACATTGTGTGTTACAGGACTAGCAAAATATCGTAACTGAAAAGTTTAGAAGGAAAAATTACTGCGAAGGATTAATTCCAGATCAGAGCAAGCTGAAAAATCCCTATTTCTCAGGAACGTTCATGATACTCCCAATTTTATCAGGACAACCTACCTTGGCTGGAGGTAAAGAGTAAAACATCAGGAAAGTCTGAAAAAACTTTTGCATGCTCGTTCATTGCAGTTCCCTGTCTCCTTAGATTCTTTTAGAGAAGTGGTGATGCACCTGAGGATCCCATTCTCTGAAAACACTTCTTGAAGGATGCAGGGTTATTTGAGATCAGGCCTATGGCCATATACAGCACAGTATTCCTATTCTCCATTTTCACAGCTGGCAGAATTAGTATTCAAGTACTGAAAAATCTTTTTACAGTTCTGCTTCCCAAAAAAGAAATAGGAAGGAAACACCTTGGGTGCCAGGGCAAGTTTCAGATAAAACAAAGTATTTAGTTGTTTGGTTTTGTGTGTATGGTCCCGTCTGAAAAATTCTGCAATTGATGTCTGACCCGTAATTCAGTGGAAGCGTTTTTTTATTCCTCCTGTAATATTCAGTGAGCAGAAGCTTCAGGCAAAGATGCCTCATGTAACATTCTGCTTCTTTCAAGGCAACGCTTATGCAGGGTAACCTGGCCAGCCTTCAAGGTGCCTCTTAGCTTCTCCAGGATTAAAGCCTGCAGTTTGCATTCTCTTGGCAAGCTCTGTGAGGGGACTGAAATGGCTCCTAACTCAGAATCACCTCCCCCTTTGCTACAAACTTTTAATACATTTAATTCTGTCAGTAGAGAATTCTTGCAAATATATTAGTCCAACCTCTTTGTATAATTGCCAAATAGTAAAGCCTCTGTCATTCCCACCAGTGAATTGTTTCTTATGATATGCTGAAATAGCAGGGAAAATTTTTGCTAAGCTTATGTAAAAATATCAAGGCATATATCAGATATAAAATATAAGCCAGTGAGTTACAGTGGGCAAAAGGAGATCTGCAGAAGGTTGAACTACATACTCTGGCAATATTGCAGGCCACCTACATGGCATACCAGCAGGAAGATCTTCTTTTCTATTTTACTTGATTCTGGGTTTTCTTTTTCCATGTAACACCTATGGGCAAAATTGTACTTTCAATTTTAATCCAGGGAGAGGATTTACAGCTACTTTAGCACCTGTGAGCTAATCCAGGTGAGAGAATAATTTAGTCATATCCATTACAGCTGAACCATATGCATTTCTGTATTTACAATGCTACAAATTGCTCTTTTTTAGGATCTGATCCTGCCTCTGGGCATTTTCACTGGCAAAGGGTACCATTTCTATAGACACAGAATCAGAGGATGACTGAGGTTTGCTGTCACCTCTAGAGATAGTCTAGTCCAAACTCCAGGTTCCTCAGGTACATTTCCTGTCCAGTTTTGAATGCCTCTGAGGATGGAAACTGCACAAGCTCTCAGGAAAAACTTATTCCAGTGTTTGACAACTTTCACAGTTGTAAAAACCAAACAAAATCCGCCCCCCCCCCCCCAAACTCCCTTATGGTTAATTGGCATTTCCTGTATTTCAACTTGTGCCCATTGTCTCTTGTTCTGTCACTGGGCACCACTAAGAAAAGTCTTGCTATCTGGCTCCATCTTCCTTACGCCTTTTCCTCTAGTCCCCATCAGATATTTATATACCTTGAAAAGATCCCCTGTACCTTCTCTCCTCCAGGTTGAAGAGCCCCAGCTCTCAGCCTCTCCTCATATGAAAGATGCTCCAATGCCTTAGTGGACATACTGCAGTATGTCCATGTCTGTTACTGGGGAGCCCTGCTGCACAGCACTCCAGATGTGCCTCACCAGGACTGAGGGGAAGGATCATCTCCCTTGACCTGCAGGCAACACTTTGTCTAATGCAGCCCAGAAGACTGTTGGCCTTCTATGAAGCAAAGGCACATTGCTGGCTCATGGATAACTTGGTGTCTACCAGGACCCTCAGGGCCTTTTTTGCAAAGCTGTTTCCCAGCTGGTTGTCCCCAGCATTTACTGGTGCATGGGATTATTTCTCCCCAGGAGCAAGACTTGGCATTTCCCTTTGTTGAATTTAATGAGATTCCATTAGCCCATTTCTCCAGGTCCCTCTAAATGGCAACACAACCATCTGGTATCATCTACTCCTGCTAGCTTCTAGGTTTGTATCATCTGCCAGCCTGCTGTGGGTGCACTTTGCCTCATCAGAGACATTCTGTATCTTGTTAATAAAGATACTAAACAGTACTGGCCACAGTATCTGCCCCTTGGTACACCACAAGTTATTGTCCTCCATCTGGACTTCATGCGCCTGATCACAACCCTTTGAGCATATCAGTTCAGTCAGTTTTCCAGCCACCTCACTGTCCAGTTATCTCATTCATATTTTGTCAGCTTGTCTATGAGGATGTTAGGGCAGAGAGTGTCAAAGTCCGTACTGAAGTCAAGACAAATGAAATCCTCTGCTCCCCACTTGTACACTAAATCAGTTATCTCATCATAGAAAGTTATTAGGTTGATCAGGCACGATTTCCTCTCTGTAAATCTATGCTGACCACTACCAAAGACCTTCCTGTCCTGAATAAGCTTGGAAATGGTTTCCAGGATTAGTGCCTCTATCACCCTCCCTGGGATCAAGTTGAGGGTGACCAGTCTGAAGTTTCCCATATTATTATTCTTGCCTTTCTTGTAAATGGGAGTGATGTTTGCTTTCTTCCAGCACTCAGGAACATCCTCTAGTCACTATGATCTTTCAGAGGTAATCATGAGTGACCTTACAATGACATCAGCACAGCTCTCAGCTGGCTTATTATCCGTCCCAAGGTAGATCTGCATGCATTGCCACCGCTCTATCATATCAAGGGCTACTGCCCCTCATTGCTGTCTTGGCCTTTCCATCCTGAACAGCCAGTATCAAGCCATTGGAGCACTCCAGTTGTGTGAGCTACCCCGTGACATCTCTGGGATCCTAATGACATTGCAGCCCCACTACTACACACAGATCTCTTCTCCCTCTCCTGACTGAAAATGGGAGACCCAAAGTGTCTCCAGCTATCTCTGGGTTTAGCCACACGTATATTGCTGGATTTAGTTTGAGGCAGAACAGACAGTGGTCTGAAAGCTCACTGCTTATTTGAAAAGTGAACATTTTATCAAGTAGTTCTGCTATCACGCTCAATGAATGTTGATGGCATTGGCTATATACACAGACAATGCTCTGCATACTACTTAACCTTTCTAATGAATGACTTCCTATTATTTTCCTTAGCTATAACTTATTTCAGTTAGCCTGACAATGATAATATATTAGCATATTAGTGCTGGCACCCAACGTACACCATGCTAAGCATAAATTGCTAAAAGATGCATTCATAAATAAGGTGCTTCAGGCTCTGGCACTGTTTCTTTCCACTCTTCAATTAAATAACAAATTTTCATGTGCTTAGTGCATCATGATTATCTATTGATAATTTTTACTGTTCAAATATCTTCAAACCTTTTTTTTTTTAAAAAAAAAAAAAAACAGTGATTTTCTGGCATTTAAAAATTGTAAATTGTTAAAAATTTTCATACCCAATATCACCATCCAAATAAGAATATATTTCTGTCTTTTCATACTCACTACTGCTAAATATTATAATAGAATCATAGAATGGTTTGGGTTGGAAGAGACCTCAAATATCATCTAGTTCCAACCACCCTGCCACGGGCAGGGACACCCTCCACTAGACCACATTGCCCAAAGCCTCATCCAACCTGGCCTTGAACACTTCCAGGGAGCGGGCATCCACAACCTCTCTGGGCAACCTGTTCCAGTACCTCACCACCCTCACAGGAAAGAATTTCTTCCTAATATCTAATCTAAATCGACCCTCCTTCAGCTTAAACCCATTACTCCTTGTCCTGTCACTACACTCCCTCATAAACAGTCCCTCACCAGCTTTCCTGTAGGCCCCTTCAGGTACTGGAAGGGTGCTAGAAGGTCTCCCTGGAGCCTTCTCTTCTCCAGGCTGAACGATCCTGACTCTCTCAGCCTGTCCTCACAGGAGAGGTGCTCCAGCCCTCTGATCAGCTTCGTGGCCTCCTCTGGACTCGCTCGAACAGCTCCATGTGTTTCTTGTACTGGGCCCCCAGAGCTGGATGCAGTACTCCAGGTGGGGCCTCACCAGAGTGGAGTAGAGGGGCAGGATCACCTCCCTCGACCTGCTGGTCACGCTTCTTTTGATGCAGCCCAGGACATGGTTGGCTTTCTGGGCCACAAGCACACACTGCTGGCTCATCTTGAGCTTCTCATCAATCAATACCCCCAAGTACTTCTCCTCAGGGCTGCTTTCAATCCATTCCTCGCCCAGCCTATAGTCGTGCTTGGGACTGCACCGAACCACGTGCAGGACCTTGCGCTTGGTCTTGTTGAACTTCATGCGGTTCACATGGGCCCACCTCTCCAGCCTGTCAAGGTCCCTCTGCATGGCATCCCTTCCCTCCAGTGTGTCGACCACACCACACAGCTTGGTGTCGTTGGCAAACTTGCTGAGGGTGCACTCGATCCCACTGTCCATGTCGCCGACAAAGATGTTGAACAGTGCCGGTCCCAGTACCGACCCCTGAGGAACACCACTCGTCACTGTTCTCCACTTGGACATTGAGCCATTGATCACAACTCTTTGAGTGCGACCATCCAGCCAATTCCTTATCCACCGACTGGTCCATCCATCGAATCCATGTCTCTCCAATTTAGAGACAAGGATGTCGTGCGGGACAGTGTCAAATGCCTTGCACAAGTCCAGGTAGATGATGTCAGTTGCCCTTCCTTTGTCCACAGATGCTGCAACCCCATCATAGAAGGCCACCAAGTTTGTCAGGCACGATTTGCCCCTAGTGAAGCCGTGTTGGCTGTCACCAGTCATCTCCTTATTTTCCATGTGCCTGAGCATAGTCTCCAGGACGGTCTGCTCCTTGATCTTGCCAGGCACGGAGGTGAGACTGACCGGCCTGTAGTTCCCTGGGTCTTCCTTTTTTCCCTTCTTAAAAATGGGGGTTATGTTTCCCCTCTTCCAGTCGGCGGGAACTTCGCCGGACTGCCAGGACTTCTCAAATATGATGGAGAGTGGCAAGTGGCCACTTCATCCGCCAGTTCCCTCAAGACCCGCGGATGCATCTCATCAGGTCCCATGGACCTTCAGGTTCCTTAGATATTCTTGAACCTGATCTTCTCCTACACTGGGTGGTTCTGCATTCTCCCAGTCCCTGCCTTCTGTGACCTGGGCAGTGTGGGTCAAGCATTTGCCAGTGAAGACTGAGGCAAAGAAGTCATTGAGTACCTCAGCCTTCTCCATATCCTGGGTAACCAGTTCACCCATTTCATTCCGGAGGGGACCCACATTTTCCCTCGTCCTCCTTTTATCGCTAACATACTTTTGTTGTTCTTGACATCCCTGGCCAGACTAATTTCTATCAGGGCTTTGGCTTTCCTAGCCTGCTCCCTGGCTGCTCGGGCAGTTTCTCTGTATTCTTCCCAGGCTACCTGCCCTTGCTTCCACCTTCTGTAGGCTTCCTTTTTTTTTTGTTGTTGTTTTGATTGCCTCTCTGTAGCTCAATAAAAGCACAGAGACATGTTTTCTGTGACTGAAAGTCTTACCAGACAAGTTTTGACACCACACCCAGAGAATCCATGTTGTGGATAGCTTTGTTTGTTGTTGTTTTAAACTGGTACATCTAAGTATGAACAATAGCGTTTGAAATATTTTGTTTCTCACTGAATATTTTACCTGTATACTTACAGGTACAATTTAAAAAATGGGGAAGGAATTGTGAAGTAAATCAGACTAATCTTGGTTCTCTTGACATCCTCTCATCAAACTCCATTCTAATGAAGTTTTTGAAAGCAGCACTAGGAAAATAGGATGAGAAAATAACTTGAAAAGATTTTAAGTTTCATTCACATGTTCTGGGATTCTGTAGATAAGTAATGGCTTTACTGAATCTCAAAGAAACAGAAGTAATGAACATAGGGAGGGGAGAGAGCAAGAAAGCATAGCAAGACTAAGACCACAAGAATTGCCAGAGGCAAAATATGTCCAGGGAGGGGGAACGTTAACAACAGAAATCATTGCTTTCAAGAGGGGAACTTAACTTTTCCTTCTGTTGCTGTGTCCTTTTTTCTTTGGGGTAGTGTTCATTGGACAGTGGAATGCAGTTGAAAAGACTGGTATTATTCTTGGTCATTATTCACATCAGTCATGGAGGAAAGCTTTTATCTTGTGCTCAGGAGAGGGCTACACAGTGCTTTGATAATACTTCACTGTGTTAGTGCTGGCACCCAGCGTACACCACGCTAAGCATAAATTGGTGAAAGATGCACTCATAAATAAAGGACTTCACACTCTGGCATTGTTTCTTTCTACTATTCAACTAAATCACAAGTTACGTTGGGTGCCAGCACTAACACACTGACAAGAAGTAGGAGTAATGATTGAGGTAGAGTGACCAGCAATACAATGGATGTTTATATATGAAATGAAGTATTAGAGCACTTGTATTCTTTGCTTACATGTGTCCTGGATGGGCCTATCATAGTTTCTGTACTATTATTTGCAACTACATAGTATTTTTGTGACTGAAAACAATTTATAGGTTGCAAGTATTTTACAGAAAGATCACCTGTTCTGGTTGCAAATCTTCATGGTTTTTTGCAGGCCAAAATGGTTCTTAAGCAAATACAAACCAGTTTCTGAATAAAAGCCTTCGCCAATATTTCTGTGGTGTATCTTGCTTTTCTACAGTTAGAAACAGCCCTGAACACAGGAATTTTTCCTGAATTTTTGACAGGCAAAGCAAATGGAATTCATAGGGTTTGGAATGGCTTTCCTTGTACCATCAAACTTTACAGGACATCCCCTGGTGCTATGAAGCTTCAAAATTGGCACAGGATGACAGAAGAGGCAAAATAGTAAGCTAGGAGTGCATGCAGTTTGCTCTCACCACACTCTGCTGTGCAAGTCTTAGCTAGCGAAACATTGCACAGTGTAGTCTAACTTTCTGGAAGATCACATGACGTGAAGAGTGCAGATATCATTCTTTTATTCTTCTGATCCTTTTTCTTCATTATTCATTCCTATCCATGAATTTCAAAAATATCTGTATGAACATGTCTATGTTTCCCTCAGTTTACATCCTTTTAGTTTCTGACTTCATAACCTTAAAGAATAAGATAGGCTGAAAGGGATGTCTGGAGGTCATCTAATTCAATATCCCAGTCAAAGAAAGATCAACTTTGAGTTTAGATCCAACTGTGAAGCTAGATCAGGTCGTTCATGACTTTACTACAGGTAAATTTATTTTATAGGCAGGCTATCTATATAGCTTTACTTTCTTGCAAAGGACTAATTCAGCCTGCATGAATTTATTCTGATCAAATAATAGCTGTACCAGTTCACTGCAGCAGTACATTGTCTATTGGCTTTACCAACAAATTATTGTTCAAAGTGCCATTACTGGACACCATAGAGCTTTGAACAACATGACTTTCTACTCATCAAATCACCATTTACAGACTTCCTCCTAACATTTAGAAATCTTTTTTAGGATAGAACTCTGTAGTTAATGCTCCTGAGCACTAACCAACACTATTTGGTACAGCTTATCATGTATAAATGTGTCTGAGAGATTAATCAACAGGAGTGCGGTGCTGTCATCACCCAAGCAAATCCAACTTAATCTGTGCAAAAGTTCAATTATTGCAGGTTAAGCTTGTGACAGCAGTAGAATAGAATGCTTGGGATAAAATTTCTGGTCTGTTTTGAATAATATTGCAAAGGAATGATGGGGGTTATTTTGTTTTGTTTCACGAGTTGCCCCTTGTCTTTGTAGGCAACAGGATTAGTATCATGTAATCAGACTATCAATTCTGAGAGAAGATAATTCTCATGATTAAGACATGTCTGTCCTACCTGGACATTACATAGAGTACTACTAGAATCACTGTGTCCAATGCAGTGTCTTTACAAATAACTACATTTCCAAATCCTGCAATGTCTAAAAGGAATTCTGTCCTGTATGGAAATGTGGGAGGCTTTGGGCAAAAGCTTAACTGATCTTCAAAGTAATTTTCCCTTTATCACAGACCTAAACATCACAAAAGCCAAATATTTCATTATTAATGTGTTAATATCATGTTTGCTAAAATGTTTATACCCTTTCTACTGACACTGTTTCAAGTACTATCTGTGTAATTTCTCACCTTATAATAGATGAGGAGATGATAGATTGAAAAAATAAATTCTAATTAAAAATATCATAGAGCTTATTTTTGGATAACCCAGTAAACCAATGGAGATTAAAATGTTGTTCCTAAATTGCGTTTGAAAAAGAATGTTGCTGACTAGATTAAGGTTGCTTGTAAAGCTGCAAATCCAGAGAAGTAGTTAAAGTTCTATATTTTTACTGAACTGAATCAATATCACACCTTTGATAAAATAATATTTGAGGGATTAAAAATATGTATCAGTCATTATGATGATTTTGCTTTTATCCACTTGGTTCATTTTGTGTTTTCCATTTCATTTGAGCTTTCCAAAATCCCCAGTGGTGCCATGGTTTGCCTATTTATTAATTTACTGGATTAATCTATGCTGCTTTTTGCTGGTTGTGTAGAACCACTTTCTTGAAAAAGTAGACAGCTGAAGATTTGATGAGTGTTTTTTTTGGACAGGAGGGCACAACCGAACTGAAAAAAACCAGTTATTATTACAAGTGTAGGAATATAAATATTTAAGATGAATTCTCTGTATGTCATGGTATCAATGTCAACTTTTAATGAGTTACATTTTCACAAAGAATTAATTAATTGCAATTAAATAATTCTATGGAATGAATTAATTATAATGAAGTATTAAATAATGGTTTTATTCTTATACAGGATAGGTGGTATTTTTAGGAGTAACTTCTGTAAACTCTATTTCTTTGCGAATTACATATTTGCATTACAGTCAGACAGTATCTGCTTATTGTTAATAAATTTTAAGTATTTTATATCAAGAAAAGCAGATTTTTCATTCACTAGATATGCAGTTTACTCAAATCATGAAAGGAATCACTAATAAATATGTTGCTGTATTAATTTCCAGAGATATGTGTTATGGATTCTGTTTCTAGTAAATTGAGTTAAATATTCCATAATAGCTATTTGTTCATCATAACAATAATATTTAATTCAGCAAATTTATTTCTTGTATCCATCCCTATGAGGAAAGTTAACTAAATAAAATAGAGATAACATAATTATTTTCTACTAAATATGTACAGGTTGAATTTAATTCTGAGTTAGGAAGCCAGTTTCTTTCCTTTATAAAATTAATAAAGATGTATTTATTTCTTATTTCTTATTTCCTGATTTAACATCAAACATTGACAATCTCTGGATGGCAAGAGTTTAATAGAAGGAAAATAAAGAAGAAGAATTGAACACAAATTGAACTATTCTGTTTAGTGCATCCTCCTATACTTATTGAAGGAATTTGTCAACGTTCAGAAAAAAGTCCTCTGCCCCTTGCATGTATTTCTTGAATTCTTTTTAAATATGGAGTTGACATACAAACATAGAACCACATAAACCAAAACAACTGACAAAGAGCAGCAGTTCTCCTTTAAAGGAAAGCAACAGTTGTAGCCATCTTGATTTAATTTCTTCTTTGTCAATTTTCTAAATACTATTTTCTATATACTATTTCATTGGCTAAAAAAATCTCCTTAAGGGAAACTAAAACTTAAATTATCTATCTGGTTTTAATATGATAATCTTGAATTCAATAGCTATTCTGTATGTGGTAATTCATATGAAAACTTTTAACTACAATAGTACTTAAATTAGATTCTTGCTTTACTTGAGCAAAATCTCAGTCTGATATAGCCTCAAAGATGTTCTCAAGAAATAATTTTGTTACTAACATTCCACACTCAGATTTATTGATTCTTGTATGTCAAACTTTGCTTTACTAATTTTTGCTCAGAAGCAGCAAAACAAAAAGTTTTGGTGTTTGACCAAAGCTGATAAATTAGTGCAAGCTCTCTTCAAGCTTTTCTGTATCAAAGTGACTCTAAGATACTTAAAAACTGCATTGCTCAGAACTCTTATTTTGCTCCTCTGTTAATTTTGAAGCTACCCAGTTTCCACACATTCTGTGTGTTCTTGGACCTGGCCGTATTTTGATGGGCCGTCGAGCTCAGCAGCCAGAGCATGCCCATGCCCATGCTCAATACAGACTCTGAAACTGTCTGTAGTCCACTGTTAGGGCTCTGCAGGATTGAAGCCCAAGAGTTTTGTCAGACCATGCCTAACACATCTCACAAAATACAGTGCTGACCAGAACTAACTTTTTTAAGAAGCTCGATAATGAAGGAAGCGATGGGTATCAATCTCATTGAACAGCTAATATTTATATATTTATCCAGAAAATATCAAATATGAGTTTTCTCATATGAAGTTTTATATGAGTTTTTCTTCCTGCCAACCCCGATCATTGCCTGTAAAAGAAGAAGGGTCAGCAAATTCTCTACCTCTCTTAATAAGGTGTGCAGTAAGACCAGAAACAGAGATGCAGTGTAACAAGGAGAGAGTTTTATTTCTGCTTGCACAACTCCTTCCTTATTTCATCCAATGCTTAAATAAAAAAAATCCCACACACAGTTTTACCTACGAGAAGAGAGTGTCATGAATTCTCTGTCCTCTCTCTTTCCATCCCCATGAATCCTTCCTTCTTTCTTGTCCCACAACACAGTAAACTGAATTGCTTCTGCTTGCTGGTAAGCATCCTCACCATTGTCACTCTTCTGTAAGGCACTTCTTTTCTCAGGATCCTTTCTGGCCACCTGAGACAGCTTCTTTACGACATTTGGTAATCTCTTTATGCTATATGTGAGCGTCCTGCATACATGAGAGAGGTCAAGGCAGTGCTATATATCATAAGGTGCCTAGGAGACATCAGCCATTATAATATTTTATATAGTATCTTTTTTGAATATCTGGAGTCACGTTTCAAGGCTCAGATTTAAGACAGCACTAATATAGTCAGCTCAAAGAACCGCAGTTCACCACTGAAAGATATTTCATCTGCGTGAATCTTCTAACATAATCTCCTTCTATAGTTTATTTAATGTTTTCTTAAAGGCCATCGTGAAGAAGAATAATTGAGAAATATGACTCAGAGGAGTAACAGATATTTTACTGCTAAAGCTCTAAGTTTAAATGTGTAAAAATACATAAAAGCACAAACTTTCTATGTTAACTTTCAGTGAAGATTGACGTGTATGGTTAAACTACATCAGATTAGTAGTCATTAGGCAAAGATGATAAAGTAACCTAAATGTAATCTTTTGGGCATAATTTATTGATTTTTAAATATTTTTGATCAGATCAGACAAAAAGCATTTCTATAAAGTTCTTTCCAACTCTTTTAAGCACTGGATGTTACCTTCAGAAACCTGTTTTTGCACAAGCAGTCTAGCAAATCAAGTCACTCACAGTAAAGTTAACACAATGAATGCTTTTAAGGGAACATGAAAGAAAACTAATTTCTCACTGAAAATAGTTAATGCTTACCTCAGCAAGGTAAACTATGTGCTTTCCCTGTCAGGGGAAAATATCGATAGCTGTCAGTATATTTGCCTTGTGTCTAACAAAATTATTAACACAGACAACCTGCAGTGAGCTGCTCACAAAAAGGATAAGATTAAGAACTTTTCCCTGGGTTAGTTTCTCTGTTTTGTGCACCATGATAGTCCTAAGTGACACCACTGATCTGCCAGAGCTCAACAGACACCTTCATATGTGGCCAGCTGTAGATTGTTTTATGGACAATCTGCCTGCTCTCTGAGCTATTAGTGTTATTTTACAGTCCTTAACCTGTGGAATTTGCTGTAGGAAGAAAGGAAGTAATTGCAAAAGTAATTACAAAAATGTCACTATCTAACAAAAAAAGAGGTTTAAAAAAAACCCCCACAATCACACAAATATCCTCTTAGAAATTCGTATTCCATTACTGTTTTCTGCAGCCTGAATGGATTTATAGTAATTTTTTTCTTCTTAATTTTCTTTCTGGCTGTGGAATGTTGGTAGTGTCACACAAGATTGGCCTGATCTAGCAAGAAGGATGGTAACTGTCATGAAAGCTTCCATGAGTTTGGATCAAACGCAGAAAAGAGAATGATTGCTTTCCGCTGACTGGGTCTGCTTCAATTGAGCCAAAGCAACCTCTGGACTGATTGCAGGGGAATTCCAAGAGCGCAGATGAACAAACTGACTCTCAGTGCTCTAGCTTATCAGTCCCCTGAAAACTAAATGGAGCTACTCAAATCAGTCTTGCAGTGCAGCAAGATGTGTCCAGACATAAAGATTTTCTTCTCTCATCAGGATTTTAACAGTGCCATTCACCCTGCCATCTGTTCTTCAGGCCCCTCATCAGAATTTACATTTCTGCAAAGCCAAACCCAGTTTAGAGACGTTTCTGCTATGAGATCAGAATACAGGACCTACACAACAGCAAAGATGTGTTCTTCTTGATACGTGATTATGGTGGGTTGACCCTGATTGGGGGCCAGGTGCCCACCTGAGCCGCTCTATCACTCCCCTCGTTCACTAGACAGAGGAGAAAAAGTATAACGAAAAGCTTGTGAGTCGAGATAAGGACAGGGAGGGATCACTCACTAATTATCGTCATGAGCAAAACAGACTGAACTTAGAGAGGAGATTCATCTAATTTATTACTAAGCAAAACAGAGTAGAGCAATGAGAAGTAAAATCAAATCTTAAAACACCTCCCCCCACCCCTCCCATCTTCCCGGGCTCAACTTCACTCCCTGCTTCAACCTCCTCCCCCCTCAGCGGTACAGGGGGACGGGGAATGGGGGTTGTGGTCAGTTCAGCACATGTTGTTTCTGCTGCTTCTTCCTCCTCAGGGGGAGGACTCCTCTCATCGTTCCCCTGCTCCAGCATGGAGTCCCTCTCACGGGAGACAGTCCTTCACGAACTTCTCCAATGTGAGTCTCTCCCACGGGCTACAGTCCTTCACGAACTTCTCCAGGGTGGTCTCTTCCATGAGGTGCAGACCTTCAGGAGCAGACTGCTCCAGCGTGGGGTCCCCCACGGGGTCACAAGTCCTGCCAGCAAACCTGCTCCAGCATGAGCTCCTCTCTTCATGGGGCCACAGCTCCTGCCAGGAGCTTGCTGCAGTGTGGGCTTCCCATGGGCCACAGCCTCCTTCAGGTGCCTCCACCTGCTCCAGCGTGGGGTCCTCCATGGGCTGCAGGTGGAATCTCTACATCCCCTCATCCTTCCTCCATGGGCTGCAGGCAGACAGCCTGCTTCACCATGGTCTTCACCACGGGCTGCAGGGGGATCTCTGCTCCGGCACCTGCAGCACCTCCTCCCCCTCCTTCTGCACTGACCTTGGTGTCTGCAGAGTTTCTTACATCTTCTCACTTCTCTCTCCGGCTGCAAAAGCTCCAACTGTTTTGTTTTCCTTCTTAAATATGTCATCACAGAGGCGCTGATTGGCTTGGCCTTGGCCAGGGGCGGATCCATCTTGGAGCCGGCTGGCATTGGCTCTATCAGACACAGGGGAAGCTTCTAGCAGCTTCTCACAGAAGCCACCCCCTGTAGCGCCCCCCCCCCCGCTACCAAAACCTTGCCACACAAACCCAACACAGTGATAAAGCATGAGAACACCTGTCTAGAAAGCTTACAGTGACAGCTAAATAATCCTTCAGTTTAAGGGAACATCCAAAGCCCTGCAGTTATTCTGTGGTATGGCACCAGTTCACAGTTTCCTCAGTATAACAGATGTGCCAGAAATGGGATGATGCATAAATTATTGTTTTAGTATGCCCCATAACTCTGAACCTTCGCATGGGGGTCGAATTCCTAAGTGACATGAACTGAGCAGCCAAACCACACCTCACAGGAAGTGTGAGATGAAGCCATATTTTTCCCTGTTACCTTTTTAGCTCAGATGAATTTGGACACAGAGCTTCAGAATAAAACAATGGGGCTTCTCAGAAATTACAGATTTAATATAACTGAATCTGTGTTTTGGAAACTATTATATAATGCATAATTTGTTTAACAAGTTACGTAGTGTGAAAACTCGTTATGAATACTATCTGTAGCTGACGAGATCAGTCTGAGTCCTGAGTAACTACAGGCATCACTCATGGCTGCAGACATTCAGGCTTTCCTGGTGAGCCTTAGCTACAAAACATCCAAAATGTCTGGTCTGTAGAGAGAGCTAGTTGTGAACTAGCTAGTCGTGTGAAATGCTATTTTGGTTCTTAGGGATCATCAAGACCAGCAAAAACTTCCTTGTTTGAACTGAGACGACTGCAAACTTTCCTTCTTTTGATTGTTAGTAAAAAGGTTCTGATTCACAAGTAGTTTGGCATTAAAAATTTGCTCCACAAAAATTTACTCCATTTTAGAAAGACACAATCCCTCCTAACCGTATACAGGAATGAAATCGGTAGCCTATACCAAGCAAATTTATTTTGCAAATCCTAATGAACTAATTGCAACAATTTAGAAGCAGACAAATAATTTTCCATTTTTCTCCTGAGATATTACTGGTGTTTGCTGGTGGAAGTTTGGTAGGAACTGAGCTGTTCTGCTTTCCCTCTGATCTATTTTATTTTCAGAATCTATCTGATAGTAAGAAAAAAACTGGCCTCATAGCTAGATTGTTTATTTATTGATTATTCCATTTCCTCATGAGGTTATTTGCTTACCTTATTTTTGCAATTGTCAAGATTTAAGGGCTTGTTTTCGCTTTTTCTTTTTTTCTTGCACCTGGGGAAGCACCTTTGTGATTACCTTACAGAAGTACACAGTGCTTTAAGGTAAATCCACAAAATATTTATTCATCTAGTCAGTACTGTATACCATGGACTGTTAATTTGATTTTGACTTCATACGTACCCATGGTTTACTCCTGACTTCTCCCAGTTGTCTGTCAGTCAAGCTACCAGGTACACTGTGCTGCCACCTGCTACATTTCAAAAGATGGTGGGACTGTGACTCCAGCATGTACTTTCTTATAGCGCATTTCTGTGGATAGTGCAGGTGCTTTGCTGTCACTCACAATGTTAAAAATGGAGTAAAATAACAAATTGTCATGCCTGCCTTTCTGGCAGGATATTATCATTACACTAGCAAATAAGGAAGGCCATAGAGTAACAGTTCTGGAAAACGTATTTTCAGAAGGTCTTGGAAAAGCCACTTGTAAGAAGTACATTGAGATGACTTTATTTTTACTTTAGTCCCTTAAACCAGGACCACATTGGAGATGTGAGCAGAGGACTCCTCATGGCAGATGCTTTGAGCTCAAACAGAAGGGTGGGCAGTTTGGGTATGTGTGGATAAGCATGCATGATAGAAGCAGGAGAGGAGAGACCGATGGTCAGTTGTCTCTTTACCAGCTGTTCTTCCTTCCTGTTGACCTTTTGGAGTGCTCTTTCTTCCTCAAGGAAAGGGACTCAGTTTGGGAAGGCATATACATATATATTTTTGTTTTAATCACCCACAGTGATTTCAAAAAGCAGTTAATATAGCCAGATGACATACTACTTTTCTGAGTTGTACCAGCTGTATATTGTGAATTCCTCATTTACAGATGGCAATCACTAGCTAGAAAAGTCCATTATAATAGGAAACAAAGTTATATCTTAAGTATAGATTATAAGACTTCCACTAAAATGAATCCTTTCGTAGTATGGGATTTCCAGCCTCTACTGTTTATATCACTCCAATGTTTTCTCCTACAATATATGCTGATTGGATGATCTTGAGTCCAAAATATTTTTCAGATCATATTTTGAATACAGTGACCTCTTATTTCAATCAGACTGACTGACTTTTTGAATGTATAAATGAATGAAAGAATGAATTAGATGTTAATGTAGTTAATAATGGGTAAATTTACTATCTAGAGATAAATGGGTTACTGGTAGCACTATAAAATCCTCAGATAAGTATCGCCACCATTGCATTACATTTTAGCCAATACATTCATTAAACAAAACAGGCTTTGTGATACAAGCAAGATCTAAAAGGATTAGTCTGGAAAACTCTTTTTAAAAATCTTACTTTTACTTGCTTGCTTTCACTCATACCATTTCCTATATTCCTGACAAGCAGCTTTCTGCTTCCTTTGTCCATGACTCTGTAATGTGCAAACTAGAAGTATAACGAGGAAGTGCTTAAATTAAAACACAATATGCATTGATTTCTTCTTAATTCCCTAACAAATTTTTCTTAAAATGTTTAGTAAGACTATGTCTCAGGATCTAATGTTTTTTTTTAGGACCTATACTTTCTCTTAAAACAGTTTTTTTTTTTTTCCTTAACACATTTCTCGTTCCAAATATAAGTTTTCTTTTTCATCTTCTACCACCAATTACTGTTATTGCATTTCAGAAAACTATTACTGGTTAAGCTTTGTGATTTTCTTTCTTTTAGTTTTAATATTTTCTTAGACATCTAGAGCCTAATAATTTCATTTCCTGTATGATTGAATTTAAGAGCTTCTCATAAAAGACAGCCAAATTCTGTGGAGGAACCTGTGTTTTAAGAGGAGGAATAAGGCATTTTTTGGATGGTGATAGACACATTTGATCAGACGAACCTATGCTAAAGCATGCTGAACAAGTCCGTGGCTCTCAGAACACTGGGATAAAGGGTGTTCTTCTCATCTCATAACTGAATAACAGAGAAAGTACCTGGTTCCATGCTACTGTCCCAGCTACATGAAATTCAGAGGTAAAAATCTAAATTATAAACACCATATATTTCATCCTTACTATTCTGAAATTTCTTTCTGCAAATATAAATCTTCTAAAAGTGATGTCTTATAATTGATAAAGACCAGATCTGAAACCAGGTTTTTGGGGGGATTTTGTTTGTTTGTTTGGTGTGGCGGTTTTTGTTTGTTTGTTGTTTTTTTGTCCTTATAAGATTAGTTGCTATCGGATTAGGATTTAAAAAAAACCAAAAAACCAAAACAAACAAAATAAACAACAAAAAAACCCAAACAACCGAACAGTCAGTGGAGAATTAAGGAGCAGCAGAGGCCAGAATATTTACCACTTGCTTGAATGAGTACTTCCAGTAAAATCCATGGAATGATTCACATACACAATTCCTACTCATCCTGACTTGAATTTCAAGAATTATATAACTTAAGTGTATGTAGGAATAATATATTGAAAATGAAATGTTATGTATTTGTACTAACATCACTGGTCTATATAGAAAATTGACATCCCTATGACATAGAATAAAAGAAACTCCAATTCTTCCTACTGTGTCTGCAAAAACACATGAGAGAGAGCAATGAGAACGTAAGAAACATTGAAATCACGGAGAACCAGGGATCACGGTTTATATATATTTATTTGACACGATGTATCCCGATATTCAGAAGTGAAAAAAGGTCATAATTTTTTAACTGAGATCAAAATAGAATTATTTTAAATGAACTGAAACTGTGCATAATTCAAGTCTGTTAAACTTCTGATTTGTTTGTACATTTGTTTTCATGGGTGATATCTACTGCTTTTCCTCTGTGTGGGTTTAGGGGATAATCCAGAAGAATACAAGGGAATAGAAGGTTATTTGGCCCAATTCCAGTAAATCCAAGAAAATTAAAGACATAGTATTGAAAAGTGGGCATAAATCTAAGGGATCTAAATGACATTTTTGAAGACGTAGAGAGAAGATAGTGTTTTACATCTGTGATTAAAACTTATGTTTTTCAAATGACACCACTGGACAGCTAAACTTCTTTCTAGATGACAGGGCACGTCTCTGTGGACCATGATCTTGCCAGAACTGTGGATCTGACTCCCAAAGAAAGGCTGAGCTTCACTTTCTTTTAAATCTGCATTCCTGGATTTTCTTTCGAATGGAAACCAATTCACAGGAAAGACTGACATATTTGAGATGCAGCTGATTTCACATCATTAACCAGGAACTGAAAAATCCAGCTGTTTTGACATAGCCTATGGCAATCAGAAGCAACTGCTCAGAATCAGAGAATATTGTAAATTAATATCTATCACAGGGATTATATAATGATTTTGAAAATCAATCAATCAAACAAACAAACAAAAATCCCAAATAACCCTTAACATTTTGTAAAATGGTGGTCTCTCTTTTCAGGATGCCCTTGATACAGTCACATCACTACTGAAATAAGCCAAGAAGTCTGTCAGTCAGACTTTTTATTCATCACCACTGGGCAGTAGCTGTATGATATGCAAAAGTATTTTAAATGTTGTTTTCCATTAAAAGTGAGCATGCGTTAGTTATCGCTATACATCCAGACACTCTAAGAGACATAAAAAGGATTTTTAGTTTTCAAAATTAATAGTTCAGTAGAAGTATACCTACACTGCCAAATATATCTATTCTGGACAGGAATACCACTCTGCACTACTGTAGTAGATTGACTGTTTCCAGCCTGTCTAGAATTTGTTGAGGTTTTTTGTCTTATGGCTGTATAACTGGGGTCGAGGGGCTTCAGTCTGAAGCATCCAGATAATAAAATGACTATGATATGATGTATCAGAATGCTCATTATGGTACAAAAGTGAGAGTATGTGCTGTGTCTCCTAAAAGTGACATTATGGTGGAACTGTGCTGAACAAGAAAAGCAGCAGCAGCTGAACCCGATGTCCATTGCATCAGAAACCTAGAGTGGTCTGGAATCACACACAGATTTCATTCCAGAAGAAAATTATTTGTTCACACCAAGAAAAAACCTGGGAATAAACAAGTATTTATGAATTTTGGGATGATCAGTAGACCAGCATTTGGGACTGAACCGTACAGATAAATTATTTAACAGTATAGATGTACATTATACTCAAAAGTTGCTTCATAGAATCATAGAATAGTTTGAGTTGGAAGGGACCTATAAATATCATCTAGTCCAACTCTCCTGAACAGGGATAGTACAAGAAAGACATGGAGCTGTTGGAGCAAGTCCAGAGGAGGGCCACGAAGCTGATCAGAGGGCTGGAGCACCTCTCCTATGAGGACAGGCTGAGAGAGTTGCGGTTGTTCAGCCTGGAGAAGAGAAGGCTCTGGGGAGACCTTCTAGCAGCCTTCCACTACCTAAAGGAGGCCTACAGGAAAGCTGGGGAGGGACTGTTTACCAGGGAGTGTAGTGACAGGACAAGGGGTAATGGGTTTAAGCTGAAGGAGGGTAGATTTAGATTAGATATTAGGAAGAAATTCTTTACTGTGAGGGTGGTAAGGCACTGGAATAGGTTGCCCAGAGAGGTTGTGGATGCCCCATCCCTGGAGGTGTTCAAGGCCAGGTTGGATGGGGCTTTGGGCAACGTGGTCTAGTGGAGGGTGTCCCTGCCCATGGCAGGGTGGTTGGAACTAGGTGATTTTTGAAGTCTTTTCCAACTCAAACCATTTTATGATTCTATGATTCTATGGTCTTCAACTAGATCAGGTTGCTCAGAGCACCATGCAACTAGGGATGTTACTAGGGATGGGACAACTACCACCTCTCTGGGAAACCTGTTCCAGTCTTTCACTACCCTTATTGTAAAAAAATTCTCCCTTATATCTAGTCTAAATCTACCCTCTTTTAGTTTAAAACCATTAACCCTAGTCCTCTTGCAACAGACCCTATTAAAAAGTCTGTCCCCATCTTTCTTATAAGCCCCCTTTAAGTACTGAGAGTCTGCAATAAGGTTTCCCCAGAGCTTTCTTTTCTTGAGGCTGAACAACCCCAACTCTCAGTCTTTACTCATAGAAGAGGTGTTCCTGCCCTCTGATCATTCTTGTGGTCCTCCTCTGGACCCACTCAAACAGGTCTATGTCTTTCCTGCACTGAGGACTCCAGAGCTGAATACAGGACTCCAAGTGGGGTCTCATCAGAGTGGAACAGAGGGGCAGAATCACCTCCCTCGACCTGCTGGCCACTCTTCTTTTGATGCATCCCAGGATACGGTTGGCTTTCTGGGCTGCGGGCACACATTTCTGGCTCACATCCAGCTTCTCATCCACCAGTACCCTCAAGTCCTTCTCCTCAGGCTGCTCTGAATCCCTTCATCTCCGAGCTTGTATTGACACTGGGGGCGGAGGCTGGCCCAAGCCAGGTGCAGGACCTTGCACTTGGCCTTGTTGAACCTCATGAGGTTCACATAGGCCCACTTCTCAAGTTTGTCCAGGTCCCTCTGGACGGAATCCTGTCCCTCAGGCATGTCAACCACATCACTCAGCTTGGTGTTGTACTCCTTCTTCTTATTCTTAATACAAATTATATCATTGTGTAGTGTCGTTGTTTGTGATGTGACAAAAAAGTTTCTTAGCCATACAAGGCTGATAGCAACTCTGTCTTTGATTTACTGTACCTTTATTAGATGTTTAGTTTTATTTGACTCCCTGCACTCTGCTCCCTCCAAGGTGAATTACTTGCAAAATTCATAAGAGTTGACACCAGTGGTATTCAAAACACTTACAGGATTTCTGTATTATTTTTAAGCCCACCATTACATATTCTGGAATTATTATTAGAAGAAACATTTATCATAAAAATATTATTTTAACTGCATTTTTCCATTTATTCCAAGCATTACAGAGAGAACAAACCACAGAAAAATGACACAAGATAGATTGGCAGATGGTTTGCTTTTGCTCTGCAAGACTTCTACCTTCTTCAGTCACAACGTTAGTTCTAGGGAACTTAATCAACAATATCTAGAAGGAATTTTAACACTCTGCGTGTTACATTTTTAAACCTTCCAGTGCTGAGGAAGAAAGAATGAAGTGTCCTACCCTCTTGAGTATGTGGGAGGACCAAAAGCTCCTACTGTCTCTGTAGAAGTCTTGTCCCAGCAGGTACTGAATGTAACTGCTCTTGACTTTTAGATCATCTTGTTCAGGAGAAATTTCCACATTTGAGAAAAATTATTACACAAGTATTGAGTGATTTTTTTTTTTTCCTTTTAAAGGCAAATGTTGCTAAAAGTTAACTCCATAAACAATGTACAGCTGTGCTGACTAAATGATGCTGAGGTGTTCAAACAGGATTGCATCATTCCATGATTTCCTGTCATTTTAATAGAATTGCTGCACAGAAATTCTTCCAACATTCATAAGAGTGAAAGAACAGGAAAGGAATCATTTAAATAGGACTTTGAGAAGAAAAAGATAACATTCCATTATCAGGAACTTTAGCAGGAAATACTTTAACTTTTCCTCAGGTATTTTTCAGCTCCCTCACACAAGTTAACATGTCCTCTAAAATAAGAGCAATCTTGAAGGGCAAAATACATCTATTTAGTGAATGTCAAAGCACTCAGTAAATGTTATCTTGGAAAGCCTCAGACACTATTTGCTAAATATGTCTTTAGCAGATTCATGACATATTGACATATTTTCAAGATACTTGAAATTCGTAACTTGTATCATACTCCACTGACTTTCTCTGCTTTTGTGGTAAGTTCTTATTTTTCCTCTGTGAATAATGTCATTAGAGCTTTACTACAGGGTTTCAAGGTTAAGTTTGTGTTTTAGTTGTTTCATTTTGTGTTTTACTAACGCTGATTAAAATCTATTATTTCCTTTTCTTTTTGCTAATACAGCCAGTAAGCTTTTGGATTTCTTTGCTGCAATAGCACAGTGCTGACTCATGTTCAACTTGTTTTTCCAAGAGTTTTCTGCAAATGCTGGGGGAAAAATAAGAGTTAACCATACCCACAGCAACTCAGTGAAGTAGAATATGATGGAGAACTTCACATCATCCTGTTTCCCATCCTGCCTGCATATGCCTAAAAACACTTGAGATGGACCTTGGTCATGCAGCGTTCATAGAGGATCTGTGAGAGCCTTGCCCATAATGTTGTCCCCCAGACACTTCCCTCACTAGGCATTAGTCTTGCCCCCATGACAGCTGAATCCTCTCCGTGCTCAGCAGTGCTCAGATATGTAGTGCCTTCTCCTACCTCTTTCTCTTTTTCTTCCCTTCTATGCAGTTTTCTGTATGTTAATGTCATAAGTCAAGAGAAATTGGTATACTGAATGTAACCACAGTGGAATAATTAGGGTCTGTTATTGTGCCACATCTTGCAAAGTAACCCAAAGGTGTGACTGTGTCATGCCAGATGATTGGAATTGATAATTTTATTTGGGCTATATATTTGCCTCACTCCTAGAACAAGGAGACAGGAATTGGCTGATGTGTGCTGCTGGATCATCGCTGCTATATAACAGCAATTTAAACATTTCCTTTGGCTTGATGCTATGTACCTATGGTAAATTGTGTGACGGAAGAATGACAGACGATGCACGTTTGGGTGACTGTCAGGAGCACTGCATTTTGGAGATTCTGAAGGACTCAAATTCTGAGAGAATAATCTTCCCAGACCATGTTCGTTTGGTTTTATAACCTGGCTTAACATGCTAAACTAATAAAATACACTATGTGACGACTATGCCTGCAAATCAGATGTGATTATAATTAATAATCCTCCCATTTTAAAGAGCAATTTAAGAACTTTGAACTGCCAGTATTTAAATTAGTTCAGTTACACTCTGTAAAGCTCCATAAAATTTACAGCTTTATAAGACTAGCTTGGAGGGTTGATAGCGCTGACAGCTCTTCACAGTTTGATAGACATTCTAAAGATGTTAAGCAAAAAAATAAAAATAAAATTAATCTCATGTAATAGAAACAAGACCTCGTGTTTCCTTAAATGTTTCAGGCAAATTTGCAGAAGTCAGAAAAAAAAAAAAATCCTCCTCTTCTCACTTTCCATTTTATAGAAACAGTTTAGTTTAAGTTAGGGTAGAGAGCAGAGAAAATGTAACATTTTTGAAGTAATTGATTAAAAGCAAATCACCCAGAAGAGGAGAGAGAGGAGAAAGTATATGGAAAAAAGGATGTGAGTAGGAATCACTACTGCGTTTGAGAGACAGGAGAAAATAAAATAAGGTTTAGAGCAATGGCTCCCAACTTGCAAATGAATCTAGCTATTTCTCCCCAAGGCTTTGGAAGAAGAAGAATAGTGAAATACTTTGTCAGTATTGTCAATTTTAAAAGTTATGACTTAGGTCCTCATATGACATAGAAGTCTTGGACATTTTTTTTTTCCCATTTAAATTATACATCTGGGGAAATTTTTATTCTCCAGTTGGCTTTTCAGTTTTCAGAATGTCCTTGACATATTTTACCTCAGTCATGATACTAAAATTTGATCTTTCTAATGACAGCTAACATTCTTACAGAGTCCGAAGGCTGAGTTGCAGGCAAAACCATAAAATATCCTTATAAAAAGTCATAGAGATGCTAGCGCTGCATCTTGTTAATCCTTGTTTAATACCTTATAAGTGCTGAGGCTCCTCAAAATTAATAAGATTTAATAAGAAAAAGGAAAAATGGATATCATACTTTGCTTGAACTTCACTATGGATCCTCATATCCAAGTTCTTTCTGTGTAATATATCCATTGAGAATTTATCATATGGTTGTTTGATTACTACAACATCCTTTACAAATGAAATCTTCCCATATTCACCATCAGAACACTGCTGGAAAAAACATTTTCTTATTCTGTTAACATAAGCAATCTTTCTGAATCTCCCTATTGGTTCCCAGTTTTCTTCTACAGTTAACTATTGATTCTTCTTAACAAATATTACAGTTGAGTCTTCATAATTTATTCTAACTGGATTTCTTCTTCTCTGATAAATAAGTTTTAATATACACAAAAATTATTCTGCAGAAGGCTTATTGTCATTACTATCCAAGAAGTTTATCTAGATGATATAAGGGTCCCTCACTGTTCCATAAGCTGAAAATGAAAGGCATAAATATGAAAAAATTATCCAATATAGGGTTAAACTGTTGATGAACTGAACACTGGAAGAGAGTTTGCATGAACAGATATAATGACTGTGTTACAGAACTCTGCACTGTCTTGACTTGGGCTGAGCACACTGGTTTGTTTAGACTAAAGTAAATGGATATTGCAGCATGAAATCATAGTGGCAGGCCCTGGGCCAGCTCCTACTGATGAAATTGGAGATTTCTTCGGTGTCTAGAAATAGCATCACATAAATTCTGCCAGATATCATGGTTCTGGACTGATATTTGTAGGTTTGGCAAGGTATGTTAGATGGATTCAGATTTCTAGAGAAATATTTCACGCAGCTCAGTCCCAGATGCTTTTTCAAATCCAGAAATGTAGACAGTATCCACACAAATTAATTCCAGTTATCATGCTAAGCAAATTTTTCATTCAAAAGAGAATATTTATTCATCCCAATTCAGTAGTAATCTGGGCTCTACTCTTTAAATACAGGCTTAAAATCCATTTGCACTAGAAACTGTACTGTTTGTATGTGCTATAACAGAAATACTGACAATTTCCCAAGTATGGAGAAATCAACTGTAAAAGAAGATCCATCACATGTATAGACTAAAGATGCTTAAACTTATGTGCTTATAAGCCTTAAGTACAAAGTTATATGATAGTACAGTATGAGCCAAGCTTGAGTGTAGATGAAACCATGATCATTGAGTATTTTCCTCTCACTTCACTTCTGTATTGTTCATCTTGTTAAAGTGCAGTAATGTTAAAACTATGACTGAAACTAAATTAGTCATATAAGATCCTTCTGTAGTCAATGAAGAGAAGTGAAACACTTTTCAGTGGAGTTTATTCCATCAAAATACATCTGTCTAAGATGAATGGATGAATGTCCTTATGAAAGTGTTTGTCTTTTTTCGCTGATCATAAAAGATCCTAAATGAGTAGCAAAACCCAGATGTTTAATTTTAGGTGGTTAAAGTTAGATAGCAATAATCCTGCAGCCAATCCTAGAGCCCTTTAAGCCTGTCTTTCTATTCTAGGATTCATAGCTTGTTTTACAATTCACTACCTACACAAAGAAAGTCGGTTTCTTTTTGATGAATTTTACCTTTACTTCAGTTTTCCAGATAGACCAACTATCATTCCTGCACTAATGAGACATAAAAAGTATCACACTAAGCTCCAAGCTACAATTATTGGGAAGGCTTGTTCTTTTGGCCTTTCTGACATTGGAAGTTGTTGAAGTCCTTCTATTTTATCTTTGCTAAACAGAGAGATATGAAGGTAGCACTGAAAGTTTTGCTTGTGTTACTACGGTCTTTCACTCTAGTATAGTCAACGTCCCTCTAGTGAAGCAGAGAAGGATGATGTGAAGTGTGCAACATGCTCATGTAGGAGCTGCTAATGCTGATGAACACTATTCACAGTCAAGTACAGGACACGGTTGGCTTTCTGGGCTGCAGGCACACATTGCTGGCTCATATCCAGCTTCTCATCCACCAATACCCCCCAAGTTCTCCTCCACAGGGCTGTTCTCAATCCCTTCATCCCCCAGCCTGTATTGATACCAGGGGTTGCCCCAACCCAGGTGCAGGACCTTGCACTTGGCTTTGTTGAACCTCATGAGTTTCACATGGGCCCACTTCTTGAGCTTGTCCAATTTCTTCTGGATGGCATCCTGTCCTTCAGGTGTGTTAACCACACCGTTCAGCTTGGTGCGGTCTGCAAATCTGCTGAGGATGTACTTGATCCCACTGTCTATATCATTGATGAAGATACTAAATAGAACTGGTCCCAATATGGACCCCTGAGGGACACCGCTTGTCACTTATCTCCATCTGGACATTGAGCTGTTGACCACCAAACAATTCCTCATCTACCAAACTGTCCATCCATCAAATCCATATCTCTGCAAATTAGAGAGAGAGAGAAAGATGTTGTGGGAGACCATGTCAAATGCCTTACAGAAGTCCAGATAGATGACATCCATAGCTCTTCTCTTATCCACTGATGGAGTCACTCCATCATAGAAGGCCACTATGTTGGTCAGGTAAGACTTGCCCTTGATGAAGCCATGCTGGTTGTCTCAAATCACCTCCCAGTCCTCTACAGCATAGCTTCTAGGAGGATCTGTCCCATGATCTTCCTGGGCACAGAGGTGAGGCTGACAAGTCTGTAGTTCCCAGGGTCCTCTTTTCTACCCTTTTCAAAAATGGGTGCAATATTTCCCTTTTTTCAGTCACCAGGGACTTCTCCTGACTGCTATAACTTTTCAAATATCATGGAGAGTGGCTTGGCAACTACATCAGCCAGTTCCCTCAGGACTCTGGGATGCATCTCATTAGGTCCCATAGACTTATGTGTGTTCATCTGAAGTAGTGAAACACACAAAGACTTTTTGTTACCTACACATAAGAAAAAACATCATATGCAGCTTTTCAGAAGTGGGCTGTATTGAACTGAGATTTCCTGTTCCAAGAGGAGTGAGTTACCTTACAAGTTTCTGCTTTATAATTATGACTATACAGCATGCTCCGCAGGAGCTAAATAAAAGTAATACTGCACAGGACCCCTGGAAGGTAGAAGGGAACTGATATAGTTAAGTGACTCAGAGATAAAATGGTAAACATATTGAGAAATTATGAGAATAATTTCTTTCCTTAAAGATGACACAGCAATGAGATTTCAAATATCAGCCTTCAAGTATGAGCTGTAATCACTCTATCAATCATCTATAATGAGCTAAAGTATTTCAAGCAGAGATGTAGTCTGTTTGTAATATATTGGAGGGAACTACAGGATGACAATTATGACTACATTATTAGAAATATACTGCAACTTTATGAAATTTGACATATATTTCTTTAATAATCTCACAGATATTGTTGTCTGCCATCTACTATGCTTGATTTCTCACTACTTGAGGAACGCCAGTTCAAAGAGCACCTAGAATAACAAAGCAACAGGGAGACACGTAACAACTAAACTTATTCCATGACAATCCACGTAGAATGCATAACAAAAATTGAAAAGAATTTTGATTGAAACTGCCTGCTAGAAATCTTTGGTCATTTTCTGTAAGAATGGAAACAAAAGAAATGCTTCATTTCCCAGAGGACAGGAAAACCACAAAAAAACAATCAGGATTGGAACTTCTAGGCTGCTAAAACTTCAGTGTTTTTTTCCCAGCATGCAGAATTGCACATCTAATGGCTAAATTATTTTTGTACCAGATGAATATATTATGGAAGTATAAATAGAATTAAAATTTTAAAATCCTAAGACATGTATTCCTTTTAGTATTTATGGTAGCTGTAGTCTGACTTCCCTGTAAAAAACATATATGGCTCAGAAAAACAAAGCAAAGAAAATGGATAGCTCTTTATTGTATAATATAAACAGTAAACATGAAAAATGTCAATTTATAGTATCATGTCAACTATCCTATTCAAGTCAGTAAGTAACACCATTGATAATAATTTTCTACTTTTCAGCTTATTTTCTTTTAAAATATGCTTTATGGATATAATGTGCACAAAACAACTGAAATGCTTCACAAAAATGGTTATATAATAGCTCACTGCACTAAGATGTTCATAGAAACAAAGTCCAAGTTGCTTTTTTAATTTTTTTCCCTTTAGCTGTGGATCTCTTTGCAGTTTCATTTTGCAAAAGATGATTGTAATTCATGAGTTTCTTGCAAGGTTGGCGGGTTTTTTTAATTTTTTTCTCCCTCTTTTCTACAGAAAGTACACTTCAGTCATTTTAATCATTCTGTTAGATTATACTCTTCGCACAGAACAGTGCCTTATAAGTAGAGAGAGATGAGTTTAGTGTACAAGATGGTGCAAAGACAAGCACAGAAAAGTAGTGCTGGTCTCAATATTTGACAGAGCTTAATATAAACCCCAAACTCTTCTGAACATATTCATTGCTGTTCAAAAAAGAAAGGAGCTCACAAATTCTTCTGCCCTGAAATAAAAGTTGCACAGAGAAAGTTGCATGTGTCACAAAGATACATAAATTATACCTCTGTATTTACACCACAGTTTTTCAATCACATGCCATGTCTGTCTGAATTCTAATTTTTAATATATTTTCATTCTGTTGGTCTATATGATATCATAAATAGAAATTAAACAATTTATACCTCTTCTGGAAATCTTGGTGTTTAGTAGGGATGGCAATACAGGGAAGTATATTTTATTAAAATAAAACGACACAAACTTCTACTTGACATAAATAAATAAAAAGGCAACATTTGCAAGGCTACCAAGTTTGCTAAATCTTATAGGACCTTTCCGAGACTGGTCAAAGCAATAGGTAGGCAAGATATTCTTAGAGGGAGTCATCTGAACAGGGAAGTGAGGTGGTAACTTGCAAAAGCGAGAGAAGAGGTGACTGAAATTGTCAAGATGAAAGATGATCATTAAGCCCTAATGTTAGGTTTTGGAGGGAGAGCAAAGCAAGAGCTCTTAATTTCTTTTCTTACCTTAATGGATAGCTGTGGAAATGTTCTTATCTGCAGAGCTTTTATTCAGGAGTTACCTCACAAAGATGTCACTAAAGCTCAAATGCACAAATGAAAGATACAAGATAATAGACACTGAAATTTAACATAATTTCTAAAAATGAAACCTGGAAATAAATCTCAAAACATTTAATTATAAAATAAAGTAACAGACTACAATTTATATTCTTAAATGAGGCAAATATTTTTTGAAAAATATAATAAGTATAAATCTCATATTAAAAATAATTTTAAATTTTCCCATCATAAGGAAATCTGGAAATGTATTGAAACATTTAATTAATCTGCCCTCTTACTGTGCTGTGTAATCAACAAGCTTAGAGCCAATGCCAACGCAAATAATTTTCTTGATGGCTAGAACATCTCAGGTTAAATTCTGAAAAACAAATCTTTTCTCTTGAAAATGTCAAGGATCTACCTAGTTTTTTTCTACGACCATGCAGTAACTTTCAAGCCATCAGAATTCACTGATTTTAAAAGAGCAAGTTAAACAGAATAACTTGAGTAATTCATTCTTACTAATCCATTTTTTTCAAGCCCAGCCTTCCACATATCTGGCCTTTATTTTATCCAAACTAAAGCCCCTTCCTTCCCAAATCCAGCTTCCAATGGAGACTCCTAACAAACCTGCACAGCCAGGCTACTTTCTTGCACTTGCAGCTCAAGTCTTGATCAATAGTCCCTTCGCTTTACATCACCTCCCCTACCTCTGCTCTCCCCATTGCACAGACAGCCTCTGTTTCTTATTTAATTAATTGCTTTTATGCATTAAGAGTGTGCCTCAGTCTCATTTGTAGCTTTTGGCCCCATTTGCATCCTTGATTAGTGCCTCCTTTGGCTGAAAGGATGTGTTACGCTCCAGCAGTTGTTACTGGAGAGGAAAGAGAAATAAAAGAAAAGGAGGAGGTGACACACAAAAGCTTGACAGATTTTTTTCTCGAGCTTCTTGAACTATGGCAGTTTTTCCTTTCTCTAGTTACATTTCATGCTTCCCTGACAGTGTTTCCCATTATAGAACCACTGATTTAAATACAAGATATGAAAGTTTTCAATAGTTTATAAAAATGTTCCTGAATCCTAGGCCTTTTCTATGGGTGAGCAGTCACCTATTCTGGTGGGAAGCTGGAAGGCAGCAAAGGAATAAGAAAGCAAATTAAAACTATCATTCAAACTTCACCTAAATTATAGTTTAAATTAGGAAATGAGTAAAAATCAAGAAACCTAATTCTATGGATGTGTTGCTGGGAAACAAACATGATAATATGGTGGAGTGGAAAAACTTCTACTCTAGAAAATAGCTTAATGCTTGGTTCTGTGTTCATCTCTTTCTCTTACTTTTCCTCCGGTCCTAAAATACATGCCAAAGTACGTACTTACTTACAGATGTTCATTCTAATATTAACACACATAATGTTAAGAATATAGAGGTAAAATTGTAACTGCAGAGAAGGCATTTTCTTAAAATTATTGTGATAACAATGAAGAAAACAGTTTCCAGAAAAAAAAAAATCCCCAGAGAGTAAATGAATTATGACATTGTCATTGTTTGCTAATGTTCACTATTGAAAAAATAAGTAAATGTATTTTTTCCACTCAAAAGATTTGACCAGCTTAGTTCTATCTTACATAATCTCACTGTCACTCTACATCAGCTATTACAATTGTTTTGGGAAACAAACGAACATCAACAGAACACTTAGGATTAGTCTTCTGCAAAGGCATCTTGATGTCGACATCACTTTTTATAAAAACATTTTACAGAAGCATGAATAACAACTGTTCACTCTTATTACTGGCAAGTAATGAATGGCTAGAGATAGTCTGATTTCTTTCAGTCAAATAGGAAAGAGGCCAGTTTCCAAATTCCCTTAATCATCAATAAAATTAAATCCAGATTCAAACTTAATGTATTAAAAACATGCAAAGGCACGATTGCCTAAGTCACACTCAGCTGAGCATAAAAACAGTAGGAAAAAAACCACTACTAAATATTGGCCCACTATGGGTTTAGCTCCTTTCACTTATGTTCATTGAACTGGTTTATTAGTGACATCTTGATGCTCTCACTCACCTGACTTCCATGTCACCACTCAAAGTGGTAACGAAGTTTTTAAAGAACTTTTTTCCCTGCCTGTCGATAGTAGTCATTCTTGTTCATCCTATGTATCAGTGTGTTGGGTTTGTGTGGCAAGGTTTTGGTAGCGGCGGGGGGCTACAGGGGTGGCTTCTGTGAGAAGCTGCTAGAAGCTCCCCCTGTGTCTGACAGAGCCAATGCCAGCCGGCTCCAAGACGGACCCGCCCCTGGCCAAGGCCAAGCCAATCAGCGCCTCTGTGATAACATATTTAAGAAGGAAAACAAAACAGTTGGAGGAGCTTTTGCAGCCTGAGAGAGTGAGAGAGATGATGTAAGAAACTCTGCAGACACCAAGGTCAGTGCAGAAGGAGGGGCAGGAGGTGCTCCAGGCACCGGAGCAGAGATCCCCCTGCAGCCCGTGGTGAAGGCCATGGTGAAGCAGGCTGTCCCCCTGCAGCCTGTGGAGGAAGGATGAGGGGGTGTAGAGATTCCACCTGCAGCCCATGGAGGACCCCACGCCGGAGCAGGTGGAGGCACCTGAAGGAGGCTGTGGCCCGTGGGAAGCCCACGCTGGAGCAAGCTCCTGGCCGGACCTGTGGACCCGTGAAGAGGGGAGCCCACGCCAGGGCAGGTTTGCTGGCAGGACTTGTGACCCCGTGGGGGACCCCACGCTGGAGCAGTTTGCTCCTGAAGGTCTGCACCCTGTGGGAGAGACCACGCTGGAGCAGTTCGTGAAGGACTGTCTCCCGTGGGAGAGACTCCATGTTGGAGCAGGGGAATGTTGAGAGGAGTCCTCCCCCTGAGGACAAAGAAGCGGCAGAGACAATGCGTGCTGAACTGACCGCAGCCCCCATTCCCTGCCCCCTTGTGCCGCTGAGGGGGGAGGAGGTTGAAGCCGGGAGTGAAGTTGATCCCGGGAAGATGGGAGGGGTGGGGGGAGGTGTTTTAAGATTTGATTGTATTTTCTCATTGCTCTACTCTGTTTTGCCTAGTAATAAATCAGATGAATCTCCTCTCTACGTTCAGTCTGTTTTGCTCGTGACGGTAATTAGCGAGTGATCTCTCCCTGTCCTTATCTCGACCCAAGCCTTTTGTTATACTTCTCCTCTCCCGTCCCGCTGGGGGAGGGGTGAGTGAGCGGCCACGTGGCACCCAGCTACCGGCTGGGCCTAAACCACGACAATCAGATCTTGGTTCTGCCTGCATTTTGTTTCCTTGATTGATTCCTATTTCCCCAAACCCTGTCTCAGGCTTAGTTCTTGACTAGCTTTTGCGCAGGTCTTGTGTGTGAGTTTCATGCTCTACATCATGTTATGGCTTAAGCTGAAGTGAAATGAATAGAAATTAATGATAGACAAGAATTCTGAAAGCTGGAGAAGGACTTTTTACAAGGGCATGTAGTGGTAGGACAAGGGGGAATTGTTTTAAACTGAACGAGGATAGACTTAGATTAGATATTAGAAAGAAATTCTTTCCTGTGAGGGTGGTAAGGCACTGGAATAGGTTGCCCAGAGAGGTTGTGGAGGCCCCATCCCTGGAAATGTTCAAGGCCAGGTTGGATGGGATTTTGGGCACCGTGCTCTAGTGAAGGGTGTCTCTGCCCATGGCAGGGGGGTTGGAACTAGATGATCTTTGAGGTCCCTTCCAACCCAAACCATTCTATGATTCTATGAACTCGTTAGCTCATCTATGAAAACCAACCACTCAATGGATTTTTTAGCAGAAGTATAACAGAATTTTAATCTAATGGAACGTCTAAGAATTTTCTTACTTGGGAATATTTAAAATAAATTGAGGTCTTTATATATTTTTTAATGGTATTTCCTCATTTTGCTAAATATTTGTCCATCTCATACACTTGTCTAGTGTTTTACTAATTGCAATATCAAGGATCTGCTTGTCACTGCTGATAAATTGTATCTGTATACTCTTTTACCATCCTTTCAACTTCTTAGTTTTGAACTTTCCTCCTATGTATTATTTTTTAACTATGTCACACTGGACATATTTAATTTCGGATCTAAAGCACTATAGCTAAATTTGATCCACTGGGGGGGGGAAAAAAAATTTCTTTTTGACTTCTGACATCTTTAACAGAAGTTCCGGATACAACATTAGGAGCAGTCTTGGGGGAGTAACTCATGTAATACACTGTAAAGATCTTTGTCTTTTATGTACTGTTTTATGCATTGTCTTCTAATAGCTACAACTTCCCTAGACACTCAGTTTATATACCACTTCTGAAGAATTGTTCTCCCAGTTTAAGAAAGTGGACTTTAAATTTATTCATATATCTTGGTATTGGCAGTCACTGAAACTTCTTGTTACTTCCAGGTGGATTTTCCTATATGTCAGTTTAAGCTTCATGAGAAAATACACTACAGCTCACCTACCAAGTCTGGATAGCGGATAGTGGGTGCAATGTAGCCTTTTTAGCTGTTTAAAGTGTTAATTTCAATTGTTAATTCTGAGACATCTCTGCCCAGCTGGATTCTAACATGATGTTAAAGATGATAATGTAACCCTGTTTTAATTCTTAAATATGTGATTCGCAGAGGGGAGGGGTGGAATGTATTGGGTTTATGTGGCAAGGTTTTGGTAGCGGGGTGGCTTCTGCAAGAAACTGCTAGAAGTTTCCCCTATGTTCGATATAGCCAATGCCAGCCAGTTCCAAGATGGACCCACCACTGGCCAAGGCCGAGCCCATCAGTGACAGTGGTAGTGCCTCTGGGGTAACAGTTAAGAAGGAAAAAACCCAAAAAAACTAGTGGCAGTTTTTGCAGCCAGAGAGAGGAGTGAGAAGCTGTGAGAAACTCTGCAGACGCCAAGGTCAGTGAAGAAGGAGGAGGAGGTGCTCCAGGCACCAGAGCAGAGATTCCCCTGCAGCCCATGGAGAAGACCATGGTGAAGCAGGCTGTCCCCCTGCAGCCCATGGAGGAAGGATGAGGGCGTGTAGAGATTCCACCTGCAGCCCGTGGAGGACCCCACACCAGAGCAGGTGGAGGCACCTGAAGGAGGCTGTGACCCTGTGGGAAGCCCATGCTGGAGCAGGCTCCTGGCCGGACCGGTGGCCCTGTGGAGAGAGGAGCCCATGCTGGAGCAGGTTTGCTGGCAGGACTTGTGACCTCGTGGGGGACCCATGCTGGAGCAGTTCATGAAGAAGACAAGACTGTCTATGTAGAACAAGCTATTTATGACTCTAATAATGACGCAGTGTAGAGAAATCCAGTGCTGGTACAATAACAGAAGCCTTGAGATGTGGAGATGCAGGATGGATACAGAGTATACAGGCAGGGGATGAGAAGAAATGGGGCACAGACTGGGCACTTGAGGGCCCACAGCTCAGCAATGGTCACTAAAGAAATGTAGACTTGGAGCTTGATAAAATAAGGTTTTAAAGGTGAGAATGAGAACCAAGAATATAGAGGATAAAGCTCAATAACATAGCTAAAACGCACCATACATACTACATGTGGAAATGCAGACCAATGTAGAAAGAGCAAAGTATAAAAATGTGGCAGTAAAACATATAAAAATAGCCTCAGTTGAGTTAAGAAGGAAGTGAAAAAAATGAAGGACAAAGGAGAAGAGGAAGGAGAAAACACTAACATCAACATCATACACTTCCCAGAGAGGAAATCACATTGCTGTACACCCGCCAGACTGAAGCTGTTAACCAGAGAATAAGATCAGAAAAAGAGGCAGAAACTAGGAAAGGTGTATATAAAAATTTTAGCTCCATTATAGTTATGGAGAACTCTTTTTTTTTTTCCTCCCTGTGTAGCAGTATCCATTTCTTTATTAACTTTTTCTTTCTTTTTCGATAATATTTAGATCTTTCCTAATAATGAGTCTTGCATTAGACAATTATAATTTCAATTTTACTAAATAAGTGTACACATACACATTACATATATACTATATATAAATATTATATGTCTATATTCACAGAGTTAATTATCTTCATAGTAGATCCTATGGAGTTGTGTTTTGGATTTGTGACCAAATAGATAACACAGGGATGCTTTAGCGATTGCTGAAAAGTTAACAGGGTTAACCTACAATATTAATATATTTTTAAACATGGAAATGTTGTATGTAAGGAGAATTTAAAAAAAAAAAAATAGGAGTTTATCTAAGCACCAAACTCTGTTAGATTTTCTAATACAATGAGAAAAATCGGTCTAGCATAGCCAGAAGAATGCAGTGAACCTAAAATGTATATGCATAGATTTGTAGTCTACAGTACATGTAATAGCTTTTCTCTCAGACCACATACCACATACCATATGACAATACATGCAGAGAATGCTTTGTAAGAACCAATTCAAAACTTCATTTTAATAAAATCACTGAGAGTTAGTACCTCCTGATTGCAGATCAAATACATAGATGAGAATTTCAATCTAAGGATTTACAAATTATGTTTATACATAGGTACCCAGAGTGAAGTCAGTCAGGGTGCTTAAATAAAGGGATTTCTTGTTATGGCCCATTTAAAATTGTTTGTGCAGTGAAATTCTGGTTTTGTAAACATTCCATTTTTGTTGACATTTGGAATTGAAACCCATCTTTATTTCATTCTAGTACTGTGACTACATGGTGATAGTGCATGAACCTGGCCCATTCATGAGTCTCACATGGATTAGAGATGGTTATTTCTACATTGCTTCCAAATGATGGATGAAATTCATACAACGTGGTGGTAGTTAGGCAATCAATATTTATAAGCATTTTACTATTATTTTTTTTTTTTGCTGACAAGTGGAAATAAAAACAATAATTTCTGCAATGTCTTAGAAAACAAACAATTCATAATTGAAAATAAATCATGGTCATAAACTAATCCTGTGGAGACTCTTTGTCACAGCTTTATATTTGAAATACACATTGGCAAGGACTGAGTAGACTGGAATTCTTCATAAAATCTTTTTAAAATAGATGCATGCTGCCTTATATGATGATTTTTTTAAAAAAATTGTGTCTTTTTAAATGAGGATATGACCATTTAAACAAAGGAAGGCTGAAGAGTCAAGTAATGCAATGAGAGAGAAGAATGCTGAGCTCAATCAAAGAGAGCTCAATTTACTTGAGGAAGCTAGAGAGGAGTTTCACCACGTGTAGCAATAAGAGAGCAGGTAGGCATAACTAGCTGGTAAAATATGTGAAGTGAGTGGAGGCTCTGTCTTTCCACAGAAAGGATGAACTGAAATAAAACACATTTCCCAGTAATCTGCGTTATTTTGTGCTTTCTCTTATCGGTGAGAAAAAACTATGGTGCATTCAGAAAGTTTGGTACAAAGCCTATGTGTTGCTGTATGTGTTTTTCCATGGCCATTAAGTGTCATCTGAAGAAACATAAATAGAAAAAACCCCAACCAACTAACCAACCAAACAACAAACCTGGAAAATTCACACCTTCAGTAAGGTCTGAGGAAATCTGATTGGACCAGGACCTCTGTCTGGCAGGGGCACACATGATACTGCTATTATGGTGAGGAAATGTTAACACCCTCCAGAACCCAGCGGTAAAATCATAGAATCTTAGAATCATAGAATAGTTTGGGTTGGAAGGGACCTTTAAGAGTCATCTCTTAAACAACCTCCCTGCAATGTGCAGGGACATCTTTGACTAGATCAGAACCCTGTCCAACCTGACCTTGAATGTTTCCAGAGATGGGGCATCTACCATGCCCATGATGTGGGCACTTTTGGCTGTATTCCCTGGAAGAAATCATTCGTGTATAACAGCAATCATTCAGCCAGCATCTGCCACAAATGACTTAGAACAGTATTTCCACCAGTCAGTGTTATACTCACTTACTTGTGTAGATCAGCTTGTAAAGTAATTTCCACCTACATATGGGGAAAGCTACTTTCAAATACAGCCCTGATACCCAGCACTAAACAGCTCTCCTCTCAACACCTTTCACTTCAGCACATTCTAGTTTGCTATTTTTTATTCCCCCCCCCCCCAATGTAACTCTGTTCATTGTCAGGTAAGCTCCTTTAGCAGTCTTCCACTGCCAACAGCACTTTATTAAGAGCAGTTTCTAAACTTTCCTCACGGGATACTTTTTTACACACCATGAATTTTATTGGCAAAGCACAAAGAAACTTTCTATTTTAAATACGAAATTGTAAAGCATATTTTACCTTCTTCTTCATGTCTTAGCACTTCTCAGAACTCTGTGAAGTGAATCACTGGTCACATCCACACTGTGTATGCTTAGTCTGGATCTTCCTTGGCGTTAATGTAATACTCCAGTGCCCTTAAAAAAAAAATCTAATTTTTGTTTTGTTTTGTTATTTTTTTCCATTTAAAATTGTCTAAATGAAATAGCAGCACAGAAGTTGTTTTTTTAGTTAGAGAGAGAAGTCAGAGAAGTCCCTGGAAGTCCTGGTAGACAAGAAGTTAACCATGAACCAGTAATGCAGCCTTGTAGCAAAGGTGGCCAACAGTCTCCTGGGCCGCACCAGGCAGAGTGTTGCCAGCAGGTCAAGGGAGGCTTTCCCACTGCTCCAGCCCTGGTGAGACACGTCTGAGTACTGGGCTTCCCAGTACAAAACAGACATGGACATGATGGAGTGATTCCAGTACAGGGCCAAGAAAATGATTAAGGGATTGAAGCATCTTTCACATGAGGAGGGACTGGGAGAGCTGGGACTATTCAGCCTGTAGAAGAGAATGCTCAGGGGGATCATATCCATGTGTACAAATACCTGATGTGGGACACAGACAGGAGTGTTAAGAAGATGGAGCCAGACTCTTTTCAATGGTGCCAAGTGACAGGACAAGAGACAATGGCACAAGCACAAGCTGAAACACAGGAAATGCCAATTAACCATAAAGAAGCCTTTTAAAAATTTTTTTTATTATTATTATTATTTATTGTGATGGTGGTCAGACACTGGAATAGGTCATCCAGAGAGGTTGTGGAGTTTCCATTCTCACAGATATTTAAACCTGACGACACAGCTTTGGGCAATCTGCTCTAGCTAACCCTGCTCTTATCGTGAGTTTACACTAGATGATTGTCCGAGGTTTCCAGCCCCAAATATGCTGCGATTCTGTGACTGTAGGTTTGGGACTGTATGGAAGTGCAAAACATATGGGCATAGTATTAGATGCAAACTTGATAGAGATTTTTCTTTCTTGGAATTGAAACTGAAACTATCCTCCTTAAGAGTACTTTCTGTAAGTTATTAACTTTCTTTTTACCATAGCTTTTCTACAAATATGAAGATTCTATTTACACTAAACTACTCCAACTCTTTCTATATTTTAAATCATGCATACTATAACTCTGACCATTATTTGACATTAAAGGTGCACATTTCTTAAGAATCAATTGATTTTCAGAAAAGAAAAATGTGTTAAACCAGTGTCAAGAATAATATTGCACATAACATCACTTATCAGCACTGTGAGGGACTTTTTCCTGTTATACTGGAGTTATGTAATTTGTATATGGTTTCTTTTATACAGTTCATTATCAACCTTCTGTTCTCATGTAATGGGGAACGTTTAGAAGCTATTTCTGCAGAAAAAAACCCCAAAACATTGTTTCATTTTTTGATACATCTCAGCAAATATTCTAATCTATATTTTCTCTTTAAAAAGAAGAAAGCTTTTAGCCATGAAAATTTGAATTATTATTTCTCGATAGCAGCTTGACTAAAATTCCAATGGAAAGTGAATGGAAATATATTCACTGACTTAAGTGGGTTCAGGGAGTAGTCCCAGTCCAGATTTCTTGATTCTGACCAAATTTGTACACTTTCTAAATACAAAGCTGGCAAGAAATATTTAGTATTTCCTCCTACTGTACATGACTATATAATACAGCAAATTCATATGAGCTCAGATCTTCTTCTATCTAAAATAAAAAGAGTCAAAGATTAGACCTAGCTGACTTTAAAACACCTACACATTTTCCTTTGAATAATTATCAGAAAATTGTTTATATAATTTTGTAAGTATATAACTAGCTGTTAGAACTCAATGGGAAAATATTAACTGCCTGAAAGCACTATTATCCGTGTAAATTGCCTTTTTATTTCTTTTCTTTTCCAACATCTCATCTGTTATCTGGAGCAGAATTTCACAGTGAAGTAGTTGCTGAATTTTTTTCCATGTTCTTTCCCATGCTTTAAATGTGGTGGGATTTTTTGTATGAGTGGACAAACTTAACTGTGGAAGAATATTTCCCATAAATTCAAACATTCATTGCAGCAGGTGTAGCTGAATGTCATCCAAAAAATAGGTAAAAATCAAAAAACTGAGGTAGAAAAACCTCTTGTAAAAATAAAGTGTATGTAACAATGTAACTGAAAAGATTATGAGATATAAACTGTGATCCTACATTCACATATGGCTAGAAACAACTCAGGACAGGTAGATACTGGAAGATGTCCAGGAAAAGCAGCCCAATAAAAGTAAGTTTCTTCAATCTGTCTCCAAACTAAAATTAATATCAGCAGTTCATAACTATGGAAAAAGCCATCTGCTAACTAGGAAACATAAGGTCCACAGAGTCAGTATCGTACAAAGCCAGAGTCAATTAACTTTTATTTCATAGAATCATAGAATCATAGAATGGTTTGGGTTGGAAGGGACCTTAAAGACCATCTAGTTCCAACCCCCCTGCCATGGGCAGGGACACCCTCCACTAGACCACATTGCCCAAAGCCTCATCCAACCTGGCCTTTAACACTTCCAGGGATGGGGCCTCCACAACCTCTCTGGGCAACCTATTCCAGTGCCTCACCACCCTCACAGGAAAGTATTTCTTCCTAATATCTAATCTAAATCGACCCTCCTTCAGCTTAAACCCATTACCCCTTGTCCTGTCACTACACTCCCTGATAAACTGTTTGGTTCCCAAAGATCTGAAAGTTCTACTGAAATGAATCACAAAATATTGAGCAAACTTAACATCATAGAAACAAATTCTGATATAATAGAAGAATTATGTCTTTTTTATTTATTGTCTCCCAGTAGGACTTCCTATCTTCCAGAAAGTCCATGGAAAAGTGAATCCATATTCTCATTACCTTTTATATCTCTTATTGCTAATTTCTGAGTTTGCTTTGAAGATATATAGTTTTTCTGGCAAAATCTTCCTTCTTATTTTTTACCATTTTTAAAAATCAAAATGAATTTGTGAGGAGCACAGAGACATAAATCTGACGTTTTAAATGAACAAATCTCAACTTGCTTCTTCCTACCCCACATTCTAGTTTCTACTTGATGTTAAAAATCCAAAGGATTATTTTTTTCTAATATAAAACTGCACTTATATGAACACACTGCCCTTATTTTGAGGCTCAAGATTTGATTTTATTCAGCTGATTTTTAATAAGAGAGGAAGAAAAACATTATTGTTTTTTGAACTAGTTCCTATTGAGTCAGCTAATGCTATTAAGCAAAGTGTTTGTATACAAAGAATATACCATGTTATTTTTCTCCCATCAGGAAAAAAAGAAAAAAATAACCAGAAAACAGTTGAGTCACTTATATATATCCCTGAAGTTGGTTAATGACGTAAATAATGTGCCAGCAGACTTTGTTCATATACAAGAGTGGTCCTAACACTCATAGTCAAAGCCTACTCTTTATTCTCAGTAAATTCCTTATTACAAATGTACTTGTCCCTGTTTTGAGTAAAGTAGGCACCTGTTTAGGTTGGTAGCCCCGCTTTCACTTCATACAGACTAACCCAAGCAAGGTATTACTCTAAAACACACAGGTCTCAATGAGATTTAAACAAATCAATTACAGCTGTGCAGCAGCTGTTCAGAGGTTCAGCAACCCACAAGTGTTTGTAACTGACGTGCAGGGTGTGATAAACCTTTTGGGCTGGAGCATTCCCAGACAAATTATTAAGTATTGATACTATCAGGGGTCTTGCTTGACCTGCTGTAACTCACTTTACTTCACTCTTTTGGTCAAGGGATTATAAGGTGATAACCTGTTTTAACAGTAGTGCCTCTACGGATTGTACACTCAATATCAAACATTGCTTGTAAAAGTTAAGAATGAATTTACTGGAGAATCTGCAAAACCCAAGGTGTTTGTTAGACTACCTAATACCAGAATAAGAAAGAAATGTGACCAAGATCTTGAAATAGCTGTCAAAATTTTGGGATTCGTTCCTCAGTCTCTGAGTCTGAATGGGAAATGGGAATGAGAATTCTGGACAGTTTTGGAAATCTGACTGGATACTTACCTACCCCTTTAATTGTTTGTGTGTGCAAAGATTTTTATAAGTATCTTTTCCAAAGTTAGTGCAGTTTAGTATCTGTAATAATATATAATAATTGGATAGATAAAATAGCTAATACTTCTAAGCGTCTGAATCTGCAGTATGTAAAGACGCTTACAGCCTTCTTTAGCTAGTAAACCAACATCTCATCCCTAATTACACAATAGCAAGTGCTTTAGGCTATGCCTATAGATTATCTGAACTCAGACATATTAAAACTACCTTGAAGCCATGAAAGGAATCTTAGAATACACTTCTGTGACCAGGTGGAATGTGAAACATTTTTAGCAGCTCACTGTAATTCAAACTGTTGATTCAATGGCAAAATTAATTAGAAATATTTTTTAAAAAAAAATGCTACTACCTAAGTTTTTGTGGAGCTCTTTAAGGCACACAAAAAGTCAGTAAGATTTGACACAGAAATTCTGATGATCTGTACATTCTATAAGAATAGTTCTAAAAGAAATACATTTTTTCCTGAAGGGAAAAGGCAATAATTGCTTTAGGTTTGACTTTACAGATTGTTCTTTCTTCTTTTATTCTCCACTAATTTTCTGTTTTCATAGACTTTAGAGCAGATAATGCCATATTGAGACATGTCTTTCAGTTTTCAAAGACCGAAGCTCAACTGTCCTTTTATGTCACATCAGTCATTTATAGGCATCTACTTCAAAAGCAAAAAAAAAAAGTCTTCTTGCTTCATATCTGTCTACAACATTTACAAAAAGATTTTACTGCTCCATTTAATGGGAGGCTATTTGTTTCACTGGTATGAAAACTGACAACAAAGATGTTTCTAGTATAGAAATAGAAATAATAACTAAACCAAACAAGTCTGGAAACAAAAAGTAAGAAATAATCACACATTTTTATGTTCTCAGGAAGTTAGCTTACTGTGGTTTATTTTTCGTTTTTAATATGAACAATTTTTCTTTTGATTTCAGTCCTATCAAACAGGCTTCTCAGACACTACACACACAAAAGTATTATCAAATTGTATAGACAACAGATGCTTGATCCCTTATACCGCAAGTACAAGATGTGAGGAAAACAGGGGTTTGGTGTGTTGGAAAACACTTTTAGTGTTCCATAGGAGTTAAACCCTTTTTCCAGTCTCCCTTGAGGTTTCCCACTGTGACTACTAAATTGCAGCATGTTTTGCTGAATATGGCAGAAAAATGAAATAAATTAAAGAAAGATGGAAAACAAAACAAAACAAAAACCCACAAGCTTCCTTCATATTTGACAGTTAATGCTTTGATAGCATAACACTTGGAGTTCCATAAACCACAAAATAAGACAGGGAGGTACACCATCGTCTTGAAGTGTTTCCTTTAACACCTGTTGATAGGATACATCAAATCAGGTTTGGCAAGAGAAGAGAAAGACCTACACAGGAGTAAAGGCACTTAATGCAGTTTGCTCTAAACTTGTTCCATGACCTTAATTTAGAAATATTTTAGCAGTCATACAAATTTCTACCAAATTTTAAAATGTCACGTATTGCTAGTTTGAAACTTTTTTTTTTGGTAACAGAAAATAATTTTCTAAAAAAAAACTTCAGAGGACTTGTGCGAGTGTGGAAAATCCAGTGTTAGCCTTGCTTATATTTGAGACAAACTCCACAGTTCCTTCAGCATGATTACATTGATTTGTCTGAAAAAAATAGTAAAAAAAAGAGGATGGATTTTATTGGAGCCTTTTCTATAAAAATAATTTTTTTATTGATTTTAAACACAGGCTGGAATAAAGCTTATACATTTACATAAACAAAGATGTTAAAGCCAATGTTGTAGAGACTTTGGATAAGTCACTAGTGTCTCCTGGTTCCTGTGTGTTGGCTCTTAGGTACAGAGTATTTAGGTTTGTACCTTTGGATGGCTTCAGAGAGGTTATCTCTAAGAAATGTGTGTCAATTCTGAAGTACCAACTGATGAAGAAAAATATTCATGGGATTTACCTACATGATACCTGGCTGCTGTAATGAAGTAATTTCAGCAAGTTATCTGTCCAATGCCACTGGAGAAGATGCATTTTTGTCCAGTTTTGAGATTTATTTGGGTCAAAGTATATTTTGAGAATATGCTTTCAACATATTGTATTGTATTATTTATGCTCTGAACCATATCTTCAGAAAATCCTACCTTTGAAAGTTTAAATTTATAGAATGTATGCTAAAGCTCTGGAAAAAGTGTGAGGCAGGCTAAATAAATGGTAAGGAAAGAGGAAACAAAAAAGCAAAGGGAAATGGTAAGGAAATGGCAGTAAATGGCAAAGAATAAAACCAGGATTATATATATGTGTATATATAGAGAGAAATACATTCCGCTATAAGAAGATGGAAGCAGAAGGGAGAAATGGAAGAAAAAATACAAGTTGTGAGGGGACTAGAAATCAAAAACAGTAAAAGTTAATGAAAATGAGTTGTCCTTGTCCTATCACTGCACTCCTTGATGAACAATCTCTCTCCATCTTTCCTGTAGGCCCCTTCAGGTATTGAAAGGCCACAATTAGGCTGAACAACCCCAACTCTCTCAGCCCTTCCCTATACGAGAGATGTTCCAGTCCCCTCATCATCCTTGTAGACCTCCGCTGGACTCTCTCCAGTAGCTCCTTGTCTGTCTTGAACTGGTGAGCCCAGAACTGGACACAGAACTCCAGATGTGGCCTCACCAGGGCAGAGCAGAGGGGGAGGATAACCTCCCTCGACCTGCTGGCCATGCTCTTCTTCATGCGCCCCAGGATACCATTGGCCTTCTTGGCCACAAGGGCACATTGCTGGCTCATGGAGAGCTTGTTGTCCACCAGGACTCCCAGGTCCTTCTCTGCAGTGCTGCTTCCCAGCAGGTCAACCTCTAACCTGTACTGGTGCTTGAGGTTATTCCTCCCTAGGTGCATGAACCTACTCTTGCCCTTGTTGAATTTTAATAGGTTGAAACTAAACTAAGATATTATTGAAACTAAACATATTATTGAAACTAAACTAATATATATATTTTATGAATAGTGGCCTTTTTTATTAAAATGGTGTCTGTGGTGGTCTCTAGAAAGTGCTTGCTTTTATTTTTCGTAATTATTCCCATGCTTAAACTGATAAAAAACCTCCACTAAATACTTTTTAGAAATCATCCCCTTTTCGTTCAGGTTTTCTGACTTTTCAGAGAAAGCAAGTACCTTTTTCATATATAGTCCTTAAATCTCCTTGTAACCTAATAATGAAAAAGATCAGAGTTTAATGTCCTTCTTCTTTTTCTCTTCCCCTTCAAAAATTATACCAGGCTTCCTGAATATGTTTTCAGAAATCTATTTCAAATAATTTATAAATGGCAGAAGAACACAGGAAAAAAATTCTCCTTGGATTTTAACATGCACTGATTGTAACCATATTTTATACTATAAAGCATTCCTTTCCCTTTCCTTGGATGGAAAAGCAAAAGCTAATTTAATGCCTATTTCGAAAGTATTTTGTTGTTGTTTTACTTTCTAAGTGGTTCCTTGAATTTTGTTCAAGCCACTGAGGAATCAAAATATAGCTCTAGCTAATCTTTGAAACTCACATGGAATGGCTGGTAATGACATCTGGATTTATGCTTTTGAATAGTGGGTTATTTTCACAAATTACCTTCAGGTTCCTTCACAAAGAGATAAACTTTTAGCGTCCTATCTCTTTGACAAGCAGAATGACTCACTGACAAGATCCTATTAACCTCTTTTAAATTAAGCTCTGCCATTTGTGAGGCTGCTTGGAAGTGCTGGTTTAGGGAAGGGAAGCCCATAACCAACATTGTGCTGTGTGAAACAGCAATTTAATGGAAAAAGTCAGATGTTTTGAAGGTAGATGAAAGAAGTGCCACTTAGTGAGGTTTCTTAATACATAAATATATAACAGCTTGAATGCAATAGGAAAAGTTGTACTTATTTAAAGTGAAATCTATATTTTTGCAAGATATCTAGAGAGAAGAAGAAAAGGAAAAAAAATTGGGTTTTGGTTTGTTTTTTGGGGTTTTTTTTACATTTGTCAATGTGGTTTAAATGAAGGATCAGGAAATGGAATATTGCAGAAATTGAATACATTAAAGGCTTCTAATGATTTTCATTATATAATCCTGTGGTCCATGTTAGGTTTTGCAGAGGTTTGGAAAATGGATTTACTAGGAAAATATATGTAGGGCTATTTCTTTTTTCCTTAAATGGATAGATTCTATTGGATGATAAATAAATAAAGGCTAGGGGGGTTTCTTTCAACATAAGTGACTAGGGTTCAAATTCAGCAAGTATCCCATTGAAGTAATTTGTGCTACTCTGTGCTTATAGCAACCCACATTCTTAAGTACTTTGCTGAAGGGAGACCCAAAAGGATAATTAAAAGTCTAGGGAAGTCTTGGATCATAACCACAGCTGGTGGTGTAGTTCCATAACAGATGGATTTTCATAGAAATTGAGTTATTACCCAGCCTGCCCCTACCCTACTAATACAAATCGGGACCACATAATTATATATTGCAAATTACCAGAGCTAGGCTTCCTTTGTATTACAAGCACAGAAGGAAAGAAAAGTGGCTTCTTATTTCTTTCTTTTCTTTCTCTCTCTCTTTTTTTTTTTTCCTCCTCGAAACTATGTAAAAATAAAGAAAATTGTCGTTGTATTAGAAACTCTGTCTCGGATCTAGCTTCATTTCACCTAATTTTGGGCATATCACTTTTAGGAACATAATTACTGTAAACACTTTTTATAATATTTGAAGAAGTTTTACTTTACACAGGGTGGTACAGCCCCCACCCCCACACCAAGGCTGATTGCATTTCTGAAATAGATCCTTACATGCATATGACCAAATGATGTAATTCTTAGTGCATTTAAGCTCATTCATAATTATTTAACTTGATTTTCCATCTGACTACAGACCAAGTGCAATCTGATATATTTTTGCACAAAATATAACATATCAAATTAAAAGGGTATAATATATTCCCTTTACCTAGAATAGCTATCGTAGGGCCAATAAATGCACAGTCTTTCTTGCACTGGTGTGCAGGTGTGTAGTGGTTTTTGTTTAGAAAATTTACAAATAAGAGTGAGAGAAGAGTCAACATTCTGAGTGACTTGCTACCTAAGACCTCAATGTACTATTCAATTGCCAACCCCCTAAAAACCCTATAAAAAGCAGTCTTTTTTGTATTGCAAGTTCAACATAATTTTGAGAAAAATACATAAAATTTAAAACTATGTGCATATAATACTCCTGTTAAAAAGTTACAAAAGTGTCAACATTATTTTTGGGAGAAAGATGTATTGGGATCAGCTGTCCAGCATAGTGTGGAATTATCGATTGCCTTTGAACTGCCATGTAGGTCACTTCTATCCTCTGTATACAAGGGCAAATCCCTCAGGATAGCTCTAGTATATTTTAAAGGGATATATATGTCACAAAGAATGAAAGTTGACCCCTAAAATGCATTAAATACCTAAAACTGATTTAAGAAAAAGCAAAATTAGTTTGCATCCATTAGTGCTTTATCTGATTAATTAACACTGTATCAAGCTACAAGACAATAATCAAATTACTTTAGAAGATAAAATTGCTTTGTGTTTTATAAATTAGGTGTTTTTTTAAGTTTACACTAAAAATATTACATAGTCTATCTCAAAAATAGACTCAGATTTAGTCCCTTATACTTAAGGAAAAATACTGTTGAATCCAAGGAGAGTTTTAACTGATTACATTTTGAAGAACTTGGCCCAAATTTTACATCATTTTGCTCTTTCTCTTTCATTGGTAAAGCACAAATTGTTGGTAATTTCAGAACAGGCTATGAAGGTATTTATATTTTAGTCAAGGAACTAGAATGTAGCAATATACAACACATATCTGTAACAGAAACTTCATTTTGCAGGTGACTCATATCTTCCAGATCTAGAAAAATCTTGTTGTGTACAAACCTCAATCTGTCTTGTCATACTTCTGAAATTTTTAATCAGTCTTTGAAAAAAACTTATTTTTGCTGTTAAATTCTGAAGACTTTTATGAGTAAAGAAACATAAACTAGCTCAGTAGAGCTAAACTCTTAGCTGATCATTCTTATTCTTCTCTGGAGAGCTGAATAGTGTCCTAATAATGCTCTGACTTCCCCCCGACCCAGGTAAAGGTGGTGGCTGAAATTAGATTCAGAAGAATATCACCACACTCACGTCTATTCAAAGCATACATTCAGAGTATACATAGACGACAATGACCACAGTGAAATAAAGATTTCTTGACTGCTGTGTACTATGAATTAACAACTTTCCTTTATGCTTTATGTATAACCTTTCTTAATTTCTACTAAATTTTCTATGAAGTGTTACTTTGTAACTACTTTGACTATTCACACTGCAAATTCCGTACCTTAGGTAGTGTATTGAAGATTTATCTGTTTGCTAGGTTTCTTTATTCTGTTCTCAGTGATATAACATATTCTTCTATACCTATGAATTATCAAGAGTAAAGGAACTACAGAAAAAAGGGGGATTAAATTTTTAAAAGAAGTGCCTTACAGCTTTTGCACTCTCAGTCTCAGCGGTTCATGGACTTCACTGAAGTGAATGAAGGAATGAATTTTATCTGAAACTAAACCCCAAACAACATAAAAGCATTAAATAATAATCAGGGGAAAAAATAATGTAATCCAGCTCAATACTAGTGCTAATAGTTCAGCCTTACACATAGCCAAATATATATGTTTATTGATTTACAGTATGACTTGGCCATCAAAGTATTCCATGACTGACCAACTGCAAACTCTGCACTGGAACACTGAGTCAAACCACAACAAATTTTTATGCTACATTGTCACCATTTTTTGTCTCTCTTTATTCCTTTATGCCTACTCTGCTTTTATTCTTATTGCCTATCTGATCTTAATTCATGCTGGTAATGTACATTTAGACCACTGTGTACTTCAAGAGCACAGACATTTAACTGAAGAAAGATATCTGGCATCAAATGTAAAGCAAACAATATGAAGCACTCTTTTTCCCGAACAATGAAATCGTGGATACATTGTACAGGAAGATAGGGAGTACAAAAGTATAAATGGCCTTAAAAGAGGTCAGGAAAATTTACAGTGAGCATGTTCTCTAGCAACTACTACTATGATTGTTCAAGAGGAATTTGTGGCTTAGGATTTTTCTAAAACACCAGTGCGTAAGGATTTCAGCTGGATCTCTAAATCTGTGGTTATTCTTGTGTTTTTTCCCTATGTGATGTTAGGCTGGAGATAGTTATCTAGACTTATTTGTTAAACTATTAAAAACAAGTCTCTAGTAATCTCTGCTCCCAAAGGTGTGGGGTCATGGCTCAGTTCAGATAATAGCAACTTCTGCCAACTCAAGGTTGCACCTATATGACTATATACTTCATCTTCTTTGTTCCTGGTCTTTTGCCCTTACCCCAAAATCACTGTAATTATTCAAATCTTATTCTTCTATTCCTGAGCACATAGTGTTGACTGCAGTTGGAAATAAAAAATGGGGTCATGGGACCTTTTTCTGATTTGTTTAGTATGGCAGTTCTTATGTAAGCAGAGAAACAAATTTAGCAGAATCTTCACCACAATAACTGCATAAAAAAATGCAAATTTGTCCATGTTCACTGCATCTTGATTAAAGTCTAAGAGTTGTTCTGCTGCATGTGAAGTAGATTCCTACAGGAGAAAACTAAACCAGAATCTTTTCCCTCAGTGTGCTTTAGATGTGCTTCAGCCATCCTTGGGAAGGATAAAGACCTGAAACAATGACTCGGATTGCAGATAGCTTTAGGTCATGGGCACGGAGGGAATATGTGTTACAGGAAACAAGAAAAAATCTAGCCTTAATTAAATGAACTGACCTGCACATACCATTTATGGAGGTGACTTGCACAAACAATTTTGGTCTACTTCTGTGAAGTCAAACCACTTGACAATGTAGAAAGGTGAAGGGCATGGAGAATACCTCACACCAGAAAGCCCCAGCTGGCTTCTGGCCAGTTGGTGCTATGAGCATTAAGGAAACCCCAACCTGCCCCACTCAGTTCCACTATTGGGAACTGCACAGAACCAAACCCAGGTGAAAAAGCCACAGAAGGCTCTGTTTAATGTCCCTTACTCACTGCAGCCAGGAGAACCTCAGAACCTGCATCAGGTTCAGAACACCCTGAAATACTTACCATTTTGCATCAATAACATTTTACGTTCATCTTGCTTCACAGAGTGCTGGATGTACTTGGCAGTGCTAGGTTAACGATTGGACTTGATGATCTTACAAGTCGTTTCCAACTGAAACGATTCTGTGATTCTATGCTGGGGAATCAAGTCCTGGAGATTTTCTAAAAAAATCTGCATCTTTTCATTAATGTTATTACTGATGTATATTGCTCATAGTTCATACTTTAAAAAGACACGCCTCATGGTGTTACTGATCAATGTATTAGAAAATGGCTTAAGTGACTAAACCACATGAGTTAAAAACGCCTGGCAAGGTTTTTTTCTCATACAAACTCTTCTTAAAATAAGTTGGGGATGATATTCAGAATTGTAAGGTGTCAAGATTTTTTTATCTTCCAGATTCAATGGTGGATTGTCTTTCTTATTTCACTTTATAACTTTTTTTTGTTTATTTTCATGAAACATCTATGTGTAATCTTTCCAAACACAGAAAATCTTCCGGAACTGAAGGCATCATGTGTGAGCTGCTGTGTAAATGCTATGAATGAATAAACAAATAGATGATTTTGATTCTCTCTCTGGGAAAACATAGGGTGAAATCTAAAATGCGTCATATCCCTTCAGTTTGACATTTAAAATATGAATGGATTTCAAAATACTTGAAAATGGTGCTCTGTGTGTGGTAATTGCCTTAACTTTTGTAATTAATTTGCTGTTCAATGCTTGTTCACAGGAGTATTCATTAGTGACATCAGCTCCTAGTTAATGCAGTATAGTTGTGCTTAGTCCATGAGAGTTAGATTTGTGATGTGGGGAGATGAGCTAACCAGGGCCATACTGTTGCAAAGCCAAACACGTATTTGTATCTGTCCCTCAGCTTTAACTAACATACTTTTGCCTCTGGCACTAGAAGTTTTATTTGTGAAGCCAAAGTACTTTGGCAGTCAGAAAAGTTCTGAGTAAAAGCTGAAGAAAGCTTTGAGCATTTCTTAAATTAACTTTTTTAAGTCATAGCCAAATCAGAGATTTAAAACAAACCAAAGCATGTTAAATGACCTCATATGATATTATTTTGTAATATTACTATGCAACTATTTTAACTTTCACCATGATTACCATTATCAACAAATTTTGAAATTAATTTTACTTATTTTAAAAACTCTACATTGTTGCTCATGTGTAAAATGCTGTTGGGATGAATAAGTGAGTGAAATTTCTGTTCTAAGGACAAAAAAGTACATCCCCCCTAAAATTCAAAGCAGCTTGTCAAAATCATATGAATTACTGAATGGGATTTAAAGAAAAAATAAGGTCAGGGTATGGTTGCAACTTCCAGAGAAAATTAATGGCAATTAGGTGCTTGATTCATGTATGTTTTCAAAAAACCCAAACCATAGACTAAATTTTCATGGAAACTGAAGTAAAAAAACCCAACCCACTCACAAAATAAAAAAAAAAAAAAAAAAAAAAACCAAACACCTGAGAAGAGCTTAGTACAAGCAGAAAAACATAAAGACATATTAGTCCTCCATTAATTAAATGCCTTCATCTCCACTCAGGTGCAAAGCAGCATTTGCTACTTCTGCACCTGACTGTGTGAGTGCCTACTTCTCTCAGAGACTGGTCATTTCTGAGGATCTGAAATGGTCACCTACTCCAGCTCACAGCCAAATCACCTATCCATGCAGCCACCCCCACACTGCAAACATCTAATGATTCTTTCCTCCAGTGGCCTTATTAACATAATAAGCAGTAATTAACAGCACCTGTGTCTAACCAGGGTTTAGCTTGGATTTTACTGCTTCTTGTCAGATCTTATTTATTTCTTTTAAGCTTACAGTTTAGCCTGGTAAAAGCTATTATCTCTCCTTACAAAATGTTAGCATGACCTCTATCAGCTTTCTCTTCCACAGGTCAAGGAACACCAGTAGTTCAATTGGTCTTCATAGAATATATTTTTGAAACTTCCAATGACTCATACTGTACCTCTTTTAAAAAAAGCTGTCTTTCCTCATGTCTTTAAATTTGTTATACATGCTTAAAAATTCACATACTGGGAAAAGGGCATGTATTATCCTTTTATAATAAATGTCTATTTATGTGGGGTAATTTCCAGCATAGCTACAGCAATCGAATTATTTTACTCTAGCTATGCTTACATAACTCCCCCATGTGGACAGTCAATCACTGAGTAAATCCAGCTGTCCTCAAGATTAATTACTTCTAAATAATAAAAACAGTTTTGTTCCAAAATAATTTTGACAGTGGGGAGTCATATCAGAATAGTTTAAAGTGGACTAATTATTCTGCCATTTTTATGCCTGGAAATTTATCCATGCAGACAAACCCTTCAGTTTATGCAAGCTCCTTTACATAGTCAGTCCCACAGTGGGAGCACAGCGTCTGTCCTTCACTAGGGAGATCTTTTCCTTATGCCATAGGTGTCTGTGGGAAGAACTACCAGAAAGAATAACCACAGCATGATTATGAAACACCGTGTTTTGATTTCCTTGTACTTGTATTTTATTCTCACTACTTCAGCAGTTTCCCTGACTGATTTTCTTTCCCTTCTTGCCACCCCCCCTTTTTTTTTTTTCATTTCAGTTTAATTTCCCCATTCACTTTAATTAAGCTCTCCCCAGGCTCGCATGCTTGCAAGTTCTTATTTATTTATTTTACAGCAAGCAGACTAACTAGCCAGAATTTCCCCAAATCTCTAAGCTCTCATTAAAATCTTCTGTCAAATCCTTTCATTTTATTTTTAGCGAGACAGAGCTAGGCATAAATTGGAACAAAAGAAGTAGGGGGAGGAAGAATTACTCTATATAAATAGAATAAATTTATGACTACAAAGAAGCAGAAAAAATAAAATAGAAGGGTACACACAAGTTGTTATTTAGATTACAGAAATAAGGAAGTTCTAATAAACCATTCCCTCTCCGGTCACAACCATCATGTGCTCCTTGCTCTTTTCACTCCATCTTTCCATGGTCTAGAAGAATTCACACAGTAACCCAGTCTCAGTTTCTACATAATTTCTTAGTATCCTTCTGAAATTATCCACGTTTCATGTAAAATCACTGCATTTATCATTGTCCTTACTATGTAGAGCAGTCATATGACTACCATCTTGTGGTGGGAACATCTGGGTGAGTGTAAGGATTTAAGCACAATCTAGCTTAGAGAAAGATATGACTCCCATTCAAATCGAAAAGAAAATTACTGGAGACTTTCTCTTACCTGCTCTCCACTCATGACTATAAATTTTCTTGGAAAAAAGCAGGAAACTCTCCACAGATTTTACCTCCAAATTCTCCACCAAACTCCAAGAAGAAAGTACATGCCTAAGAATTTTAAGCATATGTTATTTTTATCAACATACAATAGGTAAAATAAATGAAAAAAGAGAGACCAGATCTTATGATTCTTCTCAGAAACTTCTCCACAGCAAAACTGGAATGATTATCATGATTTATGATTCATTGCCAGCTCAACATGAGCCGGCAATGTCTACTTGCAGCCCAGAAAGCCATCCGTATCCTGGGCTGCATCAAAAGAAGCGTGACCAGCAGGTGAAGGGAGGTGATCCTGCCCCTCTACTCCGCTCTGGTGAGACCCCACCTGGAGTACTGCGTCCAGCTCTGGGGGCCCCAGTACAGGAGAGACATGGAGCTGTTGGAGTGAGTCCAGAGGAGGGCCACGAAGCTGATCAGAGGGCTGGAGCACCTCTCTTCTGAGGACAGGCTGAGAGAGTTGGGGTTGTTCAGCCTGGAGAAAAGAAGGCTCCAGGGAGACCTTCTAGCAGCCTTCCAGTACCTAAAGGAGCCTACACGAAAGATGGTGAGGGGCTGTTGCAAGTGCATGTAATGACAGGACAAGGGGTAATGGGTTTAAGCTGAAGGAGGGTCAATTTAGATTAGATGTTAGAAAGAAATTCTTTCCTGTGAGGGTGGTGAGGCACTGGAACAGGTTGCCCAGAGAAGCTGTGGATGCCCCATCCCTGGAAGTGTTTAAGACCAGGTTGGATGAGGCTTTGGGCAACATGGTCTAGTGGAGGGTGTCCCTGTCCATGGGGCAGGGGGGTTGGAACTAGATGATATTTGAGGTCCCTTCCAACCCAAACCATTCTCTGATTCTCTGATTCTATGATTCTTTGTTTATGATTCTCCTATGACTTTTGTCAGGCTCTGTGGTAGTGTTCTTATCTGAGCCAATTTGAATTAATGTTTTTTGTGGTTTCACAACACAGCACATCAAATGTTTCAGTAAAATCTAAATACATTGCATCTGCTATGTTCTCTGAAACCACTAATCCTGTAATTTTATTAAAAGTAGCAATCAGACTTGACTAGAAAGATTTAAACTTCTTAATTCAATGTTCCTCATTGCTTGAATTTCAGTTATTTCTGTCATGAGTTGATATTCTGCAGCTATATATTTACACAGTTGCTTAAGACTATTTTGATGGATTTGAATTTTATGTGATAATTCAAGGGTCATTGCTCACCAGCACAGGTAATGGAAAGCTAAATACAGAGTAATCATAACTTATCTCCAATAATAATAGTAATGATTTTATTTTGGTTCAGCTATTTTTCATAAAGGATATTTCATGCCACTGTATTTGTCATTTATTTTAATATTTTAAAGGTTAGCCTTTATCGATTACTTTGATAAGGTAAGTATGGAATTGCTTATTAATGAAACAGTTACTACAAGGAATATTATTTTCAGAGGAACAGTACTGTAGTTCTCAGATAAACCTCTCTTTTCATTATCATAAACAGTGAAACTGTGCATTTGCACAATACTGTGTCCTAATGGAAGACCAAGACACATCTTTAGAAGAAGGTACACTAAGCAAAGTGGCCAGCCTTGGTTTTTAATATAAGACATTGTACAGTATGAGGAAATAATACACTGTTTATGTAAAATAATGCATATTTTAAAAATAAAATTTATATTTAGTCAATTTTTCAGTTAGACAATCTTGATTACTTGATCATTATTTATGAGCACTCTTATAGCTGAAACTTTCAGCTAAAGAAAAGAACTAAAACTTTGTTGAAGTCATTGGGCCTTAATGTGAAGAAACATTTCCCAGATTCTTTCAACACAAATAAAAAGTAAAATTACAAGCAGGAAGTGAAATTAGTGGTATCTTTTATGAAAACTTTGTTTATTCCCTGCCCACAAGTCCTGTCCTTTTCCTCCTGTTCTTGACCATCATACATCACCAGTACTAACTGATGAACCTTGCTATCTTTCTAGCATATTGACACTTTCCTTTTATTTTTCAACAGCAAAATATGACAGGAACATCAGCAGGACAGTGAAGTTCTTTCATAAACAGAGACTACTTAGAAATCATTAGAAATCAGACTGGATGTCCACATTCATGCTGCTGAAATAGAAATACAACTGGGAGGTTAGATGTTTGGTAAAGAAAGGTAAAAAGACATTTGAGTGAAATACACTGAGTTATGCAAGACCCCAAAGAGAAGGATCACAGGAGACATCAGAAGAATGAATTGAGATAGTCTTATGGTAATAAAGTAAAAGGAAATGTAGCTGCTGTCAAAGCTATAGAAGATGTTCTCTCTCAAAACTAATGTAGGGAAATTACAGAGAAAGCCAGCAACCTGAGGCGATCAGAAGCATTTTATCAGCAGCATAGTGAAGCGAACACCGGCATGACAAGTATCACCTCTTCTTTCCTTTCATATAATGACATTTTAGTTAAAAATTCTCTCATTGCAAGTGTATTTCGACAGAGATAACAGATAGAATTTCCTTTAAATCTTCTTAAACTGGACCACTTCCATGTGGCAATAAACAAACTTTTGGAACATATGAACAAATACAAGCCACTATAGAATTGACAGTGTTCTTCTATGAAAAAAATTGCTGACAAAGTGCTGAGCAGTCAACAACCTGTTCACCTGCAGAGAATAAAATTCTTATGAAAGCAGTCCTGTGTCGCAGAATGAAAAATATGAAAAATTTACGCATATATGAAAGATAGATGTCCATGGTACTTGTGTAACAAAATGTAGGCATTATTCATGACATCACAGCCCTCCTCTGATGTCTCCCTAAATAGTCTGTTAGAGATGTCGTGAGGGAAATACAACTTTATCTAACAAAAGCACTGAGCTGTGATGTCCTGTGTGCAATTCTGTTTGTTGAAAAGGATGGAAATTCTAAGCAGGAGTCTTGTGAGACATTACAAGTCAGATAAAAAAAAAAGAGAAAACGAAATTAAAAAAAATGGAAATTGGAGAGAGGAAGACCTTGGAAAACGTCTTCATGTTTATATGTGTATTATTCTAAGTAAATATATAATACATTTGTACGATTAATTGTGTATGAAATGTTCATAAGTCTGTCAGAAACTATTAGCAGATGAAACAGGTAGCCTGCAAACATATAGAAAGTGAAAGTGCTGGGATAGGAAACCTTTTGAGTGAGGAAGAGACAGAGGCCAAAAGCCTGAAGAGAAATCTTAGGGAACCAGAACTGTGATACAGTGCAGCGCCCGTGCACGGACAGAGAGTTAAATGGATAGATTTTAGAAATGGTATATAAGAAAGAGGGAGTGATTTTATGAGCCCTTCAAGGAAGCTCTTGTGTAGTGGAGTTGTTGAAGAGACAGAAGAGATTAGGGAAGCAGAAGAGTGATGACTGAAGGGACTGCAATAGCAATGGATGTATAGAAAGTTTCTATCTGGATTGGGCTTAAATGTCAATGTAAGATATAAGACACATCTTGAGCACTTTGAGGAGCAGTGGAGTTTCACTGGTAAAAATGACAAAGATAAATGTTGATAATGATGATAATTTGCATACATTTATAAACTAGAAGAATGTTGTCAATCTTCTAAATATACTTTGCAACAAAAGCTTTGAATTATTTTAAGATCTTCATGTTGTCAATGCTTAATATGCATTTTTTATTTGTCCTAAAATTTCTGAGTGTACACAGATTTTCAATCTAAAACAAAAAAGTGTGACAATGCTTTAGTGACCCATTGAGTGAGTTAGCTTTCATTCCGTCCAAACTAAAGTCATACTTTACTGAAAAATTCATTAAGTGATAAATCTATGAACACTGGGTATGTTATTTTATGAGTATTATCTGATATAGGAAATTATGGGGATAAATGCCTGCAAGTATTTTATACACTTGAAAATTGATTATTTTGGCAATAGTTTTAAAGTCTTTAAAACGCTTTCCTAAATTTTTCAGTAGTGATAATTAGAGTCTTGCAAATTTTGTCATTGTTGTCGAAAACTGGCTCCAGGATATTATTCTAGCTATTCTGTCTCTAGTCATGCCCTCTAGCTCCTAGTTTGATGCCCATAAAATTATGCAGAAAATGCGTTTCTACCTACAGAAATTACATACAGATTCACTAAGTGGCTTAAAGTTAAATTTTAGCATTTCAAAAAGGAAGAGACCAGCATAATAATCTTAAATCAGAGATTAATGTTGCCACTCTATCTATGTGTATTTCACACATAAGGCAGAACTGATGGAATTTGACTTCTGAGTTTAGAAGAAATTGGCAAAAGAAGCAAGAAAATCATTTTCACACAAACGATGCTTTGCTCATTTCCAGAATAAGCAAGTTTTTTTTTTTCTCCTTAGTGATATTATTTTGTGTTTGGTCGCCTCTAGATATATGAAGAGTGAAGATGAAGATATATATATTATATTGTATTTCCTAAAGAAGGATTTTATAAGTGAACCTGTAGGCATGTAACTACAAAGATAGGAATTCCAATGAGGATCCTGTAAAAGAAAAAAAAAACAAAAACAAAAACAAAACCAAAACAAAACACAACAACACAACTTGGTCTTTGAAAAAAGAAAGGTTTAAAATGTAACAGCAATGTATATGTGTGTATGCATGCTAATTTAACATACACTTAAAAAAGAGGATTAAAATTTTAATTTCTTATTAGAAAATTACAGTGCATAATAGATATGTTTAATAACAACTATTATTGTATTATACTGAAACATGTCCAATGGATGATACAAGAATAATACTCCTCATAACTAGTCATGAACTAGTACTACCTATTCTGGGTATTTGATATTTGCTGTGCAAACTGTTTCAGCAGAATATATCTCCATTGACACAAAGTGACTGGATCTCCTCCATAGCCAACGTGATACACTTCCCTTCAACACAGACAAATATAGACTGGAAATTTACTTTGCCTCCAGGACTTCCTGGGATGTTTTTTCATCCCAATTATATGAAGACACCCTGTTCAGAACGACACACGTCAAACGACGACTTTGGTTTGTTCAAACAAAACCAAAGAAAGATGACTTAGTAACAGTCCATTGAATGAGAACAGAAAGAGTAGAACCACTCAATGTTCAAATAGAACTCTGGGGTATGAAAGCCATTTATTATGACAAGTCTGTCCAAAGTACACTGGCCTAATGCCTCACCTTCAGTGCATTTCTATTAAGTATTTGAAAGTGCTGTGCACAGTTAAAGCTGTCCTCTGGAAGAGCAATAAAATCAGCAAACTATGGTTGTTAAAGACCTTGATAGGTGCTTATGGGACTTGTTTGAAGTTTGAATAATGAATCTAAAACTGTTCCCAGTGTTTTGTCTGACATGGCGTGCATGACAAAGATGAAAAGAAATTGGGTAAGGATATTTTGTTGCAACACTCCACTAGTCAGGCTGAATTATCTAGACTGTTATCCACCAGTGCACACAGTGCTTTTAAAAGTATTGTAAAAGACTCTGACAATCATTACTACTTCTGAGTAACTCTATATTAGTGGAAGAAGAAAACATAATGTTTTAGTTTTAGGTGTCAAATGCTTTCTTCAAGTCAACTATAGTTACAAAGAGGCGGTAATTGTTCACTGAAAATTCCCATACCTTAACAGAGGACAGAGGTTTGGCAAGTGCAGTAAGAGACATAAATAATAGCTTGCTATTATTCAGGTAATGATAATGCATGACCTATGACAACCTTTTGTAAAACAGAGCAGTGCTGAAGACAAATAATGTCTACAGTTATTTGTATGAAACTGATATTGCTCTCTTTTGGCATATAGATGATGAATTAAATGCAGATTAGAAAAAAAAAAGTATGTAGCCTTGCAGTTTTAAATAATAACTAATACATTTTATGTGTCTTCACAGTGCCCGACATTGTGCCAAGAATATATTAATTAGTATTAATTATTGTTACAATATCATTAAAATCAAGGTTCAGATACTGAGAGCTTTTTTGTAGCATATTTTGTACGCTGCATGTATCAATGTACTTAAGTATGAATTTGTATGTTGTATGTGTCATGTTTGGAAATGAATAGAGGTACTATACAAGACCCTTTCCTTCCAATTAACTCTGTAAAAGTCAGTAACCTTCCTTTCTTACCTCAACAGAATAATGTTACTCTTCCAATTACATAGAATTTATCTTATCTCTCATCACCTGCAGGCATAATATTTAGAGAGAAAAGCTGGTGTTAGTTTCACCCAGTCCTCAGGGAGGTTCACTGAATCACTGTGCATGTATATTTAACTCTTTACAAAGTACCTTATTCCTTACTGCAGAGGGGTCTAATGCTTAGACTTGATTTTATAGCTTTTGGATGGACAAAGTTAAATAAAATCAACCCCACTATAAATGTATTGCTCTTTTAAATAATCTGAGTTTCTAATAATCAACGTACTGCTCATTAGGCATTTCTGTTTAGTAAACCAAAATTCATTACCCAACATTAGATTAATTATATAGAAATTTTACCTAAAAAGGCCTGAATAAAATGCAGTATTTTCCACAAGTTTATCAAAGCCATAAGAAGCCATTTCTGCATTTTGCATTACAGAGGTATGTTGAATAATGAGGATTATAGTTTTTAAATGGTAGAGAGTAATGCCCAAAAGCAAAAATCAGTAATAGACAGAAATAATTTGATCTGATCAGTGGTAGCACTATTTTGTAATGCTTTCAGAGAAAGCAATATTTAATAGTGCTTTCAGAGAAAAAGGACATACCTCTTAAATGGTGTTATAAAGGTAATAGAAACTAAGCACAGGCAGAGACTATCTAGCAGAGAAGCACAATGTTAACAAAATGCCTAAACTGTACAGCATCTCTGAATATACATTAATTACATGGTTTGAGTTTTTAATATGTAACTGCAAGGTCGTATAAGTATTCCTCTTCCTTAAGTAATCTCACTTGCTTCTCAATGTCTTGATTCTAATATCTACTGTTTTTCTCAGTTTACCTTAGAAAATGTTCACACAAGGACATTATGCCAAAATGAATGTGTAGAAAAAGAGACAGTGCCCAAAGTTACTGTTCCATATTGTTTTATGTTGCAGAATTTAGTGCTAAACTAGTACCTTTTCCCAAAGAGGTAACACTTTTTACTAAGCATATCAGTTGAAGATTTAGGACAAGTGTTTTAAAAAAAAAATAAAATAAAATCAGACATTCAGCACTTGCATTGAGATCAGCATCTTTTCCCATATGCTTATTCTAAATTAGAACCATTCTATGATTCTAAATATAACTTTTACTCTTTGTGACTGAATCAAACATGTTAGGGCAGCAAAAGATTACTATATCCATCTTCCTAGGTTTCCTTTTTTTTCTCTGTGCAATTAAGATAGTATATTTATTGAGGCTGAAATGTAGTAAGAAATTAAGAAAGCTTAGGAAAACACATTAAGCCCAATGTTAGCAATGAAATACATATCATAGAATCATATCATCATAGAATCATGGCCTTGAACACTTCCAGGGAGGGACATCCACAACTTCTCTGATCAACCTGTTCCAGGGTCTCACAGTGAAGAATTTCTTCCTCATATCTAATCTAAATCTACCCTCTTTCATTTTAAAGCCATTACCCTTTGTGCTATCAGCTGGCTTGGGCCGAGTAGAAATCATATATTAAGTTTCAGACTCCAAAACAAGGACGTTGCCTTTTCTACCTGCATGAAAGATTTCCTGGGCCATGGCGATTCCTCAGCCATGCCTGAGTTGTGATCCACAGTTGTGTTACCGTGATTCTAAGAATTTAGTAATATAGAGAATGAGTTCCAGGAGTGTTCCCAGGTACTTTTTAAGTCATTAATAAAGTCTTAGCCCTGCAGAGCTGTTGCATAGTCACATGTAGATCACTCAAACTTTTTTTTTCCCCCCTAAATCTTTGCTGAGGTTAACCATATTTAAACTTCTTGGGTTACGTATATTTTTTAATAAAAAAATATATTAAAAAAATAAACTTCATATACTTTGCTACTTCTTTTGAGAATGTGGTGTGTATGTTCAGTTACTGTATTTAAGACCTATACAACATGAATCCCATCATGTTAATGCTTGTGGTTTAGTTTGGTTTTTTTCTGTCCTGTTAATTTCTTTACATTGCAAGAGTAATAGATATATGAATAGTGGCACAAATCAGATGAAGATTTATAAGAAAACTTAGGGAACCTTAATCTTGTAAACTCACCTTAGAACTGTGATAGTCACCAGTGATACAGTTTCAGCTACTTTTTTGGTGTAGTCTTTTCCATTTCCTTCTCACCTTCTTCTTCCACCTACATCAAGAAAATTAGGACTGCAGGTTCAAACAGTCTGCAGCATAATTCAGTTTTCATTCATGTGACTTTCTAAGTGACAGCCCTTTAAAAATGATCTTGACAGCTAAACAGTGAAAAAAGTAAGTGATGCATAATTTTGCGCAATATTGATGGACAGAATTTCCTCACAGGTTGCAAGTATTTGGGACTAGCCATCAGAAAAAAAGTAAGAAGGAAGTAGTCAGTCTCTATTTTAAAGTACATTAAGCATTCCTCACAATAGTTTTATAGTTTGTGTATCTAAGTTCAAAGCTGACACTAAAAATAATGAGATTCTGGGTTCAGGCTCTCAAACTCCAAGAGATTTTACAGACAAATAATTCTCAGAAAGAGCTTCTCAGCAGCTGTGTACGTAGTTGTTGTACATTATTCATCAGAACACTTAATGCTCTTTTAGAACTTTGATTCCAAAAATGTATAAACTTCTATCATTTTATTCTCAGCAGTCAGAAAAGAAATGGGTGTGGAGAGCCTTGAATGCTTATAGAAGTTAATGGAAATCTCCTGCTGATTTCAGTGGTCTTTGGATCAGTCTGTAAGTGTTCTTCTGCCTCCTTACAGTTATTTTCTATGGCTCTGAAGTAAGTAAAGATCCTACTGAGTTTTAGTCACCAAGAAATTGAAGCAACCAAATAGAGTACAAACTGCTGAAAATACTGTTTTGATGCTGATCGTGAAGAATTACATGAAGTGGAGAGGTTAAGGAGTATCAGAGAGGCAGAGAGATAGACTGGTGGAGCCAAGCTCTGCCCTCCCTGAAGCAGAAACAGGGACAGCTAACAGACCAAAGCCAAAGTGAAGGTATCCTCCCCTCGCCAGGCAGAAGGCAGCAGCCTCAAAGAGGGGAGTGAATGGAAACACGTACACGCGCGGTGTGGCAGGCGAACCTTCTCCTCCTCGCCCACCTCACCTTCCCGTGTACCCCTGTGCAACAGGTACGAGGCTCTGGCTGTGGAAGGCCACTTGAGCAAGGATATGGATGACAGTCAAGCTACTCCAGAGGTAGCACCTAGGCCCAAAACGCCCATGCCTCAGGTCATGACCACCCCAACCAAGAAGAAAAGGAGAGTTATAGTCATAGGGGACTCCCATCTGAAGGGTGCAGAGGGCCTGATATGCAGGGCAGACCCTCCTTTCAGAGAAGTCTGCTGCCTCCCCGGGGCCCGTGTCAAGGACGTCACTAGGAAACTCCCCAGCCTGGTACGGCCCTCTATTACCCACTGCTGCCCCTCCATGTGGGTGGGGATGAAGCAGAGGCACGTACCATGAAAGCGATCGAAAGGGACTTCAGGCTCTTAGGACAATCACTGAAGGATTCGGGAGCGCAGGTAATATACTCCTCCCTCCTTCCAGTTAAGGGCAGCAATGGTGGGTGGAACAGGAGGGCACAGTCCATAAATGCATGGCTCCGTGGCTGGTGTCAATGCCACAACTTTGGGTTCTTTGACAATGGGGCGGCCTACACGGCACTGGGCCTGATGAACCCTGATGGGATTCATCTCTCTCAAAGGGGGAAGAGGATCTTTGCCCAGGAACTAGTGGGGCTCATCGACAGAGCTTTACACTAGGCTCGAAAGGGGAAGGGGATAATATGGGGCTTGCCAGCGACATGTTGTGGGACGATGTGCCCAGGTTGGAGGGATGGGGAGCTGGCGAGGGCCCTCGGCCTACTGCTCAGAGATGTGCTGGATGCACTACAGCACGCTCGAAGCCTAGAGGAGATGAGCCAGGGGCCCCGGATGCAATAGGAACCAATGGGGTAACACTGGGAGAATACATCAAAAGAATCCCAGCCACCCCAGCCAATAAGTCAGCCTCATCGGGGGCACAACTGAAATGCCTCTACGCAAACGCATGGAGCATGGGGAACAAACAAGAGGAGCTGGAGACGTGTGTGTGCCTGCAGGGCTATGACATTATTGGCATTACAGAGACGTGGTGGGATAGCTCCTATGACTGGAGTGTTGGGATGGAAGGGTACAGGCTCTTTAGGAAGGACAGGCAGGGCAGGCGAGGAGGGGGTGTCGCCCTCTATGTCAGTGACCAGCTGGAGTGCATGGAGCTCCACCTGGGGATGGATGAGGAGCCAACTGAGAGCCTATGGGTCAGGGTTAAAGGGAGGGCTGAGGCAGGGGACATCATAGTGGGGGTCTGCTACAGGCCACCTGACCAGGGAGACTGAGCAGATGAAGCCCTCTATAGGCAGATAGGAGCAGCCTCATGCTCACAATCCATGGTCCTTATGGGGGACTTCAACCACCCTGACATCTGCTGGAGAGACAACGCAGCTGAGCACAAGCAGTCCAGGAAGTTCCTGGAATGTGTCGATGACAACTTTCTCCTCCAAGTGATAGAGGAGCCCACGAGGAGAGGTGCCATGCTGGACCTTGTTCTCACCAATAAGGAGGGCCTGGTAGGGGAAGTCAAGCTCAAGGGCAGCCTTGGCTGCAGTGACCACAAAATGGTGGAATTCAGGATCCTCAGGGCAGTGAGGAGGGCATGCAGCAAGCTCACTACCCTGGACTTCAGGAGAGCAGATGTTGGCCTCTTCAGGGATCTGCTTGGTAGAATACCATGGGACAAAGTCCTGAAGGGAAGAGGGGCCCAAGACAGCTGGCTAATATTCAAGGGTCAGCTCCTCCAAGCTCAGGAGTGATGCATCCCAACCAAGAGGAAGTCAAGCAAAACCACCAAGAGGCCCCCATGGATGAACAAGGAGCTCCTGGGCAAAGTCAAACAAAAAAAGGAAGCCTACAGAAGGTGGAAGCAAGGGCAGGTAGCCTGGGAGGAATACAGAGAAGCTGTCTGAGCAGCCAAGGATCAGGTTAGGAAAGCCAAAGCCCTGATAGAAATTGGTCTGGCCAGGGATGTCAAGGACAAGAAGAAAAGCTTCTATAGGTACGTTAGTGATAAAAGGAGGATGAGGGGAAATGTGGGTCCCCTCCAGAATGAAACGGGTGAGCTGGTTACCCAGGATATGGAGAAGGCTGAGGTACTCCATGACTTCTTTGCCTCAGTCTTCACTGGCAAATGCTTGAGCCACACTGTCCAGGTCACAGAAGGCAGGGACTGGCAGAATGCAGAACCGCCCAGTGTAGGAGAAGATCAGGTTTGAGAATATCTGAGGAACCTGAAGGTGCACAAGTCCATGGGACCTCATGAGATGCATCCACGGGTCTCAAGGGAACTGGTGGATGAAGTGGCCACTTGCCACTCTCCATCATATTTGAGAAGTCCTGGCAGTCTGGCGAAGTTCCCACCGACTGGAAAAGGGGAACATAACCCCCATTTTTAAGAAGGGAAAAAAGGAAGACCCAGGGAACTACAGGCCAGTCAGTCTCACTCCGTGCCTGGCAAGATCATGGAGCAGACCCTCCTGCAGACTATGCTCAGGCACATGGAAAATAAGGAGGTGAATGGTGACAGCCAACACGGCTTCACTAGGGGCAAATCATGCCTGACAGACTTGGTGGCCTTCTATGATGGGGTTACAGCGTCGATGGACAAGGGAAGGGCAGCTGACGTCATCTACCTGGACTTGTGCAAGGCATTTGACACTCTCCTGCATGACATCCTTGTCTCTAAATTGGAGAGACATGGATTCAATGGATGGACCACTCGGTGGATAAGGAATTGGCTGGATGGTCACACTGAAAGATTTGTAATCAAAGGCTCAATGTCCAAATGGAGAATGGTGACGAGTGGTGTTCCTCAGGGGTCGGTACTGGGACCGGCACTGTTCAACATCTTTGTCAGCGTCATGGACAACGGGATCGAGTGCACCCTCAGCAAGTTTGCCAATGATACCAAGCTGTGTGGTGTGGTCGACATGCTGGAGGGAAGGGGTGCCATGCAGAGGGGCCTTGACAGGCTGGAGAGGTGGGCCCGTGCGAACCGCATGAAGTTCAACAAGGCCAAGTGCAAGGTCCTGCACATGGGTTGGGGCAATCCCAAGCACAGCTACAGGCTCAGTGGAGAATGGATTGAAAGCAGCCCCGAGGAGAAGGACTTGGGGGTATTGATTGATGAGAAGCTCAACATGAGCCGGCAGTGTGCGCTTGCAGCCCAGAAAGCCAACCGTGTCCTGGGCTGCATCAAGAGAGGTGTGCCCAGCAGGTCGAGGGAGGTGATCCTGCCCCTCTACTCCGCTCTGGTGAGACCCCACCTGGAGTACTGCATCCAGCTCTGGGGGCCCCAGTTCAAGAGAGACATGGAGCTGTTGGAGAGAGTCCAGAGGAGGGCCACGAAGCTGATCAGAGGGCTGGAGCACCTCTCCTCTGAGGACAGGCTGAGAGAGTTGGGGTTGTTCAGCCTGGAGAAAAGAAGGCTCCAGGGAGATCTAATTGCAGCCTTCCAGTACCTGAAGGGGCCTACAGGAAAGCTGGTGAGGGACTGTTTATGAGGGGGTGTAGTGACAGGACAAGGGGTAATGGGTTTAAGCTGAAGGAGGGTCGATTTAGATCAGATATAAGGAAGAAATTCTTTCCTGTGAGGGTGGTGAGGTACTGGAACAGGTTGCCCAGAGAGGTTGTGGATGCCCCATCCCTGGAAGTGTTTAAGGCCAGGTTGGATGGGGCTTTGGGCAACGTGGTCTAGTGGAGGGTGTCCCTGCCCGTGGCAGGGTGGTTGGAACTAGATGGTCTTTAAGGTCCCTTCCAACCCTAACCATTCTATGATTCTATAATTCTATGATTCTTTGTGCACATACTGCAAACAATATGAACTGGGTGCATCTACAGTTTAAAAAAAAATACATATTAATGAAGCACAGAATTTCACACAGGTCAGTTCAGCCTGATATATCAGGTTATATATCCCTGGACAATAATTCAAACTGAATCCTATTACTTTTAATACTGGCACCACTGGCATGTCCTGTAGAACATAACTGACAGGAACAGCTTCAGAGTGGCTGGCCTGTTTATACAGTGACTTTTTTTTTAAGTCACATTTTTTTATGTCTGCATTCTCTGATTTTTAAGTCTTTTAAAAATGTAAGAGCATCTCTTCAAAGTATTTGCATTCTTGGAGTTATCAAAGATGTATCTCAGGTTATATATGCCTTTCTGCAAAGCAAAGTCCAAATGAGAGAAACTTACCTGACCTTGGAGTTTCCCTCCTCATTACTAAAATGGCTAGAAAGCAGAGGACACAGACAAGGGAGTATTAGGTTGAAAGTTCTCAACAGTAAGAGTTGGAAGCCAGCTTTACTTTCATTGACAATTTGATAAAATTGGCAGTTACTGGTGGTTCATTGAGGCCAATTTTGGGCTTTATTTTCTTAAGATCATGAAGGACTGCTAAGATTATCCAGTGTGACCTGCTTACCATTTCTGATCTGTGTTAGCAGGTAATCCTTCCATTGTACCAGTAGACTGTGGTTTGAGGCAGGCTGAAAGCATCTCCTGTTCCATCTGTTGAAAGAATTTTACCCATTCACACAGAAAATGCTTGTCTGTCTCAGCAGGAAAAGCCCTGGGCAAAAGACAGGAAGCTGAGAAAAGATAGAATAAACCATTAAAAAAAAATTACTGTAGTTTAAATATGTCAAATTCAGCCATTAACCAATGAGGATAATGAGCAATAACAGAGGGAAGGATTTTGCCCCTTATTGTTCAATATGTGGGTGGTCTGTTCACTTTCACATACAGCTGCTTTGTAAGCAAGCTGGATTTTGGGCTGCAGCTGCTGAAACAAACAATATAAAATGTTTTTTGGAAAAAAAAAAGAAATGTTGGTACTTCCAATAGCAGTTTTCTAAACCCCTTCTCTGCCTTGAGTGTCTTGATTCACCAGCTCAGTCCTCTTTAATAAGAGGCAGTGAAGCAAGTAAAAAAATCAACAAACTGTGTCAGTACAGGTTACAATTTTGATCAGTTCTTTAAAAAACCAGTGGAAATTCACACTGCATATTGTATAGGCTGCATACTGGTTTAGCACTCTTAGATCTTCAGAGAAGTTTGCATCCAAGAGAGATATTTGTTTAGTCACAATTAAATCTGAATTATGTAGATAGTTTTAAATAATCATGTGTGCTGATTCCACCTGCAGCATGTGTTTTAAAGCAGTATTTGATGAAACTCTGTTTTTCAACTCTTAATTATTGAATTAATTTTCTTTTCCTTTTTTTTTTTATAAGTGGATATTGTTCATTTATATGCACTGTAATTGTGTGTGAGGGTGTTAGGCTTTTTAATGTACTAAACCATTTAGTCACTGAGAAAAAAATCTGCCTCAGAAAGAGCTGATTTTCCTCATTTTACATTTTTGCTTTTCTGAGGGTAAAAACAAAACAGCAGATGGTATCTAACAAATAGCATAACAAATATCAATATTCTGATAACTGGTTGCATTTTTTGCAAATCCCATAGTGTGACTCTGCTTATCTTGTGTAAGAAGTGCCCTGTCCATGCTAGCAGCCATTCAAAACTATGGGGAAAAAATGGTTAATGACCTCATTAGATCCATATTTCATTTAATACTAGTATTCCTTTGAGAAACTGTCTTAAATATTGATATGCATAGAAGTCAGAGCAGATGCAGAGGAGCAAACATGGTCTTTATACCAACCCTGTCATGAATCTGAAGATATTTTACTACAATTTTGAGTCATGTAGTCCTGCTGTCAAAACAAAATCAGTAGTCATCTTCTCAGAGCAACATATATGAAGATACAAAAGATAAACAGAGCTTCAGAAATTTCCATCCTCTGCTGTGCAGGGAAGAAAGGAAAAAAATCCACCCCACCCCCTCTCAACTTCACCAACAGAGTAGCTCCAGAAGCTCTGCATGAAATGTTTCTGCTTCAGGGAAAACAATCTGGCCTCATCATGCCTAGTTGGAAAATGTTGTAATAACTTCCTTTTCTTTAGGCAATTTCCATAATCCAGCTATCAGTTATTCAAAGAAAGAAACACACATTATGCTACTGTATAAAACACTGCATGTTTACTAATCAGACTGAATTCTTTGAAATGAGCCCTTTCCTACATTTACATTTCCCTGTAGTGTCATACAACAGTAGCACTGGAATCCCTGTAATTGCAGAAAACCATTTGATTTCAGCTTCTTTTGCTTAAACAGAAATAAAAATATGTTACAGTAAGCTTTGTTATGATTAAATGCATTTCAGAAGCTGGATATCTTGATATGATCTTGAAAGGTTAAATGATTTCCCTTGGAGTACTCTAATTTTCATATAAATTACATTACTGAGGGCATAAACCCTATCTTCATAGATCTTGAAGACCCCATTAGCTGAATTAGTTGACAATTTACTAGTATCTCAAAGTAGCTCAATGAATCTATGAATGTCAGTGTTTCTTAAGACAAGCACTGGCTGAATTTCCATGTTAGCAGAGAACCACAAACGATAATGTCATTTTGGATAAAGTATATCAATGTATCTTTACTAAGGTTAATGAGTACAAATATGTGTAGTAAAAAACACAGATCACCATAAATCAGCATGATAGGTTTGTTATAACTGGGTATCTGTTGCTTAGTTGAATGTTTTACATGGATGGCAGAAGCAGAAGCACATTCAGATTTGGTTATGTTGCAATTAATGAAAAGCCTGTGTTTGCACAAAGTTTGCAACAGAATTTGTAACCAATATAATTCACAAAGTGTCCTGCAGATACCTGGACAACAAATATACATTTCAGAGCTTTAAAAACATATCCTTCCTTGTTTTGTAATGTGCTCCTTCTTACGGCCTCAAATAGGCATATCAGACCTGACTGTCCTAAGCAGCACACATACCAACAATAAAAAGATTTTTCCCACCCCAGAAAATTTCTGATTTAAGTTCATACACTAGAACCCATTAAAAACAGCATAGGAAACAATCTGCATTTTGAAATAAAGTACAGATTTGTTGTTATTAGAATCAGGTCATGTGCTAGGCTAAAGCCAAAGCTATGCTCAAAGTTCCTATAATAATCAAATGTTTATGAATCATAATTGATATAAAGTATATGCCTGATTTATTTTACTAAAACCAAAGGAACTTCATTACAGACATTCAATCACACCACAATGCTTTATTAACTCTTCTCTTTCAAGAGCATTGGTCATACAGATCCTGCTGCACTCTTGCAAAGACGTAAAGAGACTACTTGTGAGCTCAGTGAGGTCAAGTAAATTTTGATACTTTCTGGGCAATACAAGGAGTTATGTTATTCTCATTCATTTACTCTTGAACAAGTAGATAGTCAAGAGTAAAAAAAAAAGGATCTAAATGAGCTTGTCTACAGACTGTATTTAGAATGATTCTCGATAATGTACAAAATTACATGTTCTGAGCAGAACCTACATTGAAGAATATACACAGTTAACAGTGGTTAGTGTGGGCACTTGTTATGCATTCTTGAGAGACTTTTCTCATGCTACCAGGTCGGAACAGATTCTCCAGGATTAAAATCCATGTCCAAAATATACACTGCTACTAATCACTGTTAGTTTTAATCAGATACGTCTTACAAGATAAAAGTCTCCTTGTCTGAAAACTGAAAACAGCAAAAAACTGTTCCAAAGTCATTGCCACTGCTGTGCACAAGCACATGATAATTTACAGGCCTCAGAGGCCTTTTTATGAAAGATAACTCTGAAATTGTCAATTAATCCAGGAATAAATATGCTATTTTTGCTATTATAAGTCGTGTGAGATATTTGTCTATTCTTTTAAAGTATAGTTTACTTCAGTTTTATCTATTGGTGCATTAAGTCAACAGTAGCTTTATTAAACTGCATGGTGTAACATCCAGGAACAGGGAAATATGATCCAACAAGATCCTTCAGTATCAGGTTAACAAAACTGTGGGATATGGGTAGGTATTTGCTGTATTGATATTGATAACAACTGGAGACATCTGTTCTTTTTCTATGGCACCTGTCACAATAATATCCAGGAGTTCAGGTAATTCCATTTCAAAGATTAAATAGCTCGTATTGCCATACACACTTCAATATGCAGGCTTAGGATGGACTCAAACTTGGCTAAATACAATCTCAGTAAAATGAGACTTCTGTTTTGGGGATTGTGAAATCCATCTATCTGGATTTAACTTCCTAAGCTTCTTTCATAATCAAAACCTCCAGAGACTCATCTGGTCTTTTAAAGAGATGACTAAGAGTATAAGGATCAGATCTGTTAGACATCTCCACATCTTCAGTGATTTCAAATCCAGCCAGACAGCTCTCTGCTGGTTAGACTGTGAAGACCATACTGCAAAAGACTGGTGTGGTGCTGTGCATATTCAACCATGGGTCATGACAATCTGAGTCTTAAGTTCTATTCACTTTAACAGGATTCAACCTTCATCCCACTAAAGCATCATAACCAGTAGGTATTCTTGGCCAGCAATTCCTTCATCCTTTTGAACTGAGGACAGAAGATTTTAAGAAACGAACTTTAGCCTAGTTGTTAAATAATTTGTTTTAAACTAGAGACTAGTTCCAGAGTTCTCTAACCAGAACTGTTTCTTTGTTCATTCAATCAAAGCCTAAATGAAATGCACACACATTCGCAAAAGCTGGGGTGAGAAACCCCTGCTAAACTTTATAGCTGAATGCCCAATATACTAGGACACTTTTAGGCTTAGTTGCATCTTCAGTTACGTGCAGAAATAGCTGATAGATGTAGGTATAAGGGAGACCTGAAAAAATGATGGACTGTATTGCTAACTGAATCCAAGACAGGCTTTAGAAAACAAAGACCTAACCAAGGTCAGACTGTATCTCATCTCAGCCCACAGAATAAGATGTCTTATAGAATTATCACACCATTAATGTCTTCTGCTTTAAAAATAAATATCTTGGCTTCACCTCTACCTTACAATTCATGTTTGAAAAATATCTTCTCCTTAGTATGACATTTATCAATCTGATCTTCTGTATTTCATTGACGTTAGGCCTGTTAGAGGTTACAGTGAAAATAATTCATGCCATTCATCTTTTTTCTTTAGTATTTATCACCATAATATGTACCTATTGCTTCAGTCATTTAAGTTCACAAGATGGCTAATCAACATTTTTGTGTTCGTTTGACATGCAAAATTCCACCCTGTGGGGTTTTTTTGCTATCTTTTCTTCTATAATAAAGATGTATTATAGCTTGGGCCAGATTGCCCTCAGGTTTGAAGAAGGAAAACAAATTATTTTGTCATGTTATTCAAACCACAATGTTGTGGAAAACTGTATATTTTTTTAAATTGATACAGGATCACTCAAAAAATGATTAAATTATGATTTTGCTTACAATACTAGGTTTTTTTCCTCATTGTTCTGCACAAAATTTAGAGCAGGTCCTGTTTAAGGAAACAACACTCCTTTCTCCTCTCCCTTTGATTTTTCATGTAAATACTGCTATATTGATATCAAAGATGCTCGCTGCATCTTGTTGTAGTATGAAAATGCTCTGCAGCAATACAGAATAATTTATTGCAGTCTTAGGCAAGTGTTCATGTAAGTAAAAATGAATGTAAGTAACATTCCTTGTAATACTGAGATATTGCCAGAACTTCAATTTTCTGGATCAGACAACCAATTAATGTTCTTATTGAGAAGCAAATAAAAACTTTTGAAAAATATTACTCAATATTGATTTCAGGTATGTTTCTGATTAAAATATTAGAGACTGACAGTTCCATGAAACAATTTATCTTATTAAAAAAATAAAAATTTAAAATAATAATTTTGAAAAAATATTATTTAAAATAATTTGTCTATATTTGCACAGCAAAAAAGTAAAACTCACCTTTTTTTCTGCAAAGCTTACAAAAATTGAAGTGTTTGCTGAAATAAACCTACAGAAAACAACAGCTATGTATTCACACCAGTATCCATTATCTGATTGCTGTGGAAGATTATATACGTTTTTCTTTTTGATTCAAAAGTCAGAGGGTGGTTGAATTATTTCAAGAAGAGTTCTGTATGGCATTTCAGAGACTCCATAGCAACTGTATTCAACTTGTGGCATCTGCGCCACATGAAACTCTTCAGAGCTCTACTTCTTTGGGTTCAAGGAAGGTGTCATACGAAGTAATAATGTCATGTAGAGATTGTCGAAGGAAAACATGTCCATTATAAAAAGTAAAATAGTGCATATTGAATTATCTTGGAAGCCTAGCCACATGGAAATGGTAAAAACATTCTTTTTCTGGAAATAGCAATGAACAATGGCAATTCCTCTCATTATTTTCCCCAAACTGCAAGCACTGAAAAAACTTACTTGGTAATGTGTTATTAAAAAAGATGCCATGTGTACTGTTGTACCCAACAGCATTTCCAAGAGATACTTCTTTACTTCTTTGTCAAAACTTACAAATTTTGTACTGTTTTCCTCTAAGGAACAATAAAAAATAATCCTTATGACATGTTTCTTGCGGAACTTTGACATCATTTTATAACTATGGTATAATTTTCCTGACTAGCACTGGCTGTAGCCACCAATTATTGCAAGTGTAGCAAGCATTATCATTTACAATATTTTACAACAGCATATGTGTTTAAGAGCAACCTGGAGATAATTTTACACAAATGACTTTAACCTTCTGCTTCTTTTCTTTCCCATTTTTTAAAAAAGGGGCCTAACATTTCCTTTGCTTATTACAATATGCTCTTTCCTGTTTTTAACTTCTGCTTTATCTGGAATGACATTTTTTTACAGATAATAATTGGACCAGAAAGAAAATGATTATTTAAAAATGTAATGAAAAGAAATTGTCTGAGCAAATGACTTTCTCTTACAACTGTTCGAATTTCTGCTTCTCACCTGCAGTGCCATCGTAGTTTCATTAGGTGTCTGGTTATCAGCTTTTAGATTATGTAAAATATAAAATTTAAGCAGGAATCATAATAAAAATTGCACATTTCAGGTCATCTTTTTCGTAACAAAAAGTCAACAAAAGGAAAAAAGCCCTTTCTTTGCCAGTAGAAGACTTGAATAAGGCCATAACAAGTTTTAAACCATACCAAACACTGCTGTCATTGCTTTTATAGTTACTTTTATAATTATTTTTTGTGTTATTAAGAGTCTCAGCCATGCACGAATCCAGGGTGGCAGCCTCCTGAACTGTAAGATTTACATAAAGAGGTCTTCTATATGACCTATGGTTATGGGATATAGGACACATGAAGTGTTTCAAGTGTGTATCACACACCTAAAAAGAGGGTGAACTGTAAATATAAATCAAAAATAGATAAAAACCCTCAGCTGCTTCATTATGTGATTTGGATAGGCTGAGTGAGTAGGGAAACACAGCAATGGTGGTCTCTGCATTTCTTGCTTACTCATTTTATCAATAGCCATGAGTTTGACTCCTTGAGCAGCCCCTGAGCCAGCTTATTCACTATTCATATGACATAGCCCCCAATACAGCACGTATATTTAAGCAAACTCCATGTAGCTCATGAGGTATGTCTTGGTTATGCCAGAGTTAAATCCCATGCAAGCATTCAAAAAAAAAAAAAAAAAAATCATTTTGACAGAGAGAAATTATAGGTATTTATTTATTTATTCAATGTGCATTTCTGGTAGTGCCCTAAAAATAGGAGACGCTTCCTGAAAGAAAATGAAGTTCAATTCACAGGTCAGTGAGTATCAATATTACTACTATTAATAGAAATAATTTTGTTTCTCAAGTTCACTTTGATGCTGTAACACCTTTTTCCCCTCTTAAAAAGTGAATGATTAATTTCTTGAATAAATGCAGACTTCAGCTAAGCTTCACTGATAATGTAGCTACCATAAGCTCTGAGGATACAAAAACATTCCGTAAAAAAATGGGTGAATATTACCAACATTTCATTCTTCTACTGTGCCTTCTGTGATTTCCTCACTTCTTGATCTGCATAGTATTCAGTTATTCTCAGTGCCCAGTGCAGGTTTTGGAAACATAAAGTAAGCTCATTAGTTAGTTAGTTACTGTATTTTTAATAATAATTTGGGTTGAAAACATCTACCATTTTAGAGTTGGATCCTTATTGAACATCTTTATTTAATAGCTTTTTTTTTTTTTATCAATGTATGAAAGTATCAGACTAACCATACATGAAGAAATAAATGATGTTTTATTACCACTCATTTGGAGCCACACAGCACTCCACTGTATGCATAAAAAGTATTTCCAAAATCTGCTTTTCAAAAATTTTTAACCTTTACAAAATCTGATGTTATGTCAAATTCTGTCACTCCTGATTTTTTTTTTTCTTGCTCTGACAGATCTTACCTGCTTATCCAGAGTAATACTGAAATATAATCAGGGGATCTCAGAGAAAGAACTGCAGAAATGATGTTTTCAAAGAAAATATGCTGCTCAGAACTTCTTGGTTTAATTCATTTGTTTAGAGTTAGTGGTTTTACTGAACGGTGTTACAGACAAACTCATATAGCACTCACTAGTGATGCATTTAGAAAATGGGAAAGTTTGGCATTATGACAGGGTTTAACATTCAGAAATAGAAATATTTTCTTAAGCAAAGGTTGTAAGTCTCAATACCTCTATTTCTTGTCTAGCTTATTCCATACACAAAAGTGAGTATTCTGCTGAATTCCAATTGTTTTTCTTCTTTATCAGCTCTCCTTGAGCGCACTTCACGTACTTTTCACTTCTGATGTTATCAACTGCTGAAAGGCCCCTCCATATCAAAGTCTTTTAAGTATTAAGCCATATAACTTTGCATCAAGATTCACATATGAATGTCAACCAGGTAGCAGAAATATATGTAGTCTATGACAGAATATCTGAAGGTAAAGAACAAGTCTCAATTTGTTTCAAAGTTCTGATTAGGGATAAATTATTGAAACATTTTTGCCTTCACCTATTACAGCAGGAGACCCATTAATAGAATTACCAAACAGAAGCAGACATGAATAGGATTGTCACGGAAAACATTAACATTCTCATTGACAAAGTCTCTTATCTGGAAATTTATCTTGTATGTACTTCATAAATAATGCATAATCCATGTGTCAAACTTATTCTCACATTCTTATACCCTTTCCAAAGGAAAACACTGTCAAGTAGTTCCACAGTAGGAATTAAGCTTTTTACTGGTTTTAAACCCAAAATATAGCTTTCTTAATCATTGCTTAGCTTCTTTCAGACCCTGGATGTCTGAAATGTGTAGCTATCTACATTCCTAACATTGTGTTTCTAGAAATTGCTTTCTTGTAAGTCCACAAATGGCTCAAACTTGACTATGCTGACTTTTCGAAGTCTTCTTGTTAGGTATCTCAAATATGTAGTTGCTTCACCTCTCTCACTGAATACAACCATGTCAGAAAAAGTAGTGATGTTCCACTGTATCTACATGCTCTGTGATTGCTATGTGTCTGTTGGAAACCGTAAGGTTATACAGAAGGAGAGAGCGTCTCCTCTCCTTTAATGTATCTGGTCAAGGACTTTCTCAATGAAAAAAGAGGATAAGAAGAAAAGACAAGAATATATAGAGACAAATCTGACTGACAAATGACAAGGGAGACAGAAATGAGAACCAAACCTGGTCAGTCACACTGACTGATAAGGCTACGCGGAATGTGGGAATATTTATGTCAGTAAGATGATCTGATCGAGGACCTTGCCAAATGGGATACTAAGGAAAAGGGTGAAGCAAGGAACAAAACATACAGTCACAAACCTGACAGATTAAAGTAATGGAGACAAAGACAAGAAACAAACCTTGTTAGTCTCACTAATTGATGGCCTATCAAGAATCTGCAGGCAAACCAGGAGTTTGCAACCAATAAGGATGAAAAGATGAAGATTCTGGTATGCTGGGAGCAAGGGTGTGGGGTGTCAGTGAGACTATGCCAGCTGATGAGGGAATGTGCAGGGACGTGAAGGGGCTCAGGGAGGAACAAGAGAGTATAAAAGGAGCTAGTCACAAGAAAAATGTGTGTATTCATTATGCCTGTCTGACTGAGCCCTGCACCTGATCACTGCAGTCTGTCCTATCTTCTCATTAAACATTTTCTTAACTGTCTCTCTGCACATGTCACCCTCTGTCCCATATGCATGAGTGCCTGTGTCTTTTTGCTAGCAAGCACCACACTGGGCCAGGCGGAGAGTAGGAGACCCATGGGGCAAATAAGTGGGCCAGGCAGTGGTACTGGAGAGTTGTGTACGTGCCTGCGTTAGTGACCTTCTGCCTGTGCCAGCCCGAGGAGGAGGGGACTTGGCTGCCTGTGCTTGTGTGCATGTGAGCCCTGTAGGCAGATGCTGCTGAAGGCAGCACCTTCTCTGTGGAAGTCTGCATGACCAGCCATGTGTCCTCTGTGTGTGCGTGTGTGTGTCTCTGGGACCTGACCTCAGCTTCGCTACGGGTTGACCCTGCAAAGGGGAAAGCGGCAGCCGCATCCCTCAGCCTGGGTCCCTGGGCACCAGGCTGGGCTTCAGCAGCTGGGCGGGAGGGTCCCGGGCCAGGGCTGCTGGAGGAGACAAACAGTCCTAACGTCACAAAGCAGAAATTACTCTACCTTTACGGCCTTTTTGCCTCCTACCCTTAGGTGCCTAAATTTTCCCATACAGAGGAAATCTGGGGAGTGGTAAGTTCCCTGGGCAATTAGCCATCAAAATGTCACACGTAGATCAATGCTTGGGGAATTGCTTTTCTTTAGATTCTGAAAAAAGTGTTAATTTTCAGTTTGATGCTCTTCTGTGTAAATGAATTTTTTCTTCAGACTCAAGAGGCTGTTCTTGCATGTTTTTGGCTCTTTTCCTACACTATGCCAATCTTTGAAAAATAATAGCAGTTGTACGAAGAAGGCTTACTTGAAACTTTTCTTTATTTGACTTGAAATGAATTCAGATAACATTATAGGGATTGAGTTTTATGTGATGATGCATTTCTCATAACTTGAGAAAGTGAAATAAATGAGGAAAAGTCACTAAATTATTACTGTTTATCTAAGAGAGAAGAAAAGTTTCATGTAGGCTTTTTACTCCTTTTCACCCTCTAAGCATTAAAATGTCACTCATCATAATTTATTTAATATATTTTGCTAATTAAAATGAACTTACTAAGTTTAGATTTAAATAATATGAACTTCAAGTTCATTCAAAAAGGGAAGCATGACTTTTATTGATATTATGCCTTCCTTAAAATTACAGATTCTGACAATGATTTACACATCCTTTTACAAAGCTAAATGACATTTTGGGCATCTTGGATGCTGTTATCTTTGGGAAGATAACACTACACTGTGTGAAAAATTCATGTGTAGAGTTTTTAGCTCAGTTCAGTGCAGATCAGCTCTGTGCTTCCTCATGATGTGCGCTCCTTTTATATCAAGAATAATAGTAGAAAAAAATTCACCATGAAAATAAAAGAATATGGAAGGGAAGCATAGTTTTTGTGGTTACAATAAAGAGAGGGAGCCAAGACAAAGATTATAATTTTCAGCTATTAAATAGGTGACAGACATTGGTTTGGTAATCTATAAACAACCTCATGGGAAAAAGTAGACATCAACTGAAAATGCTAAAAAGAAAGCCTGAAGATAGAAGGTGAAGACTGACAGCTGAAGAGCAGGAGTTCTTCACAAGAATATCTATTTTACCCTGAGGCTTATAACAGGTTCTTAGCCCTGCAGGCTACACGACTACTGATGGTGTCTCCAGATAAATTATGTTGATAGATAAAGCCTACCAACTTCTTGTCCAGGACACCAAACCCAGCTGGGCACTGTGTGTATGTGTGTGTGTGTTTGGGGGCGCGGGGGGAGAGAGAGAGAAAGTTTATATTATGTGTAAAGGCAAAGTGCAAAATGTTCAGACAATAGTGTATTGAAAGGAAAGCTGTATGTTACAGTGTATGGGAAACAAAAATAAAAATTATTTTTAAAAAAGGGGAAGAATTTGAGCTACTTATCATTCTGGCAGATTCTGTACCAATCTTGTTTAGATCTGGAGCTGAAATTACATTTTAGTTTCTGCAAGCCACCTGTTTTACCATATAAATTCATTTCAACATTTAACTGTAAAGCTTACTGCCATTCCTTTACATAAATAGCATATTTTTATTGATTGTAATCTAGATCTTTCTGAGGTCAACTTATTTATTGAAGAGCATCCTTAAAAAACTTTTACAGCCTATGGGTTTGAAGAATATATAAGTTCATAGGCTCTGTTTCTAGTGACATGAAAAAGACATTGCAAGATTAACTGGAACATTGTATGCAACAATAAGAAATTACATAGTATCATTATTATAGAAATATTCTTAAACAGTAATTTTCATTAAATTTTGTGATGAGTTAGTTAGCATAATATCAACATAAAATAAGTAGCAAATAGACTGGGGGAGTTTTCAATGAAAAACACTGAGGTGCTGTATGTATGTATTAGGATACTTCCAGGAATATATTATGTACATTTTAATATTTCAGACATTCATAGAGTATCATAGTCATACTTAAAGCTGAATCACAGGAGACAAATTCTATATATATTTCTTTACTCTATATTATATTTCTTTAACAAAATTATAAACTGAGGCTTTTACAAAGAATTGTTGCACTGAGCACCCTATGTGCTGGTTTAACTCTCTGACTTGAAGGTTTATTATTAAAGCAGAGGAGTATTTCTTAGCTCTTTCACAAACTCATGTGAAAAATGTTAAGAACATAGTATGGTTGCAAAGTCAGCACCAGAAAAAAGATTTTAAATAATTAAGCTGCTTCTTGAAATGTGAAGTATGTTGCACTGCTCATACCAATCTTCACATGAACACAATGATAAACCTGAGTCCACAGCCTGCTGAAGGTTTCCAGCAGAGTTAGTTGTGGGACTTGATAGTCTTCCAATTTTATGTTTTAACCACAAGTGACAGTGCACTGGAGGAGCAAGATCAATAAAATAAGTATTATACACTTATATCATTTAAGTTGTGTCAGTATGCTGACATAGAAAAGGATCAAGTTAAGAATGTACATGTTTTTCAGAGCAGAGATTAGAAGAGCTGAAAGTTTGACCAGAAAAAAAAATACTTTTTTTCCAGAGCTTTTGGGAGCAACATAGTTGTATTAATTTCTGAAATATGGGAGCTTGGGAAAATCAAAGGACAAACAGTTTTCTACTCATTTATCTTTTATTTTTACCTTTTGGGTTACTCTTTCAATATTTTTGAAAATAGACACCAAAATCCCATAAAAAAACAGTTGACTTCTAAAATATCTGTCCAGATACTTTTTAGAACTAATATTTGAAAATAATTCAAATAGCTTGAAAATAATTTGTATTTAGAAGGAAAAAGTGCACAAAAAAAGCATCAGAAAAAATGTAATTTTTCATTTCTAAAATTCACTAACATGATTAACAGTTACTATTAAAAACATGGACTTTTAACACAAAATCTTCATCCAAGAAAATCACCAGAGTTTCATTTGTTATACAATATTCAATCATACTTCAAGATTACATGTTACAGAACCATTTATAGACTTGCAATAACACAATGGTTTGTATCTGACACTATCTCAATCTGTTTAAATCCTGACGTGACTTAAAAGCAAATTAATCACTTAGCATTTTATATATTAGCTATGTGATAGATACACTAGGATAAATTGTTCAATTTAAGAGGATCAGAACAGGATCCTTAATGAAGGATCTTCAAAAGCATCATCATAAGCTCTCTGACATTAGATTACTTGTACTTTACTATGCACTTTTCTCAGCCCTACAGACTGAATGTTCTAGGGTGAGAGCTGTAACTTCCTGCAGAAAGTTGCAGTTGTAAACATATCTGAAGAAAGAAACTGCAAAGGAAATTGAACTATAGGGGTGATTTTTGTCTAGATTTCAGTTCACATGTTATGTTAGTGCTGATTGTTTCCTAAATTCGAACACATGAATTTCTATGGTGAAGCTTGTTAAATCTCTGTAAGGACGTGTCTATTGCAGGTATTGGAATAATATAAACATCTCCTGTAGTGCTTGTCAGCCTTTTTGAAGATTTTTCATTAGGATTTCAGAAGATGTTTATATTATCTAAATCTCTGTATCTTACTGCCAGATTGCTGCACTTTTCTAATCTAGATCAGTAAGAAGACTGACTGACTCCCAAAGCAGCTACTAAAGAATGACAACAGTGAAGTCTCTGAACTCTGACCCAGGGGTCTAACATCGACCTTGTCCTTTTACACAAATTGCTACGTACATTATACACCTATGTCATTCATATTTTTAAACTGTCTGTCCTCAAAGCACAAACACAACTTTATGAAAACAAACATTAAACTCTTAAACCTCTTGTGTCTTCATAGACTTCTGGCACCTTCCAGACATCTATCTGAAATGTTCCTAACTGCTTCCTCTGGGAAGTTCTATTGTTGTCCTGAAATATCATTGTTGATTCAAAGAGAATATTTTCCATCTTCAAATAAGAACTAGAGCAGTGTGAATTTGAAAGGCTTGCTTATCTCTGTTCATACTCACTTGTAATATCATGAAAACTCCAAGATAGAGTAAGAATTTAGTTTAGATTACTTTAATCCATTCATTTTCAATTTTCCATAATCTTATTGGGACAACTGCTGGTAAAATTAGCGTGAAAGTGATTTATTTTTCTTTTAATGTAGCTCACACAGTCCTGTTTTGTTTTATTTTATTTTTTTTTTTTCTCCTCTGAGGATTTCTAAGCAGAAGTCTTGGCCCTTTGATGGATATCTTTTTGAAGTAGTTGATAAAAAATGCTTTTGGTGATTGGGAATCCTGCAGAATTTTTTGCTTGGAGGGAGAAGCAGTAAAAACTTCTCTGAATCTTTAGAACTTGTTTACTTTGAAGTTAAAGGCCTCAGTAAAACCTTAGTGAAAGTAGTCAGGGCTTCATGTTTTCCCTATATCAAGAATGGCTTGACCAATGAGCTAGGCAGTTACAAAGACATTTGACTGGTAGAAAGCTATTACTAGCTTGGTTGGAAAGTTAAATTTGGACTGAGTTACTGCTAAGTCAATCATGATCTGTAAGCCACAACTGACTTAATTCTGTGTTTTACCCAGAACAGGCTGCATAATTTAACAACCCACACTTCTCTCATCAATAGACTATGGCACACCTTAGTAAAATACAACTTGAACTTTTGTAACACTTCCCTGATTAGGCTGTCTTTTACATCTTCAGAAAAGTCTCACTGGCTGCAAGAACAGTGTGTTCAGCCTTAACCTTACGACAGGGCAAGTGCCAGAGGTATGTGGAGTGCCCAGACTATACCACAGGTTGTGCTTTCATGAAGCTATTAGGATTATTATGGAGTTGCCCTCCAGCAAAAGCAGGAGTGCAGTACACACAGCGAAAAGAGAAAACAACAGGGCAAAGGCACAGATATTTTAAAATTTCTGGGGGGGGGGGTGGGGGAAGCAATTTTGTGATGCTGTGAAATACTTCAGGAATCCTTAAGCTCTGGTGATCATAGCACACACTCAAGACGGCAGCCTGCTTCAGTCCTACTTCATAACAAACAGCGATAAGCACAAAAGCCATTCATCTATTTACTGTGTATTGAACCTACTCGTCTGAGATACTCACCTGCCAGTGTACAATGTGCAAAAGGGCAGAACAGAAAGTACTTTCAAGCAGGAAAATCTTATGTTTAATTTTCTGTCAGGGAGATTCTGTAGTCCGTTTTCTTTCTGATGTTTAGCCTAGCAACAGCATCCTGTACTACAAGGGGGTTCCAGGAAATTTACTTTAAATAATACAAAATCAAGGGCCAGAACAGAGACATGTGTACATTTCTCTCATTTAATGGGATTATAACTAAAGCAGGTCTACATGTTTATTTTCAGTATGGCATTTTCAAGTTCATTGCTATTTCAGCAACTTAAACTGGGCAAAGCACTTCAGACACAACAACAACAAAAGTCCATTGTATACCTCGAGGTAAAAATGAAAGGTAAAATGGATTACATAACTTTATGAAAGAACAGATGTAATCAATGAAAAGTCCCATTGATTAAAAATGCAGTAACATTTTTCATGTAGCATGACTAGCACATGACATACCTAAGTGCCTATGCATATCTTTATTAAGTAAAACAAGGGAAGATGAAAGAAATATTACAAGAGGGATGAAAAAGAGGTATGGTGAGAAAAGAAAGGTCTTGGGAAAAACAAATTTTATGTCTATACTGAAAAAAGTCATTGAAATACCTTTTCATGCCTCCAGTGTCAGTGACCTGAAAAGAAATAACTGAAAATGAGAGATCAGCAATTTTAATAGACACCTGCTGAACAAGTTTGATCTCCCAGAATAAATTAGATATCTAACATTTTTAACACCAACACCATTAAGTCATCCTAGAAACAGATTCTGACTCACCATCTCCTTGGTAACAGCTTAAACCATTTCCACCTGTTTGCCTAAAGTATAACTCTTAGCTGACCAGAACTATAGACCTAAATTAACAATTTATTCCTATTTGCAAACTTAAAGGTCAAGAAAAGGTCTGTAATTTTTTTTTTACTGTAATTTTTTCTGTCTCCTGCAATTTGATAACAGCTTAACAGTAAGGCTGTGTGGAAACTTCAAAACAAAGTCCAAAGGAGAGGCAAGAGGTGAATCTATCCTTTTACAGTGAGTGCGGAGTCTACTCAGGACTGTTCAATAAATCCATATCCTTAAAGAAATGACACTCTGAAGCAGTAACCATCTCATTTCAGCTACAGAAAAATAACATGAAAGCCACATCCTTGTTCTGAACCCTCAGAAAGTTATATTTGGCATATCTCAACATTTCCAGGGGTCATTTACCAGGGAATCATTTAGATAATGAGTTTTAATTTTATATCTAAGTTTTCATGGCTGTCCATTGTAAAATATTGCAGTATCCCCCCAAATACTGTGACAATAAATTTCCAGCAAAGATATATAAATATATATATTTTCCTAATGAAAAATTAAAGTAAAAAGAAATCTGTTCAAATAACATAGCTTAGACATAAAGACAATAAAAACAAGATACAAAATCCCCATTCAACTCTTTTGTCTACTATTAAAATAGCCAACTGAGCTACTGGGTTGTGTTGATCCGATTTTCAAAGTATGACATGAAGTACATAATTTTTCCTACAAATTACAATTTAAATGATAATTGAAAGTGCAGTTCATTTTTCCAAATGTTAAAATGTTTTGCATACAATTGAATCACCTTTTCCTGAAATAATAAAGATAGTTTAAAAGTTATTCTTTGATTTGAAGAAAAAAGACCTTTTAAAAATATGAAGTTAATGTCAACTCTGTTTTCAGTCCTGCAATATGAGCTGTCACAAGAGTGCTGCAGAACACAAGATACTTTCACATTCTCAAAACTTGGAGCTCTCTCACTTTTTCTAAATTACATATTTGGTGGTCCTGGGTAGAACTTGACTCCCAGTAATTAGGGCTTTTATTTGTCATGTGGGAGGCTGAGGATCAAGACCTCATTCCAATTAGTATTCAATTATTTATGCAAAGTGAATCAACTCTATCAGGAGTAATACCTTAGCAGGAATAGCAAATACACTGATAGTGACCTGGACATGGAAAGATGCTAAACAAGAAACTCAATCATTTTCTTCCTCATCCCAAAATTGTGTAAAAAAGAAGCCAACCTTGAGATATTTTTTCCCCACTTTTTCTACGTTAACCCAAATGCTACCTCTGGGATTAATAAATACAATATAATACATTCTTATGAAAAGTTTCAGTTTCCACTATATCATATAATATCATCCTTTAAAAAAACGCCAAACATACACATAACAGTTCCCAGAAAGTACCATTTCCCACTACAGCCTCTACAGAAACATGATATGTCTCCACAAATATAAATCCATCCTTCTAGACTGAAACTATAGCACTTCCAGGTTTCCCTTCTTTTCAGAAACGCTGCCTAGATAGACTTTGAGGATTGTATGAAACTTGCCCAAGATTTACAGATATTTGGTTCCTCTTCAGGCTGGTATTAATCTACTGCAGGTCATTTAACTACCACAGCTTTTCAAATCCCAGAAATGTCCGCACCTCCTTGGAATGAAGTGACAATTCTAACATATCCTGGAAACAACTTAAAACGGATGCACGCTGCATACACAGCCAGTCTGATACTTCATAGTCACAATTGCTGTGCACATTTGCGTGTAATATATGTACAACAAACCTGTCCATAGCTCTACCATAAATCAGGAGATGACAATGCTATTCTTGGCCAAGGATTGTAAGACAATGTAATACCCATACAATTTGTGTCACTCCAACACTAACAGCATTTTCAATCAGATAATTATTTTGCAAGAACCTGTTCTCTTTTAGTTGATTTCTTGTAATTACTGAAACTGTTTAAGTTTTAGAGCATCCCCTTTTAAGACTATGAAAAAATATTTAAATAATAATAATAAATCTGAAGTAGTTAATTTTGGTGGAAAACTACTGAACTATCTTTTTTTTTTTTTTAAATTATGAAAAAAAATTACAATTCCTTTTAAGCTTTTACTGGGACAGACCTTGAGCTATGACACTTTGCTTTATGCATATACCAGATGCTTTTCCCTTATACAAAGAGATCAGGTTTTTGGTGAAAAAATATTTTATGTATACTGCTTAATGTTGCTGTTGTTTTATTATCCTCATAGTGTCCAGCTGTGCTATTCACATACTCAAAGGACTTTGCAGGTATAAAGCACAAAGGGACCCATAGACTTTATTAAGGTCTTATATTTTAAGAAAAACCTTTATATAGGAAACAGGAGAATAAATATTCGATAGAAGAAAACAGATAGAGGAGTGTAAGGAAAACAGAGACAGTTGTGGTTAATACAATAGACTGTGCTCTCTGCATTCAGGCCAAGGAAACATTCATGGAACACTTTGGAAGAGAAATATGAATTACTTTGGTGGATGACTATCCAAGCACTGTCAGAGGGTATTGGTGAAGTCACAAAAATACTGATTTGAAAATGTATTTGGCGTAAGGGATGATGGCAGTTTGTATCACAAGTGATCACCGAAGCTAAGACAAAGAAAACAAAAGTAGCAGGTAAGATGGACCTTTCTTCTCAACTTAAATTTAAAATCTTCTTTGGAGTAAAATTTACTGTTTTATACATTATCAGTGTTTATACAGTTACTATAATATGATATGTATAAGTCTTTTGACAGTGTCAGAAACTGAAAGGTAGCCCTCTCGGTACAACATTTGCAAAATAAGATGTACATTCCTAACAGCTAATTCTGGTAGACTTCCAGTCAACAGTGTATGGGGAGAGGAACACCTTTCCAAATAGTAAATGAGAGCATATGAGTTAGGAGCCTATTTTCTTCATTTATTTGTACAGAGACCCTAACATAGGATACCCAAGTTTGGCAGTGTTATCACAGCCATCGAATTATGCTTATTTGGTTTGGAACCTTTATTTTAGGATGTATGTGGAGAACAATAGGCAAAATTGCTGCATATTAAGAAAGGGCTTTAAGACCTCAGTCCATATTACCATATAGGACCTTCTTTTTGAATAAAATGAAGTCTTTGATTTTCTGGTGTTTCATTTAGCATTTTCCACAATATATCTTGTTCTTTCTTCATGACTAAAATTCAGGCATTGGATATTATATAGAATTAATTTACATAGCAAAAGAATAATTTGCCAGGTAAAACCAGATTTTCACAGTATTAGATTTGGATAATAGGTGTATTTAGAACATCCCCTAAATTGTTATAACTCAAGCAAAAGCTCAAGTTTCACTGACAAGTAGTCCTCCTGTAAATTCTAAAACAAGTTTAAAAATAGTCCCTCCTTTGGATACCACCAGACATGCTTAAGATCTTATGCCATTTTCTGGCCAAGTCCAGGCCTAATTTTATATTCTTGATGAAATAGTCATCAAGAATGAATGAGACTTTGAGAGAGATGGCACTTATGCTGTGCAGAGAATAAGAAAAATCCTATATCATTGACTTAGAAGTCATATTTCCTGATATCCTGTCTAGAACTCTAAATTCAACTATATCTGATTAAAAAGAAGGAAGACACAAACTTGGCTCTGATCACAGTTTTCCTTTGAGCTGTATTCTGAAAATAATGTAAAAAGGAACAAACTCACTTATTTCGGGGTTATGGTATTTGATACTATTTTAATATTTTGTCATTTTTCATTCATTTTTACTCTACAGTTCATGATAATGTTTAAGATTACAAAACACCTACTATGCATTTTAGAAATACTCGTTCATTATATTCAGACTGGTTGTGTACCAAGAGTTTTGCTAATGGCAATAGTAAAAATGTTAATAAAGGAAAGAATTAATAGGTCAATGGTTGATTCACGTATGCATTTGCAGAAGTAATGTAAACACTTGTTCCCTTAATAAAGCATGAAGATTCTGTGTTAAATAAATATATACTGGGCTTCTATGAACATCAAAAGTTATTGACATAATTCATAAATACCTATTTAAAATTTCCTGATGTATATCATTGATTATGTGTAGGATAGTTTCTACAGGAAGATGTGGTCTGTTAAATAATTGTAAAATGGAATTAATGATGTTGAATAGTATAACTGCTGTTTGAGCTATTTTTATCAGAATGTATATGTGAGTAGTTTTTAATTTCATATCCAGACAGTTGTACAATGAGTTATTGGCAGAATCAGGACATGAAGTTATACAGCTTATCCTTTGTAGGAGGAATTTTCGGTGGATTTAAGCAAGCACTGCAGCTTCTAACTGCATAGAATGCATTTTTGGTGGAGGAATACAAGCTTAAGCATCCCTGTACAACATTGATTAGTTTCAAGAAGGTCAATGCAGCAAAGCAGTGTTATGTTAACAATTAGAAGACAAAAGTATGAATAACTGGACAATCTAAATCAGCACAGGGTAGTAAAGGTAAAGCACTATAGCCTTCTGGGGTCTTAACTTTCTTTTTATTGAACAAGGTGGAAAAAAGTAGGAAATTATAATTTTTGTCATCTTTATACTGGAGGAAGTAAGGAGTAATTAGTAATTACCTGTCTATAAAGTAACATGAAGTCCTTGGTAGAGGATGGAACAAAACCCAGATGGATTATGTCCTAGCTTAGTGCCTCAATCAGTCATTTCTACAGCAACTCCCCGAAATTATTTTCTCCCTGAAAGTCTCCTTCATTTTATAAAAATAAATCATCATTTAAACCAGTTACTACTTTCTTATACCAGTAAGCACAATTGAGCAGAGATATAGCAACGCCATTCAGGAAAAAAATGTCACTGCTAAGCAAAGTATGTAACAGTGTAAAAGTGCAGTGTTGAGATAACTCCAAAACTCTAGCAATAGTTGCTTCTGAGAAAACATCAATTAATGCTTTTCCAACTCAATCATCTGTTGACAATAAAATTTAAAAATGAATTTCTGTTGGACGGACATGAGAATGGGATATCTTCTGGAGGGACAGTATAGTAAGGCGTAAGCAATACAGGTCAGAAGGGTAAGGGCAAAGTCCTGTTCCTGGGGCAGAACATCCCCATTCACCAGTACATGCTGGGGGCAGACCACTTGGAAAACAGCTTTGCAGAAAAGGATCTGGGGGTCTGGGTGGACACCAAGTTAACCATGAGTCAGCCATGTGCCCTTGTAGCAAAGAAGGCCAATGGTATCCTGTGACACATTAGGAGGAGTGTTGCCAGCAGATCAAGGGAGGTGATCCTTCCCCTCCGTTCAGCACTGGTGAGGCTGCACCTCGAGTACCATGTTCAGTTCTGGGCTGCCCAGTACAAGAGAGACATGGACATACTGAAAGAGTCCAGCCATGAGGGGCCATGAAGATGATTAAGGGACTGGAGCATCTCTCATAGGAGCAAAGGCTGAGAAAGCTGAGAATGTTTAGCCTGGAGAAGAGAAGGCTCACAGGGAAAACTCATCAATATATATACATATCTGAAGGGAGAGTGCAAAGAAGACGGAGTCAGGCTTTTTTCAGTGGTGTCCAGAGACAGGATAAGAAGCAATGAGCACAAACTGAAACACAGGACATTCCATCTGAACATCAGGAAACACTTTTTTACTGTGAGGGTGACTGAGCACTACTACAGATTGCCCAGGGAGGTTGTGGAGTCTTCATCATTGGAAATATTTAAAAGCTGTCTGGACATGGTCCTGGGCAGCCTGCTGTAGGTAACCCTGCTGGAGCAGTGACATTGGAGTAGATGACTTCCAGAGGTCCCTTCCAACCTCAAGCATTCTATGATTCTGTGGTTTAGGTTAACTGATGGCTTTTACTTGGACTAAGGTGAGAAAAGCAAAAAACATATCAGAGTCCCATATTTCATTAATATGGCAAAACACAGTTTATAGCAATGAATAGGAATATGAACACTAATGATCAAATTGACTCCTCAGAAACAGACTAGACAGCAGCCACATCCTCACCATTTATTTGTGGTTGTGAAGGATGTTGGAGCAGAAGCTAATTTTTTATATTTTCGAAAATGCTATAAAACTGTAATTTTATATAAATCCAAGGGATTAATATACAGCAAGGTCATTCTGACATTCCTACCAGCAGGTTTGCTATTGCTGTAATCAGCACTCCTGAGAAATAATCCATGGGACACTCTTGCTACAATAGATCAGTCTCCATTTTTCTTGAGCAGGTTCAGTTTTCCCTTAACTGTGCAGCGCTCTATGCTCAGCTGGGGTCATATTTACTTCAGAAACTTAGGAACTCAGTTGATTCCAGACTCCTAGATATATACAAATTTCACCCCATGTACATACAAATTTCACCCCAGATACTCTTTAAACTAAACTCATAACTATTGTTCAGTTTCCTCATGAGACTCTTTTGCCAGACATCTCATGACAAAAATTCTTTGACTGTTCCAAAGAACCATTTTTATCTTCGTAAGTTTGTGTAGGCTAACCTGTAGTATCCTATTCCACATAATGGTTTTCAGGAAGGACTGATCTTGCCCAAGAGTTAAGGTATTTTTTTATTTTCTATCAGGAAATATGTTTGTCCATTTAATGTGGAAGCAGATTTTATCATGGTAACTACAGGAACAAGATCTAAAATAAGCCCTTAATATCACTCTAAATCTTATATTCTCTTATAACTACTTTCCTGCACATGTAGTTTTCTTACACAGAAAAAGGCCAGTGAAAGAAGATATGGATGTCAATATGTTGTGAATGTAGACATCTGTGCAACTAACTGTAATCTTGAAAATGTTTCAAATCAATCTGAAGAATAAGAAAGGGCATGTGCCAAATTCTACTTCTTTGTAATGTTATCTGTACAATTGGTACAGAGAAGACAAAGAATTGCAAAAGACCAATATTTGTGGCAATAAATGGGATCTTACCACTCTTTTTAAAAAAACATTTTGAAAACAAATGTAGCGTGGTGGGAGATATGAAAAGAATGAAGAATGTTATAATGAAGAAATCCTATTCTACCTCTGACCAAACTATGTGTCATGGAGATAGAATTTAGCTCTTTATGAAGCCACATTTCTATAACTTAAAGAAGCAAGAGAATTAGACTGTTGAATTGCTTGCCAGCTCATTTTTAAAGAGAATGCATTGTTAGAAAAATCGCTAAAGTTTGACCTTTTTATCTCTGATCCCCATATTCATGTTCATATCTGTCAAGTGACACAAAACACTTCTACTATTTTTCATTCGTCCTAGTGCTTCAGAACATAGTTGTATATGAGTAAACTGTGTGATTATCTACAATAGTCATTGCAAACACAAATGCTAAATGAGGAGTTTAACAGACTGTAAAGGAAGAATCCTGCGTCCAGAGAAAGTTGGAACTCTACATACCTCTTTTAGAAGGTATTTTTCAGGTTTCCAGGCACATAGCAAGGATATTAAGCGACTTTCTACTTTTCCAGTTGTACTCTGTGGACTAACACAGAAGTAAATCTGGCATGCAAACAAATAGGAAAGAAAAGTAGGAAATCCTCTGATGTTATTATCTCCCCATGTACAAAGCCCACTATGAAAACCACACATCACTTACTTAAAATTCATTGCTCACATAGCACCTCACAGGGACTTGATCCTGGCCTTATAAATGCTGCCCTTGCAGCTTTGCCTCATGCTTGAGATATCCATATAGCAAAGGTGAGAGAAAAGGATAGTGTCACAGTAAAACCAGCTTTTCTGTGTTAGATGAGGGTGATTTCTTCCTCACTATATCACGTCGGTGATTTTCTTAGCGTAATCCATAAGTATTTATACTTTCAGATGAATGTCTGAACTGCTGCATTGCTGAATCCTTGGCTTTGCCTGTCAATTGCTGCTTGGAGTTATAGGGCCGATATTTCTTCATGCAATGGTAGCAGCTGCAGCACATTTCTTCATCACTATAGACTATATATAAAAATTTACACAGAATTAAAATGGCCTTTAATTACTGCCAAACATATGTGCCCATTTCACGCTCCCTTTTCATGGTATAAAAGACTACAAAGCAGTGGCGTAGTAGCAGAATCACTGTCCTTTGCATAAAATGTACATGAGTTTTCAGTTGATTTTTTTTTAAATTCATGTATATTTTGACCCTGAACCATGAAGTCATTACTAATGAAAATCTTAAAAGAACAGGTCAGCTTATCCTAACAATGAACATATTTTGAACATTTTTTTTTTTATCTGAAGCAGCAGTAAGAGAAGACTAAGCTGTATGTCCCTGATCCCTGCTGTTTTATGATTTTTAGAGCCTTACTAATGCATAAAAATTTCAGACAATTGCTTTAATTGTGTGACTAGGAACCACTGAGCAGTTCCTTTTGATAAAACCTCCTCATTGCATTCTAGTCAGTATTTAACAAAAGCAAAGATCACAACTAATGGCTGCATAGTAACACATCTCTTTGTTTTAAATGGTTTTTCCCTGAATACAAACAACCTTTAATTTTCATCTCTAGATAAAAATAAAAATCTCTCCCTTAGACTTTTCCAAGTAAAGTATTTTGCTAGTTTACAACACTAATTAGTATAATAATCTTCCGTATTTTTGTAGCATCTTTAATCTCAGTGTCTCCAAGTGTTTAAAGAATATTCCTTAGATTTTATAAGACCCTTGTAAAGGAGGTGATTTCTGGGTCAAATCTGCCTGTGCAGCTACCCAGCTCATGGGAGTTCATTCATCTTCACAGGCTGTGCAATCATAGAAGCTGCTCTGTAATTGCAGAGGCTGTGTCTAACTCACAGAAACAGAAGCCAGTTCTAGGCAACCCCTGTACTTGATAATAACTAAAAAAACCCCCCAAAAACCCAAACCATAAGCAAAACCCCACAAAACCCCCGCAGCTTTTTACATTCCCCTGATTCTTAGTGACAGACTAATTCTCTCTATCTTCCTGTTAAACAGTTGGGGGAGAACCCTTAAAAGCATCAGCAGAGTTAAAGATTCAGTTCAGAAATTACTTGTATAACCTGAACTTGAGCTACTTTTTCCCTCCTTAACCTTACTGAAATGTGCTTATTCATACAAATGGCATAAGCTGGGGTGATTTGCATACAAAGAAAACAGAAAAAATAAAAAGCTAGGGCCTCCTTTTTACTTCATGTCATCTGTTTTCAGCATCCTCTTAATTGTCCTTTTTTCTGTTCATGTGGTTTTGATTTTCATTTCTTATTGTCTGGTTCAACAAGCGGGTCCAGAATCTGCAAAAATTTCTGAACATGTAATTATTTTTCTTATGTATGAGATGAAATTTATACATGAATCGGGGCATTACAAGACTGGACATTAATCTTACAAGATCTGTAAGGAGAAGGAAAAGTAAATGTTTTGGAAAATTATAAATCATCAAATGAACAGATGAGATGAAAATACTTTCCTTTTATCACCAGGAAAAGGGGTCCCTCTGTAATGTTTTGCAGTTTCTTTCTTTTAGTTTTGTTCAGACTGGTAAAGGAACTAAGCTGTGCACTGTCAGTATACCATCTTTGTGCTTCTTTAATTCCTACACCTTATGTTAATATCATGTGGATAGCTTGGGTGCATACAGCTTAGGGGAAAGGTTCATGGGTTTTGATGATGACTCATGAAGAGGAATGAAAAGAAATGTTTTGATATATTCTGTAATATGTTATATATGCTATATATTACATATTACATGTTATTATATACAAATCATGTCATGTATCACATATATATATTAAAGAAAGATAGAAGGATAGAATTATAGAAAGATTGAATCATAGAATCATAAGATTCTATGGAAAGACCTTTGAGATCATTGGAAAGGTGGAAAAGACCTTTGAGATCATTGAGCCCAACCATGTCCCAAAGTGCAACATCTACATGTCTTTTAAATACCTCCAGGAATGGGATCCCAGGGATACTCAACCACTTCCCTGGGCAGCCTGTTACAATGATTGACAACCCTTTCAGTGAAAAAATCTTTCCTAATACCCAATCTAAACCTCCCCTGGGACAACATGAGGCCATTTCCTCTCATCCTATCACTTGTTACTTGGGAAAAGAGACCAACACCCACCTGGCTACAACCTCATTTCAGGTAGTTGTAGAGAGCGATAAGGTCTCTCCTCAGCCTCCTCTTCTCCAGGCTAAACAACCCAGTTCCCTCAGCCGCTCCTCATAAAGACTAGCTTAATTTTTCTTCTCTGGACACGCTCCAGCACCTCAATGTCTTTCTTGCAGTGAGGGGCCCAAAACTGAACACAGTGCTCGAGGCACGGCCTCACCAGTGCCAGGTACAGGGGGACGATCACTTCCCTAGTCCTGCTGGCCACACTCTTCCTGATACAAGCCAGGATGCTGTTGGCCTTCTTGGCCACCTGGGCACACTGCCAGCTCATATTCAGCCAGCTGTCGATCAGCAGCCCCAGGTCCTTTTCCGCTGGGCAGCTTTCCAGCCACTCTTCCCTAAGCCTATCAAGATATCTTGATCCCTCAAAAAACTGATGTTTGCTTTAGCCATATGGAAATTGGAAATTGGTTATACATAACTCCATAAGCATCTTTGCAGTCCTCCAAAGCATATTCAGCCACAGCGCAGTTGGAAAGCATCTCTTCTGGCAATGTAGACTAAAGACTCAAAGCAGCGAGTGTCAAGTGCCAATGAAAAAAAAGTAAAAGCAGCAGCTATAACAGCCCAGAGCAGTGATTCTGCTTCTGGATGAACTCCAAGTGCCTTGCTGAGTGGAGCATCAGCAGTGCAACATTTAGTGTTTTTCAAAGCAGACTTACCTTCATGCTGTGGGGAGTGCTTTACATTTAAATTCCTTGAAATTTAGAGCCATTAACTTTTCACAAGTTTTAATACTTGTTCTACCTGGTCTCTTAATTATCAGGGTTTTGTTCTTCCTCACACACCCACATGATCCTTCACCATGATCCTGTGATGAAATCATCATGTTTACATTTTGACAGTTCACTTATTTCCAAGCAGTAGAATACTTTGTCATAAACGTAGTAGTATGATTTTGCTGAAGAATAAAGAATAAGCTTTAAGTAGAAAAAGAAAGTTGATTTTTATTCAAAGACAAATGTCAACAATAGTGGCTGAGAGGAAATAGAACATTTCTGGCAAAGAAAATTACTTGCAGAACCCCTATCTTTTTTCTTCCTGATGTTTTATATATCTTTCCACAGATACAGTTACATATGTACAAGCATGAGCACATGCGTACATAAATTAGTGTAATCTCTTTATCATCATGTTCCATTTTTCTTGCTACCTTGATGATATTTACTCAAAAGAATAAGATTTTTCAACAGGTGTTTATTTTATAAAAAACCCACAAATTTTCTCACATATTTGACATTTCAATATAAAGTCTAAGCCCAAGCAGTAAAAAACAATATTACTTTAACTTCACATCATGGTATAGTTTCAAAATTGCTTCTGTGACTGTGAAGAACCCCATAGACCCATCATCCTTCCAGCCCTAACAAATTCATTAATATTCAGAGATATTCTGTAGATCACAAAAGTAGCAAATTCATATTTCCTGCACAAAATGTTTCTGAAAAGACTTGTTGACATTTGTAACCATAAGAAGTTAGATTAATCAGTTTACATTTGAAAGAGAAAGAAACACACATTGCCTCCTTGTATCCGTACAAAATTTAAGCGCATTTTTCCATTAGACATAAAATGGAAGTTGTTTTTCCTCCTTCAAATCTTTCTTCTGCTTATTTTCAAAGGATATCTCTTTTCTTTGGCTAACCAACACTTTTCTTTCTGTAGCAGACCATTTTGTGCAAGATCTGCTGCTTCTAAACCCCTGTTTATGGGAAAAAATCGTAAACTATCAAATGCAGACATTCTTTTTAGAACTGTAGGATTCTGTCTGAAATATAGATTCTGAGAACACAACTTTAGAGGATTTTCAGATATTTGGAAAATCTTTATTCTCCCATACCTTTAAATCCTTACCAGTTTTGCATTCAAAGTATCCTATTCTGGGTATTATAATGATAGGTAAAAATTTACTTTACTAGACATTTTATCTGATATTTTGTAGTTCTGCTGTCCAAGGGAGTTCAATTGGTTCTGGAAAATATCTTTGTTGTTGGGTGATGAGGTCTATTTTAGATTTGAGAAGTCTGACTAGTTCCATTTAAATCAAATATTGTTTGGTATGTTTGTGAGAAGTCATTCTTAACTTTGAAATGATATGGCATTTCTTCATTTTAAGCTTTTAAACTTTGGATTTATTATGCCATATAAATTCTTTTTCTACTTATATATTTATTAAACATTACTAGAATGTAAAACACTACCATCATGTTAACTACTATGCTTAGCTGATGTGAAAAGCATGTTGTATTTTTCTGATTTTCTAATCCACACTTCAAGGAAATCTACTTATTCAAATTGGTAGAGTTTAATAGACTTTTAATCTATGTAAACCTGAGTAGATTGTTTACTCTTGCCATTCAAAAATTATATTTTGGAGGAACTCAATGCATCTAAAGATCAGGTTCTTAAGGTCTTATGCATATTCTGTTTCTGTAATCACATCAACAATATTTTTGGCCCTGGTTGAGAATGTAGCAAATATCATCTAAATATGAAAAAAAAAAAAAAAAAGCCCAAACCAAATCTGTTTAAGAATGATGCAAATCCTTTATCTAAAAGAGATAGTATGCTTTCAACAACCCCATTTCCCAAAGCAATGGCACACCTCCAAAAACCTGTGAACCTCAGCTTGGGGGGAAAAAAAAAAAAAAAAAGAAACAGCAGCAACAACAAAAAAAACCATAGCCTTGATCCAATAAACCTTAATTTAATAGTGGTTCAGGATATAATCAGAAGCATGACGCCAGTGAAATATGTGCATATTATATTTGAAGAGAGTATGAGTGGGAGTACATAGTAGCTTTCTTATGATAGAACAGCTTAACCTGATTATCTGACTAGCATGTGCCTTTACAAAAATACATGCAGACTTCACAGTGAAATCAACACAGATGGAATAAAATAATCAAGTTATTTTTAATTTCTTGAGTCAATTTGGGTTTCATTTCTGTCACCTAGTTTCAAGTCTTCTCTTTATCTTTTGGATTGAATCCCAGAATGTCTCTACCTTATAGCACTTCAAAAACAAAAGAAAACAAACAAAAGAAAACAAACAAAACCAAACAAACCAAACAAACAAAATTCTCCCCTCCCATCCACTAAGCTATTCTCTCTCAGTTGAACTTCTGTCATATGATGCAGCATAGGTCAGTTTTATAAACCATTCTGAAGAGATTCTTTGGACTTAACTGAAACTTAAACTAACACACAGTATTTTAAATAGCTTCATACTCTACATTGAAAATATTCCATCAATTTAAAGCCAGAAAATTGAAAAACTGTTTATAATTTTTATGATGTCCTGCTGATAATTATCAGTCCTCCAAGAAATGTAACATCAAGCTAGGAATAGATGCTAAATGTTCCACCTAGATTTCCATACAATAGATTTTTGAGTGACAAGGTAAAACTCTAACTAAGAGTTTTAGAAAAAAAAAAAAAAAAAGATCTTTTAGAAATCTGAGTCACTAAAATCCCCAATTCAATGAATGGCTTTGGAGTAGGAAACATTACTTTGATATATCCATCTACAATACCCTGCACAGTAAGGTCTTGGTCCATGAATGGTACTCCTAATTGCAAGGTCAATAATCCTGCAAATTAACAATTACTTTCCTTTACAAAATCTTTAAGGATGAATACATTTTTCCCCATAAATCCCAGTTGTTAATAGGTTTAATAGTTCCATGAAAAAGCACAGATTCTCCAAATATCATCAAAATAAAACTGATATGCCTGAAATTTTTACAGCATTTCACATCAAAGCTTTTCTTTTTTTTCTGAATAAAGATACTTATCAAAGTTTAACAGTTATAAAAAAGAGAGAAATACATTATTCCAGTCAAAGTACATCAATACATAGCAGCTGTCTTATCAGTTTATAGGAAAAGTTAGGTTTAAAATTACGCGAAAGAAATTTTAATTAAAATGTCCACATATCATCATTAAAAAGCCGCTATCGTTATATGTCAGTTACCTTTTTCTATTAATTTTCTTCTAAGATATTACAAATCATCCCAAATAATGCTTTTCATTCTTCAAAAAAAGACTTTGTTAATGCAAGAATACAAATTGGGAAACACGGGATAAGGCAATCCCTTGTCTTTATTAAGCCTGGTGTGTATACAAGCTATTACTCCTATCATAGGCAAGCAAATGAAGCAACATTTCTTGGAGGCACATAGGTGCTATAGGGACAAGTGAAGGAGTTATTCTCCTTTTAACTCAAGAATAAAACTCCTGTTGAACCAAGATAGACAGGAATTTCACAGATACTGAGGAGTGAAGTTCAAATTCAGAGAGAGTTTAAGTACAGTCATGCCATGCTTGAATACCTTACTGGGAATCAATGACTTTTCCCAGCTTGAGAAGATTTGCTTCAGAAAGAATTTTGTATGCTATAGAATGGATTTGATGGTTATGGCACAAGTTGATTGTTATGGTTTAGGTATTGGCTGTACCACAACCTCTGGCTCCATATTGCCATGATTTCTCAGGTTGATACTCAACAAAAATTTTCTGATTAACCAGCTGGCTGCAAGCCAGTTAACATTTTGATGTCAGTTTGGACTTTGTGAACTTATGCCAGGGGAAGAAATGCAGGCCTAAGGGTTCTGGTTCATGAGTGAGATCTTCCCTTAAACTGGGGACATAAGTAGCTGGAACCACATACCTTTGCAGCCTTGAGCTTAGCAGTTTAGCTTCAACCACAGCTACCAGATGTGGTGTTGATGTAGCACCCTTATGATCTGGAGTGAATCAGCTTCTTTGTGTTTCAATTCCCTGCGCTATGGTGTGGAATAACAGAACTTCTGCAGTTTATAGGAGTGATGCTAGAATCCCACAACATCACAAGTCTTTCTATGCTAAAACATTATGCTAGAGAGAACCATGCATAAAAAATACCTTAGCAAGAATGAGAACTCCAGGAGTCATAAACACTGCCATTAGAGTGGATATTGGAGACTAGGAATGAATAATTTCCAGTTCTCTGGCTGTCCTTAGGGATAAAAATTATGCATGTAGTGTGGCAAAGAGCTTGCTTTGAATCAGCAAATGGGTGCTACTTCTTGAGAAACAACAAAAAAAAAAAAAGTGAAAAAGTAGAAAAATAAGCAGAAATAGCATTTTGTGCATTCAAAATGTTCATTTTGTTCCCCATTTTGTTCACTAGAACTGTCTTGTCTGCTATGATGGTAAATCACAAGAGGATGTGAAACAAGTTCAAAAACCAGGTACATAATAGTTTACTAACTGATCAGGTAATGCAACAAAATGGAATAAAAATCCTTAGAAAAATGTGTGAAAATTCCAACACCAGTTTTGAATATGCTATATCTTGTCATGACCAATATAATTTTGTTTTCAAACTCTGCTTTGCCGTCATTAGCCCCAAATACTTGCTAATAACCAGTATCGAGGTTGAACAATTTAGTATTTAGCAAATTGATTTATAGCATTAAGTCATTCCTTTGCAACCTCAGCATTATACAATTTGACTTATTACACTAATGAGGTTTGTATAAAGTCTGAATATTAAAAATTCACATTTTTTTCAATTTTCAAATAAGTAATAAAAAACCAGACTAAGCTCAAATCATTAATTACTCAAATATCTCTGAATAAAAACGTATCTGAACTGTATGTGAAATACTCTCAAAAAATCTAGGAATATACCATTTTTAAGATCTGTTTGCTCAGGTCCACTAAAAGACTATACATGATGTTTACCTTAATGCACCTTTTGGACACCTGTTTTTGGTTTCCCTGATGCCCCAGGAAATTCACACACAAATCATCAAAGATATCGAAGAAAACATCAAAGGTAAAGATTTCATTGTTGAAAAAAGGTTCTTTAAAGAAGCAAAGCCACTACTTGGTCACACCCCCTAAGACACCCAAGACAGATAATGTCAACTCTTTCATTTTTTAATTTAAGGGACTTATGTGGGAGTTTTTGCAACTCACAATTAAATCACTTGTACTTAAAGTACAAGTTCAAGGAAGACATGAGTAAAATTTTTGTGCAAATCATAGATACATACATAAATCAAAAGAATCCCAGCCACCCCAGCCAATAAGTCAGCCTCATCGGGGGCACAACTGAAATGCCTCTAGGCGAACGCACAGAGCATGGGGAACAAACAAGAGGAGCTGGAGACGTGTGTGTGCCTGCAGGGCTATGACATTATTGGCATTACAGAGACGTGGTGGGATAGCTCCTATGACTGGAGTGTTGGGATGGAAGGGTACAGGGTCTTTAGGAAGGACAGGCAGGGCAGGCGAGGAGGGGGCGTGGCCCTCTATGTCAGTTACCAGCTGGAGTGCATGGAGCTCCACCTGGGGATGGATGAGGAGCCAAGTGAGAGCCTATGGGTCAGGGTTAAAGGGAGGGCTGGGGCAGGGGACATCATAGTTGGGGTCTGCTACAGGCCACCTGACCAGGGACACCAAGCAGATAAAGCCCTCTATAGGCAGATAGGAGCAGCCTCATGCTCACAAGCCCTGGTCCTTATGGGGAACTTCAACCACCCTGACATCTGCTGGAGGGATAACACAGCTGAGCGCAAGCAGTCCAGGAAGTTCCTGGGATGTGTTGATGACAACTTTCTCCTCCAAGTGACAGAGGAGCCCACGAGGAGAGGTGCCATGCTGGACCTTATTCTTACCAATAAGGAGGGCCTGGTAGGGGAAGTCAAGCTCAAGGGCAGCCTTGGCTGCAGTGACCACAAAATGGTGGAATTCAGGATCCTCAGGGCAGCGAGGAGGGCACACAGCAAGCTCACTACCCTGGACTTCAGGAGAGCAGACTTTGGCCTCTTCAGGGATCTGCTTGGTAGAATACCATGGGACAAAGTCCTGAAGGGAAGAGGGGCCCAAGACAGCTGGCTAATATTCAAGGGTCAGCTCCTCCAAGCTCAGGAGTGATGCATCCCAACCAAGAGGAAGTCAAGCAAAACCACCAAGAGGCCCCCATGGATGAACAAGGAGCTCCTGGGCAAAGTCAAACAAAAAAAGGAAGCTTACAGAGGGTGGCAGCAAGGGCAGGTAGCCTGGGAGGAATAGAGAAACTGCCCGAGCAGCCAGGGAGCAGGTTAGGAAAGGCAAAGCCCTGATAGAAATTGGTCTGGCCAGGGATGTCAAGGACAAGAAGAAAAGCTTCTATAGGTATGTCAGTGATAAAAGGAGGGTGAGGGAAAATGTGGGTCCCCTCCAGAGTGAAACGGGTGAGCTGGTTACCCAGGATATGGAGAAGGCTGAGGTACTCAATGACTTCTTTGCCTCAATCTTCACTGGCAAATGCTTGAGCCACACTGCCCAGGTCACAGAAGGCAGGGACTGGGAGAATGCAGAACCGCCCAGTGTAGGAGAAGATCAGGTTTGAGAATATCTGAGGAACCTGAAGGTGCACAAGTCCATGGGACCTGATGAGATGCATCCGCGGGTCTTGAGGGAACTGGCGGATGAAGTGGCCAGGCCACTCTCCATCATATTTGAGAAGTCCTGGCAGACCGGCGAAGTTCCCGCTGACTGGAAGAGGGGGAAAATAACCCCCATTTTTAAGAAGGGAAAAAAGGAAGACCCAGGGAACTATAGGCCAGTCAGTCTCACCTCCGTGCCTGGCAAGATCATGGAGCAGACCCTCCTGCAGACTATGCTCAGGCACATGGAAAATAAGGAGGTGACTGGTGACAGTCAGCACGGCTTCACTAGGGGCTTCACAGGTTGCCCAAAGAGGTTGTGGAGGCCCCCTCCCTGGAGGTGTTCAAGGCCAGGTTGGATGGGGCTTTGGGCAACCTGGTCTAGTGGAGGGTGTCCCTGCCCATGGCAGGGGGGTTGGAACTAGGTGATCTTTAAGGTCCCTTCCAACCCAAACCATTCTATGATTATATGATAGCTTCACAATTTAATATGATTTTTTTTGTGTACCAACATTCTTCATATATCCTCTCATTCTTTTCTCCAACCTAGACAACCTCGTCATTTCAGTTTTGTGAAAATCTTTTTTTCAGAACTTCTTACGACTTTTATAATTCTATTTGGCATTATAACCCAATTGTCTTTGTCTTTTTCTGTTTTACACTAAGGGGCTAAAATCATTGCAGAACTAAAGGCAGAAAAGCAATTATTCCCAGTTTCTTACATTTGGCACTTGTCTTAATACATCCCAGGATAAGGTTTTTTTCTGCAATAGTACTTCAATGTTAAATCATATTTAATCCCTCCTCCCAGCATAGTATAAACTCTTTTTCTGAACAATATCCTTACCTATCAATTTAACCTGCTTTTTATATTTGTTAGCTATTTTTTTCCCACAAATTCTTCATTGAACTGAATAGTTCTGGGAGACCAACTCCTGATAGGTTTTGCAATTTGAAAGAAATCTGTTGTCATTCCTTTTCCTGTAAGTTTTATGGATTGACTTGATAACATATCTTTGACAATTTTCTATGCTCTTCAGAATGTTATCTATCAGAAGTCTAATAAAGATAATATATTTTACACTGATTTCTTCTTTTCTGTCCAGTAAGCCATGTACTTGTTAGTGAAAGAAAGTTAATTTCAATTTATTGACTAAGAACCTGTATAAAAAATATATCACCTGCATACATCATAAACCTCTGCTTTTGTTTGTGTATAACCTGTTTAATCCAGACCTATAACCCTTTATCAGTGGATTTTCTATGCAGGTCATAAACTTTACATCTGACAATCAATATTTTCAGTTTAGGTCCTTAGATTGCAATCTCTGTAGGCCAAGGCTATAATCTTATCACTAAACTTATGGTAGTGTATTTTCTCTCTAGGATTATATACCACTTTTCTTTCGGTAATATCAAAGGATGAATTATACTCTAATATTGCAAATTTGTTAAAATTATATAGTTAGATGAAAAGCTGACTGTAATAAACCTTCATACAGATAATTTTATTTGTATTTTTTCTCCAAATCATCACCAAAGGTTAACTCTTGTTTTTTCTTATTTCATTTCCCTAGTCAATTATACTGCTTATTGAGCAAGGAATCAGAAGTTACCAATGATCTCACTGACAGACGGTGGGCATTTATATGTCACTGAGAGAATGACTTTAAAAATGAAGAGTCATAAGTGACTCATACATAGATTTAATGAAATTTTGGAAGTGACACTTAAAAAATATTATGATAAAACTTATGTTCATTTATAAAATTGTCCATATAAACTTATTAATATTGGTTGAGTTTCTCATCCAATGCTCAATGTGTGCTGTTGTAGCCATTCTTGTAAAAGATCTCTATTTCAACATTACCAAAGGCAATGAATCTGTAGAAATCACCATCATGATGGGAGTTTTAACTTATCTTCAGTCTCCCCATTGATTTCTCTATCAAGAGAAAATAAAGTGATCATGCGAATGAACTCATATATATTATTTTAGATCTAACCAGATTAACAACAAATTCTACTGAATGGATTCTGTTAGGTTATGTGATTAATTGCTAATTTAGATAAAGACAACAGAGCCCAGAGGAATCTCTTTACCCTGCGTCAGAGACATGAGCCCCTTCTCCATCATCCCCCAGGGTTATCCTAGGAAAGTATGGGCTGGGTGGGAGTTCACAGGGGCAGCTCTCTGGGCAACCAGACAGAGTCCTTCATCTGAGGGATGGCATTTACTATGAGATGCCAAAAAAAAAGAGCATTCTGGGATTTCACAAGAATTATTATGGGATGTTTAGGGGAGGAGCCAAGAGTGGGGAAAGGGAGGGATCAAGGCAGTTGGAAGAGTACTAAAAATAGAGGGATAAGGAAATAAGATGGGCTAGTCTTGTGTACGAAAAGGATCTGTATGCTTGTCTAGCCATGACCTGTTTCTGGTCAACGTATTCAGTTCTGTGTTCCCATTAAACAGCATTTCTAACCACTTTCCCGAATGAGGGGACTCTATTGGGCATGCATGTGCACATGAGGTCTGAGTGCAGCAGCTAGAGTAGGATCATTGACCAAAGGGTCTTTGTGTCTGGTGTGCCAGCAACAGAAGAAACTGGACCATGTGTGTACTGTACAGGAGTGTGCATGTAGGTGCATGTAATTTGCTAGAGAACATCAGGCTGGACTAGACAATGAGTGGAATAAAAGGGATGGGAACCAGGTATCAGAAATGCCATAACTTTACTCGAATACTGAAGTGATCAGAGGGTCTGCTACTGACTTCTGGAGAGACAGATGGTCCAATATGGCTACAGAAAGGTCAGGGGATCTGGGGGAAGGCTACTAGTAAAGTCACAGATCTCAACCACCTACTGGAGAGATCCATTCATGTATGTGTGCATGTCTGTGCATGAGGCAAATGAGGACACGTGGGGAGCCATGGGCCAGCTACTGGATAGAGAGTGTCTAAGGTTTGTTACCGGAGGGAATTAGGGGTTGTGTGCATGTGTGTGTATTTTTGTGTGTATGTCTGGGTATCAGCAGCTGGAGTGGGACTGTGAGCATCAGGGGTTCATGTGTCCATGTGCTAGCCACTGGGGAGAGTGAGGATCCAGGGCCAGCTACCGTATCTAGGTATATAATTTCCACTGGTGTTTTCATCTTGATCAGCTGAGAGACAAACAGTTTCAGACCATTTGTTCTTGTATTTGAATGAGCATTGTGTGTTTTGTATCTGTATTAATCTGTATGGTCAACCATGCAAATATACACATACATACAGAGAGAGAGAGAGAGTATACCTATTGGAGATACATGCTCAGCCTCGCTACTGGCTGGACCTTGTGTTATGAAGCTGCAGCAGCCTTGCCTCTGTTGGGCTACCAGACTTGGCAGTTCCTAAAAGATTCACCTTTAGGTAGTGAGATAATCAGGTGTTGTCATCAGCACAGACAAAATACAGCTGATTACTCAGCAGCACAAAGTAAATTTCATGGGTCCAAATGGCTATTCATTGCTTTTTGCAGGAGGTAAACAAACACAGTATAAAACAATAAAAATGTTTTTTAGTTAAGATTTTCATTCTTGAAGATGCAGGATTCTGAGCTAGACATCTTGCAGCAGCAAATGTTGAACACAGTAACTCTGAGCTCCACTGAATATTATGTTTTGGGCTGTTGTGTTTTTGCTATTGGATAGTTGTCTAGCTGCATGTTAAACTGGCATTTGCTGGAATATCTCAGCTTTCAGCTGTGTAAAAAGTACAAGAATTAGGAAAAAAAAAGCTTTTAAAGCAGGTAATTTCTATGCTGTTAGTTATTTTTAGAGACATGCTGGTTCACTAAAGGCAATCAGTGATTTCTTTCTGTCCAAAACCTGTGAGATAAATTGCACTTTCACCTCTACATTTCCACCCTGGTGACTTAAAAAATAATTAAATAAATACATGGGCTATGTGGAAACTTACATACAAAGAGGCTTCAAAATACTCCACAGGAGTAGAAACCAAATCAAAAATAAGTTGCAAATTAATCAAAATATGGAGGTCATGGGGATTAAACAACACACACAAGAAACTAAATATTTAACTCTACCAATCTAAAACAAAAACTCAGTACAGATATCTTTAAAAGGTCATGAACCATTGAAGTGGACTTCTGCTTGACTCAAACTAGGCTTTTGAAAAACTCTGTTTCTTCTCAGGGGAGCAGTGAAAGAGGATTGCGTTGGCTTTGGATGTTTACTTGCTGTCAGCAGGGTTTCAGTAGTGTCTAAGGAGTTTTGCTTTGAATTTTCTCACCTGCTTACATGTTTCCAAAGGTATAAAGAGTCCATTTTTCCTTTTCATTAAGATTTATCAGGTTCCCTGGTAAAGCTTGATAATTGATATCAAAAGGCTTAATCTTCTCCGAGAGGTTACCATAGAAAAACCTTTACCACCACTAAGTCCAGCATTTGGCTAATTCATTCTGAAGTAGCACAATGACAAAGCCAATGAAAGAATCAAAACAGCAAAAGCTGATAGTCTGTAGAAATAAAAAAAGCACTACAATATTTAAAAAGAAGCTGGACTGATGTGTACCTGAGAAGAATCTTTGAACAAACCAAAACCAAAGTGTATCTCAAGGTATCCCCTTTAATCAGAATATTGGAACATCTTAACAAGGAGGTTAAGTCTGTCTTCTAGCTTGGATAAAACCGTTCTATGTATAACAGGCAATATGTGGAAAATTCTGCTATGCTTAGATATTATAACAACAGAACAATATAGAAAATGTCAATTTTCTTCAGTTCATACGTTTATACAGAAACTACAGCTGGAGTGACTTCTCAAAAAGTGGGTAGCAATGCCAATACCACAGCTAGGAAGAGGAAAAGAGTTCTAAGCAAGTGGAAATAGGAATAGGTGATTTCAGCTGCCTGTAATTATGGAAAAAAAAAAAAATCTGGAAGTTCATCAATTATAGAATACTACTAATTATATAATATAATGGATTCTTTAACATTTGAAATGAAAACTGGAAACTTATTCCATATCTGGAAAAAGCCTGCAAATATAACAATAATTTAAACTTCAGATGTGTTTCAGGTATATGTCTGAGTTTCATCTGTGGTGCATCAGCTGTCATATTGTGGAAAGATCACTAGAATTAAAGACAAGAATGGAACAAATCACTCAGCCAAGTGCAATGTCAGCCGTTTTCCTAAGTGGGAAAACTGATAAAATTATTTCAGTACTGCTAGCAACCAACACTGTGAATGAGCATAGTTGTAGTCCTTGGTGACATTTTATAACTTGCATTTAATCCGCAATGGGGAAATTAAAACTTATTTAGTTATAACCTTTTTTTACTTAAAACTTACAGATGGCTCAGAAAGTTCCATTCCAAGAAACCCCAGACATACATTATTATTTGGAAAGTTTCTAGATTTATGAACTTTTAAATTTTTTGTTTTTAAATAATCACATTAAATATAATTAATATTTGCAGTTGCTAAATTCATCACCTTAAAATAAGACAAATAATCCTTTGTTCTGGATCCATTATTCATTTTTTGAAGACAATGTTTTTTATCTTGGGGGATGAAAATCCTTCTTCTCCCTTGAGAAGTGATTGTCTAAAACCATAGATCGAAAAAAAAAAAAAGGAAACCTAATGAAAAATAAGTGGTTTGCCATAAGATATCCAGTAACACATGGAAATTTCTTAGCTAGTCATGAGCCAGCAATTCTACTATAGTGTTAACTTTTACAAACCCTACTTTAAATTGCATTTATCAATGCAATATGGTAATAGTTACAATTTTAGCCATAATCTCATCATACCATCATCTATCAAAGGTAGTACATATACTAAAATGAAGCAGTTAATGGAGAATATGGAAAGGTTTTAAAATTAAAACTACATTATCATTTCTCATACACATGTTAGTGTGACCTACTAATGCATAGTTTTTTTCAAGAAGATATCTATTTACAAAATGTTACTAGATGTTGCAGACCTCCTGCTCTTTGATTTTCATGGTAAACTCAGCATTTATAGAATGAAATTATTTTCTGCGGATTAATTGTCCCATTCTGCCCTCTCCTTTACATGAGCCTGTACTTGAGGAAGATATTGTTGAGCTCAACAGACAGTATATCTCCTGTATGTAAGGAAACACATGAAGTGCATCATGTGTCAGACTTAGGAAGAAGCAGAGTTTGTGTGTGACATATTTCTGTGCATTGAAAATAATTTTCATTTCATTACCACCATGCAGAAATTGGTGGTTAAACAATGGCAGAAAGTGAAGTATTAACATTGAACATCAAAGCTTCAGCACGGAAGAAAAAGCAGAAATGACAGTGACAAGTGAAAGGACCAAAAGAAAGAGTACAGTGATCAAAAGGGAAAAGCTCAGAGGCAATAAGTTTGCAGAATGTATTTGAAATGCAAAAAGACATGAATTAAATGTGAAAAAAGTAGGACTTGTATGGAGAAGAGACTGTTTAAGAGGTATCAGCAAAAATATATCTCACCATTCAGGTTTGGTTCTGTCTGTTGAAGACCAGTTGGCATACAGAATTTGTCACTTATATCTCTTCCAGTCTTTGTATAGTCTGTCTCTTGGTATTATTTTTTAATATTAAAAGCTTCATAGTTATAAACTCAAATGTTCCAATACGCACCATTTAATCACCACTTAGTTTAATCACCACCTAAGGACACTATGGAAATAGAATAGAAAGGAGAAGAAGAGAACTAATACGAGACTGCAGTAAGACGATAAGTAAGTAAAAAGCCCCAATATTTAATTGAAAGAACATGTTGGGTTTGGCTGGGATAACTTGCTTCATAGTAGCCAGTATGGGGCTGTGTTTTGGATTTGTGCTGCAAACAGTGCTGATGATAACACAGGGATGTTTTCATTACTGCTGAGCAGTGCTGACACAGAGCCAAGGCCTTTTCTGCTCCTCACCCCACCCCACCAGCGAGTAGGCTGGGGGTGCACAAGGAGTTGGGAGGGGACACAGCCGGGACAGCTGACCCCAACTGACCAAAGGGATGTTCCCTACCATATGACGTCATGCTCAGCATGTAAGGGACTCGGGGAAGAAGAAGGAAGCGGGGGACGTTTGGAGTGATGGCGTTTGTCTTCCCAAGTCACCATTACATGCAATGGAGCCCTGCTTTCCTGGAGATGGCTGAACCCCTGCCTGCCCATTGGAAGTGGGGAATGAATTCCTTGTTTTGCTTTGCTTGTGTGCACAGCTTTGCTTTACTTACTAAACTGTCTTCGAGTCAACCCACAAGTCTTCTCACTTTTACTCTTCTGATTATCTCCCCCAACCCACTGGGGGAGAGTGACCGAGTGGCTGTGTGGTTCTGTTGCCAGCTGGGGTTAAAGCACAGCAAAAAATTATAAATGCATAAATTCATTCCGTGCACTTTGTTATTATTCTTTCACAATTGGTAGTACCAAAAGCATTCCAGACTCTTACCAACTTTTCACAATCTCTTGGTTTATTACCTTGGATTTTCAAGGTAGAGGTGAAGCATCATCTGAATTAAAAGGGTACTAAGATGTTAATATTAATATAAGAAAACGTCATACTGCAAACCATTCATACTATTTTGCCATATTTTATGATTGATCCACACAGCAACAGTTGTATTACTGGGGTATTATGTAAAGTTGGATATGAATGTCATCAAGATGACTATTACCATGTAATTTTCACTGTAATTGCACTAATATCAAGCTACAAATGTTCAATTTATATGGGTACAATATATATATATATATCTTGGATTATTTTTCTGTTTTATTAATATTCACACATGCATGGACATACAGTGGTAGAAACTGGGAAAAAAGGTAATGACATGACATGCAAAAAGAATCCTATGCAACCTAGACACCCAAATGATAAAACGCTAGTCACTCAAGCCCTAAAAAGTGCCACTCCAGCATACCAGTACACACCAGCCCACCTGAACCAGCATGTACCCTACATGCATGTGGTGAGCTGTATACTGTATTACTGTGGTTGCTGTGCTGTGTACATGCACCCCAGGATTCTCTAGAAACCTTGCCCTGAGGAGGGATCTTCCAGGAAAGGTGCTTAGCTCTCAGCTGATGTAGATCTGCTCAGACCAAATTACTGATATGGACACCACCTAAATGTTTTGTATCTCCTAAGACTAAACCTATATTGTCCTTTAGACTATAGGCCATGAAATGAAGCAAATAAACCTTTTCATACCTAGTATAACATAGCTGCTGATTAAACAAAATCATGTGAGAATAGTAGTAGAGGTGATTAGGCTGACAGATAATCATGTCTGTAATTTTTTTTTTTTATTTTCAATCCAAAAGAGTCACGGTCTTCAGAAACATTGTGTTTGCTTCAGCACTGGAGCATAAACTGCTGGAGTATAAAATAATTTCATGAATTCAAACATTTATGCTCTTTCTGGATGAACCAAGTTTCATTCTGGTTCTTTACAGATCTTCTGGAATATTCTTTGGAATGAACTGCAGATTTTTAGTTAGTGGTCTTCTGCATCAAGGGTTGTCAGTGATGTTTAAACCATTTGTCCATCCACATGCTAGGTGGGGACGCACACAGGAATACATAAACTATATTTCCCTTTTTTGTTTCAGAAAGAGTTCTAAAAATGTATTAAGTGACAATTATGTTACCTCATTCCTTATTCAAGAGCATATGTTTTCTCACTTTTCTTCTTTCTGTGTCCAGGTCTCTGGTTCCACTCCTCAAGGCTTTTTTAGCATGTCATGACTATGTTATATTAAATATATTAAAATATATTACAGACGTTTCAGCTGTCACATTAGTTAAGTGCTAGATTAAGACTAAAACTGCTGAAATTTGGAACCTTTCATTTTCTCCTTTACACATAGAAAGTGCAGAGACAATTTTGTGAGTCAGTAACCAGCACTACTGCCTGATCCCAGACTATAATAGGACTATACTTGGCTTAGCTTTTCATCTGTGTGCTGAATGGCAACATGATTTCAATATTTGAAACCATCCTTAGAGTGTACCTTGGTTCTACTGCCGTCTCCTGTAAGTGCACCTCTGAATTTACCGAACTGCTTTTTCTTTCTTCTCCTCTTAGAGGTTATTTTTCTCTCGTTCATTTTACATTTTGTGAAAGTGCCAAAAGGCAGGACACTAAGGTTGTATATTACATGTGCGTCACAAAATGTAATGGAGCAATTTAAATGAAATTATCTAATTGGAACCTGGAGAACAAAACCCATAAAAATTTATAAATCTAATTTAAATTTAAACTTAAATATCAAATTAAATATATTGTTGCTGACTATAATCCTGAACCAAAAAAGAATGAGAGGGAATATCCTATGAATGAAAAAGGTATTTAATTTGACAAGCAAGTTTCATAAAAAACAAGTATTTTGTGATCAATTTTAATTTTTTAAACTCAAATTTTAAAGATTATTATATTGAAGTTTAAAAATATTTTGGAAATATATTTCCTCTGCTATCACCGGCCTTACTATTCCTCTCCAAAAATTCAGCAAGATAAAAATAATGTTATCTTTATGCCTTAGAGTTTTCTAATTATGATTTACAAAATAGTGCCAGAAAAGATGCATAAATATAACTTGTTTATATAACCCATGTTAACAGCTTTTTCCAATCATTTTAAACAATTTTCCACAAACTTTTTGTTCATTAACTGCTTACTGAATTTCAATAAGTAGACAATAATCTGATGAACATGAGATGGCTGTGTTGACAATAAAAGTTCAGCAAATAGGTCTTGGGAAGGAAGCACTGTCTCAGGTAATTTTATTGTCAGAATGCTCAAAAATAAAATGCATTTGAAGACAACAATTTCACAGGAAAGACAAGGCGAGTAACAAATACGATCTGACAGGCTTGTTTTTGGCTTGTTGCCCTCACTCTCTTTAACATCTTAAATCAGCCTCCAGTTTTTCCTTCTGACTAGAAGTTTAATTTTGTTCTGGGTTTTTTTTTTTTCTTTTTTTCTTTTCTTTTTGGAAACTAGTTATTCATGTGCTTTTTTTGAGCCTTAATTTGAATATAGGCAGATACTCTCTTTCTTCAGGCAAGAACTCTAATTAAGATTAAAAGGGTTGCAGCGAATGTAATCTCAGTTCCACCAGAAACTTAGAGCTCAAACCTACAGAGGACTTCGATACCCAAAATAGAATGTAGGTGGAATTGAGTTGCCTATATTTAAACTTGCTATCTTAAAAGCTTGGCAACCCGCACCTTAGCCTACTCAAGGTGAAGGAATGAGGTGTACTTTTGTTTAACTCCACTGTGGGGGCTGAGCTGCTCCTCAGCACATCACTACCTTGACAGGCTCCAAATGGAATGACAGCCTTTTTTAGCAAGATGGTGCTGGTGCTATAATCCCTCTTTTAAATAATTACCTCACGTCTAAAGCAAGTTTTTAAATCAGACATTGAGGATCAGCATCCTTCTCAGTTTAATGACCTCCTTGAAAAGGACTGGAGATTAATTCTATTTTCTGCAAGACCAATCTACTCACCAGGTATTTTTAAGTGTGTGGAGCACTCAACTCCTGATAAAACTGTGCAACAGAGAAACCAAATGATGTAAAATGGATCAAGCTCTTGACACTGTGAGAAGTATAAATCCTGGGATGTTTAATTCTCGAGATTGTGATTCCTGATCCAGATCTGTTTGTGTATCTCATTGAATAGATAAACACCACAGAAGCACTTCCTAAGTAAGGGCTGGAGCCCAGAACCTTTCCCTTCTTCAGAAATGCAGAAGCCACTAAGCTGAAGAATCATGTACCTTGTAGTCTAGAGAAGAAAATATGAATTCTCTAAAAAATATTTGGATTATTGCACAGTGAAAAAGCTACAACAGATTGCAATAGAGAGTTGTCCCTACTTCTGATGCATAGTCAGCTAGTTTGAACATACTCATAAATATCAGTAGATTTGAGTTTCATCTTAGATATCTCAATTTTCACCTTGTTTTCAGTCCGGCTCCATTCTGAGTCTAATTCTTAACCATGTACCTGACTTAATGCAGAAAAGTGCTGCTATTTGGTCTCAAATATGATGCCAGTTTGGGAAGTAAAGTGGAGTGAATCACAACATACTAACTGTCTGCAGGCTGGTGTCATCGTCCCATTTGTCCCCATCGGTGTCTCTGCCCCCCTCCCCCCTTTTCTTTTAGGTTTTGCAAAACATAATAGAGGTGTCAAATGAGAAGTACAAATGTGGCACAGTTTTCACATTCTGGTAAAAGCTGTGTATATATTTAAAAAAAATAAATTAATTATAAAGTCTACTGACATGCAATGCAGTGTTAGGCTTGGCCATTTCAAATGAAAATACATAATATTTTCATTGCTATTAACCAGAAAGTTTAGAAAGAAGTGAAGAGTAATGATTGAGCTGTTATTATCATATGTTCATTTCTATGGTGCTTTATCACTACAGACTTTTATCTTTACTGTGAGCACTCTGAGAATTATTTTTGTTATAGATTCTGATTTCTTACAGTTATTGCCTTGGTTTATGAAGATGTGAAATGGGAATAGTCATCCATTTGTGAGAATTGTTTAGCGAATGCCTCTTGAAAATGAAATTTTTATTATAGGTACTATTTGTCATAAAGTGCATGTTTGTTTGTACTTGCTATCACCCATCTTACTTTAAAGAGATATCTAAATGTATGTCATAGATATATAATTTTATTTCAAATTCATTTTAAATGACCTGATATAGGTTTTTCCTTGTAACAAATAAATTATTTCTGAATGCACTATTGATTATTTGGAAGCACGTGTGAGTTCAATTACCTTAAAATGCATCTGTTTGCTTTGAGGAACTGGAGCTGTTTTCTGTGATCTACTGTGGAGAATAAAGATGTATTTATGACCCAGCAGAAAAACTCCTCCACTAAGCAGTAAATTGCAGTTGAAAATGACATTTATTCTCTTGCCAGAGGAACTGAACTTTTGAACAATACCACCACATCTACTCTAAGGTTCCTTTAGAAGTTGTTTCCTATGTGCATCTGTGCATACTTTACAGCATATACAGGTGGGTAGCTCTCTAACCTATGTAATGGTTTTCTTTGTATTGCTACAACTGCAGTGTATAGCTCTGCTCAGAGAAAAGCTGTTTGTAAAATCTATTTTATCCTTCAGTGAGGACTATACTCCTAGTTTCACTATTCTTTGTTGAAATGGAATTATGGCAGCAGCAGTAAAAAGTGAATAAAAGGCCAAGCACTGAGAGGCGAATAACTATAATAGGAAGATCACTGCCATTATGGGGATGATGAAATTCATAGCAGTAATCAAAGGACAATAATTAGGAAAGCGGCACATAACCGGTTATATTTTTCACTTATATCATACATACCATATTTTGAACATTTTTTCATGATCATTCTACTTTCAACAAGTAAATATAGCTGTGAAATAAATTTTTTTTATACGGAAAATTCTACCATGCATTTACAAAATAGTAAACGATGTGCACGTGCTTGCACTTGAGAGACAAAGGACAAGTTAGAGAATATGAATGGTTCCCAGTTCTATTGTTTATCAAATGTAACATATGAGGTGAGATAGGAAAAAAATAGTGACCACAGTTATTGTTGCTATTGTTTTTCAGTCGGATTTTTTTTAACACTTGACTTTACTAATTTCATCGAGCTGAAACTCAGCTCTGAGCAGTCAGCTGAGTTATGTTCCTATACCATAGCCCGATTTTACATTCCATGGGAAGAAAATCTAACATTTCCATAACTAAAACCTGTGCTGACATTCACTGAAGTGACTACACAAAAGAGATGTTTTGCTCTGAATTAGTCTCTTTTGTCTGTAAGTGGAGATAACACTCCAAACCATGAACATACACCCACAAATACAATACTGGTAGATATTACACTGTGCTTTACATCTGATTTTAGGTGGTTGCTTTCAATATCTGTTTTTCTCTCTGTGATAGTTTGGGAGATAAGTTAGTCTTTGACTGTTTCTTTCCTCACTACTGAGGTTTGTTAAGCTCTCCTGAGTCTGAGTTGTTCTGAAGTTCTCTTTCAGAATATTTAATAGTTTACAGGTAAGATTTGACAATATACTTGATATGAACACATGCTGACATGTCTCTCTTCATCTTCATTTGTGCAAATAAGTAAAATATGAATGATAAAACATGAAAAACATGTATTTGTGTGTTTTACATGCACTAACTTTACTTTTAATATGAAAACTTTGTGGTGTAAGTATAAACTAATTTGCTTCGAAAATGCCCTCTAGCTAGAGAGCATTTTCTTATATCAGGTATAGTGCTATTTCATTGTCATTGAAATAAAAGTTCACTTTTCATTGCCCAGACAGTCGAAAAATCTATTGCAACCCCAGGTACCCAGAGTTATGCAAGCTGACATTTACATTTGCCATATCTTGGTTAATAAATTTCAGATTCTGACTTTCCTGACATTTTCTCATATAAAGTTACTTTCCTTACTCTAGGAGTTTAGCAGGTGTGCATTCAAGTCTAAGAAACTGTAGGTGTTGAGCTTGGGGGGAAAAAAAAAAAAAAAGAAAAAAGAAAAAAAGAAAAAAAGAAAAAAGAAAAAAAGAAAAAAAGAGTGAGTGCAAGACTGTGAGAGAAAACCTCATTGTATGAGCATCAATGAATAAAACGAAAGGTGAATTGTCAGAGTTTATATTTGAAGAAATGTAGTTACCTTTGAGCTTATTTAAAAAATAATAACAAGGAAAATCCATAAAAAAACTTTTTGGCAATTTAATTTGTTTTACCAAAGAATTATAAATCTGTTGATGAGATTTAAAGCTCTTCTATTGTTTGCATTGATGTAATCAAAAGCAGCCTATGTCAAATGATGTGCTATATAGCTTAACAAAGAACGTTCGGAGACACTTCTGAAGTTATTGTTAGTATAGGGTCTAACTTGGGTTGTCATATTGATTATGCCTCTACTATGAAATATACCCACAAGCAATTGTATGTGTTTTAGCTGATGATTCACTTTTTAAGCATGTGTTTTGTTGCATAAATATTCACTTTACTGCTTTGATCTCACTTGATTCATTTTTCATCTTGTTGAAACCAGCAGGCATTTTAAACTGGAAACCATCTCTTCTGAGGGTCTTAGAGCAACAAGAAACTATGTGACCACATTTATTTTGCCAACGTACATTGTAAGATGTATAAACTGCAGACAGAGCATTTTCAAGTGTCTTTGAATTCCCATATTAAATTAGTGTTTACCAAAATTTTAAGTCCAAAATGTATGTTTACTTTTATATGCAACAGCTTATTCAATTCCAGTTATGATTTCGGAATTCCTTTGTATTTGATTGTTAAAAAAAATAGGATCTGATTCTGATCTGGCTTGTATCTGCGTGATGCTTTAACTTAAACATATCTAAGTATTGATCTATACTGGTAGTTATGAAAATAAAATTAAGTCTGATACACTGGACCATTTTCCTGACAACATTAGTTACTGTTAAACCAAAGTTTTCATTTTTAGCACACTCTTTTCTCTTGTTGAAAGCATTTTCTCTCGAGGTGCAATTCTGCAGGCATACCACTGCTAACAGGCACTTATGTGATAAATCTCATGGGTTCAACATGAGCTTTCACAGTCATATCACAAAAACATATGGTTCTCCTGTTACAAGCTTTAGTGCTCTTCAAACATCCTGTGAGCGACTTTGTGTGTGCAATGTCTGCTTCTTCTGAAGAAACTTTCTGAGGCTCATACAAGATTCCCTGCCACCATCATCACCAGTTACCTTCATCTACCTGAGCTTTTTGACATTTTTACTGCAGCCTGCAATCAATTTTCAAGGTCATGTGGCTCTGTAATGGAATATTAACACCATGCAAGTAGGCTTGCTAGCAGGAGGTGTGTCAGAGCAATTTGACAAACAGTGCTTTGAAGGACTCTGACCTTGGAAGCCTCTCGCAGGGCAATCTATGAATTTGGAGTAGCTGTCAGATTGAATTCTAAAAGGGTGTATATTAATACACAGGATTGCAAATGAAGATTCATTCATAAACACTGACATCCTGCCAAAGAATGGGTCACACAAAAGTTTAATAGAATATCTACTCTCTTATTGCGAACACATAAAAAGCAAAAATTATCTATCTGTATCCTTGGAACACCACAAATTGTACTATAGTTTCCAATTCCTTATTTTTTACAATTAAACATTTTCCTTATAACATGCCAAATCCTGCCCCAACTGGATACTGGCACAGGTCCTACTGATTTTAGCAGAAGTAGACCTGCCTCCAAAAGACAGTTATAACGATGCTCATGTTAAAATTGGGAACCACAGCACAATCTTTTAGGCCACAGCTAAGCATCTGAAATTAGATTTTTAAATCCATATTGATACTTCTACTTAAATTTGGTCTGCTTTTCAAAGACAGTCAGTGGCCATGAATCAACTGAAAAGAGCTAGAGGAATGAAGGTTAGGTTATATTTGTCTATGAGCCTTAATAAGGATTTAAAGACTTAACTGCAGACATGCAGGTTTGGAAATGTTGGCCTACGATTGCAGCTCAGACATCCCCAGTGTTTTCTGGGAATGATCAGACAATTATGCAGTAAAGACCATGTGCAGTACTGTTGACTATGGCATAATTAAAGAGAGACAATAAAGCACTGAGGGCTCAGCTTAAAATATATTGTAAAATTACTTGTAACCACTGAACAGAATGATGATTGTTTTTTGTTTTTGTTGAAAAAAAGCCTTCTCCAAGAACTGAAACTACAGAAATAAAATATAAATGATAATTACACAGCCTAAGTATACATTTGTGAGGAACTATTGTCAGTAATTTTGCATTTACGATCATCATTTAAAAGGCAGATTCACAAAGCACTGAATTCTGGATTACAAAAAGAAGCTTCCCTTTTGCAAATAGAACTGTGCTGCTCTTAGACAGAAGTACTTATGTTCTTCATGCTCAACATTACAGTTTGTCTCCTTATCAAGTGTTCAGAAAACTTGAGTGCTAATCCTACCGGCTTGCACTGTTACTCAGCACAGCATATTAAGAACTTGATCAAGTATTGTCTGCAAAAAAACCAGAACCATTTAACGTGTTCAATTGATGAAAAGAGATTATCTCCTTTTAGCTGGTTTCTCAGCTCAGTACAAAATGGCCTGACAGCACATGCAAGTTATACAATTCTGAAGCCCTGCCGATATCCACAGAATGAAGCAATAACCATCCTAAGCCTGATCCAAGGCCAGATGAAGTGAAAAGGAACCATCTCATTCCGTTCAGTGGCTTTTGGATCATACAATCCTTGACAAATTTACCCTCTACTACACTCTGACATAATCTTTATATCACACAAGGCGGTTGGACACAAAATGTACTGAGACATCAGCAGGCATAAGATTTATTTCTTCAAGAAAGTTGGTGAATGATATTCTTTGCATGTCAAGGTTGATCCCCAGCCAAATACATATACCTTACTTATTACTTGTCATATGTTCAATTTTAGTACAAAAAAATAATTCCTTTTGAAGTAGAGTGTTGAGTCCACTAATATTTTCAATGATTTTTTAAAATCTTTTTTCCCTCCAGAGTTCATTTCATGCAGTTCTGTAAACTCTGGTGCACAATCACATAGGAGCAGAGGTGGGCAGTGCCAGATCGCTTGACCTCCACAGTTCTCCGTTAGCAATATAAAATTGTTTTTCTTTACTGTATTTTTTCAACTCAGTCTCTCTATATGTCTTTAAGTCCGTACAATATAAATTGAACAGTTATAATTTATGATGAACTTGTCTGTGAAATCATGGTTCTATTTACAGACATGAAGACTCTGATGTTACCTTCAGCTTTCCAACACAATAATGATGAGCTATGTAGACAGTTCTGGACTAGCATTAGAACATCGTTGCTTATACCTTAAAAAAGCAGAGCCAAGGTAATTTTTCCTGTCACTGTACCAATTTGTATTCTTTTAACTATACACAGGTGAAGCTATTTTTTATTAGATTGTAATTCAATAGGTGGCACCCTACAGTCAGTGAAGAAAAATTTTCTAAAAATAAATAATTTTTAATAATGAGGTATAAAATAAAAAAAACTTTAACTGTTTCATTTGTAGACATACAGTCCTTAGATAAACCACACCACCATGAAAGAGGATAGAACAAGTGAAATAAAAAGGAAATATGTCACATCCTTCAGTGGCCTTGAGTCACAAGTTCTGCAACAGATGTATCCTTCACTGCACCTCTACTCTTTATGCTGGAGGTTTATCTGAAAATAAAGCCAAAGTTAACCCAAATAAGAATTGGAAGCAGAATTATAGTGAGTGGAGCTATTGAAATAGAGGGAACAGAAGGTTGTGGGGGATAAAGGACAGTGCGGCAATGGGGAGGAGTGTGGAGGAGGCTGCATATTTTCCATAACACTAGCTGAATATTCAGGTAGTTGGCACCAATCACAATGAACTGTAGCCATGATTTTATGCCTAAGAACATTTAATCTGTAGATTATAAGCATGGAAATGCAGTACCTGGGGACTATTTTTTGAGACAGAACTGGGAATTCTACTCCTTGCCTTCAATCACAGTTTCAAGCTATGTTATGAAGAAAAAAAAAAAAGTGAAAGAAAAATAGGATTATTTTTGTTTTTCTACAGCCTTGCTGGGACTTATCGCCTATGATGCTGCAGTGTTGACTATTCAAAAGCTGAATATATTGAAATTTTAGCATTAATTTTTATCTGGCAGATTTTGAAACAGGCCCTCTCAAGGCACATTGTAAGTCTCTTGATACCACTATGTGTAATGGGCAGCTTTACTAGAGTTTCTGTTAGCAGAAAAACCTCTTTCAATGTCTAGTTTAAACATATTCCTTGTACTAGCATTGTACTTTATATCATATACCTTTTCTCCCTTACTGTTTATTAGTTCCCATTTCTGTTACGTTGGTATGGAGAGCAATCTGATAAACTTCTATAATGAAATGATTCACTTGCTAGATGAGGAGACAGCAGTCAACGTTGTCTACCCAGACTTCAGTAAAGCTTTTGACAGTCTCCCATAAGATCCTCACAGAGAAGCTGATGAAGTATGGGCTGGATGAGCAGTGAGTTGGAGAGAAAACTGGCTGAATGGCTGGGCCCAGAGCATGGTGATCAGTGGCACGAAATCTGGTTGGAGGCCACTCACCAGTGTACACCAGGGATCAATACTGGGTCTGATCCTCTTTATTATCTTCATTACTGATCTGGATAATGGGGCAGAGTGTATCCTCAGCAAGTTCACTGATGACACAAAACTGATACACCAGAGTGTCATGCTGCAATCCAGAGGGACCTCAACAGGGTGTAGAAATGGATTGACAGCAGCCTCATTAAGTTCAACAAGGGGAAGTACAAAAGTCCTACACCTATGAAGGAATAATCCCATTCACTCATGTATGCTGAGGGGCAGCCAGCTGTAAAGCAGCTTTGCAGAAAAGGACCTCAGGGTCTTGGTGGACACCAGGTTGGCCACGAGCCAGCAGTGTGTCCTTGCAGCAAAGAAGGCTGATGGTATCCTTGGATGCATTAGGAGGAGTGTTGCCAGCAGATCAAGGGAGGTGATCCTTCCCCTCCATTCAGCACTGGTGAGGCCACACCTCGAGTACCATGTTCAGTTCTGGGCTGCCCAGCACAAGAGAAACATGGACATACTGAAAGAGTCCAACCATGAGGGGCCATGAAGATGATTAAGGGATTGGAGCATCTCATATGAGGATAGGCTGAGAAAGCTGGGACCATTTAGCTCAGAGAAGAGAAGGCTCAAAGGAGGGATCTTATCAGTGTATATAAATATCTGAAGTGAGAGTGCAAAGAAGAGAGGGACAGACTCTTTTCAGTGGAACCCAGAGACAGGACAAGAAGCCATGGGCTCAAACTGGAAAACAGGAGGTTCCCTCTGAACATCAGGAAACACTTTCTTATATCTGTTGCCCAGAGAGGTTGTGGAGTCTCCATCGCTGGAGATACTCAAAAGCTGTCTGGACATGGTCTTGGGCAGCCTGCTCTAGGTGGCTCTGTTTGAGCAGGGATGTTGGACCAGTGACCTCCAGACATCCCTTCCAATGTCAACTGTTCTGTGATTCTGTGATTTTATGATTCTATGAGTAATTTTAATCTAATTTTCAGAGTTTAAAAAGCCAAGGGTGAATATATACAAGCATTTTAGTTCAGATGTAACTTTGAAATGAATCTCCTCATTGTTTTCAACTTTTTGGTTCCTTTTGCAGAATAGTCTCAAAGTGCATGAAATGGACATGTCCCAAACTAGACTACAAGCCCACACCCTCAACAGCTAATTTTCTTTCAGGACAAACTAGAGCAACCTTGAAGCAAAACTCCTCAAACATCCGTACTGTGGATATTAGATAATAAATAATAATATAGCTTTTATCACAATATAGATTTTATCATACATTGTTTTTAAAAAGTAGCTTTTAACTGTGTGTCTCAGAGTGGGATGGTGAAGGCAGTCTCCTGCTAACTAGCAGGGGGTGGGTCTGGACCATCCTGGGCTGTGGAGTCATTTTCATTTTATGTTTAGAATACTTTCTCTATAGACAACATCAGATACAAGCCCCTCTACTGAACTAAAATGATCCTTTCAGTTGTGTATTGGACTAATTTCAATGCCACTGAGGCTTTAATGTGAGGCATCAAAGAGCTATGGTTCCTTCAGGAATGAGCTGTCTTCCTCTCCCATTGCTGAAGCACGTGTGACTGATCTGCCCAAAGAACAAGAGACGTAGCTGTTCAGACTGGCAGGCTGCATGTAAGCAAAGGGTTATGTTTCTGCACAAGGGAATTTTGTAATAAGACAGAGCCAATGGAATCGTTCTCTGAGATTTAGCATAAGGACTAGCACCTCTGACACTGTGACTTGCCTTAGTTCATCAGTCTTGGGGATAGGCACCATTCAGAGGACTATGGAGATATCTGCAATGTGTGCTGATGCCTGTTCAATAGTTCAAGATACCTGAGTTACTTTTTTTTCCTGTATTGTCACATACACTTCTTGACATAAAAATGCCTCAGTTACTCCAAAACTGCTATTCAAAAGGTTATTGAAATCCCACTCTGCTCTAAGTGGTATAAAATAGGCACACATTCTTCCTTGATCAGGAGTCTATTTGTATGTCCACGGGGGACAGACTAACCTTATGACATACATTTACTATCAACATCCTTTGTGCAACAACACATACTGTGACATCGTCTCAGTCTGCAGGCAAAAATATCTACCAAATGCAATCAGAGATTTATTCTTTTTGCCCTCTCTTCTGTCTTTTCTTCAGTATATTCTTGTTACCAGTCACATGTTCCTTAAACACATCAGGATGCAGACTTTCCATCTTAACACTTATCTCCTGTGATACTGTCAAGGTCAGCATCAGTTTTGCTCGATAAAGCCCACCAGGGGCTACTGGAGAAGTTCTAGTCCTAAGAATAGAAATGGAAGAAGGCAAATTACCTTCCAGTTATCTGCAATTTAATGATTATTTTGTTGCAAAATCCAAATGTCAGACGCTTACATGAAGAAATATTCACTTCTGTTATTTAGTACCATGAGGCACGTACGGCCTAATGCGTTAAGCAATTCACTACAACAATTTCCAAATCATATCCAAGGCTCTCTCATGGTAGCTCTCACTAATAACTTGTATAAAACAGCAAGGTCATGCTGACACCTTGCTTTGTCACTGTAGCATAACTTGTCTGCCACAGGAAATATGCACAAAGCATCAGGATCATAAAAATCTGACAGAGTCTACTTATTTTTATGTCCAATAAGGACAAGAAAAGCTTATTTTTTGAACAGCAGAAGTGTCTCATGAGAATCAGAAACATACAAAGAAAGGCAAAACAATTCTTTATTTTTAAATAATAGCATTACGTTCCTAAATGAAGCTTATATTGAAAAATCCATTAAGGAAAAGAAGAGAATCCCTTTGTGTATAATCAGATGATATTACCTGTCTCACTTTTAGACTTGCTGAAGCACATCCTATTTCTACCAAATACAATTGCAACAGACCAGTTGCGATAGCAGACATTATAAATTTCCTATGGCAAATATGTTAAATGTTTTTCAGCATTTATAAAGGTATGTATTACCACAAAAGTATTTATGAGAATAACATCACTATAAATTTCCAAAATAATTATATTTTACAAACATGAAACCTCAATGTAGTTTCATGTTAGATAAACACAACTAGAGGCATGTTTTCTCTCTTATCCTTGGTATACATACAGGAATTTTGTGACAAGTGAGGTGAAGTGGTGTGGAGCCTTAGGAAAACATGTCAAAGTTTGCGCTATAAGTGAAAGTCTGCTTCCTGGTCCAGAATTTGGGCTTTCTTTTTCATCTTAAGTATATTTGCAAACTTAAAATATTTTGGCTACTTTAGTAAAGTGCTCAGAAGTGTCATAGGTTTGGGGAGTTTTTATTTCACCTGCCATTTGAGACCACATAATTTCATAAAAATTGAAGTGGCTAAATGGAAGAGTTTATCTTTAAGCAACCTCTCCTTCCCCTCCCAGTACAAACACAATTAGATCTCTAAAGCACAGACTGGCCTTTATGAGTAGACTGGATACTCAGTCTGTTAGTTTTTCTTTTCCTCCTCCTGTCTTCTCTCATGAATCCCTATCATGAAATGATAGAGGTTTTGATTCTCAGAGAAGGAGGGGAGTCAGCAGAACTGCTGCCTTGGAATTCCGGAGGGCACACTTTGGCCTGTTTAGGAGCCTGGTTGACAGAACCCCTTGGGAGGCAGTCCTGAAGGGGAAAGAAGTCCAGGAAGGCTGGACATTCCTCAAGAACCAAATATTAAAGGTGCAAGAACAGGCCATCCCCATGTGCTGAAAGATGAGCCATCAGGAAAGAAGACCAGCCTGGCTGAACAGAGATCTTTGGCTGGAACTCAGGAAAAAAAAGAGAGTTTGTGACCTTTGGAAGAAGGGGCAGGCAACTCAGGAGGACTACAAAGATGTCATGAGGTGATGCAGGAAGAAAATGAGAAGAGCCAAAGCCCAACTACAACTTAATCTGGCTACTGCCGTAAAAGACAATAAAAATGTTTCTATAAATATATTAGCAATAAAAGGAGGGCTAAGGAGAATCTCCATCCTTTATTGGATGCAGGAGGAAACATAGTGACAAAGGATGAGGAAAAGCCTGAGGTACCTAATGCCTTCTTTGCCTCAGTCTTTAATAGTAAGACCAGTTCTTCTCTGGTTACCCAGCCTCCTGACATGGAAGACAGGGATGGGGAGCAGAATGAAGCCCCCATAATTCAAGGAGAAAATGTTAGTGACCTGCTACACCACTTAGACGCATACAAGTCTATGGGGCCGGACAGAATCCACCCAAGACCATTGAGGGAGCTGGCAGAACTGCTCACCAAGCCACTTTACATCATTTATCAGGAGTCCTGGCTAACTGGGGAGGTCCCGGTTGTCTGGAAGTTAGCAAATATGATGCCCATCTACAAGAAGGGCTGGAAGGAGGATCCAGGGAACTACAGGCCTGTCAGTCTAACCTTGGTACCTGAGAAGGTTATGGAGCAGATCATCTTGCATACCATCACAGACAGGACAACCAGGTGATCAGGCCCAGTCAGCATGGGTTTATGAAAGGCAAGTCCTGCTTGACTAACCTGATCTCTTTCCATGAGAAGATGACCCACTTAGTGGATGAGGGAAAGGTTGTGGATGTTGTCTACTTGGGCTTTAGTAAAGCCTTTGACACCATTTCCCACAGCATTCTCCTGGAGAAATTGGCTGCTCATGGTTTGGACAGGTGTACTCTTCTCTGGGTAAAAAAACTGGCTGGATGGCCAGGCCCAAAGAGTTATGGTGAATGGACTTCCATCCAGTCAGCAACCAGTCACAAGTGGTGTTCCCCAGGGCTCAGTATTGGGACCAGTTCTCTTTAATATCTTTATCAATGATCTGGATGAGAGGATCAAGTGCACCCTCAGTAAATTTCCAGATGACATCAAGTTGGATGGGAGTGTTGAACTGCTTGAGGGTAGGACAGCTCTACAGAGAGATCTGGACAGGCTGGATCGATGGGCCGAGACCAACTGTATGAGGTTCAACAAGGCTTAGTGCTGGGTCCTGTTCTTGGGTCACAACAACCCCACGCAATGCTACAGGCTTGGGGAATAGTGGCTGGAAAACTGCCCGACAGAAAAGGACATAGGGATGTTGGTTGACAGCTGGCTGAATATGAGCCAGCAGTGTGCCCAGGTGGCCAAGAAGGCCAACAGCATCCTGGCTTGTATCAGAAATCGTGTGGCCAGCAGGACTAGGGAAGTGATCATCCCCCTGTACTCCGGCACCGGTGAGTCCACACCTTGAATACTGTTTTGGGCCCTTCCGAGCCTGATGTAGACAGTAAGAGTTGTGCAATGGATTGACTGGAGTCAGTACAACAATTAATGTCTTGAAGTTGTTAAAAAAACCCAACCAAACAAAAAACCTCTTGGTTTTCTTTTTCCAGTTTCAGTGGGACAGACCAGTACAACAGGTCAGAAAGGAGAGACTCATAGTAGTATTTTCCTCTGCAGTCCTTGCAGCTGGATGGTATTCCATGTCCCCTGCATTTAAGTAATATGTTCTCATAAATTTGCACAAGTGATTGATCTTCTTAGGGGAAGTCTTTGTGATTGAACCAAAGGTTGCTACACTTTCTGAGTGTTCTCCCGTTTCAGTACTAACACTTCACATTCTGTTTTCAGGATCATCATATAAACAGTTGTTAAAATTGTAATCAATTATCTGTCCTTTGAGCCTATTCATGTCAAATGACTGCAGCACCAAGATGCATTATATAAACTTTGTTTCTTCATCTTCACATGATCACTCACTAAGAATACAAGAAGAAAAGTCTTGGGGAGCCATCTTATGTGGTCTCACAGTGTGATGTTGAGAGAGGCTCACAACTGCTCCAAAAGGCAGTGATCATGAAGCGGTACAGCTCCTTGCCTTTCTCTAACTGATACCCTTTTGCATGAAAAGTTTGGGTAAATGCAAACTAGATATGAGTGCATTCTCAGTTGCCTCTAAATGACAACTGCTAATGTGTTGTGTTTTGGTTTTTGGGGTGGGGTTTTTTTGGTTGTTTTGTTTCATTTTTGGTTGTGGGTTTTTTTTTTTTTTAATTGAAAAAGAAACAAACCTGAACATGGAATGAGGAATTTTTTTAAGAAGGATCTAAAAATATTCTACTCTGATTTCAGTATGTCTGGTAATCAATTTGGATGCAAAAAGCAACACAAAGTCTGTGAGAATCAATGTAGTTTTCTAGAACTTTTAATATCCAACAGACCGTACAAAAGCAGGTTTTAGTCATAGCTCAAGAAAATGGCATGACATTGAAGGTCTCATCATCACCATTAATTGATGAAGTAATGCAAGTCTGGCATGAAGTTTCAGGCTTCGTGGTAGTTAGGAATGCCTTAGGCCAACCATCATGTTACCCATCATTTAAATTGCATATGAGTAATGGGCCTTTCTTTACGCTGAGAAATTTAGAAGCGGTAACAAATGTGGTGCTTCAGATACTTCTATGTAAAATTCAAAAGTTTTGATTAATGTTTATCTTCTGCTACCGGAAGAGCTACCAACAAAGACAAGGACTAGGGAGTTATGCAATTCAATATACTTATTGTTAATCAAGGTGACAGCTTCATCTTGAATCACATCTAAGGCAAATGTAACTTCATTGTGGTCAAGAGCATTTTATCAAGTGCAAGTAGAGACAGAATATAGCCCAGTACACAGTTTGCCAACTGAAATATTGCTGGTAATGAATGGAAAGTATAATTTTAAGAACCATTGAGAAAATAGTTTAAAGATGTGCTTCTGTAATTTGGTTATCCCTTTGATGTAGATAATGGTTTCCATCCAAGTAAGTTAAGCAATGAGTGCATTTATGCCAATTTCTTATTAATCAATACCTTCCTCTTCTGGTTAGATTAATTCATCTAAGTCCATTTTGTAGATACCACTGAGGAGAGGCAGGTGAGTGAAATCAAGCTTTAGTTATCTTTAGCTGTGTTTCTTGCACTGGTGTCACAGTTCAAAGTGAGAGGAGAGAGAAGTATGAGAGTGCAGAAGTGAAATGTTTCAAATAACTGAGGTTTTTGTCACATAAAAGTCTTAGAGGAAAGGATTGAAGTGTCGCTTGGCTAAAAAAAAAAAAAGCCTATAATTTTACTTTGGGCCATTTTCAATTACTGTTGCCTATGATCTTACTATTCTAAAATATAAGAAATACCTATTTCTGAAAACAAATTAAAAAATTAGAAAACGGGTCATCATGTCTCCAGTAGACTCCAAATGTTTCATTCCTTTCAACTGCATAACTGTAAAAAATGCTACTTTTATATTTTCCCACAACTACACATAAAAGCCTGAAACAAATTCAATTTCAAGCTCTGATTTTCAAAGATCCAGTTGCACTGGAACAATAGATAATCTGCAAGTTGTTAGCCCAAATATTTGTCGGAAATAGAAGAAATAAACAATGGAAACTTGTGAAGAATTTTTTTTCTTGTTTTCCTAAGAGCAGACATAAAGTCATGGATTTTAGGACATTTATTTATTTTTTTTCCTTTGTTTCCTTAATGATGCCTTCTTCTCTAGATCAAACTTAAGGACCTCAAGTTGGAGTTTTAACAAGACTAAGTGGAGTGTCCACATAAAATATTTATATAGAGAAGTAACAAGGCTACTTTTGTGCTTTATATTCACAAACTTTATAGGTCACAAAACACTGAACAACAGCTACCACATATTAATGTTGAATACATATTTTTCATTTTTTTAATAACTTGATTTCAAATAAGATTTGCAGAGATACATATACAGTTGCATTACATAGGCTCCAAAGGAGTTATTAGACTGATAACACCACTAACCTGTCTATTAATTACATACATGCTATACATTGTTGGTAACATAACAGCTGCCAGGGAGCTGTTACGATGTAAGTGCAATTAAACTGAGATTTTGGGGTTTTAATGTGAAGTCTTCTTTCTGGCCAAAACTCTATCAAGAAAAAAAGTTGGCCATTCTTGCATCATTCTCTTTGAATAGGAACAGAGAAAGAATAATATGGCTGAGTCCTTTAAGGAAGAAAAAATGAATTACTGAGAAATATATCTGGGGAAACTACAAAACAAGTCCCTTGGCAACAGGTAGTACCATGGCTCAGATGTTCCCACAGAAGGTTTAACTTGATTTATGATTTTTGGTGACCACAAAGTTTTGCTTACACTCTCATTTGCAACGTTGTCTACAATGCAAGACTTTTTAGTCATGATGTATATTCATGTGTGTACATATGTATATCATTACATATATATATACACACGCACATGTACATAGATGGAGTTTCTATAATTTCTGTTATTTTATATTCATAGAATCATAGAATCACAGAATGGTTTGGGTTGGAAGGGACCTTAAAGATCACCTAGTTCCAACCCCCCTGCTGCGGGCAGGGACACCCTCCAATAGACCACATTATTTTTGAATGTTATATTGAATGTTTACCACAAAAAATAGTAAAAATTCTATTAATATGTATCATACTTTTTTCTTCCATAAAATCTGTAGGCAAATTTTGATGTACACATGATAAATACAGTCTTTTTTATTGCTCCTAAATATATCTCTGCCTACCAGTACAAAATTCTAGTATCTGGCATTCTAGTGTTCTAATAATCTATTGTATTTTCAGGAACAACTGAAGCTCTGTTTTATTTATAAACTGTTCAAAACATAACCACAATCCTATATTCAACCTGCGTTTTACTTCCAAAGCATCCTGATAGCAGGTATAAAGATTTTCCAGCACTCAGCCTTCTCACTTTGATTCCAGATTTTCTTTCTAACACAGTTTTCAAAAGATAAATTTTGGATCAAAAATTTTGGTCAATTTTGTGTCATCTCCTTATTTGAATAAATAAAGTGAATAAATAAATACAGCACAGGCAATACAGGGAAGCTTAGATCTGAATGAGAGTTTGTGTTTGGAATTTACAGTAGACATTAAAGACTAATCTCCTTATTGGTCTGCCAAGACCATACAGAACATTTAAAATAATTTGATGTATTGACCTTGGTGGACACATCATAGCATCTGCTTTTTTTTAAAAAAGCTTCCCATAGAAGACACTGGAAATGTGAGAAGAGACTAATATCTGAAACAGGTCCAATTAATTAATGATACTGAATTCTTCTCCCTGATGAGATCACTGTGATTAAACAGAGCTATCCATGGAGAACTTGAAATATAGTCTATCTCCTAACTAGTCTAATAATGAAACATTTTAGAGAGGAAAAATCTAATTCAACCAAAGGTGTTGAATGATATCCAAAAGATTTGGACTTTTTTTCCTTCATGAATTATTTAAAATTAAGTGGTCAGAAATATTTAGCAAACCCACCAACTGGACTGTCTGCATGTCCTTTAATTCTGTGAAAAATTAAATGAGCAGCTTTATGCAGGTAGTCACTGAGCTTTGATTTTAGACTATCTTCTTGTTACTAAGTTTTCAGTGCATTTACTTCAGTAGAATCCTCAGTATCTTTGTTATTACTATATAAGGAGAGATTACTTTTACAAATGACTGTGTCAACATTATAAATATCCCCACTATATTACAGTTTTCCCATGGGTATCCTCACTGTTGAGGAAATTGACCTTACACAGGATGATAAGTCATTCATGACTGGGAACCTTAAACTACAGATAGTGGAATAAATTTTGGAATCACTCAGTCCCTAACTAGACACTCTGTTTAGCTTCACCATAACCATAAATATGCCATACAAAGTATCCAGCTGAGCTCCTAATTCAATCAGTCTCCTAGTCAAATCTGTATTTCATATATTCTGCTAAAATGCGCTTCCATAAATGCACTTTCAGTGTGGAAAAAGTACTGGCAGAAGAGCTGTTCAGAAGTGTAACCTTTGCTACGCAGATTCATGTGGTATTTATAAAAGCATTTTCACAATTTTAGTAATGAACCTAAAGTCCATGGAAAGATCACATTCCAACAACAGCTTAGTTACTGAATAGCTAAAAAATAAGCATAACTTACTTCATCTGCGCTTTAAGAGAACAACCAAAGTTAAGAAAGCAGTTCAGTCTCTCATGAAGAGATGGGAGAGACAATATATTGCTGGGGTTTCTTCTGCTGATGAGACAGATGTGGGGAAAGGACTTGCCTATCAGGCAGGAATTATCCCTCTGACATGACCATCTCCCTCAAAACAGACCTGTAGAACTGATTCATCTAACCCTTTCCAAACCAGGCTGACAGACTGAATGCAGCATCCTCCCCTCAATTGCTTTAGGCTAAAAGAACTGTCAGAATAGTGCTGTTACAAGCATCCTCTGTTTAGGTCATTCTACTCTGGGATATCAAGCACAGACTGGACAAGGACTGTATTTAGCCCATGCAGTCTCAACATTTTTGCTTCTCCTCTATCTCAAAAAACCCCCGTATAAAACAGATGGAAGAGCGATAAATTCTGTAACAGAATTCCTGACTGGGCTTTATCCAAACTGCCAGAACTATTGGAGTCTGATATCAAGTCCATTCTAAACAGATTTTAGTCACAGTTTGTGGTGTGATAGGTAATGAGGGCTTCCCAAGAAAGGTGAAAAGATGGATGGGTGGGTGGATGGATGGATGAGTAGTTTGATGGGTAGAAGAAACGAAGTAAATATTTGGTCAGTAAATAGGCAGATTTCAGAGTTGTGCAAGAATTATGGCAGTTTTGCTTACAGGCAGAAATTACTCTGAATAACAAGGTGGACATTATGGGAAGGTTATTGTCTATTCTCCTGTATTCAAACCCTTTTCTTAATGTAAGGAGGGATATAGTCCTTCCTGTACTGTAACTTCTCTAATCCCAGCTCTTGTGATATCTGTGGTCAGAGAGGCTCCCATCTTCTCTTCCTATTCACCAGAAATCCCTCTCTTCTCCTACATTTGGTTTAATACACCTGTTTGTATCTGCTATAGAGCACCAGCAGCAGCGGAGATGAGAAGGATAAAAGAAGAGAGGATTCAGAAAGATGCTGGCCCATACACAGACCTGACACTGGTTGCTGGGGTCTGGATTCCTGAGCTGTCGATACCAACATCCACATCTAACAGCTTGTCTTCATCTCATTTGGAAGAAGCGATGAGATAGAAGCTTCTCCTACCCTGGCTTGTGCAACATTGATTCGGTTAAATTCTATGCCTCAGGGCAAGTACCTCTTCTCTTCTGTGCAGCTATTACACTGCTCAAAGGGGTTTCCATTCTCTCCTTCTTCAGGAGGAAGGGACTGAGAAAAGGGGAGTAACCATCACAAGAACCCCAAAAGTTAACAGGTTAGGGACAGATAACCTTCTCCTGGAGAAAAATTCTTGGAAGAGTGGAGGAGGCAACCAGAAGCAAACTCTGACTGTCAGTATCTGCTGATACCGCTAGGAGTTTGAATGTCTGCAGTATACCATTACCTGTTCAGAGTTGTTTCCATCACTTCACTCAGATCTTACAAGAATGGACCCCATGTTGATCACTGTAATAATGTAGATAATCCACCACTAATCTTAATACCATACTCTTGGCAACCCTTAAAATGTAGGGTGGTTGTGTTTTGTTTTGTTTTGTTTTGTTTTTCCATGTCGTAAGAGGACTCTTTCCCCATGTACAAGATTTTAGCTGCCTCAAAAAAAGGAAAAGAGAGACAGGATTACCCATATGCTTCTCATCCCTGCAGTCTCCCATGGCAAGAGGACAACATCATACTAATGGCTCCAGAGAGAGTATAATATTACCTGCACCAGATGAAGTACAAAGTTATTCTATGGAAAGTAACTTAAATCAATACAAAATACAGCAGAATGCTCTGGGAGACATTGCCTTCCAACCTGCTCTCTTTATTGATGTACTACTAAAACAAAGTAGTACATCAATACACGGTTTTAATTAGGATACTGAGGCCTGAGGAGATGGCTTAGATTTTTTGATGGGAGAGGAAACGATCAAGTCTAGCAATGAAAAAACCAGAGATAAAGAAAAAATCAGTGTCAAGGGAATAAAAAAAAGCTAAAAAAATCACACGAGCTTGAAGAAAGCAATAGAAGATAGTGCAGGTGAAGATCAATGACTACAAGAAAATAGAAAGGAGAAAATAGACTGGTGTTATTGACAACAATAAAACTTTGTGTTTCCAGTTGTTTTCTAGACTTGTTGAAATTTTTATAATGCAAATGTAGATTTAAAAAGAGAAAAAAAAAAACTTGTTAATTGGAAGAAGAGAGGGTTTTTTCCCTCAAGCTTGGATGGCAAATTTTCTTCAGCAAATTGTATCTGAAATCATTATTACATTTGGATTATAGATTTTCCTGCCTGAGGTAAAGATGACTGGGGCAAAAAAGTGAGAGAAAGAAAAAAAAATCTCAAAGTAAGCAGTTAACTAGTAGTATAACCCAAACTAGTTATTAAATTATCTTTAGGACTTCCAAACTACATCTACTGACAATAAAAATGACCAAGGTTTATTTGTGTGTGACCACAAGCATGCTATGGACGTTACCACAGGTATGTTGTTATTTGAGATGGTATTCCAAAATAAATAAATAAATTATATTTTTTAATGAATAAATACGAGACAGTTTTAATACACTACTAACAACTTTAAAATGTGTGCATGTATATATTAAAAGATTGGTGGTGTTTCAATAGGTTACTTTTTCTTTTCAGCAATAAAAGGTTATCTAAATATTTTCTGAAATAATTTTAGATTAGAAAAACTAATATAAAATAGCAATATGTTAACAAAAGAGACAAAGAGATAAATTCACTACTAATGGAGCTTCAGTGACTTAAAAGCAATTTTACTTCATTCAGCCCATATGCTATGATTGTCATTGAAAAAGTTTTCGGTTTTAAGAAATGAAAATTATGGAAAAGTTACATTTTCAATTTCTTTACAAAAATTCTGTAACAAAAAGATTAATTTCCTTGTGTTGTTTTCTAAGACTGGTAAAATTCTGCTGACTGTTGCCCTATCACTCTTGGCCTCTGACAACTTACAAATAGACTCAAAGGCATTTTATTTCTGGAAGCTGTGTATAATGAAGTCAATAGTCGTTCAAGATTTTAATGAAGATGAAATTCCTAATGCTTTTCCTTGAGGAAAACAATAATAGCAACAGCAACAACAAAGAATCAAAATTTGAAATTTATTCTGTATTGTCAAGGTACGAGATTTTTTTTTTTTTTTTTTAATGATTTGAGAACTACACTATTTTTTTGTTACATATCTGGTGTTTAAGCCAGGGTTTCAAAACATTCCAGAAAAGCTGTGAAATTATTAGACATTTCAAATTCATGAACAAATATATGATAGAGATATAAGGATAAAGACATATTTTGAGAGTCCATAAAGAAACAGGGCAGCAAGTAGAAAGTACTTGAATTTTTAATTGCATGGATGAAAAACAGTTTAAAATATCAAGGCTGTGTTTTGTGACAGACTCTCAGATACGAAAGAGCTCTACAGTAGGATAAATAATATCACTTAATTATCATCTTGGAATTATGGCTTTTCATTCCTTGTTAACCATTAAAGCAAGCTACCTTCCTTGGACCATTTCACTTGGAATGTGTGAGTCTTTCAAATTATTGACAATTTCTTTATATACAGTGAACTTAAAAACTCTATAAAAATAATGTTAAACTCCGGTCTGTGGATTTATGTCATGAAGATCTTGAAATGATGCTTTTTTTTTATTATTTTGTTTGTGTGTCTGATTGTTGTGGGGGTTTTGCTTGTTTGGTTGGTTGGTTTTGGTTTTGGGTGCTTTTTGTGTTTTGTTTTTGGTTTGTTTTTCTTTTTTGTTTTGTTTTGTTTTTTAAATCAATGTTATATTGTAGTATTTTTGTCACCAAGGTCATTGTAGATTTGATAAAGGCTATAAGTGAAATTTTCAAAAATATTCATCACTTGCCCAATTCTTTTCCTATAAAAGTATGTAATAAAATTTCTTTGGCTTCAGGAGGAGCAACAAGGTAAGGCTTTAACCTTTTAAAAGCCTCCCTTTTCGCTTTTGCACTTTCTTTGCCAGTAGAAGAAAAAGCAGCAGAAAATGCAGTAGAAGCAGAAAAAGCAGAATTAGAATCATAAGACTGAGATATTACTTTTGTGAATAATTTTAGTCTTAATCTTTACTCACTCTACAGTAATTTCAAAGATTAATAGATTTGTTGTTAAACAATGAATGACATAATCTCAGGAGATCTATCTTTCCAAACCTGGATGGGTTCCCTATGTAATTTTGGACAGCTTGTTAAACCTTCTGTCTCCATCCTCTATAGAAAAATAAATAAAACAAAACAAAACAAAAAAAATCAAACCCTCCCAAGTATTATTACAACCTATATTAAAAATAAGCAGTGCTAATAAAATTCATTAGTGTCTTTGATATACTCTGATACTATTGCCATAAAGAAAATATACAAGATAGTTTCCAAACCAACCACGTCAAATACTGACAATGCCTTGAAGTTCCAGAATTGTGTTCAGCAATTGATTGCTTACATGGTTAATGATTTGATGATTAACTGCTCTTAGGTATAGCACAATTTATTTCATCAACTATTGCTTAAACTTGAGATAGAAGAAATAATCTTCTAACATTTGGCTCAACAAGGTTATAAGTTCCAAGAAGACAATTACCTACAACATGAAACAGTTTTAATTTGCCATTAAAGACTCACCCAAAGCAGGTCTTCAACTGCAGATGGTCTGTGTTTAATAATTGATGAGATCTGTATGCAACATTTAATCAGTGGGAGAAAAGGAGAAAGAAATAATATCTATAATATGGACGTGGTGATTTTTCTTTGGAGGCTGATTTACAATCTGATTTCTTTGCATTAATCTCTGTCACTATCCAAATGCCTCTTCGGAGTCTCATTTGTAAGGTGTTACTTTCTAAATGTATGTCTGTATAAATTTGAACTAAGGCAAAAAAGTTCCATTCTTTTCTTGCTCAGTTTCCTTTTGTGAATTATTTCCTTACTCTTTTTTTTTTTTAAATTTAAAAAATTTTCCTTGAGACAAGACCGTATTCTGTATTGTTATTAGATTTCTACTCAGAACAAGGCAGAATAAGCGTACCAGTTTGGAGGATGATGAATGCAGTCGGAAAGCTAGAAGAGGGCAAATAAGCTCCAGAATTAGAGGAAAATATATAGAAGAATAACAGCTATACATATGGTTCTCTTTTAAGCAATATTGAATAAAAGTACTGGCTTAGTTGCAATAGCTACTAAGGAAAGAATAACATCACCTCTTTAAAGTTTATCCCATTAGGCAAAAACTAAAAATAACTTAAAAAAACCCCTCAAACCACTTAAAAGAATTAATATACTGAAATAGCAAGTGATCTCTCAGACATTTACATTTTCCTTTACATTCATGTTTACAGAAATGCTGGATTCTGTCTCAAATCTCTTCAACCAATGAAAACCCAGCTCTGGGCTGTAATCAGATTTTTCACATATCCACTCATGTTTTCCTACAACGTATTTTATATATTTGATGGTTTGTACAGGTTTTGGGTGGAGAAGCAGAAAATCTTTAGCTTAGTGACAGTTATTTTTCCTTTGCTTCTTGATCCTCCCTCTTCTGTCCTTCTTTACTGAGTCTTCTGTAAGGCTACTTTTCAGATCTTACTTTTCTTGTATTTAAATGCTCCCAGGGCCCACCCTTCAAAACACTTAATAATTTCAGCAGAAGGACTATCTGATAGGCTGACCATCCAAGGAAGAGTTAGTTAGAGGTAAACTCAAATTATTTTCCTGAAAGTGTGTTTTATTTCTTAGAACAGAAAAAAATCAATTGCAAATGAATGGGCAACAACAACACAAGGTCGTCTTAGTTTTGGCTGATCAGGAGACTGGATGACATGTTCACCCGATAACATCTTAGCACCAGATTACTCTTCCTTTTCTGATGTTCTTACTGCAACTCATTATATCTTGGAGCCATCAAAATTACATTATTTACGGTAGTGGCTATTCTATGGACCTGGACTATCTGCGCTTTGATAGACTGCATACCTACATACAAGGTTGGGAGGCTAAATAAGATAATAGATTTTCATTTAATCCAATGAGTCTTCAAGCATCTAATCATTTCTTCCTTTCCATCTCTTTTCCAGGTGCATCAGAAACACCAGCAGATATTTATCACATACATCGCAAAAATCTTTTTATGTCTGTCAGTAGCAAAAAGTATGGATATGTCAAATTCTAGTAAAAGGAAACCCAGTAAAAAAAAGAGTTTTTTAAGAAATAAATTTGCCTGTTTTTTTTTTAATATTAAAATTGGCATATTTATGAACAGACAAAAAATAAATAATTTAGTGTAAAAATTATTTGTAAAATTTAGCTGGAAAAGATACTACTCTAAAACATTGTCATCTGTATGACAAACAAGTTTTACCACTATGAATTCTGTTGCTGTGAATGATGACTAAAAACTGAAACCTGAGCTGTAATTGTATTTCATCATAAGAGCAAAACATAGTTAAATGAACCATCACTGTTTTGCCTGCTTGTTTTTTCTTTTCAGAAAGTGCCAGTGACACTACTTGTAAATGTTTTTACTTAAAAAATTATTTTTGTGCCAAAATTAATCAAACGTGGCATTGTTTGAAAGATCCAAAGTAATATTAATGCTTGATGCCAAGGAGTGGGTCCACATATCACAGACACACTCATTACTGGAGCGTGATGGAGATCTGAGGGACAAGTTGCCCCATGAGGGAGTTAAGCCAGGCATTGAGGGTGACCCCACTCGGGCTGTGCTCTCACCATTTATCATAGAATCACAGAATCATAGAATGGTTTGGGTTGGAAGGGACTTCAAAGATCATCTAGTTCCAACCACCCTGCCATGGGCAGGGACACCCTCCACTAGACCACGTTGCCCAAAGCCCCATCCAACCTGGCCTTCAACACTTCCAGGGAGGGGGCATCCACAACTTCTCTGGGCAACCTGTTCCAGTGCCTCACCACCCTCACAGGAAAGAATTTCTTCCTAATATCTAATCTAAATCGACCCTCCTTCAGCTTAAACCCATTACCCCTTGTCCTGTCACTACACTCCCTCATAAACAGTCCCTCACCAGCTTTCCTGTAGGCCCCTTCAGGTACTGGAAGGCTGCAATTAGATCTCCCTGGAGCCTTCTTTTCTCCAGGCTGAACAACCCCAACTCTCTCAGCCTGTCCTCATAGGAGAGGTGCTCCAGCCCTCTGATCAGCTTCGTGGCCCTCCTCTGGACTCTCTCCAACAGCTCCATGTCTGTCTTGTACTGGGGCCCCCAGAGCTGGATGCAGTACTCCAGGTGGGGTCTCACCAGAGCAGAGTAGAGGGGCAGGATCACCTCCCTCGACCTGCTGGTCACACCTCTCTTGATGCAGCCCAGGACACGGTTGGCTTTCTGGGCCACAAGCACACAGTGCCGGCTCATGTTGAGCTTCTCATCAGTCAATAACCCCAAGTCCTTCTCCTCAGGGCTGCTCTCAATCCATTCTCCACTGAGCCTGTAGCTGTGCTTGGGATTGCACTGACTCATGTGCAGGACCTGGCACTTGGCCTTGTTGAACCTCATGTGGTTCGCATGGCCCCACCTCTCCAGCCTGTCAAGATCTGTCTAGATGGCATCCCTAAATGATGGCATTCCTAAATTGATGCAGAGTCCTGAGGGGGCTGAATACAAGGAGGGAAAGCCAGGGACTGGTAACAGGGTCCATTGACAGCCCCTGACGTGACAAGTGATGAATCAGTTCTCAGATCCCTCCATGAGCCAAGCTAGAGGCAAAAGGAGAAGGGGCCAGGAGATGATCTATGGTATAGTGCCAAGAGGTGCATCCAGGGGACAGGAACAGGACTGGAAACTGGCACTCCTATGGTGTTGATGGGGCAGGGTGGGGTGAGACCCCAGGCGGGGCTGGACAGGGACAGGAAGGGTTGTTAATGTCCTCAGGGCCCTGAGAAATTTAACCGGTGCACATCTGTCAACATCGCATTGCAGAATCAGTGCTATCATCCTTTCATCTATAAATACAATGAAAATGCTGTTTATATGGAAGGTGTCTTTTCCTCAAACCTATGGAGTTTTTCTTTGGAACACTATAAAACAATCCCTAACAGATGTTTAAAGTCAGGGCACATTGGCTATATTTTGTGTCTCAATTCCCTTGCTAGCTAATGGATTTGTATTCAACTAAAGATAAACTACCAGCAAAAAAAAGCCAGCGAGCAGCACAGCGTGTCAGTTTTCAATGAACTCTTTAAAAATACTGTAATAAAAAATCTCATGTACTTAAGATAATTTGTTTCTTAAAAGAATTAATAAAGGGAATTGCTTAGTGCAGTGGTTTGGCTGGTTTTCCTCTGAAAAAGCAGTGCTTCTATCAGTTGCCTTGTTTCATAAACATAAAAGGCTGACTCCAGTTTGCTGCTCCCTTGACATTAAAGGACCAGTTTTCAGGTTTGACCACATAAGATGTCTTTTAACTGCAGTAACTAAATCAATACATTAATGCTTAAAATGGTATTTATGTGACTAAATAAGGATCTATGTCCAAAATTTTTATACATGGCTGCCTAAAATTAGGAAGGGTAAATAAATCCCTAGTTAAAAGACAGGGAGATTACTTCTTACTCAAGCAGAAGTGGGTTGATCTTCAAAGCTGGAAAAAAATCAGTGAATGTCCCTGAAATGTTTAGGATATGCATGCACTTTGCAGGATCAGGCCTTCAGAAAATTAAGAATTTTGTAGTGCTGCCTGCGTTTGGCTCCTAATCTTATCTTCCCTCAGACATTTTTTTTTAAAACAGTAGCACAAAAGATATATATGCTGAAATCGGGAAATAATATGTAGTTGCTGTAATACAATTATTTTAATTATTTTCTCATGACATGGAAAAGATATATGAATTCAGATTCACCTGTGGGTGGGATTTGCTACACTCAAACCCAGGTATCAATAAAATAGATGCCTTCATTTGGAATTAGTTGCCTAGTTCCCCATTATAGACAACAGAGGTGTAGTCAATATATTCACTGGAGTTTAGGTTTAAGTGTGTTCACCAGATGTAGAGGTTTAATATAGGATGAGGCGAATTATATCTTAGCTTCCACACTGATCAGGTCTTTGCCAGCAGCGAGGGATCTCAGGCGATTTTAACATTGCAGTCACTAACATATAGTCAGGTTAAACCAGTCAAATCATAATATTTAAAACTTAATGAAGTTATTCCTCAGTGACAATGGTATGAGAAAAGAAATTATTGTTCCTTGTCAATGTATACTATAATACTGGATCTTTTCCCTTTATTTTATAATAGCTTCTTCAAAATCAACTGAAACGAAGTCCTTGAAGAAATCAACTTATGAATTTCACTTTTTCTGTTTTTACCCAAGTGTACTCTCAACAAGTGCTGAGCACATTTGATTTTAAAAGGAACATGAAAAAAAAGCAGCATTAATCTGTTCAGATGTTTTTCTGTTCTTTAACAGCTTTGTGATGTGGTCAGCATACTAGACAGATATAATTTTCTATTCATCTCTGCACAATTGTTTGATTGTTAGATCTTGCCATGGCAGGAATTCACTACTAGATTCAGGCATGGAAATTACATTTATTTGTCCTGTATCCAATACTATAAAAGCAAAATGGTGTGTTGTAGGGCAGTGATGGGTGATATCTACCAGCATAGAAAAGCTAACAGTCATTTTGCCTTGGCATTTGATTTGCGAAGAGAAGAACAGGTTATCTCTAGAGAGTGTTTATGCCATCTGGCATTAATTTACAGGTTAGATAACTTCATCTTGTGTAAATAAATATTTTTCTATGGTTCAGTCTTCATTCTAAGAAGCTTTGTCTCCTGGTTGGGCTGTACATGTTGTCGTGTTGATGTACTTTACTTTTAAATTTTTTTAAATAAAATATCATGATTTTTTCCACATCACAAGACATGGGCCAGAGGCATACTTCCAGTCCCTGGTCTCCATGATAAGCTCACAGCTTCCTTTCCTGATGACTACAATGGCAATATTCCAACTGGACAAATGCTGGTGATTAAGATTTTCTGCTTCAGGAAACACGTTTTGTTCACTAGTTGTCAAAGAGCTTTCTGAAGGCAGTGTACAGAAGAAAGGCACTGTGAGGAGCCTTGTTAACAAACCCAGGTCTTCTCTTCTTAACTGGAGAAATGTTTATGGTGTCCTATGTTAACAACTGTTGCTAGAAGGATATTTTTTCTCACAATGAGGTTTGCTTATGGCAATACATTGAATATTTGGTTGTCAGACAAAGCACTCCCCAGGTTACCAGTCCATGTCATAAGATTGCTAAATACTGAGAAGGAGAAACGTACTGAACAATATTATCTGCCAACAACAGAGGGTAGTTTGTAAGACCTTAAAATTTCAGTGCAAGAGTAAACAGTCAGTGCTCATATAGTATTTTAATTTTAGGTAAGGACAAATCCAAGATGACATTTGAAAAAAGCTCCTCAAACATGTAGGTGTAAATGCTGCACAAATTTCACCTTGTTGTTTTGTTACAAGCTATCTGAAGATACCTTATTCTTTTTGGTTAGAGGATTAAATTGTGTAAGAACTATAGGACACTACAAAGGCTTTTACATGTAAGATACCAGTACACTTTTGTCCACACCTATGAGACAGACTGGATGACTGGGCTCAAATTCACCTGCAATGAGCTTATCATTCCAGGATGGTTCAAATGAGAGTTGCTTGTGAGAAACAGGTATTTTTTGCAGTGCAGTACTTCTGCCTCAATTTAGGCATCAGCAGCAAAATGAGATGAATCTGATTGTACATGGGCCTATTTCTCTTCATGGACTCAGGAAGGAGTCTTGAAGGCTGGCTCAGCTCTAGATGCCTACAATGCAGAGTTGGATCATAAAATATTTCCTAGCAGAGGGTATAGATTATATTATTGTTGTAGGGTCCTTAGATTATCTACCATGATGTACCACAATTATATTTCCCACAGATGCATGACTATTTTACTAGATCATTGCATGATCATTTTTCTTGCTAGTGGATATCTTGAATGCAATAAAAAAAAATAGTACAAATATAAGCAAAAAGACGTTTGAAGCAGAGATCCAGGTTTCATTGCCACAACATTTATGTGATTAGCTTGTGTAAATGGTATTACATTTATGTGTATGTTATGTGAATGAGATTTTCCCAGTTAATAAATGTATTAAGAAATAGTGCATCAGAGTTTTTACCTCTGCCAGTTAGCAGATTCTTGCTGATTTTTGAGCAAGAACTTCTTGCCCATTCTTACTTGCAATTAGTTACTATAAGTTACTATTTTTAATCCTTTATTTTCTAGGATAATGCCTAAAAGCTGAGTCTTGCCCAGCAATAACGACCTAGTTGAATCTGGATGTGTGGAACTGAAGACCAGAACCCACAAGAGATAGGCCCAGTGAATGATCTTTCATAGAATCACAGAATCATAGAATGGTTTGGGTTGGAAGGGACTTCAAAGATCACCTAGTTCCAACCACCCTGCCATGGGCAGGGGCACCCTCCACTAGACCATGTTGCCCAAAGCCACATCCGACCTGGCCTTCAACACTTCCAGGGATGGGGCATCCACAGCTTCTCTGGGCAACCTGTTCCAGTGCTTCACCACCCTCACAGGAAAGAATTTCTTTCTAACATCTAATCTAAATCGACCCTCCTTCAGCTTAAACCCATTACCCCTTGTCCTGTCACTACACTCCCCCATAAACAGTCCCTCACCAGCTTTTCTGTAGGCCCCTTCAGGTACTGGAAGGTCACTCTAAGATCTCCCCAGAGCCTTCTCTTCTCCAGGCTGAACAATCCCAACTCTCTCAGCCTGTCCTCATAAGAGAGGTGCTCCAGCCCTCCAACCAGCTTCATGGCCCTCCTCTGGATCTCTCCAACAGCTCCATGTGTTTCTTGTACTGGGGCCCCCAGAGCTGGACGCAGTACTCCAGGTGGGGTCTCACCAGAGCGGAGTAGAGGGGCAGGATCACCTCCCTCGACCTGCTGGTCACACCTCTCTTGATGCAGCCCAGGACATGGTTGGCTTTCTGGGCTGCAAGCGCACACTGCCGGCTCATGTTGAGCTTCTCAGCAATCAATACCCCCAAGTCCTTCTCCTTAAGGCTGCTCTCAATCCATTCTCCACTGAGCCTGTAGCTGTGCTTGGGATTGCGCTGACTCACGTGCAGGACCTTGCACTTGGCCTTGTTGAACTTCATGTGGTTCACAGGGCCCCACCTCTCAAGTCTGTCAAGGTCTCTCTGGGTCCCTCTTTGTGTTGATAGAAGCTTAAAAAGAAATGCAGTACCCTCTAGGCTTCAAAGTTATGCATCTTTTCCTTACAGTTATTGACTTTTACTTACATTTTTAACTGAAGAGTGGCACAGCTTCAATGGGAACATGGGAAGTGTCTCTGTTCCAGTGTTGTAAACCACATGATGGTTACAGCAGATCTTTTCTGAAGTAAATGCTTTAAGTCTGTAGGCTAAAGATGGTCAAGAACTTATATCACGCTCTTTGTGGCCATCTGTGATAACCTGTAAACTACCATCAAAAAGGTGGGCAGCAAGCCTTCCTCCAGGGGCTGTGTTTTTAATGAAAATAATTGTGACTATGACTTATTCTGTCATAGAAAATATGCAAAGAACCTGCATATCTGTTTAGGTCCCTTTGGGCCTGAAGCCCAGCGACACTGGTTTTATGAATCATAAACAACTTAAGGTTGGATGGGGTCCTGAGCTGCCTGGTTCAGCCAAGACAGCAGAGCCTTTAAGTATGTACATTGCCAAAGTTTGGGCATTAACATTTTTTTTGGCACAATGTTGGTTGCTTGCAGACTGTTAGGCACCCAAGTAGTTAGCTGGGCATTGCTGATCAGCTTTTTGGACTTTCATGTCTAGATCTCAGTTACTTTGTATTTTGTCATATAAATGTATTTTGGATCTCTCCCTGAGCTCTTCAGAAGATACCAAAAAATAGTTTGGTATAAGCCATTCAGTAAAGTGATCTATTGCAAAGAAAAAAAAAAAAAAAAAACAGGGAGAACACTAAATATTAATTGCAATGGTTTCACATTTTTGTTTATCAGTGGTTTAGAACTGAACAAAAAATCCTATGGACAATTGAGTTGAGTTCTCTGCCTATTGCAGACAACTGTTTCATATCATCTTCTTTGGAAACCTTTAAATATTATTATAACTGAAAATATTTGATCCTGTTTTTTGAATGTATAAAATTATGTATGGGAGAATTATGTTCTTCTGTGATTTTTAATTTGTGAAGTTGTTTTGAAACCAGGTTATAAGCTCTGCCTTGGAAACTGTTCACAAACACAAATGCATTTAAAAAAAATCAGGAGGCAAACTTATTTTTAAAGATTTTATCCCAAGGGAAACCAGACACCTTCTTGAATTTCAAAATCCTGACAGTGTTAGTGATATTTAGATGGTTTCAAAGTATCTGACACTCTAAACCAATTCAATTATTCTACTTCTTTTGGATTATGCATTAAGAATTGCAGTGTAAGTGTTATTGGAAGAAAAGCTGTTAGAATTTAATAAGATTTAATTCAGTGATTCATATCCACTGCTGTTTTGTGCTGATGATGAATAGGAGAGCTTATCTTGGCTGAACTGCATGTCCTGAAAGGAAATTATGTGATCCTACAGTGCTTTTCATGGTAAAGGAAAAAAAAAAAAAAGCTTTGGTAGGACTAGTTATATTTTTCAAGAATGGGCAGTGTTGTTTTGAAATTTATATACTCAAAGGAGCATTTGATTGCTATTTTTATCCAGTGGCACAAGATTTCCCAAATAAGGCACATAATTCCATTTTTTTTTTTAAGCCAAAAAAATCCCCGCACAAACAAAAAAAACCCAAATAAACTGAGATGTTGCAAGAGGATTTTCTCTTTGCAGACATCAGACAAAGAATACACTAAATGGTAACATGACCATAAAATCTATGCAAATCTAAATGCCTCAATTTTTTCCACAAAGGACAAGCTTGGAGTTTAAAATAAATTCACAGGTAGAGAAGCTTCCATAAAAGTGTTGAGCTGAATGCCTCTTCATACAATATCTTAACAACTTGCTAATGAACAGTAATTGATCAAGACATAGGAAAAAAGCAACATGGCAACTTATATATTTTTAAAGTCATCACCAATTTGCCAATAAATGTAAAGTCTTAAAAATCATGCTGTCTCAGATTCCAGTCTCTGATGATGAGAGTGTGACGAAAATGAAGTAAAGAATCAGTGCTTTAAAATAGCAGTGTGACATCCTCTGGAAGTTTTAAAGTTGAGAGCTTTTTGGTGAGTTAGTTACTTGTTTTTCTGCTGTGAATGCTAGAACGTCTATCAACGTGGTAGATATTGGTGCAAAATAACCAAAGTTGTTTGATCTTATAGATTAACTAACACCATTTACTACAACACTGATATTAACAGAATAACCAATTTTTTTAATTATTTTTATTTTTTTTTAGAGTTTGGGTTCATACTTTTATTCAGCTAAATTTTTATCCACAAGAACAATGGTTAGTTACAATGCTTCTCAAGAAATACATATCAGACAAATGTAGAATAAAATCAGATCAGAGCGTTGGACTGGATATTGAGGTGGAAAAAAATGCCATAGTATTTTTGGCTAGAGTGGAGATAAAATAAATTGTGGTCTCATAGTGCTTAAAGAATAAAAAGGACTTGCATCATTATATCCAACTTCCTGTTATTTCTGACAAACACAAGACAGAATGTCAGTTATATATTTATCATACTATAGATGAAAATTCAGGAAGTTCGCAGTACTCTATAGGAAGGTTGTTCTGGAATTAATTTATTATTTCCTATATTTATTAATAAGTGGTCTATATACATGGATTCTTACAACCTCATTATCTTCAGGCTTAAATAATTTCTTCTTTGTATGTGTTATTTTATATTTGTAAATATCACCTGTATTCAGATTCTCTCATATTTCTCAGCCTTCAATGGAAAAATGAGCCAACAGGAATCTCATGAAATTCAAGGGAAGGAAAATGTTAAGTCCTTCATCTGGCAGCACCATTTCATGCTGGGAGCAACTGACTGGAAAGAGTATCTTCAGAAAAGAAAGCGGAGGTCCTGGTGGACAAGTAGACCAGGAGCCAGCAATGTACTTTGGCAGAAGAGAAGGCCAACATCCCTGAAAAGGGATGCATTAGGCAGGTTGAAGGAGGTGATCCTTCCCCTCCCCCCAGCATCAGAAGTGCCCTGTCCAGTGGGACTTGTACGGGGCTCCCCAGTACGAGAGGCAGGACATACTGGAGTGAGTTCAGGAAAGGGACATAAAGATGATTAAGGGACTAGAGCATCTTTTATGTGAGAAAAGGCTGAGAGTGCTGGGACTGCTCAGAATGGATAAGAGAAGGCTCAGAGGGTTCCTATCCATGTGTACATAAATCTGATGAATGGAGTAAAGAAGATGGAGCTGGGCTCTTCTCAGTATTGCCCAGTACCAGGGCAAGAAGCAATAAGCACAAACCGAAAGACAGAAAATTGCATTTAAGCATAAGAAAAACCTTTTTTACTGTGAGAGTGATCAAGCAGCAAAACAGGTCTGCCCGGGGAGATTGTTGAGTCTCCATCCTTGGAGATGTTCAAAACCCAACTGGACATGGCCCTGAGCAACCTGCTCTCACTGACACTACTTTGAGAAGAAAGGTTGGACCAGATGCTCTCCAGAGGTGCCTGACAGCCTCAACCACTCTGTGACTCTATGCGATCCTGTGACTCAGCAAGGCAAACTTTTATGCAGTATGTCTAATTTTGTCTAACTTAACCAGGAGGTACATGCTGGGACTCTGTTTCCCTATTCAGGCTATAAAAAGAATTGTCTGGCACTGTTGGACACTGCCTCTGCCTTTCTCTTCTGTGAAAACCAGGCACTGGCAAATAGAAGTGTGCTGTGTGCCAAGGTTTTAGTCTGTCCTGAAATCTGGCCAGGGCATGTCTGAGGAATTTTAAAGCACTGTTGGGTCGTAAGAAAATAAAAACACTCATATAGGGTGAAGCTGAGTCTTAAGCTAAACCACTATGCCATCTCCAGCACTGCCCATTAATGGGTGTATAAGGAAAATATAGCAATGAGGCAAGCATAAAGCGATGCTTCCTTAGAATATTCTGCTAGCTTTCAGAGTTAGGCATCTCGGGCACTCCCTGAGCTAGAACTGATATAGAGGTAGTTCATAGCCCTTTGAAGATTTTTTTTTTTTCATGAAACTATCCATCTGCTTTTTGAATTATGTAAAATATTTAACTTGAACAATGTTCTGTTGCATGAAGTTTCAAAGTTTAACCAATGTATGCTGTGAATGACTACCTAACTGTTCTCACCCTTGCATCCATTTTCTTCAGATACTGATGATGCCCCCTTTCCTTTTTACCTTTGGAAGAAGCTGGTACTTCAGCTCATACGTTAAAAGTGACACCAAACTTGGCTGAGTATGTGTTTGACAAGTCTTCAGGTAGTTGCTATTTGTCACACTTCCACTGCAGCCAGTAGAGCTCTGACAAACTGTGCACACTTCAGGATCGGTTCTTAATTTCATTCAATTGCTTTTGCATAGTGCTTATTCTGGTTCTGAACAAAAAAGAAATATTAATTTATGTAGGAAATACCCAAGAACATACCTTTATCTGAAAATTGTTTTGAATAGCGTTATAAAATTACTGCATAATTGTACAGGGCTCAACATAGGATTTGCTTATTCTGCTACGATCTAGAGAAGGATTTAATATCTATAATATTCAGATTTTGTAAAAGATTCACAGACAACATATATTCTTCTTAATATATTAATTATGATTTAAATAAGGACTCATTAGCTATTTAAGAGCCTTAAAGAATGCAATTTTGAAAATGTGATTGTAATTTTTCAGTAGAACTATAAAAAACAATCTTTTTCATATACCAAAGTCTTGATTTTGATGTCAGTTAAATCAGATTTATGAGACAAACTTAATTTTAAAAAGCTGCAACTGAGATTAGATCCAGTCATTAATATCCCTTGAATAAGTACCTATTAAGGCCTCACAACCTCACTAAACTTTGCATGACTAGGCATCTAGAAAAAATAGTTTTTCACTATCTAATAGAAATTAACAAAATCAAACAATTCCATTTGGAATAATAAAAGCCTGTGGTGAAAATAATATGCTTTCAGGAGTGTTGCTTTGCACTGAAGTTATGACAAGCAATAAAAAGAATCATGCTACGTCTGTAATGCCAACCCCCTCCCTCCCCCCTCAAACCATCAGTACCCCAGAACAGTGAAAATACAGTGTTTAGTTCATGATTTAGAACACAAATAACCTCACTTCAAATTGCTGCTCTGCCTTGTTTAAACTTGGTATTTGAATCTGGGTTTTGTTCATCAGTGGGGACTGTCCTGATAAACTGTGGATTGGTCATGGGAATTGAAGAGGGAAATTATTGTTTGCCATCATTAAAAAACCCCAAATCTTATCTTTCATTTACTATTTTCTCTTTTTGCTTCTTAAAATCAATATAGCCTTGCTAAACATTTATTTATTGACAGCTTTGTTTGTCTTGTGAGAATCATATTTGAGACAGATAAAAGCTTTCTTTAATTGTTTCCCCACCACCATGGTATGACTGATTGCATACGCTTTTTGTGACTCTATAGATTCCTATAATAATTATATGAATTACCATACAAGTCAATATATTCTGATTTCAGAAACTAGCAGTCCATGAATTCCTCTTATAGACCCTTAACAGTGTACATTTTCCTCTTTATAATACATACATCTATGATTTTAAAATAGGACTTTTCATGTTGAAATGTGAAAAAAAAAATTAAAACCATTCTGAATCTAATGGATATTCATTAAGCTTGACAGAAAATTATTTTCCCTTTACGTGGAAACCTTTGGGATTTTTAATTTAGTCACATCTTTAAATGGAACAAAAAATAAACCAAAAACTCTCCTTCATATATCAAAAGGAGGAAGAAGAACAAAAATATATTTCTTTTTGGATAATATATAACATTTTAGTTCATAGAATCATAGAATCATAGAATCATAGAATCGTTTGGGTTGGAAGGGACCTTAAAGATCATCTAGTTCCAACTCTCCTGCCATGGGCAGGGACATCCTCCACTAGACCACGTTGCCCAAAGCCCCATCCAACCTGGCCTTGAACACTTCCAGGGATGGGGCATCCACAACTTCTCTGGGCAACCTGTTCCAGCACCTCACCACCCTCACAGTAAAGAATTTCTTTCTAACACCTAATCTAAATCAACCCTCCTTCAGCTTAAACCCATTACCCCTTGTCCTGTCACTACACTCCCCCATAAACAGTCCCTCACCAGCTTTTCTGTAGGCCCCTTCAGGTACTGGAAGGCCGCAATCAGATCTCCCTGGACCTGCCTTTTCTCCAGGCTGAACAATCCCAACTCTCTCAGCCTGTCCTCACAGGAGAGGTGCTCCAGCCCTCTGATCAGCTTTGTGGCCCTCCTCTGGACTCTCTCCAACAGCTCCATGTGTTTCTTGTACTGGGGCCCCCAGAGCTGGATGCAGTACTCCAGGTGGGGTCTCACCAGAGCGGAGTAGAGGGGCAGGATCACCTCCCTCGACCTGCTGGTCACACCTCTCTTGATGCAGCCCAGGACACGGTTGGCTTTCTGGGCCACAAGCACACACTGCTGGCTCATCTTGAGCTTCTCATCAATCAATACCCCCAAGTCCTTCTCCTCGGGGCTGCTCTCAATCCATTCCTCGCCCAGCCTATAGTCGTGCTTGGGATTGCCCTGACCCATGTGCAGGACCTTGCACTTGGCCTTGTTGAACTTCATGTGGTTCGCACGGGCCCACCTCTCCAGCCTGTCAAGGTCCCTCTGGATGGCATCCCTTCCCTCCAGCGTGTCGACCACACCACACAGCTTGGTGTCGTTGGCAAACTTGCTGAGGGTGCACTCGATCCCACTGTCCATGTCGCCGACAAAGATGTTGAACAGTGCCGGTCCCAGTACCGACCCCTGAGGAACACCACTCATCACCATTCTCCACTTGGACATTGAGCCATTGATCACAACTCTCTGAGTGCGACCATCCAGCCAATTCTTTATCCACCAAGTTGTCCATCCATCGAACCCATGTCTCTCCAATTTAGAGACAAGGATGTCGTGCAGGACAGTGTCAAATGCCTTGCACAAGTCCAGGTAGATGATGTCAGTTGCCCTTCCTTTGTCCACAGACGCTGTAACCCCATCATAGAAGGCCACCAAGTCTGTCAGGCATGATTTGCCCCTAGTGAAGCCGTGTTGGCTGTCACCATTCACCTCCTTATTTTCCATGTGCCTGAGCATAGTCTCCAGGAGGGTCTGCTCCATGATCTTGCCAGGCACGGAGGTGAGACTGACCGGCCTGTAGTTCCCTGGGTCTTCCTTTTTACCCTTCTTAAAAATGGGGGTTATGTTCCCCCTCTTCCAGTCAGTGGGAACTTCGCCAGACTGTCAGGACTTCTCAAATATGATGGAGAGTGGCCTGGCCACTTCATCCGCCAGTTCCCTCAAGACCCGCGGATGCAACTCATCAGGTCCCATGGACTTGTGCACCTTCAGGTTCCTCAGATATTCTCAAACCTGATCTTCTCCTACACTGGGCGGTTCTGCATTCTCCCAGTCCCTGCCTTCTGTGACCTGGGCAGTGTGGCTCAAGCATTTGCCAGTGAAGATTGAGGCAAAGAAGTCATTGAGTACCTCAGCCTTCTCCATATCCTCGGTAACCAGCTCACCCGTTTCATTCCGGAGGGGACCCACATTTCCCCTCATCCTCCTTTTATCACTGACATACCTATAGAAGCTTTTCTTGTTGTCCTTGACATCCCTGGCCAGACTAATTTCTATCACGGCTTTGGCTTTCCTAATCCGCTCCCTGGCTGCTCGGACAGTTTCTCTGTATTCTTCCCAGGCTACCTGCCCTTGCTGCCACCCTCTGTAGGCTTCCTTTTTTTGTTTGACTTTGCCCAGGATCTCTTTGTTACAACATTATTTTTTAATTTCATTGTCAATTTTTAATTTAGACTGGGTCTTATCATATTCCATAAAGTATTGACATTGAATACTTAATTACTTTTATTTCATCCCTTTTTATGATATTCAGATATTGTTAAAACTATTTCAATGAAAAAGTTACATTTAAATAAAATAGTATTATTATAATTAAAAACATAATAAAAGGTATTATTATAATACAAATAAAGATATCACTAAATTTAGGATTAGAAAAAAATAAGCTCTAGTTTTCCCACTGGATACTAGCGGTAATGGAAACTTGAATTCCCATTTTATTTCTGATATAGACTTTTTGAATAGTGTTAAGTGAGCTACATAATCTCTTAGGCAACATGTCATTTGCAAGAAATGCAGTGAGGATTACTGGGCTGCTGTTTGCTAAGGCTATGAGGCTGAAAGTCATTGAAGAGCAGGACATCATTTGGCTTTGAATAAAATCTTAATCTGTCCTAATTTGCATAGGACAGCAACTGACCTAAAGACGGTTTTGAATTTTGCTTTCAAGGAGTATGTTCTGGGTTCAGCTTGGAAGAGAGTAAAATACTCACAGGTTTATGAGAAGTTGAGTCCCAGAGCTGAACTCTGCTCAGTTGTTCCCTGTGGACCATGTGACTGCAAATGAATTCCTTCCTCAAGCAAAGCATCACAATTTTTAGTGGGTTCAAGACCCACTAACCAGCTATTCTTCTGGTTTAATCTAGTAGGGGAAAATATCAAAACCTAAATTTCCAGATCTCAACACTCCTTTGGGAAAATATCAGTATCTTCTCCAAAGACTAAATATCCAGACCGAAGGGAGGCTTAGTAGAGGACATTCAAGAAAGTTCAAGACCTCACACCAAAGAATTTGCTGCTTATGTTCTTCTCTCAAATTTTACTCAGTCACAAAGAGTAGAAACATCAGGAATGTTGCTTCCCTTTCCAAATGGACACAACCGTAAGTTAGGTGTGCCTTTATTCTTTCTGACTTTTGCTTGTCAAAATAAAAAAGAATATAGAGGGGATAAGATTACACCTTCTGTCTATGAGGAGACTGAGAGAGCAAAAAGTAACAGATTTTCAGGATGAAAAGGAGAAAATCTGAACACTACCAGGCCATGCACTCTGTATATATTAATAATGAGTAAAGTTTGAGAAGCTTATTCTGTGTATGAGCAATAAGTGAACTGCAAAAGGACAGAGGATTTAGGGAACCATGTTTTCTCTTTATAGCTCCTTCACCTCTAGACAAAAGAGTGCTTCTATCATCTAGGCCTTGTATGAGATGAAAGCCCACCATACTTTGTGCTTTCATAAGTCTTTAAATCAGGGTCAGCATAACATTCAAAGTGCTTGGATTTCTACTGGAGTAAACAAGAGAACTATTTACTTTTCTTTCATCAGATATTTGGATCCCAAATTTTTTAATACATGGTGCTTTGGTGGAATACTGCTAAACTTTATCATGTTCAGATCTCCTCTCAATAAACTAAATTCTGAGCTGGGATCTGATCTGGTTTCATTTTAGTCTGATTTTTTTTTTTTTAAAGGATGTTTTATATCAGAAAATTAAACCTTTATTCATGTCCTGATTTAAACAGTCAGACAAAACGAACTGCAGCCATTAAAAGCAAATCAAGCACACTTTATAACATGTACATCTTCTGCACAATATATGACTTAAAACAGTCATGAGAAAGCCAATCCTAGTTAAATTTTGACATTTGTTGGAGGATTATCACATTGATCTATCACTTTACTTGCCTTTGTTTTTAAAACTATATAATTAAATCAAATTAAACAATGGAGAAAGGGACACCAAAGGAGGTTAAGTTGTGTTTGTTAACATTTCATCACTATTTATTGACATACAATATGATTTGCAGACAAATGCAGGAACAGTAAGGAGGAAAAAACGTATAACAGCCAGAAGCAGTATACACAGTACTTCTAAGTGAATGTAAGTCAAGGTAAAAAATTAGCCATCTCTAATGAAAAACAAGAGTCTAAGCAAGAGTTCTTGAACTTAGTATGAGTGTTTCTATTGACTACAGAAAGATTTTAAACATGCCTCATTATTTAGCTTTTGTGTCCTGATAGTGCCTCAGGGTGGAGTTCGGATCACTGACCTCCATTGTGTTAAATATTTTATGGATAAGCACAGTTCCTGCCCTAAGAACCTGACAATTCACCTTTGATATTCAGCTAAAATTCTTCATAATTTGAAATGACATTGAACACAAAAGGAAACAAATTTAATTTTAAGCCAAAGGTTGAATATTCCTCTTCCTTACTCTAACTTAAATAAATGGAGCTACTACAAATTTATCCCTGGTAAAGTATAATGAAAAATTATTATATAAAGAAGAAGCCACATCTGCTTCTAAGCAAAAAGAGACAGGAATAAACACTAACTCCAACAGAAATCCAAAATTCTGCATAGTACTACCCAAATTTAAGCAGAGACAAAGTCTGTTGTGCTCTGGGTTTACTAGGAGTATGATTGGTTCTGGAAGAAAGGTAATTTGGGAAGTATCCCAGAGGAAGTAAGGAAGGGGTATCTTTGCAGCCATACTATTTCATTTACTAGTAACATTTTCTTGCTTGTTGCATGCAAATTTCACATGGCCAAAAGCATGTTGTGGAGACATTCCTCAGTTGTCCAAGGATATCTATGCCTCCTTTTCCTTTTAACATTGTCCACTTGGCAAGCTTGCCTTTATATATAAGGAGCAAAAGGGAAAAAATACCTATAGCCTCCCTGCCTAGCATTTTGTTTTTCCCTTTATCAATTGTTTCTAACTCGAATCTATTTCTCTTTGGGCTTTTGCTCTCTTCTGACTAGGTGAATGCATGTACAGGTTTTTCACTTGTTACACAAGATGTAGAATAAAATAACCAACAATATGAACAAATACACATTGAGCTAAAACACCTAAAACTTTTGGCTTGAGCCCAGAATCAGGCTCAGCACTACTGTAAACTAGAAATATATTGTTGATGTTGGCATGCCAAAGGGCATATGACAGAATTTTAGCTGTGTTTAAGAATTTCTTTGGGTATTTCAGTCCCTAAAAATATAGCTGTTAATACTGCAGCAGGCTTTCCCAGAACAAATCTATACCCACAAATGTGTTTCACTATTGTACAGAAAACTGGCTTGGTCTATGTAAAGCTTATCATTTAAATCAAGGAAACAGGACAGAAAAGCAGAAAGACTTCAGTATCTTGGGCTAGGAAGCATATCCTTTTTCTTTTTCATTAGTTTTTAGTCTTAAGATCTTGAATAACCTAATCAGTGCATATTTTCTTTTATACAATATAGAGCTTTAGACTCTTTCCCGTCTCTGACAGAACCTGTCTTTGATTTTCCATTTCTTGAAAAGTAGCATTGTGTATTTTTCCATGTCTTCTTAGAAGGATTTACAGTCCATGTAAGCAAACATCCACAGAACTGTTATGCTTTTCCTCTTTAAGTCTCTTTGCAAGACACTTGTGATACAGCCACAAAACCAATGGTCCATTGCTATGGTTTCAGTAAAAAAAAAAAGGATAAAAAACCCATAAAAACCATAAAACTTATTTCCAAGATCTGCTTTCATGATACTGGTTATCTGTCTTAGCTATTTATTGCCTGTTGTCTAAAGAGTAGGCATGTCGTAATTTAACCCCAGCCAGTAACTAAGCACCATGCAGCCACTCCTTAACCCCTCTACCCCACAGTAGGATGGGGAGGAAATTGGAAAAAAACCCTCATGGGTTGAGATAAAGACAATTTAATAGAATAACAAAAGAACAACAACAACAACAACTAATGATGCACAAATGCAATTGCTCACCACCTGTAGAAAAAACAATCTGATGCTCAGTCTGTTTCTGAGCAATGAATCAGCCTCCTGGCTTGCTTCCCCAGTTGTATCTGGAGCACGACGTTCTACGGCAGGGAAAATCCCTGTGGCCAGCCTGGGTCAGCTGTCCTGGCTGTGCTCTCCCAGCTGCTTGTGCACCTGGCAGGGTGTGAGAAGCTGAAAAGTCCTTGACTTAGTGCAGACACTACAACTACCTAGCAACAACTGAAAACATCAGTGTGTTATCAATATTATTCTCATACTAAATCCCAAACACAGCACTATACCAGCTACTAGAAAGAGAATTAACTCTACCTCGGCAGAAACCAGGACAAGGGAATTAGTTGTTCTCTGCAAGGGATATTTTTAGTATGGTTTTAAGTAATGTTTTGTACAAAAAAGCACCAACTTTTCTAGTACAACAGGATTGTACACAGTCAGACTAATATTACTGTTCCATTCCTAATGATAACTGTTATGTCAGTGACAATAAGTACTAATTTTAATCAAAAACTCCATGCATAAAGATGAAACTATATTTGAAACAAATCATTTTTGTTCCATTAGTTCACACGGGCTTAGCTCAAGATTTCTCATAAGACTGGCAAATGAAATGTTGCCATATCAAAAATGAGAAGGAAAAAAAAAAAGAACTTAGTCATAAGGGTGGATAGTTCTTGCTCCTACTGCCTTCTGTTGCTATGCCTTCTCTTTCCCCCTTATGGTACTAGCTTTCCCTCCAAAATCTATATCCTTTTCACTCCTACAGCATAAGACTTCCTTTGAGGTACCATATCAAAGTAGTTGGAAAGTGGACTACTTTGTGGCCCTGGCTTGGATGAGCAATAGCTAAGTTTGCTTAATACAGGGTGCTGATGGGACCTAGAGTTAATGTGGAAACAAACTACAGAGCACCAATACTGATGTGAATTATAAGAGCATCATCCTGGATAACTAGAGCTTACTATAGTACCTCTATACTTTTTTGAGTTGTACCAGATCAGCTTTATACTTTCCATTAGGTGTAAATTTATAATTTAATAATTAATATAGGTATAAATTTACATATATATTCAAATATGTACATATATAATTACACACATATAAACATAAAGGACTGTGAATAATGCTTTATGTCCACTGTTCCAAGTAAAGACCAGATTCAACCTTTTACTTGGCTGTTATTGAGATTTGAAAATTACATCCCTGGAAAAATAATTGTTCATAGGTTTGTAGTAAGATGAATGTTTCAGTGATGGCGTAATATGGATATTCCACATGCAAAATGTATATGCATATATAAAAACACCAAGTGTCTTAGGAAAGCTGCTTTTACCAGTTAATTCTTTAAAAAAATATTTTTGGTAAAGTGTTGGGTCTTACAGTTAAAAAATATATCAAGCATTGGTTTTAGTACCACCATCTTACAATAATTGCATTTAATGTTCAGCAACAGATGGCATCAGAGACATATTTCCACTTACATCTATAGCTACAGGTTATCGGCTACTTCAGACATAAGTAAATTATTCATGATTCCCTATTTATAGGATAACATTGTACCAAGGTGGATGACCTCAGCGAATGCCTTTATCTCAGCATCAGTACTGCACTAGGCTTCTGCATCAATGTGCCCTTGAAGCACAAAGCCTTCACGTTTCAGCACAGTTTTCCAAGTGAGAAGCTTTGGTCTTGCATTGACACAACCTTAAAGTATAGAGCATGAAGGGGGATAATTTTCACAGTATCTAAATAATAATAGTGACTATTTATAAAAACATCTTGGAAAAAGCTTGACTAGAAAATGGTGTTGAATTTTTAAAGTGCCTTGTTGGATCGATGGCATTACTCTCCCTTCCTTTCTTCTTCTGGTTAGTAATAATGAAATTTATTCCAACTTCAGCATCTGGCTTATTGGCACAGTCAGTTGGAGTATTTTGCATTTTCCACAGGTTATTCATATATTTCTAACCAGACCCTGTCATACTTTCCATTTCCATTTGAATTTGTTGTGCCAGATCCTCTGTCAGCAATGAACACTCTAGCTAAAGCCCATTGAATTCAGTGTAAAGTGTACTTCGAATTTCTGTCTTGGGATCAAGGCCCATATACCTCACAAATTGCTCTTGCAGGCAGTAGAGCAATCTCCTAACTAAGAGTAACCATCAGCTGGTGAATAGAAACCCATTTGCCAGTTGAATCCACCAGCTGCACCTCACTATAGAGAACAAGTAGGTAAAACAGGGTAGTTTTAGGATGTTAAGATGGCTCTAGACAGATCTCTACATATGGTATCTATCATCCAAATCCGGTACAGCAATTCCTTCTTCAATGTGAGAATACGGCAGTGTGTAAATGTTTCAAAAATTCAGGGATATGTTTTCAGTGGATTATACTGCATGAGGTGTTATTTTTTGAAATTGAAAGTCTGGAAAGTGCTGGCTGTCAGTATGTCTTTCATATGAATTACACCTAGCTACATAGCCGGAATGGAAAAAAACCCAAAAAACTCCGCCAAAACCCCAAACCAAACCTTGGGTATCACAGAAAATTCTTAATTTTTTCAAAGGCATCCCAAAAAGCAAACAAGCAAATGAGACTGCCTCCTCTGCTCCTCCTCCTTCCTCTCTTAGTCACTATCTCTGTGGCTAAGTCTTTTTTCTGGCATACGACAGACACAAGTTCAAGGCCCCTCCAAAAGTAGTACTTCCACCAGAGGTGTCCACAGCTGCAGTGTGAAGGGCTGCACAGCTGTGTGCTCCGGAGCCAGTCCTGAGATGAGACATGGGGAATAAATCACCCCCGCGTCCCCAGCTGTGTAATGCGAGAGGGGTGGGAACACAACGCTGCAGCCGGGGGCTTCTTTCCTGCTCCACAGGCTGGTGCGCCAGGGGCAAAGGCTGGGCTGATGGGAGCTGCCAGTAATAAATAGGGTAGAAGGCTAACGCCCACACCCACACAAACACATTCATGTTAGCGCTGATTATTAGGTTGCTGCCTCTTCTAGAGTCTTGTTTCCTCTGTTTCTGCTCTAAGATTTGACTCCAAATACTGTGAAGTATTCTTAGTGACATTTTTGTGAAAACAGACATATTGCCACAAAACGTTACAGTTGACATTTCCTTGCTATTTAATGAAAAAACATTTTTGTTGAAAAATTCCTTTCTGTTTTCACATCACGCTTTTAAAATGTTCAAGGAAGTGGTGGGTGTAGCAGGACAGCAATCTCAGCAAACAATCAGAGGAAAATCAGTGAAATAAGCCTTGAGCCAAAGGAAAATCATGAGCAAGTAAGGGACGTTTTTCAAAAATAAGCAATAGGAAGTCAATGTGACTTCTGCTCCTAAATCTTTTAGTCTGCCCAATACTGCTATTTTAAGTCTTTCTTCATCTGAATATGATGATTTTCCTTCACTAGGAAATATTTTTCTGTTGCTAGGAAGTAAATGTGGTAACCAAGATGCTATAAACCAACAATAACTTTATAATAACTTCCTTAAAGCATGATACTCAAAGAAGTTAATATTGTCTGCTCACATGGCAAATCTGTGATCATTCAATAGTAGAACAGCCTGACAAATTCTTCTCCAGAAATGAGAAACTGCAACATTTTCCTGCAAAGTGATTAGAGAAGAAGAAACATCTGAAACACTGGCAGATAAATTAATATGTTGGCTCATACAGTAGGTGATTCTGAGAATAAAGTGGATGATATACAGGAGAAACCTTTGGAGATCAAAAGAGAAACCTGTGGATATAAGCCCTGTTATAGGTATAAGGATTCTAATTCAGGTACTGTACTTCCTTAAAAAATCTCAGAAAATGGTGCTGATTTTATGTCCCTCTACAGATAGAAAACAACCACCTGGGAGATATGTATAGTGGTTTGATACTTCTCTGTCTTATCCTTTGTCTAGTAACCATAGGAATCAAGAACAAAATACCATTGAGTTGGAAGAGGAAACTTTTTCAAAACCACTCTGCATAAATGGCAATAACTTCACAAGTACAGGACAATAAAAACATCACATACAGCTTCTGAATCTAATATTTTGACCACTTTGCTGAGAACTGTGGGAAAATCGCGATGTTTCTAGTTAGAATCTTGCACGGTCCTATGGGAAAGCCAAGACTATTTATGTTTTAAGCTTTATTATTATAATATGCAGGATGATTATTTTCCTGGAAGAATCTTGGGATAGGGCTTTGTGTTTATTTGCTGTTAAGTGGAATGTCTAAATAAAAGTATTGTGGTTAGACAGAAATAATGGAATATGTGGTTTACCATATAAGGATTTTTCTCTCTCTCTCATTTTCAATAGTATTGTAGCTCAATTTCCACTTTTGTGTTTGTATTTTTAAATCTGTAATTAATTGAGGGCTCATTTTATTGTACATTTGAGACGAATTACTTCTTTGGTGGGCCCAATGTGGTATTTAGACATCTAAGTGCTTGAGAACGTCCACCGTTTTTTGCAAAGATACTTACCTGCAATATCAAAAAGATAAGCAAAAAGGTGGAGTTGTATTTGGAAATCAGACCTTCTTCATTATCTATTTATTTATATAATACACAAAAGAGGCCAATTCATTTTTGGAAAGATACAGTGAAATTCTTGGAAAACCCAAAATCACTCTATCTCTTTCCTCATTGATGCTGTAAAAAGTAGTCAAAAGTACATGTTCAGAGTAGGCAGTAGTGCAATGTATTTATGTATGACATGAAGTCATTATACACAGCAGTACCGATGATTGCATTTAAGTTCTAGACTTTTTTTCTGAACATTTGGCATATATCAAATATTCATAGAGAAATTAATAAATAGAAAAATCTTACTGTTTTCGTAGAGTTGACTGAGAGAAAAGAAACGATTTTGATAGATATTTCTTTAACTATCCCATAAAAATGTAATACATAATTACATATATTTAAGTAAAACTTATTTTCAGAATTCAGCAATTGCATCTGAAATGACTTTATTTCTTATAGTATTATGGAGCAGCTTTCCTATTTTACATATAATGACTTCCATTTAATCCACTTATTGGTAATTTGATCTGTTATCAAAATATCTGGAACTGGATCACGTGAATAATAAATAACTGGTTTTAAAATGTGTTTGCTTTAAGCAAATATTTCTAGAAAATTCAAGAATCCTCAACAGTGGGTTTTGGTTTTTTAAAAGGAAAAATTAGTCGGGGAATGAGAAAAAGAGAAAATCCTATAACGGATACAAAAGATAGGTAGCTAATGCAAAATACATAATTATTTAAAATACAACATTACTATGCAGGACCATTGGTCCTTTGGATAACAAGATCAGCCATTTATTTCAATTTAAGGAACAAGAACAGGCAATTAACTTAATGTAAGAGAGAGGGCATCCTACAGATACATTATTTTTGTACTAATTCTGTAGAAATTACTGCTAATGAAACTTAAATAAATATCACTACATATTAATCTTCATTTGCTTTTAGTAGAGAAATATGATATCCTGGCACATGACTTGGTCACATACACAGAGGACAACGGTAAGTGAATAATGTCTCAGAAATATTTCTGAGGAATTAACAGAGGAGTAAAGACAGGAAAGGCTATCTGAGGGTTTTCAAAGCAGGGTGCAGCAAAATGTTAGAGAGAATTAGACCCACTGTGTCCATCCTGAGCATGCAGGTGACAAATGTGAATTCTACATTTCCTCTAGAGTAAAGCTTATGTTCACTTTGTCATCATAGGTTCCGAATATCTGGAAAGGTGGACATTTGCACCAGATACACTTGTGTCAATCTCTGGTATTATGGGCACATGATACCCTGTGAAGAAATTGGAAATTACTCAGGAGTATTTCAGAGAATGACCATCCAGTGCTTTCCATGCCACCTACATTTCAAACCCACTGATATGATTCATACTCTGATATTTCAGTCCTTCTGTCTGGAGCAAACAAGATTTTTTAATTTATACTGTCAATGCTATCTTCACAAGATGAAAAAACAGGATAATTGGGCATAAATCCTAAGCACAACTACAGGCAGGGCGGAGAATGGATTGAGAGCAGCCCTGAGGAGAAGGACTTGGGGTTATTGATTGATGAGAAGCTCAACATGAGCCAGCAGTGTGCGCTTGCAGCCCAGAAAGCCAACCGTGTCCTGGGCTGCATCAAAAGAGGTGTGACCAGCAGGTCGAGGGAGGTGATCCTGCCCCTCTACTCGGCTCTGGTGAGACCCCACCTGGAGTACTGCGTCCAGCTCTGGGGGTCCCAGTACAAGAAACACATGGAGCTGTTGGAAAGAGTCCAGAGGAGGGCCACGAAGCTGCTTGGAGGGCTGGAGCACCTCTCCTCTGAGGACAGGCTGAGAGAATTGGGCTTGTTCAGCCTGGAGAAGGCTCTGGGGAGACCTAACTGGGGCTTTCAGGTACCTGAAGGGGGCCTACAGGAAAGCTGGTGAGGGACTGTTTATGGGGGAGTGTAGTGACAGGACAAGGGGTAATGGGTTTAAGCTGAAGGAGGGTTGATTTAGATTAGATATTAGAAAGAAATTCTTTCCTGTGAGGGTGGTGAGGTACTGGAACAGGTTGCCCAGAGAAGTTGTGGATGCCCCCTCCCTGGAAGTGTTGAAGACCAGGTTGCCCAATGCCCCATCCAACCTGGCCAGGGCATTAGGCAACCTGGTGTAGTGGAGGGTGTCCCTGCCCATGGCAGGGAAGTGGGAACTGGATCATATTTGAAGACCCTTCCAACCCAAACCATTCTATGATTCTATTATTCTATAATTTATAACCATTTTCAGTCACCTGAAAATTACATTTTTTACAAACTGTTAATAGTCAACCAGCTGAGCTGTAGAAGAAGAGTTCAGAATTTAACCCCCATTCCCTATCCATTCCTTACTGGAAGGCAATTTAAATAAAGAAACCAATAAATAAGAACACAAAGTATGCACCAATATTAGTCTGACAGTCTTGACCTTCTACTGAAAAAAATCAACCACGCGACATGATTTTAGATGCAGTAAATTTGAACTGTAACTGGGGAAGTCTTAAATTCTTAGAAATCTTACTGGTTTAAAGTGTATTCCTTTTTACCCAGTACTTCACTATAAAGTACACTTAAGCATCAGTGCCCAAGGGATGTTGAGGAGGCATTATCTTTCTGGCAGAATGTATCACTGACTGGGTCATTGTATGTCCTGGAATGGTTTAACTGGTCAACCCACAGACAAGAATGAGAATCAATCCACAGCTAGGATGTTAGGGCCCAACATGAAACATGTGGAAACCTTGTACTGAAGCCTCGTTTTAAGTCTAATAGAAAATTATTTTAAATCATGGCTTTCTTCCTTATCTGAGAATGCCTTAATTTTTGACTTACATTATTGTTGTCTATTTTGGTTGGACCAGGATACTGATCAAAGCTGGTGTAAAGGTGAGTTTAGAAAGATTTTTGACCACTACTCTGGTAGGGAAAGAAAGAAAAACAGGAACTGAGTTAGACAAGTTCTTTTTCTTTTAAGTTCTAGCACTGTCTTTGCAACCCTTAACACCTCCCAAAGAATTTTCTTGTCATAGTCAGTTTTTTCTGCCTATATGAATCTAAAGTGACAGCATGATGCTGAAGGTTTGGATTATTTCCTTGAGAGAGTTATGCTTCTCTCGAGAGAAGAAATGTGTTCTTACTGCAACTGGCTAAGCAGTGAGCATACTGCAGGAGATAAAAATCAACATTAAGTAACCAAGAATTATTTCTTAGTATGCGAGAAAAGAAAGGATTTTTATTTTGACAACAACATCAGGTCTTTAGTCCCACATATCTTTAAGAAATACCTTATGAAGGCAGAAATAAGACTGGGAACATAAAATAATAGTAGCATAAATATGCGATTACCACAGCTTGCTCGGGTATGAAAATTCCTTTTCCCAAACCATTACTGACCCAAGAGATATTATCAGCTAATAATTGTTTGTTTCCCTAGAGCTGTGGCAACTAGTGCTGTATGACTTTAAAGGAGCATAGATAGCCAAAACAGTTGATAAGTGTTCCTTTTAAGTAAAAAACAGATACTTGTTTTAAAATAGGTACTCTGGGAATACTTTAGCTTGGCTAAAAAATAGGACCAAAGGAACTGACAGATATAAATCCTTTTTGTGGTTGACTCACATAATATTCAGGTTAGATTTAAGGTTCAATATGAAAATGCAAAGAGTTTCAATTTCATCATCTCTGCCTCCAGACCACACATTATTACATGATATGAGGCATCACCTTCAGATTTACATATTTTTAAATATGGGTGGGAATGCTTTAGTGTGTGATAACATGCATTTTTAAATTTAGTCTGGATAGCAGCAGAAATGCTAAGATTAGGAACAGCTGTTGTATAAGTTTATTTGCAAGGTTTCCTAGGTTTCAGTGCCTAGCAGACAATAATACATACTTTCCAATTTCACTATTCTAGTACACTGATTTTTTTCTTCCTCCTTTTCCTCTTAGCTTGTTTGTCCCTTTTCTGCATCCTTGAGTAGCTCATCATTTAAAATTTCTGAAGTGAAAGAAAAAAGGGATGGCTGCTTGTCTTGCACAGCTGTCTGTCTTTGCAAGCCCAGGTTTTCTCCTTTTTGGTGGCCTGACTGCTTTAGCATGGACTTCTTTGAATAATTAACTAAGGATTGCATACTGCACAGGAATGTGGTGAACACACTGGATGTCATTTGATCAATCAGATCAGTTATTAGAATGATAACTGATTGATTAACACTTTGTTGTGATCTTTTACTGTCACTAGCTTCCTACCCTTTTGGTAATACAGCATATAGGAAGGGTGTCTAAGCAAGAGCCTTAGAGGACAGGGAAAGGAGGAAGAAAGGAGATTCATAAGTTCATCCATCTCTGTGGAACTCTGCAGCTAGTTCCTTCTACTCTAGCATTAACCAAGTATGTAGAAAACTATTATTAGTGTATACTAGTTCCTCGGGTTATTTCTCCCCATGTGCAGGACTTTGCATTTCCCCTTGCTGAACTTTATGAGATTCCTCTCTGCCCATTTCTCAACCTGTTGAGCAGGTTGTTGCTCTGTATGGCAACACAACATTCTGGTATATCAGCCACTTCCCTCAGTTCTGTATTATCTGTGAAATTGCTGAGGGTGCACTCCATCCCCTTGTCCAGGTCATTAATGAAAAATTTGAACAGTATTGGCCCCAGTATTGACCCCTGGGGTACACCACCAGTGACTGGCCTCCAACTGAACCCTTCCCTTTTGATCACAACCCTCTGGACCTGGTTGTTCAGCCAGTTTTCAATCCACCTCACTGTCTACTTATCTAAACCATACTTTGTCAGCTTCTCTATCAGGATATTATGAGAGACTATGTCAAAAGCTTTGCTAAAGTTCAGGTAAATAACATGAACTGCTCTCCTCTTGCCTATCAAACCAGTAACCTCACTGAGGTTGGTCAAGCGTGATTTCTCCTTCTTAAATCCATGCTGGATAGTCCTGATCGCTTGCTTGTCTTTTGTGTGTTTGGAAATACATTCCAGGTGGATTTTCTCCATCACATTCCCAGGGACTGAGGCTAAGCTAACTGGCCTGGACCTCTCTCCTCTCCAGAGCCTGATCACATGTGGTTCTTCCAAATAGATCTCTGAAGAGTCTGAAGTGTACTCTCCTGAAATTTAGGTTATGGTGCTTCTTTTTGCCTTCCTGCCTCCTCTTAGGATCCTGAACTCCACCATCTCCTGGTTACCGCAGTCAAGGCTGCCCTGACTTTCACATCCTTGAATAGTCCTTTCTTGTTCATAAGTATCAAGTTCAGCAGAGCACCTTTCTTTGCTGGTTCTTCAGTTACCTGTGCCAGGAAGTTGTCTTCAACACTCTCTAAAGATCTTCCAAATTACCTGAGTCCTGCTGTATTGCCCACCTAGCAGATGTCGGAGTGGTTAAAATCCGCTATAAGGAGTGTGAATGTGAGGCTTATTCCAGTTTTTCGACAAAGGCCATATCTACTTCTTCTTGATCAAGAGGTCTATAGCAGATACTTACTACAATAGCATCCATATTGGTCTGCCTACTAGTCTTTACCTGTAAGCTCTTGACTTACTCCTGGAGGAATCATGGAGGTAGGCCTCCATGTATGCCAGCTCTTCCACATAAAGGACAACTCCCCCTTCTCACCTTCTCAGCCTCTCCTCCTAAAAAGCCTGTATCCCTCCATTAAAGCACTAAGACGTGTGCACCTTTCCACATCTTCATGTAGTCTCAATGTAGTTGTAATGGAAGAACTGTAAAGAAAAGGAAGATTGGAGGGAAATGGTTCCTTTAATGGTAAGAAAGAAAAACAACCTGGCTTAAGGCAATCTTTCGCTTTACTTATTTATATGCTCAAAATAAGATTTCAAAAATGGAAACAGCTAGTGCCTGTTTTGTATTAGTATGACAGGTTTAAGATGTAGGGAGTGCAAGACTTTGGCTCAAAACTGACTGGCTGATTAAATTTGATAGCCTTGTAATAGAATTTTATAAGACTTTGCAGAGGTGTATAGTACAGAAATGTGACTGCATGCTGAATAAGCTCTTATCCCCCATTTTTTTAATACCAATACTGTGCAAACCAGGCTCTGAAATGTATTCCTTAACTAAAAGATTTGCTATATTTAATTTATGTGGAGGGACAAGCATGTGGGAAATATCAAACTTTTCAGTTATTTGAACCACATTAACTAGTAAAATGTGCACTTTACAGACTGTACAGATGCTTGTATCTTATCTTTTGAAAATTACTTTGAAGAGAGATAGCTGAACTGCTTCCTGCTTTCTTCTTTTTATCAGCAGTACTGTCTTACTCCAGTATTACCAAAACATAAATCAAATTCACTTTTATCAATCAAAGTTCATTTAAAGGATATTTCAGCTACAGAGATAAAAGACCAAACTGAGGCTAATCCAATCACTTTTGAAAGTGAAACATGACATTTACAAAATTATTTTTTATAGGTATAAGACAATTCTTTCTTTTTTTCTGCTTCAAATCTAATATTTCTCTTCCATTCCAAACAAATTTTGCTATAGAACACCACTGACATAAAAAGAACTTGGTTTTTGATAACACAATGGTTCCTATAGCAACGTATTAATTTGATGAACACAAGGTAATTAGGGACAAAGAAAGAGATACTTTGAGTGACTTTGGAATATATTCAAATGTAAAACAAAATGCAAAATATTGTAATACAGAAACTCTATTCCTGATCATGTATGCTGTTGTGTGTTTAACAATACTATAAAATTTAAGATACAAAATTAAAGTTAAGCTAAACAGTAACAGTAAGCAAAGCTGAAATCCTTTCCATTTAGATAGATATATCCACAAAGAAAATATTTTAGAAAAAACACTTGCATATAGAAATTAGTCTTTTTCAAAACTACTGATAGGAGCAGTGTATTCCACAAAGAGCAGAATAGTACATATTGAAGGATCTAGCAGACAGAAACCTGACTAATCACGACATTTTTCTTTACATATTTTTGTATAGATGTATTATATAAATGCACACATATATGTCTACACCTTTCTTACTGTAATAGTTAATACAAAATAGGATATAGTGACCCAACACTTCTTCCTTCACTTGGGTGTGTTACAAACTTCCACTGTGCTATAAATATTTAGCCAAATTCGAAGGCAATGACAAAACTCCATTCACAGCAATGAGGAAAATAATCAAGTGGGAGGAACTGAGATTTAGAGATTCCCAGGGAATATAGGGTTGATACGTGTCATACAGAATAAAAATGTTGTTCTACAGCAAATGTTCTTTTCATGTACAAAAAGTCTTTTGTAGCTCTGCATGATCAACTGGTTTCCATTATCTGGTCTCAGATTCATGGCATACAGAAAAAATACTGGGGACTGGAAACAGGAGCCATTACTTACAAATAACATATTGGTAGAAACTCTGGGATATTCTTAAAGCTCTGACTTCCCTACTTTGTGGTAAAAGCCAGAGAGAAAGGCATGATGGGAAGGTTTGAATAAACTCAAAGGACAGTGAAAGCAATTTCTATTATTGAGGTTTTTCTCATTGTTTAGATACTTGTATTACTAGTTCTCACTAGTGTAGAGGGAGATAAGTTTTGGAACGAAATGCTATTTTTAAAAATATTATTTGTTTCTTGGCCTTCAGTGATGTGACACATCATACCTATAAAAGAGTTTATTTATCACAAAGCTAAAGAAAAAAGTATTCAAGATACTCAACTACTAATCTGAAAAAAAATCAGTCACAATTAGAAACACTGAATACTAAGGTCAGGATAAAAAATCTGAATCCCCAACAGATTAAAGAATCATGCTACCTCTTCTTGGCCATCTGTCAATAATTAATAACTTTGAACTTCAACAGCCCACAGGTCATTTCTTGTAAAAATGTGTTTCCCCTCCTCCCTGGAGTTTTGCAAATGTAGAACAGCTATGTGAAGGCTGAAAATTGTACAATGGGTATTAACTTGTCAGAGCATTTTTAAGCCTTGCTTACAAGGTAAGCCAGTTACCAAGTGCCCACCCAGCTGCTCTCTCTCTCTTATGTCTCCTCCTCAAGAGGACAAGGGGACAAATTAAGACAAAGAAGTTTATGGGTCAAGATAAAGACAGGGAGATTAGTAACCAGTTACCATCCCTGGTAATACAGACTTGGGGAAAATTAGTGTAATTCATTGACAATTAAAATAGAGCTTCATGGTGAAAAATAAAGACATATTAAAACTACAACTTACCCCCACCCCCTCTTTTTTAATCAGGCTCCACATCACTCCTTCTATCCCAACTCATCCACATCCTCCCCCACATCTCGAGCAGCACAGAGGGGATGGGAACACAGTCAGTCCTCCACAGGCTGCAGGGTGGATACTTGGTCCACCATGGTCTTCTCCACAGTCTGCAGGGAACACCTGCTCCACTGTGGTCTCTCCTCCAGGCTGCATGGGAATCCCTGCTCCAGCGCTCAGAGAACCTCCTTCCCCTCCTTCTTCTCTGATCTTAGAGTTTTCACTGTTGTGTCTCACACTTCTTTTCCTCTCTATTCTCTAGTGTTTTGACCCTTTCTTAAATGTGTTATCATAGAGGTGCTACCAGCTTGGCTGATGGGCTCAGCTCTGTCCTGCAGTGGGTCCGTTGGAGATGGCTGGAAACAGCTGTGTCCGGCACAGGGCAGCCCCTGGCCTCTCCTCAGAGAGACCGCTGCAGCTTCCTCACTGCCAAAACCTGGACATGGACATCCACTACATACATGCACAAAAAAGTTGCTAAAAACCCCTTTAAACTTCCACTGTAATTTTGCACTTGCACTAGAAAGGCTTTAATAATATCTCAAACACTGAACAACTGACAGTAAGACTGAAAGCTCCTAAGTTTCGTATAGCCATATTCTTTAAAGACAGTGTGAAGGCAGGACATCAATCCACAGAGGTGAATCTGAGCCTCCCGCTGTGTTTATTGTAAAGGCTGCCCCAAGCCTGTGACTGCTGAGCTGTTGGGGTAACGAAACAAAGGGTCCGATGGCCCTGGGTATAAATATTGTTCCCTTCTGTGCCCTTGGCTTCAGACTCTGACATGCTTTAGCCATGTTACCTAATGATCTGTGCAGGCTTAAGAAAGACTTTGGCTATTACTTATCAGGAACAAAACTATAAATAAGTTTTTCAGGCCATCTGAAAACATCTGCCAATAACTTTTAAAAGTGTATCTCCCATGTGTTCACAAATTCCACATATTTTACAAGGCGTGTGAAGGGGGGAAGCTATTTAATCAGTGGCTTTCATTACTACTTGCTTATAGATTTTTGTATCTCCCCCTTGGCAAATCTTTTTCCCTGCTACCTTAAGCTAGATTTCATGGATCTCATAAAATAATTCACTCCCCTAATCTGTACCCCATTATAGCTTCTCCCCGTGGTGTGGGAGGACGCAGGGAGAACAGCATTCAGAATGGCCATATTGTGTCCCTCTGGAAAGCTGCAGCTCTCCCTTTTCCAGGACATAAAGGTCATGGTTGAGTATTACAAGAGCTCATACTGTCAGCCTGCCACAAAGTCCATTGCTACCGCTCTCCTGAGCTTGCATATAGAGTGGCAGCAATTCCTTATCAGAGGGGAAACAGAAGAAAGGTAAGGAGAAAAATAGTACATATATAAAAGTTGTTATGACTATTCCATTGCCTTCTGTAATGTTCCAGTGATTTCTAAGTAATTTTCTTAGTCTAGGTTTTCACAGAGATTTGATTTGGAAGGTTTGGAAAGTTTCTGAATTTGACTGACAGGGCAGAGTAAGAGGAGGAGGAAAGTATTTTAAAAAATTAAAAAAAAAAAAAAACCTTTTCCAAAAGAAATTATTATGTTAATGTCTTTCTTTTTATTTTTTGGCAAGGAAACAAGAAAGCACATAATCAGTATCTCCAAAACCAACTGAAATCTTTTGGGTTTTGGTGTTCCAGCATTAAGCTGAAGACCTCAGAACCTGATTTGAAACCAAACTGCCAGCCCTTTGGTCAATCTTATCAGCTGATTCTTGGGGGTTTGTTATTTATTTACAATGACAGCTTCAGTCATTGTAAGTACTTCAGAAATGAAACTTACAATAAAACATGGTGTTTAGCACTGTTTTATAGCATGAAACCTACACAATCAATTGAACAATAAATGTTGTAGCTGTACTCACAAACAGCCACACTATTAAACACACTTTCCTTTTTTCTGTCTTTCCTTTCCATCTTTCCTCTTCTTTCCTCATTTCTTTCCTCCTTCCTTTTGAAAGTACTGGGTGGAAATCCTGAAAAAAATTGTATCCTTGAGTTTATCACATCAATCAAGATCAAGTTCTGCATAAAACCCCAATAAACATGAACAAAAATAATGAAAACATGCAAACTATGTCTTATAAAATTAATCCTGAACCTTCTAGTCAAGCCAGTTTCTTTTGACTCATCTCTGCTTGATGGGCTACTTTTTCCTTAGGAACAGTGAAACCCATCCCTAGCATACCATTATAACCCTCTGTGAAATCTTTGTTAATCTCATTTCCCTCCTGCACTAAGCAGAGAAAACCGAAACGCCAGTGCCAATCTTGGCACCACACACCTGAAGAGAAAGTACACACTGAATCAGGAAGCATATTCCCAGCTGAGATTTCCACTAGCTGGAAAGCAGCAGAGCTGCTACTGCACAGTCAACACTGGAGGGTTAAACGAGTTTATTAATCATTAGAGTAATTTTCCTGCTACATTTCACATAAATTATGAACAAAGCATTACATGAAAATCTACTGCTTGGGCCAAGAGTGCCCAAGAATGTGTTGTGCATATACATGAAGATGTTATGTAAATACATAATAAATATTATACAAAAAATAATATAATAATTATATATGCAATGTGTTATATGTCAATATATCTTATGGCAATATCTAATATGAACATGTTATATATTTATGTTTATAATATATTGAATATTATGTATTCATATATGCATTTATAGAGAAAATAGAAACATCTTCTGAAAGATGTGGGCTTGGTGACAATTCACTGGAGGTTGGCACAAGTTGGATTTGCAGCAACTGTAAGTTTTGTTCATCTGATGCATTTAACTGTCTTTAATTTATATATCCTTAGCTAAGAAACTAGTTTTTTCTGAATGTTGCTATTCTCTTTTATCATGGACCCCATGGATAAATTTCTTCAGACACTCCCCGGGTTTTTTTGTAGGTGCATTCATGTCAGTGACTGTTCCTTTGTGGATGATATAGATTTTGTTTGTGAGTAAAAAGATCAGACTATATTTTATATTTCTCATTAACTTCTTGCCCTCAGCTCTATTTCACAAGAAATTCTGCTTTTAAAACCCTAAGATCTGATAAAAACTAGGTAAGAACTTATGCTTATAGTTACCATGTATTTAGTTTCCTCTCTTTTATATTGACGTAAAGAGATAATCTTGTGAAAAGAAAATTGGGTCTACCGAGTACCTCTCTACATACACTGAAATAAAAAATAAAAAAATAAAAAAATCCTTCTTTCCCTATATAAGCCCATAATGCATCAACATCTTGAATATCAAATGTAACACTGATTATCCCATCTCCCAAGGTCACCCAAGAACAGAGAGACAATGGAACTGCAAAAGCTAAGAGAAGGGTAAGGTAGATAATTAGAAGTATAGGATAAGTAAAGATTAAGTTAAGATTAAATGGGGTATCCTGAATAAAATAGATGAATAAAAAGGGAGATGTGACACTGATCAGCAAAATCAAGAAGGTTACAGAGAATTTGAATCCAGAATAATCATTATTTCTTCAAATGCAAGAACCAGCGCACACCCAATGAAATTTATAGAAGAAAATTTAAGTAAAAAGAGTATATTTTTATAACATGTTTCACATGCTTAAAGTGTCTTAAATCTCAAAATTATAAATTAAATTAAAAGGTAATTAATGGGGAAAAGGTGCATCAAGATTATTAAGCATGATGATTGCTTATTGCAAGCAGTTAAACGATACAGTGGGGCATGTATCACTATAATTGTCCTTTTACACCTTTTAATTTGTACATCTGCTTGTGCTCTTGGAGAAAAGAGACAAGGTTAAATCTTTGGCCTGATTTGGTGGTGCCATCCTTTCACATACTTACACAGAGCTATCACAGATTGTTTTCATTAACTAGAAAGGTGGTGATCAATGATGAAGTAATCCTAAGGCCTGAAATGCTCTGTAAGCATATTTTAATAATGTAGGAACTTATGCAAAAGATCAGACTGAACTTGTGTAAGCCTGAAATTAAAATTTATTTAGTTTATGGGCACATGCTATTCTGAAGTATTATAAGTATGTATGTGTTTAAAATATGACTGATATTGAAGAAAATGAAAGGAAACTTAGAGAAAAAACCCACAATTTTTGGTGGGGTATTATTGTCTTGAGCTTGTTTTTCAGCAAACACAAAGTAAAATAACCACTAACCAGTGGTGAATCACTGGGAGAGCTGGACTTTCTGACGGTAGATCTCTAGTCACGGTGTACTGTTTTCCTGGACTTTCCTGGACAGTGTGCTAGTTCTTTCATTGATGCTCATGTGTCCAAACTTCAGACAAGGTAATTGGGCTGGTGCACATTAGATCTGATACTATAGCTACTATAGCTTTATCTGTGCTAGGCTCAGCACACAGGAATTCCAGACAGTGACAGTGATGGTATTTGTCACTTCCAGTTAAGAAAGTTATGGGCAGGATATTTCAGCTTGCTGCTGTTTTTCCTGCATTCTTAGCTGAAAGTCTGTGATGGAGAGAGCTCTCTGAGACAGGCCCTGGTCTAAGATAAACTCTTTATTCTTCCCATTAGGCCTACTTGTGCAAACACATATCCGCTTCTCTTCTAATTCAAATATAAATAGATTAACTAAAAGTATCTGTGATTAAAGTTTGATGCTAGACTGAGAGAGAGGAATGGCTAGTAGCAATTGTGGCTACCCACTGTGAGGCTAGCCCAGTGCCTCCCAACAATTCTTTAATACAAATGCCCATATCCTAACTTGAAGACTGTGCTGGTCAAGGCCTAAAACTCATACCTGGATGACTGTGAATCTTCCCAAACTACTTTACCTTTGGAGTGTCTAATACTACCAGATATAACACTCCTTGTTCTGAGTCCTAACTGGCAGGTCAGTGTTTTTCACAGCCCGGGATGCCTTACCCTTGTTGAAGCACTTTTTCTCCATAGGTCAGCATATTGAGCAAATAAAGAGTACCTCAGATCCAGAAGAGGCATGTAGCCCTGTCTTAGAGGAAAGGGCAAACTCACTGAAGAATTGCTTTTGACCTTAAATCAGAACAGTATAAGGGCTTGATGGAGTTATATCTCTAAAGAGTTCAAATTGTAGAGTCAGATTACTGCATATCAAATTGCTAATGTTTAAGGCTGACCTAGAGACAGAATGTCTGCTTAAAGAAAGCCCAGGCACCTCATGGAACAAAAGCTATTATAAGGATTATACATATGAATACTAAATTATTCTACACTCAGAAGTCTTATCACAATTGTCGTTGAACGCACTTTGAACAAAGCGTGTTAGAAACATTCCAGCTGTAAAAGAATGCTTGCAATGTTTCAAGTATCAGCTCATTTTTATGTAGATCCAGAAAATTAAAGAAAAAATATGGCAATTAGCCTGGCATTTATTATCATCCCAGCCCTCATACTATGTTATGCCCATCTAGAGGAAGATTCTGACCTCAAGGAAGTCCATGTAAGTTTTGTCATTGACAGAAATTGGTACAGGGATTTATGCAGTCTGTGTTCTGAAAAAATGACCATTGCAGAAGACAAGAAAGATACTCTTCAGAAGGAAGGTAGTACTTGACAACACTAGTAGCAGTCTGAAACAGATTAATAGGTCAGCTGCCCTCATTCAGGGTAAGCAGAAGGGCCAATGTGTTGCTTTACAACATTGCCATATTTCAAAAGAGGAAATTATCATCTTCAAAAACCATGAGTTCGAGGTTAAAGTCAGAGAGTAAGAGAATTTTCCCTAACTGGAATTACCCTAGCACAAGGATATTCATTATAGTTCTTTGCTTTGAAAGAAAGAAAGGAATAAAGAAAGTGTACAGAAAGAAAGGGTAGGAACAAAAAGTAGTTCCAGGGAGAGTTCTTCAGAGCAACAAGAAGGCTACAAAGCAGATGGGAAGGAAACTGCATTCAGCGCTATGGCATTGCCTCTTACTATTATCTCTCCTTTTACCAGGAAATGCAGGAAAAGCCCCAGGTACTGATTACATAACTGTATTCATCTCGTAGTTTCCCTTTTTTTTCTTGAGTTGGTCCTCTTATTGTATGTGTTTATATCTATATATATACACACAATTATATTTTCATTTCTGACTATCCTATCTCGGATCAGTCACTTACTGAGGCACTTTCTAAGTATTGATTCTGCTTCTGACTTCATTCAACTGTCTCTTTAGTCTCTTTGCAACTTTGATTCTGTAAAACATTCATACAACTTGTGCTCTACATGATTTAGACTTTCCACATGTGCATAATCATTATTGTATTCAATCCTAGTCCACAAGATCTCCATTTACCCTTTGATACAGAGAGCTATTCATCAGTGTATGCCTCCACTGTGTCACAGTAAACTTAACTTCATTCACTGGAAGTATTATTATGCTTGATGATTCAGTATGACAGCATACATGGTAGATCAAAAAAAGTGAACACTAAAGCTGCATGAAAAAGGTGTTATGTCCCAATCATAACCAATGGAGAGCTAAATTATGGTTTCTTTTCAATGTTCCATTCAATGCTTTTATCTTTAGCAGATCCTCCACGATAATCTTTGTAAGAATTCCTTCAGAATTAATAGATGTCTGCATTTTAGTAGTCTTACAGACTACAAGGAGGCTTCTATGTCCAATTTCTTTTTTTTCTTTATGTCTTGCTCTCCTTGTAGTATGCTTTTATATTGTGCTGGAATGGTGGGCAGGTCCAGAGTGACTGCATTCCCTCTTTCAAACAGTTCCCTTCTCCAACTTGTGATTGTGTGCATCTAACCTGTATTTTGTTCTTAAAAAAAAACAAACAAACAAAACAAATACATAAATATAATGTACCCTAAATTAAACTTTTCAACTACTGTGTAAACATTGGATTCTACCAGTAGTTCTGCTCCAGAATTATTCTGCTGCAGGATAGATACCAGGGAATCTGGCACACATACAGAGCTTGGCATTGGTTATTCCTTCAACTCTTGAAGGTTTGTTAATGTCTCTTGACTGAATGATTAACGACACTGAGTCTGTTCCAGTATGAAGCTTAAACTGTTTATGATTTATTTCCTTTATACCCACTCAACCTTAAGTTTCTGTCTGCTTTGATATTGTATTAGCAACAGCTTAAAGTGCATATGCAAAAAATACAACTTGAACTGGGGAAGCTAACTCTTCTCCACTTTCTCACTGTGAGGGCTTCATGGGCATGATCATAAAGGACAAAAGGAGGCTTTAGAATACAGGATTATCAGCATATGGGGGGCAGGCCTCAACAGAAGCCTTGATATAACTCAGTGAAAACTGCTTCATCAGAATGATGTACTGATAAAGTACAGACATCTTAAGACATAACAAGCAAGCAGTCCCAGAAAAGTAGTTAAAATGTAGGCGTCATTTCTGGGCAATGTGTGGTAGAAAGTGTTCAGATACTGAATCACTCCTCAAAGTATGTTTTTATGAGCTTCAACTCTACACTTCAAAGTGAGTAAAATTTGATAGGACAAAAAGCTAACTCTTTTGTGTAAAACAAGAAGCTTTAAGGGACTAATTTACATTAGTGTGTTCAATAGAGGCTATCCCTCATACATCTATGCGCTGGGTTTGGCTGGGATAGAGTTAATTTTCTTCACAGTAGCCAGGGTGGGGCTATGGTTTGAATTTGTGATGGAAACAGTGCTGATAACACAGGGATGTTTTCATTACTGCTGAGCAGTGCTTACACAGAGCCAAGGCCTTTTCTGCTCCTCACCCCACCCCACCAGCGAGTAGGCTGGGGGTGCACAAGGAGTTGGGAGGGGACACAGCCGGGACAGCTGACCCCAACAGACCAAAGGGATATTCCATACCATATGATGTCATGCTCAGCATGTAAGGGACTCGGGGAAGAAGAAGGAAGGGGGGGACGTTTGGAGTGATGGCGTTTGTCTTCCCAAGTCACCATTACATGCAATGGAGCCCTGCTTTTCTGGAGATGGCTGAACACGTGCCTGCCCATGGGAAGTGGGGAATGAATTCCTTGTTTTGCTTTGCTTGTGTGCATGGCTTTTGCTTTTCCTAATAAACTTTATCTCAGTCCACAAGTTTTCTCCCTTTTACTCTTCCGATTTGCTCCCCCATCCCACCATGGGTGGAGTGAGTGAGCTGCTCCATGGCCCTCAGTTGCCGACTGGGGTTAAATCATGACAACCTAGAAAAATTCTTCTCTGCTATTTGCTTCAGAGGACCAGGAGAGAAAAAAGTTTAAAGTAACTGCAGTGCAGTGTCAGGTAGAAGAGAAGAGGAGGAGGAAGGGGAAAGTAAGAGAGAAAAGTGGAGTACAATGAGACGCCATGGAGGATATAAGAGCAAGAATAAGGTTATTTTGGGAAAGAGAAGAAGCTTACAGGGACACTGCTTTTTGATTTATTGCCATACATGATACAAGAACATGTAGGGTTAACTAAGGTTATGTAGTATCTGAAACCACAATACATCACACTGTATCATTGTAAGCATATTTTTCAAACATTAGCAAGCCACAAATCTAAAACACATTGTGTGAAAATGAAACTGCTTTACAGTTTGCAATATGAGAGAAAGTGCATCATTTCAAATGACATTTGGACTAGCTGTCAAGTAGAAAAGTCCTTATGTCAGTCGCAGCATACTGGATCGTCCTTTATTGTCTTCAGCCAGGCTGATAAAGTATTACAGGCAACAGCACTTACAATATGCTACTGTATTTCCTGACTAATTCGATGTCAGACAATATCCTGAAGGAGGTAACTAAAAGTTACTAGTTTGTATCATGAATATTTGTTCAGAATTTTGTAGTTGCTACCAAATCTGTTCATATATATTATATAGTCATATCAGTTGCTTTAACTTGCTTGAGGTTGCTTGAAAAAAAAAATAATCTGCTTTTTTTATCAGAACATTTTACCACTATCTATTTAGTCACCACGAGTTAAAAATTACACAATGAAATAAAAGAAATAAACATGTAATGCCAGTGTTGCTGTAAGCACTGCAATCTAGTCTCTAATATACCATAGAAGTTTCATTATTGTGTTGGGTTTCTGTGGCAAGGTTTTGGTAGCGGGGCGGGGGGCTACAGGGGTGGCTTCTGTGAGAAGCTGCTAGAAGCTCCCCCTGTGTCTGACAGAGCCAATGCCAGCTGGCTCCAAGACGGACCCACTGCTGGCCAAGGCCAAGCCAATCAGCGCCTCTGTGATAACATATTTAAGAAGTAGAAAAACACTTAGAGAGAGAGAGCTTTTGCAGCCGGAGAGAGGAGTGAGAAGATGTAAGAAACTCTGCAGACACCAAGGTCAGTGCAGATGGAGGGGGAGGAGGTGCTCCAGGCACCAGAGCAGAGATCCCCCTGCAGCCCGTGGTGAAGACCATGGTGAAGCAGGCTGTCCCCCTGCAGCCCATGGAGGAAGGATGAGGGGGTGTAGAGATTCCACCTGCAGCCCGTGGAGGACCCCATGCTGGAGCAGGTGGAGGCACCTGAAGGAGGCTGTGGCCCGTGGGAAGCCCACGCTGGAGCAAGTTCCAGGCCGGACCGGTGGACCTGTGAAGAGGGGAGCCCACACCAGGGCAGGTTTGCTGGCAGGACTTGTGACCCTGTGGGGGACCCCATGCTGGAGCAGTTTGCTCCTGAAGGTCTGCACCCTGTGGGAGAGACCACGCTGGAGCAGTTTGTGAAGGACTGTAGCCTGTGGGAGAGACTCCATGCTGGAGCAGGGGAATGATGAGAGGAGGGAGGACAAAGAAGCGGCAGAGACAATGTGTGCTGAACTGACCACAACCCCCATTCCCCGTCCCCCTGTGCCGCTGAGGGAGGAGGAGGTTGAAGCCGGGAGTGAAGTTGAGCCCGGGAAGATGGGAGGGGTGGGGGGAGGTGTTTTAAGATTTGATTGTATTTTCTCATTGCTCTACTCTGTTTTGCTTGGTAATAAATTAGATGAATTCCCTCTCTGAGTTCAGTCTGTTTTGCTCGTGACGGTAATTAGCGAGTGATCTCTCCCTGTCCTTATCTCGACCCAAGCCTGTTGTTATACTTCTCCTCCCCATCCCGCTGGGGGAGGGGTGAGTGAGCGGCCGTGTGGCGCTCAGCTGCCGGCTGGGCCTATACCACGACAATTATATAAAACTGACAATTGCAATGCAATTGGTAGAATTGTAAATGAACAGTGCTGCAATCATAGAACTTTTCACAGAAATCTCAGCATAAGGTCACAGTTTACAGAACTTGAACTTACTGTTAACTTAACCTTTTTTGACTTGAATTCTGGAAGACTAAGAAACTGCTCTTTATCTAAAAGGTATATCAGATATTGTTTTGAAGAGATCAGTCTAAAATTCTACATTTAAAAAGCTAAGTTATGTAGAAATTTTGAAATACATGTGTTTCTTTTACCAAATGCATTCTGTCATCCTCATGTTTTAAGAGATGTTTTCACAAACATTTGGAAAAAACCCGAAGCTGTTTTCTATGTATTTAATTTCAGGTTTATTTCAGCTGTCTCTGCCACACCCAGTACCTGAGATAGCTTTGTATATTTTCTTTTCTATTATCTGCTTATTCGTTAACTTATTTCATTTACCTATGTATCTCACTCTTAATTATAACCTCTGTAAATGAAGCTTGCTTCCATTCTTACTGTTACCTCATTATAATATAGATCCAGCTGGTAGCGTATGTAAGCATCAATAAAGGTTCTGTATCTGATTGCTAGTCCCCATTCTACTCCCAATACCATCCCCTTATTTAAAGATAGGCAGCTGTTATTACAGTCACACTGCAATTGTACATGCCATATAATTTATTAGTATATTCTCACAATTTATTTGAATGAATGAGAGGTACTTGAAACCAGATATAAGGAGAAAAAGCAAAGAAGTCATTAGTCAACAAATATACTCCTATGTGATTAATAGTTCTTATTTAGCTGCTTATAGATTCTCTGAGTGTGACTTCTGGGCTGTCCTAAATTATTGCTTGTAGCAGTGCATGTCAGACAGAATAAATGCTTTATCTGTGTGCCTGATGATTTGTCTTGAGCATCTCTACACCAATAATTTTCTACAGGGTTGAAAGGCTTTTATTATTTTTAGTAAAATCAATGAACAAACAAAAATTGTTGATCATTTTTTCCTTTATTCATTCTCAAGCAGTATGAACACTTGAATTATGAAAGGCTTTAATGTTTTTTTAATATAATCTTTTTGTCTGATGGATAAACTCAAAGTATTGTTTCCCAGTACATGGATGATTAAACTAAGAATATGAACTTTTGAGATAATTTGGATTTAGAATAAACCGCTTGAAGTTTATTCAGGTTGGCTGTTACTGTAACGTGGTTGAAGACTATCATGAAGGCTACAGAAGCCCTCAGAAAATTTGGAAGTGGTGATAGGTTCATGGACCTTGTCTGAAGGTTTGACACAGGAAGAAGCTATGTGGATCTCCTTGTCATTCTTTCTCATTCAACTTGGTTCAGTGCTTAAGCAAAATGTGATTGTTTGAGATGACAGAGAATTCCAGGACTTGATCTTTAATGATAAATACAAAATAGTCGTGGCGATTTTTTCAAGTTTTTTGGATTAGTTGGTTGAATATTGCAAGTTAAAATCAATCTCTAATTGACCTTGAACATAACTGAATACTTAAAGTTTCAGTCTCTTTTCCCTGCAAGGCAAATTGAAGAAATTTCTTACATTTAATGCTAGTCACTATTGTGGGATACTTGCACTGCCCACCCTTGGCCTGGCTAATAACAGTTGTTAAGACAGGTATGTGAACAGTGGCTATGAAAGGGACATCCTAAACTGCCTGAGAGAGCATTTGCCCGAACTGATCAATTTACAGATGAAGATGACTATCAGACAGCTTAAACAGTAACCTGAGAATTACAGTGAGACTTTAGAAATGAAGAGGAACTCAGCTGGAAAAGAGGTATAAAAGAGGCATGCGAATTTGCAAAATTTTAAGTTGTAAAATTTGTGAGGGGGAGCCCTAGAAGTGCAAACAGCAGGAATCAATATCTGTTTACACACTACCAGAAATCTCCCAATAGCATCAGGACCTCTGTCTTGGCCAAGCAGAGCCATCGGATACTGTGACAAGCTTAAATCCTGGCATCTGTGGGTGAATGTGGCCTCTTTGAGGGGCAGCACAAGTGCTCATAAAGCTGGAGCACCCATATCTCTCACAGCAGGTGCATGCAAGTGGGAGAATCCATACGCCCAGGAAAGGGGACGTGTGTGGTTGCAGCCTACAGCCTGTGAGAGTGTGTGCACATAATTCTGTGTGTACGTGTGTATAGGTGGGAGGGTACAGCATTTTGGAATTGGTTATGGAGGGGTGTTTCTTAGCATTTTATAAGTGTCTGTTATGGAGGTTTACATGTTGTATTGCTGCTGTCGATCCTGAATTGCACTGATTGCCTGCTAACTATGTGTCACTAATAAATCAATAAAACTTTTTGATCCTGATTTGGTTTAAAACACATGAACTGAGCATTTTTTCCTTGTGACAACTTTCATTACACTGATTGCATCAATACTTTCATAATTTCATAGACTCATAGTCATTAAGAAAATGCATATATATTTTTATATGTATAAAATAGTTCATCATTTATATGGATGATATTTTATGAAAGGATCAAAAGATGTGCAACAGTCCCCTCCTTGCCTTACATTTGATTTACAAAAGGAATATACATCTTTAAAAAAAAAAAAAGAAAAGAAAAAGAGCCATGATCACACTTTCTTGCATCCTAGTTTATGCACATTATATCACCCTAATAACTGCTGGAAGTACATTCTCCTTATTAAATTTGCAAAATCTTTGAGAGAGGAGTCTTTTCTTTACGATTTTTTTTTCTTCTAAGGAGACTGCCTAATATTGTAAGGTAAATGTGGTGCAATTTTAGGCATTCCTACAGTACAAATAAACAGCAATAAAAATATTAATCCTAGAAATATATACAAAGTGTGATCAGGATTCATTCCAAATCTAGTAACTTACAAGTCAAAAGGTTAATTAAAGTCCAAATTTAATCAAGCTAGACAGTATTGATTTTCATGCCCCAAGTGAAAATTTTGTGTAGATAACAGAACTAAATTCTCCATTTGCTGTAAACGCTGATAAAGTTCACTGAGATCTTAAAATATTTCTGAAGGCATCTCAAAACATGAGGACAAAGTCTTAACACTTTCTCTCAGATCACCAAGAACTGGAGTAACGTTCTACTTGTTCTGTAGGACCACTGAGAGTGTCTGATTTATATACATGCCAGAAGGGTTAAACTATAGAAGTGTACAATTTCGTCCTTGTTATTTTAGTGATATAATAGTCATTCAAGAAATAGTCATTCACTTTTATCTTTAATATTTTTATTATTAATATTGGTTAGAGTTTTCTCTCTTGATTTCTTGCTACAAAGCTGAGCTACTGATCTGTACAAACCATCCTCATTAGCATAATCATCTCTTTTTGATCAAGTCAATCCTTTTTCACTATCCTCATGTTCTCAGTCCATTTATTTCATTATTGTTCTTTCTGAAAGCTGTTAATTCCTGGGATTTAGAAAGTCTTTTAGTTCCTTTGCTTCCTCTGATTCATCTCAGAGAGGCAGCATAAGAACTGGACAATTACAGAATCTCTAAATCTGAGCTTTTTCCTCTTAATTTTATGTTCTTAAGCATCCATTAGAATGATATCCAGCCTTTATTATTTTCCTTATTTACCTAAAACTAAGTAATATTGACTAACAAAAGTATTTTTAATTTATTTCCAAAGAACAAGGCTTATCATTTCCTCCTACCTAGAGATGATCTAGCTGAAATACATCTCCACATTTTTCTCAGCCTAAATCAATCCATTTCCCTATTTATTTCACAATGTAACAGTACAAAGAGTTAAGAACAACAGAAACCATGGATAACAGAGAGCAGCCCAACCCCGATATTGTCCCAAAACTGGGGGTTCATTTACCCAATGTGCAACACGCCAATATACACACAGAGCAGAGGTATTTTATTGCATATTTGCACAGATATGGGTGTCCGTCCCAAAAGAGCAACCCAAAGCTCCAAATCTGTGGTTATTTATACATACAACATTAATATATTCATCTTTATAATACGTATGCATGGTTATTCTATTAAATGATTGGTTTAGATTTCTTCATCTACCATGCAAACTAGAATGCATGCTCAGTGAGATAGACTGGTGGAGCCAAGCTCTGCCCTCCCTGAAGCAGAAACAGGGACAGCCAACGGATCAAAGCCAAAGTGAAGGGAACCCTGTAACCTCCCCTCGCCAGGCAGAAGGCAGCAACCTCAAAGAGGGGAGCGAATGGAAACAAGTACACGCGCGGTGTGGCAGGCGAACCTTCTCCTCCTCACCCACCTTGCCATCCCACGTGCCCCCGTGCAATAGGTACGAGGCTCTGGCTGTGGAAGGCCACTCGAGCGAGGATATGGATGACAGTCAAGCTACTCCAGAGGTAGCACCTAGGCCCAAAACGCCCATGCCTCGGTTCGTGACCAACCCAACCAAGAAGAAAAGGAGAGTTATAGTCATAGGGGACTCCCTTCTGAAGGGTACAGAGGGCCCGATATGCAGGGCAGACCCTCCTTTCAGAGAAGTCTGCTGCCTCCCCGGGGCCCGTGTCAAGGACGTCACTAGGAAACTCCCCAGCCTGGTACGGCCCTCTGACTATTACCCACTGCTGCTCCTCCATGTGGGTGGGGATGAAGCAGAGGCACGTACCATGAAAGCGATCGAAAGGGACTTCAGGCTCTTAGGACAATCACTGAAGGATTCGGGAGCGCAGGTAATATATTCCTCCCTCCTTCCAGTTGAGGGCAGCAATGTTGGGTGGAACAGGAGGGCACAATCCATAAATGCATGGCTCCGTGGCTGGTGTCAATGCCACAACTTTGGGTTCTTTGACAATGGGGCGGCCTACACGGCACCAGGCCTGATGAACCCTGATGGGATTCATCTCTCTCAAAGGGGGAAGAGGATCTTTGCCCAGGAACTAGTGGGGCTCATCGACAGAGCTTTACACTAGGCTCGAAGGGGGAAGGGGATAATATGGGGCTTGCCAGCGACATGTTGTGGGACGATGTGCCCAGGTTGGAGGGATGGGGAGCTGGCGAGGGCCCTCGGCCTACTGCTCAGAGACGTGCTGGATGCACTACAGCATGCTCAGAGCCTAGAGGAGACGAGCCAGGGGCTCCGGATGCAACAGGAACCAATGGGGTAACACTGGGAGAATACATCAAAAGAATCCCAGCCACCCCAGCCAATAAGTCAGCCTCATCGGGGGCACAACTGAAATGCCTCTAGGCGAACGCACAGAGCATGGGGAACAAACAAGAGGAGCCAGAGACGTGTGTGTGCCTGCAGGGCTATGACATTATTGGCATTACAGAGACGTGGTGGGATAGCTCCTATGACTGGAGTGTTGGGATGGAAGGGTACAGGCTCTTTAGGAAGGACAGGCAGGGCAGGCGAGGAGGGGGCGTGGCCCTCTATGTCAGTTACCAGCTGGAGTGCATGGAGCTCCACCTGGGGATGGATGAGGAGCCAAGTGAGAGCCTATGGGTCAGGGTTAAAGGGAGGGCTGGGGCAGGGGACATCATAGTTGGGGTCTGCTACAGGCCACCTGATCAGGGACACCAAGCAGATAAAGCCCTCTATAGGCAGATAGGAGCAGCCTCATGCTCACAAGCCCTGGTCCTTATGGGGAACTTCAACCACCCTGACATCTGCTGGAGGGACAACACAGCTGAGCGCAAGCAGTCCAGGAAGTTCTTGGGATGTGTTGATGACAACTTTCTCCTCCAAGTGACAGAGGAGCCCATGAGGAGAGGTGCCAAGCTGGACCTTGTTCTCACCAATAAGGAGGGCCTGGTAGGGGAAGTCAAGCTCAAGGGCAGCCTTGGCTGCAGTGACCACAAAATGGTGGAATTCAGGATCCTCAGGGCAGCGAGGAGGGCACACAGCAAGCTCACTACCCTGGACTTCAGGAGAGCAGACTTTGGCCTCTTCAGGGATCTGCTTGGTAGAATACCATGGGACAAAGTCCTGAAGGGAAGAGGGGCCCAAGACAGCTGGCTAATATTCAAGGGTCAGCTCCTCCAAGCTCAGGAGTGATGCATCCCAACCAAGAGGAAGTCAAGCAAAACCACCAAGAGACCCCCATGGATGAACAAAGAGATCCTGGGCAAAGTCAAACAAAAAAAGGAAGCCTACAGAAGGTGGAAGCAAGGGCAGGTAGCCTGGGAAGAATACAGAGAAACTGTCCGAGCAGCCAGGGACCAGCTTAGGAAAGCCAAAGCCCTGATAGAAATTAGTCTGGCCAGGGATGTCAAGGACAAGAAGAAAAGCTTCTATAGGTATGTCAGTGATAAAAGGAGGATGAGGGGAAATGTGGGTTCCCTCCAGAGTGAAACGGGTGAGCTGGTTACCCAGGATATGGAGAAGGCTGAGGTACTCAATGACTTCTTTGCCTCAGTCTTCACTGGCAAATGCTTGAGCCACACTGCCCAGGTCACAGAAGGCAGGGACTGGGAGAATGCAGAACCGCCCAGTGTAGGAGAAGATCAGGTTTGAGAATATCTGAGGAACCTGAAGGTGCACAAGTCCATGGGACCTGATGAGTTGCATCCGCGGGTCTTGAGGGAACTGGCGGATGAAGTGGCCAGGCCACTCTCCATCATATTTGAGAAGTCCTGGCAGTCTGGCGAAGTTCCCACTGACTGGAAGAGGGGAAACATAACCCCCATTTTTAAGAAGGGTAAAAAGGAAGACCCAGGGAACTACAGGCCGGTCAGTCTCACCTCCGTGCCTGGCAAGATCATGGAGCAGACCCTCCTGGAGACTATGCTCAGGCACATGGAAAATAAGGAGGTGATTGGTGACAGCCAACATGGCTTCACTAGGGGCAAATCATGCCTGACAAATTTGGTGGCCTTCTATGATGGGGTTACAGCGTCGGTGGACAAGGGAAGGGCAACTGACATCATCCACTTGGACTTTTGCAAGGCATTTGACACTGTCCCGCATGACATCCTTGTCTCTAAATTGGAGAGACATGGGTTCAATGGATGGACCACTCGGTGGATAAGGAATTGGCTGGATGGTCGCACTCAAAGATTTGTGATCAATGGCTCAATGTCCAAGTGGAGAATGGTGACGAGTGGTGTTCCTCAGGGGTCGGTGCTGGGACTGCAACTGTTCAACATCTTTGTCGGCGACATGGACAGTGGGATCGAGTGCACCCTCAGCAAGTTTGCCAACGACACCAAGCTGTGTGGTGTGGTTCACACACTGGAAGGAAGCGATGCCATCCAGAGGGACCTTGATAGGCTGGAGAGGTGGGGCCATGCGAACCGTATGGAGTTCAACAAGGCCAAGTGCCAGGTCCTGCACGTGGGTCAGGGCAATCCCAAGCATGACTATAGGCTGGGCGAGGAATGGATTGGAAACAGCCCCAAGGAGAAGGACTTGGGGGTATTGATTGATGAGAAGCTCAACATGAGCCGGCAGCGTGCGCTTGCAGCCCAGAAAGCCAACCATGTCCTGGGCTGCATCAAAAGAGGCGTGACCAGCAGGTCGAGGGAGGTGATCCTGCCCCTCTACTCCGCTCTTGTGAGACCACACCTGGAGTACTGCATCCAGCTCTGGGGGCCCCAGTACAGGAGAGACATGGAGCTGTTGGAGTGAGTCCAGAGGAGGGCCACAAAGCTGATTGGAGGGCTGGAGCACCTCTCCTATGAGGACACGCTGAGAGAGTTGGGATTGTTCAACCTGGAGAAGAGAAGGCTCTGGGGAGATCTAATTGCGGCTTACCAGTTTCTGAAGGGGGCCTACAGGAAAGCTGGAGAGGGACCGTTTATGAGGGAGTGTAGTGACAGGACAAGGGGTAAAGGGTTTAAGCTGAAGGAAGGTCGATTTAGATTAGATGTTAGAAAGAAATTGTTTACTGTGAGGGTGGGGAGGCACTGGAACAGGTTTCCCAGAGAAGCTGTGGATGCCCCCTCCCTGGAAGTGTTTAAGACCAGGTTGGATGGGGCTTTGGGCAACGTGGTCTAGTGGAGGGTGTCCCTGCCCACCGGATGGTATAATTGGGGTAGGTGATCCATGGGCCGGCGGTCGCGATCTCCCCCTGTTGGAATTACCTTTCCCCTAATTTCTTTCTTTGTTGGCAGTCCTCAATGAATCTTCAAGGCTTGTTGGTCAGATTAACAATTTATCAATTACACTTCTACTTCTTGATAATCACATCTTAATTAGTACCTTGTTTAGATATATATTAACTAACACAGGGGTAGGACTATACAATGGTCGCCCTTAGCAACAATAGTCTTGATTACTTTTTATTTTACTACAGCATCAACTTTGACAAAAAAAGAGAAAAAATGCAATAATCTCAAACCATAATAAAAAAAAAATCAGCCAAAATACTTGATCTTTAAAATGTCATATGGAGAAGTAAGAAAGATGTGAGAAAAGTGTGAGGGAAAAGAAGAGAATCAAAGACAAATCACCACCTATAGAAAAGTGATCCTACCAAAAGTGGTGTGGAAAAAACTTGCAAGTTTATCTCTGGCTTTTACAAAAGCTACTTAAATGAAAAATGTGCTCCTATCAGATAAGTGCTCTGGAAAAGTATTTTGTTCACACTACCTAGAGAGAGGACTTGGTGTGCATGGAGATTTGTCTGCTTTTCTAGTAAGAGGAGTTAATCTAATAAAAGCTTTCCTCGATTTGAAGCATCCTTTTTCACCATTTTATTCATAAAATCATAGAATTGTTTAGGCTGGAAAGGACCTTTAAGATCATCAGGTCCAACCATTAACCTAACACTGCCAAGTCCAACTACTAAACCATGTCCCTAAGCACCACATCTACACGGCTTTCAAATACCTCCAGGGATGGTGACTCAACCACTTCCCTGGGAAGCCCATTCCATTGCTTGATAACTGTTTCAGTGAAAATTTTTTTCCTAATATCTAAATCTCCCCTGGCACAGCTTGAGCTTCCTCTTGTCCTATCACTTGTAATTTGGGAGAACCAACACCCATCTCAGTACAACCTCTTATCCAGTAATTGTAGAGAGTGAAAAGGTCTCTCATCAGCCTCCTCTTCTCCCCACTAAACAACCCCAGTTCTCTCAGCTGCTCCTAAGACTTGTGCTCTAGTTCCTTCACCAGCTTCATCGCACTTCTTTGGACATACTCCAGCACCTCAATATCTTGTAGTGAGGGGTCCAAAACTGAACACAGTGCTAGAGATGCAGCCTCACCAGAGCCGAGTGCAGGGGGTACAATTGCTTCCCTAGTCCTGCTGACCACACTAGTTCTGATACAAGCCAGGATGCTGTTGGCCTTCTTGGCCACCTGGGCACACTGCCGGCTCATATTCAGCTGGCTGTAGACCAACATCCCTATGTCCTTTTCTGCTGGGCAGCTTTCCAGCCACTCTTCCCCAAGCCTGTAGCATTGCATGGGGTTGTTGTGACCCAAGTGCAGGACCCAGCACTGAGCCTTGTTGAATCTCATACAGTTGGCCTCGGCCCATTGATCCAGCCTGTCCAAATCCCTCTGTAGAACCTTCCTACCCTCAAGCAGTTCAATACTCCCATCCAACTTGGTGTCATCTGGAAATTTACTGAGGGTGCACTCGATCCCCTCATCCAGATCATTGATAAAGATATTAAAGAGAACTGGTCCCAATACTGAGCCCTGGGGAACACCTCTTGTGACCGGCTGCCAACTGGATGGAAGTCCATTCACCATAACTCTTTGGGCCTGGCCATCCAGACAGTTCAAACCATGAGCAGCCAGTTTCTGCAGGAGAATGCTCTAGGAAAAGATGTCAAAAGTTTTATTAAAGCCCAAGTAGACAACTTCCACAACCTTTCCCTCATCCACTAAGCGAGTCACCTTCTCATAGAAGGAGATCAGGTTAGTCAAGCAGGACTTGCCTTTCATAAACCCATGCTGACTGGGCCTGATCACCTGGTTGTCCTGTCTGTGATGGCACTGAAGATGATCTGCTCCACAACTTTCTTAGGTACCAAGGTCGGCCTGACAGGCCTGTAGTTCCCTGGATCCTCCTTCCAGCCCTTCTTGTAGATGGACATCACATTTGCTAACTTCCAGTCAACTGGGACCTCCCCAGTTAGCCAGGACTGCTGAAAAATGATGTAAAGTGTCTTGGTTTTGCCAGCTTCCTCAGTGGCCTTGGGTGGATTCTTTCCAGCCCCATAGTCTTGTGTGTATCTAAGTGATGTAGCAGGTCACTAACCATTTCCCTTTTGGTTATGATGATCAGAGGGTTGGAACACCTCTCCTATGAAGACAGGCTGAGACAGTTGGCCTTGTTCAGCCTGGAGAAGAGAAGGCTCTGGGGAGACCTTCTAGCAGCCTTCTAGTACCTAAAGGGGTCCTACGAGAAAGCTGGAGAGGGACTGTTTACAAGAGCCTGTAGTGACAGGACAAGAGGTAATGGCTTTAAGCTGAATGAAGGTACATTTAGATTAGATAGTAGGAAAAAAATTCTTCCCTGTGAGGGTGGTGAGGCACTGGAACAGGTTGCCCAGAGAAACTGTAGATGTCCCCTCCCTGGAAGTGTTCAAGTCCAGGTTGGATGGGACTTTGGGCAATCTGGTCTAGTGGAGGGTGTCCCTATCCATGGCGGGGGGTTGGAACTAGATGATCTTTAATGTCCCTTCCAACCCAAACCATTCTGTGATTCTATGGGGGGTTCACTCTGCTCCCCATCCCTGTCTTCCATGTCAGGGGGCTGGCTACCCAGAGAACAACTGGTCTTACTATTAAAGACTGAGGCAAAGAAGGCATTAGGTACCTCAGCCTTTTCCTCATCCTTTGTCACTATGTTTCCTCCTGCATCCAATAAAGGATGGAGATTGTCCTTTTATTGCTAATGTATTTATAGAAACATCTTTTATTGTCTTTTACAGCAGTAGCCAGATTAAGTTGTAGTTGGGCTTTGGGCCTTCTAATTTTCTTCCTGCATCACCTCATGACATCTTTGTAGTCCTCCTGAGTTGCCTGCTCCTTCTTTCAATGGTCACAAACTCTCCTTTTTTTTCCCCGAGTTCCAGCCAAAGCTCTCTGTTCAGCCAGGCCAGTCTTCTTTCCTGCCGGCTTCTCTTTTAGCAAATGGGGACAGCCTGCTCCTGCACCTTTAAGATTTGGTTCTTGAGGAATGTCCAGCCCTCCTGGACTTCTTTGCCCTTCAGGACTGCCTCCCAAGGGACTTTGTCAACCAGGCTCCTAAATAGGCCAATGTCTGCCCTCCGGGAGTCCAAGGTATCTACCATCACATCACCCATAATTCCTTCTCTGTTCACAAACAACAGGTCCTGCAGGGTGCTTCCCTCATTGGCTCACTCACCAGCTGTGTCAGGAAGTTATCTTACACACATTCCAGGAACCTCCTGGACTGTCTCCTCTCTCCTATATTGTATTTACAGCAGACATGTGGTAAGTTGAAGTCCTCCATGAGAAGAAAGGCTAGCGATTGTGAGACTTCTCCCAGCTGCTTATAGAATATTTTGTCTGCCTCTTCATCCTGGTTGGATGGTCTATAACAAACCCCCACCATGATATCTGCATTGTTGGCCTTTCCCCTGATCCTTATCCATAAACGCCATTATCGTCACCATCATCAAGCTCTAGACAATCAAAACACTCTCTAACATAGGTCTACCCCACCACCTCTCCTTCCTTTCCTATCCCTTCTGAAGAGTTTATAGCCATCCATTGCAGCACTCCAGTTGTGCAAGTCATTCCACCATGTTTCTGTGATGGCAACTATATCATAGGTTCCCCGCTGCACAATGGCTTCCAGATCCTCCTGTTTGTTGCCCATGCTGCGTGCATTGGTGTAGATGCACTTCAGCTGGGCTATTGATGCCACTGGCTTTTTTGGGGGAGAAGCCCTAATTCCTATATGACCATTCTCAGGTGCTTCTATGGTTTCCAACACATCAACAACCCTTGCGTCTTTGCTGCCACATGGATCTCCAACCCCTATCTCCACTGAGACAGCAGACCGAAGGACCTTGCTAACACACTGTCCCTCAAACACTGGTGTGCTTTGGCTCAAATGCTTTCATCTTCCTTATCTCTCATCTATTTCTAAAATTTTATGGAACTAAATCTACTGAAGTCAAGAGATTCTGTGGTTCTAAAAGAATGATCTTTACTTTTGATGTTTAGTGAAATGTAGTAATAAAAAATATATTCTGGACCTTTGTGAAAAACTGTGGAACGATAAACATATACTTCACTTCCTTAAATGCATAAGGGTTTGCTTCATAGGTTAATTGTTTCTTTACTTGCCTGTGTTGTATTTGCCTAAATTTTTGTATGTATAGCAAATATACAGTACATGGGGATAAACTAGAAAAATAATCATTAATCTTTCTCCAACTTCCCAAGGAATAAAAAAGTTTCAGATGTACAATGTATCTTTATATTTCTATACTTTTTTAGACAAATTTATAAGGCTTAATAGTGGGCATTAGACATTTTACTATCTGTAAGATATGATTAAAGTTTTGAAAAACATGCTTTTGTAAACATCTTGTCACATGGCACAACATACTGTAAATTTAGCGTTACCTTCCCTGATATAGCACGTCCACTGTATAAAGATGTGTGAGAAACTAGTGTGATTATCACAGCTGATACAAGACAGCAGTAGCTTGTATTTTGCCAGGGGTAATCTCCTAACAACATTTTTATAAAGGTACCTATGAGAACATGTTAGAAACTTAGACTTCAAATTGACAATGACAAAAATAGTCACAAAGAGGGAAAGAGTAGCCTACCATGTTAAGGATTTGATGAGAATTAGTGTTAATTGCAATTTAGAGATTCTCAGTCTTGGAGACAGGACCAACAAAAATATAAAAATATAAATTTCATTCTGTATTGTAATCATGTTTCTTTGTGTATTTTTGGGAGCTATATGATTGCAAGCTGTATGGAAAAGCTATAGGGAACTTGGCCTTTGGTTTCAGTATTTTTTGCTTCCCTTAAGAGAAGGAGCTAATGAATCATTTGTTGATTTACACTATTCACGTTTTAAAGATTTCTTTTTTTGATAGTATAATTTTAAAATAAAAAGAAGCATTGTACCTTACAGATAGCTTTTGTTTTATTCCTATACAAACCAGATCATTGTTTGTATGCTGATCACTAACTAATTTCAGTAGAGAATAAAGGAAGAGAAAGGGAAGAGAAAAGGAAGGAAGGCAACAAAGAATTCTGTCAGATGCTGACACTGAATATGTTATATTCATATATGAATGTTATATGCATATATCCATATGACATATGAATATTCAATATTCTGTTGAATATATTGAAAAATATATTCAATGTAATGGTAGGAAAGTTGAATCAAACCAGGGGTAGAATTTTCTTAGGAAGTGAAAATAAAGTTGCTTAGAATTGAGAAACTAACTTACCTGAGAGGGGAGCTTCCAGCATTAGAGTAACCAGAGTGAATAGGACAAAACTTATTGACCAATAGAATAATCGAATTTCTAGACAAATTCATACTGTCTAACTGAATGGCCAAAGACAAAGTAACTGGACTTATGTATAAGAAGAATCAGCTATTTAACATGTACGTTTCTGCCTACATTCAAGATGAACACAGAATCTTACACATTAAAAATATTTCTACCCACATAGTAGAAAGGCCACAAATTCAGATAAATTCCCATGATTTCTTAAATGTAGCTTCTGTTTTCATATAAATCTTATAAATATCTTATTCATATATAGCTATATGTCTTACTCATGTCTTACTCATATATTTCATATAAATCTCTTATACGTAACGTTTGATGTCTTCAGGGCAAAGGGTACTTTTTTTTGTAGGGAACTTCAGTTCTACTATAGTACTTTTTTGCAGCATACTTGTTTTCTGCATGTTGAATGATATATTAGATGATTCCTCTAAGTCAGTAAATGAATTCTTAATATACCAGTATCTAATTCTAAGATTCCTGGCAATTACAGGGTAGAAAAAAAAAAAAAAAAAAAAAAAGAGACAGAGAAAAATGAACCCTAGCAAGAATGTGTGGGAGGGCTGATACACAGTAAAAAGGCCATAAGATCACAGCTGGTAGGGAGAAGGAAGTACTGTATTAGCATTAAGTGATTAACTTGCAGAAGATTAAAATGACTAGTATGACATTAGCAAAGAAAACATTGTTCTGTCATTTATATTGTGTCAAAATGCCCTTGATGGCTCATAGATGGTTCTTATAAAGGAATCTTACTGACCTATGTCAAATATCATGCTCTTACATATCATTAGGACAGGAAATCAGTATAAGTTTCTCACTGACTGATTTTGGATAAAAAACTGTGAAAATGAAGAAAATACTATCTTTCTCAAAAGTTGACTGAATTAAACTTTTGAATCTACCATTTCTGGTAGGGATGTGACAGGAGCAGTTATAATATTAAGAGATGTTGTAGAATCACTTGATATTTGAGAAAGGTTATGGGATAGAATTTTCATAATATTAATTCATTGGGAACCTGTAGTGTAATCTAATGAGATAATGAGGATGACGACAGGGTAAAGCCAAAGGGATTACTAATTTCTTTAAAATAATGACCTACATTGTCTTTTATATTCATTTTGTATCCCTACTCTGAACAGGAGACAAACTGAATTTCTTACAGGGAAGCAGAATCCATTTTTTAAGACAAAAAATACAAAATATAGCTTTATTTTTATTTCTTGCAGTGATTTTCATACTAACTTCTAGTGCCATGTTTGTGAACAATATGAAAATGTTCCATGAATGAAATGGTGATGCTTTTGAGGGAGATGATACTACTAAATATTTCCTCAGGTTACTTTTATTTCTTTTTGTACTTCTATCATTTCAGTTTAAGTTTGACTTAGTTGTAGACTGTCATGGCCTGAATGAAGTCATGTCACCACTGAGTGCTGCTGTACCAGATCTATTAGAGATCAAATATGAGCTGGAGTTGAAGGCAACCATGTGGTATGCTACAATTGACATTGCCAATGCATTGGGTTTTTTCAATTCCTTTGGCAGCAGAATCTGTGATGTGAGTTGTATCTCGTAGGAAGCAATTTGGCAGGAATGATCTGAACCAACGAAGAGTGAGTTTTGCAAGGAAGCAGGTGACTGCAATGATGATCCAAACTAAGATGGTGTTGGTGCCCAACAATCAAACATGTTGCTTCTCCTGTCCTGAGAACCCATCTTGACAGATGGGGCCCAAGTCATAGCCTGTTCTTATGAACATTTGGAGCAGTGGAGTAAGCCTATGGAATGAGAAAATAATATCTATCTGTTTAAAGGACAGGGGACAGTAGTTAATGAGAATGTATAAATCTGTATTTTGGGTATAAAGATGGTTTCAGTATGTAGTATAAGTTGTAAGTGTTGGTAAGGGGATTTCAGTAAGGAGAATTAAATAGAATGGTATGGTTAGAAGATATATATATGTATTAAATTATGTGGGATCTGAGAATGACACAAATGGTATGGAATAAGGGGTGGAGATTGTATTTGGTCTGGCTGAGATGGAGTTAATTTTCCCCATAGTGAGTGAGCAGCTGTGAGGTGCTTAGTTGCTGGCTGGGGTTAAACCACAACACATACCATATGACGTCTGCTTAGCAATAAAAACTAAGAGAAAGAAGGAGGGGAGAGGGGCATTCATTATTATGACATTTGTCTTCTGGAGCAACCACTCTCTGCGCCGAAGCCCTGCTTCCCAGGAAGTGGCTGGACATCACCTGCTGATGGAAAGTAAATAATTTTTTTCTGTTTTCCTTTGCTTCCGTGCAGGCCTGTGCTTTTGCTTTATTAAACTGTCTTGACCCATGAGGTTTTTTTCCATCTTACTTTCTCTGCCAATGTCCTGCTGAGGAGGGAGTGATAGAGCGGCTTGGTGGGCACCTGGTGTCCAGCCAAGGTCAAAGCACCACAACTGATAATGATCTTTTTATGTGTGATATTGTTCTTTTAAACCTCCGTTGCATCAAACACGCTTGTGCATGCATGCAAGTTCACGGCAATGTGTTATGCTGTCATCCTCCCCAGTTAAACAGCATTAGAGGTGCCAATGCATGCACTATAGCAATAGCATTCTCTTTATCTGTTGAGGAAAAAAAATCAGTATGATACATAAAATTTGTATGATTCATAAGTACTGTGGTTCACACCAAATGGAGACTCTGTACTAAAACCAATAAAGGCTTGTCAGAACCCTCTATAATTAAAGGAGGAGAAATACAAGTTATTATAGTTCAGCTCATTGTTATAAAATTCTGCCAAAAGATAAATAATATTTTGTGAACAGCTGCAGAAATACTTGATATAAGACATAGTGATTAAGAGGATAACTGTCTGAGTGACCTGAATTGTCTCAATACCTTTCCACACCTAGTTTTGAGATATATTTGAGAAAACCTCAAATCAGTGATTACTAACATAAGAAAGAATTTATTTTAATTTCCTGCATGGTACAGGCTGCAAAATTTTGACAAGTGATTCTAACATCAATTCCATGACTCTGGTAGAGAAATAGGTACTGTATTACACTGCCATTAAATCTGGATTCCTTAAATGAATATTATGAGAAAACCAGTATATCCCTAGAAAAACTGTTTCATTAATTAACAGCATTGATGTGGAAAACCCAGACCTCATTGTCTCACTTCTCATGAGGCATGTATCTTATTTTTTTCACCCTAACTTCACCTTCCGGCTACTATTTAAACCTTTTTTTGTTTCATCAGAATATTAAAGAAGTGCAATTTCTCCTTGTCACCTGTGGTGTATTGACCCCAGCTGGCAGCTGAGACCCAGTCCTTTGCTCGCTCCCATCCAGCAAGATGGGGGAGAGAATCAGAAGGAAAAAAGTGGGCTGAGATAAAGACAGTCTAATAATTGAAGGTCATAAATAAATAAATAAATAAATAAAATGGACAAACAATCACTCACCACCTCTCACCTGTGAACTGATGCCCAGTCAGTCCCTGAGCAACAGATAATTTGGAACAAGTGCCCCTCGTCCACCTAAACTTGACACAGTTATATTGTTCAGCATAGTGTTAAATGGCATGGAATATCCCTTTGGTTAGTTTGGGTCAGCTGTCCTTGCTGCCTGCCCTCCCAGGATCTTGCACACCCCCAGCATACTCGCTGTGGGAGCAGAGTGAGAAAGAGGTCACAAATCTAAACCACACAACATACAGGCTGCTATGAAGGAAATCAGCTCCGTACCAGCCGCGTACAGTACACACCTCTCTAAACTTCTTTCTTAAACTAACTGAACTGAGGTTAGGAGGGATAGATGGTAAGTTGTGGCTGCTGAAGAAGACAAGGGGTATTGTAGCCCATTACCCTGTTCTCATCCAGTTGCATGATTACTGAGTAGCCCCACTGGGTCAACCCTATAAACCACTCTTTGACACTGTAATCTCACTAGGGAGAATAATACTGGGCAGTCAGTGACTTGTCCCATCAAGTTTTCTTGCAGCATGCTACAACAATTATTTTACTGAGTATGAAGATGCCCCTGTATGTCTCATTGATTTGGTTTGTTGCTAGGAAAAAAAAAAAAAAAAATCCCCAACTTCAGCTTTTTCTATGCTGCTCTGACTTCACATGTGCATCTTCTACCCAAAAGATGGCTTTTAAAATGAGTATATTGGTTTACCTATGCATGCATGTGGAAATTTATATATACGTAAATATATGGTATTATTACAGACTCAGTGTTCACAGCTAATTTTAGTCTTTCCACATGATGTAATTGATAAATGTTGGCAAATTAGTAGTGGAAAAATCAAAACAAAAAAATGAAAGACATTTAAAAATCAATTTACTAATCAGATCATAGACAGTTAAAATATTTTATCAGTACTTGTGAACAGAAAAACAGCCATTTGAAAACTTTTCCATTAGCATTAGATGTTTGCAGTGAATTACTCAGTCTTTAATATCTGTTCTGACTGTTGTCAAATTTATTTTAGTTGTTTTCTGCCTAAGCTCTTCCAGAGTTGATAGACGGTCCTCTGATGAGCAATTTGAGAGTCTGCCAAATAAAGACTTGATTTAGCCAATGTTATCTTTCATAAAATTATTTACCATATCATGACTTTAATAAGATTAAGAAATTAAATATAGGTGATTTACATTTCCATGTCCAGGTTTTATTTTGTTGAGAATGGTGTTTGAGAAAGAAAGAACAGATAAGAAAGAAGAGAGAAAATAGAGAGTTATCAGATATAGTCTGACATTTACCATAGAAAATGGAAAGTCTTTATAAAAATTAATATTAATAATCATACCTGCATGTCATTGTAGAAAAAGGTTTATGCAAGTAAATTAATAACAGTTATGCTTTTAATTATGTGAAAAAGTCAAACTCCTGTATACTAAAAATGTACCTGAGGCTTTCCAGTATTAAAAAAATTAAAAAGTACTAAGAAATAAGAAAACTGAACAACAGATTTTTTTATTGTTTATGACTTTTTTAAAAGAGTAAGTAAAACCTAGAAATTGTGAACTTAACCTACTCAACTTCACATTGATGAGAAAGACTGCTGGTAAATTGAAGAGGTTAATATCAACAAAGAAATTCAGAAAAATGTAGTGGTTTTGAATGGTTTTGGTCATTAACTTGGAAAAAGTTTCATCTAGATAGACATTCATGAATTTGTATTTGCATGGATAGTTTAAAATAATGCTTTTCCTGTGTGCAAAGAGCTTGGAAACAGTTCTGTGCTGCAGGTAGACAACATTTTCTGTGTAGTCATTAAAAAAGCAAACGTATTCTTGAGTTTGACTGGGATCTTAATATGCCAGCACCTCTGAGACATCACAAAGGTCTTATGATTGAGGGATCACACTGAGGTGCAGAAATGAGATGAGCTGTAATCTCTGCCACACACTTCTGGTGCGATCTTGAAAGAGTCACTTAGTGTAAATGTGAACTAAGCAGTACCAAGTCATAACTAAGCTAACTTGAAAATCAAAAGTGACATAGATATTAGGAACATATTGCTAATTAGCTGTAACACAGTGTTGCACTGTATAGCTATATTAGCTAACACCTCTGCACAGCAGTACTTTGTGTTACGTGAATGCATCCAGCAACGAATTTACCATCATTAAGGCCTTTCTCCATATGCATGCTCCTGCACCACTTTTACAATAGCAGTCACAGCACTACACATCTTTCTTCTTCCTCATTTCTCCTCTGCTCAAAGTTTAAGTAGCATCCTTCCTCGTCAGCTAATTTGTAACCAACTTTCAACTAACCTGTCACTGACAGAACACTGTACTGCAAGATGAAGACGGGATTAGTCCCTCTGTTCCTTAACTATAACAGCGGGAACACACAGAATTTTTTATTCTTCTCTCTTTCTGTCTTTTCTATCCTCATTATAAATTGTTTGAACTGTAATTTTTACAAATTGGTTCTCATTATACAGACATCTCTGGATCTAATCTGCAGTGTAACTGGCCTGCTGCGAGTGTGAAAATGCAGTCAGACTAGAAAAGACATGAAGACAGAAGTGTATTTAAAATGTCCAGTTTGGAAAAAAAGGTGGGAAGAGTTTTCTAGGTGTGAAATAGCACTGACATACTGGATACGTGCCCAAATAAGTAATTTTATAAATCTGTTTTTTTCCAGCAGTTTTTTGTATTCTTTACAAAGAATTACATCACCTCAACATTAGAAGTTATGATATCACAAATCTACACATTGTCTAAGAATAAGACATAATTATTTTTTGTTCATCACATATAGTCCAGAAGTATGATGTGTGTCTGAAATCTCTGCATAGAGAATAGGAATAATCTTAGTAAAGATTAGCTGAACAAAACCAGGATAGATCACTCTTTGGAGTTTCTTGCACCACCATGATAGATGGTACTTCTTAAACTAAATGTCTACATTTTAGATGGATAAGATTGGATGAGATGAATCTCATCCTGTGGTTCTATATGTCAGACTAAGACTTTGTAGTACAAAGATTAAGAAAAATTAATCCTATATGAGTTAAACAGGATGATATCAATTTCTTTTATACTCCATCTCCGGAAAACCCATTTCTGTACAGGCAATTCCTATTAACCTTTTTATCTCACACTCATTGTGTCTCACAAGAATCTGACTGTCTGCCTTTCAGTCACTTTTTACTGTATTCCTTATTTTCTTACTTCTTTTTCAAAGGAAGACCCTTCCTCTAGGTCATGCTGCATTCTCTCCAGTTTTGAGTATACCACTGTCTGATTTGGGCTCTTCATTCTCATTCCAGGCAGTAGTCACTAGAGGGTCCCTTGGACCACTTCTTTTTTTTTTTTTTCCCCCTCCTCCCCTTTTTCTTCTATTTGATTCTTTCACTCCCTCTTTTTTTCTGACTGTATTCTAGCTTTTCTGCAGATAAAATTCGTATCATTAAGCTTTAAGAGCTAGGCTGGGATTCAACTACTTTAAGCTAATAGACAGTCTAGGTAATTAATCAAGACAAACATCTTCAGAAGATGAATTTTACCAACATTTTTCTCAATCTGTAGTAGATGGGTAAATTCCACTTAGATGCATGTTACTATTAATAACGGGAATCTAAAACCTTAACTTTAAATAGATGCCTTATTTTTAGACAGTTTTCTGGCGGGTCAAACAAAATCTCACATGATTCCATGGGATTGAGGAAGAATACTGACAAACTGAGCCTTTGATGAAATTTGCTGGGAATAAATCTAAGACGTTTGATTTGAGACAGGAAAAAAAAAAAAAAAAGATAATTAGACTAATTTTAAGAAAGGACGTTCTACCTGTGCAGGTATCTATAAACTCTGCAGTTTTGCCATAAGCATGCGCAAATTGTCACCATAAATATCTTCAAAGGGATGCAGAGGATCAGCTGATTTAGGTCACAATGGACTGAAATAAGATATATACAATGTTAACGGGATAGTGCAGAATTGGCAGCCACACAACAGTGTGGAAACCACCTTGTCAGAGGCACCAACATTTCTTGACTTGTCTTTGTTGTTTTAATGACTAAGCAGTAGACACATCTGAGAATATAATTTGTGAGTTCATGATTAAAAACTAGCAGAATGCCATCCCTGGTCAATCAAAAAACAAATCCACTTTTCCACAGAAATTACTTTTTCACAGTTCCTAATGGACAGTTTTCTTAAAAAATCAGAAAATACTGAATTCTGTTCTACATCTATAAGAAGGCTGCATCTTCCCGCTCTAGGCTTTTATGCCTTTTTTTTTTTTTTGGTAGATTTCTATGACTATGCAGCATGGCTTCTTTATACAGCAAGAGAAATCTGGTATGGGAATTAATTCTCCTTTCTTATGTAAAATGACTTTGTCCCCTCCCTCAAAGAAAATATCAGAAATTTTATATTATTGGTTGTAAGCAAACATACTGCTGGAATGGATATTTCTTCAATAATCACTTCACTTTAGTAAGAAGGTCTGATGAAGCCATGTGTTTTTCTGGTAGCCCGGGTAGTACAGCTCTAACAATATTAAGAAAATGAATTCTCATGTAACTACAGCAGTGCAGTTTAATTGTAAATTAACATCACAAATTTTGCTTTTTATTGTTAGAAGGTAACAGGAAAAGTAACGTATCTGACAGATCTACAGCAACTGAGCATTATGTTGATACCAGGGACACCTATGGGAACATTTCGTTTGGGAAAAAATACATATGTGTGCATATATCTACATTGAAATGTTATGCCAATAGTTGAATGCATATTTACATTTCCAAGTACATTTATGTATATATATATAAAATATATATTTGAATTAACTACAATCAAACTAGTCTAAATTTCAGTTCTTCATAGCCTAACTGATGTTTCAGTGTATTTCACATTCCTTGAGTATATGGAAAATTAATGTTAATAATAATTACTGATAGGAGCATCAACTTAGTAATTCAGAATATCCATGCCAATTATCTTATTACTATATTATTATATTACTTTATTACATTATTCTCAATTACTGCAATTATATTACTGAACAGAGCTGATGTTGCTCAGAGGAATTTCAAAGAATTTAGTTTAACATAGCAACATTTATCATTAGCACATTAATAGGAAGTTTTATGTCAGGATTAAAACATACAGCTTTATATATAAAGTGCCTGAAGAAAAAAATTAAATATTTAAGCATGCTTTTTCATGATAAAGAATGTATGACATTGTTTTCTAAAACAGGATGGTAGAGTATTGCTGGAGGATTTGTTAATTATTCAAAACAGTTTCTAATGCTTGTGACTCCTAGTTACTAGTTACTGGTGAAATTTAAAGATATGAGGGCTGGCTTGTGCACATCCTTGGCACCCATACTCTGAAGTTAGCTAACAGTAAAAGCAGGTGCTTTTTGTAAGTTCCTGTGAGCTCTGCATGGATATTTGCCTCTGAATTTGGTATTACCTCTTGTGGTTTTCTTCGTGCTTCAGCTTTCCAGTGGTTTTGGCCACTGTAACTGAAGCAGGTAAGAGAGATGGACATGTCCTTACTCTTCTGTACCAATCACAGATTAGTTCAAACTGGAGTGCAGTGATAGTATGGATACTGGAATAACAACTCTTTTCTTTTTTTTTTTTTTTTAAAGACACTAAAATAAATTGATTTATCTAGCTTAGCAAAAGAAGATCAAGGATGGGTACAGTTCAGTTCCTTAGGAATTCTCCAGGAAGAAAACCACAATGAACACAAAATCTCATGTGATAAATATGTATAAAGTGATCGGGATGTAATTTAAGATAGAATCTGCAAGATATTTCACCACTAAAGTGAAACTTTAGGACAGCATTCTAACAGGAACAGGAAGAATGAAAAGATTGCAGGAGCAGGTTTGATCTGTAAAAGAGATGACGTGTAAATATTTGCTGTCATAGCAGAGAAATGAGCTTGGTGTGCTCTACTGTCTCTAGATTTGATTTCCTTCAGTTACACTAATGCAATGCTTTCAATTTCAGTGGATTTGTTTCTTATTTATGGTAGCAAAAGGTAAATTCATGTGCAATATTCTTTTTGTGTTTGTAGAAGCACAAGGAAAGATCCTGATGCAGGCTCTCCTTCATCTTCCAACTTGCCTTCCTCACTATCAAGCTTCCTTCCCTGACAGTTTTAGAAATAATATATTTCTATGTCTTGACGTGAACAATTATGCAGAATGCTTGGACTGGCAAAATACTGATGTTTAAACAATGGCACTGCCATAATTGCTGAAGAGTGAATGGGAAGTTTACACTTCCCATCTGCTCATGTATAAATTAAACAAAATTCTAGAAGGTATGAAAAAAATATACCCCTGAATCAAATCTTTTCATTATTTTATGAAAGAAAATTATTTTATTTTATAAAAGATAGCTGTATGGCTCAACTTTTTACATCTAGCAATGCCACCTTCTGCACTGGAGTCAGGTATTGTAGTTCTACAGTGTAAGAATTATCTAAAGCTAAGGATAATAATACCACTCAAGCCAGTGTGTTGGTAGCTGTTTCTCTGTCTTTTACCAATGATATTCCTAACTAAATAAGTTTTTGAAACACTATGATTTAAATGTGAATTGACAAGAACACAAAAACATTTTGGAGACAGAAAAGCCAAAAGCTTGTTTTCCTGTGTTTAATTGAAATACAGTACAGGTAGGCAAGAAGAAATACAGCAGTGGAAAAAAAAAACCAACCAACCAAACAAAAAAAACTCAACAAAAAACCCCACTAAAAGCACACACTGTAAAGACAATACTTTAAAAAATAGCTGGAAAGGGAAATAACAGATAAATGAACAAAGGAGAAAGGAGGAAGAGGAGGAAGACCCTTAAACCTTAGATCTTTAAAGTCTACATGGTAGTCTAAGTTTTTCAGAGCTTGAGGTAAAGGGAAATTTGTACAGCAACTTTTATTTTCCTTCAGCTGCTATATCACATTTGCATTTAGCCATAAAGTGTAGATGAGTGTGGCCTGTAACCCGCACTGATCTGCAGCGTGTGATTCTGATGCACAGCCTCCAGCGACTATGCTGAGTAAACGTGTATGTACAGACATTTCTCCAAACACATGTGAGGTTTAGATGACAAGATTGCAGTGGAGTTTGGTTCCTAAAACAGAATGATAAAAAAGAAAAGGAAGGGAATTCTTTCAGTTGCTGAGATCCACTAATGTGGAATATCATAGAGGAATGAATTTTGTCGTAACTCAATAAACTGTTGAAGACTAGCAATATGACATGAAGCAGGCTCTGTTGGCCTGGTCCAACATATCATTTGATCAGCTTTATCTGAATTCCTACTGGGATCATAAATGCCTACCTTGCAAACTAGGCAAATTAGATAAGATAAATTTATTATACTCACATTTATCCACAGACCCACAGACTGACTAAATGTGCCATTTATTTGATTTAGCTAAACACAGTTTAGTTCTCAGTCAATGAAAAGAGATTAGATTCATAATTCTTTTCTAAACTCTGATTTATTTTTTCCTTAAGTTACGAATCGTCCTGACAAGCTTACCTAAAACTTCACAGAGAAATAAAAGTACCTCCTCTTTAAAGTCATCTTATGCTCTCCTCCACTCTCAGTGTTTGGCCTTATTGTAAAATGATTCACTCCTGGCAAGATTTCTCTGGGAAGGCTAGTTCGCGACCTGTATTTGAGAACGGTAGTTCTCTGGCAGTCAGCACAGATTGCTCAGTGCTTCTCTACTCCTAGATTCAGGTCTTGCATTCTCTGAGGTTTCCAAGATATAATGTGCCGTTTTTGGAGGGTCAAGCAGTGAGATCCTAATATGCTACAATAATGAAAAACAGGCTGCAGCACAAAACAAATGAAGCAGCTGCAATTTTCAAGGAGCTATTGATTTTCCACTGAGCAGGTGATTGCCTCTACGTTTTGTTGTATGGTTTCCTTTAGCTAGTACATGTGGGTTATATTCACTGGGAGGTGAAACTTCAGAACAGATTTTATTTTATTCAAACTGTTAATCCATCTTTCTACAAACAATAATCAAAACAGATGCTGTATACCCCGATATCATGCAGTATAAAGATCTGGTAGAAATGTAGGATTTGCAAACCTTGTGACACATACATCTAACAACAAAGTGATAAAATTTTCCTTTTTAAAATGTAATTTTAAAACTAAAGTTATATTTAAAATATTTGGACATGTATCAGTCAGGAGGTTAATAAATAAAAACCTTTAAAACCAATAGAATTTAAGCAAATATTTTGGGTAAATTTCAGGCTTACAAACAGTAAAGTTATTCTGTGTCCTTTAGAGATATTTTAGCCGCTAGGAAAGATATTATAGGAACAATCAATTTTTTAATTAAGAAAATCAACATACAAACTGCTTTGCTTTACTATCCTTATTGAGCTAGGATATGCTGGATGTTGAAAGTAACACAAGAACTGTGCCCCACAGTACATTCTGACTTATGAATACGAATTACACTTTCTTGGGCTTCTGGTTATATATATCTACAATGTCACAACTTAAAGAAGCCTACAAAAAGTATTTTTTTCTTGAGGACTACACAAGGCAAGAAAAACACAAAACACCTGGTCTTGGCTCAAAATATCTAAGTGGCAGTTACTGTGGATGAGGGATGAGAAAGAAAACCTTAGAAAAAGTCTCAAGAGGAAGAGGCATGAAGTAAATCAGAGCTGTTGATAATCCATATGACAAAATCCTTGATTCCACTGATCATATTCACTGATCATTCACGACAACCACCTCTAATCACTAATTTAGTGATTTAAAGATTTAAAGAAACAGAGATGGTAGGAAAGTACTTATGTTTGACATACAACTTAAAACACAAGCCACAGTAACTGTTTGAGTTTTTCCAATAATGACTTAGTTGTGATTTTGAACCAGGTTTTTGTTCTGGTGCCATCAATATTTAAATATATTAAACATGTCCTTATTCCTAGTTCTGAGATAATCTGGGTGTACTACTCCTACAGGTAAAGCAAATTGAATTTTCTTTTTGATGAAGCAGCTGTCCGTCAAGAAAAGCTGTTTTATCTAAAACTTCCTTTTTTTGCAGACATATGTCAAATTTTGACAACATGATTTACAGGAAAAAAATTACATGTTCATAGCTTATAAGAACAAAATCAAAATATTTTACTCCATTGTTATCAGAACTTTTCACTGTAATTTAGTTTCCAATTCTGTTGTTTTATACTACACTACATTTAACACAATAAAGATATTTGTGATTTTGAGACAACATTAGAATACACTATAATCTCTTCTGAAATATTTAAAAGTTTTTGCTGTACTGCAAGCATAGACAAAAGACAAAGTAGAAAATACTTTAATTTTCTGATATGAACTTAAAAGAAAAACTTATTTCAGGCCATTATTACTTGAAGTTTTATTCATATTTGAGCAAATTTGGAGAAAAAAATTGGCATCTGAAAGCCACCTTTCCTTCCATAACTGTATTCTGAGAAATAGATGGGTGCATGTGTACAGAGGGAGAGGGACAGGGGAGTGGATATCACAAGGTACAAATGGAAGGAGAGGACAGAAGGAAACTTTGGGGGTTGCAGAAAAGGGTAAATATACTCCAGAGGAGACAGGTAAGAGAGATTGGAAAGAAATCTTTCCTACCTGAAGTATCTTATTATATCCTTAGATCCTCTTATCCCTCCTTTATTCATTTTCCATTTCCTCGACTTGGTATAACTCTCAGTTCCTGAGCTATGAACCATCTTTTGGAGTTAAGAGCCTAAATTAGACAACCAGACAATCAATCTCATAAGATAAAATTTGCTTCCATTTCCTACATCTGGTAAATAACTTTTCTTTTGCCCTTTATGTTTTGTTTATTCCCCCCCCACTCCCCATCATTTTTATGCTCATGTTGCTTTTCCACTATTTAGTAACCTTCCTTCAGCCCTCCTGTTGGAGAGATTGATAGTTCAGACAGGTTAATCACACCCAGATTATCCGGGTTCAGTTGGGACTTGTTGGTATTTAGTCTTGAGAAGTGCATGGGCTCCCAGGTCTTTGCCATGAGCTAAAAGTAGCCTTTTTGCTACAGGAAACATCTCAATTTAGGTAGCTTTATGAAAGACAACAGTGAGGATCTTAGGTATCTGAGAGATTTTTAGAGCCCATGAGGTTAGGCTGCAACCAAGTGGTAATTTTGAAAATGTTGATGTCTTGTAGATGCTGAACAATGGAGCCTAAAGGATTTCAGTTCCAGGAATGAGGAATGGAGTCTTGAGAACTCTATTTAAGCTGTAATTTCTTACAATTTAAAACCAGCAGAAAAAAAAAAACAATTCTAAGGAAAAATAAAATACAAGCAATAGTTGTTTTTCTTTCCTTTTTTTTTTTTAGGTGAAGAAGTAATAAAAGGTAGGTCATGTTATTTGTCTAATTTTCATACAAAATTAATTAGAATCTCTAGACATTTGTTGACCCCTGTGCTTCCCTGCTTTTCAGCATGGTAATTAATTCAATGGAGAACTGTGCAGACATTGTATATACAATATATGTGAACATCTTAGCTATTCAATTCAAGAGTCAAAGAATAACTATATCTAGCTTACAGCTGGGAAAACCCATGACAGAAAGAAATAACAATTGTCTCATCAAAATCCAATTTATTAGATGACAAAACTGAACAAACCACAGAAGACTAACATAGGCAAGAGCAGTCACAGGTTATCATGACTTTTGCTCTTTAGCCTTTAAGAGCTAAACCTGATATCACATTTGGGGATTCATTGCTAATAATGCCTCTTCCAGTGAAGTGACTGAGCTCTCCAGGCTCCTTCAGAACATTTAATATAAAGCAGGGATGTGACAGGTTTGAGCTGCCCTTTGTAATTTATTCGTGAAAGTAAATAAGATACGGTAGTTGGAGGTATGCAGAACATGGAGAGACAGATAATGATCCATCAGCCAGCTGCAGTGTGTGGAGGGAGTGGGGACATCACTGATTGTTCCCTTGAATGTATGCACTGTGCCTTCTAAGGATTTGGCCAGAAGTAGGAAGGAGAATGGATCTACTGTCAGTCCCGCTGCAGAGGCTTGAGAAGCCCATACTCCTTGAGCAGTCCCTGCTAAAGGAACAGCCTCAAGGAGACTGTCTCAGGCAACCTTTAGAATTAATAAATCAAAGGCTCTGAAAACGCTGTCACTGGCCTTAGGGAATGCAAAGCAAGACTTTTTTTTTTTTTTTTTCTTTTCTCCTTCCTGCAGCAAGAAGCAACCTATCTACCAAATAAAGTAAGAAGGTTGTTGAAGTCTCCATGTGTCTTTGCCTCAGCCAGACGTTGCCAACTATGCCTGTGGTTTGCTCAGTCGTTCCCCTGTTTTGGTCCCTTACCTATTCATCATGTGCCTTAACTTTGCATTTGAACTTTGAGTTTGAATGGGATTTTTTCTTTTTTGTTTTTTTTTACTGTGTTTCCTGAGGGAATGTTTTCTTACCACTTCTTTGTTATAGACAAGGTATATAAACAAATGTTATATACATATATTCACAAATGCTTCTTCTGTTTTGAAAAAAAAATAATCTATATTAGCAATGGTTCAAAAAAAAAGTTATTTTTGCATATTGCAATAAGTCTTCAGTAAACCTAAGTGAAAATCCTTAATTATAAAATAAAACTGATTATTGATTTTACATTAAATGTTCACAACTGTTGTAAACATAAACTGAAACAGTAACATGGATGATATTGAATTCTTGATTATTTGCAAAATATGTCAAGAGTTTCTCTAAATATGCAGAGTTTGGACTAGCTTTTTACCAGGCTGTTGCTAGTTTGCTCACAGTATCACACAAGAAAAAAACCCACAACAGTTCTACACCTTAATATAAAACATTATGAAATAAAGTCAAGATATTATCAGTAATATTATTATTTTTAATTTTATTAACTTTATAGTTTCATAGAGAGCACACTATACCCAGTGATAACTGCAGAATATATGAATTAATTTCTGTCAGACCTCTACCCTGGATTTTTTCTGATCTCTTTACTGAAGTCAAAATTCATCATTTTGGGAAATTCAACCTCATAGTTTGATGGCTGTACAAAGAATTTCATCAAGAGAGTGTTACGTTGGTTCTCTGCAAGAAGTTGGCATATATAACATAATACATATTGAGGTATTTCGGCATGGTGCATTTGTTACAATTTCAAAGACCAAGAAATATCTTTAGTTCAGATTAAGTTTAGTAGGTGGTATCTTGAGCCTTTCCATTATGCCTAGTTCAGCTGAAAGAAAAGTTGCAGAATATAAGGATAAGCAGAATTAAGAAATAAAAGTAATTTGGACATGAAAGAGTTTCTGTATCTTTGTGGACTAATCGAAGGGGATTTCTGTGGGGCCTTTACACTCAGTAATGTGGCCAAAGTTCTGGAGGGTACAGTGGGCTTGAAATGCCTGGGTACAAGCCAGATTCAGTCTAGGAGAAATATAGCTTCATTCAAGCAACCCTGCACCAAAATAATAAATCTTCGCTCTCCAGACTGCAGTAGTTATGCAGCTCTACTGGCTCTCATCTCTGCAAGCCTTGGAAACTCTGTACTGTGTTCCAATGTGTGGTCCAAATTTACCCTAAGTATTTGACTACAGGGCAATTGTAGGTACCTTCACTTTCAGTACGCTTCAAAGACAGAAGTTATGTGTATATTGCATATTGTGTTGGGGCATTTCCTGAAAAGAACAAAATTAGGCAGCAGTACTTTTCAGATTTGACTGTGCTTATTTTCAGAAACCTGCATTTTAACGAACTGAACTTTTGTGCCACACCGCAAGATATCATATAGAAACTATAACTCTGTATTAATGAAGGACTGGTATTTTTCATTTTCAGTTAATTTCTTTAGGGATTTTTTGCTTGATTTGTTTTTTATTGAATTGAGACATTTTTCTTGTAGGAGATGACAGTTGTTTACATAGTAAATGTTATTAGCTAGGTTGAAGTTGAGATACAGCCATAGTTAAGTAAAGATTCTGGATGAAATATGACTTGTAAATATTTTGCCCTTACTTGAACACTTAGGTATAAAAGAATGAGTGACTTTCAACCAGGACATTGAATACATTGCTGGTGCTCCTGAGTGTGTACTGCAGGACTCTCAAATATAGACAAAAGGCAAATTCACACCAAAAAGGACCCCTCCCACTAATTTGCTTATGTAGAGCACCCATAGAGCTTAATCTGTATCCCAAAATAATGGCAGTTGTTAGTGTAAATAATGAATATGAGTGAAGATACATCTATTTCTTTCTTTCTCTGTCACTTCCTGAAAATTGAATCATGTTTGTCAACATTTCCAGTTTATTCTAATGACCCAGTAAGTCAACATCATTAAAATAATACTAGTGTATGAAGAGTTGCTCTCTGCTGCATGACACCCACTGTGTCTATAGTTTTGTTACAGACAGGAGCATGTTACGAGTTAGCATAGGTCTTAGATAATATGGTGTTCATCTAGACTTTCTTTTATGAGCTTAACCTAGCTGGATTTCCTGCCTTTGCTTCAGCTAGACCTTCCCGGCTAGGTCTAGGTCTTAGTCACTCAGTCCCTGTGTTGGTCCCCTACTCACCACCGGTTCTTCCACTCCTTGTGTGAATCACACGTGCCTCAAATTTGCATTTGAACTTTTAGATGTTTCAGATTTCCAGTTACTCTGGACCTACTTGCTGCCTTTTCAGAGGCAAAGAGTATCTCAGACCCACCCTGAATGGCAGCCTTCTACAATCCTTGTCTGACTTCCACAGTTTGGGAAAAGGGTCACCCTCTGGGACTCCCTAGAACCCATGAGGAAATCCAACTTGTGTGACATGAAGGAAAACCAGTTGAGCTGCAGCCAGGGAGCCCATTTTCTCCCACAAACCCCAATATTTAGACTTGTGCTTACCTAAACAGTCTCAATCTTTTGTTCAGTGCCATGTTAGAAATTTTCCCAAAGGAATAAAGAACGACCAGAACACACTGAGGTAACTATGTTGTGACAAGGATTTGTGGACCAGTCAGTGTATTGGACCGAACGTGCGGCATCAATCACTGCTGACCAGAAGCACTGTATATCCACAGGCCGGTGCCAAATGATCTGGTTTGGATACCTAATTTTATTGTACTCCTGAAATACATCAAATTTCAATGGAATCCAAATAAAAATTGGCTATTACTACAGTAGAGATCTTAAGATTTTTCAGCTCAATGAAATAATTCCAGAGAGATTAAGACTCTGAAACCGTAGGTCTGAGAAGTGTGACCTGAGCACATCCATTCGCTTATGACACAAAAGTAAAAGACTTCCAAGGTACATAGAGAGAGAAGTTCAAACCTCTAACATAGATAAATATTGGAAGAAAAACCCTTTCCAAAGGGCTTATCTACTTTCCAGTTTCCCTTGTCCTGCTGTATTTTCCACCCTCATGTGTAGGAAAAAGCCTGTTCTGGAAGGAGATTGCAGGAAAAACACATCGCTTGAATTCCTGAAAAGGACCAGCTTTGCTTTACACTGTACACAGAGAAAGCAAAAGGGCTACTACATACCTCCTTAAGGTAACTAACATTTTCAAATTTTAGGATTTTCACTTGTTAAAAATATTTCTGCAATTCAGTCCCTCCATGCACAGCGTAATCCATCTGATTTGTAAGATTACATGTGTGCACAGCAAGAGCTGTGTCTAGCCTGTTCAAGGCTATCATTTTAAATTCCACTTTCTCAGAAAAATAACGGTGCTATGCAAAAGCCACTGGGGATCTGATCTCAAACAGTATTAGCCTAAGGTTTGAGGAAGAATCTACTGACCTCTAAGAAAGCTGCTTATTTTTCTCTTCCCAAATTCCTGTATTTCAGGAACCTTTTACCTAGACTGATAGTATTGGATCTATGCACTATTAACTTCTAAAACAATTCAAATAAATGTATGGTTTTTTGGAGGACCAGACAACCTTCACAATGACAGTACTGAGCCCTCACTGTGGGAGACTGGCATGCCACTGTCCCAGAGAGAGAGATCGACAACACCAATATAGCCAGACTGAGACACTGAAGTGGCTGAAGGATGACCAGTGCTGGATAAATATCTTGATGGTTTACATGCGAATCGACCGAGGCTACCTAAACTTGCAGAGAAGACCTTTAAAGACTCCACTAGGTGGAGCTAAAAAGCTAGTCCTGATGTCACTTCGGTGCGCGGGGCGCTCTCTGCCCCTGCTCATCACCGGAACATAGGAGCTTTTCCTCCTGAACCCACCTCAAGGACGCTAAGGAGCTGCGTGGCTAACCCAGCTCTGCTGCCTGAGCACATGGCACTTGCAGCCTGGGGCTTTTTCAGAGATCTAGGATCTGATCAGAAAGTTTGATGCTGGTGTTTTGTTTTTTTTAAAAAAAAAAAACTCGTGGAGTAGAAAAACCCACTTCATTTACTTACATAAATGACATAGAACTAACTTTTATGCAAGATGGAGAATAATTTATAGCAAAAATGCCCAAGAAAACTCTACCTAAAAATTCATGAAGCTGAGGGCCACTTACTTTGTCTACAGCCAATGTTGTATTCTCTGATATGAATATTGTAATAGCTGTAGAATTACTTGCTCAGATTGGGAACTCACTGTACAAGCATTGTGTAAGTATAGACAGGAACTGTTCACTGAGTAAAATGAATTTACTTTGAAAAAAAAAATCTTCCTTTTTTTCAGGTTGCAAAGCATCAGAAAAGTCTAAAAAGAGAGTGATATATTTAAGGGAGACAGCATGGTTTTAAGTAAGAGCTATTATTGGCATGGGACACATCACGTCTGAGAACCTATTGGTGTTATTGTATCATCTACTGATTGTGCTGCTACTTCAGAAAACAATGCATGAAGGCTGGCTAAATTGGTTTTGAAATATCATCTTGGAGACAGTTTTCCTCTCTTAAGACCCCAAGTGGCAAAAGCAATTGAAGGGAAAATAACACAATCAAATAGATGTAATGTAAAGGCAAATAGGCAGGAGAGCTGATAGTTTTCTCTCCAAAACAGCAGGAGATGGTAAAAGATTACAGGAAAGAAAGAAAAAGAAGTGAAATAGAGATGTAATAAAAAGTACTGAATCCAGTGGCATAACTTGTAATTGCAAATCATAGACCAGTGGGACAAAATCAAGGGCCAATTTTCCAGAAACTAGGAGATGAAACTGTTTTTTCGTTCATAAATGTTTTGTAATTTTGAAATATTCTTTCATATAAGTAAAACATGAAGAAAAAAAGAAATTAAATTATTTTTTGATGTTTATGACTCATTCAGGACCGTAGTTTCGGCTGCAAATTACTGTGATATATGCTACCAAATTGGTTAAGAATGTTGGAAATTCAAGTATTTTTAATACTCAAGCCTATAAGCCATTTCTTACATACTGCTCCTTTCCCCTCATGTCTCGTTTTCCTTTCATTCAATTCCTTTCTTCCTTCTACTAGTCTTCTTTTGAAGGTTTTCTTTTCATTATTTTTCATTCATAGACTTTATTTGCATGCATTTAGCAAAAAGAGAGAATATTTATTTTGGGAGGATTTTTTAAAATATTTTATGTTCTTTCAGGATAAAAATTTTTATGTAAAATGCTGGGTTTGACATTCTGTGTGTCAGTTTCTTATCAAAACGTTGACTAGTGTGGCTAGTAGGTAATTAGTGCAGGCTACATCCTTTGGAAAGAATGTAGACTTTATACACAACATGTGGCACAGAATTTTAAAGAATTAAATATAGCTGGATATAAACTACTACTCTAAAATAAGAATGAGCTATAAGTTTAAAAGCCAGAGTGGTTCAACATTCTCTCCAATTCTTATTTCTGAAACATTTTCATAAAAATGTGAAATTTGATCATAAAAACAGTATTTTCCAAATAAATTTCCAGTTTCATCAGCACTAATTCTTGCCAATATATTAATTAATTAGAGACCTGATGTGTTTTCTTCAGAATCAGTGGAAAACTGATTTTAATGAGCAACAAAAAACCTCTCAGAAATCAGACGCTCTTCCAGTGCTTGACTGAAAACTTTGTCAACTGGGTGAACATCTGTAGTGATAACAAAAATTAAATCAGAAGAAAATCCACGGGTTATCCTAACTGAATATGAAAAAATATAATCTTTTTGTATTGTAGGTTAACAGCTGCTCTTACTCATTTATCTCAGGGCAAAAAGGAAGAATATACCTGCATTAGCAAGTGTTTCAATCGTACTGGTGATCCTTTTGATTTGTAGAGGAAGTGATTATTTGGGGAGTTAACTTACTTATTCCACTTCTACCCAGACTTCTATAGCACAACAGAGATATCGGCTCATAAGCAACTAACATGTTACCTAATTACAGTCCAGATTTCTTTCTTCTGACTGCTCAAATCACAGTCTGTTTTTCTGGGATGGTGCAACCATAAAGCATAGCGTTCTCCGCTTACAGTGACAAAGCTGCAGAGGGCTTAAGGGTGAAAAGTTTAAGAATAGTAACATGAAAACCAGTCATTATTTATTACTGCCCTGCGGTGTTGGTTTTTAATGACAAGTGTGTAGTTATCGTCAATTTTGCTAAAAGAAATCGAGAAAGAAGAGAAAGCAGGCTGTGAAGTTAAGAATACTACAGACAAACTGTTGAGCTCTGGAGAATAATGTGACAAACACAAGGTCTGTGGAAAAATGACTTTGCCAGACACTGTGATCACAACTCCTGCCCAGGGAAGCTTGAAAGTTACCTTGCTAACTAGGCAAGAAATTGTACTGACCTTTTCACTGTATTACAAGCAGACCGCTATAACGCAAGTGATTGCTATTGAAATTGATTTTGGTAGCAGCATAGAGGACTCGTTTTTGTTGTTCATTGCACGTTTGTCTTTTTAACAGTTTGAACTCATCTCAGTGCTGTGTAACAATATACCTTTGCCTAAACTGATTAAACTATATTGATTAATCATGACCTTAAACCCATGTACAGAAAAACAAACCAAAATAATCCCTTCTGCAAAATAACACAAGGTTGATGTGGTCACTGCTACTTGCACTGTTTCCTCACTTCAAACACTCTTACCTTCCACAACATGCTGTTCACAAACAAAATAGGAAGATACGTCAGTGTAAAATTCATAACAACTCTTTTAATATGACCATGAAGCAATTCTGAAAAAAAACAAAAACAAAACCAAAAAAGGATTATGCCCTTAAAGCTTTTTCAAGCAGCTCTAAAAATAATTTTTTCTGCAAATTATGCAGAGTTAACTTATCATACAAGCAAGTATTGAAAGAAACTAATCTCCCCATCCTGATGGGAATTTGGATGATGTTAAATGTAATTATTGTATGTAGTTCTACTATAGTAAGTAGTGCGGTAGCCTGGTGATATACTAATATGCTTTATATTTGGTTATTATAAAGAGAATTAAGTAGGACCTCTTTATAATGTGATTATTTTTTGTCTTTCTAGTACAGCAATAAAATACAAATGGTGATGAAATTTAATTCAGCAACTGACCTGCATCCATGTTTTCATATTTTGTAACAGAATTAAAAATTCAGTGGGGAAACCCCATGAAAGTTTCACATTTTAAAGCCTTCTCATAAGAAATTTCAGATCTCCCAATGAAAAAGATCTGTCAGACTCATTCCTATCTCCTACTCCAGCCACCACTACCCTGATGGATTCTCATGCATAGAACAATTATTTAGTCTTTTTATCTTAAGAACACCTACAGGAGATTGAGGACTAAACAAAGTAAGTGCTAACCTTTTTTTGCATTACTAAGAGATGAGGTGCAACATGATATTGAATGAGTATGTCTGAGACTCTGTTGCTATTCATCTTAAATTGTTTAGTGTAACTATACCAGATAATGATGCATTCACTGTGGAGTCATCTATTATCATATATTTAATTCACAGTGTTACGGTCATGAAGAAAAATATCTCAGCTTACAAACCTGAATGGTGTAGCATACCAGTAGCTCAAGATAAAAGCTACATATGGATTTTGTCATTAGCAGAAGAAATACATTCTTATGCTATGAGACTGATGGGCTTGATGCTGGTAGTTTACTAAATGAGTAGCATTACATGATGGCTAGTAAGTTTTACAAAGCATTAAACTGCTCTAGGAGTTGTTAAGACAATCTCATATAAAGAGATACCTGGAGTACTTCCACAAAGTGAAATACATCTGCCTATGCAAACACAGCTATGTGGCAAGATAGAACATGGTGTTGGGAGGGATGAAGAAAGGGAATATTTTGTGATCTTGCAAAATTATACAGTAATATTAATTGTTATTGTGGTTTCCACTCAGATCTTGCCTGCTACTGTCCCTGTAACTATTTGATTTGACAAGGAAAGTCATCATTGTCCTAAATTACAATAACGGAATAGGCAGGTTGGGCATTAGTGACAGAATAATTTATGAACCCATAAGAGCTTATAAGCAAGTATTGCCAACACTGCTTAGTTTGCAATGATGGAAACCAAGAGATGACAGTTGCTGCCTCAGCCGTAGGGTGAAATTCCCTACAGCATTGTTTTCAGAAGCACCAGGGGAAAAAATACATGTCAATGGAAAATAACAAAGGGTTTGATCCTCCTCTTCACTGAAAAAAAACCCCAAAATTTTCTCATTAATTGCAACAAAAATCATAAGTTGGCCCTTCATATTGCTACTGTTGGTGATTCAACATAGGATAAAAGAAAATTCCAAATCACAGTTTATAAATGTAATCTTATTAGGCAACAATAAATGGGGGTAATACTGACTCCATGGGACCTAAATTGTATCATGTATCTTTTAAATACCAAACACCTGGCTTATGCCAAGCAAATTTAATAACAATTGATACATGACTCCCTACAGACTAAGGAAGGATATTTCAAAGTTCGTACCTTGGCAAAACGTGCCCAGGAAGAGAGCTTTGTTTATTCTGAGCACATTAACTTGAATATAGTAACTGTAACATGGTTTTGATAGTAATACAGAAAAGAAAAAGAAAGTTATTTCTCTTTTAATCAAGTCTTAGCTTTTGCAGATAGAAAATTACACCTATACAGATTTCAAAAAATAATACCCTATTTTGGGGCAACTGTAGGTGCATTCTAATTATCAGTCTGTGTTTGCAAATCATGAGCCTAAAAAAGTATTTACTATTAATTATCATAAAAATATTCAATTTCTTTCTTGATACAGAATTGTATTAGTAATAAAAATTAGTCTTTCAATAGGAAATTTAAGGAAGCTGTATAATAAAGGGGTTTTTTTTTAACCTAAACAAATCATACAATGAGAAACTAAAAGAAGCAGTCTCAATCTGTATAAAACAGCAAGTAGATGATCTATTTTAAATGGCCATTGTAAAATTTACTGTATTTGTTGGCTTCTTCCTGTAGGTCTTACTGTTTCTGTAGTCAATGGAATTTTTATTTTTGTACTAAGAGCACATAGGGAAATATTTGTATTACTATATAACTGATTTGAGTTGATAGAAAGCACAGAAACAAGACAATGTAATAAAAAAGAAGACATTTTTAAACAATGATTCAGACAATGAATTAACACTACTCCTTAAGATATTATATAGCCTACAGTTTATTGTTTCTGTTTGGTTTTGGTTTTGGTTTTGGTTTTGGTTTCCTCAGGGCCTCTGCCATAATTTGAGAAATAATGTACCATTCAATTTGGAAAGGTACATCGAAAAAATAGAATTATTTAGATTCCTATCCTACTCTGATTACAATCAACCAAAGGACTCATAGTGATTTATTTGGCAGCTGAATAAGGTTATAATTACATAATAAATCAAGAAGACAACATACGTGTTGACCTCCACTATAATCAGGTTGACCATAACACTGGATTTCATTCTGCAACACTCAAATGAATCAGTAGTCAAGCAATTTCCTGCTGCTTTTTCAAGGTATTAAATTCTATCTTCACAACCCATTTGGAAGGGAATTAAAGATTATTCTCCACGTACTTTTCTAAAGAACAGAATTTTTACCCTCTTTAATCATATTCTTTTCTAATTTGTTTCCAGTTTTTTCATTCTCTCAATGATTGCAATCTTGAGCATTTGCTTCTTGTCTTCAAGTTTTTAAACATTTTTTAACTCCTGAGGAAAAAAAATTCACACTTTTTTAAGGAAATGAGTAAAAATATCCAAATCATTCTAATTCATCTGGAATAGAAGACTCAAATTCTGACAGTTAAGTTGCATGTAGGAGAAGTAATTGTAGTCTAGATTGTGTAAGAACATTTTATATCTTTTATTACCTTTCAGTTAAAATAATTCTGATGTGATTTATATTAATTTCCTAAGTACCAGCCTTAGTAGTAATTTATTTTAGTTGTTCTTATAGTTCACTCTTTCTTTATTAAAGTGTATAATCCAATGGGCAGGTGGAAAGAAAACCACCAACAACAACTAAAAAAAAAAAAACAACAAAAAACTCCCACAAATACCAAAGTACTAATGAAAAACGAATCCTGTTTATTCATGACTTATCAGATGCTTAGGCCCTACTTCACACCTAATCTCAACCAAGCCATGGTAGATCAGAAATTTAGAAGAGATTTTTTTTAACTTCTAATTCATTACATTCAATTTTCTCTGACAGTTATACGCCCCTATTAATGAAAAAAAACCCCAAACAATAAAAAAAACCAAACCCACAAGATAAAATAATTATAAGCTGTTACAAACTATGATGTAGAACAGGAAGTGAGAACAGAAAAATCTATCTGATACTGAGAGTGTTAGAAACAGACCAAATGTGGCTATCCAAACTGGATTTTAACCATGAACCTAGAACAGGGATTAATAAATTGCTCTGGTTTATCTATTTTCAATTTCATGAAAGCTTTGGGTGTACATGAGTCAAATTTCATCTCCAAAGATTCAGCAGTAGATAAAAAGGGAAAATAGGAAGATCCAGGGAACTACAGCCCGGTCAGTCTCACCTCCGTGCCTGGCAAGATCATGGAGCAGACCCTCCTGGAGACTGTGCTCAGGCACATGGAAGATAAGGAGGTGATTGGTGACAGCCAACACGGCTTCACTAAGGGCAAATCATGCCTGACAGACTTGGTGGCCTTCTATGATGGGGTTACAGCATTACTGGATAAGGGAAGAGCATTTACCTGGACTTGTGCAAAGCATTTTTCTCTAAATTGCAGAGACATGGATTTGACGGGTGGACCACTCAGTAGATAAGGAATTGGCTGGATGGACACACTCAAAGAGTTGTGGTCAACAGCTCAGTGTCCAAGTGGAGACCAGCAACAAGTGGCATTCCACAGGGGTCAGTATTTTGACCTGTGCTGTTTAACATCTTTGTCAGCGACATGGACAGTGGGATCAAGTGCACCCTCAGTAAGTTTGCCGATGACACCAAGCTGTCTGATACAGTGGACACGCTGGAGGGAAGGGATGCCATCCAGAGGGACCTTGACAGGCTGGAGAGGTGGACCCGTGCGAACCACATGAAGATCAACAATGCCAAGTGCAAGGTCCTGCACATGGGTTGGGGCAATCCCAAGCACAACAACAGGCTTGGTGCAGGATGGATTGAAAGCATCCCCGAGGAGAAGGACCTGGGGGTGTTGACTGATGAGAAGCTCAACATGAGCCGGCAGTGTGCGCTTGCAGCCCAGAAAGCCAACCATGTCCTGGGCTGCATCAAGAGAGGTGTGACCAGCAGGTCGAGGGAGGTGATCCTGCCCCTCTACTCTGCTCTGGTGAGACCCCACCTGGAGTACTGCATCCAGCTCTGGGGGCCCCAGTACAAGAAACACATGGAGCTGTTGGAGCAAGTCCAGAGGAGGGCCACGAAGCTGATCGGAGGGCTGGAGCACGTCTCCTATGAGGACAGGCTGAGAGAGTTGGGGTTGTTCAGTCTGGAGAAGAGAAGGCTCTGGGGAGACCTTGTAGCAGCCTTCCAGTACCTGAAGGGGCCTACAGGAAAGATGGAGAGGGACTGTTTATCAGGGCAATAGGACAAGGGGTAATGGGTTTAAACTAAAAGAGGGTAGATTTTGATTAGATATAAGGAAAAAGCCTCTTTCCTGTGAGGGTGGTGAGGTACTGGAACAGATTGCCCAGAGACATTGTGGATGCCCCCTCCCTGGAAGTGTTGAAGGCCAGGTTGGATGTGGCTTTGGGCAACGTGGTCTAGTGGAGGGTGTCCCTGCCCATGGCAGTGGGGATTGGAACTAGATGATCTTTAAGGTCCCTTCCAACTCAAACCATTGTATGATTCTACAACAATAGTTGAAGTTGCTTCATTGTTCTGTTGATGATCATGATTCCTGATTCCAGAAAAACTCAAAAAACAGAATTCTTAACCCTAGGTGATTTCTTTTTTGTGTTCCCATCTTTTCTCCTGCTTGAGACAATTCTAAATAGTTTTCTTTAGATTTAGGACCACAATATTAAAATAATAATACTTTTAACATTAAAACCATTAATATTTGGCAAAAGATCTGTCAATTTGACGTAAATAGGTACACTATATATCTGTAGATAATGATTTTTTTCTTTCTAGGAAATAGTTGTTTCAATTAAAATGGTGGTAGCAGGAAATAGTTTCATTAATCTGTAAAAAAACCATAGTAAGAATACCATGGTTTCCTCTTGATGCATCAGCACAATGGTTTACATCCGTATCTAGGCTGTGGAAAACTGTTGCTTTTCTCTTATGTCTCAAGGGATTTGAAGCAATGCATGCCACTTTGAAGAGTGTTGTGCATCTGTCTATTGCTCCTTTGAGAAGTGATTCTCTCAATTCCTAATAGAGAGTTTAATTTGGTCTGTAATATTTAAACATTCATGTAGCAAGCAAAAGTAAAGAAACCAAAGCCTGTATTATGGGCAGTTACTTGCCCCAATGGGAACTTTAAATTGAAAACATCTAAAACCAATGATGGAAAAGTATGTTTTCTACAGCTAGGTTAACGGCCACCTCAGTGATGGAAACAGATTTAATTTTTTATTCAAATAGAAGATTTGGTTCATTATTTTTTTAATTGCAGGAAAAAAAATATGAGAAATGCGTTCAATGATGTATCTGCCAGGGTCATTGGTGAATTTGAAACACTATGTTCTCTAGGGCTTATACACCTGAATTAAAAAGCAAACAAACAAACAAACCAACAAAAAAACCCCAAACAACCCAAAACCAAATAAACAACAACTTCTGAATATGGGCTCTGACTCCTAACATGGAAAGGCATAGAAGTCAGTCAGTTGCCAATTTCCTCTTTTCTTTGCTTGTTTTCAACCATTAAAAGACATTCTATCAGCTTCAGTACTTAAAAAAGACAATAATTGAAAGTCCTCTCTGCCTGAGATGTATTTCCAACAATCATTGATTATGATAATATCATTATAAGAATTCCTAGTCTCTACTGTTGTCTGTGTATGCCAGTTCAGCATAACATTTACATTCTCTGCTAGTTCACCATGAATTAAAAGGCAAAAGAGTGATTGAAATACACAAGAACTTATCCACCAGAAGTTTCCCTTGATCAGTAGTGAGGATGGCATTTCTTAAATAAGATTTAAGATCATCTTAGTGGGTAATAGGTTCAAGTGGCTCTAAGAAAAGAAGGCAAAAGGACAGTTTTGTTTCTAGTATTGAAGGCATTATATATGGGTGGAATGTACTAGAGGTACAACCTTGGGAAGAGTTAATATATAGGAAAACAAAGTATGCTGATAGGAATACTTTACTCTGAAGCTCTGACACAGCATTACACATTGCTTTTTCCTGCTCTGTGAGTACCTCTCGCATGCACGAGAAATCACATTTCATGATACAGGCCCCAAATGCATTCCCAGTATACATTCCCCAGTACATGCTCCAATTACTTTACTGACATTTGTCAAAGTAAAGAAAGTGGTGCAGTAATGAAACAAGGCTTTTATTAAACTCATTCAAATATGCATCGACTGTCATTGATGTAAATGAGATGAATAAGCCCAGGTAGAAATATTCAGGCTCAGTGCAATGTTAAATATGAACAAGTTCTGAGGGATCTGCCTGATATAATTTCAATGCCACTTTCAATAATCTTTGAATGATCATAGTGACTTGGAGAAGTACCTGAGGACTGGAGAAAAGAAAATATTACTCCTGTCTTCAAACAGGGTAAGAAGGAGGATGCAGGGAACTACAGGTCAGTCAGTCTCACCTCAGTCCCTTGGATGGTGATGGAGCACCTTTGCAGCTGCCAGTTGTGTAATGCTTTGGTGCTTAAGAAGCTAGTGGAGAACCAGAAATTTCCAGGCTAAAAAGGACACTGTAATTTTTTTTTTTCTTTCCCTGAGACACAGAATATCTTTCAGTGTGCTGTCATCACCAATACTCTAACAATGATGATATCTCCAGTTTTATCTACTAATGATATAGAAGAAGGTGTTTAGTTGGAGAACACAGGATAGGTCTTCTAGCATAGAATAGTTGAGGCTGGTAGGTAGCTCTGGAGATCGCCTAGTCTGGTCCCCTGCTCAAAGCAGGAGTGAATAGAGCAGGTTGCTCAGGGCTATGTCCACATGGATTTTTAATATCTCCAAGAATAGAGACTCCACAGCCTTTCTAGGCAACCTGTTCCAATGTTGAATCACCCTAACAGTAAAAAAGATTTTATGTTCAAGTGTATTTTTCTGTATTTCAGAAATCTGAGTAATTCCAGAGAAGGTACTTCAATGTATACAATGTGAAGATCTTGCCATAAGAGGAACCAAAGACATCCTGAGCAATTTAACCAACATTAGGTATAAGAATTGAATAAAATGAAGAGTTCATAGGTCATAAAACCTGTTGCTCACACCTGAAGCCAGACCACTTAAGGCCTCAGATACTTTTGATTTGGAGCTCTTTTCCCTCAAGCATTCCCTCCTACTCTGCTGTTATCTTTATTTTTATTAGCTTCTTCCACAGACCAGAAAGAATAAGTCCTCTTCTTGTTCGGAAACTGAACCTACGGTACCACTGCCACTGATGACTGGACACATCTGATCTGTCCCTCTTACCTCTGCCTTTACTCAAACTCTGTTCCTAATCCTGTGAGACTGATTTTCGTTCACTGGAGGAAGATGTCTACCTCTTTTAACCAAAGAAGAGGTTTTAGAAGACAGTGTTCGGCTGATTATCCACCGTTACCCATCCTTTGAAAATCTTCACCTTGTGAAATGTCCCATATCATGTTCTTAGATAAGTGAATCATATGTGCCCACAGTAAGATACACATTATTTGTTGTTTTACAAAGCAATGTATGACACCATGTTGGTGAACTGTATTGTTTACTATTTATCAGTTCCCACACTTTGCACCATCTGAATACTTTAAGAGTGACTATAACATTTATATAAAAGGAATTACTAGAATCAAAAAAATTCTGGGATCCCACCAGGAATGGCATTCAGTAAGTGATAATTCCCTATTTACAATTATTTTGGAGAATTTAACAAACCTGACATAATTTTTGTATTGCTTTAGTTTCATAATTATTTTATATATATATATATATATATACTTTTTAGATAATCCCATTGCTGCAACAGTGTTGAAATATACAATCATCTACCTCCATTTATATCTGGACAAACTATTGTTTAGTTAGGGTGACAGGAGCAGTTTCTTGTCTCCTTTTTCATATATGGCAATTACTGAAAGAAATGTGAAACTTCTGTTTTTTCTGCCTCCAGAATGAATCAGTTCTACCTCTATCCTTGGCATCCTTTCTTGTGTAAGCACAGTCTGGCCTTCATCCATATTTATAATACAGGTTGCAACAAAGCAGGACCTTGGCACCAGTTCTTTCCTCTCATAAATGCAGTCTGATTGCATCACAACCTTCAGGAAAAAAAAATAAATCCATTTCTTAATTAAACCAGCAAACAAATGCATCTTTCTCCTTTTCCTTCCTGACCTTGTAGTCCCTCCAACCCCCACTTCCTTTCCTCAATCAGAGAAGTAAAAGGTACTCTCATAAAAATATTTAGGAGACAGAAAACAACATAATTAGAGTTTAAGGTCATTCATCAGTGTTAGTTTTGAACTTCACAGCTATTTTGAACCTCTTTTAAAAGGTTCCTGAACTTCTATATGTTAATCAGTTAATGTGTGGAAGCTTATTAGCAGGCATATTTCAGATCTCTATACCAGACGCAGACGGTGGACCAGATGCTATGGGCAGCCCTCGAGATCTGAAAAGTACAAAGGTAGATTAAACAAAAGCAGGAGACAAAATATAAACAGAAGTTTAATTGCAGTCATTTAATTTTTAGTCCATTTTATCATGAGTCCACATATGCTCTGAAGTACAAGGAATGACCCCAGTCCAGCAGAGAACTTCACCATCTGCTTAACTCTCAGCACTCAAGTTGGCACATTGACCTTAAATGAAATGCTAAAGTGCTTAAACTTAAACAGATGCTTAAGTACTTTGTGGATGAGTTCTATGCTGTTTTTAAGATAGCATAATTTCTGTGTGGTTGAGACTTGAACTGGCTTTCCCTTAGAAAATGGGTTTTGACACACACTATAGCCCACCACAAAAACAAAACAAAACAAAACAAAACAAAACAAAAAAAACAAACCAAACTTTTTTTTTTTTTTATATTGTATTCAGTCAGAAGACTTTATTGGCTGACACTTATCGACTGTGGAAATACTTTCCCGTGTCTCACTGCTTTTTGTTAGATGTCTACATGTCCTTCTTGGACATGTTTTATGAAGAAAGGTAGACATATTTTTTTCAGATTTCAGTAAATCATTTGAGTTACCAGCATTCAGTGGAAAGCTAGATATTCAGCAAAACTGTGATTCAAGCACAAATTAAGATACTTAAAACAGGTGAGCACCTCTGCAGTGAATGTCTAAAATTCTGTATTTACCAATGGAGATCTGGACAGTACAGTCAAAAGAGCCTGGAGAGCAGTTTTGCTCAACCTATTGGCTGTCCAGCTGTGTAGATCTCCAAGTGCTGTTGACTCCATTGTCTAAAACCAGGATTTTTTTAATTTTAGCTCACTTATGCATACATAAATTTAAGGTTCTTCGTCTCAAACTGAATCTCACCTTAAAATTTAGTTGAGATGAATCCAGCTCTAAATCTCTGTGTATAAAAATAAAATTCTGTAATGTGCTCTGCCCACAGAAGTTTAACAATTTACAGTGTTTAGAAATTGAAGCTAAGCAAATTCAGTCCAGTAATAAGACTTTTTATTTAAATTGTGAGATAATTAGCTACTAGAGTAGTTTACAGAGAATTCTAATTGTGCATCAGAGAAAAAAGTAGATTGGTTGTTTCTCTAGTTGAGAATGCTAATCCTAGCTTTTACTGTAGGCCACATTTGGTATCCCTTCTGGCACTAAAATCTATGATATTTGATCTATCACAGGATTCACAGATTTGCCTCAGAAGAATTTAGAAACCAGCACTGGTTCTTAATGACCCATTACAACCCAGTTTGTAAAACAGTGTTTCTTGGGGTTTTTTGGTTTTTATTTTTTAAATACATTCGATTTACACTGTAACCTTTAAAATGCAGACTTCTTATTGCCTTGTAAAGAACAACCCATGCAAACTACAAGTATCTATTTCAAGCAATCCACCAAGCGCTCTGTCACAGCATTTGTGACAACAGGACGTTAATTTTAAGTATAGATCAGAGCCGTTAGTGCAGTTCGAAGACAGGACTTAATGTCATTAAATGAGCAATCAATTGCGCAAGCTTCTAACAGTCGTATAATAAATCCAAGCAGTCAAAACCAACTCTGTGCCTACATTTTTTGTTCAGCTGGGTAGTAGCCTCTTTTTTTTTTTTTTTTTCCTTCTGCTTTTCGGAAGTGATTGATGTTCTGAAGAAGGAGAATTGAGAAAGGCTATCAAATTGACTGTCAGAATATTAGAAAGGTCAAAGAGTTTCATAGTTTGTACCAATCACTTCCAGATTATACAGAATGTTATAGCTGGGATCTCTCTTCTTTTCCTAATGATCGTGTCAAGAACAATAAATAGGACAACCTAAATAGCACATTTATGTGCTATGATAAGGAAGGCAAAACACATACCTGCGTAACATTTTTCATTAATCCCATCCAATAAGTATAGATTTTTTTCCAAGCTGTGCGTGAGTTCATGCTTTTTCACTTTCCACAACAATCTTTTTTTCTATATTCTTATGTAAATAATGATCACTACAGATCACTATTGGCTTTCTCTGACTCTGAGAAATAGGAATGGTCATATTTTTGACTCTGACACTGTGCTGAGAAATAACTTGAGTTTCTTCACTGATAAATAAATGTTGCAATATTACCTGCAAATTAAATGAGAAACTATGGAATCATATAATAATGCAGATTGGAAAGTATTGCTGGATCTCATCTGCCTCAAGCTACCGGGTAGAACAGGATCAACTTACATCAGGTTGCTCAGGGCCTTGTACAGTTTGGTTTTGAATATATTGAAAGACTGAGGTTCTACATCCTCTGTAGATGACATGTTCCAGTGTTTTACCATCCTCGTTGTAATTTTTTCCCCTAATACCTAATCAAAACTTTTCTTGTTGCAACTTGTTCCTATTGCTTATTATCATTTCACTTTATACTTGAAAAAAAGTCTGTCTCTTCTCTACAACCTCTCATTAACATAGCTGGAGACAACAATAAATCTCCACTAGCCTTCCCTTCTTGAAAATTAATAAAACCTATTCTCTCAGACTTTCCTTTGTGGCATGTGCTTCAGTCACCTAATCATTTTGGTGGTCCACCCCTGAACAGGTTCCAACCTTTCAACATCTTCCACCTACAGTTTCAACAGTGCTATGAAAGAGGATAATCAAGTCTTCATACCCCCTAGCTACAGCCAAGTGAGGAAACAAATTATTTTGGGGAAGTAATCAATTAAGTTCAGCATGTGATGATACCACTGAAATCTTGGTCTCCCACCTTTCCTTTTAATCTGTCAAAGACTGATCCTCTGTCATGCACTAGCATGTGCCCTCATGCTCTGTAGTGATCTACAGAGACAACTCGTATCAAAAGCTCACATAGTGGCATAGGCTTTATTCATGGTTTAGAGAAGGACTCACATAAGAGAACATTTAGTATGCTTCATATCACCTTTTTACTGCTGAAAACTCGTAAAGGAAAATAGAGTCTAATACTGACCACTGTTTTTATATTTAATCAACAAGATACTTTCCCTTCTCAAGCTGTTCTAAAACCCAAATGTATGGATGCCTCTGTAATTTAGGTATGTTGCAATAATTTTTCTAAAACAGTGAGGGAGGGATTTGATGAAACAGAAAAGTTTAAGAAATATTATTTTGCAGTAGAAACTATTCTGTGTGGGCAATGCTTTCCATATGCTCTGCAATTAAGCTTTCTGTTCTAAACTTTGAAAAGTTTAGCTGTAATGGAATAAAATTAATTTTTAAATTATTCTAAGTCAGGATCTGGTCTGTAAAGGATCTGGTCTGAATTCTCAAATCTATTGCACAAAACTTTATATTGATTTGATGAAATTGGTTCCAAAAGCAAAATTATGTCAAATACTGTGTTATTCTTCCCCCCAAAATGTTGTGTTTGGGGGTTTTTTTTGGTTGTTTTTTTTTTCTTTGTTTGTTTGTTGTTAGGGATTTTTTATATTCATCTGAAAGTATCAGTTCTAGTTCAATGTTACCAATGGTTTGAAAGGTATAATGTTTTGAGGGAGTCAGGAGGGAGAAATGTATTTTTTATTAATAATTTAAGATGTAGTATTTCCTATCAAATTATTAGGCATAGTAAAGAAAGCCCAAACTCTACCATTAACATGCATACTACAAGAAGTAGTACAGACTTTCATGGCAGTTATCAACAGCTTCAAACATAGACAAATCCATGACTACCATCACAGTAACACCGCTGGGACTAAAAAATATGAATATACTTGCCACCACAGTACCAGTAAAAGCTACCAAAACCATTGCATTCTCTACCTAGAAACTGAATTTCACACAAATACATGAAAATTTAAAAAAAAAAAAAAAAAAAAGAAATTGGACCTAGGTCTCCTAATCTCTGCCAGAGAGCTTTAGATATATGTGTGTTTGCCTATGCTGTATTATGGCATTCACTGCACTTTGGTGGATTTAAGGACAATTCTGTGCTGGTTCCTATATTTGGTACATTTTTGCTTACATGAAGAAACTACTAAAATGTATTCACAATACAGTTGGACACTAGATGAAGGATGGTATTGTAGAATTGTATTTCTGCAAGACTTACTTTACAACAATGAAACTAAACAAATAGTTTCATAAAAGCCTCAATATAATTGCTACGTCCTTTTAAAAACATATTTTCTGATACAGGGCATCTATTCTGAAGAATTACTTTCTGTAAGGAAAGTAAGTTGAGATATTTAACTCCTCGGGGTTCATAAATGGCCTTTCTGCTAAACATTTATCCTAATCTTTTATGTTACTGCTCCTTATTTTTTTCTCTCCATACTTTCCTTTTTTTACTATTATGGTCTATCTGCTCCAGTTAAGCAATTTTTTACTATAGAAAAAAGGCGGCTGTGAGGAAAGAACCTAAACCTCTATTACTTTTTCCCAGTTACTCCCACTTATCTGAGATGAGAAAGAGATGATAGAGGCAAACTGTCCCATAACATAGACACAAACATATGACCCAAAAGAAATTAAAAGCAACTGATCCATTCCTTTATGCTGCCATTTTCAGCAGGGGAAAAGAGATAATAAAACACTCTGGAGTTAGAATGTCAACCTGTGGTACTACTTGTGTGTGACAATTGAGACACAAGCTACAGGACATTTGGACCAAGCCTCAAATGGTAAAATAGTAATGAGCGTGAAGACAGATTTCACCAAAGGTCCCTGAGTCCAGGAATGCCGGCTTTCCTGACATAGGCTGCTTTGTTATTTGCCCAGGATTTCATCCAGTGTGGAAGGAGTTTTGAGCTTTGATTGCACTCTACCCTGAAGTGGTAGCTAGAACATCTACTCTGAATTTTACAAAGCACACAGTAAATTGCAGCAGGAAACTGTCTGGTGCAATTTACCTACCATTTAGATGTGTTCTTTTTCTCTCAAAATTCATTCCACATTCTACTCCTGAGAAGGATTTACTATATTCTGTCTCTAACCCAGATCTGCCTGGACAGTTCTGATCTAAGGACTTTTTCTTTGGATTTTCCTAACTGAAGAACCACATATATTAGAAGTCTAGATATAATGAGAACGGGTTGGTTTTTTGGTGGGTTTTTTTTCCCATTCCTCATCCTCATAAAAATTGTGGTCACAAAGCCTGATCCATCCTGTGCTGTTTCCTGTTCTCATTACAATCTTTGTCAGTGAAATGAGACATCAGAGAATTTTAATACCCAGTACAATCTCTGAAAGGCAGTAATATACTGTGTAACTCTGACCTTTTCAGTGTTCTATAATTTGATTGGCAGGAAGCCATTCTTGTTCTCTGTTACATTTCTGGCAATCTAAATCTCAAAAGAGAGGCTGTATGGCCAGCCAGTCAAAATGCAAAGTATGTCAGATGCAATGAGTAAGGCTCAGTAATAATATAATTTGCAGATTACATTAGACACCACTGAGAAATGAAATTCTTGTCACCAGTCAATTATTGTATGATAACAGTGTTGATAAACAGCCAAAAGAATAAAACAATTCACTTTTCTAAAAAAAGGGTCAAAAATGCTTTTTTCCTTTGGATATCGATGAAAAGGATGGTGTTACTAGGATCAATAAGGAGAGTGTAGTAATGTCCATATGGACAAAAGAGATATATAGCACAATATAATCTTTAACATTTTATAAATACTTTCCCAATTCCCTTTGACTGCCATTTTGATCATTCTTTCTTCTGACATAAAAGGAAAGTATGAAAAAAATAAAAAATTTTGTGAAAATTATTTGCAACAGAAAGAAAAGTAACTATTCTCTTGCTAATGATTATTACAGGAAACAAAGCTAATAAAGTCTAGGTCTAAAGACTTTGTATTCTCTGCCAGCACATCTTAGTTGGTATCCAGAACTTAAAAGAATGAAACATGGACAGAAATCTAGATGTCTAAAAGCTTGACATCTAAGCCTGAGCTAGTCCCTCCCATGTCCCTTTCTAATAAAGGTAACATTCACTTCAGCTCATCCTTGGACAGGTCAGATGCATTTCCTTCTAAAGGTAGATATTTGTATCCACTGATTACAAAATGAAGCCTAGAGTAACTAGCAAAGGCTTTCAAATTTAGCTTTCAGCAAGGTGAGTTAACTTTGTTTGACTGCCAGATGCCCACTCATCTTCTCTCTCACCCCCCTCCTCAACAGGATGGGGGAGAAAATAAGATGAAAAAGCTTGTGACAAGATAAAGACAGAGAGATCACTTACCAATTACTATCATGGGCAAAACAGACTTGACTTGGGGAAAATTAGTTTAATCCATTGTCAATTAAAATAGATTTTGAATATTGAGAAGTAAAGACAAAAACTAAAACACCTTCCACCCACTCCACCATTTTTCCAAGTTTCCAGGTTTGTTCCTGACTCCTCCATCTCCCCGCACCCTAGGCAATGCAACGGGGATGGGGAGTAGGGGTTTTCAGTCAGTCCATAACACTTCCTCTCTGCCGCTCCTTCCTCCTCACACTTTTGCCCTGCTCCAACGTGGATCTTTCCCATGGGCTGCCACATTTCAAGAACTGCTCCTGCCCAGGTCGTCTCCACAGGCTGCAATCCTTCCGGATAAACCTGATCCAGAGTGGGTTCTCCACCCACCTGTGGTGGGTTGACCCAGGCTGAACACCAGGTGCCCACCAAAGCTGCTCTGTCATTCCGCCTCCTCAGCTGGATGGGGGCGAGAAAATCTAACAAAAGGTTCATGGGTCGAGATACAGACAAGGAGAGATCACTCACCGGTTACTATCACAGGCAAAACAGACTCAACTTGGGGAAAAATTAATTTAATTTATTACCAAGCAAATCAGAGTCAAGTAATGAGAAATAAAACCAAATCTTAAAAACACCTCCCCCACCCATCCCTTCTTCCTGCACTTAACTTCACTCCCAATTTCTCCAACTCCTTCACCCCAGTGGTGCAGGGCGTCGGGGAATGGGGGTTGTGGTCAGTTCATCACATGGTGTCTCTGCCGCTCCTTCCTCCTCAGGGGGAGGACTCCTCACACTCGGCCCCTGCTCCAGCGCAGGGAGACAGTCCTCCATGAACTTCTCCAACGTGAGTCTTTCCCGGGGGCTGCAGTTCTTCACAAACTGCTGCAACGTGGGTCACTTCCACAGGGTGCAGACCTTCAGGAGCAGACTGCTCCAGCGTGGGTCCCCCACGGGGTCACAAGTCCTGCCAGCAAACCTGCTCCAGCGTGGGCTCCTCTCTTCATGGGACCACAGGTCCTGCCAGGAGCCTGCTCCAGTGTGGGCTTCCCATGGGGTCACAGCTGCCTTTGGGTGCCTCCATCTGCTCCAGCCTGGGGTTCTCCACAGGCTGCAGGTGGAATCTCTGCTCCACCATCAACCTCCGTGGGCTGCAGGGGGACAGCCTGCTTCACCATGGTCTTCACCACAGGCTGCAGAGGAATCTCTGCTCCAGCGTCTGCAGCACCTCCCCCTCCTTCTGCACTGACCTTGGTGTCTGCAGAGTTTCTCACATCTTCTCAGTCCTCTCTCTGGCTGCAATTGCTCTTCATGGTTGTTGGGGTTTCTCCCCCACCCCGCCCTTTGTAAATATGTTATCCCAGAGGCACTACCACCGTGGCTGATGGCCTTGGCCTTGGCCAGTGGCGGGAACAACTTGTAGCTGGCTGACATTGGCTATTGGACACAGGGGAAGCTTCTAGCAACTTCTCACAGAAGCCATCCATGTAGCGCCCCCGCTACCAAAACCTTGCCACACAAACCCAATACACCGCTGCAGTGCCAGTCAGGAGAACCTGCTCCAGCCTGGGCTTTCCATGAGCTGCAGTTTCTTTCAGGAAGTATCCACCTACTCTGGTGTGGTTCTCTGCAGGGAGATACCTGCTCCACTGCGGTGTCCTCCAGAAGCTGCAGGGGAATCTCTGCTCTGGCACCTGGAGCACCTCCACCCCTCCTACTACTCTGCCCTCGGTGTCTGCAGGGTTGTTTTTTATGCTTTTTTCCCCTCATTCGTCTCTCTTACGCTGCTGCACAGTGTTTTGCCCTGTGTTTTTTCACTGATGGGCTTAGCTTTGTCCTGTGGTGAATCTGTTGCAGAGACGGCTGGAACTGGCTGCATCCAGCCTGGTCAGCCCTTGGTCCCTTCTCACAGAGGCGACCTTTGAAGTACCCCCACTGCCAAAACATTAGCATGGACACCTAATACAAAACAGCAGATACACCACCTCAGACTCCAGAAAGAAATGGCCTTTAGCTCTGGACACTCAGAATTTTTATCCATATCTGTGTTTTAAAGCATAAGCTGTGGGTCATCCACTCATCTGCAGGATAACTTCAGATAGTGAACATACTATGATACATTATTGACTTAAAATATTGCTTTTCAAATAAGCTATATAGCTCCACCAGCATATGTTATTTTAGTGTTGTTTATCAATATTAATTGTGCTTTTCAGTTGTGGAAGAATCACATTAATCTTTTATGCAATTAGTTGTACCTACAGTAAAGACAAAAATCCTTCCAGACTTCTTAGACACAAAAAGCTGGAAGGCAGCTTTTCTTTGCTTATGAAGAAGTGTTAGAAGACAGTAAATATTCCCTTTCTCCTTCTCTTCTTTCCACGTTTTAATTATGTTTGTACCATGTTTCACTGAAGAAGGACAGTTCCCTGTACACAACTGCCAGACACCCACTGCAAACACCAATGACAAGGAAGGAGCCCAAGGCTCTATCCTTCTGTCCTGACAAGCATGCATGCTGTACCTCTCTGAGCGGTATTAATGTGCATAGCCCCAGTGCCTACATGTTGGGTTTTATACTAGTAGAATCTGACAATGGTAATGCTGGAGAAAGCTGAAAGCTGCCTGTCTTCTTGCCTTTGTGAAATGGGCAATGACTTATCTCACCGATACCAGTGGATCCCCTTGTCAGGCCGGTTAAACAGAGGAAGCATTTAAAACAACATAGAAGTGGAAAGTAGCTGAAAAAATTGAAGTCACTGTCCCAAACAGGAGTTCAGTAAAACATCTGAGAACAAATTCAGCATAAATTCCCAGGAGGTGTATAAGATATGTGGAAGCTGCATTACTTGTATTCTACCCATGCAACGGTGTGAGCTTGTATGTGAAACAACGCAAAAGGCAACAGGGAGTCAGAAGAAATGAAAGATTAATGGGGGTCAAACCAACCGTGGACAAGTGCTTGTACTGACTGAAAAGGCTGGTTAGAAAACTGAGAAGGGGCAAATTGTTTCCTCTGGCTTGATAAGGCCATTTGACTTGCTCATGAAAATCAACAAGACTAAACACACAATAGCTAAGCTCCATCAGTAATTTCTCTTAGCAATGTAAACAACCTGTAAGCCTCAGAATATTGCCTACCTGCTCAAGGAAAAAAATCCTAAAACTCAAAAAATCCAAACAAACCAAAAACACACCACAGGTTTATTTAGGTTATTTAAAAAAAAAAAAAAATAGTATGCTATGACTTTCTCCAAAATTATTTTGAATATTTTTTTGTACAAATAAGAAGCTGTACATGTCCTTCAAAATGCTGCTTTCTCCATTGCTAAGAATTTTTTGCTGCTGCAGTCACTGCTATATATTCCCTTTCCTCCCCTGCACTCTGAAAATCTGTGTGCTATAAGCTAGGGGAAAAAAAAAAATCATTCGACATATCTTCAAAGAAAATTTGCCTTGCTGATAGTCTGGTAGGGGGAAAGCCTGTTTCTAATCAAAAAATAGCTCAAAAATCTAAAATATTAGAATTAATCTGACTTTGAAATTAACATGATAATGAGACTGACTTAATCCTGATTTGCTTAAATTCGTTTCATCATTTCAGTCAGCTAGAAAACACTTTCTTGTTCTCTCCAACATACAAAATAGAAATCACATATTTTTCTGAAGCACTAATTGCTAAAGAATCTGCAAAAACCTCTTTTTGAGTAATACCAACAGCATAACAGACATATTCCTCATACAAAGGGGACCTTCTTCATCTACTGCATTTATAAAATATTGTTACGTTGTACTTAAAGGGAGCTGGGTGAAAGACCACAATGCTGTTACTGTTTCTTGTATTACATGCAAAGCAAAAATTACAAGTGATCAGTGAAATGATACAGCAGGAAAAAAAAACATGCAAATGCAAAATTAACCAATTTAGAAGTTGTAGCTGTGTGCTTCTGCTTTTGACCATTTTTTCTTTTGCTTTACCCTGCTGCATTAAGTTTGCTTTTCTTATCTCATATGGAAAGACCATGTAAAGATTCTCCTCACCTTTGACGCTTTCAACTTCTTCACCCCATAATTTTCCTTATGTCATTTAGCTCCTACTCATGGCTCCTGCAACTTCTGTGTTAGTGAAACCACAGAGCACGACAAGAACATGACAGTGGGTGTCTGTGCCCAAAGTGTCTGTGGCCTCTCAAAGTGCGGTAAATGTCAGCAAACACCAAAGCATATAATTATTTAATCAGGAATTAACAATCTGGATAATATGGACTTGACATTTCCTACATTAAAAGTATTCAACCAGAGGAGACTTTAAGGACTAGGAAAGGAAACAATCAGTAGCAGCTCTCAGCTTCTTTAACAGGAGACAGATTAACAAATACGTCCCAGAATCTGAGGTTTAAGATTTTTCTTATTTCCATTTAAAATATGATGACCCTTATTAAAAGCATAGGAGAAGTTTCTTTTCTTTGTCTTTTCCTCCTTTCTTTTCTTCCTTTGTCTGATACTTTCTTTTCACGGCTATGGGCTTAGAGTCAGAAAATCAGGGGAAAAAAATCTCTTTTTTTTTTTCTTCATTAATAAGGGACAAGGTGGTTTAGACTGATGCATGGGAAATGCCGTATTATATAAGATGTTTGATAGCCATTAGATAATACCATGTATTTATCTGTTGCTTGGTGATTAAATAGTTTATTTTCTTTTCTTGGCCTCTGTCTCAATTACACAGGAGATGCTTATTAGCTTATCAGTTAAATATACTTGTTGGCTTTTACCTACAACTGGTATAGTTACTTTTATTTAAAAGTTCACTATATTTCTTCTATGCTATGTCTTTCAATACTGAGAGCAAGAAACCATCTTTTTTCCTCAGTTTCTAGAGGGAAATGCCTGAAAGATCACACTGCTGCAGAATGCAATAAAAGAACCTGAAAAATCTTTTATAATGGAGGTATAGTGGTATGAATGGAATCATCATACATCTTCGTGTCAGAACATCTGCACTTTTCACTGACACAAAGACCTCTCCATTAGCTGAGGGCCCTTTACCCACTGGAGCCATTTGAATTCATTCTTTGATCCTTAAAAAACCTCAGTGTTTGACATATTAATACTATTCTGGTTCCTGGAGAATATCACAAACAAAACCTTTTGTTTTGAAAAAAAAAAAAAAGGATTATGACACTGGTCTAGAGACAAGAGCAAAATGACCTATTTTCTGTGATTTTCTACAGCTAGAATTAGACAGTGATTTATTTTTTGTGATTTTTCTTCCCCCCCCCAAAAAAAAAGAAAGAGTTATTACTGGAAATATATACTAGGAAAAATCTGTAGTCCAGCTATAACCTTCTTCTAAGGGGTTCAGAGAACCTTTTAAAGTCTGAGTGAAATTGAGAGGCATTTTGCAAGATGAAAAACCCCTTGATATTTGCAAATGCTGCATAGATATCAACAACTGTCAAATCAACAGTTGATTTGAAAAAGAAAAAAAAGGTTTTCAAAAGTTTCTTGGGTACTTTAGTACAGTGATCAGTTCCAGTATTTTGGAAAATTTATATCATGCATCTCATCTCATCTCAGTATTTTAAGTTTATAGGTCTCATGGGTTCATTTAGGAATAAGCCCATAAAAGTTAGACTTTTATATGTCTTATCAAGGATGTTACAGCATATAATATTAGTACTGAAATTTAATGCCAACATGAAGGGTGGCCAAACAAGCTAAATTTAACTGAAGAAACCTGAAGAAATTCAGGGCAAGAAACTGAATTTAAGAAACAGGTCAGCACACATTTGCACCTGTGAGGGAGTACCTCGGCATCAGATACTCTGATAAATGCAGAAAATGCTTCAGAAAATCAGGCTTTTACCTGGAGTGAAGGAGCTTGGAATCACACAAGGTTGTTTGGATCAATACCTTTTAGGGATCTGAGTTATTTCATGCTTTTTCAAGGAACTGTAATCTCTGTTTCCATGCTACTTAATGCTTTTCTTTCTCCACAGATACTTCTGATTTGCTATTTTGCAATACAAGTTACAACTCAGCTATACAGAGACATCAGTGAAATTAAAAAATAAGTAAAGCACCAAACAAGATAAAGCATGAAACATGCTGGATGCTTGGTGTGGTTGTTATCCTCCATAGAAACTGTGTTGGACTTGGAGGTCCTTTCAAGTGGAAAAGTCATAACAGTACGTAGTCACACACTCTAGTACTTTACAGTTATCGGGCTAACATACCCAGCTTTAAAATATGTTGATTGTTTTATACACTTTCCCACATTGTGTTTTGATACTTTTAATTGTATCAAATTGCATCAATTGTGAATGGGAGATGGAAAGGAATACCAGAAAAAAAAAAAAAAAAAAAGAAAGAAAAAAGGAACAAAGTCAGAATAGAAAACATTAAAGGTAAGAAAATCAGGAAGAAGAAAAATGATGAATACTTTCGGGACTGATTCTAATTATCTTCAAGTCAGTCATAAACTTGAGAATGAATTTAGCAGGAACCAGATCAGGTAAATGACTGATTCTGAGTTCACTGGAATTTTTTAGTTCTCTGTAAGCACTAACAGGCTACTAACCTTGGGCTGTCGAATTGCTGTAGCTTTATATGTTTCAAAAAACTCAAAACCACTTACTGTTCTCTGAGGATTTGACCTATTGTTTAGAAATTCCACAGTTACAGAATTAAAGACGATGGAAAAACAAACAGAAAAACCTGAATCACTCTGAGTTTCCACTATGTCACTGAGCTGTCGCTTTGAAAATCCCAGGCAGAATGAGACAAATAAGCTTAGCGAGGGATCCCTGTGGAGCACTCTGCCTAGCAACAATAGTCATGCAAAATGCATTTCTGCATCCTCTTCTTGTTCATGTAGCTACCCCTGGTTTAGATACATGCAAATACTACAGGCAGAGTAATTTTTGAGTCAATTGGTATTTGTAAAGATGCACATGAGAAAAAAAGTTATGCAATACTCTGTTTTCTGATTGACCACACTTTGAAAAAAAGTTCATGTCACTCTGTACATTGGAATTGTCTCTATTTTTTAATAGTACCATAATAGTAGCTTATATTTTTTTATTCTGTTACAAGCTTTAAATATTAGAAAATTAATACCTTTTGTTATGCTTCTTTAGGAGTAGTTTCAGGTTAAAGGTCAAGCTTCGGACCAGCTGAGGTCCCACCTATGCTTCTTGCACATCATTTATTTTTCCTATGATGATAGGGATAAGTTGCTATGGCATTTGTTTCTTTCAGTTTAATCAACCTTAAAATATAAATAAATGCCCTCTCTGTTGTATCTTAATTCAGGGCATATTGGAGTACTTAGATCTTACAGCCAGTGTATGTATGGTAAGGAGAGCCAGTTGCATCCAAAGTGGCTGAAAGTGATTAGATAGCAAAAATCAAATGAAAAAATATCAGAGATGGTAAGAGTATGAAACTGAGTCCATTCTGGGCTAAAAGTTTCCAGAATGCAGTAACTGAGAATTCACGTTCAGTGAAAGGCTGTTTCTCTTATTCAAATTCTTGATCTATTTGTTATCCAAAACATGTAGGAATAAGTTCTACAAAGTTACCACGTATCATGTGAAAAAACTGCTCATTTTCTTTAAAAATTATATTTGGTAATTCAATTCACTGCTCTTATTTTTTTTAGAAGAAAAGGAATAATTCCCTAGTTGCATCTGCATGTCATTCATGGTTTTGTATGGAGAACATTTTTTCAAGTTTAAAAATCTTATTTGGTCTTCTATGTCTCTGATCTCTTGTAGCATACCTCAGAACATTTTTTGCTTCCACTATTGCTGCATTTTCTTGAGATGGTTTGACCTGAACTACGAACAATATTAAAGTGACACCATGGATTTAGACACTGGCATAATTACATTTCCTGTTTTGTTTTCATTTCCATTCCTAATATTTCTTAGCTGATCTTTTTTTCATGTATTGACAGGCTTTATCTCCTTTTTGACAGAGCCATGTCATGTCTGCTACATTCAGGAAAGTACGCCTATCTAAAACACGAGTAGCTTTCCGGAGTGGCAGCTTATTCTCACATCATAACACTCAAGTCCCAGTAACATCTGCTGTACACACTTGGGTGCACTCAGCTGTGGTTTCTTCATGATGCTTTTTAATAACCTGTGATCTGCCTGCACAAATATCCTGTGCCCAAAGGCGAGGAAAGTAGAATTATTCCATTTTGAAAAATGCAACCAGGAGCTACTTTCCTGAAGGTTATCTGTCCTTGTTTGTATCTGGAAAATGTTACCATCTCTATTTTTCTAAATGCTGCTCTTCAAAGTCCTTAAAAAGCAGTATAGTATGATTACATTGTAGGCTACTGCACTGGAATATAGTAAGTACTTCAGGATCAGTGACTCACATATGTATTTCATTACTTCATTGAATTCCTGATTCTCAGTTCCTGATTTTCAGTTATTCCCGTGCTGCATCCTTTTTGTGTTACTTGCATATTCTCAGGCTTTTGATTGATTTTTGTAAAGTAAATTGCTGGCCTCTTCTCATATCCTGTGGCCTGGCTATATTTCTAATGACTTTCTGACTTTCAGTACCTTAGACATTTTTTCAGAATCAAAAGATGTCTGAAGAAGGCAGGTTTTTTCAGCTTCATTTTGACCTAAAATGTTTTCTGGAAAGCTGCTTCAGACAGTTGCATCTCCATACCATTGTTATGCATTGCCTCTTCTTTAATTTCTTTAAGTAAGAAAGAATATCATCTGTTATAATCAAGATGCTTGCACCTCCCTTCAAAGCCCAGTTTACTGTATGTCAGTAATGACTTGCAGGCTCTGTTCATATCCAAAGCCCTTTGTACCCAACAATACTTGCCAAGAGGCATGCGAAACATTGCCAGGCTGTTCCAATGACACTGATACTTTGCATGTAAAAATACATACAGTCAGCAGTTTAATCTGGTAAATCATGTAGAGTGCCCTCAATAGCTGGCAAAGATTAGTAATTCTTTTCCATTGCATTGTTGAGTGGGTTTGTATGAATTAATCTGAACATTTTCTCACAGTGCTAAATTCCTGTTTTTATCTATGCTAGTTGCAGTTAGGATATTGAAGTATTTTAATTTTTGCAGGTTTTTCAGTTTCTTTTGCATGATAGAAATCTTCATTTTGGATACGCCATTATGTATGTGGATACTTTATGTTTTGCTATAATTCTGTCTACAAACCCTAATGAGTGTTTTCCTTCCTTACCCATTCTGAGGATACGTTCAAATTATCCTCTGGTCATATGTATATATTGCACTGCTTTGCTGCCCAGCAACTATATCTCAGAGTAAAACATTCTTGTGTGCATTTTTTACTTTTCTGCCCAGTGTCCTCACTATTAGAGTCATTACGAGATGAAATTATGGGGAAGTTGCAACACTAAGATATGAGATGGTTTAGTTTCATTTTACCGAGTGATTGGACTATTGCTTTTTCTCAGTCTGTTGTATCTACAATTACACCATAGGCACTGCACCAGAAAGCTCATGTTCTTTGTCCTTTCTCTGGTTTTCTTTTGCCTAACCCCGCATATACTGCTGCAGTAGCAACAATTGTTTGAGTCTTTCCTTAAACAAATCTGCTGTCTTTACAAGTTGAATGACTTTCTCTGTGGAGCCTTCACATAATCTATCTTTAGAGCCTCTATTCTACTTCAATAACTGCCACACAGTCATGCCTTTAGGTTTAGTTTCCCAGCTGTGTCTGTTTGCTTCATTACCATTACTCCTTTTTTTTCTCCCCTACCTTCTAAACATATTTTTTTCCTTTCTGTGAGTCCTGGTAGTCTGAGTGCTACCACTACTTCTCATTAATCACACGAGATTCCATGGATACATCCACAAGATATAAGCTAGCTCCAAATATTCAATTTTGCCTACATGAAAAAAACGTAGCAGCTGTGGAAGTACTAGTTCAGATTATCACTTCTCCCAAGCCATTGCCTTGTTTTTCAGCGAGATTACTGATTACTCAGTTGAAGTAAAGCACTGCACTGACTCAGTTGTAGCATATATAGTTATGGAACCAGCTGAGGTGTAACTCATTTAAATGTCTCAAAATAGCCCTATATTACCTGTAGCAGATATTACCTACATTTCTAAAACTAAATAGGTTTTATTTAAAACAAACAAACAAAAAATCCTAAGGAGAGAGTGTAAACCATGCAAATAACATCCAAGCCACAGTGGGTAGTATAGATAATTTTAGAAAAGTAAAGCGAGAGGTGAAGTAATGATATACTTTGACTCATAGTAAAGAAATATCAGCGTATCACTTGGGGCCGAGAAGAATGGACTTATTTGTCCTTATTTGAATATGAGCTTTCATTAGACATATGGCTGGACTTTTTAAAAATCATATGATTTAAATCACATTAATAAAAATATGTTAAAATAGATCACTATTCAATGAGAAAAGTATTTTAAAAATGCTCCAGTCTGTTCCCTATTCTATGCCTTCATTCCCATGTTAAACCCATTTTATTGTTTTCCAGTGAATTCAAAAATCTTGACTATCGAATTGAAACAATAAGCAGAGTCATGTATACAAAAATATAGAAATTGCTGTACACAGCAACTCGAAATATCTAGCTCATAGTATGGGGTCTCTGTTTTTTGTTTCCTTACAACTTCCACCACTTTTTTTTTCCAAGGAATTGCTTAAGTAAAATGTAACAGAATAGCAAGAATGTTTCCAAAATGTACAGTACTTAATTAAAAACAGGCAAGTCCTGCAGCATTTAGGCTGGAAGTCAAGATGATTCCATGTTCCAGTTTGAGCCATGGCACTGACTGACTTTGGACAACTTTGTTGACTTTTTCTCCTTGTTCCTTATTCAGCTCAGCTGCACAGCTGAGTAAAAAGCAAGTCACAGTGACAGCCAGCTGCTGTGCCTGACCCATACTCTGGGGAAATAGATTGAAAAGGAATAGGGAGGGATCAGAACACAGTAAACCACCTACCATTTCAAAACCGACAATTGCAGGTAGCAAAGAAGTGTCTAAATAATGTGCACAATCTGAAAGTGCTTAGTGGGCATCACCAAGATTTTTCTTGTTTAGCGGGTTTTAAATCTCAACAAAAACCACTGTTGCTGACATTGTCTTGTGAGGTGAGAAAACATCGTTTAATACCTGGCACTTGGATTCTACCTTCTGTACATCCTCTTTCCTACTTATGATAATCAACATGTTTTATTTAAAACTGTGCCAGGGCAACATTCAACACCGCTAGTGCTTGGCAACCTATGAGTAGTCAATGAGCTATGAGCAGTAAAAGTCTGTAACAATGTAAAACCCTGCTGCAGTTTCCGCTGTCTCTCTAATCAGAATGGATTTAAACACTGTGAGTGAGACGAGTTTCAGTGCTCCATCACTGAGCAACGGCAGGATTGAGACTTACTGGTACAGCAGTGTGGAGAGAACAGTATTGCTGCTATCTCTTTTATAGCAGACACCATTTCAACCTTGATAACATATTCATCATCAGATCGGCCTCACGAACAGTGATAGTTGTGTGTGTTTTGGGATTAATACTTCCTATTCTGGGTTTTGTGCAGAATGAGGAGGAAGTGTAGCCTGCTGTTTCAGATTTTGTAAATAGAGATGACTTCAAGCAAGTAAAAATTTAGAGTTAGGTACCTAAAATTATGTATCTGAATTAGTGGTTAATAAATGACTACACTGTGTGCTGTTGTGTTGCTCCAAGAGAACGTAAAAGCCCTAAATTTGTTACAAAAAGCAAGAAATCTGGAGGGGGGTGGTGTTTTACCTGGTACAGTTTATTTCGCGGTCCATGATGAGTCTGTTTAGTAAAGAGAACAACCATAAGGTCCCCCTGAATGAAAGGCAGTAGGCAGTCTCTCTCATAGCGTGCCTTGCAAATGTTCCCAGATTTCACGCTCCTTTCAGTCTTTGGCTTAGTCACCAACGACAGGTCACAACTGTAAGGATAGCAACACTTAGCTTGGTCCCTAGATCAATCATCAGTTTGTTTTCACTGCCACAGGTGCTAGCAGTGTAATTCTGGGACTGTGCCACAACCACAAAATGTTTGTTTTTTCAAAGTAATTTCTGGACTAACTGAAGCTAAGTAATGCACCCTTTATCTCAACCTGCTTTGTAGCACTAAACATAATTGTGAACAGTTTATTGCGGAATTATTAGTCTTACACACTTAAGACAGCAGAAGACAACATACTGCTATAAGGCATCTTGCCAGACACTGGTAATTTAAATGCTGTGATGCCAACACATTTTAAAACAGCTAGCACATGCTTCAAGTGCCATTGTTATCTAACTCTTATTTGATATCTTATAACTGGCAAACACTGAGGTACAGAACAGAACTCTGCACCATACAAATGCAGCTGAAAATACAACACAGCCCAAGTATTGCCATTTCAGAATGAGCTATGAACCTGATTTATTAAACATACTTTATCAATGTTACACCAGGGATGGAGTGATTACAGAGCCCTTTACGTTGTAAGAATGTATAATTGTGATTCCTCCTTAAGAAGAAGGAGGATTTTTTACAAAATGCTTTGTATTTTTCAGTATGCTGGGCTGTGTAGAACTGATAATGAGTTGAAAATTAAGACTGTCAGCAGTATATTTACAAATGAGCAAATAAACCAGTCAAATCCAGAAGCTATAATGAGCTTTTTGTTTGCATCCTTCTGGGAGGGAGAAGGGCTGAGTTGGGGTGTTTGGGGTTTTGTTCCCTTGTTTGGGAGGAGGGGCAAGGAAGAGAAGCTCATGGGGGAAGGGAATCGACCAGGTCATTACCGCTTTAGAAAGCATCCCTAGAAGTGCTGTGACAGAAATTCTAAAGATACACTTTACCATTATCTTGCAGTTTAAACTACTATAATAAACCATAAATATTCAACAGTGAGAAATCTAAAGCCCTTCATCAGTATAAACTCCCAATGAACTCAGTGGTGATTCTGCCTGTGTGATGACAGAGTATGACACACCCCTCTCTGAAGGTGGCCAACACAAAGTTTATGCAGAACTAAAATCTGTCATATATTCTGTTTTGAGGGGTTATGTCCAATTTAGGTGATGAATTTTTATTTTTTTTTTTTTAAAATCTCAACTTGAAAACTGCAGGATTTTCTCAGAAACGATACTTACCTCTCTTATCATAGTAATCATTACCTTTTCTAGGGTTTTTAGCTAGTATTACAAGCATTGCACCACATACGTCTCACTTTACCAGTGACAGCAGTCTACTTAGACATAACTGGCTAATTTAGCTTTTAAATCACCTGGGTTATGTTAATGTAAAACAGGTAGGAGAACACTAATTTTGATAGGATAGTTATATGAATGAACAGTGAAAGATTTCACCCATTCATGAATTAATAATAATAAAATGCAAATCAGTTTTACAGACACAACTAAAACAAGACAAATGTTCTTGGCATTAAACACAGATGTCCAACTACTTTATGAGAAAAAAAGTCTTTAAATTTTTTTAGATCCATTTGCAAATGTGAATTATGTTATCACTCATTTTCATTATTTTCAGTTTTTAGCTACTCAAATATTTATCAAAAATTTTCTTTGATGATTAGCAGCATGTTCTACTGAGGCCCTATTTTGGCTCCCTTATTCTCAGTAACTGGATATATTCTCCATGTGTGCTTTACCTGCATTGAGCTGGACATCTTAAAGAGCAAGATGCTATTCAATGAAAGGATGCCAGAGCATGTCTCAAAATGCTCATGTAATTGGGCATTTAGTCATAGTTTAGCAGAAAACATTTTTCAGAGAGATGCTAAATAATCAAGCAACTCACATTTTACACTGTTTTAGTTATCTCAGATGCAGATAGCATTAGTCTGAGTGAGGGTGGGGTATTAGTAGGAGATGACAACTAAATATCTGAGGTAAGTAAAACCAAAAACCATCCACCTACAAAGGGTAAGAACATTAGGCCTGGACTAATGAAGAAACAATATCTGCCTTTTGATTCAGCCTGTAAATGTTTAATAGATATTATCAGGGAGATAGGTAGAAGCAATGTGGTAACAAACGTGAACGGGAAATCTGAACTGAATCTGAACTGATCTGAACTGGACAGATGAGCAGACCAAAAGCTTTTGATAGCAGTAGCAGGTGAAGTTTATTTTTGTTTTTAAAGATATGGAAGAACCACATAGGGTGCTGTATAAGGGGAACAATTAAATAAGAATGTTCAAAGAACACTATGAAAAAAATGAAAGAAGATTTCAGAATTGAATCAATGTGGAATGGTCACTAGAGAGAGGAAGACATGGAAAAGTAATGTCAACAAGAAAATATTTGCACCAAAAAGTCAGACAAATAATGTAGCAAAGATCTTAACTAATGTTCTACCCTATTTTCAGATGTTGATATGCAGGGAAAAAAGCAAAATCCAGTGAGCAAAATTATCTTTGTGAGCATCTGCTCACACTTACCTACTTAATAATTCTAAATGCACAAACTAGAGAGATGTCCAACTTGAGTATATAACAGATGTGTAAGTGCATCTGGGAATCAATACATTATGTTCACAGAATCATCATTTTACATCCCACAATAAAATTTTTTAATCTGCTCTTATTTAGTGCTTCAGCTGCTGTCATATATGTTATAATCGTAGGGTGAGAGATACCCAAGTGTAGTGATCAACATTAAATAAGTTTGTTAAAATATATAGGGGGTTTCTCATCTTTTATATCAGTGTGCATCTTTGTAGAAATGACAAATCAAAAAATTACATTAGAAATATTACAAGAAAGAAATTAACAAGAAGATAGAAAAAATAAACAACGTTTGGAGAGAAGTCTAATACATTCAAAATTCAAGATTGAAATGGATTAAAGTGATAGCTGGACGTTAGATCCTCATGAGGCTCTTAGTGCTTTGATGAAAATATGATCCCCCAGTCCCTTGCAGCTTAAGTACTCTACAGTGAAGAACAATGTTCATATTTTCTTCTTCAGTCCACTATAAATTTGATAATCTCTGAACATTTGGGTTTGTTTCCAAAGTAATATCTATAATAAGATGCAAATGGAATAATAGTGTACTGATTGACTAGATAAAGACATATGACAAAGCATATGGTTGGTGTAATATTAGTGTATCACACCAGAATTATTACACCATGGATAAATTTGACCCACTGCATTCAAAAAAATAAAATAAATAAATAAATAATGATGGAACTTTCTGTCGCTCATTCAGCCAGAACAGCATATTCATGTTTTTCTTATTGAACACCTTCTGAAATTGACATTGTAAAAGTATAGAGAACTCATACAATGGAGATCATCATTGACAAAAAACGTTACCAACTTTTCAGTAGAGCATGTAGAAATAAGCATGCTGGCGCATACTTCATACATTTACTTTGAGGCAAACGCCACAACAGAGTTCACAATTGCACAGAGGTCACACTTTTCATCTGAGGCCTCGATTCAACAGCTCAAAGTTGTGAGCACTTTGTATGGCTATCCTTCTGAATTCAAATGGAATTTGGGAATCAGGTACATTTCCAGCTTTTATTTCAACATACATAAGATGAGTTACTTTGAGATTCTGCTTCTGAGTCCCTTAAATATGCTTTTGCAGCATACCATGATTTAGAGGAGCTACAAAATATGAAATAAAGCTGCTTATGGCATCAGTGTAAGTCAGCCTGCAAGCATAAAAGATATTGTAATTTATAACCTTTCAATCCTTTTTTTAATTTATTAATTTATTTCTGTGCACACCTATTTTTGTATCCTCAGATGAATAAATACATGCACATACTAGTATACTTGAAGCTTTCTGAAGCTTATTAACAGGATTTGTAGCCAAGCATCTCTGTTGCTTGCTACTGAAGAAGAGAATGCTGAATTTATATATGTTCAAAGGAGAAGACACACATATAAATCCTTCGTTTTCGTCCTGTGCAGATATTAGCAGTAGAAGAGATTTTTCTAGGGATGCATCTCATCACTATTAATATTCTCTGTTACACTATAAAATTATAAATAGTTTCCTTGATGTTATACAGAAAGGGAGATTTTTTTAATTATTATTTATTTATTTTTTGTGTGTGTGGAAACTTTGCCATTGAATCAAGTTTCAAACTGTTTACACTGAAGAAGTCATCCTTCTCTTACTGGACAGTCTTGCGACGAAGCGAGAATTTAAGCTACAGCTGTAGCGCAGCAGGTTATCAGGGTTGTGCCTTTGTGTACACCCAGTGCACGTCACTATTAATTGCCTGGATGATCTAGGAGCTCCCCGCTTTGTCTGCACAGAAGAGCCAACAAACTGGTCTGAGACAAAGGACTCACCTGCAGCACTGTGAGATTCAGACAATCCCAAAGATTCCCCAGGCAGCTTCTGCTGCACTTGAACCAACTGACAGGTAGTATTTGTGTGTTTGATGTGTTGATTAACCCCCTGGGTGGAGAATGTGGCCAGAGACTGCCACAGGCTGTTCCTGCTGTAAAATTGATGAAAATTGTATATAAATAAGAACCTTGTAAATAGTCAGTAGAAATTGTTCTTGCAGATGCAAAAATGTTCACATAAGACAATCTTTTGCAAATAGATGAGATGATAGTTTAGAAATGTTTTGTACATAGTTTAATACAATTAATAGAAATGAATCATGCACGTGCTAAGGTTGGCCGTGTGGGACCACGGCCCTGCTGGATATAAGAACTGAGCAGATCGGTGGTTTGAGGAGCCCCTCTCCAATCCAGCTGGATGTCGTTGCAAGGACTCTTACAAGAAAGACTCCTGTCACCCTCTGGACTGTGACCAACCATCCTGTCACAGAGATTCAATTCCCTAAGCAAGCATTACACTCTTTAAAAGATCCCACCAAATTAACTTTTTGGGGTTTTGTTGGGTTGGTATTTTAATAGATATTCTGACCATGAGTGCAACAGTATTCAATTATATGTGTGTGCAAAATGCAAAAAAACCCCCCCTCAAACAGCATAGACATGCAAATCCTTGTATAACCTTTTCTTACGCCAGCACATTTTCCACTTCGCTTCCCACCTGTGCTCAAAGGAGTAACTAGTGTTAAAGTAAATGGCAAACAGTGGACAGCAGATAAAAGTGTGAAAGTAGGCTCAGCCATCCTTAAAGTATAAGGTTTAACATAATCTTAAGAAAGAAAGAGCTGCACTTCTCTTATTCCTTATTTTTACAAGGGAAATTAGTGACCATCTGTGCGTTGGAATTAGCAGATTTTTTGCAGTGAACTCTATATGAATAGCTAGCTCTATCACAGTTCTTTGTGATTATTCCTTTAGGAAGATAATACAGATAAAAAAATCAGCAGAGTCTTCTGTAGGAGCTATTTCAAACAAAGTTCAGTGAAATAACAAGCAGTCGTCCAGGAAAACTATCCATAAATTTCTGGAACAAGTTACAATCTTTATTCAAGATCTAGTCACACATCAATGTGAAGTTGAAAAATTACACCAGTCTTATGCAAAAAGGATATCTTTCTTCAAGAAATAGTATGATAAAATCACCGTGTCACGAAATTATCCACTGGTAAATTCATTGCATCTATTTCTTATTCCTTCTGTTTTTCCTTTGTAAAACCTTAATAGTATACAAAAGCAGTATTTGAGACTCCATATTTTTTATTTAATATTGTATGTTGGCCTGTATTTTCTTCCACTGAGAAAATTCCAGTAAAACTAATGGATTTGAATGGATACAGTAAGTTCATAACATGGCCTTATCTGTCGTAGGCTGCAGTTTTAAATATGCAGTCCAAGAGCTGTAAAATTTCTCTTTTCCTGTAGGAAATTTTCAGTCTGAACAGTCCAAAGTAAAGCTTAGAGGTTTTTGCTCTTGCAGGGCAGCTGGAATTTTTTGGTCCTGGTACAGTATATCCTAAGGAAAAAGCTTATAGCTGTCAAGCCTTTTATCCTAAAATTTCTGTGCTGAATTTGAAAAGTACTTTCCATTTTGTGAGCGCAGCTGTGGGCAAAGAGGACCCAAAACTTGTGGTTTGCAATGGTTTTATCTTTATATCAAAAAGAGAGTAAATGAAAGCTATTGAGCCGGAAACTGAATTACTAATTTAAAAAATGAGATGTGGGGAGCGAGAGCTGTTCCAGTTCAATATCCTGATCGTAAAATGAAAGGGAATACTTCAGGGATGAAATATGCTCAAACATACGCACAGGTGACAAACAGAAGCTTACAGTCACATTTAGACTTAAGTTAATAATTCACACTTGAACTATTCATCCTCTATTTTGCTTTCTAAGTACCTATGAAAGGCATGATATGCTAGTCAAAGGAGCTTATCATTACCACTTATACACCATTTGTTGTCCAGCTCCTGTTGGCACCGAGGTGATCATCCTCATAACAGCTTGGTATTCAATAGTTCGGTGTATTTATATGTTACTCCATCAACAAAGTATCTTTCATTTTTTATTCTCTCTTTACTTGACTGAATTGATTTATTTTACTGAATGGGTGTAAGCATTTGGTACAATTTGTGGATTACATCATTTCTTTGCTATCTTCTGTCATTCAGGCCAGTTACTTTTTTTTTTCTTTTTTTTTTTATTAAACGCTTTATGTATGTCAGTGTGTTCCTTTCTTTCAAAATGTTATTTCCCTGTCTACAGGGTCTTTGCTTAGACTTTACAGGCAAGTATTTCTTTGTAATTCAGACTTGCAGAATCATTTTGTTTGCCCTCTACTGTACCTTTTCAGTCTCAACAATGTACTTCTTATATTGAGAAGAATAAAATTGCATGTGATAAAAAAATCAATTCAATTTTTAAACCATTATCTGGGGACCAACATAAAGTGCATTATTAGCAGTGCATTTTTTCTTTGAAGCCAACATCAGTTGTGAGATGAATTCAGGTGTCCCTGACTGCAATAAAAGTAAATGGAGTATAATGGGCCAAGGTGTTATACAGTACAAGGCTTTTCAAGTAAAATTTTGTCTCACAGTCAAGTGAGCCTGACACGTTACCATGGACGTAAGTATATGTAAGATTTACAGTCAATGCAAGCCCTAGCAAGAGATTGGAGGTCAAACCAAGAAAATCTGTGCAAAATTGAAGTAATTCATTAGATATCTATTGCAGGCACCAGCTGGAGCCATGTGTCATCATTAATAGTAGGTTTTAAAGGAGCCATGTATATCCAGGGTGTTTCACAGAACAAATTAAGTCAGAAAAGTTTCATTTCTAAGATTATTCTGTGGCTTCAGTTATGTAGTTCCTTGGAGTTGAAATTTAAGTTTGTGCTTAATCTTAAACATTTTGCTGCATTAGAGTCAAGTAACATTTAGAATTGCAGAAAATGGTAACAACCTAAAAGAGAAGAGAAAAAGAGGATGAAGGAAAAGACAATGACATTATCCTACCACTGTTCTCATTTCATTTTCGTCCCTTACTATATACTGTAGTCTTATTGTTTCACTAAAATAGCAGTATTTATGTGGATGATGAATTAGTCCAATGAGAAAGATTGGGTCACTTCAGCTTTACCCTTCTCTGCTAGCTGAAGAAATTGATGGCTGCAGTCCAACATACACTGATGTAATTCATTTGTATCTTAAAAAGAATCTTCAGTATGACCCCCACCGTTGGGTTTTTTTTATTATTTTTTATTTGAGACAACAGTACCATTAGATGGCACTCTGGGTAAAGTTGAAAGATTACTTTGTAAAGCTGTTGCAACTCAAGTACTTAATCAAAGCATAGTGAAAGAGAAAATAGCAAATATGTCATCAAATGAAAAGATATTCATATTCATTATACTTTCAACAGTCTATAATGAATGTCAAAGAACTATTTAGATATTACATTTGAGAGTAACATTTGCACCACTTTTATTTCTTCTTTTTTTTTTTTTTTTAGATGAGAGGTAATGAATGCTGCCTGTAAAAATATATTAATTTGTTCTTTTTTAATCTTTTTTTCAGCTTTCTATAGGAGATATTAAAGGCAAAACAAAGAATGTCCATATCTAATGATAAAAGACAAGTATCTCATACATGAGCTTTTTATGGTACTATTCACTGTTTGAAAAAGCAAGTTACCTCTTAGGCATGTGTGACCATCTCACACATATTTTATCTGAAAGTGAAAGCCTGAAAATTTTGACTGATATCGTTTGGCTCTCCTTTACTTTGTATGTGTAAGTATTACAGTGCAAAAACCCATGGTTTTCAAAGCATGTTCCAAGATGCTTTTTTTTTTTTTCTTGACAGAGGAAGTCTCCATATGTTAAAGAAGCATGAAAAATTTCTGAAACTGAAAGCAGTCAATTATTTAAGGGAAAAAAATTCTTCTCCTAGAACTTCTAGACAGGTCTATCTTTTCATCTGTGTCTACTGCTGCAGTCATCCTGCATCCTGGTAGACACAAACCCAGTAGAATGTTTAAACAACGATAAAAAAATAAATCTCTAAAAATTTGTCCTTTGACTCCAAAATTACCTTCAGCTAAACTGTGCAACCATGAAGCCAGTGGAACCTTGTGCAATTGCCAAGGTCCACTGATGTACAGCTGGGTGAAGCCTTTAATAATTAAATTATTACCTGCTTTGTTTCGTATGCAAATTTAGATTGCCACAGTAAGAAAACCTTACACTTCAGAGGTTTAATTCTACTTTCAAGCTGTACTTAATAACTTGTTTTCACCCAGTATTCCAAAATGTTCCAACAGCTGTAGATTTAATCTCTAGACACCTCTATCCTGACTAAAGCATCAAACATATTGCAAGCGAATGCTGTGAATTCTAAATTAGGCTTTTTATCATGAACACTAGCTAATATGCTTCACTCTGCTCTATGGTGTGAAGAAGAGCAAATGAAAGTTAAAGGGCTGGAAATGTCCTCCAATATGCATCTGGGGAGTAAAATATTCTCAGTATTCTTCTGCTGCTTCAACCATGTGAAGCTAAGTTACTAGAAAAGCACATTTTGAAGGCTGTCCAAATTTTTAGGGTCAAGCTGTCAAATAACTTGTCATGTGGACTTTTGTATGCTGAAGAGTTCCTTAGAAAACCTTTGATAATTGATGATGGGAGAGTGACACTGTCTCCTAAACATAAGATGAGGAAAAATTTAGCTTGAATATAGTATTAGTATCTACTTACAACTTGACATATAACACTAACACTTAATAGTACTGGAAGATTAATTGATATTTCAAAACTGGTCCCTGCATTTTATATCTTGTTTCCATCACCACTGTTGGTAAACAATTTCTTCTTCCCATCCACTGGTACATTCCACAAGAGCTCCCATTCTCCAGGAATGATGGTCTTGTTCGATATTTGACCACTCAGTGGATAAGGAATTGGCTGGATGATCGCACTCAAAGAGTTGTGGTCAATGGCTCAATGTCCAAGTGGAGAACGGTGACGAGTGGTGTTCCTCAGGGGTCGGTGCTGGGACCGGCACTGTTCAACATCTTTGTCAGCAACATGGACAACGGGATCGAGTGCACCCTCAGCAAGTTTGCCAACGACACCAAGCTGTGTGGTGTGGTCGACTCGCTGGAGGGAAGGGATGCCATCCAGAGGGACCTTGACAGGCTGGAGAGGTGGGCCCATGCGAACCGCATGAAGTTCAACAAGGCCAAGCGCAAGGTCCTGCATGTGGGTCGGTGCAATCCCAAGCACGACTATAGGCTGGGCAAGGAATGGATTGAAAGCAGCCCTGAGGAGAAGGACTTGGGGGTATTGATTGATGAGAAGCTCAAGATGAGCCGGCAGTGTGCGCTTGCAGCCCAGAAAGCCAACCGTGTCCTGGGCTGCATCAAAAGAGGTGTGACCAGCAGGTCGAGGGAGGTGATCCTGCCCCTCTACTCTGCTCTGGTGAGACCCCACCTGGAGTACTGCGTCCAGTTCTGGGGGCCCCAGTGCAAGAAACACATGGAGCTGTTGGAGAGAGTCCAGAGGAGGGCCACAAAGCTGATCAGAGGGCTGGAGCACCTCTCCTATGAGGACAGGCTGAGAGAGTTGGGGTTGTTCAGCCTGGAGAAAAGAAGGCTCCAGGGAGATCTGATTGCAGCCTTCCAGTACCTGAAGGGGCCTACAGGAAAGCTGGTGAGGGACTGTTTATCAGGGAGTGTAGTGACAGGACAAGGGGTAAGGGGTTTAAGCTGAAGGAGGGTCGATTTAGATTAGATGTTAGGAAGAAATTCTTTGCTGTGAGGGTGGTGAGGTGCTGGAACAGGTTGCCCAGAGAGGTTGTGGATGCCCGCTCCCTGGAAGTGTTCAAGGCCAGGTTGGATGAGGCTTTGGGCAATGTGGTCTAGTGGAGGGTGTCTCTGCCCATGGCAGGGGGGTTGGAACTAGATGATCTTTAAGGTCCCTTCCAACCCAAACCATTCTATGATTCCATGATATTTAGCCACAGGTTTGAAGCTGCCTTTCCTTCTGTGTTTAGTCTTCACAAATTATGCTCCACTCAATTTTCTGTACTGGGGGGAATTTCGTAATTCTGCCACCACTAGGGCACTACAGATTAGAACCAAGTCTTCAGTCATTCCCAGATGATACAGCTGATAGTGCTGTACTCCCTTTTTAAGTCTGTATTAAGAAAGTTAGGTAGTGAAGCAAACTAAAAAAAATAAAAAAGAAAAAGGAAAAAATATTTCGAGAGGAAAGTTTTCAAAATTGGAGAATTTTCATTCACCTCACGGAATTATTTTCTATCTCTTGGTTATAATCTAGTAAAATACATCTCCTCAGAGACTTATTCCTTCTTCTTCCTTTGCAATAGTCCCTTTGATGTCTTTCGTGCAGATCTCTTCTTATCTTGCCCTTGACTATTATCGGCACTGAAAGATTTGCTTAGAGGTAATTTTTCTTGAGCTATTAGTTTCTTTTTTATTGTTTATTCAACCAGTCAATTAAACTAAACCAATGTAGTCAATTCAGTAGACATTTCAGCAACTGGATCCAGAGTTTCCTTTGCAATAGGAAAAGTAGTCTCCAAATATATACAGATATTTTCTTGACACTTCAAAATTTCATCAATGGGTGAATGAACTAGCTGAACAGTTATCAGTGTAAATCTCTATGTTGTTTGGCTGCAAAATTCAACTTTGTGAAATATTAGTATTTTAAAAGATAAAATGAAAAGTGGCAACACAACAGCTTTTGGGTTTTTGCTTGGTTGGTTCATTTTCAAAATCACCTTTTCAGGTGCAGGAGAAATATGAATACAAAGATAGAGAAAATGGACAAAAATAGGATTTTATCTCTGTATCAGGACACAAAATTGTATGTTACACCTAGTTTCAGATAGAAAATTTGCAGTTGTTTTCCATTGTGGTTCACCTAGATGGGATAGCACAGAAAGCTAGAACACTATGAGCCAAATGTCTGCTACAGAAGATCCCAGAAGAAGGTGAACAGTAGAAAGTCAGCTACACTACACACTTTCATGAACGTATAACAGAAAGCAATGCTGACTTTCATGGACTATGCTGACTATGGCAAAAAGTAGTTATCCTTAAGTGTCAGACAAATGCCTCCTTAACCATGAAAATCTCTGAAGGTCTTTTACGTGGTGACTACCTTTTTTATGCATCTGATACAACTGCAGAGCCATCTGCCTTCATAGAACAAATAATACTGTGGTGTCATTATGTTCATATTTTTTCTTTATCCTTGTACTTGCACTCACAGTAGACAATATATGGCAATACAGAAAGATCTGGAAGAGGTCTAACAACAAGGCTTCCAGTGCCCTTAGCCCTTCTGCATCATCTCCCGCAACCCACTGAACGCATCAGTGACGACATCAAGAATGCTTTTCTACAAAAACTTAGGTGTATATTGGTACAAAGGCCAATTGGATGCTCTTAATACTTTGCACAAATGAAAATGCAGAGATACTAGCTAACTTCGGATTACGAAGAGTTTAAAATGGCCAATAGGAACCAGCTGGGTACCCTGCCTCTGTGTTCGGGGTATACAGCTGGAGTCTGTCTATAATGTATAATGCACGGCACAGTATTTTGCTCTACATACACTTTTAACTACTGACTGATGCTTCAAAAAAGATTATTTTCTGCTTTTCTTCTCCTTCCATTAATTCAAACTTCTTTACTCCTTTTTTCCATGCTGATGGACATATTGGAGGAATTCATTAATATGCTAAACAGTCCCCTCTAGGATGTTCAAAAAAAAGGGCAACATTTTATTATGTCTAATCATATGTAGTGAACTGCAAACTGACAAACTGTCTGGGGATGTCACAAATCTTTACACCTACACTGCACAGGAATTCAGATCTGTAGCTTTTTCCTGTGTCCTTTTAAAACCAGTGAATATAACAATGAGTTATCAGCACCCATTAAAGTAAATATATTCCATCGCTTTTCTCATACTCTTCAATGAAACTATAAAATGATTGTCAAGAGTTGATGGACATTTACTGCTTAACAATTCTTTCTTAGGCAGGTGACATAATCATTATTATTAAATACTGGTTACTATTGCAGAACTGTTGGTATTCTTATACAATAAACAGTATTTCTGTAGTACCTGTGAACAAACTTCCTCAAAAGCAAGAATTTTATCCCACACCGAAAGTCAGGGTTTTGAATACGCTTTCACGTTGTATCAGGAAAAACAAACAAAAAAGCCCACAAGAAAACAATAACAAATAAAAAAATCAACAAACAAAAAAACCCCTCTACAAAACAAAACATGAGAAAAATGAAAAGAAAAAAGTCTAAAATAACAAAAAGTCTAAGGAATTAATACACAAATGAGCAATGGGGCTACTACTGGTTGCTTACCATATGAGGCAGCTTCCTGTCTAACTGCTGCAATACATCTTTCCCTCTTCCCTACATTGCCACAAACAGTGGAAACTGTAACAGAGACATGAGTTTAATAAGAGCATTATTGGAAAAGGGTACAGATGCAGCTTTCTATTCAGCTAACTCTCCTCAAAATAGTTTCAGTATGTTGATTATCCAGCCAGCTGGGAGGAGCATTGATTATGTTTGGGTGGTCAACAAAGACTTACGTATACCCTGGTTGAATGACCAGCAGGAATACATAGGGTGATGGGCTAGCCAGCTTACGGGTCTGAGCTGCATCCAAGCTGCTAAATAGTCCAAACAACACATACAGTCTCTCAGCCATCAGTGGGCCCAGAAATTACTTTATGCATGGATACAGTTTACAAGTTATGTAACACAGAGACTGTTCCTCTGTCTAATACGTGAAAAGATGGAAACAGATGTTAAGGGACTGGGCCAAAGGAACACAGGGAGAAGAAAACAAAAATCTTAGTATATGTCTGTATTAGAATTTAGTTCAGCCCTTGAGAAAAAAATCTATAGAGCAAAACAGATGGTGCTGAAGATCCAATATTCAACATCTGCTTTTCAGGGAGGTTCTTCAGATTAGCTGTTGTCTGATCCTAAGAGATGAATGTTCATTAATGCCAAGAATGCATTAGGTATGCTTCTGGGGTGCATCATCTGGTTTAGTTTCATCTAAGAGGAATCTAGTTTGTGAGCTCCAAGCCTGCACTGTGATGCAATCAGAAATCCAATGACTGGGAACAATAAGTAGATTTGTTTTGCATTCTTAATCTAAACAAATTAGAGACACACCCTTAAGCATTAGGAATGGCTTATCCCTTTTTCTCTGTTTTGTCCAGTGCTTGTAGACTGTATATACACAGTGCATTGAATGTGAATGAGTATTTAGGACATTAGTAGTGACTGATGGAGATATTTTATGTTAAGGTAAAGCCATTAAAAATTAGCTTAGTCATAGAGTGAAAAATCAATTACTAAGAAACCTGTAGGGTTTGATGACTTTGTAACTTTTGTAGTTGATAAATCTCTAGTTCTTAATTCAAAGATCCAGGTTGTGAAAAGAGTGACTGCAATGTTCATTTAGCATCATCACCATTTGTTTCCTCATGATGCATGGAGTAGTGTGGAAGATGTGCAGATATCCTCAAAACTACCTGATTTTTTTCAGTGTGGGTGTTCCCTCCCACATAGATTAAGTTTTGCTAAGTAGGTTTGGAATTCACAAGATGTGGTCAGTTTATTGAAGTTATCTGAAATGATCTGAAGAGAGTTCAACCTTAAATTCCTTGAAACACAGTAACAGTTCAGAATTAAGCAGTTGAGTATGGTGAGAATTGAGAGTCAACCATGTTTTATAATGGCAAAAACATGATTTTATTTTATCTTATTAGAGAAAATAAGTTTATGTCAGCATGTTTGAAACTTTCCCTGAATCGCCTCTGACATGAGTGTCACAAGCCAGCTCAGTGTTGTGGGACTGTAATTCCTTGCAATATTTTGCAAAGGGAATCATGGAAAGCTCCAAGAGAGTTTCCAAGATCACAAGCACAGGATTCATAAACAACCCCAGAGATTTCAAAAGTGAACAGTGAGTGCTTCACAAGCATTTTCAGTGAAAAAGATTTTTCACTTAACGATGTGAGAGTATGCAGCTTCAGAAATTTTAACCAGGCAATATTGAAAGTTGTTTAACAAAGAGACTTAAAACTATATGATCTGATCTTCTTTAACCTTCAAAAAATCTTTTGACTTTGATAAGATGAAGATCACCACCAATACATAATATACACCCATGAGCATTTTACTGTGCAAAATGTGAATATTATTCCCATGTTAATAGTGCGGGAACATGCACAGAGAGGTTAAGTGACTCTTTTATGTGCAAAATGAGAAGGTAGCTGTAGATAGATCACACTTAAATTCATTTTTACTCTGGTCACTGCACTGTCTTTTGGAATTACAATGTCATGGTGAGTTGTACAAAATTAACAAAAAGTCATCAAAACATTGCCTAAAATTTGAGCCCTAACAAATATTATGTATCAACAGTTTCCTTCCTGGCAAATTCTGTTTTATCAAAGAAAAGAATTATTAGAAAAGGACAACAGTTGACAAAATTGCAATCTAATGTTTTCTAAATTTATCCCTTTTTGGAATCAAAATGTCCTTGGAATTTCAATTGATGAATATATTTTCAAAAATATCAGGCTAAACCATTTCGATCAATCAATCCCATCCAATGCTTAGGAAAGTCTTCCCCTTGAAAAGACAAAAAAATAACAAAATGAGAAAATATATTGAAAAACTCATGAAAATGGGGAAGGGAAAGGGAATAGTCTAAAAGAATGAGGAAAAAAAGCAAATGAGTCAAGGAGAGTGTTGACTTTCTTACCTCAAAATGTTTATACTCTTTAGTCAATATTTTCATTTAAGAAATACAGTTCTCTACCTGAGACGTATACAAGCAAAACGTGACACAGACCACAATTTGCAACCACTTGCAATGCAAAATTCTTCATTCGAAAAAAGATAGCTCTTTTTTCTGTAACCACCGTGAACTGCTCTTCTACCGCATCTGAATGTATGCTAGATTTTTACCAAGAAAAGCACATACAGCTAATAAGAGCATTTTCAGAAGAGTGAATCAGACAGAAAATAGATTACAGAGGATCAGCAGGAAAAAAGGAAAACAGAGTATAAGATGCTGAGGTTGCAGATGAATTGTACATTAAGATCTTTGTTAGCCATATCCCTTATTTCCCTTCCTTCTAACTCTGTCAGGCAGATTTGAGTTCTTATATTTCCCTCTCGCTTTCGGTCTCCAGCACCAGCTCTGAACACTGTCTAGTCATTCTCCTCAGCTGAAAATTCTCATTAAGGACTTGACTTGAAGTTAATGGGATAAAATACATAGTGTTGCATATACTTAAGTTGAGCATACTTGAAATAATTGTAAACAAGTTAGCTCAGTATAAGAATTATTCTGGACGTATCAGTGTGGTAGGTGTGAACTGAAACCAGAAACAACCAAATATGACCTTTTTTTAAAAAACAAACAAAAAAACCCACCTTAAGTTAATCGATTTATCTTTAACCCTAGCATCTCTATAGTACACTGCAGATTACCATGGGAACATAGCACTGAGGTCCTGGACCCAAAGGCACAGATTTTTTTCTTGGCAAGGATGTCCAAAATCAATCACAGACAGGATCTGACTGTTGAAATAAATCTGTTAGTATACACTTTCAGTCCTCTTTATATAGAATTAGTAATCTATATTCATATTTTAGGCAAGATGATATGTAACTCCATTTTCAGTATCCCAGCAAAGCACTTAAATTTCCGGTGAAATAATTATGTTAAGTAAAAATTTCTAGGTAGGCACACAAAGATAATTAGTGCTAATACTTGAATATGTTTTTTTCCTGATTGATTTTCATGCAAAGAACTATATTCATATACACAGTTATGACAGCTTCCCTGTTTATATATAGTGTTATAAATCAAACTTCATTCAAAATTAAGAGTGTCTTAAATAAACATTAACAGATACTCAAGAATTGTTTTGATTTTTATGTATGAGAGGAGAGATGGGAAAGGAGATGCCCGGAGGGTGGAGATCTGGAATATTTGCTAAGCTCTTATTGTTAGATTTATCCTACAAAAGGTCATAATTCAGCTGCCATTCAAAACCCTTTTAAAACTCCCATTGAGTTCATCAAGGAAAAACTATGCCCAGCAAGATCATTGTTACCAAAAGTCTGTATTATCTGCTTCTCATTTACATTTCTTAGGTAGCAACATCTAAAAATGATATATTATGTCTGGTTCTAGCTGGTAGATAGCTAATAAAAGTAAAATTCACAGAGGAAAAAGAGTAAAGTTTAATTAAAATTACTTGTATCAATTGGTTTACTATTTTATGTTGTTAATATTTTCTTCAGAGTTATTTAGCAAAGATTTTAATTTAGGATTTGATACCAATATTCTTAATAGGACTACAAATCTTTAGACTAAAGAATTTATAGATTTTGATTCAATTTTTTTATATTCTACTTTTTTAAACAGGCAATTTCTATTTATGGCTAATTTTAATTAACATAGAAAACTAATTTGGTAGGAATGCATAAGGCTTTTTCTGAGGTCACTTCTGTTCAACATATCTGGATATAATGTGAAGAAGAAGAGAACAAAAAAAAAAAAAAGCTTGCATTACCTTGAACTTGAGAAGAAATATAAAAAGCAGAAATTTTGTTTCCTAAAGCCTATTTCTCCATTGTTTATATTTGTGTTATTTAACAGCAATAGTCATTGCAAAGGTTGCTGTCATAAGCAAAGTGAATTTGACTCAGCTGTTGCTAATCTTGTACAAACACAAAACTGCTAATTGAAAAGCTAATTATGATGATGGAGTGATGAGAAGCACATTGGGCAGGATGACATAAAACCCATGAAACACCTATTATAAATCAGCTGGTATCCTTTAAAATTAGAAGTATTAAAGATTGCTTTCCTATGTTAAAACAGGGATATTAATGTTTTTCCTTGGACAGTTGGCCATTGTTTCAAATCCAGAACTCTCAATAACAATGGAGTGGATATCAGGCACTCATAACAGAATAGTCCAGAGTAATAATGTATATGTCAGCTCTATCAATCTTGAATTTAGCAGAAATGTTGAATTTAGCAGAAATGTTGAATAAACAGGAAATGGGAGGCAGTATGAAGTGCTGATAAATGCAAATAATGAGAAGTCATAAAGTAAAAACTCTATTTCTGCTTCAGTCATTGAATTTTTGTCAAGGTACTGATTTGTATTTGAACTACGGGAAGGTCAGATGAACAAGAATTTGGATTCTTTTGTATTCAGAAACTTGTGAAAGTTCTCACTGGGTTACAGTAGAAGTCTGTGCCAAAGCAGCAAATTTTCTTACATAGTATGGTAATTACTGGGCCAGCCTTTGTCCCACAGCATGAAACCTAACTCCTTAATACTATATATCACAGAAAGAGTAGAAATGGAGATCAGGTTCTTTTTCTTGAAATATTTTACAGATAATGAAAAAGGCTTCATAATTTAGGTGTTCTAAATAACCCTCTGTAAATATGTTATTTTATTATAGTTCAATTTTTAAAATTTTATTTTATAAAATTTTAACTCTGAGATAATTAAGAGGTAAAAAAAAAGAAGAAAATTGTAATATGCAGCCATATTAGAGACTAACTTTTAAATAGAATATCTGAACTGAAGAGTGAGTATTACTTCCTGTCATAGCTTTACTGAATTTTCACCTAAAAGTTCCTTGTACTGTCTTATCTGGGGGGGGGACATCTTGTTAAATCTTTTAGCAAGAAATAAGTCTTTCTCTTTGTAGGGCCAGTAAGGTTACTTAGACATACTCTGCCACAAGAAGAATCATGTGACCATTGTGGATACTCTCATAAAGCCACAAGCATTTTTCATTTTCATTTGTCACAGATCAAGGAAATATATTCTGAGTGTTTTTACTGAAAAAAAAAAAAAATAAAATCTTTGCCTGATGAACTCAACATGAAACTATTTGCCAGAAATTGTTGTAGTGTCATATTAAAAAAAAAAAGAATGATAGATATCTAGATAGAAATGAAGAAATGTAATTAAAACACTTGGTGAAAATTATGTAGGACTTGTTTACCAAAGCATATCACATTTTCATACGTGGATGCAGCTCTCACTTATACCAGCATAAACTGGTAGTGACTCAGTAGCTACTGGTAGTAACACAGTTAAGGGAATTAAGAATTATGTAACAGAAAGCATAAGCTAAACCAGAATCAAACCTGAAATTCGGTGTCTTCTTTAGTTTTATACCATTTACTAATACTGTACCCCAATTTGTGTTACAGCAGTTTCTCTATACGGAATAGTGCTATAGCAATTGTGAGATGTATTCAGCTTTTCTGATGAAAGCAGCCCAGTTTACACAGAATCATCTGCAGGCAGCATGCAGTATTTTAACATCCCATGTTTGAGTAATAATATCTATTAGTCTATCAGAACTCGGAATTATGGAGTCAGAGAACACACATCGGAGTACATTGCCAATATCTACGATTCCATTCCTCATCTCTGTGATTATATCTTTTAAGGTTCAAAACAGGTATTTCCAAACCATCATGTGAACAATCCTGTACAATACTATCCATGAAATATATTTTATAAAAACTTGTGTGTACTTGCCTTCATTTGTGCTATCCACAGATTTTTGTGAGAAGGATTGAACTTTGGATTTAGAGCTTGAGTTTTTCCAATCTGTTTGACACGGCTTTCATGCATTACCCTGATATGGAGGAGGTAACTCAGACCCAGTAGGTCAGAATCGCTGAGAATTGTGTCCCTCAGTCAGCTTCCATAACCAAGCATGAAGAAAACCTCCAGGGCTGATAGGTCATAGAATCATAGAATCATAGAATGGTTTGGGTTGGAAGGGACTTCAAAGATCATCTAGTTCCAACCCCCCTGCCATGGGCAGGGACACCCTCCACTAGACCAGGTTGCCCAAAGCCTCATCCAACCTGGCCTTGAACACTTCCAGGGATGGGGCATCCACAGCCTCACTGGGCAACCTGTTCCAGTACCTCACCACCCTCACAGTAAAGAATTTCTTTCTAACATCTTTTCCTACATCTATTCTGCTCTTATACAGAAAGCATTTTTAGGAGACCAATTGCAAATCTGATCAGACCTACAAGCTATCTTCAGGTGCTGAAATAGATTCTCAAGGAGCTAGAAAGCCTGATGGACAGATTTTGCTGAGAATAGTTCATTTAGTCCCCTTGAAAGAATTAATCTCCTTCATTTAGGTTCCCAAAAAAAAAAAAAAAATTACATACATTTCACATCTGTGAATTCTCTGTGAATGTTTGACAGCTATACAGAACTAAGAAAATACATCATGGTTGTACACCTGTGAAGGGAAACAACTATTCAAACTTACTGATAAAAGACCACGACGATGCATTTTTCTAAGAAAAACATTTTTAGCATATCAAATTTCATGAAATTATATGTGGTATAATGATACATTTATAGTTAGATGTCTTCATCAAACTTTTTCCAAATATATCTTTTGTTCTGTCCTTGATGCAAGCACAAGAGTGCCAAAGTATAATGAAATTTGATTGAACTTTGATTAAGTTAATTGCATAGGGCTTTCAAATGCTAGCCTCGATAAAAGGACTGGATCTATTATCTTCAGTGGTGTCTAGACCAGTAAATATTTGTTCATAGTAACACCAAATAAAAAAGGAGAAAAGGAAAACTGTAGTCTCATTCTCTGGAACAGAACTGTTAAATGCAGATTTTTTTGCCTAGAAGCAGTCTCTAAGATTAAATCTAAACTTTCATTTGGTAAGAGACATATCTGCTGTACTCTGCTCAGTGACACCACAGGAAAAGAAGAAATCAAGAAGATTTGGTGAGAAACTGGAATTTATGCCTTATATTTTAGAATGTTCCTCTCTTTCTGTTAAAAGCACTGAAAAATTAGTGCTATGCTAGTAAGGTCAGTTGGGTCATCTGAACAGTCTCCTTGCTACTTAATAAATTACTTAATAAATGACTGAATTTCATCACAGGTTCATTTATTTTGCTTGCCAGTAATTAAGTGATATCTAGGCAAGTAATAAGCCACAGGACTGTCTTGCCACAACCAAAAATATATGCAAACTGGCAATGAGTACTTTTAGGTAAAAAATAAAGAGATTTCTAATCAGTGGCATTCTGAAACAGTCTTTCAACATATAGGATCAAAAAAAGCCTGACTACTTTTAAGATAAAGATTGACCAGTGTCTATAAAGCGGTACTGGAATATCATCCAAAGTCATCCTTGTTCTAGAGTTTTAATGTTTTTATTCGATATATGCTAAAAATCAAAGAAGTCAGCATATTCTGAGCAGCAACTGAATAGAATTTAAATGTACTCTTTTAGAGTCTGTTACCAAAGAGAAGAAAGCTATTTTTTAATAACGACACCTCTACAAGCATACATTCTTCGCAAAATTGCAAAGACATAAGCTACAGAATGATTTAAAAGGTGATCCATGGTAGTATCGCACTCAGAAGGATTATCACTTTTCCAGTGTTTTTGTCCAAAATATCCAGTTTATTACAGTTGCCTGAAGAAAATGACCTTGAATTAGTATTTAAGTTCTGTCTTTAGCCAATAGAACTATAGTACTATAGCATAACTTCCAAGTTAAAGCTGGGTAGTGGATGCCACATTAAATTTCCTTTGGAAAGTGTCTTCTAGAGGACAGTTATTTATTTCCTGTGTGTAACATTCTCCAACCCTGGTTATACTACATTGCAGAGACTGGAGACTTCCTGCAATGTAGCTTTTTAGCCAAGGAGAACTATCTGTCGTCTTCAACTCCAAAGCAGGTCAATAATTGAATAAGGCAGCAATTACACTGGAGGTTTCAAGTTGCCCTGCCACTTCTGAGGATGCATTTGCTGTAAGCAATTACAGTCATCACAGATTACAATTTTCATTTTGCTTTTCACAGGTAGGTACAGTATTGCTGTTTTGAGAAGGTAGTTTCTGAATATTGAATGAGAAATATTCCCAAAACAGTTTTTCTCTCATCAAGATAAAAGGAAGCTGAAAGAAATCCATATGCCTGTCAACACCCAAGACTTTGTTTTTACAACCTGACAGAAGTATACAATCCTTACAATAATTTGTCTGATGAATGAAGAACAGAAACCAATGTATAATATGGCTCATGATGTGGTTTTTGCTGCTTTCTATATGCATTATTTTGTTATGTGTAATTGGCAATATTACTAATGTCAAAGTAAATAAAGGTGAAAATTGAATTATAAATACGATTATGAAATAATATCTTACATTTTTTCTCTCATGTCCATTGTTCAAAAGAAATACTTTCTGTCTTTCTTTGCACATTACTATATCATTTTATAAGCCTCTAAAAAGAGACAGTAGAATCATTATATGTTGGTATATTTGGTGAGAGTAACAGAATTTGGAAAAAAAGTTATTTTACATATAAAGTGGCAATTACAGTGTGTAAGGAATAGCATATAATCAGTATTTCAGGCAAAGGTTTGTTATGTAATTAGTCCAAAGTAGAAATGATCACCTTCTCACATGAAAAATTTTCCTCATGCACCTGTGGTGAGCAACACTAGCAAGAATCTCCTGAGGTTATGTACACATTCCACCCCCTCATGCCAACGTTCAATTCTTCATCTGTAGCATAGAAAGCCCTCTGACATATCACCTCCCAAGAAAAAAGAAATCACACAATTACAAGTTCATGTGGGACCTATGGAGTAGCTCTCTGCTGATCTCTAGGCCATCCCAGCAGTAAAGCTGGGACAGGAGGAAACAGTCTTTTTGCAATATGTATATTATATATTTGAATCTGCATTGAAATTCATATGACACCTGGAAAGGGTTCTGTGAATTAGCAAAGAATTTTCTGAAGAATGGAACTTATCTTGAAGAATAAAACTAGAATCTGGAGGGTACAAGAATGAAGTAACCTATACCTATATTGGTCCCGATAAAAATTATTTTTTTAAAAAAACGTGTTTATAATCACACAGAATTTTAGTACTTTTTTTTTCTTTTTTTTTTTTTTTCCTAGTAATGATTTGTGACTGTGGATTTTTATACTTTCCTGACACTTACTATTTTGGTATAATAAAAGACTTGCAGTACATCAATCTTTGTACACTGAGAGCATGTGTATATATGTTCAAGTTCTCTTTCTGTTTCCTTAACAACTGCAAGAGCTTTCTGCAAGAAGGAGCCTTCTAGTCAATTGCTGCAACATGATGTTCTGTTGGAAGTAAGGCTGGAAAATAATATGATTTGTCATGTTTAATTTTTTTGAGTTGTCTGCATTTTTCCAGTGATGTTGTCGAAGTTGATGACGATTCAGTTTACAAAGTGCAGCTGAAAAACATTCAGTCCAAGTTATAGTTATGTGGAACAGCTGGATAATACCATCACAACCCACAAAGACAATTCAGAGAATGCTGTAGCTGCCACCTTCTTTTGCCACTGCCAAAAGTAGCAAAGGTGAAGTCCCACATCCTGTCTGAGATAATAGAATCATAGAATCATAAAATCATAGAATGGTTTGGGTTGGAAGGGGCCTCAAAGATCTCGTTCCTCCACTAGATGACACCCTCCATTAGACCAGGTTGCCCAAAGCCTCATCCAACCTGGCCTTGAACACTTCCAGGGAGCGGGCATCCACAACCTCTCTGGGCAACCTGTTCCAGTGCCTCACCACCCTCACAGTAAAGAATTTCTTCCTAATATCTAATCTAAATCGACCCTCCTTCAGCTTAAACCCATTACCCCTTGTCCTGTCACTACACTCCCTGATAAACAGTCCCTCACCAGCTTTCCTGTAGGCCCCCTTCAGGTACTGCAAAGCCACAATTAGATCTCCCTGGAGCCTTCTTTTCTCCAGGCTGAACAACCCCAACTCTCTCAGCCTGTCCTCAGAGGAGAGGTGCTCCAGCCCTCTGATCAGCTTCGTGGCCTCCTCTGGACTCTCTCCAACAGCTCCATGTGTTTCTTGTACTGGGGCCCCCAGAGCTGGACGCAGTACTCCAGGTGGGGTCTCACCAGAGCAGAGTAGAGGGGCAGGATCACCTCCCTCGACCTGCTGGTCACACCTCTCTTGATGCAGCCCAGGACACGGTTGGCTTTCTGGGCTGCAAGCGCACACTGCCGGCTCATGTTGAGCTTCTCATCAATCAATACCCCCAAGTCCTTCTCCTCAGGGCTGCTTTCAATCCATTCCTTGCCCAGCCTATAGTTGTGCTTGGGATTGCACCAACCCACGTGCAGGACCTTGCGCTTGGCCTTGTTGAACTTCATGTGGTTCGCATGGGCCCACCTCTCCAGCCTGTCAAGGTCCCTCTGGATGGCATCCCTTCCCTCCAGCATGTCGACCACACCACACAGCTTGGTGTCGTCAGCAAACTTGCTGAGGGTGCACTTGATCCCACTGTCCATGTCATCAACAAAGATGTTGAACAGTGCCGGTCCCAGTACTGACCCCTGAGGAACACCACTCATCACTGTTCTCCACTTGGACATTGAGCTGTTGACCACAACTCTTTGATTGAGACCATCTAGCCAATTCCTTATCCACTGAGTGGTCCATCCATTGAATCCACGTCTCTCCAATTTAGAGACAAGGATGTCATGCGGGACAGTGTCAAATGCCTTGCACAAGTCCAGGTAGATGATGTCAATTGCTCTTCCCTTGTCCACCAATGCCATAACCCCATCATAGAAGGCCACCAAGTTTGTCAGGCATGATTTGCCCTTAGTGAAGCCGTGTTGGCTGTCACCAGTCACCTCCTTGTTTTCCATGTGCCTGAGCATAGTCTTCAGGAGGGTCTGCTCCATGATCTTGCCAGGCACGGAGGTGAGACTGACCGGGCTGAAATCCTTTAGCCATGTGACCTTTGCTATCTATGGCACCAGCAACTAATGATCCTTTGTGCTGCCCGTGACTTTACCCTTCTGAAGTCTTAAATATGCATCCAGATCAACTTGAACACACCTTTTCACTGCCTGTCTATATTAACAGGTGATTGCCCTCAGATCTGACACAAGTGTTCAGTGCTGTTTCCCTTCTTTTCTTTCTCATCTTTCCAAGTAGTTAATATCCTCTCAGTTTGTTCAGTCATGCTTTTGATATGCACAAGAATGTGAGAAAGATGTGAAATGGGGAGTTTCATTTACCGGTCTGTGTTTGCAGTAGACTTAAAGATAACTCTTTTTCCAAATTCAAATTCACTCTCTCTCTATATATATAACTGCTTTCCAACATTAGTTTCTGTTTGTGTACCATCAAGCACATCTACCTTGTCCTACTGAAATTTCTAATTAATATTGGAAATGCATGAGTCACTCATTACTGACCATGATTCACATTACTTTTAAGTATTTGCCCAGTTTTAACTGTACATATTTCTTTTGATTAAATCTCTGCAAAAATAATAAGAAGCAAAGGCTCAACAGAAATATTTCTGATTAAGAAAAGTCAGCCACAGGAAGGATAAACACTAGAGGTTAATAGGGTTTTGATTGTTTGGATTGATTGAAAAAAAGGTCTCCAAAGTAATGTTTTTTTCAAACTCAGTCTGGGTGGCGGGACCATGTTTATTGTACAGTAGACTTTGGTTTTGTGTTGGCTTGTTCTTATGAATTCATTTTACTTGATAGTAAAATGAAGTTAGACTCACTAAGCTTGACATGTGCCCTCTTTCTTTGCTAAACAATGTTTTAAAATAGCAGGTGTAATGGAAGTCTAATACAATAAACAAGTCTACAGACAAGAGCAAATTCACAGTACTAATGATGAATGCAAATAAAATGAGGCAAGATTGAAATGCAGCCAAAGAAATGCAATAGAAAAAAAAAAAGAAAATGAAGAATTTTATTTGAAAATTCTGTTCAGATCTGTTCATGCTTTTTCATCATATGTCTCCTTGAACTGAAGCCTTTCCTATCTCAGACTTCATGCCTATATTACAAAATTTTATTTTTCTATTGTTAGTCCTGAAAAAACCCCACCCTAAAATGACTCACCAACTGTAGAGACACCAGTTTAATTTCTAGATTATAAGGGAGAAGCACATAAGCAGTTTAAATCTGCCTCAGACACCAAGTAATCCAAAGTCCAAATCATATCTGATGTTATCATGAATAGCTATTGGGTTGATTTATAAAATATACAACATTAATGTCAATTAACTATTGTCACATTACTCACATTAGGAACAAACACCTTGAGGTATTAAAATAAGCACTCTCAACAATCCTTGACATACCAGGTAGTGTGTTTCAAATTTGCATATAAAGATAATGCATTATTCAAAGTGTAAAAGGGTATAATTTTCCATTGGGCTCAATCTGAAAGTCTATGTTTTAATTAATGTAACACATGAGTTAAAATTCAAAGATTGTAAAATTACATAAATCAAACACTAGGAAGGTCACAAAGTTTGAAATGTTTCATGTGTAGTGCAACATTTTCAGCTATTATTGGCATTTTCAAAGGTGACTGATTATATTAATTGAATTTGTAATGGCCAACAGTATTGGATCAGATGTTAGTAATTAGGAAACGGCCAAGATGAATCAGACTCTGAAAGTATAATGTTGTGCTTTAAGATCAGATGATAATTAATGTAGAGCCATAAGGAAGTATTATGACAAAAGGTGACAGATTCTGCTCTCTCATGCTATGCAAATCTAGAATCATTGCATTTCTGTTAATGCAGACCTTTACATTCTCATCAGAATGGCAGAAAGAAGGATACTGGCCAAGAAAAATTAACTGAAAGAAGGAATATGAAGTAAATATGCTTCAAAGTGGGAATAGCCAATATTAGAAAGGACAGTGAAATACCAACTGAGCAATGAAATAAAAAATGGTTCATCAGATTCAATGTTCAGAAGATAAAGTAGACTGCAAGTCTACCTGAAGACCTGTATCTAGTGGTGTGCCCCAAGGGTCAGTGCTTGGTCTGGTCCTTTTCAACATATTCAACAATGACCTGGATTAGGGGACAGAGTGCACCCTCAGCAAATTCGCTGATGATACTAAGCTGGGAGGAGTGGTTGGCACACCAGAAGGCTGCACTGGCATTCAGCGAGACCTGGACAGGCTAGACAACTGGATAGAGAGGAACCATATGAAATTCAACAAGGGCAAATGTAGGTTCCTGCACCTAGGGAAGAACAACCCCAAGCACCAGTACAGGTTAGGGGCTGACCTGCTGGGAGGCAGCACTGCAGAGAAGAACCTGGGAGTCCTGGTGCGCAACAAGTTCTCCATGAGCCAGCAATGTGCCCTTGTGGCCAGGAAGGCCAATGGTATCCAGGGGTGCATTAAGAAGATCATGGCCAGCAGGTCGAGGGAGGTTATCCTCACCCTCTACTCTGCCCTGGTGAGGCCACATCTGCAGTTCTGTGTCCAGTTCTGGGCTCCCCAGTTCAAGAAAGACAGGGAAGTACTGGAGAGAGCCCAGCGGAGGTCTACAAGGATGATGAGGAGACTGGAGCATCTCTTGTATGAGGAAAGGCTGAGAGAGCTGGGTCTGTTTAGCCTGGAGAAGAGAAGGCTGAGAGGGGATCTCATCAATGCTTATAAATACCTAAAGGGTGGATGTCAAGAGGATGGGGCCAGACTCTTCTCTGTGGTGTCCAGTGACAGGACAAGGGGCAATGGGCACAAACTAGAACACAGGAAGTTCTGTCTGAATAGGAGGAAAAACTACTCTACTCTGAGGGTGACCGAGCACTGGAACAGGCTGCCCAGAGAGGTTGTGGAGTCTCCTTCTCTGGAGATATTGAAAACCTGTCTGGATGTGATCCTGTGCAACATGATCTAAGTGATCCTACTCTAGCAGGGAGGTTGGACTAGGTGATATCCAGAGGTCCCTTCCAACCCCTACCAATCTGCGAATCTGTGAACTGACAAAGTGAAAAAGCACAACTTAATAATCAGGTGCTTTAAAATACCCAACAGAAGAAAGCAATCTAAGGTGGAAAAACCTAAAATGTTTCAAATACTAAATAAAAATAATATAGATTATATAGTGAATGCAAATTACAGAAAAAATTATAGCATTCAAATGATGTGCAAGGTGAAGTGATTCAGAGCATGTCCTAAGAAGTTCTGGTCATTTATTTTCAAAAGCATATCATAGAAATAGCTAAGCCATAAGAAAGGGCAGTGTGAAATACACTAGAAATAAAAAATCTTCAAAAAGTCTGGAGAAAGTAGGCTTTATTCTTAACCTTAAGAAGGCAGCTAAGGTGGGATCTTACTGCAGACAGCTATGTAATGGCAGGTATAGTCAACATATTATAGAATCATGGAATGGTTTGGGTAGAAGGGACCTTAAAAAATCACCTAGGCCAATCCCCCCCTGCCACAGGCAGGTACAACTTCCACTAGGTTAGGTTTCTTAAAGCTCCATCCAACCTGACTTTGAACATTTCCAATGATGAAGAGGCATGCACAGCTTCTCTGGGCAACCTATTCCAGTGTCTCACCACCCTCATCATAAAAATTTTCCCTTTTATGTCCAATTTAAATCCACCCTCTTTCAGTTTAAAACCATTGCCCCTTGTCCTGTCACTACAGGCCCTGGTAAAAAGTCTTCCTCCATGTTTCTTATAAGTCCCCTTTAAGTATTGAAAGGCCACAAGGTCTCCCCAGAGCCTTCTCTTCTCCAGACTGAACAACCCCAACTGTCTCAGCCTTTCTTCATCAGAAAGATGTTCTATCCCTCTGATAATTTTTGTGGCCCTCCTCAGGACGTCTACTAGCCCATTCTTGGATGTATACCATGAAAGGACAAAACTGAATGGCAAAAGTTGCCCAAACAGATATTCTAGCTAGGAAAAATTCTTCACTGCGAAGTTGGTCAAAGCTTGTAGCAAGTTGCCTAGTGAGACTGTAGAATCTTGCTTTTCAGAGATACTCAAAACTTGACTGCCCAAGGCCATGTGCAACCTCCTCTGACTTGGGCCTGCTCTGAGCAGAAGTTTGGACTAGATGACTTTCAGAGATCCCTTGTAATCTGTATTTTTCTATGACTCCATGAAACTGAGAAAAGGGTTTGTCAAAAGTGATCAATTTCTTGCACAACAACATTTCCTTTACCTTTCAGACACTTGAAGGATAGTTTAAGAATTTTTACCAGACACATAAACAGTTGTGTCTGACTACTCAGTGCTGTACTAGACAAAATTTCTTGGTAAATTCTATATTGGTATTTATGTCAAGCATAGACAAGGAAGTTTATATTCATACTAAATACAGACTGATAGCCTTTTGTACCATTTGGACAATATATAACAGAGTACCACATGATTCACACCTGATCTGAGACATTCAAACCCAGATTTTCGAAAAATATGTCCCATTGGATGCTTACGGAATTTTGAGATGTTTAGAATATCTGACTATGTCAGTTCTGAAACTTGTGTTGGGAGGATTCCGTCAAGTTTCTCTCTTGAGCTGGACTCCTCTAATAACCAGCCAAAACTGAGAATAAAGTTTAGAATCCAAAGTTTTACAGTTCTAAGCTCTGAAATCCAAATCCGCACCTCAAACTAGAAAGCATGATTAAAGATCCTATTGCACTGTGGGAAATTGACAATATTAAATGTTTCTCATGATGACTTGAAAATGTATGGGTTAATCTTTTGAATCTGAAGACTATCTTCTTAAGGATACTCACAAAATGAGCCAAGTTAAAGTGTCTTGCTACAATAATTTTTCAGTTATCTGAATGCAAGTTTCTACAGTAAAAGGAAAAACATTTTTCATATCTGAGTAACTTAAAAATGATTACTGTTTTGCTGAACATCACAAAAAGAAAATTCATTGTTATTATCACTAGTCTGAGCATAATGGAAGTTTACAGTAGCATACTTAACATCAATAATATTTGTCCTGAAAACAAAAATAGCAAATGAGATGGAGTATGTTCTGGCAGATAGAGCTTTTTTTCTGGCTTTCACATTATCCTGATGTGTAAATTGTCTTGCTTAGGTTTTTCTCTGCATGCTTGATTTTTCACCTTTTGTTCATCTTATCCTGGGCAACTATACACTGTTCTGAACAATGACACTGCATTCTTCCTTGTTTGTGGTGTTCCTAGTATAATAGAGCTTCTGTAGTTGGAACATCTAAATAGTGCTGTAATGAAAATTAGCAAACAATAGTAATGTCACAATCTCAGATATTTTACAAGCATTTACACAGACTCAGAATTACGTCCTGTGGCAAGAGACTCTCATTACCTGCATTACCTGAAATCTTCAGCCAAATAAAATAACTTTTATTTGACTGTTTCAACTGTTGTTAGAGTTCTCATTTTGTTGTCTCAGGCACTATACAGACACATAGCAAGACTATATGCCTTGATAAAACAAGATCTCTAAACAGCTTGATCTCAAAGTAAGGCAGGAATTTTTTTTTAAAAGGGGTCAAATACAAAATGAGCAGATGAGGAGTGGAGGAACAAAAAAAAAGAATCAAAGTCAGATCTAAAGGGCTTTGAAGTCAATGGTCTAACACCCTATGCAAAATAGACTTTGGATCAGATTCTTAATCAGCAGAGAAGAAATCTGTCTCTCCCACATCCCATTCATTAACAAGTCTGTCTTCCTTGGAAACTAAAATAATTCGATAGACTACGACTGCAGTGAAAAAATCCTAGTTGATCCACAAATTGGAAAAACAGGGAAAATATATTTCTTAGGAAACTGAGCAATTAATGAATTTATGAACAAGCAGTCATAAGTTAGCAGGACAGCAAGTCCTCCGTGATGTCCCCATCCACATTCCCAGTGTCCTCCACCCACTATTGAAATAAGCTGTCAGTCAAAGAGTTTCAGGTTTCAGTGGATTTGTCAGCAGTTTGTCTATATAATATTTCCGCAACGATCTATATCTGCCAGCAAATACAAGGAACAGCTAGCAGTGGCTGTAGATGTCTGCATCTAAGTGTTTTGAAAGACTTACACGGCAGCATCAGTCTTATTTTTACCAGAACTGAATGTCTTAAAAGGATTTTTGCGGCTTACAAGTTCTTTTGAAACCTCTTGCTACTCTGCATGGTAGCTGTTTCCACAATGTTTAGGTGAATTTATGTGATCACTTGAAAAGCAGGATATTGGCTTAAGATGTAACTTCTTTCTCACTGTTTGTTACCACACCCACAACTCTGTTGTGGTAACTGATTTTAAGAGCATCCTTAATCCCTTGGTAAAAAGCCAGTTTTTACAGCTTTAGGATATAGTTCCTGTATGTTTTCTTGGGTTGGTTAAACTCATGTGTGAATTTCTGGACCTCTCCTCTGCTAGCTTTCCTTTCTAGTTTCATTCTGCAGTTCCTTATTCCTTCAGATATTCTGATTCAATTTCTGAAGTGCCTCTAAAAAACTAATCAGTGAAATATTTTGGGTTAAAAACCTTCATAGTGATTGTATGATGATCATTATAATTTTTATTATGTGATTTTTTTCATTTATAGCTAAAATTACTTGCTAACTTTTCTAAGCACTAACTTATATTGTGCTTTTGCTCTGAAAACATAGCCGCAAATGATGCATTGGGAGTTGAAAACAGGCAATTTGATCAGATAACTTAAAATGTTCTGTGAAACTATTAAAGCACCAATTTTCAGTAATAATATGGACAACTAATTTACTTGATCACTCCAAAGGGGCATCTGAGTGGGTGGAAGTGCTTTCTGAAAAATCTTGCTTTAGAAGAGCTCTCCGGTTACTATGAAGATGCTCTATGAGGCTGCCTCTTAGAGTATGTAGTAAATCAACGGGGTCCCTAATGCTCCTGTCTCTTTACAAATCCAGTCACTTTCTTCTACCCAGCTAGAATTTTGTATTTCAATGACTGTGGTCCGTTTTAAGGCTTATTTTATTTTATTTTATTTTATCCAATTTTATTTTATCTGATTTTATTTTATCCCTATTACAGAAAAGACTGATGTGGTTTGTAGGGAACACATGTAAGGTTTAGGTGTGGAAACAGGTGTGGGAAAGGTGAAAAGCAAATAGTGGGAGGCTGACAGCTGACAGTGTGGAAGGGGCAGAGAAGACGACAAGACCTGCAGTAAGCGGTGGGGAGGAGTGAGATACCCAGTGTCCAGAAGTCTTAGGGTGATCAAAGGCTTGAAAGAGCTGGAGGCTTGGTCCTCTCCCATGATGCTGAGACTATGGGGGATTTTATATAGTAGGATTGAGGTGTTTGAAGACCTGGAGTACAAGGGAGTCCAAAAATTCTGGAGTATGAAGGAACACAGTGTCACCATGACCTTTTACCCTTCCCTTCCCAGAACATCTCTAACAGCCTAGTCTGGGACACATACATAGGTTACTGTTGCCATTATTCTCTCTCACACTGATCCTCATTGGAGTATCAATATGATAATTAAAGAGAATCAACTGTTGCAATTTTTTATAAATTTATCTTCTACAATGCCTAAGATCTGCTATATATTTCATTCTAGAAAGCCAAGAACATAGATGCTTAAAATATATACTTTACAGTGAACTAAACTTTACATGAAAATGTAACGGATTGTATTATGCATCACATGTATACAAACATAGAGTTACAGGACAGATTTCTGCACGCTAAAGCAGAGCTTATCCTTTTCTCTTTCTACAGGAAGGCAAACCCAGCGCTGAGCAGCAACAATTTTAGGTATACAACCAGGATACATACTTCATCCTACAATTTTATGCTGTGTCAGAGGTTAGTCATTTGTTTGCTACCTTCACCTTTTTTGTTGTAGTATTGGACGATTCCCATTTAGTATGTGCCAGAATTATATTAAAACATGTGTTTACTTCTCTACCAGATGATTGAAATCTGTCATATACTACTGTGGTCTCATTGATATAACCTCCATCTTCATGGTGTGTCTGAATCTTGCACAGAAATTCTTATCTTTTACACAGACAGGAATTAAATACCCAATAGAAATGGTCTAAATGCAGATAGATACACTTTCATCTATATATACACACACATCTATATAATCTATATATACATCTACACAGTAGAACAGTAACACTTATAATAAAGTCATAAAGTTATAAGCACTTTCCATTTCCTGAAAAGGATTTCCACATTTCAATTTAAAAAAAAAAAAAAAAAAATTGAATTGAATTCACTTCCTGTAGGACTAACCATTTTAAGCTTTGATATTTGTATTTATTTATTTATTTATTTATTTAGTTAGTTAGTTTTCCTGTAGAATGTAAGAGAAGAAGAAATAATTCAGGCTATCAAGTCAAGTTTAGCATAAATATAGTCATCCAGTACATATTATATCCCAAAGTATCCAATTAATTTTATTCTCCATAGTCATACTGCAAATATTAATTCCAATAAACTGTTACAGATTTTAAGCCTAAACCAAAAATCTCAAGAAACCCAGAATGCTACAGGGAGTGTCCAGAGTACACATTTGCAAAGGCCAATGTCCTCGCAGCAGCAAAGCATGTCTTAGGTAGAAACCCCAAGAGGACTGGAAGAAAAATGCTATGGAAGAGCGGAATAAACTTACCAACAAAATAATGTGTCCTGGTAACCCAGAACAAGAAACACAAGTTTTATCCTCTTATTCCAAATTAGAGCATGTGAGCAACACTCAACTAGGCATAGGAATGATTTCTCAATAGTGTTCATGATATGTGGCAGGTTTTTCCACTTCACCTCTTGTCTGCAATTATGGAACATAAGCTGTATATGGCTTTGAAAAAATCATAGAATCATAGAATGGTTTGGGTTGGAAGGGACCTTAAAGATCATCTAGACTAACCCCCCCTGCCATGGGCAGGGACACCCTCCACTAGACCAGGTTGCCCAAAGCCTCATCCAACCTGGCCTTGAACACTTCCAGGGAGGGGGCATCCACAGCTTCTCTGGGATAGAATAATTTAATATCTTTTCACTTCAGATTTCTATTAGGAATTAATAAGGAAAAAAAATGCTTCAGTAAAATTTCCCATGTTTTGAAGACACTTAAAAGGAAATCCTGAAAGCTTTTTTCCTTTTTCCAATAAAAACTTCTTCCTGGGGACTGCAGTTAATCAGCACAAATACCTAGAAACTGTTCACTCAGAAACCAAACTTTTATGTTGAAATAGAATTCTGAAATCTTATTCATAAACATTATAGAGGTAATCAGATCTATGATTTTCTTTAACTAGCTGTTGTTAAAGATAAGTTTGTGATTCTAGGAAAAACAGCAGGAAACTATTGTCTTATTGAATCTACTAACTTATATCTTTCACAGCATTTCTGATTGGAACAAAAAGACAATTCAGCATTAATTTTCATCATTCAGTGAAAAAAAAAATATTTGCTCAACAAAGGGTATTCAGTAGTCTGGCTATCTAAATTGGCTGCCTAAATTCAGTAAACTGAGTATGAATATTAAACTTGGTTTCTCGTATGTGGTTAATTCTAGCAGTACACAGTTGCACTCAGATACTCCAAAGCTTTTCAGTGTTTCTTTGCTTTAAATTTAATAATCTCATCCACTAAGAAATCCACTAAGTGCAATAAAATATTTATTAGCTTTAGAATGCTTACCAAGAGTTTCTAATACAACTGAATTTCCAGATTAAGAACTGAAGAATCTATATAGTAATTTAGTGTCAGAGAAAAATTAGTGAAAATATAAGGAAAACAAAACAAAACAAAACACAACAAAAAACAACCCTTAATGGTGTACTAGCAAGGTAATTAGATAGTAAGACTGATACAAATGTCAGTTTCTTTCCCTGTTTCTCAGGATCTTATATATTGCATATTAGTATAATACCTAGTTCTAATTATTTTAGTAGGAGGTAGAATATTTTTAAAGATGCCAGGAGGTGCTAATCTATTATTCTGCACAATTAAATACCTTAAGGTATATCTGTAAGTATTTTTGAAAAGGTAGCATTAAAAAATGACATTTTGTTTAGTTCTTTGGCTTAGGAACTAAGCATCATGCATTCTGGATTCTGATCAGAGAAATTCGGAGACCAGCTTTTCTGGTGAACTTTACATCCTTAGTCACTTTCAATCTACTGAGAATGTTGGCAGCAGCTAGTTTCTGAACAGCAACTTTTTTTAGCTTGCTCATCAGTCTACACAAACAAGTTTCTGTAACTAACTTATTTTAGTGACAGACAATTACCATTTTAATTAGTAAGCCTCTGTAACACTTAAATGAAAAAAAAAAAAAAGAAAACATTTCATCTTTTACTTGCATATGTATGTACCCCAAAGGGATAAGACTGAAACAAAACCCTATCATAAGCATAACATTGGGGAAATAAAAGTAGTTTTTGTTGTTAATGTTTCCTTTCTTTCTCCTTCCCACATACAGAAAATAACAAGTTTTCTCCTACCTATTGCGTATAAATGCAACTGGCTGCAAATGGCAGCAGTAACAGTTGCACTCTAGAGCATAAGGAAAAGAAAGATAGGAGGCTGTCAGTCAGGACTGTGCTTATTTTATTCATAAAATTAAAATATAACCCAGGTTGCTTGCACTGCATTTGCTTTGGTTTCCCTTACTTGCATTCGAGAAGCTTTAAGAAAAAAAGACTCAGAAATATTTGGGAAAGGGGATAACACAAACACAAAGAATGTGATAATCAGTCACACCTATTCACATACTCCACAATAATAAGCAATCTCAAGCAATATCTAGACACAGCCTTTTTGAAATAGCCATTGTTTTCCTCAGCTACCACTCAACAAATCCCCACCCATTTGCAGTCCCATTTTCAGATGCATAGACACAGCAAGAGTTTCTGCACAGGTCTCTTCAGTCTCTTTGAACCCATCTACAGATGTCTGTGCATCCAGAAGGCATTGCTGTACAGGAGCTTATGTATCAGAATAGGGCCCATTCTGATACGCAGTTATTTGATCCAGTTCTTTGATATGAACTCCAAATTCACATTTACAGTCATGTCATGATCAGCTCTACAATCGCATATGCTGTATATTTACTCATAATGCTAGATATACTGAATAGACAAGAACATTTTTTTTTTTTTCTGAAACATATATTTCTTAGTATGTATTAGCTCATGGCAGATCCAATGAAAGAAGTCAGTGCTTTCTTATGAATAGTTGGTGATTGGAATAGTTGGTGTACATGTAATACTTTAATTACACGTATTTAAGTAAATTGCATTATGTAACTTCAATTACCAGAGAGAAATATTGTTAATGAGGAAAAAAAAAAATTTTAAAAAAATATATTTAATGTAATTCTTTTCCTGTTAGTAGAATTCTTGTAAATCTGTAAATGTACAAATTTATTTGAAATAGATAAAACAAACTGTTCTAATTCCTGTGACTCCCAGAATCATGGGATCATTGAGACTGAATAGGCAACTCTAGAAATTGTCTACTCCAACTCTCCTGTTTAAAGCAGGGTCAGTTAGAGCATGTTGCACAGGACTGTATCTATCGAGTTTTTAATTTCTCCAAGGATGGAGACCTCACAGCCTCTCTGAGTAGCCTGTTCCACCATTCAATTACCTGCACAGTAAACATTTTTGAAGTTTAAGTTTTTAACTGTTTAAGTTCCAATGTTTCAGTTTATGCCCATAGCCTCTCATCCTGTCACTGGGCACCATTGAGAAGAATCTGCCTCCATCTTATTTGCTAAACCATCAGGTATATATACACATGGAAGAGATCCCCCCTGAGCCTTCTCTTCCCCAGGCTTAAGCCTCAGTGCTCTCAGCCTCTCCTCACAGGGCAGAAGCTCCAGTCCCTTAATCATGTTAGTAAGCCTTCACTGGATGCTCTCATCTATATTCATGTCTCTCTTATACTGGGGAGCCTGGCACTGGGTACAGCACCCAGATGTGTCTAACCAGGTCTGAGCAGAGGGAAGGATCACCTCAGTCAACCTGCTGGCAATGCTCTGCCTAATGCAGCCCAAGAGGCTGCTGGCCTTCTTTGCTGCAAGTCCACACTGCTGGCTCGTGGTCAATTTTTTGTCCATCAGTACCCCAAGGCTGTTCTCTACTAAGTTACTTTCCAGACGATTAGCCACAATGTGTATGAGTGCACGGGGTTATTCTTCCCCAGGTGCAGGATTTTGCATTTCCATTTGCTCAATTTCATGAGGTTCCTGGTGGCCCATTGTTCCAGCCTTTCCAGGTCCTCTTAATGGCAGCACAATCCTCTGGTGTATCAGCCACTCCACCCAGTTTTGTCTTATCTGCAAACTTGCTGAGGATCCACTTGGTCACATCATGGGGGTCATTTATGAAGATGTTAAACAATACTGTCCCCATACCGATCTCTGGTATACCCCACTAGTGTCTGGCTTCCAGATGGGCTTTATGCTGCTGATCACAGCCCTTTGAGTCCTGCAGTTCAGCCGGTTTGCATTCCACCTTACTGTTCATTTCTCTCATATTCCACCAGTAGGTCTATGATGATGTTATGGGAGGCAATGTCAAAAGCCTTGGTAGAGTCAAGATAAACAACATCCATTTAAGTTAACATAAAGTGATAAAAGTGAGAAACATTTTTAAAAATCATATCTTCAGATGGGTTTTCAGGTTTTTTTTCAGTATGCTTTCACTGAATCTTTAGGATTTATAAAAGATCGGCTGGTTAAAGACAGGAGGAAATGAGAAAAAAACAAACCCAAACTTTTTTGATTTTGAAATTTTAGCTCATTTCCATAATAAGGAAGACTAAATGTCAACAATCTTTAAATATAGCTGTTCAAATCAAACCAAATCATTTTGAGTGTTTAAATAAATTCCTTTACTAGTTTTAGTGCATTATATTAATTAAATGATAGCTTTTATTAGTGCCAATATGTTAACATTTCCACAGAAATAAATACTTATTTTCCTTTAAAGATAGAAAAGGGTGGGTTTTAAGCATGCTTATTTCCCTCCTTACTGTTATCTACCTTAACATAAAGCTTTATGAACAGATATAATTTAGGAACTGAGATAATCTTCCTCTATAAAGCTAATACCATTTAAAGTTTATCTTTTTAAATAATGATACTGGCCCTACAGTGACACATACAGTTCTTGTTAAAACTTGGAACTGAAAACAAGCACTCTGCAGAATGAGACCTTTTTAAAGTAAACAACTGAAACCAAGAAGCTTCATTACTTTTAAATTCTGTTTTCTCATTAGGACTACAGCTCCTTGCCAGTTGGAAGTGATAAGGGTCTAAGAAAGGAATTTGTTCTGCTACTACTTTAATTTTTATTTGTCAGCTTGCCAAAGCTCACTTCTTACTGCAGCCACGAACCTGAGAACAGATAGGACTTGGCACTGGTTACCGTAGTAAAGAGTGCCTCTTGTCAAGCCTGCTTGAAAAAATTTACTGCCAGACCAATTTGCCAGGGAGCAATCCATACCCTTTTCTTGATTTTCCTTGTTTAAATTTCCTATTATTTTTATCCTAGGAAAATAATGTAGAAAATAAACCTTTCCTAAAATATAATGAGAGAACCAAAAAGCTAACACATACAACAATCAACTTGAGATACCTAACCAGTTGATCAGAAGATAAGAATCCTATTTCATAAACAATTCTGAAATATTGCAATTTGGTTTTATGTTAGTTGGAATAAAGCAGAGACATTTATCCTTTTTCATCAGGGAAAAAGAAAGAAAAATTAAGGAGCAAAGAGTACACACCAGCACAGTAGGTCTCAAGCTGGTATACCAAGAATCCCAGTTGTTCCTGCAACTTTATTTTGACACATGAATTGAACTGTGTTAAGGATTCAAATTTGGATCTCTTACTTCTCAGTGAAGTTCTTTTTATTGACCTTTTGTGAGAACGAATATTGAGCAGTGGAAGCACCACCCTGTCATAAGCTACCTATGTCTCTCCCTACAGAAGGGGAATTAAGCCACAAACTCTGTGCTAGGTTCAGTTTCCCAATACAACTGATTTGTCTCCTTAAGATATAAAAAGAAATACTGGGTCTGCTTTAGTTTTAGCTGCTTTACCAAATATTCTGCCAAGGCACAGGATACATGACAACAGATAAGTATGTGTGGCAAATACACTGTCAAATGAGGTCACTGCCAGAATAGCCATTTGGTTTGGGAACACTTAGACATAGGATAATACACCGGGAACCCAGTACCCATTGCTAAGCCAGGAAATTCAGAAGAAAGGAAAAGCTGAACCTATTTTTGTGAGCAGTTTGTCTGGCACATAGATTAGCTGGCCCTGAGAAACTAGCTTTTCTCTCTGTAGGAAATATATTTGTCCCAGCTTTGCTGGCAGTTTTTTCTATACCCTTGGCACCAACTTTCTATTTGCAATTTTATTCAGATCTTAATCAGGAACATATTATTGCTGTTGTTTTGTTGGTTAATATGGTATATGATGACAGATAATATCTGCAGATTCCTAGCAGCTACAGTGAAGATTGGCCTGAAGTCTTACAATCTCTTAGGATACTCCTACAGTTAAGTGATTGTCTTTGTATCCTTTCCCTTTTCCACTTCTTAGCATTTGCTGTTACTATGACTGTGTTCATTGCTGCTCAAGAAAAATGTGCACTACAGAAGTCTGAGCTAACTAAAATGGTGTTAGCATAAAACGCATATTTACATGCAACATGTTTTTCACCTATATATAGCCCCTAATCAATAAGTAATGGACTAATAATAATGGTAGTAATAGTAATATAATAAACATTAACAGGCAATATACATGTAAAATAAATATCCTTTGTTAGACCAGCTGACATAGCAGAAAAAAATGTACAGAATTTAAAGTACAAAAGACTTTTAAATACATTTGTAAAGATGTCAGTGTTGTTAGTACCTATGAAAGTGATTATACTGCAGTTAGACCAAGGATAAGCTATCCCAACATACAAAACTTTCCAATTTTCCAGCCTGACTGTCCAGGGTTTTCAATCTTTAGTTGGCATGCCCTGTATATTACAGATCCATACATCTCACGGACGAGATCTGACAACTTTGATGGAAATATAACATACATCTTATTCCAAACATCTAGTATGTCATATATCAAATCTCTCCAAAAAAGGCAGTCAGCCAAACTACCGTACAATGTCCAGCTTTATGAGTTCTAAACTTGAAGGCAGAAGTCATTGAAGGCAGAAGAAGATGGGGGGAGAAAAAACTTTACAGAAGTATATACTGATAAGAGAATAGACTGTCCAGCAAGCTTTGGGAATGCACTTTCGAAACAGTGTTTGCTCTTCACTAGGGTTAGGACAACTTTTACAAAGCTTTTACAAAGCAAAGGTACCCATTAGGAGGACATGGTTGAGAATTTCAGAGTGAATGGTAACTTTGACAATGGCAACAATGAGATAACATTGACGAGAGCTTTCATGGAACTTAATACAGAAATAAAAGTTGTAGCAAAATAATAATTTAAAAAATCATTCTATATCCTTCAATAAACTTAGTTCATGTATTTGCAAATTGTAATAACGGATCAGTCTAAGAAAACAGATCTGGAAAAAATTTGGAAGTATAATAAAAGAGCATTCAGGCCAAAAGATAAGGTTAGTATACAACTCAAATCACAAAGATCAAAAAAGATGAATGCAAATGTTTAATACAAGCTCTGAAATACAAAATCAAATGATGCTACAATAACCAGAAGCCAATTAGTAGCAGGAGGGAAAGCTAGAATTGGGCTGATGTGCCACTCAGTAGAGAAGGAAAGATATTGATAGTTGATGCCAAAGATATGAAGTCATTTTTTTCACATCATTTTTATTTAAAATGTTAACTGAACTCAGACAGTTATGACAATTATTATCAGTGGCAGAAGGAGAAGACCTCAGTCTGATAAAAACAGAATGGGTTAGAAAGGTTAGATGAATTCAATGTATTCAAGTTGAATAGCAATTTAATTGTAGGACATTTAAGCATCTGGCTGATGAAATTTGAGAAAGGCATGGCTAGAGTACAGAAGGTCCAAAGGAGGACCACAGAGATGATCAAACGGCTGGAGAATGTGCTCTGTGAGGAACAATGGAAAGTGTTAGGTCTTTTCTCCCTGGAGAAGAGCAGGCTCAGAGGGGATGTCATCACAGCATTCCAGTACTTAAAGAGCAGATCCAAAGAGGATGGAGGCTCTCTCTTTCCCAGGAGTCACATGGAGAAGACAAGGGGCAACAGGTAAAAGTTGCACTGGGAAAGGTTTTATCTCTACATAAGAAGTAATGTTTTTTTGTGAGAACAACCTCCCTAGGGATGGGGTAAAGTCCTCATCACTGGAGGCTTTCAAGATGTACTTGGAAAGGGTGCTAGATAATGTCATCTAGGCTACCCTTCCCATGAAAAGTTTGACTAGAGGGTCTTTTGAGGTCCCTTCCAACCTGGGCTGTTCTATGATTTTATAATTCTTTGATTCTATGATTCTATGAAGCTATGGACATCAGTTTACCAATTATTATCTTTGCAAACTTACAAAGGACAGATGAATTTCCAGAGGACTGGGGAAAAAAGCAAGCATAATGAATGTCTTTAAAAAAGACTATTTGGGAAATTAAACATACTTATGATATTAATTAAATTCTGAAAGAAATACTAGATTTTTTCAATTAGAAAAAAACAATGTAAATATTTAGAATGTGACAAGGAACTAAGGAATAGAAAATGGAGATTTATTAAGAACAAGACTGGACAAATCCTAATTGTTTTACGTGAGAAACAGCATGAGGGGAGGAGTGCAAGTGGGGGAACAAAAACCAAAAATAAACCCAAACACAGCTATGTATGTACTAGATTATGTTATTTAATAGAGAGAAATGCAAGATACCACATGTAGGAAGGAAAACTCCGAACAAACACAAGATGGTAAAAAATTAGCTAGGTAGACCTCTATGGTTATTGCAGATCAAATCTGTAAACAAGTCAACAAATGAAATAATGTTGCTGAAAAGCCATGCTGGGTTGTGTAAACCACAGTACAGCACATAGGAACATAAAGTAATCTTTCTGCTTTGTTCAACATTGGTAAGGCTCGGATAAAGTAATAAAGGATGATGTGAACTTACTAAGCAAATTGCTTAAGAGATTGATAAAAATTATCAGAACATGCTGTTTGACAAAAGCCTGAATGATATGGAATTGTTATCCTAAAGAAGATCAAGGAGGGATATGTTAACTGTTCTGAAGCATATAAAAGGCTCCTGCAAATAGTTTAATTTTTTTGCATTATTTATAGTGGAAAAGACAAAAAAAATATAGATCTAAATTACAGAAAAAAATCCCTATAAATTAAACATTAGGAAAAAAAATCTTTCTAGTGCTAATGCTGGTGACTTACAAGGAGATAGCCTGAGAGGTTGTAGAGTCCTCATTACTGGAGGTCTTTAAGAACACATTAAACAAACATCAGTCAGAAACAGCAGAGACATGTTTGATCCTTTCCTATGTTGGAGGGAAAGCCTTTTTTGATTCCTTGAATGACACTGAAACTCAAGAAGTCATCCTAATTCGTCAGTCTAAGTACACCTATATATGCTACTGAAATTGGAAAAGGACTGCACATTAATGTAAAATTCTGATAGCTTCAAAGGATGATGTTCTTTGCCATACTGAATGTACTTACTTTGTTGCTATCTTGACAGACCTTTATAGGGACTAAAAAGTGCTAACATGAAGCTGTAGTGCAAGACTACTGTTAATCTGGGAGTGAGAAAGTTCCTTCTTTAATTCATTTGAGCACGTTGAATTTAGCTTCCACAGAGCTAGTGAAAGTCATGGTCACACCTTATGCTAGTATGAATGTCCTGATGCAGTTACTAAATATATAAAGATAGAAAGAGTTGGAGAAATTTATTAGGTGGCTTAGTGGTCAGGGAACTGATACAACTCCCTGCTCCAAAAAAAATCCAGTTGCTTATGCATTGCTCAACAGCTCTAAGAAGACAGGGTAAAGGAGCTCCTCCTATCAACAAAATAGCCAGTCATTTTGGGAAACCTGGGATTCTCATCCAAGAAAGGGGAAAAAATAAAAAAGAATTAGAAAGGATTTAAGTATGAACCCAGGTCATTTGGGGAATGTTCCTTCATTTTGGTATTTTAGTATTTTTTTTTGTTCTTAGTAGTACTCATAAATTTTTTCCCTATTTTTATTTTATTTTCTTTCTTCACCACCCAAAAATGGTAAGTCTTAGCTTCATATGGATGAAGGGCAGGAAAGAGTTCAAACTCTCCAGAGGTTTTAAAGAATTTCTCATACTAACTTCTTTCCGCATGACAAATGTTTTTTTGTGATATCTGTAGTGCTGTAAATGGGTTTATCTCAATGTGCTTTTCCATTAGGTAACAGCATATCTACACTCTCCTGTTTTATTTTCAGATTTACCTTCCTCCACTTGCTAATATTGATGGCTGTTCAGACATACGCAATATGTAAACAAATAATTCTGCATATGAAATGGAAACTTTTCTGGGTAAGAAAAGCTTCTGGATGAAGTTTCACAAAAGATAAACTACCAAGCTTCAGTCTTCTGTAATTGAAGTTAATGGAAAAAAAAAATATTGATTTCACTCATCTCACTGAGAACGGTATCAAACTTGCAATAGAAAAAAATTACATTCCCCAAAGATCACACATCCTAATCATAGGAATGAAGGTAACAGTCACACACATTAGCTCTGATATTTATCTCTAGAAACATATCATAGCAATGACTCCCACATATTGATAAAATATTCATTTAAGACTCTCATCACACATCAAAACAGAAAACAATGCAAGTTTAAAATTCTGTGAAAGCCTCCTCTCAAAGCTCTGACTAAACTCCCCCAAAGTTACTAAGTTATGGGGAAAAGAAAGACTTCTGAACATTGTTTTCAGAGTTGAGTCATTTGAGGTCTGAACTATTCAGAAACACTGTACTTTATTAGAGTTGTATCCTTGGGGGTTTTTAGTGGTTTAGTTGTGCGTTTTATCTTTTTGGTACTGCTTTCCAATGCCGCCTTCAAATTCTGCTCTTTCCACTACTCAAACTCCAGATCATGCCTTCACTTCCCATTCCTACCTGAAATACTGTTATTTAAAGAAAAGATAAATAAATTCTTAGGGTTTGGACAAACAATGATCTTATTCTGGCCATTTTCAGTAGAATCTCAGGAAAGATGGAAAGTCCTTCAATTGCTCTAAGTGATACCTTTCAAAATAGATTTTATGAGGTATCAGCTTTAGCTGCACTGAACATGAATTTCCTGCAAAGTGAACAACAAAATTCGATTCAGTAAATTTTCATCTACCATAAGGTATTTAATAAGTTGTTCTCATCCTGTTTGTGATTAAATTACTATTGTAGATCTGAAATTACTGTCACTGCTCTCTGCCTTTAGATATTTACACAGGATAATGTGAATGATTTAATAATAAAGTCATACACATAAGAAAATATTTTTCCCAATTTAAAAATGGTTATCCATCTAAAATACATAATGTCCAGACTTGACTTTATCAAGCTGGATTAAAAGTGTTGACCACAAACATGCACATTATGTAAAACAGTTGTGCCTCATATCTGGATTTTTTTGTATGTCATCTGGATAATAAGTGTTATAGCATGTGAAATTGTTCTCGCTTCTTACATTTATAACAAATGTCAAAGTTTTATTGATCAAGATGGTAATCAAGTCAGTCCAAAATTGAGTTCCTTTCTACAGCAAAAAAAAAAAAAAAATATTTCTCAAGTAAACATTTAAATCTGTATATTCCTTTGTTATCATTTTATAAGACTGTTTTCTAGGATGTTCTGTTTTCCCCCTTAATTCAAGAAAGTGTGTGATGCACAATTCAATATTGTGCTAATCCTTACATATGAGTAGTGCTGAATTAAAAACTTAAAACAAGGTTTATGTTTATGTGAGTTGCTGCACTAAAGTAAACCCCTAGTGCCTCAAAAGATGATGTTCTCAGGAAATTATTTCTCTAAGTGTTGAAGGTTGGAGGACAGGTATTGGAATATACTGATAATGATGGAAGTTTAATCAATCATTCATACTTTTGTTGATATTAAGAACATTCCCAGTGGAAAGAAAGCAAAAACTATATTTAGTTTAGGGAGATAGGCTTTCTATACTCCTTAGAGAGACATTCCCTCAGAGAAAAACTCAAGGCATCCACATTAGTTTTGCATTCTGAATCGCTCTCTTAAATAACAGATTCTTTCTGTCTGTATTGTCTAGCAGTTCAACTCTTTTAGGCTGAAAATAGTTTCTGTGGACTCTCTGATCCCAGCCCTAGAAGAAAATTACTAAATTTTGCAACTGCTGAAATAGCCTTGCACGTATTTTTTTACTTCCTGTTGAATTTTTACAAGATAGGAGATCAAATGTAGCAAAATAATTTTTTTCCCTTTTCATCTATAACTGCCTAAAGTGCTTAGGAGGAAAAGATTGGATCAGGATCAGGCAGTTCTATAAACTATTTTCTCCTTGAAGATCTCTGTTTCCCTCCATGTCCCATGGCTTAAGTTCAGACCTTAAGAGTCTGGATTGGACTATGTAAACACTTTGCAATACATAAAAAATTTACTAAATAGAAAGTAATAAAACTCTTTATGCAGTGTAACTAAAAATGTTTATTTGAACGGGGTTTTTTTCTTACTTGTTATGTTTTCCCCCCCTCAAAGTGGACAAATCATGCTGTGAGAATACAGGTGGAGATGAGACATTTTATATCCTAAAATGTTTTGAGCTACATTTGGGGAACTTTTTGAAAACAAGAAACTTTATAAGAAATGGACATTTATACAAAGTTGAACTAGAGAAATCTTCCAGCAATATTTTTTAAAAAATATAGTTTCATAATTAAAAAAAAAAATAATCACTAATCCCTCAATATTTTTTATTATTACCTTTCTTTCATTTTCCCTATAATATTCATCAAAGTATGAGGAATACTAATTTATATTTGTACTTGATAACAGAGCTAACTCCTCTTCTCCTCCTGGATTCTGTTTTCTTCATTCAGAGTTTCACTCTTAGCCAGAAGAATATTGGGATCCAGCCATTCCTTCATCATTGATATACTCCATGGCAAATTCCCATCTGAATACTGAAATTTAAGATAATCATAATCACTCATTTCTTAAGTTTTTTTCCCAATGTAGTTTGATCCCACTCTCTGCCTACATTAGTTTCCCTATATCTTTGTCCAAGCTATCGGTAGGTCTGTGATTTACCATCTAGTTTGCACTATATTTTTTTCTTCTTCAAGTGTACTTTTTATTTTAAATTCCTTTTCATGCTATGTGTTAAACTGTTGATTCTCTGCAGGATCTTAAGATTTCTTCCTCTCACTTGTTCTTTTAACACTAAAATTAGTTACAACTCTTTTTAACTAGCATCCTGAGAATTTACTAGCAAATTTCCAGACTCTCATCTGAAGCTCTGAAGCTCTCTCTTGACCTTCAGAGAAAGATTGCTCAGCAGTTCCTGAAAAAAAAAAAAACAAGAAAAAAAAGAAAAAGAATTTACCACAGGTACCCATCTGAAAATGGAGGCATCCAAAATAATTAGTCACTTTTTAAAATCTTTATATGGGAATCTTATCTGTGTTATACAGAAGACTGAGTCTACTACTATGTGAGAGATGCTAAGCAAGATAAACTTCTTCAATTTTAAATACCTATTCTTTGCCTATCAGCAGAATCACCAGCAGTTGCAAGCCTGTTGTCAGAATGCATAAAACCTCTCTTGAATGAATATTTAGCTGCTGGGAAATGACTATATCTATAATAATTGTATGTTCATTAAATAATTGATGAACATGTGGAAATTATATACCTTTCTTTCTGAATTTGCTACAGCTATAGTTTAGGTAAAGGGACAGATATATTAACAACTACTTTCAACTTCAAATGCTTGTCTTCAGAGGACTTGCCCTTGAGAAAGCAACAGTTCAAAAGTTGTTGATTACAGTACTATTTGATAATTATAGTTTGCAAATAATTTTGTTCAAGTCACTGGTTTTCAGAAGCCATTTAGAATCTTGCAGCGTTTGATAGGGAAATTTCTCTATTTTCTACCAACTTAGCAACGCAGTCGGAAACTGAAGAAAAAAAACCAACCCACTGAGAAGTCTTGAGGACAATAGTTGTGAGGAACCGTTCCACTTCAGTTAATTCAAGCTGTCATCAAGAACACTTCAGATTGATCTCTCAGTAAATAAGGCATATAAGTCACATAGGCCCTTTTATGAAACATGAGAAACTTCCTGTGGTAGTTTGGCAGGAGAACATTATTTTGTACAATGATATTTTTACATTAGAAAAATAACTCTGAATTTTCACAGCATTCAACAACAGACTCAGGAAAGATCAGAAGGCCATGATATAACAAAGTAAACTACTAGCACCCCTGATTTTAATATTAGTTTTATATTACTGGTCTGTACTTAATAATTTTTACAAAGGTATAATCACCTAAGTAAATTAGTAATGAAATGCAGAGACGATATTACTATTTCTTATAATTTCTAACATTCTTAAAAATGCATAAAAATGATCTCACATTTATATAACACTTTTCATTCAAACGATTCCTGAAGCTTTTATCCAGTGTTTTCGAAGAATAACTAAAAATTGAGATTCTCGACTGAATGCAGGTTGAAAGCTCAAAACATCTGACTCATAGCAATATAATGCAACAATTCATAGAAAAAGAAGAAATCAGAGCAACATATATAATTTTGTCATATACGGAACAAAGGTCTCTTTGCACAGTAAATGCATAATAGGATTTGGAGGATAACAGTTCCTTGACAGTGTCTTTTACTGCAATCCACTGAAAAACTTAGTTTTCTGAGCGGTCCTATCAGTAACCAGAAGACTTGCCCTCCATAAATGAAGGGGCTTCATCTGCTATCTATGCCTCTGCTACAAGATAAAACGGAGGCTGGGGCAGCTGTCTGTCCCTGAGGCTTGGTGGCATCCACACTACAACAGTGTTTTTCCCTGGGCCACCACTGTGTCATGAGTGACATGGTTCAAGTAACGTAAAGGATATTTCCACAGAATGGAAATAATGGTGTTACAGGATCTGGAATCAAACAATAGAATGTTTATGAAGAGTACAAGGCTTGTTATGATACCACTGGACGCTGAATAGCCAAACCAAATCCAGTCTTGTCCTTATAACGTTCTGGAAATAGTCTGTGATAGGATGCCCCAAACACTGCCTTGGCACCATCACTGAAAATGTAATTAATACTAGTCAAAACCCCACTAGAGAATGGATCATAAAATTAAACATCGGTCCAAAATACAATGCATTCTCTAGATCACAATGTAATAGTTTTTATGTTGATTAATATTACTGTTACTATAAACCGGTGATAATACTGATAGATGTTTACAGGTATTTTAAGACCCCTCTAAACTTTATGAGGCATTATAGGTCTTGTAAGTCTTTTAGACAAAGTCAGACAAAAGAGAGAGAGATGACAAAAGAAGAGGAATCAAAGGAAATTATCATAGGCAAGAGTCTGCAGAAGCAATGAATTCCTGGGACTGATACAAATGTACACATAATGCCTATTACTCACCTGCAAGAATAATCAAAGACTTTGCTGTGAGGGTAGCTGGGAGTTCAGGTAATTACCTTGTCTCAGGTGAGACCCTTGTCCCAAATCAGTCCATTGTCTCATCTATTCAGAGACAAGGTGATGACTTCCTAGACCACCCATGGAATCAATAATTAAGTGTACTGTGTGTGCACGCAGTCTGATATACATGATGCCCTCATACTGAGTGACACCGTATAATTTTAGGACAAACTTGAATCTTACCCTTATATCTCACATATGACTTAAATGTCATACGCTTGCCACATCAGAGACAGGAGTGATAAATTAAGTACCAGTTTGCCATATTTTTAAGAATTCAACTATATATTAGTGATTAGAAAATAAAATAAGGTCTCTATCATGAAATTCTTCTGGCATTGAAAACATATTGAGATTCCCAATTGCAAGTTCGAGGAGACACTTACTGCCTCACAATTTAACACTTTGCTAAGCTAATATTTAGATTAGAAATATTAGCTAAGAGAAAATATCTTTTTCTAGCATTCTAAAATTTACAAAAAAAAATAGGATTAAGGATCTTTAATTTTTGTCATATTTATAAAAATATGTTATTTATATGTCCCTTTCAAGTAATATCTATGCTTTTTTAATTAATCTGAGGAGTTCCATCTGAACATTTTGGTGAAGTGTTTTTAAACTTAGTTGTATGGATTCCTTTGTCTTTTTTGGAACAGGCTCCTTCCACCGTCTTGAACTCACATGTGAGAGTCAAATAAATGTCCCTGTACCAGATCACAGACTATAATAGCCACCATAAAGGAATATTACAGGAATACTTTCTTTTTCTGGTTATTTAAGGGAAACTTTGAAGCTATAATGTATAATTAGATTTGCCACGTGTAATGCACATCAATTTTGCTGCCCTTCTAGTAAATTACATCCCCAGGACTGATCAAGTGCTTTGCCGCCTTTGATGAGACAACTGCCTTAATGGAAGAGGGAAGTACTGTGGATGTTACTTATCTTGATGTTAACAAGGCTTTCCACCTCGTTTTTCAGAGTATCCTTGCAATCAAACTATACAGATGTGGTTTTGATAGAAAACTAAGAATGGCGTGTGGAAAGCTGACTGTGCATCATAGCTGAAAAGATTGTGGTCAGGAAGATCACTTGCTGTCCAATTATCATTGGCATTGCTCAGGGTGCTGATGCTGTTAAACCTCTTCAGTAACAACCTAGGTGACGGGACAGAAGGCACCTTTTGAAGCTCATAGCTGATACCAACCTGGGCAACATTTGATATGCTGGAGGGTAAGGCTGCTGCTTACGTTGATCTTAACTGTTTCATAAAGTCCTGCAAAAACAAATGCTAAGATCTGGGACAAAACAATCCCATGTAACAATATCTGCCGGGGAACAACTGATTAGGAAGGAGTTTTGCATGAAGCAGACCTGAGGGTCCTGGTAGACAACATGTTGAACACGAGTAGGCAGTAAGCCCTTGTGACAATGGGAGGGTACAGTAAATCTAAATACTTTGCACACATGTGCCACCCAGGAGAAATATATAACCAGAACTAGCTGTGTATTGGTCCTCAAATAAAGCTGTTGGATGTGGGGTTTGTGTTTAACTACCAGTGAAGATACCTGGGAAATGGATTCTATCCATGTATTTTTTTTTTTTTTTTATCTTGGAACAAATGCTGAGAAAACTGTTCAATAACTTTATCACTTCCAAATTTAAAACAAAAAATGAAAAAACAAACACACACACACACCCCAACCCTTTAAACAGAATGGCTGACTTGGTTCTAGTTCAAATGCCAGTCACTGAACACCGTGTAATGGAATTCCTAATTCAACACACAGGATTTTTCAGTCCAAGGTAGAGACAAGAAGAAAGACAACAGAAAAATAAAAAAGCTCTACATAATTTCTACAGCAGCTCTGTTATCATCCTACTGAAAGACAGTAACCAAATTCTTAAGTGCTTTTGGTTCCCTATGCCACTGTCTTTGTGTTGACTTTTTTTTACAAAAAAATTACCTTAAGTTTCTTCTAGATACAAACTGCTTACACTTGACATATTTGTCTGAAACGAGTTGTGTCTTGATTAAAAGTAAGGGTTAACCATTAGTCTGTTTGGCTAGAGAAAAGAAAAGAAAAAAAAAAAAGGGGGGGAAGGGGCATAGGAAAGGGAAGAGGAAGAGAAAGGGGAAGGGGGGAGGGGAAGGGGAAGGAGGAGGGGAAAGGGGAAGGGGGAAGGAAAAGAGAAGGAAAGGAGACAAAAATTCCTAAATAAAATAGTGTTTACTAATTGTGGATAGGATGATCTGAATGATTTTATGCTTCCAGTCCAGAACTAGGAAAGAAGTAATCAGAATTACCTCTTATGAGGCAATATATTTTTCACTAGCCCTTCCTGCAAAGAGCTGAACTATTTTAGCTGAAACATTTCCAAAAATAGTTAGCCTGAGTGAAACATTCACCATGTAAAACTTCAGCCAAATGGTTACAGACTGGCAAAGCTACAAGCAGTGGTATGAATGGTCTGGGTTCTAAAACAGACTGTTAGGAGTAATGGAGTAGGGAAAAAAATCTAACTTTTTGAGAGGATCTTGATAAATGTGGGATTACTGAGTTAAAAGCTAGGGTCTGGTTTTGAAAAGCCACAAATATTTGGTCAGCTATTTATTCACATTTCAGAGTATAGTTATAGAAAATATTTGACAACCTTAGGCACAAATAATAATTACCAGCTCCCCTCATAAACAGTATAGAATATCAATGTTCTTATTTGAATATATAAGACTAACAGGGTATACTTAGAGGAAATTAAAAAGAAAACGAACCAAAACACAAAAAAGCAAAACCAAATCCTTCATGGATGTCTTGTGGTTTAGAATTTAAAAGGTGGCCAAAACTAGCATTATGGCCTTTAATTTGATTGTGGAAAAACATTGTTTGATTTCTATTATTTTTTACTCTTTGAAAGGTGGTCTGCTTTGGGCCACATCTCTTCACAACTTGAGTATCTTGAATTGTAATGCTCATAAAATCACTAAACAAATTCCAGAATTTTATTCCTGGAACCAGGGGTTATTATGTTTTGCATCCTGAAATCACCATAGCAACTATTAAAGAACATTTTAAATGAAGTTTTTCCTCAGAATACATTGAAAAATCAAGATTTTTAAAAGCGCTAACTAGAATGGTAGTAGAACAAAGTTTCTCCTAGGTTCTTTCACACCAAATGCTGAGCATCTATGGGATTCAATGGCTATAAAAATATTCTGTTCATTCTTTTGAACTCCCTAGCTGTAGCCTGGTCCTGAGGCAAATAAATACAAAAATATAAATCCCAGTATATTTCTACCCATGAAAGAAAGAAAGATACACTTGGACATGAAAGCAAGCCTGAATATATATTCAAAACACATTCTAATCCAAAAGTGATGAAAAATTTCTTTGTTTTTTTTCTGTTGAAAAGTATGAAGCCTTCTAGCCTAATACTTAGTAGTTACTAGTAAATAATATTGTCTACTTTTGTTATTTCTTTTGGTTAAGTGTGATTATTTCCCATATTAACCTGAGACATAATTAAAGAGAGTAGCTGAAAACTTGGCACTGATGATCTTGAAAGGAACACATTAGCAAAATTACTTCCTTTTTGCAATTAGGACAATTGCCATTGCACATTGTCACAATGCCTTAAATATATTTTCTTCCATTCTTTGGAAATATTTAGGAAGACTTTATTGTGTGTTATTGTATAATAGCTTTTCATTTCTATTTATGTCAACAGATTGCTGTTCTTGTAAGTCTAAGCCTAGGAAGAGTCCAACTACAGTGGGTTAGTACAGCTCCAACTACATTGAGAAAAGGTTGGTTTACTTGATAGCACCGCAATTACTGCAATATTCCTGACCAGCAGCATATCGGCAGCATCAATGTACAAGTTACTAAAGTAGTCTTAAGAATCCAGTATTAATTATAACTTGCTATTCTAGATATAAATGATAAATAAAATATTTCCTTGTCTTTTTCAGTTAATAACTTCATACACGTAATCTTACAACAAATTCTTTATCTGTTTGCTGGTGAGTATAATTTGCTTAATAAGTCATCTAAAAAGTGGTGCCTTTTTTATGTACACTAGGACTAAAAAAAGAAAGACTGCCAAAAGTACTTATCTGACATCAAGTACAATTTTCTCTCCTTACAGATTTTAAGGAGGACCTAATATTTCTATATTGATATTTTCCATTATCATTCTTCTTGTACCTTGCTATTATTGATCCCTGCAATATGTCATTCTTGTAATTAGTATTCTCCAGTAGTTCTTTTTGAAATTCTTGCCTTCCTACTTGATGATGTTTGGTTTTATATAAACAGCTATTAACCAAACAGTTCTTGGTATAGGCAAATGGATCTTAGAATCACAGAACCGTTTAGGTTGGAAAAGACCCTTAACATCATCAAGTCAAACCATTAACCTAGCACTGCCAAGTCCACCACTAGACCATGTCCCTAAGCACCACATCAGCATTTTGAAAAGCAAAATTAAAGTTGTCATCTGGAATTTCTCTTTTATTTTAGAGAAAACTAAAGAATCAAAGATAATATTCTGGAAAAGGATCTTAAAAAATGGTAAAACACTAGCTAGTCCGTGGTTTCATTTTCAAAATACTGAGCAAAAAATTATGATCTTCTAGCTGCTCTTCTTACAGTCTTATGTATGGCAGTGCTATCAATGTAGTATTCAAAGCCCTGAAAAGTTCTTAAGGCTAAAAAAAACAATAGAAGAAAATCTCAGGTTGGGACCAAGGAGACTCTTAGCAATAAAATGCAGCTCCTTGACAAATATGCTATGCATTGAAAGATTGCTAGATTTCTTAGGCTGAGTTTACATCAAAATGGAGATCTACTTCATTAAAAGAATGTTATTAAAAAACCCCACCAAACTCGAACCATGGTATGTTTGATGCCACAGGGTACTGACATATTTCTACAGAACCTGAATGGCTCAAATTCAAGTGAAAAAGCTTGCAAAGAGTTCAGAAAACTGGAATTGGAGATGCTTATGAGGTAATCATCAGCCACCTAAATGTTTAGTCAGAATCAGATAGAAGTGTACTCTGTGTTCTGATCTACTGCATAGAACAGACAAAATAATTACATTCATTAATTCTTGCACTGTGACCCTAATTTCTAGTACAGCTATAGTATGGTACTTAAGAACACAACTAATCTTCAACCACTTTCAGTTTTAAAATTTCACATAATGAAAAGTCCTCTAGCTCTGTAGGTATGTTTCCCAAAGGTTAATTATATTCTGTGTTATAAGTACACATTCTATTTCTCAACTGAATTTGTTTCTCTTCTGTTTCTACTCATTCCTTCTATTATACTGTAGTATATATTCAAAGGCACATTAATATTTGGTTTATTTTCTGCATCACTTTTGTGTTTTGGTTGCATTATAAATATGTACTCATGACTATATTTGATGGCATCATCTGAAATACCAGGTTAAGAACATCTGGTTGGTTATAGCATCCAGCATGCCCCATTTTTAATTGAGAAATAGTCAACCAATTTTCTTATCCTACCAGTCACAAAGTTAGAATACAGGAAGATAAAATTATTCCCTCACTCATCATTTTTTGTATGTCTGTTGAAATATTATATGGTTATGATAATGAAAATTTTTCCCTTGAGTATCCATAAGCATATCAGAGTGTATCATATAATCACTAAATAAAAAACTACATTGCAGGTCAGTGGATTCCCCTCTGTTTGTGAACTAAATCTGTGGAATTATTTTTGTAGGTTGGTTTGTTTGTTTGTTTGTTTTTTAAATGCAAAAGCTGGTAAGAATTCTTCCTCTTTAAACTAATCTTAGGACAAAGCTTGAACTTATCATGTTATTGGAAAAATATTGATTGCTTAGAAACCTGCTGAAAAGGGTAGGTCTCCTATGGAAAAATGAATGTTTCCAACACACACTGAGAAAACTTTGAAGATATCCACTGTACTGGGAACTGCAGGTCAGAAGAGATATTTCCCTCTGTTGAAGAATATTTATTTTATTTTTGCACATTTCCTTTCACAGTATTATAACAGAAATATTTTATTTTTTTATTATTTTTATGTCTCATTGTATATGTGATCATTCTATTATCAGGCCTGTTAACAATCAACACATCAATGGAAAAGTATGCAACAAATTTGTTGCTTGTTGGTAGCATTACTAGGATTATTCTGTGATCCATCCCTTCCTTTCTCTTTCTATGCAACCTTTCACCCCTTCAAAAAGTAGAATTATGTATTTCCACTAATAAGGGAGGTGGTGGCTGAGAAGAATACATGACTGATCTGAAGGTGTTGGCTGGATACATCAGTCTGAGCTTGCTGTTGAGAGAAAGACAATTTTGTGATTGCCACTGCCAAATGAAAAACGGTAGTTAGTGAGGAACCACCTCACATTGGCACTACCAGACAGATGCTTCCTGCAAACAGTAGAGAAAGGGAATGGGGTATGTCCAGAAAATGGTTTCTCTTCTCTTTAAAGGATGTTTTTGTCTTTTTTTTTTTTATTAAAATGTCTAAAAATAAATATTTCAAAATAAATTTGAGTACATCTCAATATGTGCTTAGACCAAGTATCATGTAGTCCATCAAATTCATATCAGAAAAAAAACCCAGATGTGTGCACTTCCTTTTTTTAAACAAAAGTTTGACTTAAGAAAAAAAATAAGACCCCCACTGTTATTCCCAGGACGCAGACAGGAAAAGAATCAGACATTTTATTCAGCAGTATTTCTGCTGGTTTTGAACTGTTTAAAAGGGGGGGAAAAAAAAAAAAGAGTTTTTTTTATTTTTATAAATTATCTTCATTTTATAGAAAATGAATTTTCATTCAAATGGAAAATTCTTACCTACTTTTACTGTCAATACTTAATTTCTTTTTAAATGCTAATGTTTCAATTTACATTTAGCTGAGATACTTTAGTTGTACTTTTGCAATCTACTCATCAATCACACAGCATTTGTAACAGTGGTGCTCTAAGGCATACATTTCTGAAGTATAAAGTGGAAGTTTCAACAACTAAGAACACTGCAAAACTTGTAGTTTTATTCAACTAATAAAAACAGTTTAAAACCACAGCTTTCCTGTATCTTAAATGAATTTCAATTTTCATGCTTATGAGGCTTGACACAAACAATGACTAAAGATATAATTATTACCTAGTAGAGAACAAATACTTTCTATATATTAACTGTATGTTGGGAGTTTTCACAGAAGCTCTCAAAAAACTTTAACTGAAGTTTTTTTAGATCTTTTCCTTGGAGTGTGATCCATTAACAGGAGCACAAAAGTCAACACAAACCCTTTCCCTAGCACACCACTGGTTAGGGCCCCGGAAGGTTTCCTTTTTAACTCTTTATGGCAGAAAGTGAGTATACAACTTAACATACTTGTTTTGGATCCTATTGCAAAATTGTATCTTCTTTCTACAACTTCCTTCCCACTAATGTCTAAACTGTTTAACAGGAAACGTCTAATTCCTTCCCAGTTTCAGGCAAGAAACCAGATGACTTTCAAAGGAGGTAGACTGGATACTGTTACAGTAAAGTTATTTCTAAAGTATATAGTAAAAATCTGACCCAATGTATGTTCCATCTGTATAATTCCTTTTTTCTTCCTTTTTTAAGCAAATTTTTTTTTTTGTATTTTTTAGGTTACTAAAACAGAAATTCTAAGTTTCCTGAAAAGGGTCGTTTGGTTTAATGTTTATGAAAATGAGTGAGACTGAAACTATCTTTGGGAAGATAATAAATGAAACTTACAATTCAAATTATCTTAATCATAATTAAAATAAGACATTTAAATCATTATTAAAATAGTATATTAATTGAATCTACCATAGAAGAAAACTGAATTCTAGACTGGCATGTGACAGCTTTGGTCCACATAGAAGACTCACACTTAGCTAAGCTCAAATTTAAGTTAAAATTTATAGACCTAGAAAGCTCATCCTCAAAGTCCTGTGAATCTCAAACACCCCCACCCCCAACCCAGAATTATGATAACCAGAACAACAAAAAAAGAGTAAATATTGTGGTGGGAAATGGAGGGAAGAAGGCTTTATTTTATGGTCTCTTCACTGATATTTTCTTCAGTCTTACAGCAAAAGAAGTGATCTTCTGCTTTTAAACACAGAGGTGGAATTTGGGGTGCAAAGACTGATTGCATTGATGTCATAGGTGAGAGAAATTTCACTGCCTTTCACTAGGGATATTTCAAACATAGGATGCTGGTTCAAAGACACACCCAGTTATTGAATGTAGTGGACAGCTTGATGATATTGTACATTTGCATGTTCATTTTCAGCTTTGAAATGCAGAATATACTTGAATTTTTTGTTACAATAGACAACCTAAAAGAACTTGTGAACATATAGAATCAGTTCTTGTTGGCCAGTCTCATGTTTTGGATAGTTCTTAAGACAAAACATATAACATTGGGTGAAGACTACCCAAAAATCAGTGCTCAGAGTGATGAGACTTTGGCTCTATCCATCCTACCCTAACTCATTCATATGTTCAGATATTTGCTGGGAAAATAAACAAAGTGCAGAAAACAGTTATGGGGAAGCTCGGTCAAAAGCTCTGGGGTACACCTGCTCTGCTGTAGTGTTTTATGTCTTCACAAGAATGAATAGAAGAGGCACTCTTAACAACTTTATGTGCTTATAACACATTTATAGCAGGAAGCCAGAAGTTAATAATAATCCAGGTAACGACTAGTTGGCCTGGGGGTAACATGAGCAGCAAGACCACAGGCAAGTTTTGCAACCATTCAAATTAAAAAGTGAAAACAATAGCCTTTTTTGTTCCCCTCTCCCTTGGGGGGAACACATTGAAAGCCAAGCGGAAAGCTGAGCCCAGTGTGGAACCACTATGTATAAAGTCAGGCAGACTATCAGCCGAGTCTCAGACAACTTGACCAGTTACAGCGAGTGTCTTGTTCCCTTGAATCCATAGTTCTGGTCACAGCCGGACCAGAAGCCTTGACTGATGTGAGTTTGTTCTGTACAGTGAGTATGACTGTGTATATGTGTGTGTGCCACACATACATGTGTTTTGTAGAGCAGAAAACACAACCCATCCAGTATACTCATCCCATTCAGGAAGCAATTTTTGGATTCCTTTTTTTTTTTTTTTTTTTGGTTAATGACTACTGTGCTTCTTTTCTTGAGGTTACCTCACCCCTAAACTTCCCCATGGGAAACAAGCTGTGAGTTATTCACACTGTGAAGAAAACAAACCACAGCAAAGTTTCAGCAGCAATCCCAAAACTGTGCTTCTAAGTGTAAACTTTTCAGTACCCCTTGATGGTGCAGCAGAACGTGCATAGCTTGCTTTAATAAAAATGTCCCCTTTGCTGCTCAGTTCAGATGTGTGGAAACAGTTATAAGCTGATATGTTACTTTAAACATATTATAATTAGTTTAGGGTTTTTATCTACATCCTTTTAAGAAATGTATGAGTTGAATTAGAACATGTTGTCTGTGTCAAATGTAGGGTAGTAGGAACACAGCGGGGTTCTTCAGGAACACAGGAAAAAAAATTAAATGAAAGTGCTTGAGACAGAATCAAAAGCTAAAATCTCCTTATCCAGAGGCTATAAGAGAGATATTGCTTCTCATTTTAAAGGTCAGCCTGTTTGTCAGGGAAATAAAAACATATTTTTCATTGGTGGGTGATTGTCTAAATTATTAAATACTCAGTTAAATTGGTAGAATTTATGTTCACTCTGAAATTAAAACAATCAGGGTGCCTATAAATAGTCCTTACACTGATGCATAGCAATGTGACTTTTCTAAGGATGCTCTAGCACTTGAATGATTAATGTGCCTTTTACCTATTAAAAATGTAGCTATGCTTTGTGTAAATTATAAACTCTCATTTAAGTGCAAGTGTGCCAAGGAAATTTTCTATAGTTTAATCTTCAGTTTCAAAATATTTATTCTCAGTATACAACTAACAAAGCTCAAATACCTCTTCAGACTTTATATAGATATTTGTTCTGAATGAACAAAGTTGTTTGTGTCCTAAACCAATGAAAATATTTTAAGTGTTAGATATGTGCCAAAATGATTCACTTCACACATTATGCATTTGAATTTTAAAGGTCTCATAACCTTCCAAATGATAAATCCAATTGTGTTTTTTGGCCTTTCAAAGATATCTGGACTGACATATATTGTTTTTGTTATTCTTTATTTAGATTTGATTAAAGCCAGTTTTGCATGAATAAGTTCAAAGAGAAAGTGACAGGCACCCATTGAGCTCTCAGTACTCTCATATATATTTGTGACTTTGGGATATTGATTCCTCATGTTAGAACTGATGGAACAATATGCAAAATTCTTAAATTTCAGTAGAAATCACACCAAAATCAAGACAAGTTGAAGGTTCCTTAGAAATGTAGATAAGCACCTTATCAGTATGAGTCAATAAGTAAAAAATCAAACAAAAAACCCCACCAAAAAACAACCAACCAACCAACCAGCTAAAAAATGCCACCCAACCAATAACTTCAGAAAAAATGAAATATTTTTCTATTTTACAGAATGTTACCTATTCCCTTTCAGGGATCTATAATATGGGATGGCCAAACGGTTGGTTCCCAAATCTTTGATTTGGAAGATTAAGGTGATCAGAAATCAGAGTGATTTTGGTTAAGTCTCATAATCATCATAAAAGTATTTTAGTACTAAAATCCTTTTGACTGAATTTGAAACAAAGGAATGTCACTATACATCTTCACACTTCTATTTTTCTTTCATCCGACACAAATCACAGGGAAGTCTTCTTCCATGCTATAAGTTATGTGAAGATGCAGGCTTTCTGAGTATTAGTCATGAAACTCCATTTAAAGGGAATTAGACTATATCTGAGAAGCAAACTAAGATATATGGAAATATAGTATGTTAAAAATTATAAGGCAATTATCTTGTCATGTGAATCATATAAACAGCCAAATTGGCAAAGAATAAAGAAATAACTACGTCTCTCTACATAATTTCTTCTCTGTTCCTGGATCACGGACTTCAGATTACGGAGTTACACAACAGATGTGGACAACTCATCAAACTGACAACAGGAGGTGTTTTACAGGAACCACTCAACCTATCAACGCTGTTCAACAGAGATAATTTTGATTTAGAATAGTAGATGTAAAATTTCTATATCAAAGAGTTACTCTCCATAGAGTAGGAAAGGACAATTCTGTGCTGCTGTTTGTTTAGACAAGAGAGGTCCAGAGCATCTATGGCTTCAAAGGATATCTCAGTAGATAAGATGGTTGCATAAGGGTATCACTGCTTGAAGGCTTTGGGAAGGGATGAAAGGCAGTCTTCCTCTCTTTTCCCTCCTCCTTCTATCAAAATTAGTAGAAATGAACAGAAGACAGTTAGTCTGGATAAGTAAGAAGATAGAAGACTCACGAGTCCACTCTCCTATGAAAGACAGTTCCTGTTCCTAAATCACCCAATCTACAGAGCTACCAAAAGATGATCAACATTTAGACAATCCAGAAACTTGCTTTGTTTCTTTGTGAGATCTGTTTGCTTTTGCACAAAAAGTTTGGAGTCAGTGTTGCTGGTGTTCCACTCCTTGTTAGTTAAAAAATTAATTCTGGGATGAGCTAAGATAGAATAATAGAATCATAGAATGGTTTGGGTTGGAAGGGAACTTAAAGATCATCTACTCCAACCCGCCCTGCCATGGGCAGGGACACTCTCCACTAGACTAGGTTGCCCAAAGTTTGCCCTGGAGCAAAGAGTGGTCCAAGACAGCGGGCTAGTATTCCGGGGTCAGCTCCTCCAAGCTCAGGAGTGATGCATCCCAACAAAGAGGAAGTCAGGCAAAACCACCAAGAGGCCCCCATGGATGAACAAGGAGCTCCTGGGGAAAGTCAAACAAAAAAAGGAAGCCTACAGAGGGTGGCAGCAAGGGCAGGTAGCCTGGGAGGAATAGAGAAACTGTCCGAGCAGCCAGGGAGCAGGTTAGGAAAGCCAAAGCCCTGACAGAATTAAATCTGGCCAGGGATGTTAAGGACAAGAAGAAAAGCTTCTATAGGTATGTCAGTGATAAAAGGAGGATGAGGGAAAATGTGGGTCCCCTCCAGGGTGACCTGGTTACCCAGGATATGGAGAAGGCTGAGGTACTCAACGACTTCTTTGCCTCAGTCTTCACCAGCAAGGGCTCTAGCCACACTGCCCGGGTCACAGAAGGCAAAGTCAGGGACTGGGAGAATGCAGAACCGCCCAGTGTAGGAGAAGATCAGGTTTGAGACCATCAAAGGAACTTAAAGCTGTACAAGTCCATGGGCCCCATCCCTGGAAGTGTTCAAGGCCAGGTTGGATGAGGCTTTGGGCAACGTGGTCTAGTGGAGGGTGTCCCTGCCCATGACAGGGGGGTTGGAACTAGATGATCTTTGAGGTCCCTTCCAACCTGAACCATTCTATGATTCTATGATTCTATGAAAGCCTCATAGAGTGTTATAACAACTTCTCTGAGCAACCTGTTCCAGTACCTCACCACTCTAACAGTAAAGAATTTCTTTCTAACATCTAATCTAAAGATATGGTCAATGTGTCAACAGCTCTGATTTTTACAAAATTGCACAGCTGTTTCATTCCTTACGCTTACGTTACCAGATCTTTTTGACCAGAGTCAAGTTTGCAAATTTTGTGTAAATGCTAGTTTCTTTGAATAATTTTGAAAGTGTGGTTATTCATAGTGTTGCAGTTGGTGTTTAATGTTAAATATATTTCTTTATACTTACTGCTTGTTACAGGAATGCTCTTATCCCATGGAATTTCAGAAACAAAATTGCATTTTTCATTCATTCTAGAACACATACATCTTCCTGTATCACAGTAGCTTAGTCAGACTAAGATATCTTCATAGTCCATGGAGGACACAGACAATTCTTCTCATTTTAAAATAAACATCTAATATACATCAGGTAAATGAACTCTAGAAGTGTGTATATTTCTCTCCACTGATTTAAAAAGGGCTCTAGAAAGAATATCTTAGCTGATCTGAGGGTAAGTGGAATAGAAGCCTACCTAGATGCTGAAGATTGTGGTATTGAATTTCTCCTTTGCTGTAATTTGTCTTTTGTAGGACACTCATAATATTTAGTTATTAAAAGGAACATGATTATTTAGAGACTTGATGATTGTTGTTATGCAAGCAAAATTTTTCATTAATTTGTTTTCCATATTTTTCTTATTAATTTCTTTGTCAAAATGTACTTTATGTATCTTCTCACTTCAACACTATACATATACACAAAAGATTTTTTTTTAATATTTAAAAAAAAAGAAATAAAATTTTAAATATATTTTTGAAGTATTGTTTTATTCAGAAGTATCCTACATTTTATTATTTAGCTTACTGAAGTAACACTTTTCATAATAGTAGATAATGCAAAGTCATAGAATCATAAAATCATGGAATGGTTTGGGTTGGAAGGGACCTTAAAGATCATCTAGTTCCAACCCCCCTGCTGCGGGCAGGGACACCCTCCACCAGACCAGGTTGACCAAAGCCTCATCCAACCTGGTCTTAAACACTTCCAGGGATGGGGCCTCCACAACCTCTCTGGGCAACCTGTGCCAGCACCCCACCACCCTCACAGTAAAGAATTTCTTTCTAACATCTAATCTAAATCCACCCTCCTTCAGCTTAAACCCATTACCCCCTGTCCTGTCACTACACTCCCTGATAAACAGTCCCTCACCAGCTTTCCTGTAGGCCCCTTCAGGTACTGGAAAGTCGCAATTAGATCTCCCTGGAGCCTTCTCTTCTCCAGGCTGAACAACCCCAACTCTCTCAGCCTGTCCTCATAGGAGAGGTGCTCCAGCCCTCTGATCAGCTTCGTGGCCCTCCTCTAGGAGGAGAAGTCTCATTGATTTCTGTGAAGTACTTTATTAGTTTTCATAATGAGACTTAATATTACATACTGCAGTGTATTGTCCGTGAAGCATGCAAGTGTCATTGACTAACAAGAATAATATATGTAACCTTTTTAAACTTTATAATAAACAGAGCATACCAGTTTATTTCCATTCTTGTTGATTTTAGCAAGTTAATGATGCACATTTTATCAGAAATTTGGTTAACAGTCTTTTTTTTCTTTTTTTGTTTTGTTCTAGAACACTTTAGACAGAACTCATATTGATTTTTGTTTACATGAAGATGAACTGAATTTATCACACAAACCATAAGTGTCCAGGTGCTCTCCAACTGAATTAATCACTTCAGCTTCATCCTCTAAGAAAACGGCCAACAGAGGAGGAATTAAAATAGATGGGAATGTTTAACTATTAAACAACTTATGATTTAGCTCAGATATGTTCAGATCCTCTTACGAAGTACCTCTAATGTGTCATGCAAAGCAGATATCAGAAAATTCTGAAATTCTACAGCAAATTTTCTTGGCCAGTGACTTCAGCTGCCAACTGGGGAATAAACCTAGTAGAACTTTGAATTTAAAATCAGCTCTAAAATAACTGCAGCTACTGTAGAAATTTAAGATAGCAATATTTGGAAGATGAACAGTCTTCTTTATTCCAGACTGATTCTCAGTTTTGTCCCAAACATGATTCATAAATTTCAAATCCTGCTATATCTTGTTGTTCTTCAGAGCCAATATGGTCCATTTCAATGTGAACATGATTACTGAGCATTTTCTCTGGGATACTAAAATCACTTCTATTCCTGAGAAAAAAAAATCATATAATTTGAATGTCATTCAGAACTGGGGAAAGCATATGGTTTCCCAGTATCACAACCCAGAGACTGATGGTTAAAATTATTCCTAAGTAGCAGGAGAAATCACAGATCACATGAAACACACAAAATCCTATGCTGCAGTCCATAACTGCCTGTTCTGTAGAAGTGTGGCCCTTGCGAGCTACTGAATCCAGCACACCCTTTTTCATCTCCACTGCCACAACTCTTCCTGGAAGTAAATGACGCAACTTCTCTGCCAAATAGATGATCACCTGAACAAATTACATCTTTTATCACCTAATTGCCTTAATAGAACAGGTCAGGCACATTCTGCAAGTAATTTCTACTTTATATCATGTTGGGAGTCATTGGCTTAAAGATGACATTATCTCAGCTCAGAGTTAATTTAAGCTGAATCAGTTCCTTCTGCATTCAAGACACGTACTCAGATGCTTTAATGCTATGGGATAATGAGAGAGTTAAAACAAAACAAGATCCTGTGATGGAAATTCTGCTGCTTTTTTGTCTTTTGTGTTGCAATAATATTATCATGTTGCAAAGAATATTAGTATCAACATCAACTCAACATACATGTTCTGTTACATGCAGTTTATTTAGCAAATAAATTCTGTTGCACAAATGTTTAACATATAATACTGGAAAAAAAGCATGTAAAATCCATCAAAGAATAATCTAGCATCTCCAATGTAATGTTTAGAAATTTTACCCTCAAGGTCTGCTAGAGATGTTAATAGAAATGTTTTACTTGAGGCTTCAGAGGGATAAGACTGCAAAAGACAAATGCAAAATATATTTCTTAACCACCAAAAGAATACTTTAAAAATATTTAATGCATGACTGAGTTCTCTAATATTCAAAAACATTCTGCATATGCAGAGGTATATGTACATATGCTTAACTGTCTTAGCATTTACCACTTGGAGTTTTATTAAGTGTAAAATGTAAAAAAAAATAAACCAGAAAGATATGCCATAAAAAATAATTTGTTCAGCCCAGGAGTGATGTATTAGTCATGAAAACTGCTGTGGGGCAAGTGAAATCTCATAGCTAAAATATTAAGAACAGAAACTGGTGTAAATTGGCTTAGCTGTTGTGACTTCAATGATTAAATTCAGCAAATACTTACTGATAAACATGGATCAGTAAAGGAAACTCTTGTGAAGTCCAGTAGAACATTTCAAAGATGTAATTTCTATGACTGAGGTAAATATAGTCATCATAAATGCAGTTTGTTATTTCCAAGCGCTACTAGGACAAAACTTGTACAACCTGGTTTGGATATGGCAGAAGAGTAGGATTTAACACAATGCCATCTCTGCTTCATGCTTTTCCTCTATTGGGCTTAAGAAAATCTTTACTGGTGAAATGTTTGCTATTAGCACAGAGGGGGGCAAGAAACTTCACAGGACTGTGCAACAAGACAATGGTAAACCAGGATATTAATTCAGATTTTCTGAGTTCCACACTAACATTTATTCTAATAATGGCAAACTCATACTGCAACTAGAGCACAAATAATTGGGGAACACTGTCCATTTGAAAATTATCTCCCTGTAAAAATATTTCTCTAAACAGTAAGTATAATGAATAAACCTATGTGATATTTCATATCTGCAGATTAGTGTAAGCTCTCAAGTGTAGTTTAAACATATTGGTGTTTTCTTTGTTTGCCAAACAGATAAAGACTTTTTTTTTTTACTTCACAACATTGTGATTTTGCCTCTTTTGCCTCCTTATTCCTGCATGGTTTTGATGGTCTTGTGAAAAATAACATTAAGGATAGGGTCCTGCAGTTGAATGCTTTTGCTGTGCATCTGATGGAAACCCGCAAAGTTTTCCCATGCAGTCAGAAAGGTCTGTATTGCAGTGGGACATGCAAAAGGGACAGGGAAAAATTTTCAAACACAAAGCAAATTCTCTCAAGTTTTTGCTACTGAGAAAAGCGTCTTTTACCATAAGGGCGTCAGCGCTTGTGCTGGCAGGCTTCATTGCCACCCTCTTCAGTTTCCCACTTTCTTCTTTGTCAGGCTGTACTGATCCTTGTACACTAGTTTTGGGAGTTGAACTAGTAAGGAACAAAATGGATAAGCAACCAGCAGAGATGTATTTACAGATATGGTTTGTCTCCCTTATCTCAAAAATGTTCTTTGGCTGCCTTTCTATTAATAGCAACAAGAAGTACAAATACTATCTTATATTCTTCAAACACTGGAAGCTTTTTTCCCCCCTACCTTCCACTGAAGAATCCTGTGCTCAGAACTGGCAACGATTTTAATTTTTCTTTCTCTTAACATTTACATGCTTCATTGAATGTAACAGTCCAAGAAGATATTTCATATATGTAGCTTGAATGAGCAGTGGGAACCAGAGCTGAGGAAATAAGTTAGAGGAAACAAAGCCCACAATAAAATGTAATTCCTTCCCATTTTTGCAATAGTTGCTGAACCTTCTTAATTCTCACATAATTGCATTTATTTAAATTTATGCCATTATTTTGCCAAGATGCTTGTTGCCGGTTTTGTTACTTATGGTCTGAAGCTTACTGGCAGCTGACCCTGTAAATTCAACTTAAAAAAACCCCCAGTACTTAAACTTTTAAGCTTGCTGATGTGCCAAGATTAGCCCTAAGTCACACAGGGATTTGTTCACTTGAAAAAGCCACTTACATTGGTGAGAAGAGTTTAACTTGATAGCATATCCTCAAAATCTCATAATCTGCACTTCCATGTAGATGCAGCTACTTAAGTTTCCTTCCCCCCCCCTTCCCCCCCCTTTATTTAAGTTTAAAAAACTTCCATAAAATGCAATAGGTATCAAAACATTTTCTTTGGGAAGGTTTTGAGAGAGCATATCAAAAACTAGATAGCATGGTAGGTGGAATGCCACTGGGTCAAAGAGCTCTGTCGAAGACATTTATTGGCCCCATTCAGACTGATCTTCTGCCCTAGATAAGTCACAACAGATATTTAAGCTGGACTAGACAATTCTGGGCCAGGAAGAGTGTCCCCAGGCCTGAACCCAAACGCCAGGCTACCTACAATTTCCAAATCCAACAGTTCATGTTTCAGTCAATTTTTTTTACAAAATTCCATTTTTTTCTAAGAACACTAGGAAGGTTTTCTCATTGTTCTACTGTGGAAGAAAAGAAATACATTTCAAAGCCTAAAAACTTGCTCCAGAATGGCATTGATTCGCCAGCCAGCTCTGGCTGCAGCAGACATGCAGTAGCAGGAGGTAGAATTGTTTCATTAAATACAAGGCTTCAGAAATCATAAGCCAGGTCTCTAGAACTCATGGAATGCTTACATGTCATCAGCTTTTTAACACGTTATTTTCTGAGGTTTGATTTTTCTGTTTTCTGGTTATTTGGTACATTGCATCATGTTTCCGAACCATAATTGCTAGAAACTGCAGGGAAGATTTTAATCTTTTAAGGGAGATTTCTTAGAGAAAAGATGAGATGATCATTTGGAAACTGTGGTTTACAGACTCCCAGACATTTTGGTAAAATCCTCCCATTAACGCAAAAATACTTAAATAAAATGTTGCTTTTCAATATCATCCTCACCTATGAATAACAGACTTCTTGTGTTCGGGTCCCTCTCCCTATACTTTAGAGCTTGGTGATAAGGCACAGACAGGCTGGGTGGTCCACCCTGGGACCATGGCTGTGAAATGGCATCTCCAGAACTGGGAAGGACCAAAAGTAACTTGTTATCTCCTGTGCACAGTGGAACAGCTGCAGCTTCCCTGTAGGCCCCCTTCAGGCACTGGAAGGCTGCTGTAAGGTCTCCCCAGAGCCTTCTCCTCTCCAGGCTGAACAAGCCCAACTCTCTCAGCCTGTCTTCATAGTAGAATTCTAAAATCCTAGAATCATCCTAGAAACATCCTAGAAGCATACTAGAAGAATGCTAGAAGCATCCTAAATCTTCTGCCTGAGACTGAAGTTCATGGCACGATTGTTCCCTGTGCATGTTTAACTCTGTGTAAGGTTGTATCAGATTATAGTCTCTAAGAGAAGACATTTATAAGAGGTCTCAAAACCTCTCATCCCTTCCGTTGCATCAATCAACACAATACATGATATAAATTAATTTGTGTGTATGTAACCTCATAATTTGCTTTGGAGAAGCTCGGTAAGCTTGGCTGTCCAAATATCAGCAAAGAAATGAATGTGTAACTAAACCAACTTCATTTTAAAGACTGCAAACACTGATAAAAAAACTGATTATGACAATTTCATCTTTCATCATTTGAATTGACTATGTCTTAGCATAGTTTTTATGGCAACATGATATAGTGACTGGCATATAAACCTGTTTCAACACAGTGATGAATTTTTCTAAACTCATCTGTATCAGGTGATTGATTTACAAAGTAATGTAAAATTTATTTTACAATGGTTAAGTGAGTTAGGACCCCACTTCACATTTTGAATTATCATGCAATTTTTATTTCATTGCTAAGAATACAAAGATGTACACTTTAGTTAAATTGATTTTTTTTTTAAAAAAAGGAAAATAAGAAGTATAAAGAAAGAATCAATTTCACAGACAGCAGAAGGCAGTACAGATTAGATCACTTGCTACAACTGAAAAGAACTACGACAATAATTCTATAAAGTGTTATTCTTCCCAGCTGACAGCATGCAAATTAAAATAAACACGTGAACCAGAATTATAGCTATAAACCACTTGAAAGATATATCACGGTTTGATTCACGAGTCTTGTCACACACATAATCAAGGCAGGGCAAGATGTGGTTATGCTAACAGTATTGAGACTGTACAACGATGACGATATCATTGGCCCAGCAAGTGGAAGCTCTGCACAAGCACAAACTGAAAGAGCCTTTGACCATCCCAGTAAAACACTTCCTTCCATATAACAACTAAATGTCCTACAAGTATACAAATTCTCATTACATAAGCATAAACCACACAAGTAATTTATTAAATGTCCTGTAATTCAGGGATAATATGAGCAGTATGTTTGTACAAGCAACACAGAAAAATTGATCTTACATCTCCCTATTTCCCACTGTGCTCCCTGAGCCCCAGCAGACCGCTCTTTTTCTTTAGCAATTTTCCTACTCTTCTTCCACCATAAACTGTTCCCTTTCTCCAAGTAGTTAAATGAAAAATTAAGAAAAATATTTTAAAAGGCAAGGAAAAGTGATCTGCCAGTATTAACTTATCTACTTATGTATACTGGCCATCAGTATCTTTCCTTCACTTTCTTTTTTATTTGGATTCTTCCTTTCTCTCCTTTCCTCACACCACCCAGTGCCTCTGTCTCTGATTTTATGACAGCTTAGTGCAGGTTTTCTAAAGCTTCAAGTTTTCTGGAGACTTATTTCAGGTGAGTAATAATTTAAAAGAATTATTAGAGGCCAATTTGTATATTTATACAGTAGTCACTTCTCAAATGGACAGAGATGTTCATATGACCAGTATTGTCAACTGCTGACACTTGATAAGGAACCTGCACCCGTATTTCAGCACATCAATAGGCATAGCAGAGTGCTGGTTTTCCCTGACATCCTTCTTCCTTCCATTTGTTGTTCAGATGATACAGGGATTACAACTGGAAATTGTGAGACATGTACAGGACATTGCTTTTTCGTATTTGTTCCTTCCGTACCACAAACACTCATTTCTCTTTCCCCACGTACCTCTAATTACTGTATTGTAGCTCCCATTTACCTTCACTCACTAACACCACGTTTGTTATATCAATTTGCCTTAGATATGCCTTGTCATTCTTAGCAGGGCAAGTAGCCTGTAGGAGTCATCAGACAGGTGAATCCACATGGGAAGAGTGGAGGGAAATGAAATCCAGAGTCTACTCCAGAAGCACCCACAGAAGTCTTTCCTACAGCAATTATATGCATGTTCTTAAGTCTTAGCACTCTGGTCTTAAAATTGTTGATACCTCAGCAATTCTCTTAGAATCGCTCATGTAACTCAGTCATTACTCTACACAGGTCTGAGACTCTGTCAGCCAAATTCCTAGACTGGTTCACAAAAAACAGTTGCTGAAAAACCTAGATGCCTGTAGATACTGGGGAGACAATTGTGCAATGTTAAATTTGTGGGGTTTCCGTATGATTGTGAGAATGAGCTATGCCAGAGTTTGTATGGTCCCTTGCGTTTCTCTCTCCTCTAACACAGAGCTGAAAAACATTCTTCCCTTGGCAAATGTTTTGTAATGCAAAATTCAATCGTGTCTAACATGAGCTCCTGTGGAGCCACAAGCAATCCTCTTGAAATATTTAGGTCTAAATAACTGTTTTTATTTCCTGACTGAGAGTTTTTGTTATTTTCTTATCTTTCATTTCCATCCAGCAGACAATGCGCTGTTCCCATTAGAAGAGATCGTGAGAATGGAGATAAATACAATGAATACAGATGTGACTGTTAGAACGGGAAAGATATTGCTGCACATGTGAGCCCTAGGGTATTCTCCCATTTAAAAAGGAGGGGGGAAATCAGAACAAAAATAATTTAATGCATTATAAATGGTGGTGGTGGTGGTAGTAGTAGTAGTAGTAATAATAATAATAATAATAATAATAATTAGTAGCTTCTAGCTCTAAGTTTTAGATAACTTGCAAAAATAAAAATCAGAAAATGTGAATCTTAACCATATGTTTCTACTGTTGGTGGCTATACTTTCCTCATTATTATTTCACATAGAATCTGTCAAATAGATACTGTCAATACAAAACAGAAGAGCTGAGAAAGTCAGGAATGATAATTCTTGCGCACGTCCTATACCACCATCTGTGAAAAAAAGTGCAGTCATTCCATTTCAAGAGCTATGACAGAAAGAGGTTATCTGAGTGTGTTGTAGCTTTTGTAAACATACCTGTCTTGGCTTTAAACTAGGAGTGTGATTACCAAGAATGATGTAACCAGAGCAGGTTACTGCCACCAAAGCTTGTGCGGGAAGCTGCATAAACAGCTGTGACTTGACCTACTGCTACTAACATTATATTCTCCAGATAAACACAGAGTATACATATATGCCAACAGACTTTGTCACTTCTGAGTAATCTGGTGGCTATTTCACATCTAACTCCAATCGCAGCTCATGACTTGGGCTTTCTCTTGCCTTTTATGTATCCTTGAGCATGAATTGGCGAATAAATCACTGCAGAATTACCGGCAAGACTCTGAAGGAATTCCAGTGACTACATCTCGATCAAGTGACTTGTACAAACTCACCCAAAAAAGCTGTGGTACACCAGTCATTTGAACAGGGGCTTGCCATGACCTACACCACAGAAAGCTAGGGAGAATTCCCACCGAAGGCCTCTTGAAAGAGCTAGGTACCAAGGTGGAATCTGTGTATATTTGCCCACCAGGAAAAAAAATGTAAGGTGGAAGGGGGAGGGTGTGAGGAAGAGGGAAAGGGAAAGGAAGGAGAAAGAAACAAAGGGAGGGTGAGAAGGGAAGAAAAGCAGGATAGGAGAGAAGGAAAGAGGAATAAAAAAGAAAAGGGTAGGGGTTTTTACATATAATTGCAAAAGAGAAAAAGGAAATAGTTACCAGTAGTCCACAAGGCATTGTCTAGAATTTAGATATGAGATGTTCAATATAACATTTTAGCAATTTTGTTTTAAAAGCCAAGTGAAGAAAGGTTATATTGTGTTTAAATTTATGCTCAGCTGGTTACTTTAACACTTTAACTAAATAGTTTGCCATGTTCAAATGCATTAAGCTTTAACTACACAAGGCTTCCAACATGTGTTACATTTAAATCATGAAGCCTTTTCGGAAAGGAAGTAAAAAAAGACAGAAGCAGAGTAAGAATCTGGAGACAAAGTCTGGGAGATCTTAAGGCTGGATCTCAAAGAAAGAGCTGATTTAACCCACTAGATGTCAGAGAAGAGAGAACTGAATGCTTTAGAAGTACCTTTTCTAGAGGAAAGAATGCCTGTTTGATCAGTAGAGTATTACAGAGAGTTTTCCTACTCTCTCTTTAAAGTCACTGCTAAAGGAACTTCTGTGTTTTAAGCAGGTGGATAAGAATGGTCACCAGACACACCATATGCAGCCTTTCTTGACTTTTGTTCCAGAAGTTATTAGAGAGACAGAAAAGATTGTAATCAATACAAAATCAATACAAAAGATTGTATTACTGTAAATGAAGGGGAAAAAAAAATCAGTCTGCTTAGCAATTAAAAATAAAGAATACATTATGTCTCCTACTTTTCATTATTTTTATTTCCTGGCATGTTTCATGACAGGGAGCTGCAGTGACCAAGGCAAGGAAAGAGAAGTGGGGTGCTTTTGCAGGAACTGCCATCAAGGTAAACTTCATGAGGATTGCTGCTCACAGCAAACGTGATGTATACTTGAAAAGATTGCACGGTGTCGTGAGGCTGGGATCCCAACAAGGACTGTTATATACATGAGTGCTGCAAGGGTCTTCAAAGATTGTTCCTTCTATTAGCAGAAAAAAATAACTTACGATGAACAATTAATAACTCTTTCACAGCACTTATTGCCCACTTGTGAGAGGAAAATGTAAACAAAAATCTGTGATTCTTTCATCCTTTCTCATGTAGAACATGGATTAGTTGGTAGGTTAAGCTTTCCAATGAAGTGAAGGAAAAAGCGAGTTTTCAGGGGAGTATCCAAGAGAATATATTATAATATGAAAATATAGAAAGCGATTTTTTTTTTTACCTACCAAAATGACATGTTGAGTAAGTTTCTCATTTGAGAGGAAATAATATACCAATCATCTCCAAAATGTGATCTTAGTGGAAACAAGAAAGAAATAATGTGATACTTGCCATTCTCTCTTCTTTTCAACCCCTATCATAAATTACATCTGTCTCTGCCTTCCTCCCTTTCATAAGCCAAGACAAGTAAACAAACTTCATTCTTGGAAGGGCTTCAAAACTCCTTCTGGTAATCGTTTGATTATCAGATCACATAAGTATGCAAACTTCCTGTAAAAGATTACAATTGTTCAATGAAAGGTAAAGGAAGATGAGATAATGAAATTTAAAAAGCAAACCAATTAGGCCTCCTAAATAGATACAGCGTAGTATTTCTGAGTTTGTGACCTCAGTGTTTACATATAAATCCAAATTTCTTTGTCACTCATCTATGAACATATGCTATTGTTTAAGTTGCTCACAGACAGATGGACTATTAGTTTGGCTACAGAAATCAATGTGTAATAAGAAAAAAGCTCCTGGAACAAGTACTGCTTCGTGATTTCTTTTTAGAAGTTATTATTACAACAGCATCCAGAGGCACTAATCAGGTTGCTGGGCTGCATTCTGTACAAAATATACAGTGAGATAAAGGCCATATTTTAAAATATATAATCTGTTTCTAAGACATCACAAAAACTAGTTTTTACTGCTGGTGAGGGATTTTCTGACAACATATTTTCTCATCAGAATATTGTCATCTGGAAAGATACTGAACTACTAGTATGAAAATGATTGGTTTTCTTGAATCCCAAATTTTGGGGGTTTTTTATGTTTTTTTCCTTTTTGATTCTTCTTGATTTTGAATTGACATTTTATTTTTAAATTATACTTATTTTTATTTTTGAAATTTTGAAACTTGTGGAAGGTTTAAGTTAAAAGAACGTAGCTCAAAATATTTTGACTGATCATCTCTGCATCTTGCACAATATTATTTTTGGCCGAAAAAAAAAGAGATTCATTCTTTTCCAAGTTCAAGAAAATAAATGAAAAAAAAAACCAACTGGAAAATGTTAAAGCTCAGAAAAATATTGCTTCATCCACAAAATATGAAGACTGCAAATACCAGTAACAATGTGAACTAAAATTTATCGAATACCATACAATATGATACATCCATGCTCCAGATATTTTGTTGTTTCTTTATTAAGCTTTTCTCAGCCTGTTTCAGGTCTTTAGGTTTTGCTTGTTTTGGTTGGGGTTTTTGTTGGGTTTGTTTGGGTTCATTTGTTTGTTGGTTGGGTTTTTTTAAAATCTTTTTGACATTTCCATGCATTAGGATTCTTTTATTATTTATTTGAGCCTTTGCACATTTCAGTAAGGCTAGTGCTTGTTATGCTTATTTCTGCTAGACTCTCATTCTACTTTGAGCTGTTTAATATATTTTATTTATTTATTGAAAGCATTTTACTTATCACAATCAATGAGTTTTCTTTTCTACCACGTCATAATCTGTAGGTTTTTTAGTTCATAGATAATTCTTTTTTTTTCTTATGTTTTGCTTGTTTCATTCTTAACTAACTTCCCCACCCTAATGTTTTGTAAGAGGAATCCAAACTGAAAAATGTTCTTCCTACTTGCATAGTCATGCATTTCAAACTGTTCACAAATGTGATTCACAGGTTATTCACATGTACATCTATGGAGTACACATTTTCAGCATTCAAACTACTTCATAAGGGGACCACTATCCAGCAGACAGTCAGCTGCAAAAAGGCATGGTACCACTACCCTTTCTTACACACTCACAATTTACCTATAGTGCTCTCAACGTTATAATATTTTAGTTCCTGGCTGTTCTTAACAAGTATCTTTTTACAAAGAACTCTGGGATTGAAAAGTATTATCTCCATTTCACAGAAAGGGGAGATATGATATGGGATAGATTAACTGATTCGCCTCATGCACAGAAAAGTCTGTAGCCGACACGAGATGTGATCTAAATGTCCCACAGACACTAGCTCTTAGGGCAGCCACTGCTTAATAAAGTAAAAATGAATCACAGACATTGTGTGGGTACTAAATTTTAAAGAAGAGTCAGGTTTTTGGTTTGTTGGGGTTTTTGGGGGTTTTTTTGTTTGTTTGTTTGGGGTTTTTTCCGAAGTGTTTAGGAATGCAAACGAAATGGAATCCGAAGACTGTGAATTGTCATCACTACATAAAGTATTTAATACATTTTCATGGGGGGCGGGGGAGGGGCAAGAAAAAAGAAAAAAGAAAGGAAATGCTACGTCCAACAGCTCTCACTGCATTTCAAACTCTTTCAAAGTTGTCTGGCAATCCTTGCTCAATGATCACCTCTAACTTTGAATTTGCAGTACAATACTTACTATATTTTTCTATATTTTTGAAAATTTAAATCTGAGGAGATGTCATAAAACATATCTCTGTAGCTAACTTCCTATATTGTATAAATATAATAGATCATGCCTTCATGAAAATACTGATGAATCACTGGACATGAAATTCAAACTTTGATAATTAAATCCAAACCTCTCTGATGTTCTGCAAAACTTAATATTTATACAGTTGTCAGAGCAAAGTACAGTCAGATAAAATAGTCCATCAGACTGATTACCATTAATCAAGAAAAAGTTTAAAAATTTATTTTAAAAGAAACAGAACAAGCAGGATATGAAGTCTGTTCAAGTGTCTTTTTGTTTCCTGGCTGTGTATAACCACATCTCTGGCAATGCCTCCTCCAAATTCAAGTGCTGACAAGGCAGGAATCTGTCACTGTGTCCAGCCAATTCACTGAGCCAGAATCACTAATGGTGGATGAATGCATATGTTATGCTCTTCTTAAGCCAAGATTTCCAAAGCTAACTGTCTAAGGTTTAGATTTAGATACCTGTTTTCAGGTGCTGTTTAACACAACTTACATTAATATTAGTAAGCAATTAGAAAATTAGTTCTATGCATATTGTTTTTAAAAAGTTGGGTGTCTCATTTTCACTCTTTTGTGTGGATGCTCATATAGGAAAACTCTATGCTTTTCTTATAAATATTGCAAGTTTGTTTCCCATGCCATATAAGAATATTTTGGAGATTTACAGTTCCGTTTTCTTCTACACATATCTAACATTAACTTAAACTGTCTTCACAGCTAGTTAAAATTATTATGTTTTACCTAGTTAGAAATAATAAAGCACATAAAACAACAATGCTCACATATGAAATCGCTATAAAGACTGGATTAGGTAGGAGAATTGAATGAACTGCAATTCTATTTGCAATGTTCTGCATCCAGACTGGACCTGACTAATTCCCTGCTTTTGGCTGGAGGCTCCAGATTTCCATCCCCACCTTCAGGCTTGCCAAGCCTCATTCATCTGGCAGCTCTGTCATGCATCCTTCTGCCCAGCCGAGGTATCACATGTCCTGCTGGCAACTCAGTGATTGCGGCCATTGATTGCCAGAGGCCTCGGTGGCACCTGCTCAGCCTGCAGCCATCTGACCTCCTTTCCCACCGTCCCCCAATCCCCTCCTGCAATCCCCACGCAGGCTCAGAGTGGGTTTAAGGTTGTCCAAGCTCCTGATCCCACTGCCACCAGCTTGTTCCCAGGCAGCAGGTTAGATATCAGCTAGACAGCCTCGCAGCAGCCCTGTTAACTCCTTTTTTTTCTCTTACCAGCCCTCTGTTTTCCCTGCAGCTTCCAGTTCACCTGATCCAGAGTGTTCATGCTGAAATAGCAGTGTACGCACAAGATGCTCAGCCCTGTTGTCAGATTCTCCTCGGTCACAAGTTTTATTCTCTGAAAACAGCCATATAACAGCTTCAGGTCCTAGTGGGTTGTCAACAGCAATTTACTGTCAGTCTGTTATTTTTCATTTGGGTCGCAATGCTTCTGAACACAGAGGTTTTGTATTTACTTGATTTCTGGTTTCTATATGCCCAACTCTGATTTCTTTGCTTGTTCTTATTTTAACTGGGATTCTCACATAATGTCCAATACCAACTACTTCATATTTAAGAGTAGGAGAAATCATTCTTATACTGGGTTGTAGGACAACAGGAACTACATTTAAACTGTTAGCAATCACTTCCCATGATGATACAGAATTAAGAAGCAAAACTTCTTCCTAATGAACAAATACCAAGCAGCCTGCCTATAAGGGAATTGTTTTCTATCCCTGTAAGGGAGGAGGTTGACTGTAGAGACACAGACATCAGCCACAGGCCTGTAACTATGTCATGTGATGCAGAAGGGCACATATTACCTTGGCTGAAGGATGGGGACCCCCTCTGGAACTTGAAAAATCTGAGCCTGATTGGTGGTACCTTGAGGCATTCCTCTGTACGCGAACTGATGTCGGTGTAACTGCACTGATCACTCCTACCTCCAGCTCCCTCTTATTACCAAGCAGAGGCATTGCTAAAACCCTCGATTCAGCACTAGCTGCATTTACAGGTTTTCATCTGCCTTTATAGTAAAGTAAATGAAGAACGGGAGAGGGTTAAGGACTGGTTTAAACTGCCTTAATATTTCACACGTAAATAATTGTCAATTAACCAAAACTCCATTAAGAAGCCAATAATGGACAATTATTTTTAATGGAAATGTTCTCCTTACTTTACAGATTTGTCAAGTGGTTCAGTACAGGCAGCATGTTAAATCACCACGTTTTTCCAACAAGCTATTTGAAATCTGTGGCAGCCAGATTTGATTGATGCAGTGTACCAGAGAGCATAAGTACTGCAGAAAATGCTATTTCAGAGTTCAAAGCAGTAGAAAAATTGCTGTTTAATAATTCAGCAGTGAAATGAAAATAATGTAAAGAAGATTAGCCATGCTCTTTTACTGGGTGGTATTCATAGCAACGTTCTCATTTCTAGACCTGTTTTTTCAAGTGATATTTTTAATCAAATGCTTTAGAATGAAAGCTTTGTTCTTTGGGGGTTTTTTTTGGGGTTTTTTTTTTTTTTGGAGAGGCCAGAGGGGGGACCTCTTCTAAAAGAACAAACTATCTTTTATTCAGCATTATGGCAGAACTAAAATTTGTTCTCTGTATCATACTTTCCTTTTGTTTCTGTCACAATGATACACAAATAATTCACCAGAAATCTATGTCCCTCTGGAAGCTATTGTTTTCATTCTGTGAAGTATTCAAAAGTAGTTGTAAACACTCAGCTGCATCCTGTTTTAACATAGCCCAGATGAGAAGTGGAGTACTAGAATAACTGATTTTCATCCATTTCATGTCCAGATCTTCCTTTATACTTGTTGTGGTTTAACCCCAGCAACTAAGCACCACGAAGCCACTCGCGCACCTCCCCCACCCCCCCGCCGTGGGATGGGGAAGAGAATTGGAAAAAAAAAAAAAAAGACCTCGTAGGTTGAGATAGAGACAGCTTATTAGGATAACAAAGAAAGATAATAGTAATAATAATGGTAACAATAGCAGCAATAGTAGCAATAGTAACAATAGTAATAGTAGTAATAATAATAATAGCAATTGCTCACCATATGCAAAAGGAAGAAAAACAACCCAATGCCCAGTCAGTTTCCAAACAGTGAATCTGCCTCCCAGCTAGCTTCCCCAGTTATATACGGAGCTCAAAGTCATATGGTAGGGATTATGCCTTTGGCCAGCCTGGGTCAGCTGTCCTGGCTGTGCTCTCCCAGCTGCTTGTGCACCTGGAGGGGTGCGAGAAGCTGAAAAGTCCTTGACTTGGTGTAGGCACTACAACTACCTAGCAACAACTAAAAACATCAGTGTGTTATCAACATTATTCTCAAACTAAATTCAAAACACAGCACTATACTAGCTACCTGAAAGAAAATTAATTCTATCTTAGTCGAAACCAGGACAAAACTCAAGATGAGTTGCTTGACCAGTGTACACAGTGGCTCTTACACACGCCCATTCCCACCCAGTTGCACTTTTCAGAAATCCTGAAGAGCAGGAATTCCCGGGCAGTTGAAATACACTAAGTTGATGGTCTGAAGACCCCTGTATTGGACACCTACAGTAATAGACACCTGTGTCAATAGCACTCCATGTCTCACATTTCCAGGAAGATCTGAAAATTATTTCAATGTATGTATTTGAAAAAGCAAAACGTAGTTTCCTCTGATGAAAATCACTACAGCTGCATCCATCAAAATAAATATTCAAAGCCATTTGAGCATGCTTATCAGGCATTTGGACAATCTGGTGAATTCTCATCTCTAAGTATTGTATTTCCACAATTGTTCTGCAAATTCAGCTTCAAATATTGATTTGTCTGGTTGATTGGAAATCCAATTTTCAATGAAGTTTATTTGCTAAATCCTCTCTATGTTTGAGAATACAAACACAGGTTTCCAATATTTTAGGGGAATTGCCTCATCCTATACATTTTCCAGTGTTCAGAATATCTGGCCTGAGCCTTTTGCTTGCTATCAAAATACAAAAGAACAATCGTCATAAAAGTAATAATTAATGTTAATCTGTTTCTAAATTTCAACTCATTAAAGCATCCAGTAAATTAATTCATCCATTATTTTATTTGAAAACAGGTTCATTAATGAAACTGATATGGATTGCTGGAATTCCAAACACAGGTGTAACGAGGGAGATTGCTGCTGCAGCATATATCCCCTACTGAAGCCAGTATAGAGCTGTTGTTTAAAGAAAGCATCAGCAGTTACTGCTCTGTTTATCAGTCTGGAACAACATTATCTAGCAACTTCTATTCTAGTACTCCAGTGCTGCTCAAAGTTTTGACGGCCCCTTTCATGACATCACGCATCCTAGATATATTTTTTCCGTTCACTGTGCTCTCTGATTCCTGGGTCTTCCAATTTCTAAATAAATTTTCAATAAGTTTTCAATAAATTTTGAAAAAAGAAGGAAAAAAAAAAGGCACATCCCCAAACTAGCAATTTCTATAATCTACTGTCTCAACAGTATTTGGAAGAGTGCCAGTTAAGAAGAGCTTTTTTTTCCTGAGTTTCCATTCTTCTGTGCCTTGCTAGATTCTGCAGACTTACTTGTGTATAAACAAAATTAAGAATACAATTTTATATGTATTGTTTACATATGGAAGGGTATGATTGAAGAAGCCTATTTTGCTTTCTGTTGTATGAGGAAATAAAAGAATAAACATTATTTCCAGTCAAAACACAAGGCATCCAACATATAAAGCACAAAACAGTTTTCTCAGTTCTGCAAACAGCAATGTGTACAGGTAAAGCAGCACATGTACAAAAATCTGAAAATATCAAGCTGCGGGGTACCTCATATGTTAATCTGACACAAAAAGTGGAAACAAGCAACATGCTGCAGATATTTGTTCTTATCACAGATGCTCTACCATATCTTGCAGTTGCTAACAAATAACTTACATTTTGTTGTAAAAGAAATCATTAGAAAACACACTGACCTTTTTTAACGTCGAGTCACTTTCTGGTCGGAATATCCACACGTTTAAACTTATCCAGGTGTTTAGCTGCTGTACTGGAACCATGCCAGCATGTCCAGCTTCTTTCAGTACCAGGCACATCAAAAACATTGCCACAGCAATTATTTAAACCAGTGCTTTCAGTCTGGGTCCTTGATAGGTTTCTACAGGAACAAAAAAACCCAAGGAATTTTAAACATTGCTTATCAAAGAGCACATCTGACCTTGTTTTTCTTAGTCATGTATTACAAACCACTGAGAAACAAGACATGAAATACCAAGGACCACAGATCACTAATTTAAAAGAATCACTGATTTAAATGAACAAGAAATATTGTCCACAGTATTATCCACCATATACAATTATTCAAGATTTTAATTAGGAACAAGCTTTATCAGAAATGAATCAGAGACTATAAAAACAGCTGTGCATAGATCATAGATTTTTTTTTTTTTCATTGAATTTGCTAAAGAATTATATATTGGAGTTTTTGCAGCAACTCTTGGAATCCCAAAGCAGTAATAAAGTTCATTTTCTAAGAATTCCATTCATCATTTTTCCTATATAAACTCTACAAAGCATTTCCATAAGGCATATTACTTCCAATTTAATGAATGTCAATTTAAATCAAAAGGAATTGCTACTTTGGGGTTTGAGGAGAAATGTCAAAAAAAAGTTTATTTAAACAAATAGAGATAAATGCACTGTGCACAAAGATTCAAAGTTTTTTATTCTGATTTTTATTAAGGCAATACATTAAAGTTTTTTAAACCTGTGCTTACTAAATGGACATTCTGAAGCTGAGTTTAGTTAGTGCCACTGAACTGTGAATCAGACATGAGAATTTAATCTTTGCTGTAGTATATGTGGTGCATGTTCTTCAGAAAGCTATTTAAAATGTCTCAGTTTTTACATCTTCAGAAATCAGTGCTGATTTACTAAATTACTGATAATCATAAAATATTCAGTTAACAGTAGAAACATTAGAATTACAAAATAACTTTGGAATCACAGAATCATTTGTGTTGGAAGCGACCTCCTGAGATCACCCAGTCCAACCCGCCTGCTCAGGCAGGGTCAGCTACAGCAGGTTGTCCCAGACCATATTCAGTCAGGTTCTTAATATCTCCACAGATAGGGCTCTGAGCAACCTGTATCACTGTTTTACCGATCTCACAGCAAAAAAGTGTTTTCTTGGATTCAGATTTAATATGTGCTTATTGTCTCTCCTGTCACTGCGCACTACTGAGAAGAGCCTGCCTACCACATCTTCAGTCCCCTCAGCAGGTGATTACGCACGTGGGCAATAAGCAGGCTGCAGAGCTCCACCTCTCTCAGCCTCCCCACTTGTATTGGGGGTTAATTTTCCCCTCTGCAGCCCTTAGGGGGGTGTGTATTGGTAGTTAGCCAGGTGTTGGTAACACACCAGTGATTTGGCTGCTGCTGAGCAGTGCTGGCACACATCAAGGCTGTCTCGCCAACATTTCCCCTCCCTCACCAATAGGCTGGGGGTGGGCAAGATCTTGGGAGGGGACACAGCCAGGACAGCTGACCCAAACTGACCAAAGGGATATTCCATACCATATGCTGTCTGCTAAGCAATAAAAGCTGAGAGAAAGGAGGAGAAAGTGGAGGCATTTCCTGTTTACACCATTCGTCTTCTGGAGCAACTGCTACACATACTGAAGCCCTGCTTCCCAGGAAGTGGCCAGACATCGCCTGTTGATGGGAAATAGAGAATAAATTTTTTCCTTTGCTTCTGCACAAGGCCTTTGCTTTTGCTTTATTAAACTGCCTTTGTCTTGACCCATGAGGTTTTTTCCATCTTATTTTCTCTGCCTATTTCCTGCTGAGGAGGGAGTGATAGAGCGGCTTGGTGGGCACCTGGCATCCAGCCAGGGTCAGCCCACCACATCACTCCAGTACCTTCATCAATCTTGTGGCCCTTCACTAGATGCGATCCAGTAAGTCCATATCTTTCTTGTACTGGGGAGTTCAGAAGTGGCACAGCACTCCAGATGTGTCCCACTAGGGTTAAGCAGAGGGGAAGGAGGACCCTCCTCAACCTGCTGGCAACAGCCCAGGAGGCTGTCAGCCTTCTTTGCTACAAGGGAACATTGCTGGCTTAAGGTGACCTTGTTGTCCAACAGGACCCTAAGTTTCTTCTCTACAAAGCTACTTTCCAGGCAGTCATCCCCCAGTGTGTATTTGTGCATGGGGTTATTCCTTCCCAGCTGCAGGATTTTACTTTCTCCTTTGTTGAATTTCATGAGGTTCCTGTTGATCCATTTCTCCAGCATGTCTAGGTCCCTCTGAATGGCAGCACAGCCCTCTGGTGTATCAGTCATACATACAGCTGCTCTCACTATTTAGATCTCCAGGATTTAAGGGAGACACCTCTGAGACATTATTACTTGCCCAACCTGGGAGATAGCCAACTTTTAGGATTCTGCATCCAAGGTAATAAAGAAAATCTGTGTTCCAGTGCTTAAAATTGTACTGTTTAAATCTTATTCTAGTCCCTGTCTGTATCCAGAAGCACTGTGCGCTCTCTAAAATAAACCAACAGTACTGAGCCTAGCATAAAGCAGAGTTTCAGCTGTGTTCAAAGACATTGTGGGGGAGTAAGAACAAACCTTTCAGGAAAAGAGCTGACTTCTGTATTACAGTCTGGGGATTATGGTAATCATCCAGGAAATAAGGAGATCTGGCCTCTTGCCTTTTTTCAACCCAAAGTGATTTATATCAGCATTTCTCCTTCCTCGGACAGTCCAATGTTTTCCGATAAAACATTGACTAAATAAAAAAATACAAATCCAGAAAAAAACTTGAGAGCAGAGCTCAGGTCTGTCCTTTTTTTTAATTTTTTAACAGATTTCACCTCTGTCTAGATATTTCTTTTCTGTCTCCATAATAAATGAATTCTCAATATTTACTTGATAATCTAGTATTTAGAGAACACTCAAGAAAAATTATTTGGTTCCTTTCAAACTGAGACAGATCTATAACTAAGTCTTCATTAAATGACAATTGAGTACTACAGAAGTGATACCTTCTGGAAACCATACTTAAGTCCTGCTCAGTATATACACTTGCAGAGAATTACTTCAGCAGTATGTTCCAAGGGGGTGAGCATATTCATCTTGAAAGCACCATAAGCTTTCAAAGAAGCCAACTTTTAAGTTCCAAAATTGGAATCAACAGTATTGATATAGATAGCCCTGCACTTGGCCTTTCCTATTGATTAATGCTAGGTTAGCCCTTTCACAGTATATTCATCTTTTTGGATTGCACTTTGGAAGTGACTGATGCTTCTCACTCATTGTGCAGGGAACACAGAGGTCTAACCTTGACTTTCCTGGGACATTACTCGGGTGAGAATGTTGAATTAGCCTCTGTGGATCTCACCTGAAGTTTGCATTTATTAGAGGCAGCTCTTTTCTTTCCTGCCTTTGTAAATATTCCATTGTCAATATTTAACATTGCTTTTAAGTGTGAGCAGAAGAAAATAATCATATATACCACAAAAGAAGCAAATGAGAAATGACCAGAATGCTAAATTTTTTTTTTTTTTTTCTGATTCAGAATATAGACATGAAATCCTTACCTCATAGTTTTGATCTTCCTCAGGCTAATATCACGTCACTATTATTTTTCTAACCTAAATTTTCACAGTGTCAAATTTAGTATGTTTTTTTTTCCATCGTGGATTTCTTTTAAGTTCACTATTTGGTTAAAGCAACCAAAATGAAAAGGCATATCAAAGAACATTGAGGGAAACAATCGAAAGTGTTTAAGATAAATGTAAAATCTGTAAATCTGTGATATGAACATATGCAAGTAGCAAGATCTTCTCTTCATAAACATGCACACTCAGGATTGGGTACCAGTCGCGCAGCAGTAACACTGCAAGTATATTCAAATGTAAATTAAACCTGAAGTGTAGCAGAATTGTTTTGGATCTCTGCTCCATCACTGTGATAAGGCTGTATTTATATGTGCTTCCAGTCACGCTCATATTCCTTTAAGAGGTACATGAAAAGTGTGGGAAGGTATGTCCTTGCCTTGGAGATCTACCAAGAACTGAGAAAGCTCTGGAGTCTGCAGAATGTGGTTAGGCAAAGGAGGGTCCTAGCATAGTGCTGAAGCAGATCTCCGAAATGATGGAAGATCTTCTTAGCAAACTATGAGGCCTTCACAGTGGTTGCCACTACTTGGAAAGACTACTAAGTTGAGCTGATTTGGAGATGGCATACTCACCCAGAAGGGCATAGGTAGGCAGGAGACATTGTGTGCAAACCTTTTGTTCTATCGTTCCTAGTTTCAAAAAGTGGCAATCAGTTACAGCAGGTAAATCAGCAATTTATAAATGCAAGCTTTAGCCAGAAATTATATTTCAGTAGATGTTCTTTGTTATCATCCATGTTTGAGGTTTTTTTCTGCACACCCTGATATATGGAATGACTTGCCAAAACTAGGTTTGCCTGCACCAAGAATTCTCACATCTTGACCTGTGCTCCTTCCACTGCAATGCTCTCATAAAGGTTATCAACTTCTAATAATGTAGCAAGTGGAGCTGGGCTTATGATGCTATTTATTTATAAATATGAAAAATGTTTTCAAATTATTCAAAACAATTCAATTTTACATATAGCTAATCAGTGTAACTAAATGCTAGTACTATAGTCACTGTCATATGCCCTCTTTCCTTGCTGTCTGCTGTATTCAAAGGGCACATTTCAAATTACATGGTAACTCTTCATGCTAGCTTTTCTTTATATACATTTCATGTGCAAAGGACTACACTCTGGAAAAGGGATTTTATATTACAATTATTAAATACATTTATTTGAGGTCACAGATTTGCCAGTGAGGTAAATAGCTAAATGCCATTAACCTGCTAGTGCATCAAGAGTTCACAAAACTTCTAGTTGTATAAAATTTACTTCTATTTCCCCAGAATTGGGAAGGCAAAAAGAGAACTGATGTGGATTAAATCAGGAGATAAGGAACCCAACTCCCTAAGGAAATTGTCATTAAGAACAGCTTAGAGAGTCCCAAATTTCAGCCAAGATACACAAAGAACAAGTGGAATAGTTCATTGTAATGGAAACATTTTTAACTTTCATGGCATCATAACGCTCACTCCCAACAACATGGCTGCAATAGAAGTCTTCATCTTCAAAGGGCTGATAGGTGCTGTATAAATACAAGCTATTAGAAAATGTAGGAGCGACTCTTGCAGAGATTTATGAATATATTTTTTGTGTAATGCTCATTCAGTGATGATTTTAGAAGAATATACTACATGCATGTCTGGATAGTATCCACCCTGTCCATTAGCAAAGATTTTGCTTTGGCTTTTAAATTTGAAATTGTTGTAAACATTTTTTGGATTACATATATTTATGCTGTGTCAGTTGAAAAAATATCCACATAGCAAAGATAATTTTCATAACAAGCATTGGTTACTAACTTTGGAAAGTCTCAAAAGTATGTGAATAAAGCCTGAGCTCATAGGAGCCTCACTTCCTGTTCCTTTTATCCTTCACAGAAAGACACTGCTCAAGATAATTTCCTGACGTCTTTGTGCTTCCTTTCCTCAAAGCGTTCAACCAGTCTTTGTTATGTCAAAATCCTATTCACCTTTATCTGTCTCAAGTAGTCCTTCCCACCAGATGAAAGTATTGTTTATTCCCACAGCAAAACAATGCACGTGCAATTTATGGCAGTCTCTACGCTACATTTACAGTAGTTTAGTTGACCAATAAACTCTCTTTCTAAACGTGCTTGGATTTTTTGACTGTATAAATATATTCACATCCTAGCATCTGTATAAGGAAGTTCTGCAGACAGAGTTGGGTCTTAAATTCTGATTCTGTCTGCAGCTTGGTGTCTACCTCAGCAGCTCTTGACAACAGTTGCCTGAGTGTGAGATACATATGTCAGGCTCTTCCCTGAAAGTGGTTGCTCATGTTCTTTTCTCACAGAGACCATCAGTACGAGTAGGTTTCAACTCATGTGCAGCAAGTCTAACACATGCAGGATATCTTAGATTCACTGTTGATATGAAAATCAATTGCTGCTTGGACCCACTGCTCCCGTGTTCATCTGTATGCAGCTACTTACTCATCACTTCCAGAAATCAATAGGTTGTTATCGGGGCGGGGGGGGGGTGTGGAAAAAAGTGTTAGATTGCCAGCAGCAGGACAAAGGTTCACAAATCTGTCTCTGAAAACTGCCCAGGGGCAGCTACTTTCATCTTTACCCACCTCTTCATCCTTCTTCAATCTACTAGGTCCAAACTCAGAATACATACTTAGATTGTAACACAGCTGGATGCAACATTTCCCGTGCGTAAAAGAAATCAAATTCATTTATTTTCTATAGAAATATTTGAACCAGGTGTTTTCCTAACTGACCAACAGAAAACCTAAATGATAATAGAAAAAAGGCTACATGTGAGAAAACAGCCTGTGACATTTATAGTTTACCACATGTGCTGATATAATTAGGTGATATAAAGCAGACATTTTTGCTAAATAACATTGAAATGACAGAAAGTATGGTTTTCTTACATTTTTAGGTCATTATTGAAAGAAATAAATATCTTATATGACACATAGAGGCAGCTATCCCTGACATGACCATATCCAGAGAAATCCTTGAATCTTTGGTACTTAAAGATATCAGCCAGCTGCAGGGTATTGAGACATGCTGCAGAAAGGCTGAATGCTCACTGGGAATCTTGTTGGGAACAATTAGATCTTGATCCATTAAGGTGAACATGAAGTAAAGTGACAGTAAGAATCATGCTTTATGTCAAAAAGCTTGGCTAGACTTCTCACTGCATGTCACAGAGAAGAAAAATATCTTGAAACATGACCATAGCAAATCTGTACATAGTGTCTAATGTTCATGATAGCTGGAAGCCAAATATGTTATCCATTTCCTGTATATGTATTTATTTATATTGCATATGCCTTTGTGTATTTCTAGGATATAAGCACAGCTAACACATATAACTCTTTTAGACAAGATCTACTTTCCACCAAATAAAGTTACAGAAATATAGCAATCAAGCAGATCATAATCTTATGGCCAAAGTATCTGATATCTAGCAAACTGGTGCCTAATTAATCTAGGAGCACAAATCCCATTGATTTAACACAAACTTTATAGGGTTTCACAAAGATATCACTGGCAGGAAGCAGGGATATGACTCAAGTTTGACCGTTAACAGGAAAAAAATGAGTGAGAGGAGAAGAATGGCCTTCTGGGGTAAAAAAAAAAGATGTAGAAAAATTCAACAAAAAAGTAAGTCAATTGATCAGCAAAGCTCTAGATAATAAACTTTCAGAAGTTCATTCAAGATAAAATGAACCTGCTAAAGAATCATTGTAATAATTCTTGCAATAATACTAACTGAAATTTTCATAAAGGATAAAATTGAACATTTGAATAAAGTTTGATCCTCAAAGTTGGCATGTATCAATTACTGGAAAAAAACAAAAACCTTTCCTCAGATATCTCAAAAACATGCAAAAATCAAATAACTCTAAATATTCATTATGAAAATCTTTTTCATAATTTTGCTTTGGCTAGTGTCGTGGTTTTACCCCAGCCGGCAGCTAAGCACCACGCAGCCGCTCACTCGCTCCCCCCCCCATCGGGATGGGGGAGAGAATTGGAAAAGTTAAAGTGAGAAAACTCGTGGGTTGACATAAAGACATTTTAATAGGTAAAGCAAAAGCCGCGCGCACAAGCAAAGCAAAGCAAGGAATTCATTCACCACTCCCCATGGGCAGGCAGGTGTTCAGCCATCTCCAGGGAAGCAGGGCCCTGTCACGCGTAACGGTTACTTGGGAAGACAAACGCCATCACTCCGAACGCCGCCGCCCCCCCCCTTCTCTTCCCCCCAAGCTCCTTATAAACTGAGCATGACGTCATATGGTATGGAATATCCCTTTGGTCAGTTTGGGTCACCTGTCCTGTCTGTCTCCTCCCAACTTCTTGTGCACTCCCAGCCATCCCGCTGGCAGGGCAGTGCAAGAAGCAGAAAAGGCCTTGGCCCTGTGTAAACACTGCTCAACAATAAGTCCATAGAACAAAAACATGTCTACATTATCAACACTGTCTCCAGCACAAATCCAAAACATATCCTCACACTAGCTACTATGAAGAAAATCAACCCTCTCAGCTAAAACCAGGACAGCTAGTTACTGTAAGTTACTGTACTAGACCCAAAAATAACATTATTTTGATTGATTATTGTAATAATAAGTTATATGCTAACACAGACCAGTTAAAAAAACCTCTCTTCTCCTATCTCTCCAGCCTAAAGGCTGGAATGTTTTTACATGGTGAGCTTAGTATTCCAAATTTATGCATCTTCCGATCCATGGACTAAACAAATGCTACTCTGTGTGCAACACAGCTGTTTTTAATCATTTGTCTGCTATTACAGTAAAGTCTTGGAAATACATGCAAAGAGATAGATGAAAGTACCTCACTTCAAATACAAAAGTTGTCTTTCTTTTTAAAGAAAGGTTACTGAAGTCGACCTGTCATTTCTTTCTGTACTTCTCCATAGGTAGCACTGGTCATTCAGCTCATTATGGTATAAGACTTGGGTTCAGGTAAAGGGCAGATCGTGGTGTCTCATGGGTAACAGAGTGTAACGTAAGACCCCAGTGAACAGAGGTAAAAACCTTATCCGTGGAGCACTTGCATTTCCAAATCAAAATATCTACCAGAGTTCTGGAAGTGGAAAGTGGAAGTAAGATAGAAAAAATATTTGACAAATCAGACTTCCTGACATGAAATCTTACACAAAAACCTAATTTTTAAAAATCTTCCCAGTAATATATGAGAAGGTTTGGCGATCTGAGCTTGAGATGCAGTGCTCATGAACATCTTCACCAAGTATATAAAATTGATGTGGAAATTCTCCATTCACCCTTAGCCTGACAACAGCGGAGTGTAGCATACTGGCAGTACAATGTTAATACTTTTTGTTTACTTGTAAAGAAATTATTCCCACATTTGTCCATCATTGTTGGGTTTTTTCCCACTTAAAAAAAAAAAACCAACCAAACAAACAACAACCAACCAACCAACCAATAAATAAATAAAATCATAAAGTTGCAGAATGAATATTTAGACAAAGTCTCCAGACTACTTATGGGAATTTCTAAAGGCAACTGTTTCTCTAAAATGAAATTCCTATAGTTAACTTCTTTTTTCACTGTTCTTTTGAAATGTGTGGAAGAAGTACTATCTCTAGTAACAACTTTATTGATCAGAAAAATCTAAAGTTCTTTGATCTCCATTTCTAGTTTTTGGTCCAAGTCACCATTATAAGCATAGAGGAACTCAGTCTTCCTCTCTTACTAGGCTTCAAAGTAGAAAGAAAAACTACAGTCAAAGACAGTATCTGGAAAACTGTTTCCTTTTCGAACTCATGCAGATAAAAGAAATACCTCTGAAAGTACATCTAAAACTATTTCTTTCTGAACAATGGTTTACACTGGAATTAATGATAAAGTCTCCAGTAGAACATTACTCTATTGGAAAAAGTCAAGTCATGGCAGTTGGAATGCTCTGTAGACCAAGATAACTTACATAATGAAATATATACCTCTGTGTGTGTATGTCTATATGTATATATCACGTATATCACATAATCAAATATTTTTATTGTCTATTTCAAACTGACTACCATGAAATTTAACAAATTTTCATTACAGGGTAATTTTTTCTTGTTAAATGTGTTTAATTTGCATTATATGTTGCAAAATAAAATTTAAAAGTACAAAGCACTAACTTAAAATATTAAAACTCTGGTGACATGCTTTATTTGAGTGAAAATTTTTTTTAAAATAGTTGAATAGAAATTTTGAAAACACATACCTTCATTTCATTTCAAAGGAAATAAGATTTATGAAAGTGTATAATTTCCCATGAAATGGACATTTACATTTGTAATTTTTATAAACCCTGGTGTAAATGACTGCCCATTCACCTTCTATTGTCTATATATGCATGCATGATATGTTAATTCAAGCCGAATTAACAGTGGATATTTTACCAAAGTTTCCTTATGCTGACCATATTTGCATGTCTCTTTGAATAGGAGAATCTTGCAAATACATAAAGCGTCTTAGAGTTTACTATGCTCGCTATGGTTTCCAAACTCATTGTCTTCGAATTTCTTTAACTGGCAGCTCTAGGTGAATGTAAATTTCAGGTTTGACCTTCAGCAAAGACCCTTCTACTTCCATGGATCTCAGCTGATTCTAAATATAAATGGTTTTAAAATAATCAACTCAAAAGATACAAAATCTGCTCAGGGACACTATCAGCCATGTCTCATTGGGAGAATATGCTAAGAACTGCTAGTACACTTGGTCAGTTTTTTCTTTCTTTATCTCTTGTAGTCATCCACTGTCAAATTATCTAAGTAGTGAGGATGCTCTTATATTCTTAAAATTACAGTTCTACCTGTGTCATGTGTTTTAATCCATCAGTACATCTTCTGAGCCCAAAAACAATACCTAGAAAATCTATAGTTTCCATGAGCTATTTGTATTTACACATTTCTTTTGGAAGAATAATTCTAGTTATTTGCCAAAAATATCAGCTACACATATAGGTCAAAAGCAACCTTTGTGGTGACTTATTTAGTTGAATATTTTTTCACTTGATCCAAAAACCACCTGAGATTACTTATATTCATTTCTACTTATTACACCAAACATTTGTGTAAATTTCCACATGGAAACTTTTGTTGCTTTCGGTTATTTTTTGACAAAGCATTTCACCTCAGATCAGTAATGCAACTTGTCTGTTTATGCATGTATTGGGTTTGCATGGCAAGGTTTTGGTAGCGGAGGGGCTTGTAATTCACAAAAATAATGTAGAAAGAAAGGACAAAAGTTAGAGTATACTTTATAGAATCATAGCATGGTTTGGGTTGGAAGGGACCTTAAAGACCATCTAGTTCCAACTCCCCTGCCATGGGCAGGGACACCCTCCACTAGACCACGTTGCCCAAAGCCCCATCCAACCTGGCCTTGAACACTTCCAGGGAGGGGGCATCCACAACCTCTCTGGGCAACTTGTTCCAGTGTCTCACCACCCTCACAGTGAAGAATTTCTTCCTGATCTCTCATCTAAATCTATCTTCCTTCATCTTAAAGCCGTTACTTCTTATCCTTAAGAGAGGGATTATTATTTTTCTTTATGGCAGACATTACTTCTTTTTAGCAGACATCAGGATAAAACCAACAATAGGAAATTCATTGTTATTTCCATAGTCATTTGATCTTGAATGATAATGCTTATAAGCCCATAGTTCACAAACTTTTGGAAAGGCTAAAAATTTGATGAAGTTGTGAATCAGAACACTGATAGCATCCTGGCCTGGCAGAAATTGGAGATGAAATACAAAAAACTTCTCTTGAATAATTACTAGGTGGCCTGGATATTGCCAGAGCATACTGAAAATAAGAAAAATGTATTTGCAATGTTTCTGAGAATCAAAGTTTATCATTCTTACAAAAGTTGTAATTATCTTCCTGGGGTTTTCTTGACTATTTTTCCTCACTTGGTTTTGATATTTTGTTCACAGTATTTAACAGCTTTATCAGTGTAAAAGTCAAGAATGTATAATCTTTTAGGATATTTTGAGCTGAGTATTAGTGAAGATATTCACCAAAATTAGACAGAAATGGTATTTAATATGATTAGAATGTATGTGATTAAACAATTGGACAATTTAACAAAATAATGATATTTTGTCTTTGTTTAGGTATTAAGTTTGAGTTCTGTGTCCTTCCAAATGACATTATGAGTTACCTGAGTATCTTTCCTAAGATTTGATAGGGAAAAAAAAGCACAGTTAAATCCAAAATAATAATCACATAAATCTTTGGACAATGCTAATTGTCTCAAACTTCATTGCCAAGAACAACACTACAATTTAATTAAATCAAGATTTAATAGAGAATCTTGATCCAAACAGCCTACCAGAAACCACAATGGAAAATAGTTTCCAATATGGGACTAGAATGGATGGCCTACAGGAGGAGTTTTGAGTTTGAGTCTGAAGTGTATTGAAGCCGCTTGGGCTTCCTCCTGACAATCAGGGCAGAGGCTGAGGCTGAGGCAGCCCTTCATCTCCGAGCTTCCTTTCTGAAAATGCCAGACTGCAGGTAGAGTAGCCACAGGGATACCAAGGCAGTTGGGCCTTGAGTATGAGTGCAAGACCTACGTTCACCTGACATTAGAATCATAGTCAGGATCCCCTGAATGAGGACATTCCTATTCAGCTCTGGCATTTGAGACTTCATCAGCCTATTTTTGGTCAGCTATTCCTACAGAACATTTGTGTTTGTTCTATGTAAGAGAAGTAAGCAGCAATATACTGGAGCTGCAGTGAAACAATTTATTTCAAATACCAGGGTGCTGGTATTGGAGAGAGAGTTTTTTTCACTGTGATTGAAATTATTTTGTTATAAAAATTATCAGATTAGCGTAGCCGTGGCAGAGACCTGTGACACCTAGAAACAGTAAGTGTGTGTAAGGACATAATTTTTATTAATTTGTCTCAAATCCAAATATAAGTTTACTTAAATATTGTAATCAATGGCATATAACAAATATAACATACATACCAACATATGCCTAAGTATTTTTAATACTGTGATGGCACAACAACACACAATATGCAAGCATTTTACAAAGTATGCAAGTAATGCAATCACCAAAGGGATTAACAAAGATATATGTCATTGCATAAAGGAGACAGCCAAATAACAAAGTTGCAAAGAAAAAAAAGAGATATGTAGAAGGGACTGTCAATAGGTGTCCTATCTAATGCACAAAAGGAACAACTGCCCAGGCCAAAAAAAAAAAAAAAAACAACCAACCCACCCAAACACAAGAAAAAGCAACAACCCACCCAGACCCAAGAAAAAGCAGTATCAAGAGGATCTTTAGGAAAGGGATAAATGGCATAAACCCACCAATCATTAAGACAGACAGAATACAAGGCTACTTCAGTTCTGATTTATCTCATCAAAGAGCTGCCACATGTGACCACCTTGGCTTTGGTGACTAAGAGTCACCACCAACCACAGCTGTCAATGCTTAATGAATAGCATCAGCTGCAGAGAGGTGCATAATCACAGCTAAAATAACTTACAAGTGCTAAAGAGTACTTTTTTTTTGCAGGTAGTGATGATGATCAATAACATGCCAGAACTAAGCATTAGCACAAAGTGTGCTGCTAAGCAATTTATTTACTAAAGTTTACTTATAAACTGGCCTGATTTGTCAGTCTTCTATGTGTTCCCATCACAGTGACCTCTAATTCCTTAAGTGGCATATATATATATAAATGTATGTATGTATACATTTATTTGTAATAGTGGGGAGGTAAATATCAGTATAGAAGAGTTTGGTGAGAAATGCACTGGGTTAGTGTGTAAATCCTTTTTTCTTTTTCTCTTTTTCTTTTTCTTTTTTTCCCATGGTACTTCATATTCTTGGAATAGGTTCATAAACTAATGAACACCTAACTCCCTTCTTACATTTTATTAATAAATTATTAAATAATCTAAACCTAATTTACCTGAACTAACGTCTGGAATACTTAATTCCTGGGCTCAAAAAGATAATCAGAAGTGATACATGCAGGAAAAACAAATAAACAATCAGAAAATAGATTTTTTCTTTCTATGTAGAATCCCATTCACTGCAAGTGATTATCTGCTAAACATTCATCTCTTGGTTCCTCGCGTTCTGCACTGTGTTGGTTGCAAATCCTGCACAACTCGATATAAATGACTGTTGATTCTTGATCCTGTCACAGTGACTATTCCACTGGGAGGAAATATAAGTCAGTTCTGAATTCCTTTCTGTCCCTTTTCACCTGAGTTAGGTTTATGAGTTCTATTACAGATAGTTGTGATCCTTTCTTTTTTATACCCGTGTGATGTAAAACTAAAAAAAAATCCTGAATCTAGGTGATTGCCCATCATTTGGTAGATTGATACAGTTATCAGATTTATATAGCACCATTCATTTGAAATCATTCTATAAATGGTGAAGTTGAAAACTAAATAGCTATATGCAAATTTGATGGGGTTTTTTCTTACAGATTCTTAAGATTAACACAGTGTATTTTACAGAAATTCAGAAAGTCTTTTACAGTAGTTTAAAATGTCCTGTTATCACTTCATCCTGTGACTATATTCTGTTTTTCTGATAAATTTTTGCTTCTGTTCTGATTAAAATTATTTTTCTGGTAGAAATCTTTTTATCCAAAGTCAAAATCTGCAGTATCATATGGCCTTTGCAACTTCATTAAATATGCCCTCAGTAAAACTAAATCTAGCCCAGTTCGAAGGTATTTTCTGCTTTTTGATTAAATCATCAATTTATCCTACTGGGGGAAAAAAAAAAAGAGAGAGAGAAAGAAAAAACCCCCAAACTATTTAAGTATTTCATTGAAGGATGACATCAAAAACTGACCAAATAATTATGAAACCTGATTAACTGAGAAAGCATTGCCATAATTTCCAACTGCAAGCACAGTCAACTAGTGAGAAACTGACCTCTCATGTTCTAGCTTCACTGCCATTTCCTGTGTAGGAATAAAAGGTAGAGCTACCCATGACAAGGTCTTCTGTATTCTGGAAAGAGATTTAAATATTCTTACTTTGCATTTTGCTGCACCGAACCTTTAGGTATTTGCCTCCTAAATGGAATTCACTACCTGGATTATACACACTAGCTCCGAACATAAAGCCCAGAAGCACATAAAAGCATTAGAAATTGAATTCACAGAAAGGCACATACTGAATGGAAGATGCCTGAAGTGGCCAGAAAAATTGCTGAGGACAGAGCCATATCTTAAATTCTGCAGCTCTTCAGAGTGTATGCCTCAGAAATATCCCTTCTATCATTTTGGTTTATGTCTTTCTGGAAGCAGGTGCAGAAGACCTTATTTTACAACAGACAGATGGCAAAATTGGCACTATTTGCTTTGCTGTGCCCTTAAATCCAGTATCTAAACACTCACCCAAGACCTGAATTCAGGTGCCAACAACTCCCTGATGAAATGAAAGTCACATCCACTGTCTCACAGAAGCCTGACCTAACTACAGTGGTGCAGGCTTCCCTAGACTACTGCTTGGGAAGATGATCCATCTTCTCTTACATAATTAAATAGTTAAGGGACAGAGTAAGAGTAACTCTTGAGATACTTGTTACTCAACAGCTTGATCCACAAATGGGCCAGAGCAATTTTAATTCATGAGGGCCTAAATAAAGAAAGGTAAAACATCCATTTTGAATAACAGAGAAGTTATCAAGAAGAAGCTTACAAATGTAGATCTCACTCTTTGTTGGCAAGCAACCTTCTGGAACTCTAAAAGTCAGTGTGCTGGTGAGAGAAATGCATTTTTTCATTATCTCTTGTAGTGTATTATGCTAAGAACTTATCATACCAAAATCCTTTATTGTAGGAATATTCTGATACATTTCAACTGAAAACTAGCTTTTAAAATCAGATTATTCAAAGTTTTAGAATACCTTAACTGTAGTTCATTTTTAATAACAGTGCAAGAGACAACACAGTAATATTCTTAAATCAAGGCCTAAACAAAGAAGGCAGTGGTGGAGGAACCTTTGGTGAAATGTGTGTATTGACTTCTTTGTAGCACACTCACTGAATATTAAAAGAACCCACATAGTTAGCTGCCATTAGACTGAAAAGCTAGTTTGTTAGATAAGTAGTCCAAGTAAACTTGCTAGCCACTGAGTAGTGAATGACAGGTAAATTTTTGTAAATGGTAGCACATATATAAATCCATAGATATGTTATGTAAACTCAGGGAGGTATTGTGAAGACGGGTATATTAGATAATTTATATTTCATGAAAAAGAAATTTGAAACAGACTGAAACTAGTTGACTTTGAGGTCTATTTGATTTGCTAGGCCTGACTAATGCAGAGAAAGTAAAATATTCTCTGTCAAGTAACTGATTATTTGGATGAGGGAGGAAAGCAGGTAACAGATTCATATTTTTTCCTACCAAGCTTATTTATGGCATGTGAAAACTTCTTTCTTAAAACTTTAGAGTAGTAAAAAGGACATCTTTCCAGTAGGTTGAGTAGAAAGTTTCCAGTGCTATGTGTGTACCGTGTTCTTTGTTCTATTCTATAGGCTGTATTGCATGGGTAGAAGAATTCCAGAGAATTTTGTTCTTGCTATTATAAATAAAACCTAGACTAACTCTTCAAAAGATGATGATGCTTAAAACATCTGGTATCTGTGACTTATCATACAAGTACAGTAAGCCATAGTTTTATGAATATAAGTTGTTAATGAAACTTGGTATCAATATCATAGGAAAAAAGAAGAGTAGGAATGTTTTCACAAAACTGTATACAGTCTTAGAAAGAAAATAATTGACTAATGCTATTCATATTTTTAAGAAAGCCATTAAATTAAAATAAAAAGTCATAAAGAGAAGTCCAGAATTAAAATACCATGCAGTAACTAATGCATAGAAGAAAAGTGATTCTGAACTGTTTTTTTGAAATATAGACCTGAATAAGCAGTGGAATAAATTCAGACTGTAGTACAATAAATGTTTACAAATAGGTGTCACAGTTATGATAACCAGATACATCAGCTACAAGCTCTGCATGCAGCATGCAACAATCCAACATCACACACGTCTCCCCTGCCCTGAGAGAATATTATGACAGATGGAGCCCAAAGTCATGGGCTAAATGAACTCTACGGACATTTTAGAGGGATGATCCATAGACTAAGGGAATTATATCTGTGTGTACCTATCGAAAGACAGGAAAAATGGTGGTAATTAATTGGAATGTATTGGGAAGTATAGGACCTGGGTATGACATAGATGCTATGGAATAAGAGGTGGATACTGTTCTGATTTTGGCTGAGACAGAGTTAATTTTCTTTCTAGTAGCCAGTATAGTGCTGTGTTTTGGATTTAGTTTGAGAATAATGTTGATAACACACTGATGTTTTTAGTTGTTGCTAGGTAGCTGTAGTGCCTACACCAAGTCAAGGACTTTTCAGCTTCTCACGCCCTGCCAGGTGCACAAGCAGCTGGGAGAGCACAGCCAGGACAGCTGACCCAGGCTGGCCAAAGGCATAATCCCTGCCATAGAACGTCATGATCTCTATATAACTGGGGGAGCTAGCCGGGAGGTGGGATTGCTGCTCAGAAACAGACTGGGCATCGGGTTGTTGGGTTTTTTTTCCCTTCCACATGTAGTGAGCAATTACATTTGTGCATCACTTGCTTCATATATTATGTTATGATTACTATTCCTATTATAATTCTTCTTATTATTATTATTCTCTTCCTTTGTTATCCTATTAAACTGTCTTTATCTCAACCCACGACTTGGGTTTTTTTCCATTCTCCTCCCCGTTCCCTTGTGGGGAGGGGGGGGAGCGAGCAGCTGCATGGTGCTTAGTTACCAGCTGGGGTTAAACCACCACAACTGGGCACGATACAGACTTCAATGAACCAAGTTTTCTATTTTATATTGCTGGTATGAAGTTTTTTTACCCTGCAGGTAAAAGTTTGGAAAGATATAAAAGTGATATAAACAAGATCTCTAAGTTACTCTTAACAAATCTCTCTTCTCATTCCCATAAAAACCTATACCTCTAAAACCAGTGTTATATGAACTGTCCAATTTGATCTCATATAACTGATTGGATTTTGTGATTTTACCATGTTTAAAACTCATTATAATTAAAAATAAATGTGAGGTGTTTGTGTGTGTGAAATTCAAACAGCAGTAAGAAATGTAACATTTTATATTTTAAATTGAAAAGCTTTCAAATTTTTAACTTCTTTACTGTGATTATTGTGTGACTACACGCATTATGACTGTGAGCTCTCTGAGCAATTGCACCATGTGATCAGTTCTTTATGAAGATCTGCACTGGTTAATTATTATGTTTTACAAGTTCTGAATCAATAAAAGAAAATTAAAAAAAAAAAAAGCAACAACCTCAAAACCAGAAAGCCTCATCTACTTCATTATTTTTATGCTCATTCTTTGATTGAAACTTTTCTATAAAGTGTGTTTTGTGAATCAGTCAGTCCCAAATGCAAAGTAAAACCAATGAGTACATTAACATCAAGTGGGCATTTAATCCGTTGGAAGCATGGTAGGCTGGTTTGTAATTGTGAGGGCTTAGAAAGCTCACCTGGCAAATGAATTGTCCTTTAAATAGTTAGAACAGCATCAGATGTCCAAAATCACAAGCCAACGGAGAGATTAACACTGTTTCTGTCTGTTGTTTTCAAATATTCATTCAATATATTAAAAGCTTTTCATTCTTATTCACTGTTGGAGTGTTGTTCGTTTTCCTTTAGGTGATACAAACAACGCTTTGCCATACTAATTGGAATAAAATATTTTATGTGAGTCACCTTCTACAGTAAAATTGTGAGGGCTCCTGTTATTACTTGGGTGCAAAAATGGTGATAGAAAATGCCTGAATATCTATGAATCTGTTATTCAGTCTGAAGTGACAGACTGACTGATTATCAATCTTTTAATGGATGTAACATTTTGAGATGGCAGAATTCAATAGAATTTGGCAATATGTGAAAACAGTCACATTCCAAGAAGGAATTTAATGGTTTAATAAGAATTGCATCACTACAGAGTCTGAATTTTGTTGATCCTTGTTTTCCTCTTTTATTTTCTAGAAATTTCAAATTATTCCCAGGAGAAATTTTGTGCAAACATTTATAAGAAGCTTTTGAAGAGGAAGAAGAAAAATTGAGTAGAAAATTGAATACAACATAATGGCATTGTATCAGAACCTCTTTTTAGCATTAAAAAAACCCCCTAGGAACTCCTATACAGAAAATCACGTTTGTCTCTTAAACTGAGTAAAGAACTCAGCGCAGTTTGGCCAGCTTTGACCAAAGACACATGGGAAAAAATAGCCAGAACAAAGAAATCCACATCATAAATTTCCAGGAACAATGGCTGAAGGATTGAAATTATAATGACCGAAAGAAAGTAAAAGATATGAATTGCAAATTTATGGACCAATGAAATAGATGATAGATCAGTATTGGGGGGAAGTATTCATCAGAGAATACAGTTTTGAAAAAGAAATAATAGTTGCTGGTGGCCACTTAAAATCTGTGAAAGATAATGTTTATCTTCTTTGTGGTCTTGAGGCAATTATCAACAACAATGAACTCAGAAGCTTAATATAAAGAACGAAACGTGGCTATAGAAGTAGACTGCATAAAAGTGAATGAGTGTCTTGAGAAACAAGACACTCCTTCATGCAAGTACACCTGAGTCATATGTTATAAATCACTAGATACTTGAATCTTTCACTGTAGCTGGAATTCAGCTTGTGCATTCAAGGTAATTTTGAAACATAGTTCATGTTCTCACCCTACTGTATGGAATAATGAAATCTCTTTTCAAGGTAATATATAGCCCATCATGTCTATCTAGTGTCACAGCCAGAAGTAGAGGACTAACTATTGCTCACACTAATGCTTCACTCACCTGTTTCCTTGAGCGTTGAAGGTCATAACGTGATCAGCGCTAACAAAGGTGATCTGTGAAGTCTCTAGGATTCTGTGAAAAATAGTAGCAAAGGTGACAGTGTACTCCCTTGTTTGTTTTTTTTAATTATGCACAATTTTTAAAAGTTCATTGGTTAATTGCATACAATTGAGAATTCAGCAATGAAGTTCATCCGCAGTTATTAGGAAGAGATTAATTTGCTGTACAAACATTTTCATGTGTTTTTTTCTTGTTTGTCTCTTCCAAATAAAGACTTTGACATTGAGTTAAGTCACAATTTTCTTAATGCCACCTATATTTATTATGTTGCTCCCTAAGTTGTTTCTCAGTGAAAGCATTCAGCAGTTTATGTAACAAAATGTTCACTAAACCATACCCTGTCCTGTGCAGATCCATGAACACACTGGTTCATGGATAAGCATTGGCTTTGATAAGTACATACCCGGATCCTGCATGCTATCCAAACCTATGTTAATAATGTAGTGTGACATCAACTGCACATTAATTGCCACCATTCAATAACATTTCAAAAGTAATTTCTTAGGAGAAAAAAAAATGTGCATACATATGTACATACATGGCTGGCCAAACATACAATGAACAGAAACAGAGAATTCACACGAACACACACAGCACCAACAGCCTCATCCTGTTTCCCTCCCTTGCTGAGCAGGATGGAGGCCTACTAGTGATAGTACATACAGACATATTTACAATTTGGATCCCTCCAGCAGCTAGGCTTGGACATTCAGTCTACCCAGTAGCTGTCCCTGGATTGCAGTCTCCACAGCTGCCAGCACCTAGATACAAGTCCCCAAGGCCACAGCTCCATTCCAGTCTCACACACAGAAACACAAACACACACACACAGACACACAAGCAAGTTTCCCAATTGACCCCAAACCCTACAGTCTCTCCGGCAGTTAACCAAGACTCCTCTGGTCCCCTGGTAGCCAACTACCCTGCGGTCTCACCTGTAGAGACAGCCCCTCATCCAGCTCCCAGGCCACATCACATACTCACTGGTTAGCCTAGCTTGACCTTCACTGTAGTGCCCACACACTCACTCGCACACCCACACTCACTCCGTTTGCTGGCACTACAGACCCACATCCCTCCAACCCGAGGTCCCACTCCAGGGGCTGGCACTTGGTTTCACTCAGCTGGGTGTCCCCATTCACTGGCACCCAGGCACATGGGTCCTCCAAGTTATGGTCCTAGCCCAGCTGCTGACACCCAGGCCTCCCTCACTGCAGTTCCTGGCACCAACCACAGACACATCGACCCCTATGAACTGTGGTACCACTCCTGTTGCTGCTGCTTACATCCACTCACTTCAGTTTCTCCAGTTGCTGGCACTGCAAACACACAGGACCTCTGACCCATCACCTGACTCCAGTTGCTGCACTCACACCTCCATAAACACACATGCACCTAGAGAGTCCCTTACCTAGGGAGCAGTTAGAAATTAATTCAATGAGAAGACAGGACAGATTGTGCTGATCAGGCATAGCTCATGAGCAGACAAGTGTACCCACCATCAAATTCTTTATATGTGAAGAGCCCTTTTTACCCCATTAGCTTTTATTTTCCCACACTTGTTCCTCCTCAAATCATCTGGATCCATCCCTTTCCCCACCTTTGGTACCCCCACTAAACATTCCCATAATAAGTCCTGTGCACTCCCAAAATGCACTTTCCCTCCATTCCATAATGTGTCTGTGGTGAGTTGACCCTGGCTGGGGGCCAGGTGCCCACCAGAGCCGCTCTCTCACTCCCCTCGTTCACTAAACAGGGGACAAAGAAGTATGATGAAACGCTTGTGGGTCGAGATAAGGACAGGGAGAGATCACTCACTAATTGTTGTCATGAGCAAAACAGACTGAACTCAGAGAGGGAATTCATCTAATTTATTACTAAGCAAAACAGAGTAGAGCAATGAGAAATAAAATCAAATCCTAAAACACCTCCCCCCACCCCTCCCATCTTCCCGGGCTCAACTTCACTCCCGCCTCCAACCTCCTCCCCCTCAGCGGCACAGGGGGATGGGGAATGGGGGTTGCGGTCACTTCATCACACGTTGTTTCTGCCGCTTCTTCATTCTCAGGGGGAGGACTCCTCTCATCGTTCCCCTGCTCCAACATGGAGTCCCTCTCACGGGAGACAGTCCTTCACGAACTTCTCCAACGTGAGTCTCTCCCATGGGCTACAGTTCTTCATGAACTGCTCCAGCGTGGGTCTCTTCCATGGGGTGCAGACCTTCAGGAGCAAACTGCTCCAGCGTGGGTCCCCCATGGGGTCACAAGTCCTGCCAGCAAACCTGCCCTGGCATGGGTTCCTCTCTCCACAGGGCCAGCGTGGGCTTCCCACGGGCCACAGCCTCCTTCAGGTGCCTCCACCTGCTCCGGCGTGGGGTCCTCCATGGGCTGCAGGTGGAATCTCTACACCCCCTCATCCTTCCTCCATGGGCTGCAGGGCGACAGCCTGCTTCACCATGGTCTTCACCATGGGCTGCAGGGGGATCTCTGCTCTGGCGCCTGGAGCACCTCCTCCCCCTCCTTCTGCACTGACCTTGGTGTCTGCAGAGTTTCTTACATCTTCTCACTCCTCTCTCTGGCTGCAAAAGCTCTGTTTTTTTCCCCTTCTTAAATATGTTAACACAGAGGCGCTGATTGGCTTGGCCTTGGCCAGTGTCAGGTCCATCTTAGAGCCAGGTGGCATTGGCTCTATCAGATACAGGGGAAGCTTCTAGCAGCTTCTCACAGAAGCCACCCCTGTAGCACACACCCCCCCCCCCCCACACCAAAACCTTGCCATGCAAACCCAACACAGTGTGTCATACCCCTAGGCAGCAACCCACCTTTGTCCTAAAGGTGCTTGGGCATTGACTCATGGCTGTCCTTGGAGATGCCCAAACAGGGTGTCCCTTTCTCTGAGTCCTTGTGTCAGGGTCCGGCCTGCCATTGTGCCCCTGTGCTCTGCTGGACTTCTGAAGATGAGCCTGTGATGGGCTGATAGCTCTTGTGATGGGCCTCAGAATAGCCCATCAGGGTATTATTTGCATTTCTGTGCTCCTCTGTGAATTTGCAGACAAGCTTTTAACACACAGCCTAACATAAGGAATGTACAAGATGCAATAAAATATTTTAAAAGGCAAAAACCTGGAAATAAACCATTTAGAGTCCTGTTATCACTATTGATCCTAGTCTCTTTGTTATCCAATAAGTATTTTAATGGAGTAGTCCAAATGCAACAACCATTACCTCTTACAAAAAAAACAGAGATATAGAGGACCACTTGATATTGAGTTAGTCTGAAATACTTATTGCCTGTATAGGAGCTAGACATTATTTACTGGGTAGTCTGTGTAATCAGGAGTCATCTCATTTAATTTTAGTCAACTATGATGATAATCCAGGTCCACTTTATAATTACCAGGAATAGGCAGGCATCTCTAAAGAGCACATCATCCTGTAATAGGAGTGGAAGATTGATGAGATGATTGTGTTTATAGAGCCCTGTCTCTCTGTAAAGACTACCGCTGAGGGAACCTGGAAAATAATTTAGCCTGGAAACCTATCTTTTGGAGGCTAAAGACTGGGGAGTTTGTTCCCATCCTAAATGCTGCTTCCATGTGCATATTACATAGGGATTTCTTCAATGGTAACTCTGTACCTTCCTGAGAATGCCTCTTCCAATACGAGTGCCATCTATTGGCTCAGTTCTGGATGCAAGTGAGGGGCAAATACACATCACTTTGGGGTAACAATAATGGTCATTTTTACATCTAATGATATTTGGAGGTTGCAAAATAAAATATAATGGTAGCTTTGCCTGAAGGAAGGAAACAGTGCGTGATTCTGGTCTAATCAAATGGTTTTCCATGAATGATGTAGGAGATTTAATGCCTCTTTTATTCCAGTGATTTACAGAAAAATACACCTCACTGAAAAATGTGCTACTTCTTAAAGTAAAACTTGCAAATCTAGCCTTCTGAAAAGTTAGTTGGTTTCTTTTCTACTTATTTATTATAATCATTAATATTTCTGCTCATGTTCTGCATTAATATCCATAACTGTGTTACCCATTTCATTTAGACTGTGCTTTTAGGGAACACTTCTGAGATGTTATTGCTCTCAGTGAGTAGGTGTAGTGATGCACTTGATGCACAAAATGCAGCAGATTCCAATTAACTTTCTTTTTAACTTTATTGGCAAAGCTGTGCTAACCGTAAGTAATAAAATATTAAACTTATTTTCATGACTAAAGTCTGTTATTATGATTCTAAATACACCACAGGGCCAGTCCTCTGATATAAAATGGTGCCACTTTTATAGAATTAATTTTTTTAGAAATAGAGGTACATTTTTAAATATTTAAACCTTAGAAGTGGTTCTTTTAGAAAGAAGTAACAGTAATTAAGGACAAAATTAGATGGTGAACAGATTGTTTTATTTTTGTCAATTAATCTTCTAATAAGCTGGTGAATTTTAACTATTTGGTAAACATTCAAATAGTTGGTGAATATTAAAAAATTCACACTTGATTAAACATTCCATTAATGTCTTTCTTGTGGCAAAATACATCACAGGCTTATCCTTTAATTAGAAATATGGGTTCAAAGTAAGTAACTATACCTATGTAAAGCCATCACCCTATACACTTCAGTCGCCAATAATGGTGTCATTAGACCGGTGTGCATTCATACCAGTTAGGCAGGATTTGAATGAGATTATTGCCATTGTCACAATGTGGGCTACAAATATGTTACAAAATGACAAAGATTGCAATTTTTTTTTCCTCTCTTGCTTAGCTCTAACTGTTATCTCATTGCTAAATGAGATAAGAATTTCATCTGGCATAAATATTCATTTCATTTTTAGGCTCAAGCCAAAAGGCTTTTTACTTCAGCTCTGTAGGAGCTGTTCATAGAGGAAGAGATTAGTACTCTTTCTTGTCATAATAAAGAAAAATCTTACGTAAGATATTGTCATATATATTTCCCATAAAGGTTCATAATAATTTATTCTTATTATTTAGCATCAAAGGGATGTTTCTTCAACATAAATATGTCTCCATATGAATTACCAGGTTTTTATTGCAAACCTTAAATCATGTCAGCAGTCATTCTGTTGCAAGAATCATTTGTCCACATAGCAGGTTGAGTTGAACAACAGATTTAGGGGGTAGAAAACTGTTGATTTACCAAAACAATGAAAGACAGGCAGTATTCAATTGTTAAAAATGGGGGAAAAGATATTGAGGATGGATTATTATGTGGCTAAGACATGCAGAGACCCAGGGTAACAGTACTTTGAAGGGACTCCTCTGATCCACTGTGGACATCGACAATGTTACTTGCTCTTCTGAGCAGATTATTGCAGTAAAATTTTATAGCCAAGGAGGAAGAATAGATATTCACTGCAAAATCAATCTTTTCCTAAAATGCCCATATGAAATAAGTTCTTTGAATCCTTATGTAATAATTGTTCCTTTGACTATAAATGGAGCCTAGTGACTTGCCCATATGTTGGTGTTCACATTGCGTATATCCAAAATTGTGGTGACTTTAAAAGTTAGAGTGGGATCGATTTCCCTAAATGGAAGCAACAGGTCAAATCTGAGACATTCAAAGCATCTTTATGAGCCTGGGAGGCATCACAGAAGACCTACTCTCCTTGAGGGTCTTGAGGCCAGACTGCTTGAGGTCAGGCTGTGTACCTTACATACCTGGAGTTAAAATATATGTATGTCTCTGTTCAGGCAATTGAACCTCATCCTTGTTATCTTTTCATATTCTATGATTTAAAATGGAACAAGTGGGAGTTATTTCTTGTACATTTTCAAGGAGGCATCTATATAGCATATTTGTAATTAACATCAGAGAATCTGGAGATGGTAATGTAATAAAAAGAAAAATAAATTATTTGGGAGACTTTGTAAATAGTTTCACCGGTTCCTGAGTATTGTTAGCATTGAATGGCAAAATGTGATGAGTAAGGCTCGTTAAAATAGTTTAACTTAATGGATATCCTCATACCAAAGAGTTTTAAAGTGCTTTCTTTAGCTGGTAGATGATGTTACATTTCGTGTTTTGCTAAAATTGGTTTGAATGTAGCAATAAAAACAGTCAAAACTATCCTTTGAGACTTAAAACTCAGCCAACTACTGACATATCACTAAGAACAAAATCTTGAGATTACTGATACATACACACAGAAAAGAAGAACCTTTCCTCTTTCCTGTCTATGTGTTGGCTGTGAGACCGTGCTCTGGAATTCTGCTGAGCAGAAACTACCCCAGACTCTGACACCTGATTTCTTATGTCCATATAGTACCTAAGAAAATGCTGAATATTTAGTGTTGCAGATGAAATTGAGCCTTAAATTAAAGGCAAGATTCTTTAAGACGGAATTACACAAGTGTACGTATACTGACAGAATAAAATCCTGAAGTATATCAAGGAAAATAAAAACAGGGTGGTTATCTCACTGTGAAAGATGTCTAGATGCAAAATAAAAGCTTCAAATTTAAATCTAAACTTCAGCTATTGCACTATCGTGTTCTATCTGCTCTTTAGAATTTGGCTTGTACCCAAATACCGTTTCAGTTTTAAATATGGAATGGATTATCTTTCATATAAGGTTCATCTAGAGATAATTTGTATCTTTTGTACATAAGTAAGTGCATTTACACAATCAAACATAATCATACTAAACAGGAGTAAAACTTATGTTTCTTTGTCTGCATGTAAGTTTAAAAATACACAGGTTTCTTTGCTCTGCTGCACTCCACTGACGTGCACTCATGTAGCATGTGCTGGTTCCCCAAAGAGCAGTCATTTGTGGGGGAGCGTGAAGGCGCGCTGCATGGACTGATTGCATGTACTGCCCTGCGCTGTGCCTCAGCAGGAGCACCACAACTGCTGCTCTCCTTGGGTCTGTGCATTGTCTGGGGACGTGTGTGCATTTACACAAAGATTGAATGCAAAATATCTTTCAGACTTAAAGAATTTATTTTTATTTGCAGCTGTAATTCAAATTGTAATTAAAGTTTGACACTAGGAAACAAATACTTATGTACTGTGAATTCATATTACTCATTCATGACCCTGAAAAAAATGAGCAGCTTACTTGACTTACTTGACTTGACCATAAGTCCTTTCATCGTCATTAATGCATTTCGCAATCATACACACAGTCTTGCTTTAATTATACTCCACCTACTTTTGGGGGTAAATACAGATTCTGTACTTTGCTGAATACATTTCTAGGAATGACCGCAAAGGCAAAATTAAAGGTGATATTGCATTTTGTGTCTCAGTGTGTCTTAGCATCATTTGATAGAGTATAAAATGCATGATAGCAGGAACGGCAATAAATTCCAAACATACTTTCTTATATTTGCAGACTTACAAGGCATTATATGTTTCATTCTGGGCAACAAAATTAAACAGAGTCATGGGCATGTACATGTCTAAACCAAACAAGTTCCAACTGCAAGTAGTTTTATGTGTCTGTCCATGCTCATTTATTCTGAGAACCAGACGGGAGACCATCATTGTAAAATCTATTTTCTTCTTTCCAAAGCTGGCTTAACTTGTACATTTTCATGAGACATACAAGCAAAATTCTTAAAAAATATATTTTTAATAAATGAATGGTTGCCCCAGACAGTCCATCTGGCAGAACACTGAAGGCACTAACAGCCTTGTCCGTCCCTGCCCTGCCTCCCTCAGGTTTCCCCTGAGCTGGACCTGGACCCAGGACCCCATTTCAGCCCCCCAGGACCATCAGCTCCTGCTCCAGTGAAGCCACAGCAGGGCCAGTCTCCAGCTCACCACAGCCCTGTCACGTCCAGCCATGGGCACCACAAAACCCGGCCCACCGATGACCCAGCCCAGCCTTGGCCCATCCCTGCCCCAGGGAGGTACGGGGGCTGCCCTGGCTGCCCCCCAGTCTGCCCTGCTCTCTGCCTGGGACAGCAGGACAGCCCTGTCTGCAGACCCAGGCATGTTACCCCAGGGGATCCCCCTCCACCCCAAGCACCAGGGAGACCCTGGCCCACACTGTGCCCTGACACGATCATACATTGACATCTGCTTAGGCTGAAGCAATATTTCACAGTTCAAATACCTAAACGTATATCAGTAGAGTATAAAATGTTTATTATTATTAATTTACATTGCTCCCATAAATGCCATGTAAGCTTTATGGGACAGATAAAAAGACACGGTGCATGAAATGAAGAGCTCACCATCTAATTTTAGAGAAGAGAGAGCAGGAGTAACCAAATAAGTCATAGAGCTGGAGTGAGTCATCAGGAGAGATGTCCAGCGGTAAAAAGAGGTAAGCTGGTGTGGAGCACTGAGCTGGCACCAGAGGGAGGAACACAGAGCCAGACAGAAATATCTGGCAGGGCTAGCAGGACAAGGGGAAAAGGATGAAAAACAGGGACGCAGGCAAGGCTAGGAAAATGACAATGTGAATTTCCTTGTGATGAAAAGGTATACTGGCTAAGGCTCAATAGGAAGAATAAATTAATATATTTTCTGGTGTTGGCACTGAAATCAAGCAAATGACTCTTTGCATGTGAATAGCATCCATAAAAATAGGTTTAAGAGAATAATAATTGTATCACTCTGACTTCATGAATGTGCATACTGAATGATGAAAAATAACAATTTTATTTTACCAGAGAATACACAGTGAGAATACACAGAATTCATTTCAGACAAATCCATTGGAGGAAATACAAAAATCTTACACTAGTGGCTCTCACTAAGCACCTACGTAATGCCAGATTTTTCATATCACATGTTAAATAGTTTTTGGCAGCTCGTACTAGGCAGTAATATTAATGAAAAGACTGTTTTAAAAAATTGGCAGACTCGGTGTGAAAGTGAAACTAATCATAATGCTGTGATGTGGGAATTATTTCAAGACTGGCAGAATTACATTTGTTTCATCAGCACAGAATCATTTTAAAAGGCAAAAATACACAAGAAAAATTTCTTGAAATAAACTAATCCAGTAACCAATTAGATGTGACAACTTCCTGTAAATTTGTAGTTTTATAGGCACTCCATACTGAGCAACCTATAAGAATATGACATGGATTAAACCAGCTGCATGATTTCCAGTTACTATTCCAATTTTCCAAACATTTTTCTTTATGCAGAGATTCTCTTACCCTTGTTCAGACTGTCTCTAATTTCTTTTGTAAATTGTGTAAACATCAAACTCAGTTCGTGCTTCATGATAGAGACTTAAGTTCTAACTCTATGGAAAAAACTATGGACTTGCTTATATTTATGTACTGAGAATAGTATATGCTCTATAGGTAGTACTCAGTGCATAAGGAGGAGCAGAACTTAAGTTTACAGCAATGGTGCAAAAACACTACCGAGGAGTGATGAAAGTAGAGATGTTAAAGATGAGAAGGGCCTTTTTAGTTATCCAATCTACCAGTTTTTCAGTGCACATTCCCCACTCTTGCCATTTCCTATAGATTTTTTCCTGTTTTGTTTTAACAGACAGTTGTGGTTTGTCTTTCAGATCTTTCTTTGGAAGATCATTTTCCAGTACAAGAAATCACATTCTTTTTGAGACTTATTAACTTTGGCATTGTTATCTCAATTTTACCACAGTATTCCTAATTACTGTCCAGAGCATGACCCAAATCAAGGATCCTTTTAGCCATACCCCATCTGTGTAGTCCAAATTTAGGACCCAGACTGGACAGTAGTCTTTTTTCAAACTCAGGGCTGCAGCCACAGTGCTTACCAAGTCCCGCGATGCTGAGCTGCACAGAGGGCTCTACTTTATGTTAGCTGAGTCAAGATGAAATGTTTTACCAACATTTTCTCCTACGTGCAAGGGAACTTTATTGTGTCTTCAACTGTATCTCGTGGTTTCTGTGTTCCTGATGCTAATTTTTCCTGACTAAAGGGCTTGAATCCAGCACAGTTCTCACATGTGAGCCTGACGACCTACAGTCTAAATCTGGTGATTTCCGGTAGAAGATATGAAGTCCTTTAAAGACTATGAAGGAGTATTTCAATGCTTGTTCCTTTGACTATGATTTTTACTGAAATAATGAAAATGTAATGCTGGTTTTACAGATGAAGACCACACTACATATTTATAAGAGCAGTCTCGTCTGTCTCTAACATTATAAGATTTCATGTAGAGTGTTTACCTGACTCCTGCTATTTTAAACATGGTGTGTTGGGTGTCCCTGCCCAGGTTTTGACAGCAGGGGACTGCAGGGGTGGCCTCTGTGAGGAGAGGCCAGGGGCTGCCCCATGATGGACATGGCTGGTCCCAGCCAACTCCACGTGAACCCATGGCGGGGCACAGCTAAGTCCATCAGCGATACTGGTGGCACCTCTGTGATGGCATATTTAAGGAAGGGCAAAACACTGCATAGGCAGTGAGGAGAGAGAGAAAAAAGTGTCATAAAAAACCTGTAAGCACCAAGTTCAGAAAGGAAGGAGGGGGAGGAGGTGCTCCAGGACCGAGATTCCTGTCTGTGATTCCCCTGCAGCCCATGGGGAGGACCATGCTGGAACAGATGGATATGTCCTGAAGGAAGGTGCAGCCTGTGGAGAGCGCACACTGGAGCAGGGGAAAAGTGTGAGGAGCAAAGAGTGGCAGAGACACACTATTATAAACTGAACCTAACCTCCCATTCCCCATCCCCCTGCACCACTTGGCAGCGGCGAAGAGGTAGAAAAGTTGGGAACGAAGAAGTGAAGCTGAGACTGGGAAAAAGCTGATAGGTGAGGGAAGGTGTTTTAGATTTTATCTTTTTTCTCACCATGCTACTCTATTTTTAATTGACAATAAATCAAATAAATTTTCCCCAAGTTGAGTCTGTTTTGTCCGTGGCTGTCTGACGTGGTTTAGCCCCAGCCGATAGCTGGGTGTCACGCGCCGCTCACTCACCCCTCCCCCGGCGGGATGGGGAGGAGAATGGAAAAACAACAGCAAAGCCTCGAGGGTTGGGATAAGGGCAGTTTACTGGGACAGCAAGGGAGAGGGAAACAATCAACAACAGTACTGATAACAGATATTCACAATGGGTGATAACAAAGAACAATTTACCGATCCCATGACCGACCCACCGGACACTCAGCCTGTCCCGGAGCCACACCGCACCCGCCCCTGCCCAACTGGCCCCCTTTTATGGTGAGCATGATGTCACATGGTATGGAATAGCCCCCGGCCAGCTTGGGTCACCTGTCCTGGCTCTTTGTGAAATTAACTCTATCCTTGCCAGAACCAGGACACTGTCTTTATCTTGACCTGCAAGTTGTTCATCTGATTTTCTCCCTCTGTCCTGTTGAGGAGGGAAAATGAGCGAGCGGCTGGGTTGGCACCTGGCAGCCACCAAGGTCAACCCATCACACATAGTATCATTCTTTCACCACTTGCTTTCTTTCTAAGTTCTCTCATTTTCTTTCCTATAATTATTTTTTATTTTTATTATTATTATTATCATTTTCATTTTAATATTTTAAAATAAATTCAAGAGTTACTTACCACTATGATGCCATTTCTAAAATTATTGTATGTGGGGTAATGTTTTTGTTTACTAAATTAATGAAGATATAATGACATTTTATTAAAAAATAAATATCTCTGTTCATTTCACCTAAAGTCAATACTTGCTTAGTATTCATTGATGAATTATTGGATATGTCATTGCACCATCAGTAGATCTAGACAATCACGTGCAATGTGTAATTTTCCCTGCTTTGCTCAGATCTGCTACATAGAATAATCAATGTTATTTTGATTCACAGATCACTGATTACTTTCATGATCATAGAATCATAGAATCATAGAATGGTTTGGGTTGGAAGGGACCTCAAAGATCATCTAGTTCCAACCCCCCTGCCATGGGCAGGGACACCCTCCACTAGACCACGTTGCCCAAAGCCTCATCCAACCTGGCCTTAAACACTTCCAGGGAGGGGGCCTCCACAACCTCTCTGGGCAACCTGTGCCAGTGCCTCCCCACTCTAACAGTAAAGAATTTCTTCCTAATATCTAATCTAAATCGACCCTCCTTCAGCTTAAACCCATTACCCCTTGTCCTGTCACTACACTCCCTGATAAACAGTCCCTCACCAGCTTTCCTGTAGGCCCCTTCAGGTACTGCAAAGCCGCAATTAGATCTCCCGATCAATCTGTAACTTGCCTGTTTATAACAAAGGCATGTAAAAGTGTTCTGTTAATGATTTTAAATTGCCTATAACACACTTTTGATTGTGCTTTGGGACACATATTGTCCCTGTGAGATCCCTTATGTGCTTCTCTGTGTTTTTCACTGTCAAATCAGACCAAGTAAGTTCCTTTAGTTCAAGGTTCAATTCACAGTATTTAGTAAAAATACTCACATACACTATCTTTATTTGGAAGACAATTCCTATTTTATAATCCATAACTTAATATCAAGAGTAAGTTTACAGTCTGATTTGAGAGTTACAGCAAACAGAGAACAAATATAAGGAGACAGACTACATACAGAAGTATTGATTACTGCAAGTAAGTGGAAGTAATATGGGTTCTGGTTTACAGTGTGTTCTGTCCTTCATATACATGTTTGATACATTTTCCATAGGGAAACAATCTTATAAATATTTCCCAAATCCATGAAGTACTGCTATGACAATTGATGGTATACGTCTTTTGAAAACAAGATCCCTTAGAAAAAGAGTCCAATTTTAGTATATCTGAAGCGGGAGGGGGGATAAATTGATCAGCTCTCTGTAGTTCTTGATTCAGCAAAGCTAAAACTGCTTGTTCTCTCTTGTAATTAGAAATCCTTTGTTTTGGAAGAGTCTCTGACTTGCATGTTTGTTCTTCCCAGGTCAGAAGAAATCAAATTTTCAGACTTTCAGCTGAATAACATCCTTTCTCATCTAAATGGCCAGAATGTGGCTGACATGATTGAAGGTGCCTAACAAACACTAGATTGTTAAAGGACCCTTAGCATCCTTATCAAAATACAATAAATTAATATTGGCCAAATACTTAATATGACCAAGATTAACATATATAGAAGAGAGAATATGGCTCCCATATTTACATGTGTACACTAGCCTTTTTAACAAAGCTTTCAGAAGTGTATCAGTCCTATAAATGAGACCTGTTAAACCCACAACTTCTCTGGGCAGTTCCAAACTGTATTGCTCTCAGCAGAAGTTAACACCTAATAGCTTTTAACATATCACATAGGGACTTACATCTGTATCCAGTGAGAGGGAATAAAACACAAGCCTTGGGTAAACCTCCCGAAGGACTCTGAAAAGGTCTAACTGCTGATGAAAGCCTCTGTGAAAGAATCCATTATATAAACTAAAATAAATACAGGAGGATCAAGTGCACCAGTAGGATTGAGCGTACCCTCAGCAAATCTGCAGACAACACCAGGCCGAGAGGTGTGGTTGACATGCCTGAGGGATGGGATGCCATTCAGAGGAACCTGGACAAGCTAGAGAAGTGGGCCTCATGAGGTTTAACAAGGCCAAGTGCAAGGTCCTGCACCTGAGTCAGGGCAACCCCCAGTGTCAATAGAGGCTGGGGGATGGAGGGATTGAGAGCAGCCCTGAGGAGAAGGACTCAGAGGTGTTGGTGGACAAGAAGCTCAAGATGAGCCAGCAATGCATGCTTGCAGCCTAGAAAGCCAGCCATATCCTGGGCTGCATCAAAGGAAGCATGACCAGCAGGTCGAGGGAGGTGATTCTACTCCTATACTCATGAGACCCCACCTGGAGTACTACATTCAGCTCTGGACTCCTCAGTATAAGAAAGACAAGGACTTCTTGGAGCTGGTCCAGAGGAGAGCCACAAAGATGGTCAGAGGGCTGGAGCACCTCTCCTATGAAGACAGGCTGAGAGAGTTGGGGTTGTTCAGCCTGGAGAAGAGAAGGATCCAGGGAGACCTTATTGTGGCCTTTCAATACTTAAAGGGGGCTTAAAAGAAAGACGGGACAGACTTTTTAATAGGGCCTGTAGCGATAGGACAAGGGATAATGGTTTAGGGTAGATTTAGACTAGATATAAGGCAGAAATTTTTTGCAATGAGGGTGGTGAAACACTGGCACAGGTTGCCCAGAGAGGTGGTAGATATCCCATCCCTGGAAACCTTCAAGGTCAGGTTGGATGGGGCTCTGAGCAACCTGATCTAGTGAAAGATCCCTGCTCGTTACAGGACCTTTAAAGGTCCCTTCCAACCCAAACTGTTCTATGATTCTGTGAACTTAGTAGTGTCAATGATATTTCCAAATCAATTATTTTCTATAGTGCAACACTCTCTGAGTAGCACAGGACTTAAGCTAGATCTAATAGCTCTGTTACACACTTTATTTATTTTAAGTAGCAAGTAATATCAGGTTTAATACCTGTATATCAATTAGATTTGTACATATGCACTATAGGACAATAATCTGTTATTTTGCCAATCATTGCACAATGGCAACAGCAAAAGAATGTTTAATTCAGTACTGTGCAAACTCTACCTTCTATGTATTTTCTTGCAAAAGTGAGATTCCTTCTCCACAGTTTTTAGTGACAGAATTTTTTTTCCCATTTCAACTGAAGTAGTTAAAATGGTATGAACTCCTAAAGAGTATATAGGTATACAAAATAAAGACGTTTCTTTCCATAGTGTGAGGACTTAAGTGTTTTTCTTTAAAAAGAAGTACACCAAGTTCTGAAACAGATGTAATTTTACAGTCATATTCTAGGTCTCAGGAAAGGCAATGAGTTACAGTGGAATTGCTGACAAACAGTTATACAAGCCTTAGCAGTATTGGCATAATAATTAGATCTTTCTTTCTTTCTTTCTTTAAATAGTCTTGTAGCTTATAGTGAATTGTGAGGAGCTTTGGTTTTTGTCTTAGCATTTCCAAGAAAAACTGAAGTGGATATATTAAATACATAAATATTTCCCATTACAGAGGCTAATACTATTCATTCATGAACATTTCTATTGATTTATGATGTAGTATAATGCAAGGAACTTATATTCTGCTGATAGATTCAGATAAGGAAAATTGGAGACTAAAGTGGTTTACAGTGTATCTTGAAAATGGGCATAAGCTTAATAAGCAGAAACTAAGCATTTTTTCAGTTGAAATCTGAAGAAGGAAGGATGGGACCCCAAAATAATATGTAACATTCATTAATACATTCGGGGGCCCTTCCTTACTTTGTTAAGAACTGATATTTTGACTGTGCCCTTGTATTTTAATTTCTATGGAGGCAGACTCTTGAATAGCCTCATTCTGTACTTATAAAACTATGCTAGGAAATGAAACCACTCTGCATACTACCCACCAACCAAGAGGATGTCAAAGGAGCTTACATGGTGCCACTGTTATGTTCTGTCGGAGAGATTTTAATAAGGGGCAGCTACATAACGACTTAGTTTTGGCTCCTCCGTGGTCTTACAGAGATTGTAGAAATGCAATTTCAGGTGAAAAAAAAAAAAAAACATGGTGAGATGTATCAAGGTTCATATACGAAATAAAATTCTACATTTCTCATGCCAAGGAAAGATGGAAAAAAACAAAAAAAGCAATCTGAGATGAAACTGCCACAGCTCAAAAGCAGCTGAAGGTCTAATAACACCTCCCTGAAGGAGAATACCTTATAGAAGTTTGCATGCAGAAGGCACTGTATCCCTCAATTCCTCATTTTTGTCTTTCAACATCCTAATAGCATTGCTGGTTCATCATGAACCAACTATGGCCTAAGAATCTAAAAGCATGAGACACGACTGTAAATCAAGAAATTAGGATCATTAGCTCAAAAGTTAGCTGTGTTAAATCTCATTATACGTAATGTGCTAAATGGAGTCCAAGATGCACACTGTATTGGAACAGGTTGACCATTCCATGTAGACAGTCATTCATTCTCCTGCACTACCTTTAGCATTCCAGTTGTTAACTATTATCAGGGTTACAAATATTTATGTATGTCTAGTTTTGATTTTTCTAACTTTAACTTTGGGCTGTTTTGCTAGATTAAACTGACAATTTGTAATAAGGTATCTCCTTGGTACGTATGTATTAGCTGCTCAGGTTACTGCATAAATTTTTGTTCAATAAAATAAATTGATTGATTTCTTATAGTTGTATTAGAAAGAATGTTTCCATAACCCAAACACTGGATGTTATAGTTTTCTGTATCCACAACAGTATTAAAAATCTCGCCAGATATGGGCATCAGAAGCAGACTGTTCTAGTGTATTCTCACACAAGCATTGTTTTCCCTATAATACTTTTTAGCTACTTAAAGAAGGAGATGTGGAAAGTTTTCTTAGACCATCAATTTTTACTGAATTGGATACTAATAGTAGAAATTATAAAATTATCCAGTTCACTTATAGGGTACCAGGTAGCTTCTGTCTGCTACTTTTTGAATTATTACAAGGTTGCTTATGTCATGGTTATTTCTGAAAGAAAAATAGGATTGTCTTTGCACAGTAACCTAATAGAAAGAACAAATTACCCCTTGGAATTTCACTTTGAACTGAAATAGGTTAAAGAATAAGTAGATTTTAGTTCAATTTTTGTCATGAGGGAGATTTTTAGGCTGCTAAAATCATATTCAATACATTTCTGTTGTCATAAATTGTAACTACAGTTGTGTAAGCTTACATTCAGTTCTATCTTATTTATATTTCCTTTTTCCTTGTTCTACACTCTAAATGCCATTCATCTAAATGGAAGTTGCAGGAAAAGCTTATGAAAAACTTTATCAAAATATATTACACATTTTGGAAAAGAGATAGAATACCTCCCTCAAGGAGGAGTATTCATCAGAAAGTTTAAAAATTAAGATCTTTATCGAAGCAAATGTATAATTATGAACGCTCTCCTTCAAAAAACTTACAAAATTTTGAATGTTTGCCAAAAATATAAGACATCATAGATAATATGGTACCAATTTTCACTTTTTTAAAATAAATCTTTTTACTTCACTGCAATATTTTGCACCAAAGAGCAAAAACAAATATTGTCAAAATGCAAAGTCAGTTTACAAGAGAAAAAATACCATTTTTTTAAATAGCAGTAAAAATAAGAAATCATTAATATAATGAACTCTCTTACCATACCTCACCAATAGTTCTGCCAAGACTACACACTCATTTTGAAGTTAATTGGAAGTTGCACAGGAAAGCTATGTTCAGAGTTAAAATATAACATAAGTTATTAGATTCACCCTTATTCTTCCTTATCTATACCTAAAGGTATCATTGACAAATTGACTAGCCATTTAGTGATGGTTTGTGGTAAGTAAACTCTAATTAAAACAAACCCAGCACAGAAAATTTGATCTGGTGCTCCCCTCCTAAACCTCATCACCAAACTGTCTATAGGCATCTAACAATGAAAAGTAACTGTACAACAGGTCATACAAACACAGCATGGAAAATAATTAACTACCTCTGCAGTGTTTTTCGCCTTGATGGACCAGAAATGTAAAGCAGAGGATGATTTATACAACAGAAAGAATTACCAGCAAGGGAGCTGCTATGATGTTTTCTTCTTTTTTTGTTGTTGTTGTTTTTTTTTTTTTTTTTTTTTAAGATGAGTGTATGATTCAGTTACATGCTAGATGCATGAGGTAAGAAAGAAGGCCAAGGAAAAGAGGAGGAAGAAAAAGAAAGAAAATGTGCAAGCTCAGAAGGATCAGGCTGAAGTGAGGATACTGTACCAGGAACAGTGATCAGGGACTATATCTATTGCATTCTTAAAAGTTGTAAAGTCATTGCCTTTGACTGAAAAGCAAAACTAATCAGAACTATTAGAAATTATTGTTTAAATATAGGAGAACAAAGTTTTAATAAGCATGGTTCAAAATAACTCTGTGACTGTTCTAATTTGGACCAGTGAAAATATCAGCCCCTAATTTTATTTGGAATTTTGAGGAAAAAAAGAAAAAGGAAGGACAAGAAAAAAGAGAGAACAATATAAAAACACAGAGTCATGAGTCTGGCCCAGCTTTCAAGGACTATTTAATTGTTGATACAGTCTATCACTGAATTTAATATATTTATAAGATAGGAGTATTGATTTAAGGAAAGGTACATGTAAAAATTGTGCAGTTGCTAAAACTGCATACAGAAATACTGAAAAATATTTGGTAATTACAGTGCAAAACAAGAACTGAAATTATTTTCTTTTTCTTCAATATATTTTAGGTTTCAATAGGAGAATCATATAAATGTATGAGCTATAGGCTGTTTTACTGTTTTGACATATAACACTGATTATAAATAATGGTAAATCTCATAGCAGTAGCTTGCAACATTCTTCAGAAATGGATGTAAAGGTATTGAATGCCACTGCAACTTGCTAATAAGTCATTCAGACTCTAAGGGTAACTGTAGGTATAGAATCCAAGCTCTTTGTCTGAATATTAAATACTTGTTAAACAGACATTTACAGACAAAGGAAATTCACCATGTGTTTCTGAATTGCCAAGCATGATATTAATATTCAAATGGTGAGCTGCTGTGTAAAAAGAAAGACCTGCTAGAAGCTTAAAATGCTAAATGCATGTCTCCATTTACTGTAACCGCATACTAAAAGCACTGCTCTGTCATACATTAGAAAGAAAAGTTCAAGAGCCATTATAATGTAGGAAAAGTCCAAATGCAAGGTACTTTGGTTTGAGTTCTTCGAATTAATTGAAGTCATAAGCACACTAAAGGAAGGGGAAAAAAATTTGCCTACATGAATCTATAGTAATTTGCTTCTTAAAATTATATCTCTCCTAGGCTTTGTATCAATCAGTACTTGAAAGTATTTCTGTTAGAGGTGAGTAAACTGTTCTGGTTAAATTAAAAGCTGATTCAAACCTTTTGCCATCACTTTCACTTTGTGAACCACACATAGTGATATTCAAATATATTTGGCTACAGTTTTCTTCTTATTCTAGCTAGGGAAAACAGAAGAAAATTATAGTCTTCCTACTACACTGAGTCCATCCAGGTGAATTCACTGAAATCATATGATCTTAGAAGATGCTCAGGGCAACCACCTGAGCTGACTGCAGGCATGTACCACAAAACTAATTCTATATCTTATGTAGGCAGCCAGTGTGAGGACAGGGCCAACGGAAAAGGGAAATCACATAGTCTGTGTTTAAAGGTATATGATGGCCAACACCAGGAAATCTACATTGACAGGATGTGAATAGGACCTAATTCTCCATTCCCTTAAAGGCAGGCGGCATCTGCCAGAAGCACTGCACTCTTTCCTGCTCTGTTCTCACAGAGGAGGAAGTATGGAGTGGGGGTTGTCCTATACAAAGCGGTATCTCAGAGTTCATACATTGCAGCCCTTGTCACTGACTCTGTTACAGCAAAGAGTATCACAGCACTACAGAGAAATATCTTGGAATCTGTAGTGCTTCATGGTCTACGGCCGAAGTTAGCTCAGGTAGTTGCATCTTCTGTGGTTGTATGGTATAGCACTATGACTATTGGTCATCAGATGCGTGCAGAGGGTTAGGCCATCGTGCATGCGGTCTGGCCCTCTCCACACATCTTTGAAGGGATCAAGCTTGAAAATTATATCCTATGTTCCAGCAAGATGATACCAGGGGCATACTCCTCTCCCTCTCGTCAGAAACAGTTTCAGGAATAACATTTTGAGCAAGAGCCTTTCCTCAGCATTCCCAGGATTTGGGGCAGGGCATTTCATTCACCATCTGCTAGATATGGGCTACTGCAAGAGAGAGGATGAAGGAAAATTTGGAGTTCAACGAGCATTATTACAACTACTACTGTTTCTGTGATTGATAGGCTTCTACAGAGAGTGAATTATACTCTTTCTAAATAATGTAACCATAAGATTTCTGCAGCAAATAGTGTATAGGAGTATGTATACCATAAATAGATGATTCACAGTTTCAAGACGTGTGCCAGGCAACATCTCCTGTTCCTCTCATTTCCCTCTTGTTCCCCATCTTCTGATGAGCTTTGAAATAGCAAGGAAGGGAAGATTTGGAAGATAGCCTCAGATATCTTCAATACAATGAAGTTGGCAGTGAATTTGCTTGCATCAGAAGTTGGTTTTCCAGTGATCGTCAGGTGTTAAGAGAGTCCAGGCTCCCAAGTACAATAGTGCCTGCCTTGGACATGAAGATGAGAGATATCGTAAAGTCTTTTCCAACCTAAATGATTTTATGATTCTGTGATTCTATGACATAAGTTAGTAGATGTGACCTTCATAGTCTGCTGAAACAACCATAAGTCATTCAAGATGTATGGGATATCATGGTCCCACAGACAATTGCTTATCCCATTCACCAACAGTATCTTGAATACTGAATGGATTAGACAAAACAGCCATGACAGTAGGTAATATCTGAGATGACAGGGAAGAGGAATAAAGGACACTGTCATACAGTGGAAAATTCTGCTCATTTTTCCTTGTAACACTGAAATTGAGAGAGAGATTCCAAAATGGCTCAAGACATTATGAGCCTCCTTTCCTCATCCCATATGCAATAAGGCAGTGGCCTATTATGTGACCCTCCTAAGAGACACTAGCAGCTGCAATGGGTGGCACTTTCAAGCTGTGAGTGTGAAAGGTAGCTCGAGGGATTTGTTGAATGTGAACACTTCTGTTGAGTTTGCTGTTGTGTCATACAATGTGCCTGAGGCCAGCAAGTCAAATCAGTCACATGCTCTAGTAATCAGTGCTGCTTAAACAAGACCACAGGAGAAATCTTTCAGATAGCCATAGGTAAGGAGGGTAGTTCATGGATGTAAATAACTGAAGTTCTTCTTATAGGAAGGAACAGGTTGGGACATGCTATTTCACTGTTTCCTTCAGTAATTTAAAGCTGAAGACATTAGTAAGCAGTGCTTGCTAATCACTTTGTTTCTGAGGACCTCATTACCCAACAACACATAAGCAAGCACGTCCCTTCTGATGCCAATAGGACATAACAATGAACTGGGAGGCATACCCAAATTTTTTGCAAGTCATATGCAAATCATAAGCAAATCTGATGTGTCATCTGCTTTATAAACAACATCCTTCCAGGTTGCCATCATGCTAGGGTTTAGTATTGTAGTTGTGTTAGTGACAATGCTATTACCATCAATATCAGTCTAATTGATTCAGAATTTTACAACACGCTCATCAGTGCATTACCTAAATTTATTCAAATATTAAGGATGGTTTTAACAAATTTAGCTGCTACCAAGAAAGAAGAATAGAAAAGCCTGAACAAAACCAGCATTTTGTTGCTTCTAAGATAGCATGTCTCTTTCTCTGTAGTCCTATTTAAAAAGAAGCATATAGCTGTATTGCCTCAGGAAGTGCCAAGAAAAGATATTATTCTATCACAAAGGCATGATTTCCTCCCTGTTCTCTCATTACTCCCATAGGTTAGCAATTTGCTACTAGCTCTGAACAATGTCAAATGCTGTCTCAGCAACACTGAACACCGCATGGGACTTCGAGGGAAGGAGGGAGGGAAAATCACAGTTCCAGTTTTTCTTTTGTCCAGTTTCCTCCTGGATGCAGAGATTAAGCAAGTTCTAAGTCTGCCCCTTCTCTGTTCAGATTAGTTGTTGCAGCAAAGAGGTTAGGAAGACAGTTTGAAATGTTATGTCTCAACATAAATAAGGGTAATAGACCGAGACCCAGAATTATTATCAATTTTTATGCACTGAATTAATATTTTTGTACACGTGTGACATAAAGCCATCCTACAGAATCCTTGTACCTTAATTCATATTACTTCTATCTTAATTTGAAATTCTCTAATTTGGAAAAATTTCTGCTTACAGTCACTTATTCTTGTTTGAGGACTATAACTGCTTGTTTTCTTTTGATTTTCTCCTATAGTAGATGTGTGACTTGCTCATTTTTTGATGTAACATTTCAAATGACTTTTAGGTGTGGTATATAACTGTATTTTAATCTAATTCATGATTAAACTTTATTGTTACATTTTATGGTTATTTCTTTTTATAACGAATGAGAGACCAAGAATTTCAATTAAAAATATGAAGTAACTTTAAATACAGAAAAGTTGTTATAAGGTAATATTTTATTTAATTTCTTTAGAAAAAAAATGTGTCAAATGGGCTGATGCTTTTAGTATTGTCTCAATGACATGTTATCAGAATACATTGCAGGACACTGTTTTCTATTTTTTATACATAAATATTTCTTTTAATTCATAGAATGGTATTTTCATTACTGAGATGCTAGTAGATGTTAATAAGGCTCTCCATTACTGAGTACCCATTCTATTATCTTATTCTATATTGTATACCTTGAGAGTTTCAAATATTGCTTTTTCTTGAAAGTTGCTCAAAAATTCATATCTGGTACAACCCTTCAGAAAAACTGCTTCAGAGAATAGTTTGCTCATTGTATTTGAACTTAAAGTATAGACATTGTCTTAGAGTGACTGCAAAAATGACATTGTAGATTCCAATATTTATTGCCTCACAATGATTCCCAGAACCAATCTGTTCAGATTACCATAAATATAGGCCTAGATTCTGAGCTTTGGTTGAGCTGACTTCAGTACAATTGTAAAAAATAAATAAAAAAAGGGAGGGAGGGAAAATGACATTAATACATTTTAGTGATCCAGTAGTCCTGAACCTAGTCAGTCAAACATCTAATAAATCCCTCCCAGAACACTTGAAGAATGCCAGACACCCAGCCTCAGAATGTAAGGACACAGGTGATTGAAATGGAGTGAAGCACAGATCACAGGCAAAGGCTCAGACTTGGCCTGTGCAAAGCGGTAGATCTATCTGATGCCTTTTAAAAACATGTTTGATGACTGTAAACCGGAGTCTGAAAGTCCACCTGAATTTTATTCCATGTATGTCCTGACAATAAATACTGCGGTAGGAAATTAGTCAGCATTTCTGATGATTATATGACCAGAACAGTACACATACTGTACTGTTCATTTTTCTACACATGCATTGATGCCACAGTACTGACACAGCAAGGAGGATGGTGACTTGATGTCATAGATTCATAGAATCACAGAATGGTTTGGGTTGGAAGGGACCTCCAAGACCATCTAGTTCCAACCACCCTGCCCCATGGACAGGGACACCCTCCACTAGACCAGGTTGCCCAAAGCCTCATCCAACCTGGCCTTGAACACTGCCAGGGATGGGGCATCCACAACCTCTCCGGGCAACCTGTTCCAGTGCCTCACCACCCTCACAGTAAAGAATTTCTTTCTAACATCTAATCTAAATCGACCCTCCTTCAGCTTAAACCCATTATCCCTTGTCCTGTCACTACACTCCCTCATAAACAGTCCCTCTCCAGCTTTCCTGTAGGCCCCTTCAGGTACTGCAAAGCCACAATTAGATCTCCCCAGAGCCGCCTTTTCTCCAGGCTGAACAATCCCAACTCTCTTAGCCTGTCCTCATAGGAGACGTGCTCTAGCCCTCTGATCAGCTTTGTGGCCTCCTCTGGACTCTCTCCAACAGCTCCATGCCTCTGCTGTACTGGGGCCCCCAGAGCTGGACGCAGTACTCCAGGTGGGGTCTCACCAGAGCAGAGTAGAGGGGCAGGATCACCTCCCTCGACCTGCTGGTCACACCTCTCTTGATGCAGCCCAGGACACGGTTGGCTTTCTGGGCTGCAAGCGCACACTGCCGGCTCATCTTGAGCTTCTCAGCAATCAATACCCCCAAGTCCTTCTCCTCAGGGCTGTTTCCAATCCATTCCTCACCCAGCCTATAGTCATGCTTGGGATTGCCCCAACCCATGTGCAGGACCTTGCACTTGGCCTTGTTGAACTTCATGCGGTTCGCACGGGCCCACCTCTCCAGCCTGTCCAGGTCCCTCTGGATGGCATATCACTGTGCTGGCAGATATGGAGCTGAATACACAAGAGGATCAGACCATAGCGGAGGCATTGCCAGTGGTGTTTTTCCAGTCAGCCTAGCTAATCCGCTTTCCTCTTAAATGTGTTATGTAGGAACAGATCCAAATAGTTACCACACTAAGTGTTTCAGAAAGCATGACGCTTTTTAAGTCCAATCTTCCGCTTTTGCAAAAAGTGTACACAATCATTAGACTGTTCTAAGGATAGTGTATAAAACAGGGCTGTGCTTTAGACTTCAGACATGTTTCAGTGGAACAGCACTGTCAATTTATAGTCCAGGCTTTAGTGGCAAGTGATTAAACCATGACAAAATATCCTTCTTCCAAAACAGCACTGCATGGAAACATATTATTCTTTATGATTAATGCAGTGAAGTGTGCATTGTAAGATGCCTGATTCAGTTGTATGCATTCAGAGAACTGTCATTACTGTAATATATTAAAAGGTCCATGCTGTGACTGAATAATGGTTGTGAGTTACAGAGGAAAGGAGTTCTTGGAAGTCTTTTATACAAACAGGAGAACTAAATGCTGGTTGTGAAAGATGTTCCTTTGAGCCGTACTAAACGTAGGTCTATGCATCACGGTATATTGTGCAGAACTTCTACAGGCAAGCAGCTGTGGCAGCAAACTTCAGAGGAATCCAGTTTCTTTTTTCATTGCAGCTGTAATGTCAAAGAGTTGTCAGCTTACAAACTTTTCAGGTGTTACAAAATGATGTAACATCAATAATTAAAGAACATTTGGAGATTTTATTTTAGTCCACTTGACATTCCTATACTATCAACAGTATAGGTGAACCCATCAGCTTCAAAACAGAATTGATTTAGAATAAGGAATTACAAACAATATTTTTTTTTTAATTCTCTAATATGAGTCAGGGTATTTCAATCCTAATTGTATAGTTGTAGAGAAAAAAACATAAGTCACAACTTCATACTGACAGCCAGACAATAGCCTTTGAACAGGTTAGACTTACATAACCCTCAAAACACTGCTGAACTTCATGGTCCTTTCCTAAAGGCCCAATTTTCTCCTAAATCTAACTTTTCTACGAGCAAGTTCATGAAAGCCTGAAAAATGAAACACAACCTTAAATTTATTATTATTCATGTGTGCTCATACGACCTCTGTAGCTTATGTTATGCCTAAACAACACTTTTATACTGGGTCTGGCTGGGATGGAGCTAATTTTCTTCATAGCAGCCCGTATGGTGCAGTGTTTTGGATTTGTGACTACAACAGTGTTGATAACACATCTATTTTTTCACTGTTGCCGAGCACTACTTGTAGTGTCAAGAGTCTCTGTTTCTCACTCTGTCCCTCCACCAAGTGAATAGGCCAGGAGTGGTCAAGAAGCTGGGAAGGGACACAGCAGGGACGGAAGACCCATAATGGCCAAGGGATATTCCAGGCCATATAATGCCATGCTTGGTAATAAAAAAGAAGCAGAGGAGGGACTGTCTTTCAAGTCAGCTTTTGTTCAGTCTGCCTGAACATCAGTCTGCTTGTTGGAGGTAGTCATCACTTCTTTCCTTCACTTGTTAAACTGTCTTTATTTCAACCCCTGAGTTTTGCTTTTGGTCTTCCTATTCACTCCCCAGTCCAGTAGTGGGGGGAAGCGAGTGAGTGGCTGTGTGGGTGTTAGCTGCTGCTGCCTGGGGTCAACCCACTACAACTCTTTAAATGTTTGTCAGGGTTGCAGGCAGGAGTGTGGACTGCTGACCTGGCCTGGGGCTGAGGTTAAGTTAACTGAACTGTGAGAAACCGGAGGGCATGACATGAGAAATGGCTGGGCATGACAAACAGCAGCCTGAGAAGCTGCCAGGGTTAAAGACAGTGCCACAAGCATTGAGTCCCCTTGGGAATGTGTTTGCCCAAGGCCAGTGCTGCTGGCGTAACTGTGCCAGTAATAATGTGCGCCACTGTCACCCACGAAGCGATAGCAAAAAATACCAAACTGGGTATGGATGTATGTGGAAAAATAAATAAGGGCAAATTCTTTGTCTGAGGGGACAAGAGTGATAAGAAGAGGGTCAAGAACCAGAAAAAGTGATACCAATGTATGTAAATCATTTCATTGGTGCTGTCCAGGGGTACTTGTCAGGCAGCCCTGTCTTTCACTGACTAAACTCCTAGGGATGGAATGTGACTCACTGAATAAACCCCTACAACGGAAGAAGACTCAGTGGAGATGGGCAAGGGTGATGTCCCATGAAGCTCAGAGAATAATGCAAAGAAGCTCACTTTACCTCAGCACAAAGAGGACTAGCTATCAACAGTTGAGTGTTTCAGCTGGTGGTGTAAATGTTTCTCCCTGAGTTCATTAAAAGAGCATGAAGTGTGGTGTCCACTCATCAATATTACGGGAAAAACTCCAGGTCCTCTGACTGCAAAATCAAGTCAGACACCTGTGTTATGACCAGAACAGATTTGTTGTTCTGCTCCAGGCTGTGCTGGTCAGGCCAGGGCTGTTTGCCAGGGACCTCCAAATAGCCCCAATCACATGCTTTACTTTACCTTACAGTCAGGTTTTTTTCTGCTGTTTCTTCTTCCTGGATATATAATTCTCATCCATTAAACTTTTTCTCTATTTGCTCCAGTTTTACTGATTTTATATCCTTGCTTTTTAATTTTGACCTTAGACATCAACCCCTTGATGAACCAGCGGCACCTTTTTCACTATTTTTTGTACCTTTTGCTTAGATTCAACTCCTGATACTCCCCTCCCACAACTTCTGTAGTTTCTGCCTTTCTTGCCTTAGTAGCTTAGGCCCAGGTCAGCTGCTTTTCCCCTTACATTTTCTGCAGGATCCAGAAATTTCTCATCTTGATACCCCGTTAATCTGTCCATGGGACAGGGGTAGCTATCTGCAGCCGTACTTTAAGAAAGACCAAAGAGATTTTCAAGTTCAAAAGAAGGTTTGTGAATAGAAGGTAGAACAAATAATGTTTTCTAAATGAAGAAAATACACTGCAACTTGGTAGGACAAAATGAAAGTAAATAATTCTCCCACTGCCCATTTTGCCCTTTCAGGTTTTCAGAATGGTCAGTAGGGTTGTCTGCCTCTGCTTCACATCACTGTTTGCAAACTCCTCTTTCCTCAGTGTGTCTTATGCTTCAGAACTAACATCTCACTTCCTCCAAAGGGTATATGCGATCCAGTTTTCACATAAATTTAGCACAACTGAGAATCATAAATCAAGCTTCCTTGATTATCAGTCTATTTAACATACTTGCCATTTTTCTACTCTACCCATGGCCACTATCACGGGAAGTATTTGAACATGCCCAACATCTTTTGTTTACTACATCATATATTTCATTCACTCCTTAGTGATGACCACCTTAAATAGTGATTTCGTGCCTTTTAATATTTGCCTGTAAAATCCTACATACACTAGGGATCTATTTATCAGCATAAATAGGGGAAATAGAAAAAAAAAATCCATCCTTAAATATTAGTTGTACCTAACTTTAGACATGAAATAATAAAAGGCTTTAAACATAATTCTACAATATTTGCATGGTGTCTTTATAGGACACTAGTAAAACACTTATTAAAATTGAGCAAAGAAGTATGAATATCGGAGACACTTTATTTTCTATATGTTTCATAGGCAATTATTGTATTTCTGGTGAAAGGCATCAAATTAAATTCTACACTCAGTAATATAAAAGTGAAGTAATTTAAGAAATTTTTAGTAAGACATCTGCAAGCCATCTTCACATATGAGCTTAATCACATTCCAGGTTTAATTAGTGAAAAAATAATAAAAAATACAGCATATATTATCTAAATGTTATGTACAGTCTCTACATATCATTATTAGCATAAATATCTAATATCTCATGAAAGTCTACTACTGATTTTCCCAGGATATTATTGTGCTTTATTTATAAAGACCCCAATATGTTTCTCATCTCCAGGTCTGGAAACTAGCTGTTAGACACCGCATAATTAGTTATGGTGTCTGGAAATGAGATTCACCTATCATAACATGTTGATCGAGTAAATAGGGAGACAGACTTAGTTCTACTGTTCACTGATATTAAACACACAGTTTTTGTCGCTTAGTGCTGATAGCAGCTCCTCCCTAAGCAGTAGGGAAATAACACACAATACAGAAAATGTGACTTTCCTTTCATCCAAACCAACAGTTTCATATATCATAGAATGTGAACAGTATCATTTACCTCCCTTCAAAGTATTGCAGTCTACAGACCAGGTCGTATTACTGGTTGCAACTCTTTCTGTTTCACTAGCTGAAGATTTTCTACTTTATGCAAAACAGTGACACAATTAGCAATGGGAACCTACCTCTCCCTTTTTCTAGCTGAAATAACAGGCTGAAGTTCACACAGTTTCTATCTTTCTCCCTCTAACTCAGTTGTGAGGTTTTTTTGTTTTGTTTTGTGTTGGGTTCTTTTGGTTTGGTTTTTTTTAGGGGGTTTTTTGGGTTGGTTTGTTGGGTTTTTTTGGTTGGTTGGGCTTCTTTTATTGCAGTCAAAGCATGTATCTTTAACTTGAAACATTTAATGAATCCTCCTTAGGTCTCCTGAAAGCACTGTAACCTGATGGTTGGAGAACTCTCCAGGAATAGGCAGATGACAATCAAATCCCACTGCAAAGGAATTTAACCTAGGTCTCCTATAGTGTGTGCGACTGCTTTTGTGTGAAGGCGTTTAATACAAAGGAGAACAATCACCTTCTAGATGTGCTTTGCATGACGCTAGCAGGCATCCTCAGACAGCATTTCCCACAGTTCGAATAGGCTCCCAGAGTCTGCCATGTCTAGCTCCTTATGAGTGATTTTTATTTTAACCAGATATCCTACTAAACAGGAAATCCCTGCTACCAATTTGAAATTTTGTCACATTGGTGTAAAAAACATTCAGAGTATAAGGCATTAAAGAAAAAGACCTGCAAGTGTTATATGGTGCAGGCTTAAATTTATTCTGTTTATTTGTATTGGTAGCAGTTACTAAGTAAAACTTCAAATCAGAATTCCACTGTTCACCAATAACCATATATAAGAGTGTTCCCTTAGACTTCCCTTAGACTTCTCTTGAAAAGTGTTCACCTTTAGCAATGACAAAAAGGTCATCTGTCATTCACAAGAAATATTAGATATGTTCAGAGCTTGAGTGAGGTTTGAAGGTGAAAAGTTACTTGTTGAGTTTCTTTTTTTCTTATTTGTTTTATGTTCCAACATTTTTAAGTCTCTTTTTTGTTTTCTTCACATAAATTTGCAAGGTTGATATAGCAATTAGCCAGATAGGACAGAGGCTAATTACTCTGATTTATTCCTGAGAGACAGCGGAAGTTTGTAGTGAAAAGCAGAGACTGATATGTGCAAAAAAGTAGCGAACTGAAAAATCAGCTTTCATGAATTTAGAAAACCCACTGGAAATTACCACTGATGTAACAAAAACCTGAAAACAAACCAAAAAAACACCCTGAGAAGTAGCTGACATTCCAGGGGGAAGAACATAGGTTTCATCTTTTGAGAGGGCTGCTTATGTTGAATATTATAAAGTCTTTGTGGGGGACAAATTAAGTGAGGAATTCAACTATAAGAAAAACTTGAACTATTGCTCAGACAATGCGGTGACAGTGATGCTAGTGTGTGACTTTCTCCTAATGAAACATCTTCAGCTGAGTCTTTGTGTAAAACATAAATAGCAACTTCTTTCCATAACCACTGAAATTAGAAAGGTAGGTAAGGGAGAATTTTAGTAAGTTGAGAAAGTGATTTATGAGTTTTCTGTTAAACAACTCATTAGCATGGATCAACGATGTCAAAACCTTATTAAAGTATTACTCAGGAAGGCATATTAATAAAAATAAATATTAAGCCAAGATCTTAGTGGAGCCGGATGAATTTTCACATGTTTTTGCATCATAAATTGGAACCCAAAAATGCAATGTCAATATTTTTGAAACAAAATACTATTAAAGTGTTATATTTTGTCTTGTCAAAACCTTTTTGTTTGATAAGGTCAAAACATTTTGTATAGATAAGATGAAAAAATTTTCACTTCAGAGTATAATTTAGAATATAATACATGATAGTCAAAATGAAGATGCCAATATGAAGTGTTTTGACACTATTGAGGCATTATATTACAAAAATGCTGCCTATTTGTTCTGTAGTTTGGAGGTGTGGGAGAGAATCTGTCAGAGTACAATATAATAGTGAGAAAAGAACTGTCCTAACAAAGGTATTACCTAACAAACGCTTTTATCAAAAAGTATTAAACAGTGACATTGTAATTTCTATCAAAGTTACCAAATTAGAAGTACTGGTGTTTAGCATTATCAAGTGTGGATATTAATAGCTGGGAATTGCCTTTTTAGGCATTTAGTAAACACTTCTGTTATAATTAAGGAGAGGGAAATTGGGCAAATTTGGGAAAGAAAAAGTGTATAGTGTTTAATAGCAAATGTCATCACTCAAACATGAGTTCTTTCTTGACTCAATCCAGACAATACAATTTACTAATGAAGCTTTATAGAAAGGAGTAAATAAATACAACTGTGCTATTTCAACAATTATGTTATCCAAATTCATTGCAGATGAACTATGCATCATCACTTTCACTTTATTTTCATTTTTTAACAAATATGACAGACAGTTCAGGTGAGAATGGACAGTGCAATCTTTCTTCTCTTAGAATAACACTACTGTCATGTAACTGGGTTATGAAGTTGTGTTGTTTGGTTTTGGGGTGGGGTTTTTTTTGGTTTGTTTTTTTTTTTTTTTTTTTTTTTTTTTACTTTCCAGAAATGTATTGGTGATAGCAAAGATACTTCTGCTTTTCTAGAAGATTTAGCAGTAACCAAAAAGAATTGTGTTTTCTTAACACTTCTGCAAATCATTCTACTAAATTGTCTGTAGAAATGTCTGGGCAAGTTTTATTAGAATGCAGTGCAGACTCTTTTGGTGTTGTGAACCTAGGAGCATTGTCTTCTTTGAATTATAGCTAGTGAAAAGTTGCAAATTATTTCCTTGGTGATGTAACCATATTTTTCTAAATGAACACTGCAAGTGCTATGCACATCTATGATGCTAAATTAGTGCTATGAACAGTGATGACTCATCTAAGAACTGGTGACTCAATTTTTTAAGATAGACTGAATGATTTCACTGATTTAGATTTTTATGTTTGGTTTGCCTCATCCAATATGAGTAAAACAAGCAATCATAGAAACAGAATCAGAGAACAGTAGGGGTTGGAAGGGACCTCTGGAGATCATCAAGTCCAACGCCCCTGCTAAAGCAGGATCACCTAGAGCATGCTGCAGAGGATCGTCTCCTCTCCAGAGGAGGAGACTCCACAACCTCTCTGGGCAGCCTGTGCCAGTGCTCAGTCACACTCAGAGTAAAGAAGTTTTTCCTCACGTTCAGATGGGACTTCCTGTGTTTCAGTTTGTGCCTGTTGCCCCTTGTCCTGTTGCTGGGCACCACTGAAAAGAGTCTGGCCCCATCCTTGACATCCATCCTTTAGATATTTAGAAATATTTATAAATATTGATGAGATCCCCTCTCAGTCTTCTCTTCTCCAGGCTAAACAGACCCAGCTCTCTCAGCCTTTCCTCATACGAGAGATGCTCCAGTCCCCTCATCATCCTTGCAGCCCTCCACTGGGCTCTCTCCAGTAGTTCCCTGTCTTTCTTGAACTGGGGAGCCCAGAACTGGACACAGAACTGCAGATGTGGCCTCACCACACCTCCCTCGACCTGCTGGCCACGCTCTTCTGAATGCACCCCTGGATACCATTGGCCTTCTCGGCCACTAGAGCACATTGCTGGCTCATGGAGATCTTCTCGTCCACCAGGACTCCCAGGTCCTTCTCTGCAGCGCTGCTTCCCAGCAGGTCAACCCCTAACCTGTACTGGTGGGTTATTCCTCCCTAGGTTGAGGACCCTACACTTGCCCTTGTTGAATTACATAAGGTTCCGGTTCGCCCAACTCTCTAGCCTGTCCAGGTCTCACTGAATGGCAGCACAGCCTTCTGGTGTGTCGGCCACTCCTCCCAGTTTTGTATAATCAGCAAATTTGCTGAGGGTACACTCTGTCCCCTTGTCCAGGTCATTGATGAATATGTTGAATAAGACTGACCCTTGTGGCACACCACAGGCCTCCAACTAGACTCTGCACCTCTTACAATAACCCTCTGAGCTCTGCCATTCAGCCAGTTCTCAATCCACCTCACTATCCACTCATCCAACTCACACTTCCTAAGCTTGCCTGTGAGGATCTTATGGGAGACAATGTTAAAAGCCTTGCTGAATTCAAGGTAGACAACATCTACTGCTCTATCTTCATCCACCCAGCCAGTCATACCATCGTAGAAGGCTATCAGATTGGTCAGGCATGTTTCGCCCTTGGTGAATCCGTGCTGACCACTCCCAATAACCACCTTCTCCTCCACATGCTTATTGATGACCCCCAGAATAAGTTGTTCCACTATCTTTTCAGGGATGGAGGTGAGGCTGACTGGCCTGTAGTTTCCTGGGTCTTCCTTCTTGCCCTTTTTGAAGACTGGAGTGACATTGGCTTTCCTCCAGTCCTCAGGCACCTCTGCTGCTCTCCATGACCTTTCAAAGATGATTGAGAGCAGCCTAGCAATAACATCTGCCAGCTCCCTGAGCACTTGCAGGTGCATTCCATCAGGGGCCATGGATTTGTAGGTGTCGAGTTTGCCTAGATGTTCTCTAATCCAATCCTCCTCAACCAAGGGAAGGTCTTCCTTTTGCAAGACTTTCTCTGTTACCTCCAGGATCTGGGATTCCTAAGGGCCAGCCTCAGCAGTAAAGACTGAAGCAAATAAGGCATTCAGTAAGTCTGTCTCTCTGTATCCTCCATCACCACAGCACCCACCTCATTCAGCAGCAGGCCCACATTTTCCCGAGTCTTCTTTTTTGTGCTGATGTACTTGAAAAAGCCCTTCTTGTTGTCCTTGACATCCCTCACCAGATTTAATTCCAACTGGGCCTTAGCTTTCTTTGTTGCATTCCTACATTCTCTGCCCACATTCCTATATTCCTCCCAAGTGGCCATTCCCTTTTTCCACATACTGTAAACTTCCTTCTTCCCTTTGATGTTTTTTCCAGCAGCTCCTTACTCATCCATGCAGGTGTCCTGCCTCCTTTGCTTGATTTCCTACTCTCCAGGATGCACCAATCTTGAGCTAGGAGGAAGTGGTGCTTGAATATTAACCAGCTCTCTTGGACCTCCTTACCTTCTAGAGCCTTAACCCATGGGATTCTCCCACACAGGTCTTTGAAGAGGCCAAAGTTAGCTCCTCTGAAGTCCACGGTTGTAATCCTACTTATTGCCCTGCTCCTTCCACACAGGATCCTGAACTCCACCATCTCATGGTCATTGCAGCCAAGACTGCCCCCAACCTTCACATCTTCAACAAGTCCTTCTTTGTTAGTACAAGGTCCAGCAGCACCCCTGTCTTCACAGGCTCCTCCACCACCTCTGTCAAAAAGTTGTCATCAATGCTCTGTAGTAACTTCCTGAACTGTGTGTGCCTGGCTGTGTTGCCTTTTCAGCAAATATCGGGGTGGTAGAAGTCCCCCATGAGGACCAGGACCTGTGATCTTGAGATTACTTCCAGCTGTCTGTAGAAGGCCTCATCAACTTCCTCATCCCAATCAGGTGGCCTGTAGTAAACACCCTCAACAATGTCACCCATTTAGCCTGCCCATTAATTCTTACCCATAAGCTCTCGACTCATTCTTTATCCACCCCTAGACAGAGCTCGATACATTCCAGTTGCTCTCTCAGATAAAGAACAACTCCACCACCTCACCTTGCTGGACTATCTTTCCTAAAAAGTACATAGCTACCCATGACAGCATTCCAGTCATGCAAGCTATCTCACCATGTCTGTAATTGCAATAAGATCACGGCCCTGCGACTGCACACAGACCTCTAGTTCTTCTTTATTCCCCATGCTGCGTGTGTTGGTGTACAGGCATTTCAGAGAGGTAATCGAGCATGGAGGTTTCCTTGGAGGGGTGCAAGAGGGTCCACCATAGCCATACACACCTTTGAGGTGGTTGGTTTTCTGGTTCTCATCTTGGGATGCAGCTAAGGAACATTTGTCGCTACTCTGGTTGGCCTGGCTTATTCTCCAGTTGGATGCGACGGCATGAGCATTGACACTTTGGACCCCACACCCTCAGTCCTTCAGTTTGAAGGAGGTTTATCCCCGTGCTTGGGAATTGGAGGGACTGATGTTTCAGTGTAGGAATTCACTAAAAGACAATGTTTGGACAGTGAGACATGAGTCACATACCTTCTGAAGAAGGAATGGGAGAGAGCCAGTTACAAACCAGTTTGTTCTCACTGACCCACTGGGTTTCTCAATATCAGTAAGAAAAAAATAGAAGAAAAAAAAAAAGAAAATAAGCTCCACTTTTTGTTCAAATAACATAATCTTTAAAATTTAGAAGTCTGTTGTTGTTATGGGTGCCAATGTTAAAGAAAAGGTGAAGGAAGCTCTGGCTAAAAACCTTGACTGACTTGGAACCCAGTTCTATAGGTACTAAAAGAGAATGGCAGATGGGATGTGACTTTGAACATACCATTGCAACTAAGGCGGCCAGCATGGTTTTTACACTAATCAGCTATCAGGAAATGAAAATGAAGTTTTGTCTTTGTAATATTTAGTCTGAGTCCCTGCTGAGAGGCAGCTGTTTAGCCATCTTAAGTGCATAAAGTTAGTGTAAAACATGATTGTTTCAGGATAGGTTTGGTACCAGCTGTGTTAAAGTATATACAGCTATAGCAGTAACATATTAGTTAATTTGCACAAAGATATCCTTTTGCAAATTATAAAACTATTTATATGTCCAATGCAACAAATTATTAAAGCAGTACTGTAATGGAAGTTATATGGCTTTCTAGAAAGATTTTCAGTGTTTTGAAGCATAACGTGCCATGTCTTCATTTCAAAATGAAGTCTTCATTCCCAAATTTACCTGAACTGAATTTATCTAATGAATTCAAATTCCCTAAATTGAAAGAAATGAAAGCATATTTAAAAGTTATACAAATAAAAAATGAAGCATTTCAAATTGAAGTGAGCTAATTTTAAGAGGACTTCCCCCCCCATTTTCTAAAGAAAAGAAAGGGGAGTATCTGCTTCAGTATCAGCTTTACTTTTTGTCTCCTTTTATTTTCTTTTATGATTTTTTAGTTTAGTGATCAACCCATTATTCACTTCAGTCTACATAATGTTATGAGGTCCAACGGAAAAAAAAATAGACACTAGTGTGTTTGGGCTGTTGCTGTTTGTTTGATTGAATTGCTTTTCATTCCACGTAATCAAAAATGTCAGCTAGATTACTCTTCCTATTCACTTTATTGATATGCTCGCATTTTGCAAGGCTGATACAAAAAATTGAATTGATTACCTTTAATTTGAAAGGCAAGAGGTGATAATAATAATGGAGCTGAGTAGGTATCATTTATAGAGGTGCTTGTCCAAGTATAAATGAGTTTTAAGGTAAGATTCTATTTTATTGTTCCCTTAGCTACATCCTGAGTGCCACAACAATCTGTTCTATAGAGAGGGTAATTAACCATGAAACTATAACTAAAGGGACATGAGTTACTAGAAAATACTTCAGTAACTAGTGAAATCTTTATAAAGTAGCAGGGATGATTTCCCAGACTACTATTCCTACTGAAAATATTAGGGATATTACTGTGGGAACCACACTTCTTTGGTACTTAGTCATAACTCACTGATATTTTTCTTTGTGTATTGGTCTGTAGATGGAAAATTAATTTAAAAAAAAGTTATCTATAATTTAACAGTTCTACTTTGGTATTCTGAAGCAATTCAACAGGAAAAAGTTTAGGTTTGGAAAGTACTGTGTGCTCACAAAATCCTACTTGGTTTGTTGCTTAGAAATGTGGGAACTGACATGCAAAATAGTGTTTATTTGGCTTTATAGCAGCTCTGCACAGTTCTAATTTATTTCAGGGCAACAAGAGTAGCAGCTGACTATCCTCAGTTTGGTGTAGTTCTGCTTAATTTATTTTAACCCTCAACTTTGAAATTTTTCTCTTGCAGCAGATCTCCTTGACCAAGTTTAAATCCTGAAGTTCTTCTTATCATTTTCTCCACAAACCTTTTCTTTCCATTTCTTCACATTTCCTGTCAAAACAACTGCCCCATACCTTGAGCTGAATGGGAAGCCATAATACTCTCTGATCTGTGATAACTGGAATAGGTGTAAAACTATTTTTTGACATAAAGTAAAAATGTTTCCTATGCCACACCAGGAAAATACCAAGACCTTCTAAAATCTTTTTCATTCTTTTAATGATAGACTGGAGAAAAAAGAGGACTGTCATGTATTCATTGACGGTCACAGTTTATTGTTTGTGGTACTCACTTAGATATGAAAAAGTTAGTCATCATTCACTGTTTTGCCATTCTCCAAATAAAATGCCTTTCATGACTGTGCTAATGCAAGTTTCCAGGCTGGATTTCTTTCTGCTGGATCTGCTCTACCTTATATAAGTAATTTTTTTGTTGGAACAAATTGAATACATGTTACTTTGGGGAAAACCAAGTGACTGCACTTATCACACAATTTATGCAGATGTTTTCTGCTCTGACCAAAGATTCTTCTCTGAATCCATGACATGTCTCCCAATAGCACGTTTCATCAAAATTGATACATTCCCGCCAAAACTTTAGATTTAATTGACCGTTATTGTCAAATAACAAGCAGCTCCATCCAGCCATAACTACAAGTATTATCAGTGTTTGTTTATTATTTTTCAATATCCAGGGTTTTTTTGAGAAATCAACTTACCACTAAATCCCATCCATTCATTCTGGAGAAAGATGTGCAATTCACATATATGTCTCTAATATTACCCAATACAGTTGTGCTATTGATTGTAAATTTTAAAATGTTATGGGGGTTTACAGTTATTCCAGTAGGTGACTTTTACTCCTGCTAGGAAGTATGACTAGGACTAAGGAAATCTTGCAGGCAGTTTATGCCAACTCAGTTAGTATAGTGGCATGGGACATCCAAACTTCTAATTCCATTAATCATTTCAAAACAAGAAGTCCACCTGCAGGTAGCAAGTACAATGTCTATAATTAGCTTAAAAAAGAGTTTTACATACTTTTTTGCTCTCCTTTGGTCAGGTAAGCTACATTCCTTGTAAACTTAAGCAATTCTCTTAAGACCATACAGGCCACCAATTAAAGCAAAAGACTTCCCATGATACAGCATTCCAGACAGCAATTCAAGTCAGCTTCTTTTACAAGCAGCACAACATGCCATCAGCTTTGCTGTACCTTGAGATACAATTGCATTTGACAAATGCCCCTAACTAACTACTGTGAAAGGCACTAATATTTTGAGACAGATATTTGTGGATGGCCACAGTAAGGGCAACAGCCCTCTGCTCTTTGTCAATGTAATTCAGCCTGGAGGCTGAAGTGAAATGTTAGCCTTATTTGTTTAGGAACAAAGGCAAATGAAGGAAAGATAAATGTGTGTCATGAATTTAACAATACACTTTTTGGCACATTGAATCTCTTTTTCTACTGTTTCATAGTGTATGGGTGGAGTTGCCTTAGATCACCCATGATTTTCAGATAAACCTTTGGACTTTATCACTGCTATGGTATACAAAAGCATTTGCTCCCAAGAAAATCACCAATGAGTAAACTTCAGATTTATTTATCTTGTATTCTTGACTGCATACTGTGCTCTTGCGTGACTGAAAGAGGAGGAAAAAGAGAACGTAAATGTCAGAATCCTTGTCTGAGACCAGCTCTTGAGAGATTTCTTAGGTCTTCAAGAGTTAGACATATTGAATGTGTTTAGAGAGCAGAGCAGGCACGTATACTCAACATAAACAGGCTGCTTTGTATTTGGAAGGGCTAGATTTAATCAGAACATGTTCAATGTCTGCATTTTCAGGGATGGGGCAGCTGGGTCACAGAAGATTGACATATTACTTTGCCCAAAATCTTGTACAGAAGTGTAAACTCCTCAGGTATTGACCAAACACAACTTTTGGGGTAGAAAAAGTAGTAAATAGATGCTTAGTCATCCCGTCATCCTGCAAAAAATATAGAAACAGAACTGAGAAAAAAAAAAAGGAAATTACCTACACATCCTGAAAGTCTATTAACTTCATTGTTTTAACAGTTCTTTGTTACTGAAAGCTGAAGCAAGTCAGGGTAGTTTTCCAACAACATAACATATAAAATCATAGTTTATTTAAAGCTTAGGAAGTTTACAATACATTTTGCATCCTGAAGTCCTAGTCAAAGATTAGGAATAGCAGATGCCAGTCAAACAATTTAGAGAAACCTTAAATACAGTGGGACTAAGAATTTAAATTATATTAATCGTTTTCTGAGCAAGACTGAGTTCAAATAATGTGAATTAGTAAAAAAAAAATGCAGTAAAGCACTGCCACACTGCATAACACTGAACATTACCATAGGGTAATTATTTATGAAAAATACTAGATTTTTAGTCCCTAGCTTTTTGATTCACTGGACCTGATGCAGAGAAGTCTATAGCAAAGAAGGATCTCTGTATCACTTTGGCAATATACATCAACCTTATGCACAGGACCATCTCAAATCATGAGTTCAGAAGCCACAGTCAGTGATTCCTTGCCCTTTTACTTGACAATATGAGCAATGCTGTGAACTTGTTTTTTATGGCAGAAATATATATGCACTATGAATTTAACTAATTTGTTCCGTAATGAGTTGTTTGTTATCTGACCTGATGCAGATGTGGACTGAAAGTAAAAGACTCCAGAACACATTTGTAAGGTTCTGTGCCAAAATGAGTTTTCTTCTTTGACCCAGTGCTTCAGAAGCAAACACATATCACCAGTTTATCCCTTTAGCACTGAGAAAAAAGTACTACATGAATCATTCAAACTATATACAACATAATCAAAATAAATTCCAGCTTTCAGGAAAAATATTAATTGAAGAAAATGAGAGGATATTGGTCATTCTTTTATTTAGTAAAGATAATACTAAAATTCTCTCAATTCTTTTTGCAAAAATTATTGCAGGAAAATCGCACTGCAAAGAAATTAAAAGTTTGTATTTAAACTCAAGTAATTAAATTCTTATGGACTCTTTAGAAAAAGAGTATCCAGTAAATTTTCTCTCATCATGAATATTTGAATATGCAAATAGAACTAAGACAAAGGGTGGTCTTTTCTGACTAGGGGTGGGTTTTTTAGGGTTCAATGTGAGCCTTATTTTCTTCACTAAAATGCTTAAGTTCTAGTTAAACTTGTTGAAATTTATTTTCTTAAAAATCTGCCAATATTTTTCTAAATTCTGGAAAACAGCTAACATATTTATGCTAAAAGACAATCTTCATTGGTTATTAAATTTTTTTCCCCATAATGCACTGGTTTACAAAAAAAAATTCAAGAGTTCATTTACTCCTGTATATTCTAGATGCTTTAGAAAATAATTTCTGTGGTGTATTCTATGATTTATTGACTCAGAGTTTGAAATTCTTGCAAGTCATATATCCACATTATATTTAGAAATTGAATTAATAGCATTCCCCAGAACTATAATGAGAATCTCTTAATAACATACTGTATTATAATTAACTGTTTATAATTGAACCTGAAGGAGAAAAAAAAAATCATTTCACAGGCTTAAATGAAATTAATCTGATCTGTAAATGAAGTTTAAATAGCTGTAACCAGAAATTGGGGTTTTTTTGTAAATTATGTGAATAGATTGTTTAAAAATTTCCAAACTATCACCTTCCAAAGAATTACTTCACATTGTCCAAAACTGTTAGCTCAGTTTTATTTTAATTTTGATTTTTTGAGTGTTAACGCTTTTGGTTAAAAGTAAACTCATATTTACAAATATAAAATAGCAACCCATAAGAAAACTCATCATCTTTGTTCATTAATCATGTTTCTCTTATTTGTTTCCATATGCATAATTCATTAATAATATCACACGTTCCCAAGGCAGTTTCGGTTCTTCTGAATCAGCATCTTTACAAAACTTTTGGAAATTCTTAACCAACTTTTACTCAATACCACCGTTCAAATTTAACATCATTAATGACAAATCACATTAAATCACAGCAGGTAAGCTAATAAGCACATTATGTTATCAGTTAATACGTTTAATTTCAAACAGCTTCAGTTTGCAATTTGTCAACTGAGGCTTTACATGGCTTCTTTGTGGAGCAGGGGTTTGACAATGAGTAATGCTTTTACACTGTGTAGTAATGTAAAATGTTCAGAGTATTTTTATCCATTTCAGGCAACTGCCCATGATATATCTATTGACACTGATGTTCTAATACAGCTCATTCCTGTCAGACTCTTTTAATCCTATCTATCTGTCTGGATTGAAAAACCATTTAAGGAAAAATATTCATCTTTATGCTGGCTCATGCTACAGTTATTATGAGGGTGAGGAATTGTAACAATGTGCTGCAGCCTAAGCATCATGTGTTAGTCATCATCTTTGATCAATGTTTTCAAGTTTCACTGCTGATGGAAGGGATGGAAAGCAATTACATAGCATTACCATTGAGGTGTTATTCAAAGTCCATCATGGTTTTCATTCTTTTCCTTCTTTTGTTTTAGAAAAAACCCCAAGTTTTATTATGCCTGAAATCCTTTTACATTGTGAAAATCACTCTTTTTTCTTTCAATTAAAAACTATCAATAAAAGTGCCTTTGTTACTTGGTGCATTGTGTGAGTTATAGGTATAACATATAGATGACTATGTTGATTTTAGGTATATGATGAGGACACTTTTACCTCTTTACATTAAGCAAAGAAACAAACTAAACCCACTTTTTATCATTCTGTCATAAAGATCTTGCTGAACCCAAGTAAAAGAAAATAAAGGACAGTAGCAGAATCAGTTCAGAAAGCTCTTTCAAGCTTTCACCTGAATTATAACAAACTATTTCAATATAAGTGTTTTCCTTTAATAATTGTTTCTGCTGTTCCCTATCATTGAGGCATTTACAACCTTGGCATAACAGATTCTTACCTTTACAGAAAATTAGTTATACCTACTGTGTATAAATTTCCTCCCCCATGAAAGTAGGTGTACTGTATTCAGTGGTATTCAATATCAATATTGGTTGGGTTTTTTCCTCCACAACTCATAGACTGAAATTCCCAGGACATGCTTAATTGTTCTTCATTATTCTACACGTTTAGGATGTGACTACCTTTTCCTTACTGCTTTGGTTACTGTTTTGTATGACATGATTTTAGTTTCATTTTCAGTCTATTCTGCAATATTTAAAGCACCCTTCTAAAATTTCCATTTTTGAGACTTCCAGAAAAATGTTGACATTCACACCATGGAGGGTCTGTCATGTGTTGTGGGATTTGGTACAGTGAAATCCTTCCCTCCCACCCCACTCCCATACACAAGAGTGAGTGAAAAGATAGGCATGGCTTCTGTGATGAACTTCACTTTGTCAAGAAGAGAAATTAAAATTATGAAAGAACCACAAAGAAGACACATTATTGTTAGGTGTCTAAGGTCAAAAGTGCCCATTACTGAGGACTCAATTGTCAGCATTGCTAAAAAGTCATTTTGGTTCTGAGCACCACATCTTCCTGCCCATATCTACACCTAAGTAATTCCTCAGATGGTATGATAAATCTCTCCAACTGTGTCAACAGTGAGTGCATATTACTAAGAGCCTTGAGATTTAGTTTCTACTCAGAATTAGATGTGTGGCTTTTCCTAGTAACCTAGAGCCTCTGGATCTAGTCTCCGGAACAAGTCTCATGGGAGAGAATCATAAAGACAGTTTAGGAGAAATTACCATTTTCAATATTCCGGTAGTGTTCATAACTCAACTATACCATCATATTTTATATGCCCTGCTCTCTGTCCCCTAAGGTGGAAGGACGGTGAATCTACTGTGAGAAATCTCTTCACTAGCTGTTCTAAAAGATAATTATTCTCATTAAAAAAAAAAAAAGAAAAAAAAAAGTGTTAGGCATTTTCCCACTGAGGAGCACTTGCAGATTCACTTAATTTCTGTCCAACTTAGTGACTACTTTTACATTTTTCCTAGGGGTTTTTGAATACACTGGTTGATATAATAAAGTGACAAGGAATCCTTTTTGGTGAAATTTCAAAAGATATTTTTTAAACCAGTGAGAAATTTGAGTCTGCTAGGTCTACAAGATTATGACAAGACTACGGAAAAAAAAAAGGGGGAGTGGGGGTGTTGTTCAAGAATATAGCACATACATCTGAGGGCTATAACTAGAGGACAATAACTTTTAGTAGACAGTCATAGCTTTTTTGCAAAGACAAGAAACTTGATCATTTGCCTACAGATTATCCAGAGAAGAGTAAAACATTTCCTGCCACTCTCTTTAATCAGCATTTGCATTTATAGACACCACAGAACCATTTTGCTACAAATTCTTGTTTATCCAAATGTCCAAAACTGTAGCACACACATCAGTCCACGGTGGGAGTATGTGAGAAAGCAACAACAACAACAAAAACCACAAACAAAAAAACCCCCCACGGTTAAAAACATGCCACGACTTTCTCTTAAAAATGTTTTCAACACATTCAGCTGTGAAAAAAGAATAATGTAGAGATGGACGCTATCCTGTTCTGTCATCTCTGTATTCAAGAAAGCCTGTGAAGCCTTCTGCATCCCTCTCCCTGTTTAATTTTCATCACTTTTGAACAGAAAGACAGGGATATCATGGAATTGGCTTTAGATGAAAGATATGCAGATTAATACTCCAGTATCGCATTATAATCAACATATAATTGTGCAGAAGTAGGTGCAGTGCCACTGTTCTTGATGGATGAGAATATCTAAATCAAGCTCCTAACTTTAGATAAGTGTTGCAGGTCCCAAGTAGAGAAATAGGTGCTTAAGATCCACATGAGTGGGGAAGTTCAAAAAGATACTTTTGCTTAATATTTCAACTTGCTTATCTTAGTGTTATTTTTTCTTAAATGTACTGTATAGTACTTTCAAAACAATTTTCCTCATTATTTATTATAAGTCATTTATCTATCTATCTAGAGTTTTTTAAGCCTGTCACCTAAATTAGGCATTTGACTTTAAATTCTCTTTACCACAGATTTCCTACCTGTCTCACTGGATGGACGACATAATTAATGTACAGTCTTTTCTACAATATTTTCCAAGGGTAGTTTGATAGGCGATATTATTTCAACATGCTTTTTCATGGCCTAACATTTTTTTCTGCAAATTCTTTGACATGTCAAATTCTTTTTTTTTCTTTGAGCACACTGAGATTATGTAATGAATGTTAAAGTACCTTTTACTCAGCTGAGAAAGTCTGGGGAGCCAAGTGTTATAAACATTATTTTTCAAGCTAGAAAAGTTGAGTGTCTCTCACTGACACTAAAAACACACTCCATCACCTTCCTACTCTGAGACGCTATGTCTTTGGAAAGATATATGTAAGTTGGGTTCTGAAGAACCTCACATTGAAAAGTTTTACTAGCACATACTGTTCTAAGATCTTTGTTTACAAAACTGTACAAAAGCATGCTGCATTTCTCAACAAGCTAAGAAGCTCAAGTACTGTATTAGAACCTATATGCTGTCGCTGCTTTGAGAAGATTAACATGATTTACACATATACATCTTTTGAGTTCCATGTTTTCTTTATAAAGGAATATAGGGTTCAGAAGCAAGATTTACAAGAAATTATTTCTTTTCTTCTTCAAAACATATGCACATTGATAGTAAAACCAAGGGTAGAAAATAAATCTAAAAAAGTGATTTTCCAAAGCATTACTTGATATAAGTACTTTCAAACAAATGTAAAAAAAAAAAAGTAGTCTCAAAAACTAGATATTCTATTTTAAAAATTAAGCCACTCAAAATTGAAAACCATTATTTGCATAATTTTATCCATATTCTGAATTTGAATGTAGTAAGAGTGAGGAATTTCAGCCCTGTTTAAAAGAGATTAAGTTACTGACAAGATTCAAGTACAAAAATGCAAGAATACACAGACCATGGAAAGGCTGTAACAGAAAAATTAAAATGTTAAGAAAAGTAGTTCTTTAAAAAGTTTGTGCCAAGGATTTAAGAGTGTTTTTTAAAGAGAAAGTTAACAAATAAGATAATCAATGAGAAAAAGATCTGCACTTGACTTTGTTGAAATTCATGCAGTTCGCACAGGCCCACCTCTCCAGCCTGTCAAGGTCCCTCTGGATGGCATCCCTTCCCTCCAGCGTGTCGACCACACCACACGGCTTGGTGTCATTGGCAAACTTGCTGAGGGTGCACTCGATCCCACTGTCCGTGTCGCCGACAAAGATGTTAAACAGTGCTGGTCCCAGTACCGACCCCTGAGGAACACCACTTGTCACTGTTCTCCACTTGGACATTGAGCCGTGTCGCGTAAAAGGACAAGTCTGACGTGTGGCTGAGGGAGGCCCTCCCATTGAGTCACTAGGTTCAGAAGGGACCCCCTTGCTTTCTAAACTTCTCCTAGGTGCGGCTAGGTCCGGTCTTACTCCCAGACTTGGTCAACAGTTTATGTCTAAAGGATTATGTGTGTAGCCACTTATCAGAGTCAACGTTTGCCTGTCAGAGCCCCACTAAGGACTTTCACTGAAACAGTTTCACAAAGTTGGAAAAAAAAAAAGGTAATTTATTGAGGCGACAGATATAAAAAGTTCAGAATTGCCGTTGATAAATGCACTTACTGCAACAATTTTGAGCTCAAGTTAATAGTTCAGCACTTTTGTTAATGATAGTTTTTCCCGGGATAACATCCGACATAATCAGAGGCGCAAGTCTTACCAAAGCGGCATCCCTCCTTGGGGAGGAGAGAGGTCCAGGCCCGTCGACCTGTCTGGATAGTTGGAGTTCTCGTCCTCAAAAAAGAGGATTCTAAATGCCAGATTTATGCTTTTGGCGAGGTGGGACTAAGTCAGGTATTGTGTGCCGACTGGCCCTTAACAAGGCTTGTTGTGCAGTTGATTGGGGCTGGGGGGGGGGAAGTGGCAGAGAACAAAGGTGTTCAGTACAGAGGAGCGGTGGTCTGTTTAGTTTTACCAAAGTAACGTCAAGCTGTGAAGGCTCCCCCTCACCCCAGGCGTCACTTAGTTGATTGATGAGTAGACCCGTCAGGCGCCGCATCTTGTTAAGATAAACAAATTGCTCATCTCCTGCCCCCGTTCAGGTCCAGTGCTTATCAATGCAAGATAAGCAAGTTGCTCAATCCCTCCTCTTGCCCAAGCTGGACTCCCCCAGGGCCCCTTCTGCTGGCTCATAATGGCCCTGCATTCAGTACCAACAAGCCTGGACAAGTCCAGCATCCCACAAGCCATTGACCGCGACTCTTTGAGTGCGACCATCCATCCAATTCCATATCCATCGAGTGGTCCATCCATCGAATCCATGTCTCTCCAATTTAGAGACAAGGATGTCATATGGGACAATGTCAAATACTTTGCACAAGTTCAGGTAGATGACATCAGTTGCTCTTCCCTTATCCACCAACACTGTAACCCCGTTGTAGAAGGCCACCAAATTTGTCAGACAAGGCATTGTATGAGGCCTTCCAGTTTAAGAACTTCATAAAATATGAAGAAAAAAGTGAGAAAGACAGATTAGGGGCAGTTTAATTAATTTATTGAATATATGTAACAAAGCCCAAATATTAACTGGACAGTAATAAATATTGTTACCTCCCAGACTGATGGAACATTTATGAAGGAAAATAACAACAGTACCACAATGCATGGAATTGCAGTCGTGTCTTACAGGAAAAATGAGGCACACATTTCAATTACTGTTTTTGTGAATGCCATTTCAACTTACATCTAACGGATGGTTATATCTCTGAAAACAACACTGTTCACCCTAAGCAAGAAATAAATCACTTTCCCTGAATGGAGGTCTGATCCTTTCAAGAGTGGGCTGTATTTTCAGTCAGAAGATAAATTTCAGTAAAACTGATTATCTTATGAAATCCCCTTGTTGGGCCAAAAATGTAATGAGATGTCATCTTTGATCTAAGTAGCAACATTAAGAGCTGATTCATGAATTCTAATTTACAGCTAATTGCATTTCTGATCCAAATACTATCTCTAGTTATACATTTGAAAACATGCTGAATAAGAGTGGCATTCAACTAAAGATGCTGTATGTTGATGTTCAAATACATTGACAAAATTTAAGTTGTAAAACTGCAATTAAACTTTATTAAGTTAAAAAAATAAGTTCTTCATATATATATTTAAGGTGACAATTTACTTTTATCACTGTCATATAGACATGGTGTATGACTAGATTGCCCTAAAAAATGTAGGTTTTGTACACCTTTCATTAACTCCTTAGATGTTGAATAACTTTAAACACTAATTTAAATTATATTTCATCATTGATACAACAAATAATGAATTTCCATTAAAAATGCATTGCTAATACATCTCTGCATTTCCAATCTTACCTTCTAATAACTGTTATACATTTTCTAACTCTCAGTGAGTTAAACTATCATCATTTTAAATTATTTTGTTCAAATGAAGAAAGGTAACTAGTAATTGCTGTGTGAGATATCAATTACTATCTTAAAACTTAAGTTTTATTTAGAAGTATAATAATGTTGAATAACAATATATAAAGTAAGGGGGAATAAACATCACTACTGTTTAAAAAAAAAGGGTTAGGTTTTGCATGCATGATGAGTAACTTATTTTTAATCTGTGAAGATACAGAGTTCAATTTATTTATTTTTTTAAAATTCATGTCTTTTTAATACTTGTACTCAAATGTGTACGCAAGTGAAGAATGGGAGAGCAAGCACTTGGAAAAAAGGCACCTGGATGCCTCTTGGAGAGAAACACCAAATGACAGCAAACGTGTCCAAGTTCCACCAGCTGCTGCTGCATTGCCGGAGTGCTGCTGACCTAGGGAAAAGGTGTTGTCAAGCATATCTCGGAAAGGCTGGAAGAGTAGAGAATACCCTGCCCAACAACGTTTTGCAGTAAATCTCTGTTCCTAAATAATATGTCCTATTTCTATAACTTCTATATTTTTAATGCAAATAATAAAATAAATAAATCTGTCATCTATGTATGCCAAGATCATACATCAGTGAAAACCTCCATTTTCTTTACAATACAGTTTAGAAAGTGTTGTCATACAAGACCAGCTGCATAGTCTCCTAAAAGGAAGTTCTAGTCAGAATATGGCTGAGAAATACATGGGTGATAAATTGCAGTCAACCCCATAAAGCAAACTGCAATTCTGATTCTATGGTTAAATATCCAACTTTTAAGTTTATTGATACCACACTGCACATAGAACAAGCCAGACAACACTATCAACCCATTTTTAACAGAAAGATTTCAGAGGAATGGAATTAGTTTGTACAGTGAAACAATGTAGTAAAAATCTACTCATTTCTTACTTCAGATCTCTTGCTTGTTGAGTCTAAGACTCAGTATTTCACAAATGTTGATAGAATTATATTAGTACTCTAGACAAATCACAAAATTAATGGAGAGAGATATCCTGTGAAAAATTTGTTTCATTTCCACATTTTTGTCTAAAAAATATTTTTAGACTCCAGAAGAATCTACCAGCTCCTCCAGATTATACAGTGAATACTTACAAGACTGAATATACATATATTTTTGTATTGCATGTACTATGCAGGGGTGTTGTGTTGCTCTTTCATTTGGGCCAACAAATCTTTAGACAACAGTGTTGTCTTTAATAACTATCATTTCTGTTGTTTGAATGGTATTTAAATAGGATGTTTAGGTACTTTAATGCATCCAGAGGAGGGCAACAAAGCTGGTCAAAGGACTGGAAGGCATGTCCTATGAGGAGCGGCTAAGGACTTTGGGCTTGTCTGGTTTGGAGAAAAGGAAGCTGAGGGGTGACCTCGTTGCTCTCTACAGCTTCCTGAGGAGAGGAAGTGAAGAGGGAGGTGCTGAGCTCTTCTCCCTGATACCCAGTGACAGGAGACACAGGAATGGTTCAAAGCTGTGCTGGGGAGTTTCAGACTTGACGTTAGGAAACATTTATTTACTGAGAGGGTGGTCAAACACTGGAACAGGCTTCCTAGAGATGTGGTCAATGCCCCAGGCCTGTCGGTATTTAAGAGGCATTTGGGCAATGCCCTTAATAACATGCTTTAACCTTTGGTCAGCCCTGAAGTGGTCAGGCAGCTGGACTACATGATCATTGCAGGTCCCTTCCAACTGGAACTCAACTTCTCTTCTCTTCTCTTCTCTTCTCTTCTCTTCTCTTCTCTTCTCTATTTAATATAAATGTAGAGTTCTCTTATCTTCAGAGAAGGTCTTAAATGATTACTCACATATAAGCTCAAACGTCCAAAACTAGAAGTCATAAAAAAGAGGTATCATTCATTCATTCATTCATTCATTCATTCATTCATTCACTATTTTTAAGCCTTTTCATAAATTTTGAGGCTTGACTCAATGTTCTAAATTTTGGCCTTGGAAATAATTTTAAACTATCCTTTTAGAACACTGGACACACGTTCTTTTCCTGAATTTTAGTAGAAAATGCCTAGTTTTGGGCTGGGTCACTAGTTTGTGACCCAAGTATTTGACATGCCTTAATTAACCAGTTATACACCTTCTGACATATGATAGGATCCCCAAGGGGAGGTATGTGTTATTGTGTCAGCTACTAGTTACCATATAGTCTTCCCAGGCAACCTAAGTTTTCTTAAAAGGACTATTATACAGCCAGAGATCCTGAAAACACTGGTCCAATGTTGTTGTCTCAACTTTTATGGATCAAGGTTCCTTAGATCACAGTGGCCTTCCATCCTGGCCGTTTGATTGCCGGGCTGCATCACAGTGACCGTGTTCCTTAATGGTTCCTCTCAACAGGATTGTTTGCATTTTCTGAGACATTAAGAAATTATTCCTAGTGATGATCCTTTGTTCTTTATACAACTGTTGCAGTAGGAATCATCTAAACTAGATTAGACAGTGGATAAAATTTTCTACTAACCCAAAAAAATTTAATTATAACGCTTTTATTTTATAAAGACAAAATTCTTACAGATTTAGAGAAAGTACTTCAGTGAATATTCCTGTATAATCTAGTTTTATACATAGCTACTCTGAGCCAGGTTTTTAAACAAAAGGCAATATTTTATTTATGATTTGTTTATTGCTTTGGTTTGTTTTTTACTATCTCCCTATATGTTCCTGCAGAATTACAGCCTTGATTTACAGCTCGTTTGCCTTGATTAAGTCTCTTTAATATTCTAGGATGTGTGGCCCCACAGCTTAGATTTTTTTTTTTTTTTCAGTAGTAGAAGTTGCCAGCTGAAATTCTCATTTTTTATTGCATTCTGCCTTTAAACACTTGCTTCTGGGAAGTGCTTAGATGCTTTTAAGCAAACTTCATCACACAAAAGAAATTTGTAGTAAAAAGAGTGACTTCTCTCAACAGGAAATGCAATTTTCAAAGACATCAAGCATAGGAGATGCCTACATTCAACTATGTATTGTGACAAAGAATTTGGTTTCTAGCAGCAGGGGTATCTCTGAGCTATAAGCAATCACAAGACTCTTTGAAACTGGAGAATATGCAATCTGTCCTTTGCTGGAGATATATTTAAGAAGTGATTAGGCTTCTTTGTATAAAAGGATAGATGAAACAATGACTGCAACCACACAAAACGTGAACAGAGTGCGAAGCCAGTAAAAAAATAAGTATATGGAAGAAAAAAATGTTTCAGTAGAATATGACATTAAAAATAATTGAGAGAGGTATGTCTGAATGTGGGAGCAATGCAAAAAAGCAGCAAGAGAAGTATAGAGGCAAGTAGAGAAGAAAACTAAGATGGCAAAGTCCACAGTGTTCTGAGGGGAAAAAAAAAATAAATAAAAAGATGTCCTAGTGTAGCCCCAGCCGGCAGCTGAGCACCACGCAGCCCCTCGCTCACTCCCCCTCCCCTTTCCTCCCTCTCCCCACCCCCCAGGCCCTGGTGGGATGGGGAGGAGAAAGGGAAGGAAAAGGCAAGACCTGTGGGTTGGTATAAGGACAGTTTACTGGGATAGCAAAGGGAGAGGGGAAAAAAACAAACAAAAACAACAACAACAAAGCCAACCCAGTACTTAACAGAATACACAAAACTGGTGGCACACAATGCAGTTTCTCACCCAAGCACTGCACAGCTCAGACCCATCCCGAAGCCAAACCGCCCGCGACCCACCCACCCTGGAGCTGCTGCTGCCCCTCCCCAACACCCCACCCCCCCACCCCCACCCCCCCTTTTATAGGGAGCATGATGTCACATGGTATGGAATATCCCTTTGGTCAGTTTGGGTCACCTGACCTGTCTGTGTTCCCTCCCAACTCCTTGTGCACCCCCATCCATCCTGCTGGCAGGGCAGTGCGAGAAGCAGAAAAGGCCTTGGCTCTGTGTAAGCACTGCTCAGCAACAACAGGTCCGTAGAACAAAAACATCTCTGTATTATCAACGGTGTTCCCAGCACAAATCCAAAACATAGCCCCATACCAGCTACTATGAAGAAAATTAACCCTCTCAGCTGAAACCAGGACAACAGATTTTGTTTGCAATTCAGGAAGATGATTTTGGCTTCATTTATACTACCTGTTTTGAACAACTGAATATTGTACTTTTTATGTATATAACAAGGACCATGTCAAACATCACTAATTTTTTCCTTGATTAAAAGGGACTTTCAAGCTGACATTTATACTAATGAAACAAACAGAACGAGGTGCTGTACTAGCTCAAAGGCTGGCGAACAACTGGTCTTATGGTGTAATTGTTAGGGCTCTCACTCGGATGATTTATGCCATGCCAAATCTCAATCTCCCAGACAATTCCTGAGCATCGCTCAGGAGAATAATGGACCAAAGGGTAGGTAACATGAATGAAGCTACCTTGGTTTACTGTGGAAGAGAATATAGCTATATGGAGGTGAATTAGAAAGGATTACTTGCTCTCTAACAAGCAAACATGGCCTGGTCCCTTCTATTTATTGGAAGAGATAAAACTTAAGAGCCTTCATGGGAGTCAGCTGAAATTGGAATTTATGTTAGGTATGAGGCTGATGTTGCACAGTGCCAACCAGTTACAGCTTAAACATTGAAATAGTCTTCTCCTCAAACTGTTGATGCTGCATATTTACTGGATGGAAACAACCTTCAAGGTTTCAAATATTAATTACCTGATTAAGTCAACTTTTAAATGCACACCTCTGCTGACTGTGTAATTCATCTACTTTTGTGCAAGTTCTATTAAACCAATATTTTATTTCAAGATTTACAAAAGTTTTAAAGGAATGATTAGATACTGTAATACAAGTAGTTCCACAGATTAAACAAAACAAAACAAAGCAAAACCACCAAAAAAACCCAGCAAAAAAACCCAAGCTTTTTTCTCTGTGAATTCAATTGTTCTCAACATATTCTCATCTTTAGTTTAAGGCTGGTTTATGCTGCATTATTCCCAAAAGAAATCAAATCAATCTTTGTTTATAGCAAGCAATGTATATGATTTAAAATGATATGCAGAATACAGCACTTTTTGTTTCAAAGACATCCCAGATAAATGAGTGTCATTGCTATTATTGTGGACATGTCATGCAGGAAGTTCTTAGTCCTACCTTACAGTATTAACTCAATCATCTTCCTTGGTTTTCCCCTGACATGAGAGTCTAATGACCACTCATATTTTGTTCTAACCTTTCATAACTAATATTTATCCTGACATAAATATTAAATACTTTGGCACCCAAAACATTTTGACTGGCCATTTTCCAGTCAAAAAATTGTATAGATCCCATCCTGAAGAATGTAGAGAAAAGAATGGCATCGCAGAAGAGCAAACTGAAAAATGCAATAAGCTCTTGGCTAACTAGATAAATGCTTTTCCTAAATTTAAGTTCTCTAAATGTCCCTTGCTACATTCATCACTCTGCTATATATAGAGCTGCCTTGCAATGAGATTTTCTTAGTCGGATGACCAGAATAGGTCAGCTGTCCCCAGTAAGCTTCATATATCAGAAGTTCTGGTGATGACTGCAGTAAAACTTGGAAATCCTGTTGAATATATTTTACACATATATCATGCTGTGACAACCAAAGTTTCTACAAGGTGTTGACATAAATTCAGAGAAATAAAAAAAATGGTTTATTTAGTCTTTAAACCAAGAAGTCATTGCCTGGAACCACAGTAAATCCACTGTTTCCCAGAAATGCTCAATGGAATTTCTACGCATGCATTGTCCAGCAGTTTGTGCATAGAATTAAATCTGGCTCTTCCCAGAAACGTCAGATCTACTGGTCATATGGAGAACAAATGTAAAGTACATTCACACATATCACCACCAGAAGTAGGGGAGGCCTAGTCCTAACAGCCTCTTGTTCAACCAGTTATCCTCATTTCCAGTTCACTTTTATATACCTCTCTCAATATTATATCCCTCTAGTCTTCCTTGATCAGTTATATAAATAGTAAGTCAGATCTAAAGTTAGTTTAGCTGACAAAAACACTTAGCAAATTGCTAGAAGGCAAGTAAGATAGTCAAAGTACTAATTTTTTCATTCACAATCTTCATTAGATTACTAGGTATCATGTAATCACAAAGAAAGCATAGAATTGTTATGAAGTTCCATACAAGCTTTAAAACTTATAGCATGTATAACAGTGTCTCTTTCTTTTTTTTTTTCCCTCTGACAATGAAGCACAGAAGAGTTAAGTGACACGCTTCTGACCCTACAGGAAGGCAGGAGATGAGGGAGGCAACTGAAGGCAACCTATGACCTTAGCAAGATGAGCTCTTTAGACAGTAAAACAGCATCTCTGTTAAACATGAAGACAGTACTGTTTCTTTTAAGCATATTCTTAGTTTGCACAGATGTCCTTTAAATAATTGAAAAACAACCCTTAAATTTGTATAATAAGGGACTGCATACAAGCAGGATGTACTGAGCTGGAAATTAATGGAAAATGTCATGCAGTTCAGCATCGTATGCAGTACAAGTTCTGACAAGCTGAAAATTCTTGCAACCTGGCACACAAGTCAGGCAATAAACAGAGATTTGAAGTCATAACACTTATTTGATATCAAATATGACATCGCATTGTGTTTCTTGTTTGACAGTTGAGGTTCTGAGCATCTGATTATGGCCTCTGAAACAGGTCCGTGGAATACATGCAGTTAGATCCCTGGAAAATAGAATTCCAACTTTGCATTAATGTGTTAGCCAGAGGGGCTCTGTAATTCAATTAGCATTAGCATTTCAGACCAGCAAGAGTTGTAGGTACCTAAGCTGCTTATTATTATTATTATTATTATTATTATTATTATTATTAATGAATAGAGGCACTAAATATTTAGGTGTTTAGTTCTGCTGTTATGTTCAGACAGAGCTTAGAGAAAGTTTCAAAGTCCCAAGAGAGTTCTGATATGATCTGAACCTACCTAAAATATATTGAATTCAACAACAAAAGCACATTAGGTATGGTTTCTTTCATTAACATGACAGGCTAGAGAAATACTACTGCCTATATAAACATAAAGCACTGCTAAAAGTTGGAGACTGGACTTCAGTTTTCATCCCTTTCTTAATGTGTCTCAAGTCCACCGTTTTCACTTCTTATATGAGTCTCCTAACCATACACTCCTTCCTATTCCTTCTCCTGGGCAAGGAGCAATGAAGAAATAAGCAAAAGGAAGACTAGCTCCTTAGCTGTACGACTATCCCTCAACTCCTTTTGGTGTGGCTTAGTATGCAATTGGTTTTGGTTCTGCCCCTTTACTGACTCAAATGTATGCTTAGTTCTAGGTTCAGGACCTGAATGTAAATAGACACTGCTAGATAAGTGCCATAAATATTATTATATATGCCTGGGTTGCTACTTCTTTGCTACTCTGTTAGACTTATTACCTCTTACTAGCACATCTTTCGGTATTAACTGTTCCACGCAAAACCCAACAGAGCTTTTTGTCCTTCTTGTTCTTTCCTTTGTCACAGCCTGGTGGAAAAGGCATTTGTTTTGGCAAGAACTTCAGATAGAGTGGGAAATCGGACTCACAGCTAGCATTTCTGATGAGTAATTGGTGCAAGCTCACTGATCAGACTGCTAGAACACTGAATCAGCTTTCCAAGGTGCCTCTCTCCATCCTTCAACTGCTTCTGTAATCTAAACAGCTAACATAAACACTCTGAATCATTCAGTCATAGGTAAATAAATGGATTTTAGTAATGTCTAAATTGGTGTTCTTTATGTAGCCATAGCCCTGACGGTAATAGATTCATTTCAGAAGCATAGTCACAACCAAATAAATGAGATTGTGTGGATATAGCTAAGCATAACATTTTAAGAAATTCCAGACAGTATCAAAGATCAAGACAGTATCAAAATCAAAATTGGTATTTGAACGCTAAGTAGAAACATGTCAGATAAAACAGTGACAGGCACCTTTAAAAAACCTGTGTTTAGGTATGAATTCTGATTACTTAGCATTTGGAAGAAGTTCCTAAACTGTTCCTTGTACAGTGAATAGAAAAAGAAAAATCATATAGAGTGGGGGGAGATTACAAAGAAATATTAAAAAGATATGATAGTGTGAAGAAAATTGTGGTGGGTTGACCCTGGCTGGAGGCCAGGTGCCCACCAAAGCCGTTCTATCGCTGTCCATCCTCAGCTGGACAGGAGAGCAAAAATATAACGAAAGGCTCGTGGGTTGGGATAAGGACAGGGAAAGATCACTCACCAGTTACCATCACAGGCAAAACAGACTCAACGTAGAAAAAAATAATTTATTACCAAGCCAAACAGAGTAGAGTAATGAGAAATAAAATCGAATCCTAAAACACCTCCCCCCACCCCTCCCTTCTTCCCAGGCTCAACTTCACTCCCCATTTCCCTCCCTCCTCCCCCCAGCAGCACAGGGGGACAGGGAATGGGGGTTGTGGTCAGTGCATCACACGGTGTTTCTGCCGCTCCTTCCTCCTCAGGGGGAGGACTCCTCACACTCTGCCCCTGCTACAGCAGGGAGACAGTCCTCCATGAACTTCTCCAACATGAGTCCTTCCCATGGGCTGCAGTTCTTCACAAACTGCTCCAGCGTGGGTCCCTTCCATGGAGTGCAGACCTTCAGGAACAGACTGCTCCAGCGTGGGTCCCCCACAGGGTCACAAGTCCTGCCAGCAAACCTGCCCTGGCGTGGGCTCCTCTCTTCATGGGGCCACAGGTCCTGCTAGGAGCTTCCCACAGGGTCACAGCCTCCTTCAGGTGCCTCCACCTGGTCTGGCGTAGGGTCTCCATGGGCTGCAGGTGGAATCTCTACACCCCCTCATCCTTCCTCCGTGGGCTGCAGGGGGACAGCCTGCTTCACCATGGTCTTCACCACGGGCTGCAGGGGGATCTCTGCTCTAGCGTCTGCAGCACCTCCTCCCCCTCCTTCTGCACTGACCTTGATGTCTGCAGAGTTTCTCACATCTTCTCACTCCTCTCTCTGGCTGCCAAAAACTGCTCCTAGTTTGGTAATTTTTCTCCTTCTTAACTACGTAACCCCAGAGGCACTACCACCACTGCTCATGGGCTCAGCCTTGGCCAGGGGCGGATCCATCTTGGAGCTGGCTGGCATTGGCTCTATTGGGCATGGGGGAAGCTTCTAGCAGCTTCTCAGAGAAGCTATCCCTGCAGCCCCCCCACTACCAAAACCTTGCCATGGAAACCCAATACAGAAATACACTAAGAAATAGGTGGAGAGATGTACACACACACACTATATTATGTGCTCATTAATCCCTGTGAAGTGTTAATGTAACATCAAATAGAATTAATGTCATACATGCAGTATGAAGGAATTTCCAAACTCAGTTTTCAAACACAGACTCCTAAATATAACTTCTTAACTGTATATTTAGTCATAAATCAACCATATGTGTTGGTCATAAATTAGCATTGACTAGCTAAAATATGCATTTGGATACATAAAAAAAAAAAAAAAAAAGTTGAAGAAATATTTGAAATCCAGGGATAGAGAATTACAGACATTTGATTTCACATGCAATGAGAACCATGAGAACCGAGTATGATCTGGATTTTGATTAAATTTTACTTAAAATAAAACACAGCTATTTGGAGCTTGCATTAGAAGGTGTCAGTAAAAGTATTGACTAAGAATATCTCACCCATCCTCATTCTTTCCAATTATCCTAAGCTCATTAAAAAAAAAAAAAAATAAAGAAGATGAACGTGAAGGCTCACTATAAATTGTAGACATTAATAGAGTGTCTTATGCAACAAGAAATTATAAATAAGTATTATGAAATTACAATGTCATAATAAAGGCTTCTGAAAAAGAAACCCTAGGGCAAAACCAAGCATGATTGCAATGGCCCTATGGCTTTTGATGTTGTCAGAATGGTGTTCTGCATCGGTTTTATTTTTATTGTTTTCATAGTTAAAGAAAACATATGAAACATTTGTATTGTCTCATCTGAATTGCCAAGAAACTTTACTTGGCTAAAAAAATTGTTTTTTCAGTGTAAAGGTTTCATCTTTGCATCTCAGCAAAATCTTTTGAATTTTTCTAATGCATGATCAATAAGACAGGAAACAAAAGACAATACCATTTCTAAACTGAATTGATTGCATACTATTGCATTAAAAATTAGTCTAATTCTCATCTGAAAGTGATGCAAAGGTATCCATTTACAGTATATTTAATCTATAAATGTTACATAATTATATATATTAATGCCAGTGAAGCAGAATTGTAAGCACCTAGAAAGCTGTGTCAGCAAGGGAATCATGCTCAATGTGTTTGAAAAAAACATTACATGACACATCCTGGCTGAGTTACAACAACAATATCACTTGAAAGATCTTGAAGTGGTGGAGAATCATAACATCTTGTCACAACCCTAAGGGCATTAACAGCTTCACCTGGGACCCTCACCCACACCTGCACATGGACCTAGCACCTCATTTCATCTCAGCTCCAGGGCCATCAGTCCCTGCCCCAGCAGCACTGTAGAAGTGCCAGTCTGCAGTCCTGTCCCTGTCCCCTGGATATACCCCTCAGCCCTATGATTTGGCTTGCCTCCATCTGTCCCTGATCCCTTCTCCTTTTGCTCCCAGGTGAGGTCTTGGAGTGACTCTGAACCCTGTTACCTGTCCTCAACTCTGCCCCCATGTTCAGTACTTGCAGGACTGTTCCCCATTAGCACAGGGTCAGCCTTGGCTCCTGGATTCCCATCCCTTGAGGAGTAGCCGACCCTCACTGCTCCATGGCATTCCACTGCTAAAAATGTTTACCTTATATGTAATCTGAATTCCTCTAGCTTCAGATTTTTTATAGCAACTTTTGCTGCGCTGTGTTCAGCTAAGCTATCTTCTTTACTGTTATATGCAACTACAGATCATGATGAAGTTACTGCTTAAACTTCTTTCGGATAAAATATTAGCAGGGTTCCTGGAACTTGAATTACTTTTCTAGCAGTTTCCTGAAGCCTATTTGTCATCATGACATCATTTTATATAAACATACTGGAAAGTAATATAATTTTCATATTTGTACTTTTCTACTTATAAATTAACCCTTCATATATATGTATGGTTAGAGTCTGAGCAAGCTGTAAATTGTTAAATAGACATAGGCATCTTTCAGAAACATAGGTTATGTCCATTGCATTCCTGAAGAACAGTCTTCTTAAGCACCATGAGCAGTACATACAGTGTGGTTCCCCCATCTGCTTTCCGTAGGACTGCTTCATGGATACCCTGCAAATTTCACAAACACAGCATTGTTCTCATAGGTGAGGCCTCCTCCAGTCAGTACCTTCTGTCCTTTACCTGGTGTTAATAGTCTGAACCAAAAAAGAGAGAAATTAATTCTCTGTTTCTCTTTTCCACCTGTAAAATATAAAACATTTTTAGGTAACAAGATACTTATAAAAATAGAAATATTGTTTATTTTTACACATTTATTATTTATATTTATATTATATATAAAATAAAAATAATAGGTTAGTAACCAAAAAGAGAGAAAGAAGTAAAGGCATTACAGAGACGTGGTGGGATAGCTCCTATGACTGGAGTGTTGGGATGGAAGGGTACAGGCTGTTTAGGAAGGACAGGCAGGGCAGGCGAGGAGGGGGCGTTGCCCTCTATGTCAATGACCAGTGGGAGTGCATGGAGCTCCACCTGGGGATGGATGAGGAGCCAACTGAGAGCCTATGGGTCAGGGTTAAAGGGAGGGCTGGGGCAGGGGACATCATAGTTGGGGTCTGCTACAGGCCACCTGATCAGGGACACCAAGCAGATAAAGCCCTCTATAGGCAGATAGGAGCAGCCTCATGCTCACAAGCCCTGGTCCTTATGGGGAACTTCAACCACCCTGACATCTGCTGGAGAGACAACACAGCTGAGCGCAAGCAGTCCAGGAAGTTCCTGGGATGTGTTGATGACAACTTTCTCCTCCAAGTGACAGAGGAGCCCACGAGGAGAGGTGCCATGCTGGACCTTGTTCTCACCAATAAGGAGGGCCTGGTAGGGGAAGTCAAGCTCAAGGGCAGCCTTGGCTGCAGTGACCACAAAATGGTGGAATTCAGGATCCTCAGGGCAGCGAGGAGGGCACACAGCAAGCTCACTACCCTGGACTTCAGGAGAGCAGACTTTGGCCTCTTCAGGGATCTGCTTGGTAGAATACCATGGGACAAAGCCCTGGAGGGAAGAGGGGCCCAAGACAGCTGGCTAATATTCAAGGGTCAGCTCCTCCAAGCTCAGGAGTGATGCATCCCAACAAAGAGGAAGTCAAGCAAAACCACCAAGAGACCCCCATGGATGAACAAGGAGCTCCTGGGCAAAGTCAAACAAAAAAAGGAAGCCTACAGAAGGTGGAAGCAAGGGCAGGTAGCCTGGGAAGAATACAGAGAAACTGTCCGAGCAGCCAGGGACCAGCTTAGGAAAGCCAAAGCCCTGATAGAAATTAGTCTGGCCAGGGATGTCAAGGACAACAAGAAAAGCTTCTATAGGTATGTCAGTGATAAAAGGAGGATGAGGGGAAATGTGGGTCCCCTCCGGAATGAAATGGGTGACCTGGTTACCCAGGATATGGAGAAGGCTGAGGTACTCAATGACTTCTTTGCCTCAGTCTTCACTGGCAAATGCTTGAGCCACACTGCCCAGGTCACAGAAGGCAGGGACTGGGAGAATGCAGAACCGCCCATTGTAGGAGAAGATCAGGTTTGAGAATATCTGAGGAACCTGAAGGTGCGCAAGTCCATGGGACCTGATGAGTTGCATCTGCGGGTCTTGAGGGAACTGGCGGATGAAGTGGCCAGGCCACTCTCCATCATACTTGAGAAGTCCTGGCAGTCCGGTGAAGTTCCTGCTGACTGGAAGAGGGGGAAAATAACCCCCATTTTTAAGAAGGGGAAAAAGGAAGACCCAGGGAACTACAGGCCGGTCAGTCTCACCTCCGTGCCTGGCAAGATCATGGAGCAGACCCTCCTAGAGACTGTGCTCAGGCACACGGAAAACAAGGAGGTGATTGGTGACAGCCAACATGGCTTCACTAAGAACAAGTTGTGCCTGACAAATTTGGTGGCCTTCTATGATGGGGTTACAGTGTTGGTGGACAAGGGAAGGGCAGCTGACATCATCTACCTGGACTTGTGCAAGGCATTTGACACTGTCCTGCATGACATCCTTGTCTCTAAATTGGAGAGACATGGATTGGATGGATGGACCACTCGGTGGATAAGGAATTGGCTGGATGGTCGCACTCAAAGAGTTGTGATCAATGGCTCAATGTCCAAGTGGAGAATAGTGATGAGTGGTGTTCCTCAGGGGTCGGTACTGGGACCGGCACTGCTCAACATCTTTGTGGGTGACATGGACAGTGGGATTGAGTGCACCCTCAGCAAGTTTGCCAACGACACCAAGCTGTGTGGTGTGGTCGACACACTGGAGGGAAGGGATGCCATCCAGAGGGACCTTGACAGGCTGGAGAGGTGGGCCCGTGCGAACCGCATGAAGTTCAACAAGGCCAAGTGCAAGGTCCTGCACATGGGTCGACGCAATCCCAAGCACAACTATAGGCTGGGCGAGGAATGGACTGAAAGCAGCCCCGAGGAGAAGGACTTGGGGGTATTGATTGCTGAGAAGCTCAACATGAGCCAGCAGTGTGCGCTTGCAGCCCAGAAAGCCAACCATGTCCTGGGCTGCATCAAAAGAGGTGTGACCAGCAGGTCGAGGGAGGTGATCCTGCCCCTCTACTCGGCTCTGGTGAGACCCCACCTGGAGTACTGCATCCAGCTCTGGGGGCCCCAGTACAGCAGAGACATGGAGCTGTTGGAGCGAGTCCAGAGGAGGGCCAGGAAGCTGATTGGAGGGCTGGAGCACGTCTCCTATGAGGACAGGCTGAGAGAGTTGGGATTGTTCAGCCTGGAGAAGAGAAGGCTCTGGGGAGATCTAATTGTGGCTTTGCAGTACCTGAAGGGGCCTACAGGAAAGCTGGTGAGGGACTGTTTATGAGGGAGTGTAGTGACAGGACAAGGGATAATGGGTTTAAGCTGAAGGAGGGTCGATTTAGATTAGATATTAGGAAGAAATTTTTTCCTGTGAGGGTGGTGAGGTACTGGAACAGGTTGCCCAGAGAGGTTGTGGAGGCCCCCTCCCTGGAAGTGTTCAAGGCCAGGTTGGATGAGGCTTTGGGCAACCTGGTCTAGTGGAGGGTGTCCCTGCCCACGGCAGGGGGGTTGGAACTAGATGGTCTTGGAGGTTCCTTCCATCCCAAACCATTCTATGATTCTGTGATTCTATGATAAAAGTGGTCAAGGAAAATGTGGAAGGATGCAAGCATTCAATATTCAATTTTGCTTACAGATGTGCGAGCAGGATTATTGGAAGACTGTGCTCCAAAAAACCCTCTGAAAACAATTATTTTCCAATGACATTGTAAGGATGAAAACCACTTTTGTTTCTGCTGCTACTACAGACACAGGGAGTTGGTGATGCATTAATCATTACTAATACTTTTGAAACTGTACTAAGGTAGCAACCAAAGTATGATGCTAGAGGGCACAGACTTGCTAAAACCATCATATTTTGCATGAGGCATAAAACATTAAACCTGTGATTGCAAAAGTCTCAGATTTATGCTGACATAAACAGCATTTCAAAAAAATTTGTGCAAAATGTTTTAACTTCTTATATTGTAAATGTTTGTTTCCATCTTTCTGATTGGATTCTGGAATCCTGAACTATTTAGATGACATGTTTATTAACAGAAAATCTAATCTTTTTAAAGATCATTTATTATGATTGCTTTATAAGTCTCTCTCTGGTATCGAGCCCTTTGTTATAACCCAGAATAGAGCATATACATTCAGTTCAGAGATAAGGAATCTCTCATAGCGGACAAATGCAGATGCAAAGGTGGTTCTGTGTATTCATACCAAATGTTTTCTCTGCGGTGCATCAATACGAGCATGCTCCTCACTTGTGAGACCCTTAGCCTTTATGTTGGTACTCTGTTTGATCAAATGATGTACATCATGAATCTTTTCTGTAGCAAATATTCTCTTCTACTGAACACATGAGGAACTGTGGGGAGTCACTACAGACCAAGGCACTGAGGGACTTGGCAGTGCCTAGCAGGCATGATACTATGCCTGGCAGAAGTAGCACATGAGTTCTTGCAGCGGAGGTGGAGAGTGAGATAGACCAATTTGTCGTACTGTAAATCATCAGCTTAGGTGACAAATGTAAGAGAGGAGGAAGGGTATGTTAGGAACAGTGATGCTGGAGTCTGTCTGCAGCACTGACAGCACAGAAGTGGTGACAGGATAAAGAAAAAAGCTGATGAGAAATAATAGTTTCACACGAAAATAAAAAATGGAAAATAAAAAAAAAATCAGTAGGCTTCACTGTCATTCTCTGTAACTAAGACTTCTGTTATGTATAATTGTCACCATCATGATCATCATTACTGAAAAAAGGTAAGAGAAAGGGAACAGTCAACTGATAGCAACAAGATATTGTAACAGCACACTAACAAATCTGATGTTCACCATTGTGTGATGTTGGGTGTCTTCATGGACCCTGACCTTTCTAATTTAGATTGCATTATCAGTTTAATTTAAAAGAATTTGTGAAAATCATTTTAGGAAATAATTTCTAAAAAATTTTTTAAATATGTCCAATAAAGACATTTAAACTGAAAGAGGGTAGATTTAGATTAGATATAAGGAAAAAATTATTCACTATGAGGGTGGTGAGGCACTGGCACAGGTTGCCCAGAGAAGCTGTGGATGCCCCCTCCCTGGAAGTGTTCAAGACCAGGCTGGATGGGGCTTTGGGCAACATGGTCTAGTGGAGGGTGTCCCTGCCCATGGCAGGGGGTTGGAACTAGATGGTCTTTAAGGTCCTTTCCAACCCAAACCATTCTGTGATTCGATGAATCTATGACAGAGCTCTTCTCTATTTGTAACTGCTAATGGCAGGAATAAAAATTACTCTGTTCATTTTAACCATAGACATTGGTCAGACCCAAAACTCTGTAAAGTCAGTAGAAATAGTCTCATTAACTTTAATAAGAACTGAACAAAAACTGAACTGTCAGCATCTGTTAATTACAAGACAAGGACTTACGTTTAATGTTAATTGCCATGCTTCCCCTGAAATCATCTGGCTTAGATGCTTAGAATTTCTCAGGCAGGCCCTCTTTGGTATAATTTTCCCAAAATGTAAGTCATACTTCAGCTGAAAGTTTGTGTTAGTTGACATAAAGCTGTTATTTGTTGCTCAAAAAAATTCTTCATATCCTGATAAAGATACAGAAAATTTATCCTTTTTTTGCTTTCCTAACATCCTCCTTTGCATTGCAAGTACCGGTCACTTTTTTCTTTACATTATCTATTTCATTAACATAATTAGGTTAAACTTACAGTTTGGCTTGAAGTTTCTTCTTCTGGACTTTAGAGAATAGGAAGAGTTTGTTTGCTCAATCTTTTCTTTTCTCCCACCTTCCCCCCAATCTATATTTTTGTATAAAATCTATTACCTCCTTCTACAAACTCTGTCCAACATTTATCTGTAGACCTCCATGGTTTTTACAAAACCAATGTCTAAAATTAGAACATTGGTTACATGACTACCTTTTGCAGATCAGGTTAAAAACCACAGAGTATATTTGTCAATAAGAATTAGTATTATCCTGCTGATCAAATCATTACACATTTTGGCCTGCATTTTTGCTGGCCATGCATCTACAGTGTACATCTTTAAAGTAATAATAATTATAGAAATAAACATTTTTTTGAAAATTTTATATGATTTCACGATGTTAGTTATTTCCATGGAGATAAAAAATATTTTAAGTGAGGGAAAGCTAATCACCAAACTGTATTAAAAATATATGTTAGATATCCATTCTCCAATACATTCCTTATATTATTTCTGGAGAAATAATGCAACAATTCTTGTTTTACTGCTGATATTGCAAATGTTATACAGTCCCTGTAAGCTGTGTAATGATAAGTGAGAACTAATTCAATCTATTAGTATGGCTTCACCCTTTTTTCTTTTATTTTATTAGTGTTATAATTTGACTGTAATTATAAAACAGAAAAAGAATGAAAGCAATGTAAATATACAGGGACATTTATTTAAAGATTCAGACAGATGAAATAAAAAAGACTGAAATAATGCAGCAAAATTTCATGTATTGCAAAAGAGAAAATAAGTAAGTCAAAAAATATATTTAGCAAAAAAAAAAAAAGTAAAAGAATATCACACTAAAATTGTGGATTTTTCCATTAAACACAGTACAAAGGATTTGATTTCAAACGTAAAATGCAATGTTACGTAGATAAGAGGAATATCATCCTTTATTACCCTCAGTACTATGTGGACTTCATGACAAGAAATTAATTGCTGCATTTAAGAGGAACAATGAGTGGTCAGCTAATGTCATTCTGATGAGTTGTGTCATAACATACAGTTTTCTAAGGATGAGGCTTCACACAGAAAGACATTTATCCATGAGGAACATTTATGTAAAGTGAGATTAGGGTACAGATGTCTCGTATATATTTTAAGATGAAAAATAAATTCTTGATCTGGATTTTTATGCTGTCATTCTCCTCTCAATTAGAGTTTTTACTGTGGAATTTCCTTTCCCTCTCTCCTTAAATAAATACCTTTTTTTAGAACATAAAAAATATAAAACCACTGCCTACATCAATGAAAACTGAAGCCAAGGTTTATGTTCCGGAAGACCAAGCAGACCCCTCAGAGGCCAATGCTATGAACCTTGACGTTGCAATTTACATCTTGGGTATTGGCTTCAGTTTTAAGGGTCTTGACATTTCTGACATCCAGTGACATTCAGCACATCTGCACTGAATTATGACAGAAACTGATCCATAACCGAAACTAAGAGCACATGTCAATCATTTATTGCCTTTTTACTGGTTCATCTTTACATGGACTTCAACAATAAAAGCAGCAGCATTGGTTGAATGTGGTCAGTGATACATGTACCGTATATTAAAAAGAAAGTCTATTTCTGAGCAGTAAAACATGACAGTGACATTTGAATAACCTCAATAAAGGCAACTTGTTTTATGCAATGTTTATATGTGAAATAGCCTTTGATTATACTTTGATTAAAGTGAAATAAACACCCTTTATCTTCAGGGGTTTTGATCAGTTTTAGTATTACTATAGAGATAAAAAATTAATTTATGTGAAGAAAACTTGACTTTATATGAGTGCTATGCAATGAAATGCCTTATCAATTCACTCTGTTGTAGCTTTTGGTTTCTATGGTGGCAAATTTTCCCAGTATTTTATAGATTCAATGAGAAAGACATCTTATTTAAGGAAGTCCCATAATTTTTCAAAATGGAATCTACAAAGCTGAATAAAATTAGGTGGATATTGTATTACAGGCAAGAATAGCGTGATTGTAAGAGAATGAAAAAACTGGGGACTAGTAGATTTGCTGAGGAGGTTGGGGTAACAACCTATTGTTCAAAAACTGTTCCTGAATTTGACCTGTATTTGCCAACTAATGTTGATTAGAAAGATTTCTGTCAGAATTTGCCTCATACAGCTAGTAGTAATACTGCTTTCTTATGTAGCAGCTCAATGCAAGCAGTACAGGTTTGGCATCAGTAGCTTTGAGAGTCATTAATCCCTCCCAGGGAATCACTCCATGAAGTTGGAGGGATTTTAGTATGCAGAGAGTCTCTTTTTTTCACACTGAATGCTCCATTTGAGAAAAGTATGTAAATATCTGCTGGAACCGAAATGGAGCCCAGATCCCTCATTTCCCAGGTGTCCCCCCTATTCTTACCATGCCTGAGATTGGAGAGTCATTCTCACTTAGTCTGTGCCAAAGATTGTGTGATGTTTTTTACATGGTGACTTTGTACCAGCAGGAAGATGGAAGAAGATGTCATTTCTATAAAGGTGGCCATAATGAATAGTAGTAAATAAAATAGTGATAAAACATGCCTGTAACTTGCATTTCTTAATAGAATCATAGAATGGTTCAGGTTAGAAGGGACCTTTAAATATCATCTAGTCCAACCCCCCCCTGCCATTGGTATGGACATCTTTCACTAGATCAGGTTGCTCAAAGCCCCATCCAACCTGACTTTGAACACTTCCAATGATGGGTCATTCACAGCTTCTCTGGGCAATCAGGTCCAGTGTCTTACCACCCTCACCATAGAATCACAGAATCACAGACTGGTAGGGCTTGGAAGGGACCTCTGGAGATCATCTAGTCCAACCCCCCTGCTAGAGCAGGATCATCTAGAGCGTGTTGCACATGATTGCTTCCAGGTGGGTTTTGAGATCTGGGAGATCCAGAGAAGGAGACTCCGCAACCTCTGTCGGCAGCCTGTTCCAGTGCTTGGTCACCCTCAAAGCAAAGAAGGAGAGAAGTTTTTCCTCACGTTGAGATGGAACTTTCTGCGTTCCAGTTTGTACCCATTCCCCCTTGTCATGTCACTGGGCACCATTGAGAAGAGTCTGGCCCCATCCTCTTGACATCCAGCCTTTAGATATTTATAAGCATTGATGAGATCCCCTCTCAGCCTTTTCCAGGCTAAACAGCCTCAGCTCTCTCAGCCTTTCCTCATATAAGAGATGCTCCAGTCCCCTCATCATTCTTGCATCCCTCCACTGGAATAATACCATAAAAAACTGGCTTCCTTACATCCAATTTAAATCTACCCTCTTTCAGTTTAAACCGGTTGTTCCTTGTCCTGTCACTAGAGGCCTTGGTAAAAAGTCTCTCTCCATCTTTCTTATATTGAAGTCCCCTTTATTTAGAGCGCTGCAACATAAACATGAATGTAAAGCAGGTTTTTCTGGTTGGTCTAACACCTAGACCAGTTCACAGTCAATAATAATTCCACATCATAGTTTTGCAGACATCTGGTTCCAGGCTTATGGTTGCAATTCTTACTATCCTCCATTGTCCTTCATTTCCACATAAAGTACAGAGGGTTTACACATCAGAAATTAATAGGTAAATCATGGCTGTGAAAGAGAAAATGTAAGTTAGATAAACATTTTAAAAGTCAGTTTTTAAGATTTATATCAAGTATGGTTGGTGCAGAATTCTCCACAATGGACAGAAGGTGGGTAGCTTAAAAAAAAAAAAATACCCAGGAGAAAACATGAGAAAGAAAGAACAAAAAGGACCAGAACATAACAGAAACATATCTGTAGGCTGCAAGACACATCAACTACCTGCATTAAATACAGAGCACAGAAAGTCTCATACTTCGTTTTAAGCTGATAGAATTTATGGCTGATTGTGGTCGGTTGACCCTGGCTGGAGGCCAGGTGCCCACCAGAGCCGCTCTCTCACTCCCCTCATTCACTAAACAGGGGAGAAAAGGCATAACGAAATGCTTGTAGGTCGAGATAAGGACAGGGAGAGATCACTCACTAGTTGTTGTCACGAGCAAAACAGACCAAACTTAGAGAGGGAATTCATCTAATTTATTACTAGGCAAAACAGAGTAGAGGAATGAGAAAATAAAATCAACTCTTAAAACACCTCCCCCCACCCCTCCCATCTTCCCGGGCTCAACTTCACTCCCGGCTTCAACCTTCCCCCCCATGAGCAGCACAGGGGGGCAGGGAATGGGCGGTATGGTCAGTTCATCTCACAGTGTTTCTGCCGCTTCTTCATCCTCAGGGGGAGGACTCCTCTCATTGTTCCCCTGCTCCAGCATGGAGTCCCTCTCACGGGGTGCAGACCTTCAGGAGCAAACTGCTCCAGCGTGGGGTCCCCCACAGGGTCACAAGTCCTGCCAGCAAACCTGCCCTGGCGTGGGCTCCCCTCTTCACGGGTCCACCGGTCCTGCCAGGAACTTGCTCCAGCGTGGGCTTCCCATGGGCCACAGCCTCCTTCAGGTGCCTCCACCTGCTCCAGCATGGGGTCCTCCACGGGCTGCAGGTGGAATCTCTACACCCCCTCATCCTTCCTCCATGGGCTGCAGGGGGACAGCCTGCCTCACCATGGTCTTCACCACGGGCTGCAGGGGGATCTCCGCTCCAGCGCCTGGAGCTCCTCCTCCCCCTCCTTCTGCACTGACCTTGGTGTCTGCAGAGTTTCTTACATCTTCTCACTCCTCTCTCCGGCTGCAAAAGCTCTAAGTGTTTTTCTTCTTCTTAAATATGTTATCACAGAGGCGCTGATTGGCTTGGCCTTGGCCAGCAGCGGGTCCGTCTTGGAGCCGGCTGGCATTGGCTCTATCAGACACAGGGGGAGCTTCTAGCAGCTTCTCACAGAAGCCACCCCTGTAGCCCCCCCGCTACCAAAACCTTGCCACACAAACCCAACACACTGATTAACTTAATTCCCAAGGAAAATGTTTATAGAAGTACTCATCAAAGTGAATATCAAGAAGTCCATTGGCCCTATTTGTTCTACTCTAATAGGGCAATCTTAGTCATAATATCCAAGAAACTACCAACTTAGAATCTAGTTTTTTCACCTCATATTAACTTGGAAAGACTAAGAGAAACAAGCTTTGTGTATTATTAGAAAAGTAATACTAAATGATATAGAACAGCAATTACTAGAAGAGTATTACTGGAAGAGAACTTATTAATAAACATACCAATCTGGATGTATTATCAAAAGAACTCCATATATATGTATTTGTATATGTTTATATATTCATATCAGGTTATATATACATAATACATTAATATCCAATTTTCTAATTTAGAACTGTTCTAATTTACTCTTTGCTAAAACGGAAAAAAAGTTACATTCCTTATCAACGCTAAATTTCACATAGTGATTTTAGGTTTTCTAAGGTGCTGACCTCCAAAAGAAGTGTTTCATATCAATTAATAACAACACTAACAATAGAAATATAATATTTCAAAGTGTGCATATAAAAACTAATTATTTAATGTAAAACTTTTAACATTGGAAACAGAAGAGATTAACATCTAGTGCAGCTATCTTGAATCCAGATGGGCACCTAATCAGTAAGCCTAGTATTATTTTTAGTAATCCTGAACATATTGAAGATTACTTGCCCGATTATGTAAAAAATATAAAAGCAGAAACAATTCAAATCTGTTAAAATATTTTCTCTGGGATTACACCAGTTTAGCAGAAGACAAATTAGTTCATTTGTCTGTTCTCTCCCTAAATCATACCAGTCTTCCTATCTCTTTCAGTCTTTTGCATGCTTTATCAATTCTAAGTAATTTCCACCTGAATTTGGCATTCATTGTGTATACTTTGCATACTATGTATAGTTTGAGAGCTGTGATCCTGAAGGTACTGAGGCCAATAGGCGTAACTGTCGTGCCACTGAGGACACGAGCGGCACTGGGGACACAAGCAGCACCGACATGGGCAGGTCTCCGATGTGCAAGGGGCAGTGCGTGTCTTAGGACGTGTCTCAGCCGCACCGCTTCACAATCTGGGACCACCTGCAGCCCCCTTGCTACTATATATGATACAGCTGAAATGTGTACCCTCATTGTAGCTTTGCTGGTGGTATCTGCAACAGAAGTTCAGGGTAGATTCCCTGTACAGTATTTTCAGGACCCCTTCTTACACGCACTAATTCTTTACTCAGCCAAGGCAGTAAAAATAACCTGGTGCTAGTTTTGACTGTTTAACCAAACAGCACAACTAGTGGCAGTGCTCTTCTTCAGATGTTGTGAATATGGTTGAGTGATCTTCGTGTCTTGACAGACAATTACAAAAGAGTAAAGCTGAACATTGCTTCTGACAGACTTCTTTCTTGGAATTTTTTAAAAGTTTTATGGAGTTGGAATAAGCAGTGTTACATACACTAGAACTAAGGACAAGGTTCTTGAAAATGGCTGTATTTGGGACTTGAAACATTAAGTAATATTTTAGGGGTATTTTTTCCATCTGCATTTAGTTGTTGTTCTCACTTTAGTGGTTTTATCTGTTTATGTTCATGCTGAACCAGATTTATGTGAATAAATTTTGAAGAAACAAGTCTTGGAATAACAATTCTCACTGAAAATTTAGATTTAAAATAGATAATAAAGAGTTCAGACTGTTTCATTTATCCAAGATAACATTTTTTTCTTTAAAATATATTAGCAATCTACACTCTGTTTTGGAAGATACAAATGAAGTCAGTTTGTAGGTTCTAACTACTAAAAAATATTGAACATAAGAGAAAAAAATCAATCAAAAATAATTAATTTAAATATTTCTCATTTTAAACATTATATGAACTAATATTTTGAACACTGCTGATACAGAATGTTCATTCTGTTTTACAAATTTGTGGACTTTATTAGCACAACATTGAAGCTACGTAGTTCATATTCTTTGGTATGTAGCTACTGCTTTTTATTTGACTTAATGACCAAACATTTCCAATTGGCAGAGGCAAGATTATCTGTGCCTTAAAATACTTGAATTTTGTTTTCTATGTTATCTTTGTGGTACTAGTTTCTCATAAGCAGTTTAAGAATCTACTGCGTTTAATTCACTCTCTTTGAGAAGCAGATTTTTCAAATATTTAAGAGAACAGGCTACCAACACAAGTCAGCTATAAAATATACCAGTCATGCTTATTCTTGTAGAAAAACTTGAAAGGGACTTTGCATATGTCAAAATTGTCAGAAAATAGCTAAAGATCCTGTAGAAGAATGATGACCTAGAGCTGCTATTTGCAATTCCTCTTCACTATATCATATTTTTCAGCAGCTTATTTTTTTTTTCATACAAGAAGAAATAAAACAATTTCCTGCATTTTTGAATGTATGGCCCACCTACTGCCTTTTCTTAACAGGGAAATGACAGAGGAGCTTTGAAAATCATGTGAAAGGTATTCAAAATTAACTGCCAAGTCCTTATAAACAGAAATTATAAATAAAGCTTTATAAGAAACTCTGCAAACTCACATCTGCATAGTCAACTTGTAAATAAAGTTACTTGTATATTAAATTTTAGCCAGAAGAAATTATGAATAGCCAAGATATCAAAACCCAAAGAAATAGTCTATAAAGGAAATTCAGGAAGAATTGCAACTATAAAAGCACTAATGGTATGGCTGAAATAAATTAATTAAAAATAATATATCTGTTGTTTCTCAAGATATGTTATGAAGCTATTAATATTTTCATTTTCCACATCCCTCCATTTTTGACTCATCACAATTTAAATGTCTGAGCTAAATATTTTTGTACATAAAATTTCTGCAAAGATTGAGTAGACTGACAAGTGTTAAGTAATAGCAATAATCATTTCAGAGATGCAGGGTAGACATTGTGTTCGATAGCAAGATATCAAAACTACAATCTACAGAATAGACCCAATTCATCTTCTTACACTAACTAAACCCCATTGTTACTTCATTCCTTTCAGTGCAATGATGAATGCATCTCCTTTCTAACACAAGCATCTAAATAATGATACAGACCTATAAACAAGATACTATGAGGAAAGCTAGACTAAACCTTTGAGACGTCCTCTACTTCATATTGATGTCTGTCTGATAGCTAATACATAACAGAGAACAGTTTAGTCCTAAATTGAAGTTGCTAGTGTGAGCTTACAAGTAATAATGATCATATCTGATGTATGTATACATTACACATATGCATAAATATGTGTGTTTGTGCATTGACTCAGCTAAGAAGACATGCCCATATCACCATGTACTTCTAATTTAACATGGATTTTCTTAAGTGTTCTAAGATATTGTGCAATGCAAGTATGACTGTACAGAAATAAGAACAAATTTACATCTAGGACACTGAACTGATATTTGGTAATAAAGACTCACAATCTAATCTGACTTGCTCAAGTCATGCAACAAGGCAGCTGGTACTTTTCTTTCTTTTGTTTACCCATAAAACGTTTTCATCTATGGTTCATTTCTTTTATACTCACAAGCTAGGTTAAATTAATTAATTTAAATGCCATTTTTACAGGCTTTGTTCTCATTGTTCTGTTGGGGTTTTTTTGTCTTTTTGTTTTTGTTTTTTTTTAATTTATGATGATTATCCTTTTGGTTTTTGATGAGACATTTTTCTATCTCTTTGATCTTTCAAAAATCCATTTTATTAATATCAAATTCAATATCTAAGATGACAGATTTAAATAATAGATAGATTTAAATGATAAAAAAATAGTTTACATGTTAGAACTTATTTCAGTGACCATGCAAAAATATTTCATTAAAAGCATTTTGTAAAAACATATACATGTCTTCATACAGTCCGTAAATGCTATCAAATATTTATACATATTCTGTCTAATAAATGTAGCACTATACTATATATATTTATATATATGTGTCTCTGTGTGTGTATATATATATCTATGTATTGTAGTTGTTACCAGCCCAAGAAAGGAATAGTAATCCATAGGGGAAGAAAAAGAAAACAAAACAAAAACCCAAAAAAACCCACTCAAAATAAACAGACAAATAAAAGTGTCAGGAATGCTTTCCACATGCTAGGTACATTAAATTCTTAGCTTCTGAAAGCAGGGTTACTTCCAAAATGCTAGAAAATGTGAAATGAAAAACAGGCCTGCATGGATGAACAAGGAGCTCCTGGGCAAAGTCAAACAAAAAAAGGAAGCCTACAGAAGGTGGCAGCAAGGGCGGGTAGCCTGGCAAGAATACAGAGAAACTGTCCGAGCAGCCAGGGAGCAGGTTAGGAAAGCCAAAGCCCTGATAGAATTAAATTTGTCCAGGGACATCAAGGGTAACAAGAAAAGTTGCTACAGGTATGTCAGTGATAAAAGGAAGACTAGGGAAGATATGGGCCCCCTCCAGAATGATACGGGAGACCAGATTACCCCGGCTGTGGAGACAGCTGAGGTACTCAATGACTTCTTTGCCTCAGTCTTCACCAGCAAGGGCTCTCACCACACCACCCAAGTCACAGAAGACAAAGGCAGGGACTGGGAGAATAAAGAACCGCCCACTGTAGGAGAAGATCAGGTTCGAGAATATCTAAGGAACCTGAAGGTGCGCAAGTCCATGGGACCTGATGAGATGCATCCATGTGTCCTGAGGAAACTGGCAAATGAAGTGGCTAAGCCATTCTCCATCATCTCTGAGAAGCCGTGGCAGTCAGTGAAGTTCCCACTGACTGGAAAAGGGGAACATAACCCCCATTTTTAAGAAGGGAAAAAAGGAAGACCCAGGGAACTATAGGCCAGTCCGTCTCATCTCTGTGCCCAGCAAGATCAAGGAGCAGACCCTCCTGGAGACTATGCTCAGGCACATGGAAAATAAGGAGGTGATTGGTGACAGCCAACATGGCTTCATCATATATAATATGCAGACAATATTCAACAGTGTTGATCCCAGTATGTACCCCTGTGAGATGCCACTTGTTACTGATCTCTACTTGGACACTGAACTGTGGATTGGAACTCTTTGGATGTTGCCATCCAGCCAGTTCCTAATCCAATGAATAGTACACCTATCAAATCCATCTCTCCAATTTAGCAACAAGGATATTGTGTGGGACTGCGTCAAATGCCTTACAGAAGTCAAGCTAGATGATATCAGTTGCTCTTCCCTTATCCACCAATGCAGTCACTCCATGGTGGAAGGCCTCAAGATCAGTCAGGCCTATCATTTTAGGGTAATAAACGGTGAGTTCTTCTGCAGCAATTGGTCATCTTGGTTAAAAGAACGTTGTGTAAACATCCTTCACCTACACTTTTCTACTCAGTGGAGTAAAAGTTCACTCCATACGTCCTCAGGATCATTCACCAAAGTGGGTCTGTAAAGTATGTGTTCATAGACACATCATGGCTGGAAAGACTGCTGTTCAGTTGGATAATTAGATAATATGTAGAGATTTCATTTATTGTGGCAGGTGCTACTGGCATTGCTCTGCCTTTTTTCCTGTGTATTGAGTGATAGAGCTATATGCCTATTTCCAGTCTCTTCACTGAGAAATAGTGCTACATAGCTTACCCACAGTTCTGCAAGAGTAACCCTGTATCTCATCCTTGATCTGCCTGCTATTGTAAACTGAGTCATGTAACCGTATAGATTTTTGTAATGCATCCATTCCATGATATATTTTGTTATGCACTCTATCATACTGTAGCCAACTGATGCAATACATTTACAGCATGGAAACATAAGTAAATAGTTATGCAAGTTTTCAGTATTCATCAAGATGGAACTAGATGGTATTTATTCAGTTCCATCAGATTGTGTTGATGATGTTTCAGGCAAACTTATCTTTTATTTCCAAAGCTACTTGAAAACTGACTCAATTTCAATCATTCCCTTAGACATTATTTAAGAGAACAGATAGAGAAAAGGGACAGAGAAGAAAAAATAATGAAATGCATGCTGAAAATAAAGAAAGAATCTAGTATTATTTCTGTCATTTTAAATCTCACTAATTTCTGTGTGGTTCCAATGTCTTCCGTTACTATTTTTTTAAAAATATATTTACCAACATGTATATGCTCCTTTACCCCTTTTATAGCACCCTGTCAACAAATTATCAAAACTTCTATGACAAAACATGGCTATGAGCAAGGTGACATTGTCATAGTTTCTTTTGGACAAAAATCTCAGACATCATTTATTCTCAAAGGTATATTTACCATTTTACATAAAATATTAAACTTTCACAGCACCTGGTGATAATACTGTAACACAACCTGACTGCATAATTTACATCAGTTAACTGTACTGAATTTCACCATATATTTTCTCCTTTATTCTTATAATACTTCCTTCTCTCATCTTTCATCTTGAAATTGGTGACTTGGGTTTTATGGTATCTGGGAAAGGCATTCATCTTTATTTTCTTTCTTCCCACCCTTTTCTTTCTCACCTTAATTTCTTTACCTTCCAACTTTTACCTCCCACTTTTCTGTTCATGTTGTGTGTGTCATTTATCAATTGCAAGATAATAACAAATGTATGATTGTGTTAGTATAGAGATTTGTGTCCCTGACTTGCTATTGCACAGGTTTATGTTTCCAGTTCTAGCACAAAATAATGTTTCTGAAGATTTATATAGCTTATGCACCACAAGAGAAGTCTGAATTGGCTGGCTGGTGATGTCGAGCTCAATTACTGATATCCTTTCACATAGATTGCTCTTCATAGATATTATACATGTCTAATGATGTCTACACTGTCATGAATAATATGCTTAATCTCAATTTAAAGGATGCTTGACCTCAACTTTGCCCTAATTATATTACATTACATTTTATTCGTTTATATAGCACTTTTAATACCAAGCACAGAGAGAGTGTTTAATTTTCAGAGGCTGTCCTTCCAGCATCAAGCTACATTACTTCCTACCTTGCTGATGGTTAGGAACTGCTTGATTAGTCATACTTTGTAACTGAGCTATGATCTTTTGTCTTCAATTATTAAATATGCTATCATGAATCTTCTTCTAGGACCGCAGATATAAATGACTTTCATAAACATCTATATGGAAATAAATGAATACTTACGTGTAAATATAAATAAAGTTATATGGTGAAATTCTGTTAACAACAAGTGGTTGCGTATATGGACAGGCTTGGAAGTAGGCTGGGGTTTGATATAGAAAGAAATAAGGGAACAAATACCATAACCTCTGACTGTGAAAGACTCTTTACTTGTGTACTGTGTTTCATTTTTTCCTGAGTAGTTAGTCAGACTCCAAGCTAGTTTGGACAGGGACATATTTTTTACTCTCCATTTCTACACTGATTAGCATGATGGCACTTCCTGGTGGCACTCTACTCCCAGTAAATGGTAAAGGCAACAATAGATTCCTAAACATTTCCTCATTCTCTCAAACACAAATTATCATCATGAAGTCGATTACTTCTCAAAAAAAGAAAGCACCACAGTATAAATAATTTATTTCCCTCATACTAGAAATAGTTTCACACATCCGTTTCATAACCAAAAATAAAGATTATAGAAAATAAGAAAAGGTTGTGTGATTGGACAGCATGAGGTGTCTGAAAAATTGGCTGATTTACTCTGTAAAGATCCTGACAGCTTCATCATAGTTTTGGAGTTATGTCCTCAGAAGTGGGGCTAGGAGTCCAAATGCAAGTATCTGGCAAGAAATTATATGTGAAGTAAGCAGGACAACAAAGAGAGAGAAATATGGGAAGAAAAAAAAAAGGAAAAGTTAAATAAAATTATAACTTTAAGAGAAAAAGTGATGGAAGTTATGAGTCAGACCTGTACAACTTGGAAACAGTCATAGGAAAGAGGACAGGATTGTAATATTCCCTTCATAATATAGCAGTATTTGCTCTTTTGAGAAGAAATTCATAATCTTTCAGTAAAGAATATAAAAGACCGGAAAATATTGAGACAGAAGAGAAAGGAATGGAAAAAATAGTATCAAAGAGGAAATAATTTGGAATTTAATATAAAAGCAAAGTTAATAATCCAAGGATATATTAAAATTTACTGTTAGATTTTAATTTGCTTATATTCCTGCAATGCTTAACTACATATATAGACACAGGAAGAGAACTCGGGCATGAGGTCCAAAAAGAAACCATGACATGGTACAACCAGGTCTCTGGCAGATGTTGAACGACTGGTCTCCTGGATAAAACCACCGGGAAGGGAATTTGATGCTGTCTATTTTAAGACAGAATTTGAGGTTACATTTACAGCTATTTTTGCCTTTCCTTTCCATATTATTGACATTTTTTCTTATATTTAGAAGAAACTTCATTGGCTATGGGACAATAGCACTTCCCATTCAGTTTACCTCTTAAATAAATTTGGATTAGGAAGACATTTCCTGCAAAAATAGTCTTTACTAATAGTTCTATATAATGTCAATGGAACTAGGCCATATTTTAATGTATAGTTTTATAGATCTTGTAGTACAGAAGGAGAAGTATAAGCTGTAAATTTGCTGACTTCAGAACAATTAAAATTTATGGAAAAATAAATTCTTTCATACTTACGTAATAATAACCTTACTGAATCATACAAAAAAACTAGCATGAAAAAATGGAAAAAAAAAACTTGTACAAAAATTTTAACTTATTGTAAGAGCTAGGCAACCATATATCACAAAAAAGGGAACAAGACTACTTTGCAAAACTAGTAAAAATGAGCTTCTCTTTTGGAGTTGAGCAGTCCAATATTAATTATTTTTTAAATGAATTTATGTCATTTTTCTCTAACTGTCTCTTGATAACTCTAGATAAGATCTTCTCAACTAATTACTCCTGACTAATTTTCATGAAATCCTCAAGTAAAATCTCACTCAGTGACTCAGTATCCTACACAGAGCATTTTTCTTTCCTGAAAGCTATTGTAAAAAATAATCACAGAACTTTCCTTCCTTGAGCTGTCAGGGAAATGTTCATGGTAACTGAAATCCTATTTTGACTAAAATAATAGTACTTCTTATCATAATTTGTACATGAAGCTTACAGTAGAATTTATATATAGATCAATATTTTATCTTTACAATTTTAAAGACGGTAAACAGAGTTGGAGAAACTGAAAACTGAGTCATAGTACAATGTAATCAGACACACTAACCAAAGAGTCAAAATTAGAATGGGGATTAAAATACAGTAAAACCTTGTTTCCCACACAAAAATATCGTGTGGGCTAATATATACAATTTTCTCCACTCTGTTTATATGGATAGTATAATGTGCATGTTATTATTTGCATAACTGACATATTGCAAATTTAGTTTTATTTAAATATTCTCAAACACACTGACAATTTACAGAATCAGCAAGTCCCAGTTCTATTACAACAGATACACTCTATGATCTTTCTATGTTCAGATAAATCTTGAATCCAATGTAAGAAGAATTCCCTATTGTCTTTCTTAGAAACATTGTTCGTTCATTTCTGAATAGAGTCCATTCTGTACAGTTATGTGTGAGGCTTTCTGAAATGTTTCTTTGTACAATATAGTTCATTGACTGGGTAGTCTTATACACAAAAAAAGTGACTTAATTCTGAAAGCAATCTGGATCTCTTGATTATTAGACTATTCTAACATTATGATCTTTCATTAGATCCAAATAAAATCCTTGAAGATTTGAATTCACAGGGTCTTGTAATGACCATGATGGCTACTAACTTTTAGTTACCTTAAAACTTATTTTAATTCCCACTGTCGTTGTTATTTTGTGTCTAGGACTAGTAAGAAACCCAAAAATAAGATTAACAAAAACCAGAATGCTAAATAAGAAGCCACTGACACCAGTAGCTCCAGCTTCAATATTTAGATATATAAGGAGGTAGTTACACATCTCATTCCTCAGCACTTCAATATGACTTAAGCACCCCCATTTCATCTAGTCGTTAGCCATTTCTTACCTTCATATTTCCTCTGTGGTACCTTTGTGCTACACCCACATGAGAGTGTGAACAGCTTCACAAAATGAACTGGGACAAGGAGCTGACTTGAAAAATAACACAGCAAAACACAATTAGCCTCCATAGAATTTTCCCCACTTTTTAGTTTGTGCAATTTATAGTCAGTTCCATGCTATAAAGCCTGAGAAATCCCAAAATACCATATAGTGTGGGCATTAAAGAAGGTTTATGTGTAACATGAGCCCATGTTTCCTCAGAAAAATAAAGGATTTGTGTTTATATCCTCCATGTTCCAGCTAAATACTCTTTTGTTTCATAGAGCAGGTGATGATAGGTATGAATTCCTCTCAGAAGCTTCTTTCTAAATTGTTTTTCTCTATCTATTTGTTTTGTTTTGTTTTGTTTACTAAAACCCTGACTCTTAAAAGGAGGTTCTCTACCTCTGGAGAAAAGAGTTTAGGCCAACCCAAGAAAACCCTCTCTTTTCCTCTTGACATAATAGCAACAACAACAACAGCAGCAGCAGCATTCTCAATCTGTTTAGCTCTCCCAAAAGAAAACAGGTTTCTTCTGTTTTTTTGGGTTTGGTAATTGCTATGTATAATATGTAGTCATATCAGAGCAATTTGATTGTCGTAGTCTGGCCACCCAGAATTGCCCTTTGTGATAAATGTAAAGATGTGCTGTACTTATTTCAGCAGTAATCTTTATTATTTAATGATTCTGAGTATTTTAGGGTGTAACAGGGAAAAAGATTGATTGCTGAAAATCTATATTCCTGTTACAAGACCACAGTGAAAACTAAAACTTCTTACATTCAAATGTTTATTCTGCTGAAGTGGTGTCTGTAAAAAGAAAACGAGCTTTTATCCCCGCATTATTTTAAATAGTTTTATCTCCATAGTAAGATAAGCCAGTAGAATCAGCTATAAATAAACTGTTTTGTCTTTAAGTGAATGAAAATAGCAACTAGGCAAAAAAGTAAACAGGAATTAAAACAAAAAGCTCAACCAGACCACTAATTCATTCCTCAAGGACACATCCACCCCTGCTTCATATCAGGTTCACCTGCGCCTTTTTCTTACCAGTGTCACACATGAGATCAGTCTGAAGAGTCACATATCCCATGTCTGAGGTTGCTGGATTGGGTAGTCTGATGGAGGCGAGGCTGCTGTGGGCCCTCGTTCCCAGAGTCCGGCTGGGAGCAAGGCTGAGCACGTGCTCCCCAATAGGAACACACACACCCCACACCCCCCCTCCACACACACACACCCCCACCCAAAGATGTGGACAGACTGGGGAGTGTCCAAAGGAGGGCCACAAAGATGCTCAAAGGGCTAGAGACCCTGTCCTGTGAGGAGCAACTGAAGGTGTTACGTCTTTTCTCTGTGGAGAAGAGAAGGCTCAGGAGGCCCTCGTAACACTATTACAAAGAGGAGTCTCTCTCTTCACAAGATGCCACATGGAGAAGACTGGGGCAATGGGTACAAGTTGCACCAGGAGAGGTTTAATCTTGATGTAAGGAAGAAATTTTTTTTATGGTGAGAACAATGAATGACAGGAACAACCTCCCCAGGGACATGGTAGACTCACCATTGCTGGAACTTTTCAAGACACAATTGGACAGGGTGGTAGATAATGTCATCTAGGCTCCCTTTCCTATGAAAGGTTGGACCAGATAGTCTTTCAAGGTCCCTTCCAACCTGGGCTGTTCTACAATTCTATGATGTTGAATTCATTGATAAATCTTTGATTTCTGCTAAAATACTTTGGTATATTAAAATTGTAAGTTTATATTTATAAGGACTGATTTTTTTTAAAAATTTATATGAAGAGAAACCCGTTTGAGATCATCCAAAATCAAAATTGTACTATGATTTTTAATGAAGGCATATTATAAATAGTCTTCAGAAAAAAAAGAAAAAAATCAGCTATGTTTTGGTAAAACAAATATTCCATCTTAGTACAATTATACGGCACACAGATTATGAGGCATATTAATTTTTCACATAAACTACCAAAACCTTACTGTCTTATCCTTTAAAAAAGAAAAAAATATCTGCCCACATAATCCAGTGGTTAGCCTCTCTCACATATTCCTGCCTCTACTCTGGGACTCATCTGCTGATGATATGAATCAGCTCTAGTCTACATTTATGTCCTTCTATTTATTCACAGAAATTTATGTTTAAAACTTCAGGAACATCAGTTATGGAGCATAATGCATGCATTGCACACCCCATTACCTTAGCCATAAGGCATAATATTTGGGCAAGAAAAAATATTGGATTTTGATCCAATGTCTACAAGTTTAATTAAATATTTTTGGTAAGAACTTATTGAAAGTAGCAAGAATATTCAGAATATTTGAAGACTACATTTTATTATTGAAAGATAAAGGGTTTTTTGCATTATTCTCCACAATCCTTAATCTATTTTGTAAAAGTATTTTATTTAATTTCTATTTGCTAAAAATAACGCAATAAAAATTTTAATAAGTAAATTTCAGATAATATTCTCAAAAAATTCACTAAGAATGTCTTGAAAAGTAATAATAAAAAAATGTAAGAAACAAAAATATTTGCAATGTTAACATTTTTGTGTGAAAAGATATCTTGAAAAAATTATTCGTATTATATATTTGTTTTACATTATTTTTCATCATATCTGAATTTTAATTATATTTATTCATTAGCACATTATATTAGATTACATTTCAATCTTTTTTAAATTATCATTCTGATTTTAATTTACTCTCAGCAGAAAAAAAATTATGTATTAAAACTATTGTAGATTTCTGAAGAAAAAAGTTACTTAGAATATAGACATGTCTCATCTAACCAGTTGGAATGGTACTATATGTTGATATAAATGTGAAATAAATACCATATCAACTTCTTACTGAAATCACTGAGTGCACTGAGTGCACTCAAGATTCATGAAACATGTTTATGAAACAACTTTCCGAGAACTAACAAAAGCAACTTAACATTAATGTACTGCAAAAACATGGGAATCTTCCAGATCATCTTTCCGAGCCATCAAAGGCTTCATTTGTTGCTAATAAAAAATTGAGGCAAATGACAAATACATTTTCCCATCTTTATAAAGAACTTTCAGTGAAGTTAAAACTGAAACAGAACTGAGTGCTTGAAATCCTGATACACTTATTTTCCTCAGTGTTTTAGCCCAGTGGATTGTTAGGACATGAACAGATTAGGAAATACATTTAAAATGTGGGAAAAAAAATACAAAGCATTTGATAACCACAAGTATTTCTTATATGATAAACTGACTAGTTTAACCCTAGATCTTCAGGCACTGGAAAGAGCTGGGAACCTACAGAGACCAGCTTACTATAGCTACCCAAGTATGCCTCAGTTATACGGAATAGTATTTCATTAGTAGCTCAGTGTTCCCTGGCCGTGCCAGGGTCAGTTTGGGTTGCCCTTTGCCTGAAAATGTAAAACTGTATATCTGGGTATGCGGACTGTAACGGAGCCAGTACATCCCCTAAGGGAGTGTTAGGGATCCAGCATGGCCAGGCCCATTGGATAGTGCACTGGTCTACGTTGACGCAGCTTTAGATATCCATTTTAGGAAAACACGGTTACCTCCCCAGTGGCGTCTCTCTCCTTCCATCAGTCATAGGCATTTATGCAGATACATTCTTGAGATATTAGGAATCCTCTGCAATCGATTGTCCCAAGTTTCTGGGTCTGCAGACATCCGTCAATATTGTATCATACTGACGATATTCACCAAAAGATTAAGAGGCTCTGAGGAAAGAAATTAACATGTTTTACAATGCTAACAGCTATTGCATATGTATAATGTAATATATGACTATTCCGGATTAATATACAATATTGCAGAAAACTCGACTACCCAGCGAGAAGTAATAACAACAGATGCAGAGAATGAATTTAGTCACTGAATTGCAGAACATGGGAATTTTAATCCATCTTCAGCTGAAAGATCTCAAAAAACCTTAAGGACCTATTAACTATGGATTTAATACTTATGCCTACATAATATATTTTTCTAAGTAGGACATTTTTTTCTCTGTGTAAAGCATAACTTGCTACTGATGGAACACTGTGGCTTTACTCAACATATGAAATTTTAATGACAAAATCATGATTCACAAATTAGACATCTATGCAGATGTACATGATTTATGCATTGAATTATTTCTGTGTAACAAAGAAAGGACAAGCAGGTCCTTCTGACCCAAATTTGACTTTGATTTTGCTGTTTTAGCCATGACCTAATTTAGAGCTGTCTCAGGCATGTTTATAAAACACTCAGCATTTAGACCATATGGTGCAGTTAGAGGCACAGAGGATCATTTGAACCTTCCCTAGAATTAGACTTCAAACTCTTTGTAGTGTTAAAATTAAAACCTAACTTCTGAGTTTAGTAAATACTATATAACATACATGTAATCCTAAAAGCTCTGCACAATGCAATCCAGCATTAAAGCTTCAAATTCTCTGTAAAAAAGTGCATCTCTGATCTCTATAAATAGCCTTGTTCATGGAAACAGGAGAGTACTGCTTCTTAATTTATGTCTGAGTAATTAACTATCCATATAACTAAATATCTACTTCTGCGTTTGACATAGGAATTGCCTGCAAGTAATGATACACACATTGTCTTAAGCAGAATTAGATGTATTTACACAAACTCCAGCGACATGATTCTGGATGCACTTAACTGCAAATAATCCCACTGATGCTAAAACTGTTAACTACGTAAACAAATAGACAAATAAAACCTGGAAGTAAAAAAATGACCACATATTATCACACAAATTTACATGCGCAAAGGAACAAAGAATCACAGACCTGGCAGGAATCGCAAGAGATTATCCAGTCTTTTCACCTGCCTCCAGCAGGACATTCTATTCTATTCTATTCTATTCTATTCTATTCTATTCTATTCTATTCTATTCTATTCTATTCTATATACACTATATAGATTTAGAACTTGTGACATGATTTTTAATCCACACTCAAAGGTCCAGTGAGAAGAATCCAACTCAGTCTTAAGTAGGATTTTTAGTGCTTTGTTGTACTTACTGATCCCTGCAAAACCCCATCGTTTTGGCAGTGAATTCAGAACTATGACACAGGAACAATTTCCTTGCCAGATTTGCTGGAATTCCACCCTTAAGCTTTTTCATTCAAACATTTTTTCGCAGCTTTCTTAGTACTATTATGAGGTACAATGTCAAAAGACTTTAAAAGTCAAGTTATATGACTCTACTACTTCTATTCTGTCTACAAGGCCTATTATCCTATTGCTAAAGTAAATTAGGCTGTTTTGAAGTGATTTGTTCTTGACAAATCTTTTTTAGCTATTACTTTCCTCTTTTTTTATTTCCAGGTGCTCCAGATTTGCCAGAATATTTGTTCCAGTTACTATTTAGAAATTAAAGTAAAGGTGACAGATACAGAATTCTGTGGCTCCTCCTCTCCCACATTTTTTAAAGTGTGGCACAACAATTGCCTTTTTGATCTTTGATCCATAAATTCTCAAAATAACTACTGTTTGTGCTCTGATTTCACTAGTCAGTTCTTTAACTATATAGAATGAAAAACATCAGTCTTACAACAAGAAAACACCTAACTTAGTAAGTAGCCTCTAGCCTATTCTTGATTTATTCAAGGCTGAAATCTTTTATCGTTGGTTTTAGCTATATTTACTTCTAGGAGGCAGCTGATATTTTAGTCAAGAATTATGCAAAAATATTACTAAGCATGTCAACCTTATTAGCTTCACCTGTCAATGGTTTCCTACTCTGATAATGGTGGACCCATTGTTAGTTAACCAACTTTTTCACTCTCTGTATACCTTTTGTGGTTTTTTGTGGTCAGTTAAAAGTCAACTCACTGATCCGTTACTATATGTTTGAAATATAATATATACATTATATATATATTATATTTCAGCAGACAGCGAATAGCAGTTTTCTGCTGCTGCCAGGAAGAGAGCTTAGAATTACCAGCTCACATGCAAGCGTCTCTATGGTGTATATCTGTAGTTATGAGGGGTTGCTCACAAAAAGACTGATTCATATGGTCTTCCAGGTTTACTCGTCCATGTGGACTCCTATAATGTTAACGATCCTGTTCCTTTTGCCCTTGAATCATTACCCAGAACCTTTCGGAGTTCTCCATTTACAGTTTCAGTGTCATAATTTGTTCTTTATGTTAGAAGGCTGAGCTAGTCCCTCCTCTGTTGCCTTTCTTTTCTAGCAAACTATACCCAATTATATTTGCATTCCAGTCAGGTCAATTATTTTAACCACTCTGTGACATTCCAGTTTAATAATGAAATATGTATTAATGATCTATACTAATTCTGAGTTGCACAGGATGGTACCAGTCCTTCAGAGGACTACAAAACATGGCTATCATGCCATGTCCAGAGTCAAACTATCCAGCTGCCTCAACATTTTTACCCTCAGATTACTTTTTGTAGGGGAATTTTGAAGAAATAAAACACCCCATACTGATGGTTTTTTTCAGCCAGAGTTCAACACCTGACAAAAAGAATCTGCTAATGGAAAATCATTGAACGATAATTCATGAATGACATTGTATCAAAGCCATAGTATTTGCATGATGTTATGAAGGTAAGAATCTGGAACACATACTTCTCCAACAAAATTTTAACATATTTAAATATAGCAGTTGTAATTTATTGTTCAATGGATCAGTTTCATCTCATTTGAGTTTTCCTATAAACTACTCAGAAAGTTTAATTTATTTGGCTTTGTTCTATGCAAATTAATATGCAAAACCATAAAAGATTTCTGAATGTCCTACTCTGAGCATTATTTTCTACTTCTCTGTCATTCCAGTTGTCTCTAAGGTGTGTGGAGTCAAACGATTACATGAAAGCCATCACTATCCTCTAATGGTTTCTGCTGTCTTTGTCTAGGCTGCCATTTATACTATTTCCCCACATAATTTCTGTAAGAAAAAAGATGCTCCTTCACCTTGCAATCACAACACACCATATTCTCCTTGCTATATTGCAAGGAAAAAACAAGATGGTTCACTTGGACTAGGACAGAGATAGACTTCAATGAAAATACCTCCCTGCTTTGCAGGTTTGACTATTTCTGTTTGGTTCCAGTATTGAAACCGTAGAATATTAGTTGTGTTATACTTTCTTCTCATTTGGTTTGACGTCTCTAACCCACAGATTGCCAGATCTTCTTTCTGAAGTATGAGTCTTATGACGTCTTGTGGTTGTTTGGTGTTTTGTTGGGGTTTTTTTCTTTAAAATCCAGCTTGGGGAAAAATATGATTATAGAATCTCAGTATGCATTTAAGTTACTAGTAAAATATTCTTGATGCACAGAACAAAATTGAGATAATGAAATCTAAACACTCATAAGAAGAGGCAAACATAAAAAGCTTCATCTCATGATCACTAAGTGAATCACAGAATCACAGAAAGGGAGGGGTTCAAAGGGACCTCTGGAGATCATCTAGTCCAACCCCCCCGCTAGAGCAAGATCATCTAGCGCAGGTTGCACAGGATCATGTCCAGGTGGGTTTTGAATATCTCCAGAGAAGGAGACTCCACAACCTCTCTGGGCAGCCTGTGCCAGTGCTCGGTCACCCTCAAAGTGAAGAAGTTTTTCCTCATGTTGAGATGGAACTTCTGGTGTTCCAGTTTGTGTCTGTTTCCCCTTGTCCTGTTGCTAGGCACCACTAAAAAGACTCTGGCCCCATCCTCTTCACACTTCCCCCTTAGATGGCCCCTTAGAATGCCACAACTCTTCTAGTTCTGAAATAGTCAAGTTTCACTTGAGGAGAAGGACTTGGGTGTGTTTGCGGATGAGAGGCTCAACATATTCTGGCAATGCATGCTTGCAGCCCAGAAAGCCAACCGTGTCCGGGGCTGCATCAAAAGAGGTGTGACCAGCAGGTCGAGGGAGGTGATCCTGCCCCTCTACTCTGCTCTTGTGAAACCCCACCTGGAGTACTGCATCCAGCTCTGGGGGCCCCAGTACAGGAGAGACATGGAGCTGTTGGAGCGAGTCCAGAGGAGGGCCACGAAGCTGATTGGAGGGCTGGAGCACCTCTCCTATGAGGACAGGCTGAGAGAGTTGGGGTTGTTCAACCTGCAGAAGACAAGAATCCAGGAAGACCTTCTAGCAGCATTCCAGTACCTGAAGGGGGCCTACAAGAAATCTGGAGAGGGACTGTTTACAAGGGCATGTAGTGATAGGACAAGGAGTAATGGCTTTAAACTAAAAGAGCATAGATTTAGATTAGATATAAGGAAAAAATTATTCACTATGAGGGTGGGGAGGCACTGGAACAGGTTGCCCAGAGAAGCTGTGGATGCCCCATCCCTGGAAGTGTTCAAGGCCAGGTTGGATGGGGCTTTGGCACCAGGTCTAGTGGAGGGTGTCCCTGCCTGCAGCAGGGGGGCTGGAACTAGATGATCTTTGAGGTCCTTTCCAACCCAAACCATTCTATGATTCTATGATCTATGATTCACAATACTCCAATCTGTTGTGTCTAAATCATATTCCCACAAAATGTGTACAAAATAAAAACCAAACAGTGCTCAGGAAGCATGACAGTCTTATTTAAAAAAAAAAAAAAAATCAAAAAGCAACACCCCCCCTTCCACAATAAACAAAGAAACAAACCAAACCTCAAAAAATGCAAAAGGTATTTACAAAATTATTTCCATGCAGTATGCTCTATTAAATTTTATCTGAATAAAGCAAATACAAGCAAAGGGTAAAAACATTTTCTCAAGAAGAATGTGGTTTTGGACAAGTAATCTGGGTCTTCATAAATTAATTGTTTCTACAAACACCACACACAAGTGGAGCTAAGGTTCCATGGCTTCTTTGGTGAGTGATCTCTGCTGTGAAGAGACTCTTTCATCTCAGAGTGATTCTTCCAGCATGTAAATCCTTTGCCAACATGCATGAGCACTGCACAATAACCCCTACTGGTCCTATCTGAATAATCTTTTTGAAGTAAAGATTGTGATTGCAACCAGAAATTAAGATCCTCAGCTTCCTAAATTATATTGCTTTGTAACAATTTTGTCAGCTGTCACTGGCAGCAGGAAAAGTATGGTTTAAGTATCAGCTTCCTCTTAAAATTGGCTAATCATCTTCACCAGCTCCAGACACAAACCAGAGTGTGTTTTAAAACTAAGATAACCCTAAGGAAACAGGGGGAAAAAGGAAGGAAGGAATAAAAGAATATAAAATTAATAAAAAACCCCCACACCCAATCCCCACCCCAGTAACAACATTAACTCAACTGTATATTGATAGGAATAGTAAGCAAGTGCTCTACAGCATCTTGGTGGGGTTTTTACCTTGAATTCTCCACTGATACTATAAATGTTTTCTAAATAAGTATCCCTTCCACTTCTTATTCTTCCCTACCATTTGCCCTCTGATACTTGTCATTCATGATTAGTGAATGGTTACTGATTGGTTAGTGTCATAAAATGGTTGTCAGTGGTTAGTTGTCATAGAAATAAGGAATACATCTATGCAAACTTATCCCTAGGCTCTACAGAAACTGAAGCCAGGAAAAAAAAAAAAAAAAGAAGAAGAAGAAAAAAGAAAAAAACCCCAGAAACCTTATTTTATTACTTCTTACAAAACCAATATGTTTCATGATTTTTGAATGTCTGCACAAAATCTTACTAGTTTTATTCCTAAAGCTGCTTGGAAAAATAGAATTTTTAAAATTTATTTGTATCTATTTCTGCCACTTGTGACTTTGGTGAAAAGCTTCTATAATACCTAATTTGGATAATGGAAGCAAAATATCGATTCCTTTGTTCCACTGGAAAAACAAACAAACAAACAAATGAACTCCCTGAGAAAAGTCTTGCTACAAATTAGTCTGTGGTCCCAAGAAAGCAAGAGTTCGATATTCCTCCCAGTAGCCCATATACTTGCTTTCATATGCATTCAAGTAGCAAAGGATGCATGACTGAAATTTTGGTTTTAATGAATTCATTATCCATGGTACATTAAGTACCAAATTTCTCTTTATTCAAATTACACAGATAATTTTATATGTTCTATACCTAAACCTTATGAATTCTAACTGGCATAAATAACGCTTGCACTGACACAAATGAGTGCTAACCATAGGTCTTGTCCTTTTCCAGTCAACCCAAATTTGCACAAAGAGTTTCTTCCCCTTACAATCATACTAGAGTTACATAAATGAAATAATAGACTAAAGTTAAATGAAATAACTGTGGTGACACATCTGGAAAGTAATTGGATATAGAGTTCCAAATTCTGTGAAATAACAGAAAAGGGGTTTTGTTTTGTTTTGTTTTGTTTTATCCTGAACCTCCTTTAAAATGTAACTTCCAAAAGCATTTGCAGGCACAGCTTTTCCTTTTGAAATGATCTGTTGCTAACAACTCCCAATGAAAATCTTCATTGTATACGTTGCTTCAGTCAGTGTCAGATACATGAATATATACATTTCTCTCTTGGGTATTGTGTTTGGCATACTGTGTTGGAATTCTTTAGGGAGATAAATGGTCATGACTCACTTCCAAATATCTTTTAACAAACTGTTTGAGTCATCTGTTAGTAATGTAAACCTAATAGGGCTCAAGAGACCACTGCTGAAAAGTTCCTCAAATTTCAACCTAAATTGATCATTAGACACATGTTTAGTATGTTTATACAAGAAACTTATACAAGAAGCTTGATGCAAGGACCTAACACAAGAATGTTTCAACTTTTGCAGCAGATTATTTTTTTCTCATGAAAGCTGAGATTTTTCACAGTATTTGATAACATTTTTGTATTATTTCAACATCTCCTGAATAGAAATGTGTCACGTGAGCCAAAGCAGCTAAGCATCTTGATGCACTGCAAATGTCACTGCTTATGAAATTCTTTTGATAAATCTACTCTTCTCTGGTATATAGAACAGGTCTCTATATACAGAAAGCAAAGAGCATAAAAAGATTTAATTTACACTGCAAAATTACCTGACATTCTCATGCTTAAAATTTCCAATTCACCCTGGTAGCTGAGAATGAAGGAAATAATGATGGGCAGAGATTACCAAAAAGGCCCTTTCTTTTTTTTTTTTTTTTTTTTTTTTCTTCCTTAGGAAAATGTGGTAGGTGCAATGGTATTACATTTCCAGTGGGAGAGCAGGAAAAACTGAACCAGATGAAAAAGTAGCATTTCTCTTCTTGGAGAGCAATAAAACAAGGGTTCTGAGTAGAATGAACATGGACAGAGTGATAGCAGTGGAAGATGCTATAAATACCTTTTTCTCCCCTCCCTCATTCTTATTGCAAATTTATTGATAATTGTCTTTGCACATAACAAAGCTCAGAAACATCTGTGTGTGTATATATATGTATATAATATATAGTATAGCACTATAATATAGCACTATAGTACAATACGTGCATAGCAATTTTGTAACTGTGATGTTGATATCTATTTAATTTATAACCATGTATCGGTATGTGTTACAACTTAGTTGTTTTCCAGATGTAACAGTGTTGCACGTATCTTGCCAAAACAAATCCTTATTCCCTGAAGACTTAGAGGTAGTAACAGACACTGATTTTAAAAGAAAAACACATCATCTGTGGCTACAGTGTCAGATATTCAGTTACTGGAGACACAGTGGAAAAGAATTTTGCATTACTTGTTTACCGATAGTCCTAAGCAGTGAGGTAAGCATCCTCAGAGAAGAAACAAGAGGGTTCTGTTTCTTTGGTATAAAACCACGCTTGTTCTTGTGGGACTAGAGGATAGCTTCTGAAGCAAAACGTCTAACCTCTTGAAATTACCTATATTTGAAAACTTGCTACTTCAAATCATAAATGTCTACTCCAAGGACGTACTGGTAGATCCCTTCTGAAGGGTCTACCCAGGCACAAAAAGTATAGAGTGCTTTTCTTTGGTATTTGTCAAACCTGTTAAAGTCAAAGACTGAAGCAAACATAAATATGCTAATGCAGTTACTAGTTCTGCAATTAATTTTAGGCCCCATCTTGCTACACTTATTTCATTATCCCAGCTGACATTTTATTCACTTAGTCACAATTACACTGCAGGAAAATTGTCACTGTGCTAACATAACTTAGAATTGAAAAACATAGAGCATCACACATTTCCACCTATTAACAATCAACAGGTGTTGGGGGTTTTTCTGCAATGTTAAGTGCGAAATCTTTAATTCCTAAATTGGATAATATGCTTAGTCTTTGCAATGTGGAACATTTGCATATTGAAACGGATGGAAAATAAGAATAATGAAACATGCTGGGAAAACTGAATATAAAGAATAAGGGGGAAAAAATTGTTTAAAATTCTTTATTCTTTTAATTCTTTCAGGATGTAGCTTATGGATAAAATCTTTTGCTGATGACAACCTATTCAACTACATAGGCTTCAGTAGACATTTAGACATGTCTAGATTAGTCTCAAAAATTTTGCCATTATAATGCTAAACCTCCATTCACCCTCTGATTGTATTGGCACTTTTGGACAGGGATTTCCATTTAGTCCTTTACCAGCTGTTTCAAGGATCCTTTTCCGCATAGGCTCAAACTTATTTTTCAGCTTTTGATTTCTAATTTTTTCTGCATATCACTACCCATTTTTTCACCAGAATGATCTTTAGAGGCAACAGAGTACTGTTTCTCTCCTCTTGATCCAAAACTACAGCTAAAGTAAACATAATGCTAGAAAGAAAAAAAAAAAAAACCAACCAAAAAACCCCAACACCACATACACACACAACCCCCCCCCAAAAAAAAGACCAAAAAAAAAAACCCCTTGAAGAGGGGTTGGGTTTTTTTCAGCTAAAATATCCAGTCAGTTTGTCCCTCTTTATTTAGATTGTCATCACCTAAAGCTTCTGGCAATTTGAAAGGATGTCAGCCATTGCACATTTTCTGTGCAAACCTTTAGATGACCTACTCACAATCCATAAAATTATAATGACACTTAAGAATGTCGACTCATTTCTCCTCCTCCTCACATTAGATATCTCCTCCTTAGTTCCAAAAACGTATTTTCAACACTTCAGTAAACGACCTGGTTGCTGGGCTCCCACAGCTCCTACCAAAGTCAAGGTTAGTTAACGTTTTACATTGTCCTATTTCTTTCTCCAATACCTTTACATGGCAAAGCTACAACTTTATGATCATTAATAACAGTTACAACTATGCAAGCTAACATAATTACTATAAAATCGTATGCTTCAGGGCATAAAATGGTAATCTGTGGGAGTCAGAAAAGAACTTTTCTTCTCTCATTATAACATTAAACAATGGCCAGGTGCTTTATGGTGGCTTTTGCTGTTATTTGAAGCATCAAGTACAGGCAGCTGCTTATAGAAGCAGAATGCCAGAGTACGTTTAATCATGGCAATAGTCCAACATTACCTCTTTTATATTCTCATAGTATCTCACCCATTATGTCTCTCATTGTGTGACAGATAATATTGATATTATGATGAACACACAGGTCATTTTCATTTAGTAGTTCCTTTGCTAGAAAAGTACTCCTCGGTGTTTCCACCAGTCGTTCGGCAATATATTTTTGAAATATATTTTATTTTTTTCAATATCACTTGCACTTAAAGTGAATTCAAACTGGCACCAAAAAATGCGATACAAAGCCATATGTTCCTATGTTCCATTTCCCTTGTTACAGAGGAAGAGTAGGAGCAAGAAACAGAAGAAAATAATCCAATAATAATAATGTAAAATTGACTACAGAAACCATGACAAAATGGGAGAGTAATACAATAAACACACCTTAGATTAAATTCTTCAGTTCCTCAGATAATCTGTTTCTAGATTTATTATTCATTTTATTAAAAAATAAAGGAAAAAAAAATCATCCTAAACTGTGGATACGGGGGAAAACAAACCAAACCAAACCCAACAATCACTTTTATCAATTTTTAATTGATAAATTGATTTATTTGTGTTCTTTCTAAATTCATTATCCTACAATATTATTCCAGTTTTGCCAGATGGTCAATGAAATCAAGAACTAACTTCAAATAGGTAGATTTTCCTCTTTGAACTAGCGTTATTGACTTGAATCCCCAGCCAGAACTTTTAGAGTACTAACTACGTTCTCCTGGTACCCTTAGTAGTTAACCCTCCCCACCTCTCTCCCTTGGGATAAATTCCTAATTGTCACCATCAATTACAGAGGAATTGAAAGGAGATTAAAATCATTAGGCTACAGTTAGCTTGTGGGAATATTATCTTAGATTCTTAACTTCTTTGTTAAAGCCAGGTGAGGTGAATTCTGATTTTGTATATGAAACAAGGAAAACTGTGTTATTAGAAAATGAAACAAACAAACAAACAAAAAATGCCAAAACCATCATTATTGCATGTGGATCCATAATAAATAAAACAGTTGTAGTATCTTGGAGAGGAAGAAGATGAGAAAGCTGTTACCTTGGTTCCCCAGCAGCTGGCATGAGCATCTAGCAGATAAACAGTCCAGTACCACACCATTTACCTCTCTCCCATCCAGAAAATTGTTCTCATATCAGAGTTTGGTGTTCAGTTCCCAAATGAGAATGTATTCAGCCAAACTGCCTCAGATCTCTTGGGAAATGTTACCTAGTGCCATCATCATTCTCTGTCTTCAGTGTGTTATAATTTCAATTTCATGTAATGCTTGAAAGAAAAGGTATAATGAGAGTTTGCCTAATTTCACTGACCTATCTAAGCATCCAGATCCCAAATTTCTGTGATATATTAGCTGTATCATTGTTATCAAGGTTATCTCTAATAGCCCTTCTCACTCCTTTTTTTTTTTTCCCCCCTTCCATATCAGATTGCCTACATTTATCTGAGTTTGCAAAAAGTAATAGTGCTTTGGAAAATTAGAGGAATTCCTGGTTGAAAACCTGCACAAATGAAGCTCGCTTGATAGCCCTATTTTATGTTCCTCTCACATAAGCGGAGGACAGGGGTTTCTTTCTCTCTGAAGCTCTGTCCATCTGTGTTCTTTGCTAAATTAATTAAGCAAATAAAACTGTCTGGGCCATTGTCCCAGTGGACCCACAGATGGGAACAGTCTTTCATTTTCTTTAAAACTTGAGAACATATATATGGTTAATTCACAAACTTGTACACTCAAATATCCATACCAGAAATAGTCAAATCAAGAAATAGCTATAATGCCATGAGATCTCTATAATTAGTCATAGCTAATCCAGAGAACCAGAGTCTGAAACCTCACATGTTTATAAATCCCTATTTACAATAATTCTATGAAACTAAAACCCACTTTTTTTTTTTTTTTTTTTTCCTTTTCCTGGACAGGCTTGAGAAAAATCACACTGTACTCACTAGTATGGAACAAAGGAAAAAAGATGAATTTCTAAAAAAAATTAAATAAATTACCAAATTCTGGCCAGGATGAAGACATTTAGTTTTGACAGGATCTCATATGGATATTTTAGGCTGTGTTTTACATGAAGGATTTGTGTGTGTATGTACAAAAGAATAACACTCAGATTAAACTGAGAGTGTAGATTTTCACTGGATCTAAATCTGTTCACTTGGTCTTCATTTACTCTGCTTGAAGTTGGAGCAGGATCCTGATTCAGTTTTTACAACTAAACTGCAAACATAAATCTGAACAGACTCTAAATTTGGGACCCATCTTTGTGGATTAAGCATATCATTGCTTTAAAAAACAGCACAAATCATCCTCGGAACACAGAACATAAAAACACAGCGTCTGTGAGAGTTGCTGTTTCCTAAGAGAAATATTTTGTATTAAAAAATCCCCTCAGAATAAAATCTTGAAGACTGAATGGAAGAAAACATAAGGATTCTCTTTTGCATGTTGTTTAATTACCCCTGCTTCAAGCCAGAAGATTTCACTATTCCCTTTAGGATGTGATCTGCAATGCAAACTATGCTAATCGAAGAAGGCTACTGGTGCAGCTCTTTAAAGCATGACTAAAGAAATATTTTCTGAATTCAGAAAATCTGAGATGGAAATCACACACAGCTGGGACCTCCAGAGGTTTAATGATGAGTTTATTTGGTTAGGAGGTATTGCTGCCCGCTTTACATTTTCATTTACTATTATTTTTTGCATTCAAGGACTAGCATGCACCAATGCAAGTCCACCTTGAGAAGACGACACAACTGCCTCATGTATCAAATTCAGAAAAATGGTTATAGGTTTGTCATTACACTCATGGCTTTTTACAACATTTATTGCTACATAGATGTCCCATCTGTTTTCAGTTGCAGTGAACACTAATAACACCTTGCGTCTGGAACTCTGACAAATTCAGAGGTCAAATAGTTCCCCAGAAAGGTTCCCCCATTGCAAAGAAAAATGAGAAAAGGAATAATGCTGCAAATAGTTGAGTTATAGCTCAGCTGGAAAATGCAGTCAGTCTTCTTTTGGGATTACAAAACCTTTCTCTGCCAAAGACAATAAGAGCTGGAAAACAGTAATTGTTACAGAAATGAAGATACGTGTTATGTATTGGAGTTTTGATATGAATACTTTAAGAAGAACTGAAAACTGACTGAAAGGTAATCAAATCTTTCCAATAACAAATCATATTAGCAGGAAGTTTCTTATGTACAGACATGAAGTCTTTTGAAACTCAGTGAGAGAACAAATAAATAGAGGGGAAAGAAAGTTTAAAGACATTTTGGCAAAACCAAAATACTATCACAACCAACTTGGAAAAGTGCAAATGAGTATGTATAAATAAAAGCTGTTCAGAAGAAAAATTATCCCATCTAGCTGAAGTTAAAAATGGCAGATGTTATTTCCAACATAACATGGCTGCAATAGAATATACAGCAAATATTCTATAGAAAAATATTTTAAATTCAACACAGTTGATCATCTGCGTATTGCAATGTATTGTTGGTTGAAATGACCCATGCCTGGGAGCTGAGGTAGTGAGATTCCACACGCTATACACTACCAGCGGTATAACCGAGTAATGAAATGCAGTCTTCTGGACCTAGCTTACTGGACTGGGGAACTATGGAGGGACCCAGCTGTCAGTGTAATATTAATCATCAGGGGTTTTGTTTGGTTTTATACTGGTATATCCTGTAAAAAGATAATTACAATTTTATAACTGTTGTCCTTTTTATTTCATAAGAGTTGTGTGGTCAGTAATAGGCACAAATTTAACCGGAAACAGGCTAGACTGTTGTTCAGTTCTTCTAATTTTACTGTCATCATTCTTGATCTTTTCTGTGTATTGCAGAGGAAAACAGTAGAAGAGTAAAGAGTTATTCTTGTTCTATGTAGTATCCTCTAGAATAGAAAGAGATTCCTGAGTATTACCTAATTAGAAATTATTATTATTGTTATTATTATTAAGCAGAAAATTGAGCTGATCTAAGATCTCTTTTTAAATTTATATTTTATGAAAACAAAATATAATGAACATAAAGATGATTAGATCTTTTAACCACTATCATCCAAATGTAATAAAGGTGGTTGTATTTAAATGTAATATTTGATAATTACAGTATTTTTGTGATGTCTTAAAGAAAACCAGCAAATCTCCAAATCAGCACATTTTTTACTTTATTTTCTATGGGTATGATAAAAATTGATACATTTTTGTGTCTTTATTCAATTACTTGTATATCCTCTGCACTAAAGGCTGATTCTACATTAACTACAAAAACTACAGAGTTTTATTAAGGAAATCAGTCTTATGGAAATCTTTTCAATGTCAACAGCATTATATTTTTTTATTCTATAGTTTCAGAAAATAAAAAAATACAATATTTTTCATACCAAAAAAATGGATTTTTTTTTCCTACAAAAATCTGCACTACATGAAGGCAATAGGAACTGAATATCCTACTCTCTTCAGCTATCAGAGGTACATTTTAGAATAAAATATTCTATACTCTAATAGCACAGAACCATCACCTTTCTGTAAGTGGGTATCTTTAATAGATATATTGAAATAATTTGAAGTCTATAAAAGGACTCTCATTTTCTTTAGTGACTTTGGATCAGGCTCAAAACTATTTATTTCTTCCATTTCATTTTTTCTCCCATTTTACATATCCAGTTTACTGCAAAACATGATTGATTTCAGCTAACATTAGCCTTGAAAATGTTAGGTACTTAGGATGCCTTTATAGTCAATTAAGACATCTGTCTAGGATATACATTGCAGAATGATTAGAGGTGCTTGTCTCTTGGCCCTAAATACTGATGAAGCCTCGATAGGTATACATTGCTAGATTTGTGACAAGTAAAATTGTGTTAAGTGAATCCCAATCTGTCCATTTAAAGGTCTTCAGCATAAAAATTTAGAAATTATATATCCAGATCCCCTAAACATGCATCCCAAATTTTGGATCTCCTTAGTAAATTGTACACTGATGATAGCACTGACCCATTGAATGGGTAATCTGCTGTACATGCTAAAAAAGTACCTTATTATTTCTAAGGATACTCATTTGATTAACATGGTAGACAGAGACTCGAGCTATCCTTACATTCACAGAGAGCTCCACTGAACAGGAAGAGCCTTTTGTTGGTCTTCTCTTTTCAAAGCAAAATGTTTTAAAATAATTTCCCTCACTCTTTCCATTTCTTTTAACAGAGAGCTCCTCACAAATTAAAATCCTTTGGCTTGTGGCATTTTTACTAGTGCCTATTAAATTACAACTAATCACACTTGCTCATATATTGTCGTGAATATTTGTATTGACATGTTCTCTGTTTTTTTCAGATGTAATTTCACAATTATGTTAAAATGTCTACATTTATTCATTAAAATTAGGATAAAAGTCTTCTTTTATACAATATATTTTCTGTTATTAAGGCACATAGATAATGTACCTCAATTCTGTAACAATACATTTTTTTTTTTTTCTCTTTTTCTTCCCCCCCCCCCTCCCCCCTGGAATCACATTAGCAATTTGCAAATGACATATGAAACGAAAAAGTCCCAGTCCGGTCTGCAGACAGAATATGGACAATGCTACGCATTTTAGACAAGGCATACAAAGGCGGGGCGGGGGAGGGAAGACAGACTAGAATAGGCCAGGACACTTACTTAAAGGTACATCCAAAGCCCATTGCAGTCACAGACTCTTATTAACCCCTGCAGACTTTGGATGCAGTGCTCCTAGTGGTTTCTTTGAAGGAGTCTCTTTTTTTACTGCTTCGGTCAGATTTCTGTCTTTGAATCTTCAAAGCTCCTTGCCGTCATACAGCTCTAATACCAATGTTTTCTCAGACCATATATTTCAAATCCTCTGCATATACTTAAAATATATATAAACAAGAAATGTTCATCGAAGAATGAAAGAATCGTGGACTAGTCCAGGTTAGAATGGAACTCTGGGATCACATGTTCACCTTTCTGATGAAAGGAGGCATTAAATTAGGTTATCCATGGCTCTGTCAAAACAGTCTAGAATATATCCAGTGAAGGAGATTCTACCTCTCCTTTGTGGAACTTAGTGCAAGATTTCATTATTCCCAAAGGAAAGATTAAGTTTCTTATATCCAGATGGAATTTCCCCTGAAGAAACACATGTTGTCCTGCCATCATGTATCCTTGTGAAGGAAGTATCTCTGTCTTTGCAGTAATGAACTTCTAGGTGCTGGAAAATTGTAATTAGACACCTGCATGCCCCCCCTCCTCGTCTCCATGCCGGATGAACTCAATTTCTTCAGTATTTCCATGCATCATATTCTCCAGTCCTCTATCATCACAGTTGTGACCTTCCACTGGGCCCTGTCCAGTTTTTCAGTTTTTCCCCTCACTCGAACTGGGGGGAACCACAGCTGGACCATGTGTGACCTAAAAAGTCCCAAATAGAGTGGACTAATCACAGACTTTCATATGCTGGATTTACTCTTACAGATGCAGCCCAGGACTTGATTTGTCATCCCTACTGACCTAATTGATGTTCATCTTCCTGTCCTCAGCCTGTATTTCCACTGGAGATTATTCCATCCCCTGTGCAGTACTTTCCACTTTGTTAAAACTCTTGCTAGCCCAATCTTCCAGCTCATCGAGGTGTCTCTGTATGATGACTCTTCTTTCCAGTGTATCTACCTCTCCTCCCAATCTGATGTTGTCTGCGGGCTCGATAAGGAGGTATTCAGTCCTGTCATCCAGATCATTTACAAAAGTTTTGAATAGTATTGGACTGAGTATAGACATAGAACTATTGTAGCCCTGTAAATATTGTATTGCTAGCCACAATGTCTAAAATAACTAAGTGGTCAGTGAGGTGAACTGGTAATCAGATGAGCTTCTAGTCTCAAGGATAGTGGGCAACATTGCAAGGACCAACTGGAGGCCAGTCACCAGTGGTGTACCCCAGGGCAAATAGATTTAACATCTTCATTAATGACTGGGATAATGTGGCAGAGCACACCCTCAGTAAGGTTGCAGATGATGCAAAACTGGCACAACTGGTTGATACACCAAATGGTTGTGCTGTCTTTCAGAGGAAGCTTGGCAGGCTGGAAAACAGGCCAACAGGAACCTCATGAAATTCAACAAAAAGGGAAACACCCCTTCCGGCACCAAAGGAGGAATAACCCCTTGCATAAGTACACACTGGGGGCAAACTAGAAATCAGCTTCACATAAAAGGTCTTGGGGGTTCTTGTGGGCAACAAGCTGACCATGAACCAGCAGTGTGCCCTTGCAGCAAAAAAAGGCCAACAGCCTCCCGGGCTGCACTAGGCAGATCGTGGACAGTATGTCAAGGGAGGTGATCCTTCACCTCTGTTCAGCCCTGGTGAAACACATCTGGAGTGCTGTGTCCAGTTCTGGGCCCCCCAGTACAACAGAGACATGGACATGCTGGAGCAAGTCCAAAGAAGGGTCACAAACATGATGAAGGGACTAGGGCATCTGACATAAAAGAAAAGGCTGAGAGAGTGAGGTCTCGTTAGCCTGGACAGAGAAGGCTCAGGGGAGGGTGTATAATGTGTATAAACATCTAATGGGGGATAGAAAAGAAGATGGTGCCAGACTGCTATCATTTTTGCCCAGTGACAGGATGAGAGACAATGGGCGTGAATGAAAAGACAGGAAATTCTGTTTAACCATGAGCAAAAAAATATGTACTGTAAGGGTGATTGAACTCTGGAACAGGTTTGCCCAAAGAGATTGTGGAACTTGGAGATTAGTATCTCCGTCATTGGAGATATTCAAAACCAAGCTGGGACACGTACCTGAGCCTCCTGCACTTGGCCCCACTTTGAGCAGGTAGGTTAGACTAGAAGACTTCCAGAGGCTTCCAGCCTCAACTATTCTGTGATTCTGTAAATATTTGTCTCATTCTTCATATACTGAGATTAAAACTGAAGTGCTCCTCTGCCACTCTGAGAATTTATGATTTGTGTTTTCATTACATTAAATCTTACACATGCAATGTCACTAACATTTTTCTCATTAGCTCAAAATTTAAAATATTTACCAGGCTTATCAGAAGCTTAGGTTTAATTCTGACTTCTTGCAGGCTTTTAAAATGCAGCCTTTTATATTTCGTAATGGTATCCCGGCACTGGGTTACAGAGTACTCTGATGTGGTGTTTCCTTTAAATACTTTGCAGAAGATCTTTATCTTCACATACAATTAAAACCCAGTTTAGTGAGAAGGAATAGATATACTATCTCTATAGCTAGTAACTATGACATTGTCAGAGGCAAAGAATATGCATGGTTAAATGGTGTCACTATATATTTATTAATTAATTGATCTTTAGGTTTTCCTTGAAGAAACAGATAAAATACTTTCATCCAGTGTGGAGATAACTCAGGACACCCATTGAATTACCTAAGATCCCATAGCCTCCATTTCTTAGGTATGCTCTGTGACAGAGGACTCTAGGGGTCCCCAAAGCACTTCAAGGCTCTGGATCATAGAATCACAGAATGGTTTGGGTTGGAAGGGACCTCAAAGATCATCTAGTTCCAACCCCCCTGCCATGGGCAGGGACACCCTCCACTAGACCATGTTGCCCAAAGCCTCATCCAACCTGGCCTTGAACACTTCCAGGGAGGGGGCATCCACAACCTCTCTGGGCAACCTGTTCCAGTGCCTCACCACCCTCACAGGAAAGAATTTCTTCCTAATATCTAATCTAAATCAACCCTCCTTCAGCTTAAACCCATTACCCCTTGTCCTGTCACTACACTCCCTCATAAACAGTCCCTCACCAGCTTTCCTGTAGGCCCCTTCAGGTACTGGTAAGCCACAATTAGATCTCCCCAGAGCCTTCTCTTCTCCAGGCTGAACAAGCCCAACTCTCTCAGCCTGTCCTCATAGGAGAAGTGCTCCAGCCCTCTGATCAGCTTCGTGGCCCTCCTCTGGACTCTCTCCAACAGCTCCATGTCTCTCCTGTACTGGGGCCCCCAGAGCTGGATGCAGTACTCCAGGTGGGGTCTCACCAGAGTGGAGTAGAGGGGCAGGATCACCTCCCTCGACCTGCTGGTCACACCTCTCTTGATGCAGCCCAGGACACGGTTAGCTTTCTGGGCTGCCAGCGCACACTGCCAGCTCATGTTGAGCTTCTCATCAATCAATACCCCCAAGTCCTTCTCCTCAGAGCTGCTTTCAATCCATTCTTTGCCCAGCCTATAGTTGTGCTTGGGATTGCGTCGACCCATGTGCAGGACCTTGCACTTGGCCTTGTTGAACTTCATGCAGTTCGCACGGGCCCACCTCTCCAGCCTGTCAAGGCCCCTCTGCATGGCATCCCTTCCCTCCAGTGTGTTGACCACACCACACAGCTTGGTGTCGTTGGCAAACTTGCTGAGGGTGCACTCGATCCCACTGTCCATGTCGCCGACAAAGATGTTGAACAGTGCCAGTCGCAGTACCGACCCCTGAGGAACACCACTCATCACTATTCTCCACTTGGACATTGAGCCATTGATCACAACTCTTTGAGTGCGACCATCCAGCCAATTCCTTGCCCACTGAGTGGTCCATCCATCAAATCCATGTCTCTCCAATTTAGAGACAAGGATGTCATGTGGGACAGTGTCAAATGCCTTGCACAAGTCCAGGTAGATGACATCAGCTGCCCTTCCCTTATCCACCGATGCTGTAACCCCATCATAGAAGGCCACCAAATTTGTCAGGCACAATATTCTCTTAGTCGTGTTGGCTGTCACCAATCACCTCCTTATTTTCCATGTGCCTGAGCATAGTCTCCAGGAGGGTCTGCTCCATGATCTTGCCAGGCACGGAGGTGAGACTGACGAGCCTGCAGTTCCCTGGGTCTTCCTTTTTACCCTTCTTAAAAATGGGGGTTATGTTTCCCCTCTTCCAGTCAGCAGGAACTTCGCCAGACTGCCAGGACTTCTCAAATATGATGGAGAGTGACCTGGCCACTTCATCCGCCAGTTCCCTCAAGACCCGCGGATGCATCTCATCAGGTCCCACGGACTTGCGCACCTTCAGGTTCCTCAGATATTCTCAAACCTGATCTTCTCCTACAATGGGTGGTTCTGCATTCTCCCAGTCCCTGACTTTGCCTTCTGTGACCTGGGCAGTGTGGGTCAAGCATTTGCCAGTGAAGACTGAGGCAAAGAAGTCATTGAGTACCTCAGCCTTCTCCATATCCTGGGTAACCAGCTCACCCGTTTCACTCTGGAGGGGACCCACATTTTCCCTCATCCTCCTTTTATCACTAACATACCTATAGAAGCTTTTCTTCTTGTCCTTGACATCCCTGGTCAGACCAATTTCTATCAGGGCTTTGGCTTTCCTAGCCTGCTCCCTGGCTGCTTGGGCAGTTTCTCTGTATTCTTCCCAGGCTACCTACCCTTTCTGCCACCCTCTGTAGGCTTCCTTTTTTGTTTGACTTTGCACAGGAGCTCCTTGTTCATCCATGGGGGCCTCTTGGTGTTTTTGCTTGATTTCCTCTTGGTTGGGATGCATCGCTCCTGAGCTTGGAGGAGTTGACCCTTGAATATTAGCCAGCTGTCTTGGGCCCCTCTTCCCTCCAGGGCTTTGTCCCATGGTATTCTACCAAGCAGATCCCTGAAGAGGCCAAAGTCTGCTCTCCTGAAGTCCAGGGTAGTGAGTTTGCTGCACGCCCTCCTTGCTGCCCTGAGGATCTTGAACTCCACCATTTCATGGTCACTGCAGCCAAGGCTGCCCTTGAGCTTGACATCCCCTACCAGGCCCTCCTTATTGGTGAGAATAAGGTCCAGCCTGGCACCTCTCCTCGTGGGCTCCTCTGTCACTTGGAGGAGAAAGTCGTCATCAACACATCCCAGGAACTTCCTGGATTGCTTACGCTCAGCTGTGTTGTCTCTCCAGCAGATGTCAGGGTGGTTGAAGTCCCCCATAAGGACCAGGGCTTGTGAGCATGAGGCTGCTCCTATCTGCCTATAGAGGGCTTCATCTGCTCAGTCTCCCTGGTCAGGTGGCCTGTAGCAGACCCCCACTATGATGTCCCCTGCCCCAGCCCTCCCTTTAATCCTGACCCATAGTCTCTCAGTTGGCTCCTCATCCATGCTCCATGCACTCCAGCTGGTCATTGACATAGTGGGCCACGCCCCCTCCGCGCCTGCCCTGCCTGTCCTTCCTAAAGAGCCTGTACCCTTCCATCCCAACACTCCAGTCATAGGAGCTATCCCACCACGTCTCTGTAATGCCAATAATGTCATAGCCCTGCAGGCACACACACGTCTCTGGCTCCTCTTGTTTGTTCCCCATGCTCTGTGCGTTCGCCTAGAGGCATTTCAGTTGTGCCCCCGATGAGGCTGACTTATTGGCTGGGGTGGCTGGGATTCTTTTGATGTATTCTCCCAGTGTTTCGCTGTTCACAAGGTTTTTATAAACTCAAGAACTATTAGAAAAAAAAGATAAATCTCAACTTTGAAAACATCCCATTCCTACATTTCTTTCTCTTTAACATTTTCCAACCAAAATATCAAAATACTGGAGAACTATAGATCTGTAGCTAACAGTGGATTAGGACCAAATGAATTTGAGGATGATCAGCTGTGAAAAATGAAAGAGATAGGAGACTTAGAAGTTTCAGAGGGATATGCTAAGGCTACCCTCTATTTTACGTAGAACAGCATCATTTCAATACTATGCAGCATAATTTGGAACATTCATAATGATATTTCACAGCAGTCAGTACAACTGGCCAAACAGAAGGGGTATAATAACTAACATGCCAAAATTTTATGCAGCCCGGACCACAACTAATATTAAAGAGGAAAAGTTTACTTCTAGTCCTGTTCTGTGGAATAAAAAAAGACTAGTCTCATCCTTGAGGTTGTAACACTATAACACTGTGTTATACTGATTTTTTCTTCTTTCTTTTTAGAAAAATTGATTTTGGTGTACATTTTAATGTTGTATGTGTATATGATGATATATTGCTCCCATAAGTGTTTTACTGACATCGTTATTCTATGGCAGATTAAATTCCAAATTAAAACATTTATATTTTGCTATCTAAATGTAGATTTATGTTCAAACTCCCATGACAGTCAATATAGAGCTACCAACAGGAACTACAGAAATACTCACCTTAGATTAGACACCTATATTTGCTCAACCAAATTGCTCTCTAAGATCTATTGACTGTCCTGATTAGATTTTTTATAGACATAATGGAGACTAGACACGTATCTCACCTGTGTGAGATACGTAACTAAGTGATCTTATCAGAGGTAAACCTGGGGATTAATGCCTCCTATGTGAATATACAATGTATGTTCTTCATTTCCCCATTTCTGAATTTTTAGTATGACTTTGTACTAGACACTGCACTGCCAAATCATGGATTTTGCGCTGTTGAATTTTTTTTATCTGAACTCTCTGAAGCATTTTTTGTTTTGAGGACAATAACTATAATTCTCTGCATTTGACTTAAACTGACTCTCGTACTCTGACCTTAGCTTGCAATATTTTCTCCATACTTACTTGGTTTGAACTTAGAGAGTTGTGTTCTTCTAAGTGTTAATCAGAAGAAAAGCAAAAACTGGAAACAAAGTCTAAAAAACATATTTGCTTAACATGGCTGTCTTTTTCAGTCCGGTTTATTTTGTTGTACTTCCACTAAAGAAGATTTGCCCCTTTCTTTCTCTGGAAAAAATAAACTCCTACTTTCTACACACCTACTTCTTGCCTGAAAATAGAAGCAAATGATGTAACAAAAGCAAAATTTGAAAAAAAAAAAAAAACCCAAACCAAAAAAACCAACCAACCAAACCAAAAACCAGAGAGAGACAGGAAAAAATGTATCTCATTTATTCATAGATCAAACTAAGCCTTTGTTTAAAATATTTCTGTGTCTTTAATACTGTGGTGGGTTGACCCTGGCTGGAGGCCAGGTGCCCACCAGAGCTGCTCTATCACTGTCCATCCTTCACTAGACAGGGGAGAAAAAGTACAACAAAAAGCTTGTGGGTCAAGATAAGGACAAGGAGAGATCACTCACTAATTATTGCCACGGGCAAAACAGACTGAACTTAGAGAGGGAATTCATCTAATTTATTACCAAGCAAAACAGAGTAGAGGAATGAGAAATAAAATCAAATCCTAAAACACCTCCCCCCACCCCTCCCATCTTCCCAGGCTCAACTTCACTCCCGGCTTCAACCTCCTCCCCCCTCAGCAGCACAGGGGGACGGGAAATGGGGGTTACGGTCAGTTCATCACACGGTGTTTCTGCCGCTTCTTCATCCTCAGGGGGAGGACTCCTCTCATCGTTCCCCTGCTCCAGCATGGAGTCCCTCTCACGGGAGACAGTCCTTCAAGAACTTCTCCAACATGAGTCCTTCCCATGGGCTACAGTCCTTCATGAACTGTGCCAGTGCGGGTCTCTCCCATGGGGTGCAGACCCTCAGGAACAGACTGCTCCAGAGTGGTCCCCCACAGCGTCACAAGTCCTGCCAGCAAACCTGCTCTGGCGTGGGCTCCTCTCTCCATGGGTCCATAGGTCTGGCCAGGAGCTTGCTCCAGCCTGGGCTTCCCATGGGGTCACAGCCTCCTTCAGGTGCCTCCACCTGCTCCAGCATGGGGTCCTCCACGGGCTGCAGGTGGAATCTCTACACCCCCTCATCCTTCCTCCATGGGCTGCAGGGGGACAGCCTGCTTCACCATGGTCTTCACCACGGGCTGCAGGGGGATCTCTGCTCCGGTGCCTGGAGCACCTCCTCCCCCTCCATCTGCACTGACCTTGGTGTCTGCAGAGTTTCTTACATCTTCTCACTCCTCTCTCTGGCTACAAAAGCCCTCCCTAGGTGGTTTTTTTTCCTTCTTAACTCTGTTACCCTAGAGGCACTACCACTGTCACTGATGGGCTCAGCCTTGGCCAGGGGCGGGTCCATCTTGGAGCCGGCTGGCATTGGCTCTGTCAGACACAGGGGAAGCTTCTAGCAGCTTCTCACAGAAGCCACCCCCTGTAGCCCCCCTGCTACCAAAACCTTGCCATGCAAATCCAATAGCTCAGCTATTTGACTCTAACAAGAGCCAGCTGGCTGTGGAATAGGGTTATGAGTGTTTTTTATTACTAAAGAGATGGAAGAAAAGTCTCTCTTACTGTAATTTGATTTTCAATTTGAGGGTGAAGTTAGTTACTGGGAAGTGCTGGAGAACATTTAAAATAAGAGTGGCAAATGGACATGAACATTAAAAGGCTTCCACATATAATGCTGGTAGCACTGCCGCATTCTGGTGGCTCGCTGAAAAGACTAAGTAACAAACTTTAGGTTGAGTCAAAATCCATTTACATAATATCTGCTTCTAGCATATGTGCATGGTTACTTATAAAAATTTAAGATCTTGCTGTTTTCTTATTAGGCACTTCATAACCCATGTATTTTAGTTTTATTCTTAAGCTACACTTCTTCCAGATATGTATTTTGTGAATACCTCCATACTGAATGATCCAATAATAAGAGGCGACCGGCTGATGGGAGTATTTTATTTTCCAGCTGACTACAATTCTGAAGCAAGCTGTCTCTTGACGTTTAATAGACTAGCACTCAAATGAAGGACTGATTTTTTAATTGCATAAAACATTGTTTGATTTCTCTCCAACTATATTTTGAGTATTTTAACATTTACAATGTAACTTTAAAAACTTTTAGCACATTGTGAATTCAGAATTATGTCACATACAATAAAGATATGGATCTGCTCCAGATTACAGAGTACCTATTTCATTAAGCTGGCTACTTTTTCAGTCTGGTTGAAATGTAGTTTAACAGCTTTTACTTTGTAAAACAAAATTTCTTGAGAAAGGTACACAATAAACATGGAATTCTGGGATTCTGGTTTTCAAAGAGCAATTGCATTAAATTTTATTGATGTATGTGATGGCTTTCAATCTTCCAAAATGTGAGATATACAGATAATCATCCTCAGCTCTGTTTCTTTCTTTTTCTTTTTTTTTTCTTTGTTTTTCTTTCTTTTTTTTCTTGTTTTCTTATTACAATCAGAGCTTGCATGTCCAGACTTCCCTACACTTTATCTATCATGGACTTATACTGTAACAGAACAAACATGTTAAAAAGTTAGAAAAGAGGACTAAATTATCAAACTATAACCCTAATTGTTAAGACATGAGTCATAATTTTCAAAAAGGGATGATTAAAGTCAAGTTCCTAAGTTTACCTTTAAGCCAAATTAAATTAATAGGAACTTCTAAGAGTTTTATTTTCAGGAACTCTTATCATCTAAATAGGTGGGAAAAAGATGACTTTATATGGATGTTAAGACTTTTGTCTTAATTTGGTTAAGATGTGCAAGGTAACAATGCATAAAATGAGTACATATTGAATTTTGCCCCCTGCACACCTTATGTGCAAGGTGTTTCATATTCCAAAGGTAGTGGGTTAATTTAGGTAACTGAGAAGTTTATTACATCATTATTATTGTTGTTGTTGTTAATGTTATTGTTATCCACTCTTCCTGCCTAGGTTGTAGATAAGGCTGTGATTTGACATGAATTTCTTTTGGTCACAGTTCAAATGGTCAGCAGCCTCCAAACCCTCCCCACAGCCTTCCCTCTCTACCACCAGCTGTGCCAGCAGGATTTTTGGGGGGCTCCAGAATTGCCAGGTGAAGGAACTGGTCTTCATGAAAATAATTTGGGGGGGAACAAAAAAGGGAAACAAAAAGTATTTTTAAATTGAGCCAATCCTTTCATCTCATTTCTGGTGGATAACTCTATAGTGGGAATAACTGGGACAGGAAATGCCAGGGCAGCTGTGACAGCAGAAATGGAACTGGTTAAAGAAATCTGTGTCAAACCATACCCTGACTGTAAAAGGTTCAGCCCTTTGTGGCAGCCAATTGATTGCTTACTTCCCTTGATATTTCAGTCTTCTAACATAAGACTCTATACTATAACCTTTATGTGGGCTAAGTAGTAGTTATTAACCCAGGCTTCCATACTGAAGTGCCATTGAAGTCTGTAGGAATATTTACGTCAGTAAAAGCCACATGGGTGTGTTAAAGATTATGGACTCTCTTCCATTTGTTCATAAGCTGCTCAGTCAGCTGACATTTCTGGCGTATAGATGCCTCTGGATCTCAGGGTTTTGTTTTGTTTTCATTTACTAAACACATTCAAGTAGATACATCAACGACAAACAAAATTGAAAGAAAATGTGAAAAAGCCAGTGACTCATTCACCTTACCCGGTCAGCAGCACTAGAATTAATAAACATTGGTATTAAAAGGCCGTAGCACTGGGAGTCATCGAGTAGTACAAGACATCTATCTACTTATTTTAAATAATGCATTATCTTTAAAGTGCTCCACTCAAAGGAAGGTGAATGCTCAAGAAGGGCTCCTCCAGAATCACACAAGAAAGGAAACAATGTAAAGTTTACTCTGAATGAGACTTTTTAAGAATGAGACTTCTTAAGATATGGATAGTAGAATTTTAATTAATTCAAAGGTTTTTATCATAGAATAATGAAAAATTTCAAATTTTCCTATTGCTTTAGATTATTTTGCCTCCATAACCACAGGACAGATGAATCTAAACAGATGACTTTCATTGACCTAATGCTGGGAAGAAGGGCTGGATGCTTACCTCTTGCAATTACCGGTCATTTAATAGGACTTGATGGAAGATTTCAAAGCACTTTCCATAGGCAGTAGCTTAGCCTTATGCTGCTGCCTCATAGAATTGATTCACTTTTTTAATCTATCTTATCACATAAATTACAACAAGGAGAACTTTATTTTTTTCAAGGATTTGCTGTTTCTCTCACAGGCAAAAAAAAAAAAAAAAAAAAAAAAATACTGGCCACATCCTTAGAACTGGCCCATTGAGACTTATCTTTGCTGGATGTTGTTGGTAATTTATGGTGGATTAACAATTCTTAGAGGTAGATTCCTGTTGGTTTAATCTGAATTGTGCTTCCTGAAGCCCTGATCAGTTATAATTAGATTCATGTAATCCTGGAAAAGGAATCTGGTATGCATCAAAGCCACTAGGACAGGAGGGGGAGAAAGGCAGGAAAGAAATTTTGGCAAGCAAAAATGGGGCAAAGAAGAAATAAGATAAAGGGGGAAATAAACACTAGGAATAAAAAGGCAATGTTGGTAGAAGAAAAATATTATTAGAAATTGGGGATCTAAGAAATTAACATTTTTTAACAAATCTATTATTAAGCTTATTAATTAACCTAGAAATTAAAGAGTACTGAAAATATACTAGCAGTGTCTCAGTGACAATGATGTGGTGAAGGATATAAATGGGAAGGAAGGATGAAAGGGCTGCAAAAATTACTTTAATGATAAACCTCAATTTACTTTAATGATAAACTTCAATTTGTTCATGAAATAACTTAAATGACTGGGTTATCTATCACAGCAGATGACTCAAGGAGCAGGAGGTCTTTCCCAGTTAAATGCTCTGATGTAATGAGTACAGAAGAAAGAGAACATGAACAAAATATGAACAGAGAAAAACAAAGGTCCTATGACCAGCTTTGAAACATGTTTATGTGTCTTATTAGGCAAGCAATCTCATTACACCAGACCTTCTGTATCTGTACAAACATGAAAATTATTAGATTAGATGAACAAGAACATTGTCACTTCTTTTCCTACTTTGACACAACTTAAATGACAGAAAAAAAGCTAAATTACAGTTCAGGTTGTAATTGAGGAGCATATATGACTTTGAATAGGTTGTAAATAATCATAAGAATCACAACAAAGTTCAAAAAGAATAGAAGTAAAAATTACACTGAATTTTATAAGCTTTTTAATAAGATTTTGAAAAATGTTAGATTTTCTGGCACATTTGGAATAAGCTTTTTATCATTTTATTTTTCTACTCACACAGGATGCATACTATTCCTGCAATTTTTAAATAGCATGGATGTTTAGATTACTTGCAAAGCCCGTACCTGTAAGAGATCTCATGTACTTGCCATTTAAATCCTGAGTTCATGAGCAAAGGTGTAACTCTTACACATATTTATCAGCAAACCCCATTGCACATTTCCATAGATCCCTTTTCTTTCATTTCAATTTAGAAACATTTTGCTTTGAAAATTAAATGGAAATTTTTCTTCTTTTTTTGTTTTGTTTATTTTTGTTTAAGGATAGTGAGAAAAGAGTCTCTGATTGCATCTGATATACACATAAGTTACATCTTTCTTATAAACGTATCACCAACAGAACAGATTACACTGTTGCAGGAAAATAATTTAATTTTTTTTCTTTCTTTTTCTAGCACCAGTTGCCAGGAACAGTTCAGTTTCTCAAGAGGCCACTCACAGTTTCTATTCGTCCTGGGATGTAACGACCAGGTTGATCCTCTAACCTGAGTCTGATCCAGCTCCTCCTGAGGACAAGTCCACTGTTGGAGAATACAGTGGGAGGCAGAAAAACAAACCCAGGCTAGATCACAGAGGCATTTGTTAATTAAAGAAGTGCTAAGAGTTCACTGCAGCCTTGCATTTGAGCCACAGCAACCTGAGACTCCAGCACAGGAATCCTCCAGGACAGGCAGAAGGCAGGGGGAAGGGGGTTGCTGCTTTCTAGTCTTGTAGCATGTGCTGTATTGTCAGTAGTGGCTCACGAAGTCCTCTCAGCAGTGCTTCTACTTAATTCTTCACTAAGATGAGGTCTCTATGAGTTCTTCATTCGAGGATGCAAAGGATAGTCATGTATAATTCACTTATTTCCCTTTTATCACCTGCAGTCTCCCCACTTCTCAGGGAGCTTGCTACAGTGCTGAGATGACCAATCACTCCAAATTCAGTGCAGGTCCTTTATACCTACAGGTCTCAGTCTTATTCCAGATGAACACTACTAAAAGCAGTGAAATCTTTGTCAGAGAAAACCTTGTTGTATTCAGAAAGAAAATTAGGATCTGGCCCACTTTTAGCTCTTCAGAAATTAATTCTTATAAAATTGAAGAGACATGAATTCAAAAAACAATGAAGATCAATACAGATGTTTCTCTAAAGCACCATAGGTAAAAACTGACAGCTAAAATTAAATAAGTTTTTTATCAGTGGTCACCAGCGAAATCAAGACAAGACTTCAGAATATGTTTTTAACAAATATAAATAAATTTCCTTAGAAAGAGATTAAAATAGGGGATCCAAGTCACTTCAGGAGATATTTTAGTTTGTTTATGGGAAACAAGTGATAAAATAGAAAAATAAGATTACCACATAACCCAAAAAGACAAGTGTGGTGAGACAGTTACCTTTTCTGATCTTTAAAATATTCTGTTTTAATATACTATAGCAAAATTATGGAACCAATAAAATGAGATGGTTTATCCAAATGACTTTTTGCAAAATTTTTTCTTCGCTTCTTAAGATGGAAGATCTTTTGGAATTTATTGATATCTTTGTTCTTATTAGCGTACATAAATTTCATATCAAAGACCATATGAATTGGTTAAGAATCAGTGCAATTTTCAATACAGATTTGCTTCGTGCTTAACACCAGCAAATCATGCCATGCTGGGAACAGGAGATATAAAGTTACTGGTGAGCTACTATACAATGATTGATTGTACCTTTATAAAGTGAATACCATTTACCTGCAGTGCTAAGTTTATTTACTTAGTTATTTACTTAGTATCTTTTGTTGACTGAAACTGCGTGCAGTTATTGCTGCCAATATACAAACCCATTGTTTAAACCTGAAAATCTAAACACTGTATTTCTGATCAGAATTTTATCACTAGTGTGAGTTCCTCTATACTGAGTTTATGCTTGTGTCTCTCTGTTAATTTCTTTTTTTATGAATGAAGTTCATTTCTGTGTGAAGACTTTCAGAGATTCAACAATATAAAAGATACTTCATTAGATTTCTAAGTGGACCAAATGAGTAAATGACAAAGATGGATTTTGATCCGGTATTAATCTTGATCTTCTTGACTGTATGCAAACAAGAAATGTACAACATAGGGCTTAAAGGTTTTATTTTACTACTTGTGTACATTAGAAGTAACAGCACCAGGAGCAGCTTTTGCATCCGAAAACTATTCAATGATTGTGTAGCATACTAGTGCTGTGTTTTAGAAAGTTATCAAAGTTTTGAAAACAAAAATACCTTCATTCAAGATCCACCAGTGAGAAGAGGCCATAATCAGATAAATTAAATGAAAATTAATTACATAGAAAATTCCAATCATCTTCCTATCTAATCTCTTTAATCTCCAAATATACAATTCTACATACTTTTTTCATAGAATCATAGAATCATAGAATCATAGAATGGTTTGGGTTGGAAGGGACTTTTAAAGATCATCTAGTTCCAACCCCCCTGCCATGGGCAGGGACACCCTCCACTAGACCACGTTGCCCAAAGCCTCATCCAACCTGGCCTTCAACACTTCCAGGGAGGGGGCATCCACAACCTCTTTGGGCAACCTGTTCAGTGCCTCACTACTCTAACAGTAAAGAATTTCTTTCTAACATCTAATCTAAATCAACCCTCCTTCAGCTTAAACCCATTACCCCTTGTCCTGTCACTACACTCCCTCATAAACAGTCCCTCCCCATCTTTCCTGTAGGCCCACTTCAGGTACTGGAAGGCCGCAATTCGATCTCCCCAGAGCCGCCTCAGAGGGGCTGAACAACCCCAGCTCTCTCAGCCTGTCCTCAGAGGAGAGGTGCTCCAGCCCTCTGATCAGCTTCGTGGCCCTCCTCTGGACTTGCTCCAACAGCTCCATGTCTCTCCTGTACTGGGGCCCCCAGACCTGGATGCAGTACTCCACGTGGGGTCTCACCAGAGTGGAGTAGAGAGGCAGGATCACCTCCCTCGACCTGCTGGTCACACCTCTTTTGATGCAGCCCAGGACACGGTTGGCTTTCTGGGCTGCAAGCGCACACTGCTGGCTCATGTTGAGCTTCTCATCAATCAATACCCCCAAGTCCTTCTCCTTGGGGCTGCTTTCAATCCATTCTCTGCTCAGCCTATAGTTGTGCTTGGGATTTCTTATATTCTATTTAGGTGCAACTCACTAACAGGGTATTTCACCTTTCACAATATTCCATGTATCATCACAGCAGTACTATATAGTGGGCAGTATCAGTATATTCAGTTTGCAGACAAAGAGATAAAGAAATAAAAAGATAAATGATTAATTGAAAGTCAGAAAAGAGGTCTATGACAAATAACTCTTTGAAATCTGGTGTCCCAAATGCTACACTTCTATTATGTAAGACTTTATAAATTGAAAGCAAAACTTTCATCCAGTTGTATAAAGTGATAATGTCTTTTCAATTCAATAGTATGCTCAGAAACATAGAAATTATACCAGAGCTTAATTTGCTTATTGACTTATGAACTAAGTGCATCAAGACTAGTTTTTTTAAATTTAAAGGAAGAACTATTTCTCTCATTCTTTTTAAGAATAACATTTTTAATATTTTGTTCTATTACTGATTGAAGAGTTTTCATGGGTTGCTTGAGGAATTTGACTATAAAGATTCCTCAATTTTTCATATTTTGAGAAAGACATAAAAACTGGTTTTATTGAAACTGGCAAATAAGAATTGAAACTACATGAAGAAAAAAAAAAGAATTGCTGCTGCATGGAATAAAGCAAAATGAAGAAAAGATAAAGTGTTTAAGTTACAAAACAGCCAAGATTTCACCTATCAAAAAGAAGAAAACACTTCAACAAAAATAGAAATGAGATTGTGGATGTTTTAAAAGGATTTCACTTGGTGGAATTTGCCATCATGAAAATCAATAAAAGATACAAACCGAGTTTTATTTGGTTTCATTTAGCATTGAGTAACTATTGAAAAGCGGATGTGAAAATACAATCTGAAAACTAAGCTACCTGCTAAACATCAAATAACCTGTAGTAGTACCATCATCGAGAACTATAACAACCCTGCAGATAAAAAGAAAAGAAACATAAAGGTGTCAAGAGATAGAAATGAGAGATAAGGCAGTCTGGAGATTTTGATAACAATGAGACGCTGCAGAACATATAAAGCCAGTGTACCATTCCAGGAGCAAGGGTCAAAGAAAGAAAGGAGTATTTCCAAAATGAAAGAGGGAAAGTTTGCATGTATTACACTACAACATGGCTTATAAAATACATCAACAATAGCTGTAGATAGTTATATCAACAAGACTTAGTCCAGTTCAAGTTTGGAATCTTACTTCCCTTTCTCTTTTTTTGCATAAAGATCACAATTATTCAAAATCCATGTTTTGAATGCTAGGCCATTATAGACAGGGCATAGCTAAACTCAGATATACAGACAGAACTACCTTAATCAGCATTCAGACCGTTGTACACTCTGTAACCTCTTTGTAGATAAATAAACATGGTATATGAGGGCCTGCAAGCTGAACAGAGAAAAAAAAAATCACTAAAAAAGAACACACAATAAGCAACACCTCCCCTCTGCCCCCAATAAAAAATTCAGAAAACAAAATCCTGTGCAGCCATAACACCATTATTTATCCTGTTCCTAGTAAAGCTCCCTGGTTACAAAAAATTTTTATAGCTTTGTCTTAACATGATGTTGAACTTCTGATTTTGTATTCTTGACCTTTTGGAGTCTTCACAGCTGCCATATTTTAGGCCTACTCCTTAGGGTGCTCAAATTTTCTTACTGGAGTAATTACTTCTTTCTTCATTCATAAAAGAAATAGACTCTCGAGATGCTTGGATTTACATCTTACTTAAATGCCTTACCTGGACATGTAATTACTTACTTAGTAATCATTTAAGATATACTAAAGAGTGTAAATTGCATTAATCAAATCTGTTGTTATCTTGAACCCTTCGAGCCCCACGTTGGGCGCCAAAAAGAACTGTCGTGGTTTTACCCCAGCCGGCAGCTGAGCACCACGCAGCCGCTCACTCACTCCCCCGCCATCAGGATGGGGGAGAGAATTGGAAAAGTTAAAGTGAGAAAACTCGTGGGTTGAGATAAAGACAGTTTAACAGGTAAAGCAAAAGCCATGTGCACAAGCAAAGTGAAACAAGGAATTCATTCCCCACTTCCCATGGGCAGGCAGGTGTTCAGCCATCTCCAGGAAAGCAGGGCTCCATCACACATAATGGTGACTTGGGAAGACAAACGCTATGACTCCGAACGCCGCCACCCCCACCATCCTCTTCCCCCAAGCTCCTTATAAACTGAGCATGATGTCACATGGTATGGAATATCCCTTTGATCAGTTGGGTCACCTGACCTGTCTGTGTTCCCTCCCAACTCCTTGTGCACCCCCATCCATCCTGCTGGCAGGGCAGTGCGAGAAGCAGAAAAGGCCTTGGCTCTGTGTAAGCACTGCTCAGCAACAACAGGTCCGTAGAACAAAAACATCTCTGTATTATCAACGGTGTTCCCAGCACAAATCCAAAACATAGCCCCATACCAGCTACTATGAAGAAAATTAACCCTCTCAGCTGAAACCAGGACACCATGTTGCTCATAATAGTCCCGACAGATTAGGACAATCAAACTAGGAGATATACAAATATCAACAGCTAGACACTCCAGGCTTCAAAGAGCTCACAGAGTGAATTGATGTATCAAAGACAGGCTAAAAGAGAGCCACCAAACATGCACATTAAAAACAACAACAAAAACGCGCCATTCATTGAATTGAGATTTTCACTTTTGTGCTGCGATGAAAATTTTCCGTATTGCTTGTTTTCGCCACACTATCAATCCACCAGCTCTCATCTGAGGAGCTAGTTGCTGTCCCTCAACATCTGGGAGGTAACTTTAAGGACTTTTTAATTATTAGTTGGGACTTCTTTAGTATTAGGACTTTTCCCAACTAATTTGCTGATTATGTTTCTTCTTATGAAGGCAAATATGACAAAACCAACTGATAAGAATGCCTTATAAAGATGTCATTTATGACTTTCACAACTTTGACTACAATAGAAATAAGACAATTCAGAATAAGGCAGAGCACGAATCCAGAGCTCAATTCAGAAATTAGTTAATTTCTCTAGATGTTTGAATTCAAAGTATGAAAAACTAGGTCCCAACAGCTGATGCATAGTAATTTCTTCACTGGGAAGTAGTAAATTAAGACTAAATCTTCCTTATTATTGTAGATTTTAGAAAGACACTGATAAATCTTTTTGATGTATTAAGCATTGAAAGAACAGAATAATCACTTAAAAGTTCTAGTCAAATAATTGATCAATATTTTCTTTTTCTTGTTTGAGAAAACTAATTAGCGTTGCATTCAAAATCTTGTTATGAGCATGAAAAGAACACATTTTATTTTAGAAGCCAAAAATTTATTCTTATTCAATTAAAATAATTCTAACAGTCTAATCAAAATAGGACAGTTATAAAAATACAAGACAGCATCACATTAAGTTGTCAGAGTCCAAAGCTGTCTGCTGGTAGTTTGTTGGTGGGGCCCTCTAGGTTGGTCTATGTGACCTTTTGTTTAATGATTCCCAATTATTCAGGTTTGCTATCCCCTTTGTTAACTTTAAAACTGCTTTTACCTTGAACATTACCAGGTGTGATTTGTGGTTTGTGATTTCTGTTTGTGAACTAGGACTTTTTAGCCCTGTAGCCCAGTAGATACATGATTGACATTGTTAGTAACAGGCTGCGTACCGACTTTGTGGGGCCTGAGGACTGAAGCTTGCAAAATTTACTTTGTACAAATTTGCTTCAACCTGCCTGGAACTTTGTTTTTATTTCATTTGTCTGTAACAGCAACTTTTGCAAAGACTGGGGCTATGCCAAATTTCTTTTATTTTTACTTATGTTTGTATAGTGTAACTGTAGTTTTTATATAGATAGAAGTGCAAGCATGGGATGATAAGAGACAGAACACAGGGTCCAGACCTCAAGGCTATAAACAACTCGGAGAAATGCAGACATAAGAGCTGTTTTTAGGGTTTGTCCATGAGGAGAACAAAGATAAATGAAAGAAGGTACATCGAATGCACCATAGGTATAATATGGTTGCAGATCAATGAAGAAAGATCAAGCTGCAAAGTAGATTTAACAGAGACATAAAAATATCCCTAGGTAAATCCTGGAGAGAAGAGAAGGAAGAAACTATCATCATTAACATCACACTCATCAGGATGAAGGACTTAGGATGCTGACGACTTGCCATAACCCACTCCAGATTGAAGCCATTTACCTCAGGATAGAGGAGCAATGGAAAGATGGACATAACTCCAAAAAAAGAGCTAGGTACTAGGATGTGTGTGTAACAACTTAAACTATTAGAACAGAGATTTTTTTTCCATACTGGTAGTACGCTTTATTTTCTTTTTCTGTAATAACTAGAGCTGGACTAATAAAAATTTATTATTAGACTGTTAAGATTTCAACTGTATGAACAATAAATTTTTGGCTGCATATATAAAGTGTCTGCTCATGGAAGATTTCAGTGATAGGGAATAGCTTCTGTGTCTACTCATCCATACCACATTTTATTCAGAGACAATTTAATCTGCACAGAATAACTACTTGTTATCACTATAAAATAAAGCATTTTTTTAAAAAAAGTTACCCGATTATTAGACAATTGCTAACATATCTAAAACAAGATAAAATAACTCAGGCCAGGACAAGCACAAATAAGTCTTGAGTCTACTAAACCTGGGACCCTCTACTTGTAATGGTAATGATCATATTTACTGGACTACAGAAGATGTGGAAAAAGAAAAATAGAAGGAAAGACGGATTAGTAAAAGTAATTGATAAGGAGAAATAGGAGAGCAGGGGTGAACAGTGTGACAGATAGGCATACTGTGAGGGTGAGATGAAGAAACAGTGAAGAGGGCTGGAAGTAGCTATGGCACAGGAAAGGGACTGGTTTTAGTGCACTAAACCCCACCATTACCTCAAAATACTATTACAGAAGTCAGTGAAGAAAAGGGCATCATTTTTCATTCTGAACTTGCAGTCTTCAAGTGAGGGTGTCACCAAGTTGCTATCCTCATAACTGCCACCTTTGCCATTTTAGGAAAACGTACCATTTAGTAGCCTACTTATTATTGTTTTATATAAAAGATCCAGTTGGTGAAATATGAGCTAGTCACAACTAAAGTGAGTCTGGGAGTTTAGTTCTTTTACCCCCACACTATGTAAGGTATCTTGGACCAAGGTTTTGGTTCAGGTGCATTCCTTGCATCTCTCCAGAGAAGAAAGAGTTCAAGGTAAACAAACAGAAATAACTAAATGGCAAGATGACCAATTAATTCTTAGCCATACAAAGCATGCTGATTCTCCAAAGGCTATGGAAAATGTGTCAGTTTATTCCAATCTATATATTAAAAGGGCATTTCATCATACTAAAATCTACCTAAATGAATGCTAGCTTTCCTGCACTTTTTAAGTGTAGCTCAATATACAAAAGAGCTCCCAGCTAACAGTCGGAGCAGAGCCCTTCTTTTCTATTCCACTGAAGAGATATAAAGTTCTTTGTAGTGATAAATCATTTCATATCTACTCGGAAGAACTTCACAACCTTTTCTAACTTAATTTAAAAAATCAATATAAAGAGCCAACTGTAGGTCCAAATACTGAAATTGATGTGTCACCAGAAAAGAAAGTTAATGAAGACAAGATACCACTAAAAGGATTCAAGGTGTTACCAATGAATATTAAGGCTCAGGCCTGACATCATTGAGACTTACATCAGATTTTTATTGGCTGAGGGGCTGACCGTGAACTGTAAAGCAACACAGGGCCAGATTCAGCCTACCTATATTATCTGAGACAGAACAACATAAAAGTAGTCTCCTAGCTCCAGCAGGATCTCCCAAGTGAGGTAGCCATGCTCCTTCCACAGCTGATTAACAAGATCTTTTGGGGAAGTTACTTTTCTCCACTGACACACATCTCTACCTGCATTTCATAGAATCATAGAATTATAGAATGGTTTGGGTTGGAAGGGACCTTAAAGCCCATCTAGTTCCAACCCCCCTGCTGCGGGCAGGGACCCCCTCCACTAGACCACGTTGCCCAAAGCCTCATCCAACCTGGTCTTAAACACTTCCAGGGAGGGGGCATCCACAACCTCTCTGGGCAACCTGTTCCAGTGCCTCACCACCCTCACAGTAAAGAATTTCTTTCTAACACCTAATCTAAATCGACCCTCCTTCACCTTAAACCCATTACCCCTTGTCCTGTCACTACATGCTAACGAACTGAATGGGGCAAACAGTACCTCCCCATCTTTCCTGTAGGCCCCCTTCAGAAACTGGTAAGCCACAATTAGATCTCCCGAGAGCCACCTTTTCTCCAGACTGAACAACCCCAACTCTCTCAGCCTGTCCTCAGAGGAGAGGTGCTCCAGCCCTCTGATCAGCTTCATGGCCTCCTCTGGACTTGCTCCAACAGCTCCATGTCTCTCCTGTACTGGGGCCCCCAGAGCTGGACGCAGTACTCCACGTGGGGTCTCACCAGAGCAGAGTAGAGGGGCAGGATCACCTCCCTCGACCTGCTGGTCACACCTCTCTTGATGCAGCCCAGGACACGGTTGGCTTTCTGGGCTGCAAGCACACAGTACTGGCTCATGTTGAGCTTCTCATCAATCAATACCCCCAAGTCCTTCTCCTCGGGGCTGCTTTCAATCCATTCCTTGCCCAGCCTATAGTTGTGCTTGGGATTGCGCCGACCCATGTGCAGGACCTTGCACTTGGCCTTGTTGAACTTCATGCGGTTCGCACGGGCCCACCTCTCCAGCCTGTCAAGGTCCCTCTGCATGGCATCCCTTCCCTCCAGCGTGTCGACCACACCACACGGCTTGGTGTCGTCAGCAAACTTGCTGAGGGTGCACTCGATCCCACTGTCCATGTCGCCAACAAAGATGTTGAACAGTGCCGGTCCCAGTACCGACCCCTGAGGAACACCACTCGTCACCGTTCTCCACTTGGACATTGAGCCAAATGATGTATGAACTAACAGAACCAGGCAACAGAAAACATGAGTCCCATCAAAATGCTTTATCAGGAATAGATGCCAAGTACTCTTCTGAGCAGACAGGACCAGTGGAACAAATGTAAAATTCTTTCATACAGCAACCTAGTAGTAATAGTACCTTAAGTACTTAAAGTAACAGAATTGAGACATCAAGTCTTCCTTGTCCTGAGCGGGCTTAAACCCATAGCTCTGCCTTCTGAGAAAGTATCTGAACTTCCAAACTGTAGAGCAGCCTAGGGCTGAGCTCTTAGAATTCCTGATGAAAAGGAGACACTTTTTAGTAACCAAATGTAGCATTACAGGACCATACAGAGAACAGGCAAAAAGAAGCCCGATTGCTGTATGACAAGGTCTCTGCTGAGATTTAACATCCTTCATTTCTGGTCAACATTCCCAATGGCAATCATGCATTTTATCCAATCACCTTTAAATATAAAATGCATAGTCTTTGACAGAGTTCAGACTCACAATCCCTCCTACCTCCTCACCCATCTAGTTAAGCGGCACTGCAGCTCAATAAGGCATCCATTTTGGGAAGTGCAAAATCAAGTTTTTGGGTCTTCATCAGTTAAATAACTAGTTACATGTAAATATTAAATCCTAGATATAATAATTAAACAAATAGAATGGCACAGTAAAGGACAAATTAAGAGTAGCCCATTTCAGGATTTTTTTCAGCTGACACTATTCATTGGATTTGTCCCAAATTCACAACTTTCTTGGCTTAACCCTTTTTTTTTTTAATATTGAGCACATTGTTTGACTTTTTTGTTGTTGTTTGACTGTAATAATAGTATACAAATAAAACATAATAATAACATGTAGATATTATACCTTTTATTTGGGTTTTAGTTTGTTGCTTTGTTGTGGGTTTTTTTACAATGCTCCCAATAAATTTAAGAACTTATTTTGCCACATGTGAGTATATTTATAAAATGTCACATGCTTTGTACAGAGAAATGTTAGATTAAAGATAAGGCAATAATGTGGAAAGGAGAAAAATATCTTTTTTCAGTGTAATTATCAATTAAAGAAACTGTAGTATAGAGGTTTATTTCAATGGATAACATACTTAGATTCAATAGCCTTCTCTTAATATAAAATTTTAAACAAATTTGTCTGTACTATACTATGCACTCAGTGAATAATTTACAATATCTATCAAATGTATATATGCCTTTTCACATAACTGGAATGTGCATGATGCATAAAATTATTTTTTTATTTCTTGGACTTCTTTCATGCTCAAAGCCATGTATTTAATTTTCTTGTGGAGGATTTTGAGTCTACTATTGCATTTTTGAGGTGATTTCTTGGTGACCTCAAGGTCATCTAGTTCTGTTCTTATTAGAACTGGTTATACTTCTGAATCAGCACTATCCTAAAAAGCTACAATCAGTTTGTAACTATGGAGTCATTCACATACCTGGTTTGCCTGATTAGAATGAGGAACCTTGAACCTCAGCCTCTCAAACAAATGTGGGAAATAGCAGACATATAATTTCAAATACTTACTTTGCCCCATTCAGTTCATTAGCATATACCTAAATCCCATAACCAAGCCATATGTTATAGCCAGTGAGCTATGGGTTTCTCTCCTTCATTTAGTGATTACGTTCCACTGAAGAGTAAAAAAGACTGAGAAAAGCAAGACAAACCAGCATCCAAAGGGTCAAAGCAATCAAAAGGTAATGAACTGATCTTCAAGATTTTGTTAATGTGACAAGGCAAAATAATGGGAAGACTTGATCTAAATATTTTCAGTTATTCCAAGTGTAATGGGTTTGTGTGGCAAGGTTTTGGTAGCGGGGAGGCTACAGGGGTGGCTTCTGTGAGAAGCTGCTGGAAGCTTCCCCCATGTCTGACAGAGCCAATGCCAGCCGGCTCCAAGACGGACCCACTGCTGGCCAAGGCCGAGCCAATCAGCACCTCTGTGATAACATATTTAAGAAGGGGGAAAAAACAAGTTAAAGAAAGCTTTTGCAACCAGAGAGAGGAGTGAGAAGATGTAAGAAACTCTGCAGACACCAAGGTCAGTGCAGAAGGACGGGCAGGAGGTGCTCCAGGCGCCGGAGCAGAGATTCCCCTGCAGCCCGTGGTGAAGGCCATGGTGAAGCAGGCTGTCCCCCTGCAGCCCATGGAGGAAGGATGAGGGGGTGTAGAGATTCCACCTGCAGCCCGTGGAGAACCCCACGCTGGAGCAGGTGGAGGCACCTGAAGGAGGCTGTGGCCCATGGGAAGCCCACACTGGAGCAAGCTCCTGGCAGGACTTGTGACCCCATGAAGAGAGGAGCCCACGCCAGAGCAGGTTTGCTGGCAGGACTTGTGACCCCGTGGGGGACCCACGCTGGAGCAGTTTATGAAGGACTGTCTCCCGTGAGAGGGACTCCATGCTGGAGCAGGGGAATGATGAGAGGAGTCCTCCCCCTGAGGAGGAAGAAGCGGCAGAAACACCGTGTGATGAACTGACCGCAGCCCCCATTCCCCTTCCCCCTGTGCCGCTGAGCAGGGAGGAGGTTGAAGCCGGGAGTGAAGTTGAGCCTGGGAAGATGGGAGGGGTGGGGGGAGGTGTTTTAAGATTTGATTTTATTTCTCATTCCTCTACTCTGTTTTGCTTGGTAATAAATTAGATTAATTTTCTCTCTAAGTTGAGTCTGGTTTGCCCATGACGATAATTAATGAGTGATCTCTCCCTGTCCTTATCTCGACCCACAAGCGTTTTGTGATACCTTTTCTCCCCTGTCTAGTGAAGGATGGACAGTGATAGAGTGGCTCTGGTGGGCACCTGGCCTCCAGCAAGGGTCAACCCACCACACCAAGGTTTTCTTCAGCTTCAGTTTCATGAGCTTGAAATTTTTCATTCTGAAATTAAAAATGTCTTTTAATTAGTCTGCTTCTCTGAAGAGCTTTTTGACAAACCTGTATTTTCTAATAAAATACTTTTCTCTATTATACTAATGACTGCTTACGACACTTATGTCTACTAGCTTGTGCTTGAAATGTCCTCTTTATCAGGATCATTTTTTTGATCAGGGTCCCGAAGGAACAGAGCTGAAAGAATTAACCACCTTTTAGGGTTAAAAACATAAATAAAGAGTCTTTATCATAAAATATTAATTGTTCAGACAACAGATGAGACTTTTAAAGGGAAAAAAAAAAACCAAACAAATTAAAACTGAATCTAAAATATTTTTTTATATACAGTATGATAGTTATTCCTGGAACCCTCGCATAATAGTCTTCAGCACTTCAAGACAATCTTATTAGACTATATGATAGAATTCTGTGTGCAAATAGACTAAACTCTGATAATCTATCTAACATGAATTCCCCATTCCAATGATGCAGCTTTCAACACTTTTGAAGAAATTGAAAAATTTACTTTTGCAAAGACTCCAACAGCAAAAGTTATTCTGATTTTGGCAGACGTTCCATGGATTGATCATTTTAGGATTATGTCCTAAAAGCCAGATTAAATGTTCAGTAACATTTACTTACTCCGGTAGCTTTTTTCAGGCTAACATCTTTATCAAACTATATTTAATGCTGAGCAGCTCTTTTCATGGTGGTCTGCAAAAACAGATTGTTTCCTCTTCTAATTAGATTTTCATTTGCATGAAAAGAGTATCTTTGATTAGAAGCATTTACAGCTTATTTTTTGCCACAGCCTTCTGTGAAATCATAATCATTTTCATAGCAATAATTTGTGATATCACAAACAGAAGATTATTAATTCAAGTAGAGATGATGAGCTGTTAAGATCCTGTTTTCATTCAAGGTTCTTGGCCATATGAAAAATAAGAAAATGGGTTATATAAAACTACACAGCATCAGTAGATACTGCATTGAGAGCACTGAAGACCGATGTTTATCTGCAGAGCAGGTGTCACTACTTTTAACTTCTCACACACACAGACACACCAGTAGGTGTTTCAGCCTTTTTTTGGAAGAAGCACATCTGAGGGAGAGTGAGAAGGTTGTTGATTTTCTTTGTTCACATAGAAAGGGTGACACAGAGGCCAGTTATTGTAGGAGAATGACATAGCATCTTCTGAAAAACATTTGATGAATCACTGTATAGCTTGAGAAAAGAAAAGCAAATATAATTTATTGGGAGAGATATATCAAAACACTTTTATTTAGAAATTCTAATTTGCTACAGTACAGATGCATCTTAGCACTCTTTAGAGAATCATTTGTTTATAAAAATTTATTTAATCTCTTTTATAAAACAACTTTTCATCTTCCTTCACACACTGTTATCAACCACCTTAAATGTAAATGGGATCTTTATTTTTTAACAGCTCATCTGTTCAGCCTGAATTTGTAATAATGTCTGTGGTAATATAAATTATTGTTGCAGCTTGTAGTTTTGAACTAATTTATATATTTTGCACTATTGAAAGATGTTTTCATTGTGGTACCTGGATTCTGTAATTTTGACCCCTTCTTGATCAAATATTTTGATTAATTTTGTTTTCACTTGAGGTCATCTTGTAAGACAAAGATGTTTCCAGACGCTCCCAAGGAGTAGAAAACTGGATTTAAGTGAATTATGTTAGCAAAGGTCTCAAAGTATATCATATTGCATCAAATGCCTAGCATTATTATCATCCATGAATCATATCATGATTTTCACAAAAACAGATCCTGTAACTAATTAAATAAGGACCTACACTCATCTGTACTTGTTCATTTCTACTCTGATTTTATAAAGTACTTATTCCCATCAGAATTACAGATCCACCACATTTCATAAAAGTGCTACTACCCATGGAGGGCCAAGCCATAAAAGCTTTAAAGTATGGAATATTTCCTGTTCATAGAAGCATACGGGCACACAATCAAAAGCAATCAATTTATGGCAGCTTTACAAGTCACTGTTCATCAGGTGAGTTACAACAGACCATATGCGCACACTTAGCTCACCCTAACTTGTGAGGTAAAATGCATTAGTTTAAACTAATTTCATAGGGGTATAAATTTTACCTTACCTTTTGGCAAGGTTAAGACGACATGTAGTCCATTGCAGCGATACAGCAGCTGTCTGCTGTCTTGCTGGAAGGCTGTAACTCACTCTGGATTGATCCAGATAAAGCTCTTAGGCTATCAGGTTTGACTTCTGTAAAAAGCAATTTTTATTGATCTCAGGGATTGAATACAATAAATCATATCTTTCAAAAAACATCCAGTCCTTATTCAAAGAGTCAGAAAGAGGAAGCTTTACAATCTTCTACTAATTTCATGGCTTTAATTGCAGCTTCCCTTTATCAGAAATGGGTCTTTTTTTTTCTAATTTCACTAGATTTTATAATTTCAAGCTATGATTCTTCTTATGCCTTTCTCTGTCAGATAAAAAACCTCAAGAAGTAACTGGAATTTTCTATGCATTAAGAATTATATACATAAATTTTAGTTTCTTTGAAGACTGCCTTGTGATACATGTAATTTCTACAATAGCATCAGCCTCAGTGAAGGAAATCACTATCAAAAGTGGGTTTTAATTCATCCTTCAAATCTGCATTTGTGATATACATCTTCAGCTCTCTTCATCATCATTAAGTATTTTTGATATGTTACTAAATACTGGCTATAAACACCAACCTGCTACAAAATCATTCTAAAGACAGCTTCGCAGGACAACAGTGAAGACAGATATCTATGAATTGTTTTTCCAATATATTTGTAACTTGCAAACTTTTCAACAAATGAGGAACATGACCACACAATTTCCTTTTCTTCCTGTCCTCATATTTTCTGTTTTCCTACTTTTGGAATTAGCAGGATGTTGTTATACGCTGCTTCAAAGCAGATTATGAATACAGCTACTGGTGAAAATACATGGAACTATATCTTCCATTACTTTTACCTGTTATATCTGGTACACCCAACGTGAGCTTTCAGATTCCATAATAATACAAATAACAGCACACTAATTAACTTGAGATATTTCGTCTTGTCAGATTTCTCTTAAAATATTACATTTTTCTAGTCTACTCCTATTTTCAGGCCAGGATAGTACTATTAATCAGAATAAGCAGAATTTTCTTCCTAAATTACTAAAACAAAAAAACCAACCAAACAAAGAGTCAGAATATAGACTTGTAAGCAATATGACATTGTTCTTGAATGAAGTACCATGAAATTCCTTCCAACTTGAACAAGAACAGCTTAATTTCTTTGTGATATTCCATTGTCTAAAATACAAGTTTCTACAGTAAATTGAAGATGGTAAGAATACACATAGCACATACAAATATGGTTCTAATTATAACCAAATTATGTGTGTATTCAGAGAACTGCCTGTTTGAGGACTGTAACTAAAGAACAACTGCTGTTCTCTCCTACATCCAGCTCTTCCAGGCAGTTAAAAGTCTTGCTAATCCTTGCTTAATCTCCTGCGTTTAGTATGACCATGCCTCCTCTCAGGATGATAGCAATGGACTGAGTATGCAAAAATGCCATGTTACTTTTCTTCCACTATATAATGTATACTTACATTCAGCTCAATAAATGTTCGGATACTTAATAAATTGTACTCTGGCACATACTTAAGAAAAAGCATGTTATCAGACGAGACCTGTTCCTCCAGCAAAAGAACAAGTATACAACATATAGATAACAACTTTTTCTTGCTTTTCTGAGATACAATGAAGTCTAACATCAATTGCTTCAAGATAAGTTCACTACTTCACTAATTTTGACTTGTGTTTTTTCATTGCTTTATGCACTGGACAATGACCAACAAAAAAACCTGTAGCATCAGAGTGCCGTTTTATTGACTTGCAAGCTTTCAGAGCTCTACTGAATATTTAAAATGTAGATTATTTCATACTTTAGATACTTGATGTATCTGTGAATTGCTTTATAATAAACAAAATAAATTATTTAGCAGAGTATCAAGAGTTTTGAAAACAAATTGCCATTTTTAAAAACAGCCTTGCCTTCCAATGTCAAGAGACTTATGTAAAGATAAGTGTCACTAGAGAAAGAATCTTGTAAACCACCTTTTTTAAAAATTTTAATGTTTTTTCAGGCATCACACTGAATAAAACAACAAAAAAAAAATCAATGTAAGCTCTTCCCTTTACAAAATCCTGTGGTATTCTCAAGAACTGCAAGAAAATACAGAATTGTGTGATTATATAAAACACCTGGATACCTAAATATGAATATTACCACATATCTTTGTATTAAATACTAAGATAACAGGCCTCTAAAGATTCTACAGAAAGATAGGTGACCTACGAGTAGGCATGAGCTATATGATATTATAGTGGTTGGTTTGGTTTTTGGTTTTTTTCCAGAAATTGAGAATTGTGAGTTGAAATTATTTCTGAAATTGAGTTTGGAAAGTAGTGAATAGTGTATCTCTAACGCCATTCAAATCAAACGACATTCATGATATGCACTGGTTTCAGCTGAAAGCTAAGCACATACTTAAGTGTCCTATTGAGTTGAGCAAGACTACTCAGTGCAACAGAAATGATACTTAGCACATCACAGAATTCATCTTTTTGTAACACAGAGGATAACTATAACACTGGAGCATTGGCAGTCATGTTAACTGAAAACAATTTGCCAAGACTCTGAGGAATAGGTTATGGAAGTTACATGAGAGATCTTGCTTTAGGTTTCTGCAAAACACACGTGCCTCAGCAAAAAGATCATGAGGTGTAAGCAAAGTAGAATCAGTAGTAAAATAAGCGCTGCAACAATATCAAGTTTTATGTTTGGAAGAAATTACTCAGAAATACAAAATAAAATGGAACATCAAAGATAAAATTTCATAAACAACAACAAAAAAGCCATCTCAAAGGTTTTATAAATTTCTGTGTATTTAGAGGTCCTGTAATATTTTAGCATTTAAAAATTTTATAATTGTGTGGGTTCTAATAAAGAAAAAGCAATTTCCTGATTTTAAGGACCATAAGAACATGGTATTTGGTTCTTTTGCATGAAAACTGTATGCTATGTTATTTGTATGAATTAATAACCTTTCTTAAAAGTTTCAAGCAGTCATTCCAACAGTCCTTACACACATAATACATTAAATAACCAAACTACCCAGAGATGGAGCAATAACAATGAAGAGGGAATAATTCATCAACGGTATATGAAGTATCAATTTGCTCATCTGAATTGTTCAGCAAAGAGAAGAAAGAAGAGATATTCGGTGACATCAGGCTATTTAAGCAAACAATCCACAAACACAGATTACAGGATATTTTTTCTCTGCAATTAACAATTCATGCTGTTTTACTTAACATTTTTTAACAGAACTATTAACCTCAAAAAAAAAAAAATAGACATACTGAAAAGTCTTTAAACAGAGACTGTATGTTGATTCAATTCATAGAACATGCTGCTGGCAAACAGACACTCCAAAGGCAGCTGGTTCCATGCTTACATTTTTAATGTTCTTAGAGCTACTGGAGGTTACCAGTTGTGACCTTTAATTACAGTACTTCTGCCTGGATTTCTGAAAAAGCAGTTATTTATTTAAAGGTTGTCGCTACAATTATACTGTCTTGCATCAGACATTAGCTGTATGGATAATTTCCTCATGCAATAGGCAGCCTCCTTTTAATTTAAAACTTATTGGCTAGTTTGAAAGTACTTTAAACAAATAATAATTTATTATATTCTTTTTTGTACAGGTTGGTCTATTGATTTCATAAACTACTCTCTAAGACCTGCCTAAGCAGGCCTTCAAGAAAGGAGAGAGGAGGTATATTTCCACAGAGCCTTTAAGAGAGCTGTTGAATTAAACATGTTCCAGCAGTAAAGAAGTAGATAACATAATGATTGAACAGAGATCCCCATTCAAGGAGTTTCTTGGTTCTCAAGAAAGAAAAGTTAATCTCCCTCTTGACTTTTTATGAAGTGGATGTCTCTTTTTACTAGAATGCATGTATGCCTATACTTGTGTACAATTTAGTGTATCTGTTATCAAACAACACTTGACTTGTATCAATTACAGACGCAAAAAGAAAAATGAGCAATCAGTTGATTAGTTTCACATGTGTAATGTGTGCAAGGAAATCAGATGTATCGGTTTCATCTAAAGACTGAAAATATTTTTTTCGGTGAAATTTCTATCATATTCACTAACTTTTGAAAAAAAAAACCAACAAGGTATTATAAGGTAAACTTCTTCAGTTAAACAAACCTTAATATAAAGAAAGGTCTATTTGATAAAAAGTCATCATATTAGTAGATCTATGATTTATATCTGGTAACATTAAAGAATATAATCTATGCTTTCCTTACAATTATTCTGTTATGCTTCAGCTAACAATACTATGATCCCTCAGTATAACTTTCTTACGTATCCATCTAGAATTATTTCCATATAAAACATATTGGTCCATCAAAGTTGTACTCCTGAAAAATACGTAGTCGACTGAATTGGCCGTATTCAGTGTGCTAATTAATATTTTATTTCCTCTAACTTTGTGAATCTCTGTGTTTGAACTTTTGAGATAAAGGGAAAAGGCCAGTTAGCATTTGATCTGAGTCAGAAAAATAAGTCAAGTGGATGTCAGAAGTATTCAAAAGGCATCATCAAACTATTTAAAAAGACCATTTTATTTTCCAGATTTTTGATGAGTGACTCAAATTTTTAAGCTGAGCAACAAAAATCCATCCTTGTTGCAACAGGAAGTCTTTGAGCTCCAAGCTCAAATTTCTAACTGAAGAAATATTTTGCAGTTAAAGAACTTGGGAATTTAGATATTACTCCTTTTTAAACATTTTCCAAAGATGAAAGAGAAATTTATCAAATCAAAGAAAATATGTTGGCTGCCCAACAAAAATCTTCTAAATCTCCTGCATTTGGTAAGCCACAGGGTGTTACTGAAGATACAGACAGTGTTTTACAGGAGAAATACAATTCTTGAGTCTTCAGATAAAACCTGAAAAACTGTAAGCATAATTGAACATAATGCTATTGCTTATTAGCTCAGAACTGACAATATACTTGCAATGGATCTGAAATTAATTCACTTAATGTGCATAACATGGGGTAAATCCGTCTGAAAAAAGAAAGTGAATGTGAAGATTGTTCCCTGCTAAGCAATGTTTCTTATCTCTCCATTTTCAGCCTTTTTTTTAGCAGTCTTTTCTAAGTTTTCATTATTCAATGTCACTTTCCTTTGGCTTCATTTTCTTTTGATCCTATTAACTAACCCTGAAGTGTTCTATGACATCCCTACCTTTAAAAAGTTAAACGAGCTATGTATTTATCAGTGTACACCTTGATTGCTTCTTGAGTTTCCTGCGCTTATTTCTTTGGTTTATATTCTCCAATTGCACAGTAAATTTTTGAAGAGAAACAGGGTTTTTTTTTTTCCTGTTCTGTTTTACAACAAAGAACATTTGTATGATTTTGATGAGGCATTTAGGTACAATCATAAGATAAAAACTATAATTCACAATAACATAAAGATATTAAGAATATGGCCTTAAATACTCATTATGCATTTTCATCTGCTTTCAGTTTATGAGCTTCATATACTGTGTCAAACAAAATTTACATTATATTCTGGAAGACAAAAATAATTAATTTACTTACACGGGTAAGATGATGGCAAAGTAAACTACTTCAGTCATAAGAATAGCTGATGAGAAAGGAGCTATTGGCCTGCATTTTAGATGGCATGTTATGGTATGGTGTACCATGTTTGTTGGTTTTTTTAATTAGATGTCTTGCATTCTTGTTGCAGAGTCCTAAAATGAACTAGGTACAAATAAATAATAATAATAATAATAAAAAAAACCTTGGACTTAAATAGGAATTGATTATGAATGATTGAATGGATCTTGAATAAATGTCTTTTCTCAAGGATATGTACATCTACAGCTAGGTATTTATGTATGTACATACATAGAAACCTTAATAGGTTGACCTATACCTACACACTTGCTTGTGGTAGCAGCCTTTTTGCTATTCCAGACTATAAAGTTCTGTAGGCATATTTCAATGAATTTAGGTAATTAGCTGTTAAATCTCATTAAGAAGCCCATATTGGTATTCTGAAGACTTCAGAATGGAATTCTGGTTCCATTCTAACAATAATACTGCTCTGTTTAGTGAGTGATATCTTTAGGAAAGGAGTGAGCATGGTTCTTCCCTCAGGGTATTGTTGACAAAAAGGGCTCTAAAATGCCTAGTTATTGTTATCGCTTTAACATCAGCAGGTAGAATCCATTCCACATAGATAAAAAGAACAAGTAGTATTAATTTATTTATGTGGTTCGCTGGGATACTCTGAGAGTTTTTCAAGATTGCTCTAGTTCTGTATAGAAATTCACACATTTCATCAGACCATTGCTATAACTGCAATCCCACTAAAAATCCCAGATATTGCAAAGGACAGATATTTTACCTTTAACTCAGTAATATTTTAATATTTTACCTTTCACCCCTGTAATATTGCTTAAGTGCCTGACAGTTAGGTCTCAGCAACTAATACGTCTTTATTCTGCTAGTGTTACATTGTTCCTTTGTTTAATCTTATAAATATAATTGTACAATTGCTATGATCAGTAGATTTTAGAGCATATTTTAGATAGTGTTTCTTAGTCTCTGCAAAAGCTCACAGTCTGCTGACATTCATTACCTGGTATAATGTTATGTTCATTTTTAATTACAAATCAATGGAATCACAAACTGCTATGCACTCTGGAAACTAGTAGATTTGTCTGAATTCTCAGTGGTTACTTCTGTAAAAGGAACATATCAGACAATTTCTATTCAAGAAACAGACCAAAGAGCAATCATAAAATGTATGTTTAAAGAAAACTCTGTTGAACTCACTTTACTTTCTACCACAAAGGTACATTTTTCTAATATACATGTTTGCTCTAAATTAGCAACATTACCCACAGCTACCATTCCTACATAAGATATCATCTGAATCCTGAACTACTGAAATTAGCCTCTTGCATAAATTCAAGTTGTGTTAGAGCAGATAAATTGTTCCAGAAAAAAAAAACCAAACCAAAAAACAGGGCAGGCAAGGTGGAGGAGTTGCACTGTATGTTAAGAGGTTCGCCTGTACAGCCCTTATGGCTAGGGAAGATGTGGTTGAGAGCCTCTGGGTGAGGATTAGGGGGTGGAAGACAAAGCAGATATCATTGTGGGTGCCTACTATCAATCGCAGAGCCAAGATGATAGCACCGATGAGTTATTCCAATGGCAATTAGGAGAAACTAGGAGAAATCTCTGGATCGGTAGCCCTTGTCCTTATGGGAGATTTCAACTTCCCAGACACCAACTGGGAATACTATACTGCTGTGACAAGCAAGTCTGGGAAATTCCTGAAGCTTGTTGAAGATAATTTCTAGTCCCAAGTACTCAGTGAGCCAACTAGGAAAGATGCCCTCCTAGACTTGTTATTTGTGAATAGAGAAGGATGCGTGAGGGATGTAATGGTAGGTGGCTGTCTCGGCCACAGTGACCATGAAATAGTTGTTTAAAATTTTCAGTGTAATGACAGAAAAGGTCAGCTGAGTTGCTATCCTGGATTTCCAAAGAGTAAATGGTAGCCTGTTGGCACCGTGCATCCCAGCTTATGGGTCTGGTTACACTTTGGCTTTCCTCCAGGCTGCTGCTGCCAAAATCATCCCCACTCACCCCCCTGGAAAAGGGTTAGTGTCCAGCCGGATCAAGTCCGTGGTTCTCCTCGCTGCACGGCCTCATAGACGTTAGCTGTGGCACAGAGAGGGGATGGTTAATAGGGGTGGACTCTGGGCTTCAGAGTTTGTTTCTGTCATGGCCTGAGAGAAGAGTAATAGCACTGGGTTTGTCTTTGGGAGCCAGGTAGCAGAGGACGTGTCAGCGACACCCAGCAGCTGTGCCCAGTGCATGACCTTCCTCTGAAGCATGTTGGGCAGAGGAGCAGTGGGCGGGGCTGTGGTGGGCGGGGCTACGGGACCCCATCATTCCCCATGTCACAGTGCCACCACCTGGCAACGCAGCAGTCACAATGCCCTGGGGCAGGGTAAAGGGCGCATCCTCCCATGTACCACTGCCAGCCTGCCCGGCTTTGCCATCGGGACAGAGCTGGCCTGGGGGCAGCCTGAAGACATCTGAGATTTGCTCCTTGAGGAGCCAGTGGAATTACTTGGAGGGGGCTGAGGGATGAACACTGGAGGCAGGACAAGGCTGAAGTTCTCCGCTGCAAGGCCAGCTCATGGAGGGGCCATGTCCAAAGCTCATCTGATGGACTGAAATCCTGCCTTTGGGGAACAGATGCCAGCTCCTCAGAAGATGAGAACCACCATCACCACCTGGAAGTACCTGAGGTTATCAGACCTTTTCAGATGGATAGCAGTGGAAAGACCAAGGCAAGACCTTCTTGAAGAGCATTTGAGGAGCACTGCAAAGCTCAGCATCATCCCCTGTGGAGTCAGGGGCAGCACCTGTAAGAAATGGGATGCAGAGATGTTTCAAGGAGTCCCAGTGCTTTGGAGCATCCACTGGTGTCCTCACAGGCCCAGCAAGGATTCTTGCCCCCAATATTGATCAGGCTGGGGGCATTTTTCCACTCTTGGAAGCTCCTTAGATGGCTCCAGGTTGAGGGAGAACAGGGGTTGGACATCTTCTGGGAGGCATGACCAGCCTGTGGAATGAGGAGGCAAGTCTTGCTCACATGCTCAGGGAATAGCCGATCGCCAGCTCTGGGGTCAGGAAGGAATTTTCCCCCGGGGCAGATTGGCACTGGTGCCCGGGGGTTTTTTGCCTTCCTCTGCAGCATTGAGCATGGCTCCTTGTTAGGCCTCCTCTGCTCCATTTTGGCTAGGTTACTGCCTGTGGCTCATGCACCATGAAGTGGCCTCTTGTGCCCTGTAGCCAGGGCAAGGAAGGGTTTTTTTTCCCCTGGGTGGGCCAGCATCGGTCCCCAGGGGTTTTTTTGCCTTCCTCTACCTCACTGAGCACAGCCCTTTGCCAGGGCTCCTCTGGGCCATTTTTGCTAGGTGCCTTCTGCTCATCCTCCCGGAAGGTGGCCCTCATACCTCACATCCATGTCTTGGGGAAGAGGAAACACTTTTTGTCCCTAGGGCAGCCTGGCAACCGTCCCCTGTTCTGCTGTGTTTTTTTTTTCTCTTGCTCTGTTGCACTGAGCATAGTCAGGGCTCCTCTGGTCCATTTTGCCTAGGTTCTTGCCTGCTGTTCTTGCATCACCAGTGCACCATTTGTGTCTTGGCTCGCTCTGGCTCTCTTTCCCATTGCAAGTTTGCAGCACGAGCGGGCTCTGGTTCTTCCCTTGGCTCCATTTCCCCAGCTGTTCTTGCTTGTGCAAAACAGCCTGTGCTTGGATGGGCTCCAGGCTTGCTGCACCATCAGGAGCTGCGCTTTTAGCTCTCTGCATGCAATACAAGCACAGGGCAGGCAGGAGAGTTCTTTTCATGCATCACTGGCCAAGAAGCACAGCGAAGCAAGTTTTTGAAGGCAAAAAGTATGCTTGTCATTGATATGTGTCATACTTTCAAAAATACCCCACAGTACCACACACCTCTTCTTTTGTGTGGGGTCGGTCTTGATCCTCATTCTTCAAGTTCTCTTCAGGAAACAGGGAATGCTTGGCCTGTATTGCTGCTGCTGCTTTCTGGAGCTCTCTGACTTGCCATTGCCAGACTGCAAGGGATATTTTTTCAAGCTAAACTGAAGAATGCATCAGCCTGCTCCTGGCTACACACACATATTGTGTTAATGTTTGTGAGCATCAGCTCTGAAACACATTCAGAAAAAATAAAATAAAATAAAATAAAATAAAATAAAATAAAATAAAATATTAAAATAAAATAAAATAAAATAAAATAAAATAAAATAAAATAAAATAAAATAAAATAAAATAAAATCTTCCACGTGTAACTTTTGTGATATGTGTCCTTGAAATTGTTTTTGGAGCTGAAAACCCCCTGGCATTTCAGACAAATAGCAGTCTCATCATTATTTGACTCATGGCGAATGCAGGGAATAGAATAGAATAGAATAGAATAGAATAGAATAGAATAGAATAGAATAGGTTATGCTATGTTATGCCTATAGTTATGCATGACAAGCTATGACCTAGGTCTGAGGGGTCCATCCAGGAGAGCAGCTATCTGCAGTGCAGGTCCCCAGCCCATCCAGGAGACAGGGTCAGAGACAGGCACACCTACAACATAGCTCAGACAGGGACTGAAACATCCCTGTATTATCAACGCTGTTGTCAGCACAAATCCAAAACACAGCCCCATACAAGCTACTATGGAGAAAATTAACTCTATCCCAGCTGAAAGTAGCACAATGGGGAATGAAATGGCTGCTTGTTAATAATATCCCCTGAAAATATAACTTCTTAATATTATTTTCATATTGTACTGGAAGTGTTCAGAATAATTTCTCTAATTCCATCTCTACTAGCGTTAACAGTATTTATAGTAAGAACTTGATTTGAGATACAAATTGTATTCGTATTTGTATCTTCATCAATTTTTCAGTGTTTTGTCAAGCCATCATTAATCATGCTGAAATTCAGTTGTCTGTGGCAGCCTCTGAGGACAAAACTAGTGAGAAACAGGGCTATCATCAAGCCAGAGAAGCAGCAGGTGAAAACACACTTTTGACCATTTTATTTGAGTTCTAGCTCTGTCTTTGTAGTGTTGTGGAAGGAAAAATGCACATTCACTGTCCCCTCTGGAGCTCAGTATATAGAAAACTTAATGATTCAGCAACAGTTGCTCTTTTTTGGCACATGCTGTCTTTGTACTGAATAGAGGTGTTAGGAGATTTTTTAAAAATTCACACTCTGCAGTAAGACAAAACTCTCATCGTTCAAAAATGTCCATGGCAATGAGAAACTACAGTACGAAATGAACTCTGTGGCATCCAGTCGTTCAGAGATTCAGAAGCTGGTGGGATACACGCAGGTTCAAAAGGCAGCCCAGCATGAAAGAGAGCAAAGACTCAAACCTCACTTCTTTTCTGAGAAAGTTAACAAAACATAATTATCCACCACTGGGTTTATTTTCTCTGATTTTTATTAGAACTTTCTAAGAATCCTTTCCCAAATAAATTTTTGTTGAAAACTGAATATTATACATACGACTTTAGTTACTGTTTACCGTCATTTTCCGTTGAAAATCTGTCCCTTTCATTCTTCTTCAATTTAAAATGAGAATTGAATGACCTTTCATTACAGAAAAGTAAGTCCGTTATCTGATATGGGTGTACAAGTATTTCTTCAGTATCTATGTCTACAAAATTGTTGCAGAAAGCAATTAAGAAAAACGGATTGTCATGATTAAGTTGTGTCAGTGTAACATGACAGACAGAAGATTTTCAATGAAGTGTTCATCTTTCTGATGGGTTAGATATGACATCTTCGAGAACTTCAAATCATTGTACCCTCTCTGGCAAAATGAGTTTATGATTGATGTTTTCTTTGGTAAACAGAATAATGCATTAAAAGGTTTAATGAGTTTACAAATGCTTTTCAGGCTGAGATTATAGCGGTAAGGTTGGCAGAGTCCTTCTACCTTTTTCATTAGAAGCTGTAACAATATACATTTCACTCAACTTAAATGCAGTAGTTAGGCCTTTAACTAGCATTTATATATTAGTGTTAAAATATAGTAGCACATGCTTGACTATTGCTTTATGCAAGAATGTGCATAACGGGAAATTCAAATTGTGCTTGTACTTCAAGATTAATTTAGCACATTATATACTTTCAATTTATTTATTAATTTATACTTTATTGATTATATTAATACTATTATCGGTAAGAATGACAGAGCATTAATTATTTTGAAAATCTTTTAAAATACGTACTAGAAAAAAACACTTTTTCAACTTTCTTTTAAAAACATGATTATATATCATATGGAAAACACCAGCTATTTAGGGTCTAGCTTCTTTGACTCTGCTGGGATCATATTGATTTGTACTAGTTATCTAGTAAAGTATCTGTGGTGGGTTGAACCTGGCTGGAGGCCAGGTGCCCACCAGAGCCGCTCTGTCACTGTCCATCCTTGACTAGTCAGGGGAGAAAAGGTATCACGAAACGCTTGTGGGTCGAGATAAGGACAGGGAGAGATCACTCACTAATTATCGTCAGGAGCAAAACTCAATTTAGAGGAAAATTCATCTAATCTATTACCAAGTAAAATAGAGTAGAGGAATGAGAAAATAAAATCAAATCTTAAAACACCTCTCCCCACCCCTCCCATCTTCCCGGGCTCAACTTCACTCCCAATTTCTCTCCCAGCAGCACAGGGGGACGGGGAATGGGGGTTGTGGTCAGTTCATCACACATTGTTTCTGCCACTCCTTCCTCCTCAGGGGGAGGACTCACACTCTGCCCCTGCTCCAGCGTGGGGTCCCTCCCACAGGAGACAGTCCTCACCAACTTCTCCGACACGAGTCCTTCCCATGGGCTGCAGTTCTTCACAAACTGCTCCAGCGCGGGTCCCTTCCATGGGGTGCAGACCTTCAGGAACAGACTGCTCCAGCGTGGGTCCCCCACGGGGTCACAAGTCCTGCCAGCAAACCCACTCCAGCGTGGGCTCCTCTCTCCACAAGGTCACAGGTCCTGCCAGGAGCTTGCTCCAGCGTGGGCTTCCCATGGGGTCACAGCCTCCTTCAGGTGCCTCCACCTGGTCTGGCGTGGGGTCTCCATGGGCTGCAGGTGGAATCTCTGCTCTGGCGCCTGGAGCGCCTCCTCCCCCTCCTTCTGCACTGACCTTGGTGTCTGCAGAGTTTCTTACATCTTCTCACTCCTCTCTCTGGCTACAAAAGCTCTCCCGAGGTGGTTTTTTTTCCTCCTTAACTACGTAACCCCAGAGGCACTACCACCACTGCTCATGAGCTCAGCCTTGGCCAGCGGCGGGTCCATCTTGCAGCCATCTGGCATTGGCTCTATTAGACATGGGGGAAACTTCTAGCACCTTCTCACAGAAGCCACCCCTGTAGCCCCCCCACTACCAAAACCTTGCCACACAAACCCAATTCAGTATCTTAACTAAGTATGATACCATCTTAATTTAAGTATGTACATTTCTTTGTATTTTTTGAAACCTTGCAGTAAGTAGTAGCTAACAGCTGAATACTGAGAATCTAGATTTTTATACACTCAATATGAGGATGCTACAAGACAAACATATGTACCTATGGTAAAAGAAATCTTATGATTGTCATCTCAGATTGCAAAGTCTGTCAATTAGGAAAGAGAATAATAAACCCCAGGGTACTAGCACTTTGTATTAGTTAGTGAAGAATAACTTTGTATTGAACAACTGAACAGTGAAATCATACATATAGAAAGTGAATCCTTTATATAAAAAACACTAATCTATGCAACACATATCATAAAAATTCTATGATATCAAAGATTTGAACATAACTTACTGGTCCTTAGGAAGCTTTTTTAATTTTCTGTACACATTTTGCCCTGTTGAATATTTTTCTGATATGTAATACATTTTAATTTTGACAATTTTTTACAAAAAGGTCATTTTACTTTCCTTTTTAGTCATAACTGAGTTACAGCACATAACAATATATGAAATTTTCACCTGTCTCTTAAGACCTTTGAACATCATTACTTGCTCCAGAAATGCTAGCTGAATTCTGAGTCTGTGTCTATAATATATTTGAGTGAACACTACTGTCATGGAAATAATTGTTTCTGTGGCTTTTATTTCTTACACATATGCTCTGGTAAATTATTCAATAATAGCTATCTCTTATTAAAATCTACACTTAGGAACTGCAAGTACTGGATAATTTGATTTTTTATTACATATAAATGTTTTTAGTTTTTTGCTATTTTAGAAAGCTCTCCCTAATGAGCATCAGTCTCACAGTGAAAAAAAAGATGCATAACTCTAAGCTTTACAATGTTGGCTTCAGGCATTTTAAGCAGTAGACTTTTCCTTAGGTCCCTTGTGGAAGCCCTTTTCCTTTATTCCTCTTTTTCTTTAAACCATTTGAAGAGAATTTAGCACTGATGAAAAGATGCATTGTGATAGTCATGGAAAGAGAGTTTTGTCTATGCTTACAGCAAGTATACAAAGACACTAAAAATAATGTACATTTTAAAGCAATTAATTTACCCAATGAACTCATTTCGTATGTCACTGTTTAATGACTTAAATGATGCTCATTTGAAGTTTCCCCTTTCTTCTTGTTTTTTTCCCAAGTATGGAAGTAAAAAGATCCCTCGTTAATTAGACTCCACAGGTCCTACCATTTACGCATCTAATGACATCTACTTCAAATCCACTGATGAATTTATGATCCCTTTGAATTTGACATTTCCTTTCCATTTTCTGCTAAACCAACCATCATACTTGCTAGATTCACACAATAGAACCTTCAGAAATACTGATAATATTTGCAACCAGTCCAAAACTTCATTAAAATACATGTCTTTGGTTCTTCTTTCCCATCCTAATCCAGAAGAGCAAATTCTGCATTTTTCTTGCTGTGATCTTTCTACTTTTCGCTGAGCATCACAATCAGACTGTACTGAGTCTGGCTGCGATGGAGTTAATTGTCCCCACAGCAGCCCTCACCGTGCTGTGCTGTGCATTGGTAGCGAGCAAGGTGTTGGTAACACACCAGTGATTTGGCTGCTGCTGAGCGGTGCTGGCACACATCAAGGCTGTCTCACCAACATTTCCCCTCCCTCACCAGTAGGCTGGGGGTGGGCAAGATCTTGGGAGGGGACACAGCCAGGACAGCTGCCCCAAACTGACCAAAGGGATATTTCATACCATAGCATGTCTGCTCAGCAATAAAAACCTAAGAGAAAGGAGGAGGAAGGGGGGCATTCTTTATTTACAACATTTGTCTTCCGGAGTAACCACTATGTGTACTGAAGCCCTGCTTCCCAGGAAGTGGCCAGACATTGCCTGTTGATGGGAAGTAGAGAACAAATCTTTTGGGTTTTTTTCCTTCGCTTCCATGGGTGGCCTTTTGCTTTATTAAACTGCCTTTATCTTGACCCATGAGGTTTTTTCCATCTCATTTTTCTCCCCTTCCTGTTCTGATGAAGAGAGGAGTGATAGAGCAGCTTGGTGGGCACCAGGCATCCAGCCAGGGTCAAGTCACCACAGTCCTTTTTGGCACCCAAAGTGGAGCATGAGGAATTTAAGATAAGACTAGTAATTGGGAGAGGTAAGGGACAAAACATGGACCGAACACACCTAGAGAGTGGAATGATTGTGAAGAATTTCTGTTGTTCAATTGTGATGAACGTGGATTTTAATCATAATTCTTAAATATGTGATTAACAGAGGCAAGGGGTGGAATGTATTGGGTTTGCATGGCAAGGTTTTGGTAGCGGGGGGGCTACAGTGGTGGTGTCTGTGAGAAGCTGCTAGAAGCTTCTTCCATGTCCGATAGAGCCAATGTCAGCTGGCTCCAAGATGGACCCGCCGCTGGCAAAGGCCAAGCCCATCAGTGACAGTGGTGGCATCTCTGTGGTAACATATTTAAGAATGGGAAATAATAAACACTAGGAGCAATATCGCAGCCAGAGAGAGGAGTGAGAAGTGGGAAGATGTGAGAGGAACAACTCTGCAGACACCAAGGTCAGTGCAGAAGGAGGGGGAGGAGGTGCTCCAGGTGCCAGAGCAGAGATCTCCCTGCAGCCCGTGGAGAAGACCATGGTGAAGCAGGCTGTCCCCCTGCAGCCCATGGAGGAAGGATGAGGGGGTGTAGAGATTCCACCTGCAGCCCATGGAGAACCCCACGCCGGAGCAGGTGGAGGCATCTTAAAGAGGCTGTGACCCCATGGGAAGCCCACGCTGGAGCAGGCTCCTGGCAGGACCTGTGGCCCTGTGGAGACAGGAGCCCACGCTGGAGCAGGTTTGCTGGCAGGACTTGTGACCCTGTGGGGGACCCACGCTGGAGCAGTCTGCTCCTGAAGGTCTGCACCCCATGGAAGGGACCCGCGCTGGAGCAGTTTGTGAAGAACTGCAGCCCATGGGAAGGACTCGTGTCGGAGAAGTTGGTGGAGGACTGTCTCCCTGCGCTGGAGCAGGGGCAGAGTGTGAGGAGTCCTCCCCCTGAGGAGGAAGGAGCGGCAGAAACACCGTGTGATGAACTGACCACAACCCCCATTCCCCATCCCCCTGTGCTGCTGGGAGAGAAATTGGGAGTGAAGTTGAGCCCGGGAAGATGGGAGGGGTAGGGGGGGAAGGTTTTAAGATTTTTGTTTCTCATTATCTTACTCTGATTGAAAATAAATTAATTTCCCTAAGTTGAGTCTGCCTTGCCCGTGATGGTAACTGGTGAGTGATCTCTCCCTGTCCTTATCTCGACCCATGAGCCTTTTGTTATGTTTTCTCTCCCCTGCCCAGCTGAGGATGGACAGTGACACAGTGGCTTTGGTGGGCACCTGGCATCCAGCCAGGGTCAACCCAACATACAGACACAACAGGCTTTGTGTGGATTCATTAAGGGGCAAAAAGGTGTTCCAGTTCCCAATTGGAGGTCAAGAAATCATTGTGGAAGCATACAACAGAATGAAATGATCATTCTTCACTCTACAAAACGATACAGAGGCAGTCTGTGATTACTATCTGCTGCCTTAAAGTTGAAAGAGAGGATAGATATACCCCAAACTGCATCCCTAACATAACCTCCTCAATGCTGCCCCTATGATCAGGCAAAAAGTTAATTAATTCCTTGCTTAAAGGCAAACAAGGATCAAATCAAATGAAGAAATCATTAACAAACCAAACCCTTCTTCTGGAATTAAATCTCACCTTCGGCTTCTTCTGAAAAATAGTACAGGTAGCCAGAAGCATAGGTACTGTTCAGTGAGGACTGTAACAAGTTATTTTCATTTGTCTGTGATCCAGGTCTCTTATTTTCATCACATGAACTTATTAAATGCTTTTCTTACCTATTTTGTCTGTGGGCTCTCATCCTCTCTGCTCTGTGTGCACAGCACGAGAGTGGCAGCAGGTGGAGAAGAGGCTGTGGATCACAAGGCCCGTAGGCATGTCTCCCAGCAGCCGGAGAGACCTGACAGTGTTCATCTTTCCCTAGTGAATTTAATCCTGAATGTGTGCATGCGTTTGTCATTCATTAGCAAACCTCAAGCTGGACGAGCCGGCAAGCAGGAGACTGACATGGAGAGGCACAAGGTCTGAGCCAGAGGGTGGGTGAGGGCCCCACTATCCAGGAGCAGATTTTAGGTAGACTTAGGACTTGTGCTAATATATGAGGGATCTGTAACTGTGTGGGTATCAGATCAGTGTGAGACAAGTGTGCAAGTGCATGCATCTGACTGGCTGCAAGCAAGAGAAGACCTACATGCTGTGTAAGGGGCCCAGAGTCCAGCCACGGGCATGAGATGGATGGGGAGGCCACACTGATATTTGAGGGATCCATGATTTTGTGTGTGTTTGTGAATCTACAGAGTGAGGGAGGGGGTGTTTTCACTTCAGTCCTGATCAGCTGGAAAGGAGGAGCAGGACTGTGCTGCTCTATGTGAGTGCTATTGTGTTCATGGGCTGCTGCTAAAGGCAGTGCCCTGTCTGTGGTAGCCTGCGTGGCCAGTCATGTTAGTGTCCCTCCCCTGCGTGTGTGTGTGCACACATACGTGCACAGACCTCTCTGGGACACGGGCTCAGCCTCAGTACCTGCCAAACCTGCAAACAGGAGCAGCAGCATCCATTGGAATGGGATGGAGAGATGCCTGGCTGGGCTTCAGCAACCACCAAGACACCTGGTCCTGGAATCCAGTCTTCAGCAACTCATAACTTCCTCAACTTTTTCACTTTTACTACATCTGAATTAAGTATGCTAGTTTTGATTTGATTTGCTTTGAACAGCTTTTACAGATACCCATTAAAAATACAAAACAACATTATTTTCAGCTGTTTGACACATATCTTTTTCACAGGAACATAGCATCTGATGTACAAGATCAGAGATCCATTTAATCTAATTTTCAAACACTTTGTGCAATGCTAGGTGTTTCAGTGAGATGCTATGAAAGCTGTCATGTTGAATGGTTTTGTTAACAAAATCCTCATTTTAGAAATTATTTAATCATGGATCCAGGATTCTCTGAGGACTGGTGAGAATAGAGAACTCAGCATTAAGCATGGGACAAGAAGAGTGCCCTTCTGAATAAGAAGTATCCACCAGTTGAACAGCTGCCGCTTTAATGAACTTTGCCAGCAAGAGAGTTTCCAGTCCTTGCTGACAGCATGATGGAGAGGTGGGTGATAGCAGCAATGAGTCCACTAGTCTGGATGAGAAAGCAAGAGAAGGGGACACCCTCAGACTTAAAATGATCCAGAGATGGAAGTAGTATCTGCAGAAGATGAGGTGGTTGAAGGGACAAAACATAGTGCTCCTTCTCCAATGGTCAATGCTTTAACATTCAACTTTTAGGCTATTGCAACCGAGTATGTGTGTGTCTATATGTATATGTGCACAAATATAATATATACATATATGTATGTATCAATTAAGAGATTGCTGTGATAAAGTGTTTAGAAGACTGACAAATTAGGCCAGTTTTAAGCTTTAAAACCAAACTTTACTAAATTTATTCATTAACAACAAATTATGTGCTAACGATTAGTTCTTGCATGTTACTGATCATCATCACTATATATACAAAACTGTCAGTCAGTAGCACTAATATGCTATATTAGTTATGAATATACAACACTCTGGAGCTCACAACGACAGCATTGGCTATGGTCCTTGGTGGTTCTCAGTTGAGGAAGTTAAAGTGATCAAGCCTGAGAGATTTTGATGAGAGAATTTAGAACTGAGGGAGGGTTGTTTTCTTTCTTCTCAACATTTCCACCATGTTTGATGTTTTTATGCTATTTGGTCCTCCCAAGGAGAAGCAGGGGTCTCATCTGCTCCCAATATGGCATATATTGCTGTTTTTTCTTGTCTTGCAAGTCATGCTTCTTGTGTATTCCCCAAATTGCCCTGCATGCAACTACACACATCTGTTGTCCCTTTGATGATTAAGTTCCTCACATCCTTTGTGAAATGCTTATGAATTGTGTCTAGTTCTGTCACCACAGCATTACAAAATAAGTAAGTATTCATGCTGGTTACCTTATTTTAGTACCCTCATATTGGGGTTCAAGGCAAGTTAATACTGATTACGGCACATGTAGTTTCTAGCTGACATAGGCCTCTGCTTTGGCTACAAGGTATATGGCACCAAGAGGAGTTATTTAAGCCCTAAGTTCAAAGTTTTAGTTCGAGGCAAAATACACAGAGAGATTTGGGCATTCAGTAATCAGATGGACAACAGTCAGCCCTCTGAGTGCAGAGTTTCCTGGATTAGCAAATAAAGAATGACAAAGAAATATGACAGGAGCTTACACACCTGATTCTCAGCTAAAGGGAAATTATTTTGTTATATGAGGATTATCAACCTAGGAGTCTCTCCTGGACCTTGGTTCTTAAATCATTTCTTTAAGAAACACAACTGAGTCATTTATTCCAAAGGATGCCTGGAAGGAATTGTGCTTAGTAAAAATCTCAGGAGCAGACAGCTTGCCAGGATTTGGGAGTCAGACTGGATGCTCAGTATAGGAGACGTACTACCTGGAAAGTATGGGCACTGATCAAAGGAGAAAAATATGCTTCATCCTCTTAAGTAAGGCTCATGAATAAGTATTCAATGATTAATACATTCTCTTAGGAGAATAGAAACATGTGTCTAGTCCTAGTAAGTATGACATAAAAACCTTACTAAACAGCCATTACTGAAAGGAAAATTTAGTTGGTTCCAATTTCTTTGTTGTATTCAGAAATATTTCCTCTTCTCTAATATTTTTTGCACTCTGTATTCACGCTGTTTCCACTAAATTCTATATGCAATGATGTGAGAAGAGATGTACATAAGGGCCATTATAAACAGTTAATATGAAATGGCATCATTTTACTTAAGTCAGTTAAACAACATCTATATATAGCAGCTGAGGAAAATTTTTTAAAAGGTGTATTTTCCTCTATATCTAATCAATTTTGATAATATTTTCATGTTACATAATTATATAGATTAGAATAGAATAGAATAGAATAGTTCAGTTGGAAGGGAGCTACAATGATCAGCTAGTCCAACTGCCTGACCACTTCAGGGCTGACCAAAGGTTAAAGCATGTTATTAAGGGCATTGTCCAAATGCCTCTTAAATACCGACAGGCCTGGGGCATTGACCACCTCTCTAGGAAGCCTGTTCCAGTGTTTGACCACCCTCTCAGTAAATAAATGTTTCCTAACATGAAGTCTGAACCTCCCCTGGTGCAGCTTTGAACCATTCCTGTGTGTCCTCTCACTGGGTACCAGGGAGAAGAGCTCAGCACCTCCCTCTCCACTTCCCCTGCTCAGGAAGCTGTAGAGAGCAATGAGGTCGCCCCTCAGCTTCCTTTTCTCCAAACTAGACAAGCCCAAAGTCCTTAGCCGCTCCTCATAGGACATGCCTTCCAGTCCTTTGACCAGCTTTGTTGCACTCCTCTGGATGCACTCAAGGACCTTCATGTCCTTCTTAAATTGTGGGGCCCAGCACTGCACACAATATTCAAGGTGAGGCTACACCAATGCTGAATACAGTGGGACAATCACCTCTTTTGACCAGCTGGTTACATTGTGTTTGAAGCACCCCAGGATGCAGGTTGCCCTCTTGGCTCCCAGGGCACACTGCTGACCCATACTGAGCTGCTGTCAACCAGCACCCCCAGATCCCTTTCTGCAGGGTGGCTCTCTAGCCACTCCTCTCCCAGTTTATACTTGCTTCTGGCGTTACTCTGTCCTAGGCACAGAATCCGGCATTTGTTCTTGTTACATGCAGCTGTGACTGCCCAATGCTCCAATCGATCTAGATCCCTCTGCAATGCCTCTCGTCCCTCAGGAGAGTCAATGGCACCTCCCAGTTTAGTATCATCAGCAAACTTACTAAGGGTGTATTCAATTCCTGCATCCAGATCACTGATAAAAATACTAAACAGAACTGGCCGTAGAATTGAACCTTGATGACTGGTCACCAGCCAGATGTAGCCCCATTCCTACAACTTTTTGAGCCCTGCCGTTCAGCCAGTTCTTCACCCAGTGCACCATGAACCCACTTATCCCACAGTTGGACAACTCATCCAGAAGGATGCTGTGAGGGACAGTATCAAAAGCTTTACTAAAATCCAGAAAAACTACATGCACCGCCTCCCCTTCATCCACAAAGTGGGTGGCCTTTTCATAGAAAGACAGGACTTTCCCTTCATGAACCCAAGTTGACTGTGTGATGATTGCATTATTCTTTAAATGCCTTTCAATGGTATCCAGTATAATCTTCTCCATATTTTTTTCCAGGAACTGAGGTTAGACTAACAGGTCTGTAGTTTCCTGGGTCTTCCTTCATGCCCTTCTTATAAATCGGAATAACATCGGCTCACTTCCAGTCAGCAGGGACCTCCCCAGACTCCCAAGACTTTTGGCAGATGATTGAGAGGGGTCCTGCTGGAACATCCGCTAGCTCCTTTAGAACTCTGGGATGAATCCCATCAGGCACCACGGACTTACAGTCATTCAACTAGCACAACTGGTCCTTTACAATTTCAGTTTCCACCAATGTCATGTTCCCACAGTCATGGTCCTCCAACTCAGAGGACCAGGCAGCCCAAGGTCTATCAGTATTATTAAAGACTGAGGAAAAAAAAAAAAACATTGAATGCCTCTGCCTTTTCTTCATCCCTATTTGTCAGGTGACCATCAAGTTATCGATCCAACATTTTCCTTAGACCTTTTGCTGTTAGCAAACTTTAAAAAGCCTTTCTTGTTGTCTGATATGACACTGGCCAGTTTCAACTCAAATTGAGCTTTGACCTTTCATGTATTCTCCCTGTATATGTGAACCACAGCTTTGAAATCTGCCTGCAAAGCCTGACCTTGCTTCCAAAGATCATATAATTTCTTTTTCCTCTTGAGCTCCAAGAGAAGTTCCCTGTTCAGCCAAGCTGGTCTTCTACCCCACCTGCTTGCTTTATTATACTATGCATTAATTATATTGAAAAATTCTGTAGAGTTCTTATAGTATATGAATTTTGCTATTTATTTTCCATCTTATTCTAGATATATTCCAACATTTTACTATGATGAAACCAAATTATTTTGAGTAGCCTTTCAAATATTCAACATTATTTCCAACATATTTTCTTGAAATAACTCTGAAATATCTACAATTAAATTGAACTTGCTCCATTTAATGATTGTAGACGTACTAAAGATTCTTTTACACTCACCTAAGTTCACTGTCAATTTTTAACATATTCAATATTCAAGGATCTCATTATTTTCTTTACTTGTAGCCCTTCAATATTCTAGTGCAAATCTTATTGCTCATTTAGTATAAAATATTTTGATGCCACTTATTTTCTCTCTAAAATACTTTTGCCAGAGGCTATTAGGATTTCAGACAAGAAACTGCTTGCTTATAAATGAAACAATTTTCTTAAAAAGATGAATAGACTGAGATGCATACAGTCATATATTCAGTAAGACAATACACTACAGTCCATTTTTCTTTGTTTCTATAGTAATGACAAACACATATATAGATAGACATTATGCCTGAAATAAAAAATGCAACTGATATTGTTTCAGAAAGATAGTTACCACCTTTCATAGGAAACTGGAAATCCTAAAGTAGTAAAAATACATCAGAAAAAAAAAACAAACGGAGGAACTTGGTGATAGAGATTGTTTATTTGCGATAAATTGGCACAGTATGGAAAATTAAAAAAAATAGTGCCTCTGGATATTAATACTATATTTTCTATTTATTGAAGTACTTTATTCTTAATAACTGAAATTGGAGGACTTAAAACAACAGTTCATCTAGTCCATTCGTGATAATAGGTAATGTTATACATTCTATATTTTCATGTAAAACCCAATAACCACAGAACAGTTCTAGAATCAAATGTAGTGTACATACCATGCCAACAAATTTTTACCCATCAAAACAACAAATAGGTAAGAAGTAGTACATTCAAGAGCATCAAACTAAATAAACTATAGATGTCTAGTGCTGAAAAATGTAGCCCAGCATCTGAAATGCAGACAAGGGCACTGACCAGCAAACTGTTAACAGGTGACGGGTCCCCTTTATCTTCTTATCTCTCCTTTTTTGCACATTTGTTCCTCCCCAAACCACCTTGATCTCTCCATTGCCTCACCTTTGGTTCCTCCCCTAAACATCCTATAATAAACCTCACACAATCCCAGTATGCTCTTCCTCTTCATCCCATAATAAGCACTGTTCCCCAGGTCAGGGATCCCCTAGTCTGTGCCCCTGGAGAACAGCAGTTTGCCCAGGGACTCACGGTGCTGGGTCTCACCTGGCCCGTGGGGCTGATGGTCTCCTGGGACAGCCCTGGGGAGCTCAGGGCAGGGGTTCGTGTCTCTGTGCTCCTCTCTGCGTGGGGCTGGGCCGAGCTTTTTATCACATGCCCTAACACAGGTCAGCTCACATTTGCATTCCAAGCTGCAAAAAAAATTATAGCATCACCACATCACCACTCATTACTTTTAGCTCATCATTCTCCAACTGATACATGATGCCCCTGCAGAAGAAGCAGCAAGCGACAGAGCTGGCTGTGAAATGTTATTCAAAATCAGCACCGATATACTCTTTGCTGTAACACTGCACTCGGCTAAACAGTGGAAGGGATTCAAACATTATAAATCATTTGAGAGTGGAGTACAGAGCGAAATAGATAGGAAAAGGGTCTAGCTATGTTCATGCATACCAAATATCTAGCTGAAACAAAATAGCCTGAAACTAGTCCAATAATCTTTTCCACCCACTTTCTTTCCTCCCCCCCACCTTCCAATCAATGTCTAACATTAATACAAACAAAATTCTGAAATATTTTACTAGGCTACCTTGAACACTCTCGGACAAATTAATGCTGCAGTCACGAATCAAAATTAATTCTCCGCTGTGATATTTGTGTTCATCGGATACATTTTAGCTCCATTTTTGCCTGTCTTTTCTTCAAGATTAAAAATTCCAAACACTTGCCACCAAAATTTGCTAACCTATCTGTGCCTTTATAACCTCAGCATATGGCATCTAAAAGCCATCAGTACACTTTAGTTGCGTATCCAGAAATATGACTCTAAACCAGGTTATCAGTTCTGTCGGCAACGTCAACAGTCTCTATACTCTTAAGTTTTTATTAAAGAATATATAGCAGGCAGATAGAACGCCAGTCTTTTATCTAGGTATGAATTATTTTTAAATGTTCATTATATAACTTTCAATCTGAAATTAGAGTCAAGGTTACCAATATTTTACAGGTTTAGTTTTTCTACAGCTCCGTGTACAGAATTCCTGTTCAAGCCAAGGAGAATCCCTCATGCAGAATGACAGCAAAACAGAGGCCTTCTAGATTTGTTCTCCTGCAGACGCCTGAGGATTTATATATGTAACTCCTGTAAGTATCATCAAGAATAATTAATTATTAATTTTATATCTACAGTGCTTATCTTCCCTAACATTCCAAGAACTACACAAAGACATTAAAAACATTAAACATTAAACAATGCAACAGAAAATACAGATAAAAAACAGTCACATAAATAATTAAAACAAAATCTGAGATGCAGTAAAACCTTTTTTGTGTATTCTTTTCACCCCCTGGCTAACAAATAGAAGTTTACTGAGAAAATCTACACTCACCAGTGAGAAAGCATTTCAGATTTCCTCAATGAAGAACAACAGTACATACATTGCATCTGATTATCACTGAATGACAGTTAAATAACTGACATGTTTAATATACCTTTACTATGTCTCAATCTAATGCAAACAAGAAAGTGGCATTTGGAAGGATGTTTAATCTCTGCCCACCAGCTCACCCACTTTCATACCTACACAATCCACTAAAAAACCGAAATATTTTTTCTTCCTATTTCAGCACCTCAGCACCCTTTCCTGATTTATTTTCCTTTACATAATGCAGTAGTACTATTTTGACAGAAGGATAATATTTAATGTGATTCTAGACTTTTTTTTTTATTTATTATTTTAGTGACAAAGTATAGCAGTTTCCTACCACACTTTTGTCATCCCAATATTTAGCTCTTCTTCTTTTTTGCTCCACTGACACTAAGTGCAGTCATTCCCTATTATGGAATTTCCCTTTTTTATGTCCATGGTATACAGAATTCCAGGTGACAATGTCTTTAGTATATACTAAAAAATTGTTTTTGTTGCAACAATCACATTAAATATCTTTTCTAAATTTTCACCATTCAAGGGTCCCTTCGGCAAGCTTTCACTGCACAATGTTGCACCGTATCACATGCATGAGCTTGCTGGGAGTTACCTACGTATCTTAACAAAGCAGGGCATTGAGCAGAATAAACAATGACGTCTTTGGTCATGGATCAAAGGTCCTAAACTGCCAGATCTAAGGGGTAATAAAACTAGTGTTCAAATAGCTATTTGAACGTACACCACTCAATTACTAAGGACAGGGGAATCAAGATATAAATTCTGCCAAGCTGACTGCTTAGCACATCTTGGTGAGCCTGGCCTCACTGCACATACCATGGAAAAAGTAATTCTGCCTGTACAAAGAGGTCAGACACTTCTGATTTTCACACACCCTATAGGATTTCCAAATCATCAAACTCTGCTGACCAGAGATGGCAGAACATTACAGTGGTAACAGCTCTTGCTGAGAATATCAGTAGTCTAAATCCAAGACAAACACAACTACACACCAAGATCATCTTGACTGATCGTGACCGATGCAATAAAGACAAATTTAGTCACTAAGGTATGCAAAATCTGGTAACAGTAGACCGAAACCAATTCCTTGATTTTCACTTGAAAACTAAGTGTTATATAGTACAGTGTCTAAATCAGGAAATGTTGCACAAAATAGAATTGCATTCTCTCATCTCCAAACAGATTTCAGATGTGGCCTCTAGCAGAATGAAAGGAACATTTAATATGGAGATAACAAAATCACAGCTAATTGTGATAATGAAACATATGATCTCTGTCTCCCTGTGAACAGTACATCTGAAATAAGTTTTCGGGTTTTTTCTTTATTCAGGAATGTAAGTGGGTACTCTTCAATATTGCTGCTATCCAGTTTTCTTGAACAGAGATATTTTGTGATAGAGGCAGCTTAGAACCTGATTTATGAAAACTTAAGTTAAAAAATAGTCAAGAGGAGGTAGGTATTATGACACCTTTCCTGTCCAGCTATTTCCATCACTATATTTGTTTTACTGCATCTTTGTTTGGGTTGTATTATATTTGATCTTCCTACTACGGCTGTATCCCATACTACATAAATATGTGACAACAACATCAGCATACAGTAGTACCCCAACTTCTGTGGAATGATCCTGGCCTCAACTCTTTCCCATTCAAACCTCATTATCTGTTTCATACCAGTAAAACTGTTCTACTCTGAGTAAACAGAGGTAAGGAGTGAAACGCCACCTACCTGGGGATGGCACAACGGTGTCCTCCTCTTTGTGACCTCCTCCAAAGGACTCCAACACATGTTGAAAAGCGTGAGAAAATGGAAGTTTGGGACTATATTTGTAACACTCTCCTACTATTTTCAAGGTAAGAGAAGAATGTTAGGGCTCACCAACCGACAAGCAAGCAGTTCAGGGTCATGGTTAGGTCTAACAATCATGTTTGGGTTTATAACCAGATGGACCAACTTATGGGAATTCAGAAAACTCCACATTCTACATTAGGTCAGGATGTTCAAAATAATTATGTGATATCAGTGAATGAGATTTATATCCTAAGTCAAATACATATTTTTAAATATCACTGCCTATATGGTTTACACATGCCTACATATGCTGTCTGTGCTTGCAAGCATTGTGTATCGTATTATTCACAGTGTTATTTTTCATGGAAGACTCCACTGCATTTTTTAAAGAAAAGCAATCAGTCTGTCTACAATTAGAGTGAAGTTACCCGGGGGCGAAATGTAGGAGTTATTTAACAAAATACAGCTACCTTACTCAAAAGTATATGACAGCGAATGAAGAATAACAAATGCAGTTGAAAATGTAGGAGGAATTTGTAATGTAATTATCAAAACTTAAATTTGATCTGCCTTGGCAAAGTGAACAGGGAACTGTGAAGGGGGGAAATGTGAATACCGATAGTAGTACATTATTCCATAGAACTATTTTAGTGTATTTATTTCTCTGAGATTCTGAGGCAAGAGTGCCTGCTTACAGATACTACCACTAAGGCATCACAGCGCAGTTTACCTTATGAAGCATCCAACAATAATAGCACGAAGGAGCACCATCACTGTCAGGTCTCCAATACACGTTTTCCACTAGCAATGCTGATATTCATGGGCCTGACAGGTCAGAAATTAAGTATCTGCCCATTTCTGATTTCAGCACATTTTAAAATTCTTGGGAGTATTTAATCATAGTGATTGACTTAATGGTCCTTGCCAAGTCATTTTCATCCTTGACTGGTACCCAAATGATCAATAAGCTTGACCAAGCCAAAAGATGGGAAAAAGAGAGAAAAAAGAATAGAGGAGAAAGAGAAAAAAAGAGGGCAAGAAAGAGAAAGAATGAGGGAAAGAAAAACAAAAGGGGAGGAAGAAAAACAGAAAAAAAGAGAAAGAAGGGAAGGGGAGGAAGGACAGAAGGAGGGAAGGAAGGACAGAAGGAGGAAGGAATGAGAGAAGGGAAGGAAAAGTAAGAGTGAGGAGGAGGAGAACACTGTATGAATATGAAACATACAGCATCATCTACAGCTTGAACCCAGAATCACTCAAAGGGTTATGGGATGCTAGTATTTAACAACAAAACAACCACAATAAAAACGCGACATCCAGTGTTTGAGGGTTGGAGGGTGTTCTGTAAAGAAATTCAAATCAATCCCTAGGATTAATACTATCAAATGTACCTAAAAATTGCATTAGTAGCTGAAGTACTATTTTTAAAATGCATCTGAATTACTTGGAAACCTAAGGGTCTTTGAAAATTAGTAGGAATCTGGCCACAAAAATTCCTTAGGTATCCCATTCTTAACTGTAAGCATTTCTTCGTTGACATTTAACATCTAACTGATGAGCCAAAATTTCATTTTCAGAAGTAGTACAGATAACTCACAGCATAAATCTTACTGGATGTCAAACAGACATGACTTCTAACAGCATCAAAATAAGCGTCCTAAATAAGTTAGGTATTGAAGTACTGAGCAGTGCAATGCATGAATTAGAAATCATAATAATAAGTCTAGGTCTTCAATATCTATTTCTTATCTTCTACAACTGATAAAAGTATTTACCCCCAGGAGATTTGAGTTCCAGAGCTGGAAAGTGTTCTTGGGGAATAAGGGCAGACCTTTATTCCAAGCACATAAAGAAAGCTGAATGCTAGAAGTGAAACCATTCGTGCTATTCTGAAAGCACAAGTCCCCCTTCAATTTTGAATCGCTCCAGTTACATGCATACATACATGCATAAATGTAGACACATGTATACAGTAAACAGAGATATACTGGAATGCTTTTAACGAATACAGTAGGCAGCTTCTGAACAGAGTGATTTTCACCCATCCCACGTTACCTAAAACAGGGACCACTGAAATTTTTTCAAAAAGTTGATCCTAACGTGGCACTGCCCTTAACTCCAGCACAGGGCTCGTATCTCTGATGAGATCACATTCCTGAGCCGCTGCAGAGGAAGCGACCAGGCCCACCAAGTTACAACAGTCACACTCTAAGACTTATGTGTGTGCAAGAGAAGGCTGTAGACAGTACATGAGGCTGTGAAATATATACCTCTGCTTCTCCCCAGTAAACAAACCTGTATGGATCCGATGGGGCCGGTTAGTGTCAGCACTTGCAGCTAAAGATATTCTTTCCTCATGCCAGCTACACGCAGTCTTACAGCTACAGAGACGAGTTCAGCCAGCCACATGCAGGGCCGCACTGTGCTAAATGCTGCTGGCCTCACTAAAACGGGGCACGGTTCTAAGTAAAGGTGGAAGGCGGGCACATCCTGCTCACCCCTACACTCACACGGGAGCAGACTCATGGCCATGCAAACTTCCTCGTTCGAATTATGCCTTGGGAGTAAAGGATGAATCATTACCTTTCCAGATTCCTTCAACATTTTCTATGACATTGTGGTATAATGCATATATATGTGTATATATAATCTCTATATACATAAATGTATGTTCATACAAATTCACATATGCACCAACGCATATACAGAAAGCCTCACATCGCATCCACACCCCTGCTGAAAACACTTCCTAAGCAGGACACACCTTTCCACAAATGCACTCCATGCACGTACAAAACCCCCACACGCAGTTCAACATGCGGAAATGCAAACCCCAGTGCAGACATGCACGGATCCGTGCTTCATGACAGCCTGCCAAAATTTCCCAGCTCACGCACTCGTGTACATCATCACTTCACCGCAGATTATACCCATGCACTCACACACCTGCACATCCACATATATGCACATCCATGTAAAAACATATGAATGAACACATACACGCATGTGCAAGACAAAAGCTTGCGCAGAGGCACACGTGTTGGTATGTGTAAGAATGCATGCACACATATGCACACACAGACGCAGAAACAGATCCATGCACACTCACACACAGAGATGCATGCACACGCATAAATGTACAGGCATGCGTACACACATACAAAAAATGTGCACACACATGCACAGAATCACAGAGGCACACGCACACAAACACATGCACTCACATACATACATGCACACATGCAGGTGCACACACAGAAATACATATGCACATGCTCACACACCCCCTGCACACGTGCACCCACATTCAATATGACAACACGTGCATGCGCACAAACAGACCCACACAGGTACACACTTGCACAGACACAGACTCACCCAAACACATATTCACCCCCACAAAAAATGCACAACGCAGGCACTAACACAAGCAGGCCCTCACAGACGCACTAGCACCACAGGGGCAGTTACACCTGCACACACATGTACACGCACACACACCCTTATGCACAAAATGCACCACCACCCCCACACACACCTTGAACAAACACCTCCGCACACCCACTCACACGCACACCCCCGCACGCCCCCAGCACTGCAGGCGTTGCTTGCCCGCCCCCTCCGCACGCTTCCCCCAGCGGAGGGAACCGCCACCCCGCGCACCTTGCGCGGTAGTTGCGCCGGGCAGAGGAGGGAAGCCGAAAGCGCGGGTCCCGAGCTCCGCAAGCCGGGGGTTGGGTGCCGGTTCCCGCAGCCCCCTCTCCCCCTCAGCCGGGGCTCTCCGCGCGCAGCGCCCCCCGCCCCCGCGGAGCGGCGCGGCCCCGGCGGCGCGGCGGCGCGGCCGCTAGGTGGCGCCAGCGCTCTTCCTGGCGGAGCCGCGGCCGCACCGCCCCGGCCCCCCGCCCGCCCCGGCCCGCCGGGAGCTGCCGCCCCCCGCCCCGCTTGCTGTGCGGGGCTGAGCGGGGCTGCGCGGGGCTACGGGGGGCCGCCGTCCCCCCGCCCGCGGCGGCGAAGAGCCCCGTCAGCTACGGGCACGGCTGTGGCCGTGCTCTTCGGGGAGCGGGGCTATGCCCGCTGCGCTCCTGCCCGCCGCCTCCCCGCGCCCGCGGAGACCGGCCTGTAATTAATGACTCCGCGCAGAGCGATTAGTCTGCAAATCCCCTCGGAGACGCACATGCTCCCGTGCGAGGTGTGTGCCCGAAGGCGCGTGTGTGTGTCTGTGAGTGTGTGCCCGTGGTGACGATGGCAGCCCCCAAGCATCGCACGTGAATTGTTAATAACGAAGCACTGATTGTTTTTGCGAGCGGCGGCAGGATGGATGAGCCCCGCCGTATTAGCTGCCGGAGGCTCCTCCGGGAGGCTGTGGAGACCTCGCCACTGTATTATTTCTCGAGCCGTTTTCCTAGGCAGAATTGATCCTCTTGGGGGAACAGGGAGGCGGGGAGAGAATCTCAATTGCAAATACTGTTTGGAGTTTATTGGAGAGAGTGTCTGAGCTTTAAGATGCTCTTCCGTGGCTCCTGGTGGATGCTGTAACGAGCCAGGATTGTGGTGGGTTTCGGCTGTGCAGGGAGTTGGGGTAGCGGGGGGGTGGGGGGAAGGAAAAGACACGATCGAGAGTAGCTGAGACTTTGTGCCCCCGTTGGAGAGATGGTTGAGTCCTCGTCAAGGTTGCTGTGGTATCCCAGAAACACCATTCACTCCGAGCTGTGACCGCGCACCATCAACAGCAACAACTCCGCTGCGCCTGGCCGAGGAATAGGAATTAGGAGCTCTCAAGAATAATATGAAAGGGATCTGCAGAGGGGAAATCCGTGCAAAGGAATCGAAATTAGCAGACTTTGGGGAAAGGGGATGTACTAAATGTGGCCGACTGGACTTCATCCTGGTGAAGAAAATGGAGATTAAAAGTGGATTTACATTTTGGAACCTCGTCTTTTTATTGATGGTTTCGTGCGTGAAAGGTAGGGTAGCATTTGAGGGGTATTTTTTTAGGGGTCCGTTTGCTTTCGGTCAGGGCGTTGCAAGCTCTCGCCTTATACTAAGGTGTATTTAATATATATATTTATATCTTGTTTTATGTTTTTACCCTGGGTACTTTGCAATGGAAAGATATAAATGATCGCTAAAGAGGGAGTGAAAGAAGGAGTTGATTCAGAGCTCTCTTCTGAGATAGGAAATGTATTTGCTTGCCAGGCTTGGCGTTCAATGCAGTGACTGAGCTGGGGCTCAATAAATATTCTTGCAGTATGCTGAAACGGAGACGTGAGTTGGTTCATATAGCTTCTAACTAGTGTATATTCAAGCAAATCCCACCGGGTGACTTTTTTAAGGTGATGATGGGGGGGTGGGGGAATTACCTACATTTCTGGTTTTCGGTCGAGCAACGAGCTCTTTGCGGGAATGCCTGTATCGATGCACTTATTAGTTTAACCCGTTGCGTGGGGAAAGTTACGGAGCCCAGCGTGTGCGTAGCCGTCTCACAGCCTGAAATGCGCTTCACTCTCAGCTGTTTGTATGCATGCAGAGCTGCCTGGCTGTCGAAAAGGTACGTTAGCAATTCAGCCTTGAAGGCATGGTCTGCCGCTGGGTGCAAAGATCGACACCTTTTCTCTTCCCTCCTTTGGTCCCTTTTTCCCTGATGTATGTGAGGTTTTTGGGTTGGGTTTGAGGTGGGGGGGTTTTTTCTCTTTTTTTTTTTTTTTCGGGGCAGGAGCTATTTTGATTTCTTCCTGCTTCTGTGTTCATGAAAGGAGAGCAAAAAGGAAACCTCTAGTTAGCGGCATAGATATCTCCACTTAGTCTGTGCTTGCAGACAGTTAAGGGAAATGCTATACACAGAGAAAAGAAGAAATATGTGGCTTGAATACTGTGCACCTTCAAAATACTCAGGCATCGCTAAACGGTGAAGTGCTGATCCCATCACGCGTGCCTTCAGTAAAAGGATCTATTCTGCAACTCCCCACAGTGGGCTGCCTACCCGAAATAATCTCCCCTTGTTTGTGGCCAGTGATTAATATCTGACTAATCACCCTTTTATCCCCCTCCTTATCCTCATCCCTCCTCCCCGTCACACTTATACCCTCGCAGAATATTTAGTATACGTTATCGATCCTCTCTGAGTTTTTAGACTTGGTTATCGCCTACAGACGTTGCCTGCACGGATGGGAAGGAGGTGTGCTGGGAGGGGGGCATTCAAAGGCGTGCCTTCCCAAGCTGGCTCTGCTTTGGATGAAACAGTTTATTGTAGAGCTTTGCAGCTGCTTGTCCCCCAATTTGCATCGCGTGGAAAAGATAATTCGTGTTTCACGGAGCTTGGGGCGGGGGGGGGGGGGGAGGATGGCGAAGGCTTTTACCTCATCCCACGTTATCCTGACACGGGGGATGCGAGGGGAAGGGGTTTGCCTGCGACGTTAATGCACATTTTAATTACAGGCAGCTTTTCTCTGTTTGCGTCTATGGAAGCGAGCTGCGCTTTGCCCCGTTCTGGAGAAGGTCTGCGATCAAGACCAGCCCGGGGCTTTGGGAGCATTTCTTTCCCCTGGCTCAGCCCTCTGTCATTAACGCATTCTCTGTGCCGGGTGCGATCATCTGCAAGTCATGGGCTCGCCGCCTGCGAGGCGCGCCGTGCCGCTCCGCGGCGCACCGCGGGCGCGGTACGGAGGCGCTGGGGCTAATGGGTGGCTCCGGAGCTGCTGCCCAAGCAGCTGCTTTGTGAGCACGAGTCGCGGGGCGGCAGCATCCTACAAAATTAAAGACTCGGGCGGTTCTCCTCGCGTCGCGATGGCCGCGGGAGCCGTGCAAGTTTCCACAGCACCTGTTGAGAAGCCGCTTTGCTTGCCCGTGGGGGAAGGAAAAATCTCTGGATACTAAGGGCAAAAGCTGAGGTGAAGCACCTGAAACAGCGCCAGAAAAAGAGAAAAAAGGGTCTTTGCAAAACTAGCCTTTTCTCTTCCTGCGGTCCCAGAGAGATGCTGTAAAGCAATTTCCTCTCTATTGTCAGCGCCTGAGCTTCCCAGGTGATGACCCTGGCAGTTTCTATAGACTTCCCTCGGACTGGGGGGGGTCCTCCCAGCAACTGCAAATCGGTAGTCAGATTTCACGTCCTGGATGCAGGTTCCTTTAGGCAGCCAAGCTCCACAGAGCTGGCTTAGATTCACTGCAGCATTGCATCTATTCTGGGCGTTTATATTTAGTTCTATCCCCACTCCCGTGAATGAATACATTTTACCTTGATTTACATTCCCATTGTGTCAGCACATGCTTCTGCTCCCAGAAACCTAGGCAGAGGCAAACAATGAATGCATACCTGCCCATTTAAAACATTCCAGATGTTGGGAGCAAGGTGACTCCCCAGATCCTGCATCTGCTCTACCATTGTCTGGCAAGGCCTTTTCACCACACCCCACCTCCGCAAGCTCTAGCCCATACGCTACCTTGCTTAATCACCTCTACTGAATAGTCCAGCACCACGTCATAACACCCAAACTGTTGCTGTGGTTCCTGCCATCCAGACCACTTCCACAGCTTTGCTTGATATCTGCCTGTTAGACACTTCCTACTTTTGTCATTGCCCTGTCGCCATTTCTCCAGTCTTGATCCACGGCTATCCCACTGTTACAGGTGTCAAACTATCCCAGGGTGCTTATGGAGTCATGTCATATCTGATTAACTATGTGCTCTTTGTATATAGTTATATAGGCAAAAAAACTTTTCACATTTATCCATAAATTTTTTTCTCTGGAACCTTGCAACAATACCTGAGAGGGATTAGAAAAGTGAGAATAAAGAAGGAGGAAATGGGACAAAGGAAATTGTCAGAAATGCTGGGGAAGGCATGATAGGAAGAGCTGAAGTAGAGGAATTGTACCTTCTTCAATGAAAATCTTTAACTGCGTACACAATATCCAATTACGCCATGGATCAATCTACAACAAAATCTTCCTTGGGTAGACATGGAGTAAAAAAGCAAAGATATGGCACTAATGAAAAGTGAGAAAAGGCACAGAAGGCATACAAACAAATAAACAAACAAACCCACCCTTAGAAAATACCAAGCAGGGTCATTCCTGGCCAGCTGCAGGGGATGATGGAACTTGTGCTCTTCCATTTAGATGCGCAAGACACCTAGGAAAGCACTTTCCCCCTTTCTGCCACCCCCCCCCCCACACACCCCCACACCCCCCCCCGCCCTGTCCCATCCCTATCCCGGAGATGAGAAGCAGCATTTAGATACAGGAGATACAAACCAAGCTTGGAGGAGCAGGAAGTGGAAACCTCCACCATTCGACTCCTTTACAGAAAGGAGAGGGGATAAAAGGGAAAAAAAAAAAAAAGAAAAAAAACAGTAAATATGAAGCAACATCAGTGAGCTTTACCTCCTGGGATTTAAGAGAGAAATCACTGATACCTGCACCCCTTTGGTTTGGCACCTTCCTCCACAAAAAAAATAAAAAATAATAATAAAAAAATTGTTTTTGATCTGTTTGTGGAAGCAAACCAGAGAGGAAATCAAGTGAAATGACCAGAGACCACAAGACTCCTCCATCACTTCTGTTTAGCTGTCACTCCAAGACAGAGAGCAGAAAGCACCAAGGTCTGCTCTTTTGTCTGCCCGGCTAAAATGAAGCTTTGCCTCTGCTGTTGTTCCTCTGTTCCCCTGTTGCAGTTGTGACAAGTGGAACAAGGGCAGCTTTCAAAATCAAAAGGAGATGAAGCAGTGAGATTTTAAACGGCTCATTGACAGAAGAAGTGATGAGGAAATTGAAAGGATTTCCATTTCCAGTGACGGGTACCTGGCATGTGGGCATATTTAACAGGGACAAGCGTGCCCTGCTTCTTTCAGCCACCTCTGCAGTCTCCCACCTCAACCCCGCTCCCTTCAGGGTCCGCCAGCCCCTCCCCACCGCTTCCTTCCCAGTCACTTATGGGGTTACTGGCGGATGACTGTCCTCGGTGGGGCACGGGTGGGCGCAGCCAGGTGCTCGCTCTGTCCCCGAAGCGGAAACGGTTGGGCGAGTTACAGCAGGTTTGGGTTTCCTCATCTCCAGACGGTCGCTGCCGCTGCTGCATCTTTGTGTGTGTGTGCCCGTGTGTTGTGTGTGTGTTGTGTGTACGCAGGCAGGGGTGCAGGGAGACACTCACTGGAGCAGGGACAACGTCGTCCTTCCTTTCCAACACCTCCGCACACGCTCAGCTGCTCTACGGTGCCTCTTTCCCATAAGCTCCCGCACACCACGCAGGGCTTCTGCTCCGTGGGCTGCGCACAGCAAGTAAGCGATTTTTTCACGCTACACAGTTCTGCGGGGTTGCAGACAAAGTTACCCTCCCTCACCCCGCCCTTCCCCTTCAGTTCAGGGCGAAACCAAGGCTCCGCTCTGCCTTCCGCTTAGCGCACGGCTCCTCCTCCTCCCCCTCCTCTTCTGCAGGGCAGAAAAGAAGAAACACAAACCCCCTCTCAGCAGCACCAGCTTCTCCCTTCCCGTGCCCGGTGGCATTAGGGACCCGCAAAGAGCACAGAGGAACGTCGCCTTCGGCCTCCGCTTTTCCATTGCGAGAGGCAGCAGTCGCAAGGCGGAGCCGGCCCGGAGCGGCAGCAGCCCGCCGGCGGGATCCACCCGCGCCCGGCACCGGGAGCCGTACGGCAGCGGTACCGGTACCGGCCTCCGCAGCCGCCCGAGGGGGCCGCGCCTCTGGGGATTCCTTCTTAATATACTCTCCCGTCGTTTGGCTCTGCTTTCTTCTGCTCGGTGACTCCTGAAAGTCTTTTCTTTGCGAGTCTGAGACAGCATTAGGGTGGTTGGTTTGTTTGGTTGTTCTTAACACCCAGAAGTAGCCCCTCGGTCCCTGAGCACAACGAGCCCGTTCCTCCCGGGAGCGGGCTGGTGGCTCCAGGCAACCACACAGGCTGAAGAGGGACAGGATGTATCTTCAACTCCCTTATCAACATCACGACTTACAAGCACCAGCCCACAAGACCTAAAGAACTCCGTGGCTGTGCTTTCGAATCCGTCCTTTTCCAAAACCCCTGTGCAATAAACATAGCAGAAGCTTATAGTCTATCTGTTTTTCTGCTTGTTTGTTTGTGGGATATTTTTGTTTGGTTTTGAGGAACAAGTCAAGTAGGATCAATTGCCCATCCAGCTTAGTGCCCTTTATCTCCAGCGGTGACTATTAGCAGCAGTCAAGGGAAAGATATGAGAAACACAGCAAGTACAGAGTGACTTGCACATCATCCTGGATTTCAGCAGCCAGCAGTTTTGGGTCTCCTGAGCTAGAGGCTGCTTTTGGAACATTATGTTTTAAGAGGCATGGATTAGCCTGTGCTTCACTCATTTGTCTGTTCTCTGTCCTTCTCCTTGTGTTCCCTTCCCTTCCCTTCATCTGCATCCTCCATCTTTTACACTCTGCATCTGGCTGAAAGCATTGAATAATGTGAAAGCTTGGAATAAAATTGACTTCATTATACCCAGTGTTGTTCATGTGTTACATAGGTCAACCCCAAAAATTTAAGATTTGTAATCATTGAATGCACGTGGACCTAGTAAAGACAGCAAAAATCACAAAATTTTTTAGAAAAATTTTAAAAGATTTTTAAATATCCTGTTGGGGTGCCTCAGTTTGCGTGATCATAACACCCTTTCAGAGAAAAAGGTTATGAAGGATAACATAGCCTTGTATCCCTCCTCCTTTTTTAAAAAAACAGGTGCCTTGGACACTGTTTGATTTTCAGAGATATTGAGCATTTCCGATTCCAGCTGGCTCCTGTAAGAGCCTAGGGAACTAGTTAGCACCTGTGAAGCAAGGCCAAGTGAGTCCATCATTATAATGCTGGGACAGAGAGAGACAGTATAAGTCAAAGGAAAACATCGATAAAATAGCTACAATTATATGTAAAATGTTAATTCTATAGAATCTGTTAAAACAGAAATGGTAGGAATAGGAAAGGCTTTATAATCTGCTGCAAAAATTGGTTTTTTCCTTCTCCCCTAACAGAAAACTTCAATTCTAATTCAACAGGGTTGTGACATCTCAGGCTCAACTTCTTTCTGATGAGTATCATTTGGCTTGTATTTCTGGATATAACAGTTAAAGTTGAAACAATACAACAAAGCCTTTGTGGGAAATTAGTTTACCAGATTACCTCAAAGCAACCTCCCAGGAAAGAACAGCCAGAGAACCAATTTGGTCTAAGGTGTTGGGTTTTTTCTTAGACTCATAATTTTAAGGGAGCTTTTACTACACAAGATGTTTGAAGAAGCAATATTTAAGTAACAAATCAGAGAGGCATATGATAAAAGTAGTTATTACAAGGCTATAAGAATTACCTCACCATTTTGATTGAATAATTTTCATGCTAAGGTTTATTGAAAAGTTCCAGAACTCTTATGAGCTTTAAACACATGCCTTTCAAACAACTTCACAGAAGAATGTTTCCTTCTGAATGACATTGTACAATTTCTCTACAAAAAGAGAGAATCTTTGCATTTATCAAAAATTCAAGGGACAATATTTAGCAATGATCTTGGACTTAAATGGAAGGGTGCATGATATGTAATGTACAGGATGTCACCCACCTCTTAAAAAAAAAAAAAGAAAGCCTAGTAGTACTAGGAAATGGTGAATATCTGCTTCCCAACATCCAGCTTTTCTTTTGGGAAATGAAATGGACAAGGATATCGGACTATGACAAAGACTTTTTACAATAAACATGCACACACACACACAGACACACCATGTTTTTGTAGATGTTTACATTTAGTTGTTTACTTTTCCTGGGCAGATTCGCATTCATGGTCTCACTGCCTTGTTCTTATGGATCACGTAAGATTTACAATGGCTCCATAATCCCAGCATTACAAGTGCTGAATACCGTTGTAAATGTCAGAGAAGGAAATGGTGGAAATTCATCATCTCCTTCCCAGTGTATGAAATGTTAGATGGGTAAGTTTATAGATTTAGGAACAGCGTTACTCAGAGAGAGCGAGCCTCAAAGTATTGGGGAACGTCATACAAGGGATTCCACCAGGACTGGTGCTCTGATAGAATAATATCTTCAAAGAGCAAGGTGAGATGCAACCAGCATAGATGTAGAGAGATAGGCTACCCATTTTCCCTTGGATTCTACAAAATGCATTACAGCACCATGTATCATATTCATAATGTATCATAGAAATAAGGTAAATAACATTAAGTAACTTAACCACAGAAAGATTCACGGGGTGATGAATTCTCACCTCCCAAGGCCTGTAAATAACAGGTTGTCTTTGCAATAGACTAAAGGAATTCAGAGGCTTGAGGCAGAAATGACTGAGTAATTACTTGGATTACACAGATGACGAATCACTACTTCTGACCTTGAATTCTATTTTATCTGTTTCCCACATTTATGTATCTTATTAGCTTTATATCTTTATGCATTGTAACTTGTTTGATTTCGTTCTCATGGAATTGTGTATACAGATATGTGTACATATACATATATAATATGCACATATAGAAATTATGCCCATATATTTGGTTATGTAATGAAGAAATTCAGCTGTCTGCATTGTTTGCTTACAAAGGTGCAGGTAACAACTTGAAATGTACGTGCTTCCTAAGCAATTCATTACCTCTTAATTTATTATCTATTCCAAATCTCGGAAGGAAGTTCTACTGTAATACATAACTGATTTCACTAACAAAACAAGAGTGCAAGTAGTGACAGCTAGCAAATGTTAGGGCGAAAGCTTGACAAAAAAAAAAAAAACACTAGTTACTGAAAACACTAATAAAAACTGATCCTGGCACATTAAGAATTAACTGACACAATTATTTATTTCCATTGATTTAGGAAAGTTTTACCAAATATAGTTTCTATAAAACTGTTTTTAGAAAAATGAAAACCTCTAATCACTTTTCAAATACAGAAAAAATATTTCTGTGCTATTTTCTCTTTTATTTTAATACTGGTATTATCATTTAAAGAGACTGACACAGCACATCTCAGAGGGCGCTGTATTTCGGTGGCAGTTAAAATGATCCCTCAACTATCATTATCTTCTTACAGAACTGTTTTCGGACCCACCAAGTGGATATCTGTAAGTGTAGTCTGGAGTCCTTAGCTGAAGTGAGCTACATAAATGCCAAGTATGGATATTCTTCTCCTTTGAACATAGTGTTGAGATAGAACTACTTGAATTACAAAACCTTTCCTCTATTATTTAATCTCATCCAGAAGGAAAACGTCACATTCTCCTATAGTTAGCTTTCTTGATTGTTGAGCAATTTTCTTTGGGAATCAAAGCTTAGTCTAATTAAAACTAATCTTTTAAAAGTCTGTACTTAAAGTTGCATTTTTGGTTCTGTATATCAGCTTTGATCAAAGGTGAATGGAAGTTATAAAACAGGATATTAAACGAGCTTCTAAACTGCCTGTTGTTGAGCCCATTGAAAGCAACAGGAGAGTGCAGAACACGACCTGTGAGAGCAGATTTGCCTCTGCTTTTCACTCTGAGTTTTGAATGACAGTTTTCTGTACATATATTTCATTTGACTTGGAAATATAAATTATAACAGAACCCATGTATTTCACAATACACTGGAAATTTTCAATAGAAGTGGTCTTTGGAAAACTCACGTTTTATTATAAACCTAAAGATTACAAAAGTTTATGATTCTATTTAAGGAAAATAAATTATATATTTGGATACAGTCAGAAAATGCTCTTTCTACATTTTATTGATGAACCTGTCAGCACTTCTGGGGATCAGTCCAGCAGATTCAATGTAATGGTAGCGCGCTAACACAATGTCAGCTGTAGTCCTTAAAACCACAGAGTACTCATGCTTTTTGTCAGGACACATGTTGAATTACAACCAATTTACAACCTGGTTTCAGGATTACTTATTGGATTTTTGTCCTCCAGTAAAGCATTTTGGATTTTGCAGCAGTCTGCTAACAGCTGCAGAGGAACTGAGAAAATAGATTTAAGTTTAGAATGCTTTCAGATTTAATTATTAATGCAATTTGATTTTACTTTTATTGGATTATCATATATTCCAGATATGTAGTTACATTTGAAAACGCTGAATTAGCTAGCAAAACCAAAGTACAAAAATAGGGAAGTTTCCACGTTAATTGTATTGTATTTATCTTCTGCTAGCAAGTTCTTTGTATCTGCCACCATCTCAGAGTCTAAAAACGTGATATACTGATCCAAAATCACAAGAACTAAAATGTACTGGACAACAAATGTCCAGATCCTGACTTTTGGAAAGTCTACCTGGTTAACCAAAGGTGGAGGAAAGAAAAGAACAGGTCTTTGGCCACCTCACATAGTCAAGTCAATCAGCTCTGCAGTAAAAGATGCTTTTTTCATGCATCTCCAGGTGCATGTGGGAACACAGACACGCACGCACACGCGTGCAAGTGTGCGCGTGTGCATGCCAGCACTTCTGGTAGCAGGCATTTGCAGCTGTGTGTTCTATCAAGAAGAACCTATGCTTAATTCATGTCTATGCTCATCATCTGTGTTTTCCCTTGCATACATCTATGCTAAGTGACGCTTATACTTTAATCATATGACTACTGCTACTGACTCTAGCAATGCTTGGTGCATGACATGGTAGTTTTAATGACCACAAGAGAAGAAATACATATAATTCATAATTCATAATATATTACTGAAAGGATAAGAAATTTTCTACAAGACCTTTACATCAATATAGTTCTCACAAAAGTGCTTATCTGATTAGAGAATTTTCATCAGTCTAATGTATTGAAGGAACATGATACAAATTGTAATTTATCAAATAAATGTTTTAGCAATACTTATGGCAACAATCCTTCTCTCTTAGGACTATTACCAAAATGGCTAAGATTTTTACATCATTCACATTAAATATGAAACCCTTTCATATGAAACTGCTAAAAGATTTCCTCTTCAGTTAGACCCTTCAATAAAGAGTCCTGGAAGTAGAAGAAAAAAAAATCAACATTTTACATTTGGGCTTTAAATATCTCCTTTTAGAACCGAAAGAGGGGAACTGACTGCTCAGTACTGTTTCTCAGTGTGATCTTCAATTTAAAAACAAATAGGAACATCATTACCTACTCCTTTCCACATTACTATTCAGCATATCTACCATTTTCATTCAAAATTCTTCTTTTCAACAGATGCTCCTTTCTGCAAGTTCTTTTGAAGGGGGGCAATCATTTCCCTCACACAATTCACATAGTTATTAGCTTCAGAGACTTTGATAATATCACCTCTTTACCCTTTATTTCAATCTTGGCAACTTCTTCCTGGGAAAATGAAATATCTCTGACATTTGGGAGAGTATTTCTTTAGAGATTTTTATAGCTTCTATTTAATGAACTTTCATATATCCTAAATTCAACCATATTCTCCTTATAGCAACCATAGCCATGTTGTAAGAATGTGGATGTTATTATACTTCTTCAGTGGCCCAATTTTCTATCTAAGTACTTCAGCATTCTTGAGAAAGTTTAATTTTCAGCCCCCTTCTGTGGAAAGAAAAATAGCATAGACACTAGACTAGCAATGACATTTCTGTGTTTTTCATAGAGGGTACAGTGCCAACAGAACCTCCCATGTCTTCTCATGCAAGGATAACAAGTTTCCCCTGAAAAATAGGTGAGATATATATTTTATTGGCATTTTCATTGTCAGCAGTGGAAAGTTGCACCAATCAACCATATAAGACACAGTGATTTTTGTCAACATCCTGACAAACTTCTGCTTCTCAAAGCTATTTATCTGAAATAACAATGAGCAACAGAATCAATGTTTAATATAGAATGAGTTCAACAGCGTTGGTGACTCTTGCATGCCTGCCTCCATAATATTCCTAAGGATATGCTTACAAAATTCCTAAATCTCTCTAGTACTATAATTGCAGGTCACTTAAATTTGTATGAGTTTCTACACTAATTTCAGCTAGTTTTAAATTAAGCTACCCGTAAAAAAACCCTACTCTCCTAAGCTCTATCTCTATATTTTTACTAGACTCAAATTCTAGCTCATCAGTTAGCTCCTGTAATTTTTCCCAATTTATCCAGCCTCCCCTGCACTTCTGGGTTCCCTTCCCAAACTCTCTTCCCACTCCACAAGTACTACTGGCAAAGTCCCAAAAACATAAAGCCTGCAGTAAAATATAGAAAGTTCTCTTCAGTTTTTATGTCATTTTTAAAGTCCTTTTGTGGCCCAAAGTAATAACCATGTAAGGCTAATCTGTTAGGAAATTAAATATCCTTCCAGCCTTGCAGTCATTGATTAGACTTACTAACTTTTTCAGGATATTATTTGGATTTTAAATCATCTACAAGAAGGCAAAATTGGAAGAGTGGAGTTTCAGTTATATTTGTTTTCTTTCTTCAGTCTCTTGTGCCTGTCTACATGATTATTTTTGTAACTAAAATAATGCCCCTTCACCCCAAACAAATAAAATTCAAACCACGTGATTAAAAAAGGTCAAGACCTAATAGTAACTTAAAATCCTTACTTGCATACAAATAAACACTATAGAATCAGATGGTAAAAATTTGGATACTTGGTATATTTTGGAAATCCAAGATGTATCATCTCTGCTTTTCAAGCTCCAATGTATGCAATGAAACTGTCCATATGACATAGTACGGGAAATTTTGCAGATCTAATATTAGTGCTGTATCCTTTACTGATATCATCTTTCTGGCATGACCAGAACAGACTAGTCAGGACTCTAGATTCTACAGAATTCATGATTAATTAAAAAAAAAAAGAAATAAAAAGGTAAAAAAAAAAAAATATGGGTAGAACAGGGCTAGATTTGTAGGGATTCTGTTACTCACTTGTTCCAAGATTGACTTTCAGCATTTCAATGAAATCAGGAGAATCTGCTATCTATCTGACTTGTGAAAGGTACTGTTCCAAATTGCTCCCTTTGGGGCCTCTTGTACTGGTCCCCGCTTTGAAATCCATTGACAGCTGAGTTAACACAAATCTCTAATCTAAAGAGTCAGAGCGTGCCACAAATATCAGCTAAGGAGAGACTCTGCTCAGCAGAGCCTCTGTAATTATTAAGAAGTCATGACTTGCCTGCTAGAATTTAGGGTAAGCCTAAGGTAACTATAAGGAAAATGGATCATTTATTAAAAAATGTAGTACACAATACAATGAGCATTGAAACATCATTAAAGAATTTGCAGATACTTCTGAAGATACAGCTCTACTTTAATGCTGTATCTGAGATGTTTTCTGAAGAACAATTTCTTCATTCTTAAAAGTTGTGGGTTTGGGGGTTTTTTTCCATTATTAAGCCAGTACAATTTTTTTCCTCCTCATCTGCTTCCTCCATGCCTCATTAGCACAAAGTTTATTTGCACCATCTCTTTTGTACCATACTTTTTCGTGCTTTTAATTCACAGACTGCTTAGGGTTAGGTTCCTATTCTTTGTCTGGCACGCTTGAATGTCTGTGCATTTTTTGAGAAGATGTATCATTGATTTTTCCTGTTTGGCCCATCTTTTATCAGGATTTTAAATATTCCAATTATCTACTTGAATATCTGTATTTTACAATCTCAGTGCCTTTTTTTTTCTCCCCCCGCCCGAATTAATACTATTTTTCTATCTCATTTCTATTAATGGCTCAATGTTTCTAACAGTGTTTCTATTTCATGTTGCTTGGTGGCTTTTTCAAAGCTTCTTACTGCCCAAGTGAGAAGTGTATTTTTGAACAAGAGTGATCATCCATTCAATTATAACCTTATTGAAATATTTACTAGTAGATTATTTTAGAGCTTGTCCTCACTGAAATGAAAAGATTTGTCATTGACTTTTAGCAGAGCAGAGCAGATTGTTATAACAAACAAAATACTTCCTTTCAATACAGAATTTATTTAGGATATGGCAGCTATACAAAAATGTTCATACCATGCATAGGACTAGACTGATGAAACTGAAAAACTGTAACAATTGAAGTCCATCAGATTCTTTTTGGCCGGTACTAGAGCTAGTGGGCTAAGTAATTGACACTCTCAAAAAATCTTACAGGCTTTGGTCCATTTCTGTTCACTGTTTTATGATGGTAGTTAATTGAGTCCTAAAAAAAAAATGTTTCAGACTTTAAGATTACTATCAGGTTTTACTATAGTTTTTGAATCCTATTCTAACTCATTATTCATTTAAAAAGATGGCAGGAGAAAGACCAGAGTCGCAAGATGAGCAGAAATTCTAAAATCAATTTTAAAGCCTAAAGTAAATAATTTCAAAACTTTAGAGGAAAATGAGTCAACAGTTTATTAACTAATCATATTTTTTTTAACTGTGATTTGGTCTAGAAGTTGGCAGAAACACATGAGAAACCTTGAAAGTTTAAAGTTTCTGGCTGATCTCTAAATCAAAAACAGCTGAGCAGATTTAAATATTTTGTGTAAACAAATTTGCATCCAGACTGCTAATCTGCATGCCAGCTTTCAGTTTGACATATTCTGAAATGATGGAAAAATGCTAAACCCTTAATGCTAAATGGAGTTCATAATGGAAATGCTGACAGACCCATAATTACCTGTATTGTGATTCTGTTGAAAGCTTCTTTATCTGTCTAATCTTTCACAATGGAGTTAAATATATAAATTCTTGAGAGGAGGAAAAAAGGAACTTTATGTTGGAAATGCTAAACTGTAAAAATGCTATATTCTCTTCCAGACATCCACTTGTGGAGGTAGCAGTGACAAAAATTTATTTGAAAAAAAGAGGTAGCACTTTCTGTGGAACTGTAAAAGCAGCCTGTGATGCTTAAAAGTTTAACTTAACCTCTATTTTTCAATCTTTTTTGAGTTACATTTCTGGTAAGGTATGAGTAAACAGATCAAATCAACCATTTTTAATATGGCAATGAGAAATTATGATAGAAGAAATTTGTCATTGACTTGACATGGCAAAAAAATCCCAACCAACGACAAATACAGAAATTAACGTTTCACTGTCCTAATACTGACCATGTGTGCTAAAATCTTCTGCACTGAGAGGGGAAGGAAATAGAGGATGATATGTTTAGAAAAATTCTCCAGAAAATGAAGCAGAATAATAATAAGAAAAAATGAGACAAAGGTAGTGATCTGGACTCTCTAATTTAGAAACTCCATTATTTGGCAACTTTAGAGTCCTGAAGTTTCTCTTGAAGAGCTTTTTCTCAGTGTCTTTTTCATTCCCCCATGAAAATCTTCCTCAGTTTGTCCAGGCTAGAACAACCTGAAGAACTAGACAGCGTTTGCTCTGCAGAGACTGCTTGGGATGGATGATTCAGACATATCAGCCTTACTTCATCCCCACACAATCTCTGTGCATTGGCCAGGGCTCACAGCTGTCGCTGCAGAACAACCATCACACATCACAGTAGCCCTTCATTGAAACAAAATGTCCTCCAGCATTTTTGGCCTCTCTGGTGTGCTGTGAGGATGAAATCTGTTTCTCCAAGTCTCCCACAGAAAGGACTGACAAAGCTCAAAGAAAATATCCTGAGGGAAAACAAATTTATATGTCCCTCTGATACCTTCTTTCCAAACTGCCACCTTCTCCAGAAAGAGTCCCAGACTTTTAATTTCTGCTCATAAAGCAGCTGCTTCAGTTCCAAGATCAGCTATTTGCCTGTCTCTGTATCTCCTTTAACACCACTCTGCCCTTCTTGACATATGGAGATCAGCACTCCAGGCAGTACTCAAGATATGGGTATATCAGGGTTTTCTGTAGGGGATGTTACACTTTGTCTTACTTTTAGTCCTTGTCCTTATCATGCCTAATATTAGGGAGGGGGGGCTTAACTGCCATGGAACATGAAGTTCCATGATTTCAGAGAAATGTCAGTGATGACTCTGAGATTGAAACTTTAAGTTCTAAGTTCAGCATCATGAAGGTAACATTTTAGATATATTTTCCTATACATATGTTAATCTCTAAAACTCATCTACTTATGCATTAGCACACCCATTCATTTTCTGAGGACATTCTGGAGTTCCTCAACATTGCTGCATCATTTGATTACCCAAAGGATCTCAATATCATGTCCAGTTTTGCAAAATTCACTGCGTACTCCTTACTCCATTGGGGATGGATATGTGGAGGAAAACTGATCCCATCACTAATCATAGGACAACTGCACTTTTGATTCTTCCTCATCCAAGCATGTGATCATTAAGCCCTACTCTGCTTCTTACCCTTTAATCAGTTTTAAGTCCATAAAAGGATCTTTCCATCTCTCCTGTGGTAACTTATTTTATTTAATAACCTTTGGTAGGGAGCTTTGTCAAAAGGTTCTTGTACATTGACAGTGACTAAATTTTAAAAAGTTAGTTATTCTGACCAATGGATCTGTACCCAGAATTCCCTTTTGCTGGATGACAGCTTTAACCAAAGACATTCAGTGGGAGTAATATTATGCCTGTCTCATACCTCCTTTCATAAGGTTGAATGCAAAGCTCTAGCTCCAGAAGATGACAGTGGGCAAGGGCTGTAGCCACAATGCAATGTGGAAAAAAATAGTTCAAAATTACTTGAAGTGCTTGGGAGAGCTGTTGAAGGCCCAAGCATGAAGGCCTAATACAAAGAGTCAGGCTTGTAATCACAGAGTCACAGCGGTGCCTAAATGAAGTAAGAGTGCAAGCCTACGGATGGAGCTTCCAGTGTGCCTGTCTTCAGAGCTCCCTGTTGTCAGCCCACAGAAATCTCAGCCCTTAGTGCGTTAGCTGCTGTTAATGCCAGTGGAGTTAAATTCTATCATATATGAAGTATGTGGAACATAGGACCTAACCTACATTTCTGAACTCCAGTCTTGGACCTCCTATCTTATGGTTTAGCCATTGAAAGAACGGTAAGAATTCATCTCAGCTCTGCAACATCTGACTTATAAACACCCGACCTCACTAGGTAAAGCCCCAAAACCACCAGAGAAGAGGGCTGACTGTATATATTGCCTTCTCCATTACACAGAAGAGCCATAGATATTTTGTGGGCTGAATCAGAACACTTTTCACAGTACTTCTGAGGTAGGATGAGATTGTTTAGTACTATAATAGGACACTTAAAAATACGTATTTCTGGAGTTGCAGGAACTCGTGCTGATTCTTTCGGAAGCACTTTTCTTTCTAGAATTTGAACTGAACTACTATTCCAAGCAAGAGACGCTGAGCTGTTGCAGTTGCCATGTTTCAGATGAGATGTTGCTGGCATGTCTGGTACTGAAAGATTGCATGGTATTTTTCACAGAATATTGTTATTGGCCTTCATCTGCTGGCTAAATTCCAATTTGGATAATTGCAGTCTGCTACCTAAATTCTCTAAGTAGGGTATGTTAAATAACCTTCTACACTTGCTTTCCTAATCTTCTGAGGGGCATTTCTGTGATTTATTAAACAATAGTTCTGCTTAATCTAAAAGGCAACCGCTTCTAAATGCTAGGGGAAAGTGACTGTTTTAGAAGGTGTGCTCAGTGATAAATTACACAGCTGCATTGGTGGTGCTTGCCATGTAGGAAGAGTTTCTTAGCACTGTGCAAAAACTCAAGGAAAGTATCTCCTTATCAAGATAGTTGTAATTTAATTTAGAGTTGGTGGAAACATTTTCAATAAGCAATACAATATGTTCTACACAAGAAGACGAGCATGAGCCTGGAAAAATCTAAATAGAAAGTTTTGGAAAAGTTGCAAGATTTTGAAGGTTTAAATAAAGATTTCTTGTTCAAGATGAGGGCTAAATACACGCAACTGTAGTACACAGGAGAATGTAGAAAAATGTAAAACTGTGCAAAACTGTGAATTTGACTCAGATATGAAAAAAATCAAAGGGACAAAATGGGTCAGTTGGACCAGTCATGAAGCTGAGTCTCAGTTTTGCAATAAACAGATGAAAAGGAAACATTTCAGATACAGTTGAGTAGAATATTTTGCTAGGCAAATACTAGTTCAGTCCTTTGTTTCAATGAGAAAAGGAGAGGAGAGGAGAGGAGAGGAGAGGAGAGGAGAGGAGAGGAGAGGAGAGGAGAGGAGAGGAGAGGAGGAAAGGAAAGGAAAGGAAAGGAAAGGAAAGGAAAGGAAAGGAAAGGAAAGGAAAGGAAAGGAAAGGAAAGGAAAGGAAAGGAAAGGAAAGGAAAGGAAAGGAAAGGAAAGGAAAGGAAAGGAAAGGAAAGGAGAATGTAGGTTCAATATTAATGACATTATTGTTCAAAGTATTTTTGAACACTCCTAATTATATGACTAGTTTAAGCATAATTTATTGAGCTTCAGTGCATCATTCCATCAAAAACTGGTGTTTGTTCCTGCCTCTCTGCCCCATGGTAAGTAGCAATATTTACCAAAGTACAAAAGAGATGGGAAGCAAAGGGACTCCACAGAAATATTTTGCCTCAAAAGATGCTCTAATGTTCAGTATCTCCATTTTTTCTCTGTGCTTGTTAACACAGCTGTGTCAGCTAAGAAACTCTCTCCTGTATAATTCCTTCCAATCTTATTTACCTCCCACAGAATAACGTCTATTGAACCAGAAGATTTTTGCTCTCCATAAAGAAAGGACAGCAGTGTTGACTTTCGGCTCATGATTGTTCCACCACGTATTTTGCAAACTCTGCACAGGCTCATGGGAAAACTTATTTTTTGTAGGTTTTGCATGGGACAATTCAACATACTTAATGCAAGCTCAAAACAATTCTATGGCTGCTGGTACTGTTTGGCATTATTTTAGTTCAAGACAAAAACATCGTAATAATATTCACACACTCACTCATGTCTGCTTAAACTACATCTCAGCTTAGTTCTATCTGTTTAAAAAAGCACAAAGCCAAGAGAATTTTACATAATGTTATGTATAAATTAGGTATTCTTAGGGCTGATGCATGTCTGGATTGAATGGAAGCAGGGTTTGTGTTTATAGCCCTTGGAGAAATCATTTAAATCTGATTTAAGAAAGCAGTGTTGTTACAGTGCAGATGTTTGTCCTGACTGTAATCTCAAAGCTAGAGTATTTCTATATTTCTCTGATGTTACAGAAGCACAGAGACCTTTTTGATCTGGTTATCATTTTGACTTACCATTGCAAAAAAACCTGCGTTAACTGGTGTTTCGGAGTCTCTTCCACACAGAATTTTTATTAGCTTAGTTTCTTGTTTGAGTACAAAATTAATAAATATGAATGCAATATAACATGCACATTTCCAAAGCAAATAACTGCATTTTTGCAGGTAATGATCAGGAGTAAAAAAGAGAATTTCTCTGTTAAACAGCTTCATTATTTGTGGGTTAGTAAAACCTCAGGTACTTTGGTTTGCAATTTACCACTAGATTGCAAAAAAAATCAAAATATACATTGTGGTTCGAAATGCACTTTGAAGTTTTCAGTTCTTTACAGTTGTATAAGAAATTGGCTTCAAGGGAATTGCTACTGTCCTTTGCTAGAGAAAAATAAAAATAAAATCTTGAAGTTAGTGGGTCAAATATCATCTGCTTTAATTACTTTAAACAGATGGAAATAATGAATAATTATTCATAAAAACCTATTTATATGCCCTTTCTAGGGATATTATTGCAAGATTTTTTTCAGTTACATAAATAGCAAAGTAAAAAAGAGCAAGTAATATCATCTCATTAAGAAACAGCAGTGGTTTTTTTTATAACTGTTCTGAGAAGCTGAGTGGGTCCAAGTCCAGTGCAAACAGCACAAAAAAAATTAATAAAGTTTAAGATCAAACCGTATCAAAGGATTTATTCCCGAGCTTCCAACTATTTCTTCATTTTTATCATTATGTTTCACTAACACATACTCTTCGGAGGAGCAACTAAGTTTCTTGGAATTTTTTTCACTAGGAAAAAAAAATTCTCTTCAGGTAAACTCTCAGATAATGCTTGATTTCTACCAGCTTCAACGAGATTTAAGTGTACATCTTACTGATTTTTCAGTATTGGGCTGTGAATCTGTTACTGTACTATTTGGGAATGAGTGCAATATTTTCAAAATTACCAGAATAAGAGTTCTTTCATACCTGGAAGAGACACTTTTTCTGACAATTATCCCACTTTCACACATGTATTACTTTTGATTTTGCATTTATACATGGGTTGGTCCTGAGTTTCGGCTAGGTAATATGTTGTGTCTCGCATCTGAAACCGGACATTTCCCTGCTGTCTAATGGAGTACTTAAAATTCTGAAAGATACAAAAAAATTAAACCCACAACTGAACAACTGTATCAGCATTGCCGTTTAGACCCAGGTATCTGCTCAGCGTCTCATCCTTCTGAGCTTGCCGACCATCTGTGTTAGCTCCTGAAACTTTCTTCGTGTCCATTCATGCAGTTCACGGATATCACAATGACCGAACTTACACGCTTACAAGTGTTGAAATAACTGACTTCCTACAATCCGCTGGCACATCTCAGCTGAGAGGCAGCGAGTTCTTGAACTGCTGTTGCACAACTACAAAATAAGCAACATGAACATGTGTGTTTCCTTTCCTCTTTCACTTACTACTGGCCGTGAACTCAGTCCTTTGTAATAGCATATTTTTCTTATTTCTCTCAATTCTGGGGAAAAAAAAAGTTTCACTTTCAGAAAATGGAAGGAAAAAAGGGAAGATTACCCCAGTGCCTCTCATTCTACCAATTTCAAGGACTCAGATACAACTTTGAGAAAATAAGTTCTATATTTGCAAAAATAATAAGAAAAAGCAATCATTACTTGTTTCTGCATGTTGATAAAAAAATACCGTAGGTTACTAGTTAACTGTAGCTAAATTAAGGAGCTTAGTTTTGCCTTTGAAACATTACTTCTCCTCAATGCAATTCAAACACCTGGGTACAGGAACTGCTTATGCAATCTCACCAAAATTGATTTTTGTTTCTGTTTCCATTATAATCCTAGTCGTAGGTTTTTGGTTGGTTGGTTGGTTTGTTCTTATTTGAGAAGAGCACTGGGGATTCTTTTTATCTCAGCACAATTCTGAGCTTTCACAAGCAATGGATGACTATCCCTGTTGGGAGAGAGAAAGGAGGGGGAAAAAAGAGCCAAATAATCCTTGTGTGTGCATTTAGGGCAACATGTTCTTGCCTGACTCCAGAGACTCTGCTCCGTAGAGGCAGATAAAGGACAGTTTGAGTTTCAGTTTGTAATACGCTTTGTGATCCTTTGGGTTAAATGTTGCTACTTCTATGTAAACATTACTTTAATAGCAAGCTATACAATTCTTTTCGGTAACCTCCTGTTGTTTTCTCCCCTCATCTGGGAGGTTTATCCATGGGTGAGCCAGCCTAGCTGCCTACCTGCACGGAGCAAACGGACCTGCGGGGAACCCCGGATGCTCCTCCGCAGAACACAAAGCGGCCGGGCAGAGTGAAGCATCCTCTGTGCTAAGTAGGCTGTTTCCCACCGTATTATCACAATTTCACACTACGTTATAGTGTGAGCCTTAAATGATTGAATGTCCCCTTTGAACATTCAAAGGTTTCCTACTATGCTAGCTCACTGTTATTGCTTTTTACATTGCCTTGTGGCAAATTAGTGGAATATACTGTAAGGAAAGAAAGATCATCAGCATCTCATTTGCATACAAACATCATATTATTTTCAAATTATCCTCTTTATGCTTCTCATTTTCCTAGGATGTTTTCTGCAGACTGTATGAAGTTTGCCCATTCTATCTGCATTCTCCTATTAATGTTTTGTTGTGTAACATAACAGATTTTTTTCTACTTTTGTTCCCTCCCTGAATATAAGAGCTAAATTACACAGTGGTAAGAACATCAGCAATACTTCACTATTAAAATTTACCAATTTATACCAAGCTAATCAGAAAAGTTAAGACAAAAGTGGCACAAACTTTCAACAAAAATGCAACTCCTCACTTTCTCACTGCATAGACTGTGTTTGAGGATGGCTTCAATATTCCTATCCTTGTCACTTTGCCTAAAATTTATAGCAAATTTCTCAGGCTTATAAATGCCTTTGGCAACAGCCCCTGTGCTTTCCCCTCCACTAGAGAAAAATAAGAAAATGCAGTCATGATGAAGGCCAGTTTCCCTAGCAGCCAGCTTCCTTACTCTCGGATTACTCTTACTTCACGGGTCTCTTTGGCTCATGCCTGTTACTGTATTGTGCTGGCATTGTATGCAATCATTTGTACGTCGAGGGACATGTGAATGATAAGGGAATGTGAGGTGATTTTTCTAAAAGGATCATAATGAAAGCAAGCTAAACTATGTACAGTTGCAAGTGCCTTCATTATTGACAATGTCTGAACTGCAGACATGCTGAGACATAATGGGGAATCACAGCTTCAGGGAGCCATCTATATATCTCAATGCAAAATCATTCAACCCAGCAAAGTTAAAGCAGAAGGAGGTCGATTTTAACTTTTTTTCAGCTGGAAAAAGGCTTTCTAAGGAAGTTTACAGCAGAATAAATAGATTTCCATTCTATCGCAATTCTGCCTTATCTTGACCAACATTCTTTGTGCAGTGACCCGGTTTTCATGCAGCATATAGTATTAACATTATACCTCCGATAGAGAAAATTTTAATGTATTTCCTGAAAGACACTTTGATTGCAACTTTTGCAAATAGGGAAATATGTAATTATGACATAACTTATATATTCTTGCGTTTGATACCTGAAAAATATCTCAGGTAACCTGTGTTATCAGTATTTTTATAGGGAAGTGTCAGAACCTTACTGTGTTAGCACTGAGAAAAAGTTAAAACTACCTTTGAAGCAGACTCTTTTGTTCATTGCTTCATCCCTATACATGTCATATTAGCAACGACCTAAAATATGTACAGATACAAAATGAAATAGTTTTTAATGAAACTTGATTGCTTCACATATTCTACATGAGGTAAGTACTCTAAAGTGAGTCGTTAAAGAAAGTAGCATAACAATCAGCTTTAGTTACCGTTTGCTCAGCCTCTTCAACAGGGAGGAAACAGACAACAAAATCATTAATTAATTAAAAGATCCTATGGCAAATCTTTAAAACACAGTATCTCCCAAAGTTTATATACATACCACACTGTTTCTGGGTTGCATGCAGTACTGAAACAAACAGCACTAAATATGAATCCAAAGTTCATTGGGCCCATCGCAGACTTCACAGGGCTTCAGGTCTGTAGCAGTAGCTAAAAATAAGCAAAATAGTCTTCACAGGCATGAGTAGTGAAACGCAGGTAAATCCAGCACTAATTGTTCAGAACTACGAAACACGGGGATATTCCCTTTTCATTGCTAAAAAGAAATTACAACGTATGAGCATATAGTCATGGTTTGACAGTTAAAATAAGCCACAGATGGCCGTTGTTTGGACTAGTGGAAAGGGAAGTAGGTGTGTAGGGCAGAAGGTGACACCCAGGCAGATGATCTGCCCAGGGATTTGGTTTATTTTTATTCTAAACTACAGTTCTCAGTTCTCTCTGCCACTGATCAGGAGCAGTGTGTTTAAAAGTTGCACTTTATGCCATGTCAGCAATAAATATCAGCACCGTTTCAAGGTAGAACTGTGTTAGTAAGGAAACATCTTTCACAGAATACTAGTTTTCTAATAACCTCTGGCACAGCTAACTTTTTCTTAAAGGATTTTCATAATGATCCTTAGACGTAAAAATTGAGACAGTCCTTTCTATTTAGTGGGTGTTGAAGTACATTTAAAAAGCTTTCCTGCTGACTGTGAAGATTTTAATTGTTCTTGTCTTTTCAGTCTCTGTCAATATGTTAGCTCTCACATACATTTATGTTATTAGTGGGATGTAAAATGTTTTGTAGTAATTAAGACTCAGGCTTAGTTTTCTCAGTGTTTTCTCTTCATAATATTCTCTGTTTCAAAGTGATTTATTATAAACCGGGATTATTTGTTAGATTCACTCTCTTTCCTAATAACGGCAGCCTTAGCTGAACCATTTCTAACTGAATTGTTCTACTCACATGCCAAATGTAGTTTTCTCCATTTTGGGATAACAGCCTTGCTTTCAAATACAAACAATGCAACAATGACACAAAGATGCTGTTTGTAGGAACTCCTGGTACAAAAGTCCACTAGAAGAATATGAAGTGATAGTAAAATACAAATGTAGTATATGTGAAGTAGAACTGGTAGGGGGAAAAAAAAAAAAAAAAGGAAAAATGTTCCCAGAACAAATTCTAGAGGCAACTGATCCAGAACAGATTGATTAGACAGAGTCTGTAATGTTGTATTCTGAGTATTTATGATTGTTTTAACTCTATCATGCATTGCACTTTGGACTATCTTCTATCACACAATTTATTAACAGTTGTTATTTCATCAGTACATGAAGTCCATGAAAAATCTTCAGTCATTAGCAGTACCACACATTAAATTCACATATGTCTTTCCATGCCACTTGGACACCTTTTGGTCTGCCAGTCCTAAGTGCTTTGGGTAACCTGGCTGATTTTTGGTAATATGATGGACATTCTGCTTATCAAGCTGTAACCTACGTTTGTCAGTATCATACTTAAGATACTTGCTACTTCTATGTAGAGGTATAATATATTTTTTACTGTTTTTCAGACATTCGAAGTATTGCTTTGATCTGTTCAGTTGCTAGGGAGAAAAGAGGACAATCAATTCAGGACAAACAAAAGAAAAAGCCATAGACAAAGCTATACCTTGAAATTAAACACATACAGATACTGACTTTTTAATATAAAATACCTTTGTTACTTACAAAATATCTGACAGATAAATAATGCATCAGGAAGAATGGAGAAAAGGAAAATATCTGTAGTTAAACCATGTTAATCTAATGTGTGAATGCATGTAAATTGCTAAAAAGTATAGGGGATCTAGTACAGTGAACAGACCAGCTCATTTAACATAAGGTCTTACCGACAAGTTTTGGTTTTTTAGTCTTTCGGATTCTTTCAACTCTTTTCAACCTCTGTTCAAACCTTTTTTTAATGAACTTAATCCTTTTTGTGACAGTCTTTAAACCATCTTTAATTCTGCAGTGTCATCTCTGGTACAGGCTGGGCACTACTCTATGCAGTTTTATAGATAAAACTGTGCCATTAGTATTATGTAATGGCGTTTCTTACTGCCCTATCTTACATATTGATATACCACTCCATGTTTTAGTATCTAGCAGTGCTATAATCTTTAATATGTTTCCTTATACCAATGTCATGAGGGAATACTATTACCTATTACCTTGCTTGCAGATAGCAAGTCTTTCTACAAGTCAGCTATGGGCCAGATTTTTTAAGGGTACTTAGGTACCTAATGACCCAGGCCAGTTCCTAGCGGAACTGACAGAAGCCTAAATATCTAAGTCCCATTATTTCAATAGTTATTAGGTACTACATTTTTCAAAATCATGCTTGATTTCCAGACCCGAAATACCTTTTACAAATCCTAAAGAATTTTTTAAATGTCCTAAATGACTTCCCAAAGTTACAGAAGTCTTTGGTCAAGCGGAAAGCTGAAGCCATGTCTCCTGATTCCAGGATGCCTCTGTTAACATTGGATCCAGGATAAATCCTCTCCTTTTACATGAGGAAACGTCAAATACTAACCATGTTATCTTACATATCTTACTATGTATAAGGGAATAATCTCCAAGAGGGTTTTTATATTATTATAAATTACTATTTTTTTTCTAATAAGGTATTAGGATGCATACTGCTTTTCAGTACTGATCTGCCATCCATCTAAAATAATCAGACTAGCGTAATAATTCACAAAATAGAAGTGACACAAATCTCTGATTTTTAGGTGTTACTTTCCTGAAAAAAATTAAAATCATCCCCTTTACTATGTTAAAACATTAAATGAAGCTAGTTGCCAGTGACATACACATACATACAGTCAAAACTGTTGGAAAAGGACACATGCAATTAATGCATATGAGAATCATTAGTATTGGCTAAAATATACAAATAACTGTACTTCCATAACATACGTGCCAGATCTGGTAGATGCGTCTGGTAAAGAAGGAATTCATACTGCTTTTTTTCAACATGCTCTATGAATGGTCCCTTTTTCAGATGCTTCTTTGCTACAATTTCTCCAAACCTGGTACCTGTCAGGCAGCTGGTGAGCTGAGACCACTGCACATTATGGGGATTAGCACCATCTCATTATTGCCTTGAGCTCTCTAGTATGCATGCATTTGTGCCATCTAGTCTACACACACTTGTGCTATCCTGGTTCTTGTTTAGACTGCAGTCTTTTCAAATCAAAATCTGTGTCTTTCCTGCCTCTTTGTAGTGTGTAGCACAGTATATACCCTGTATACATCAATATTTCAGGAGTATTGTCATGTAATAATGGTGGAAACTACGCACGTGGTTAATTCAGTGGGTCTAATTATCTACTGCGTGGTGCTTCTGAAAAGTACAGTTACTATAAATGATAGCAAATCATAATTTTGCATTTCAAATGGCAATAGCAATTTATGTCCATTTTGCAGACATTCATGACAACAGGAGATTCACAGAGATGAAGAATCAAACCTCATCTCTGTGGAGTTCTTGGCCTGGAAACAAACTGGACTTCAGAAGTTTTTAATCTCTTAAACATGTTTCAATAGACTGGCTAATGATTAATCAAAATGCATGCAACAATAACCTACCTAATTAACATCAGAGTTGGTTGGGTTTTTGTTGGGCTTTTTATATTGAAGTTTGAAATGGAAAATATTTCTCTTTAATGTCACAAACAACTTCATATTTTAACTGGAACTTCCTCATATTTCAATCAATTATCAATCTGTAATAAAGAAAAAATCGGTGGTTTCTTGAAGGATTTTTTTTTTAGCATGAACTAATGAACAATGAATTCTCACAGTATAGATATGATATTTGGTAAAAACATGCCTACCAATCTGTAAATATTCTGATATTTTCTCAAATAGGCATTGGGAAGGCCTGTATTTTTGTTTACATTCCATGTAATACAAGTGGAACGCGTATCTTTACCAGACATAAATGATAATTTTGACACCTGCACCCTAAACTCCCTTCCCTGGCCTGTGGAAAAATACACCTAGCTACATAATACACTGAAACATGCAGAAATCTCAGAAAAAATAGGCCAAACTCCCCCCCCCCCTTGGAATTCATTCAAATCTATATGTAAAGAGGACAGCCAAACAGCCAGTATAGAATGATCACTGTTGTAATAAAGTAGTAATAAATACTAAGCTATTTATTATTAATATGTTTATCCACTGCATTGCTATTGTTTAGTCATGAATAGATGTGCAAGATAATAATTGTTTTTTAGCTCCGTCTTTTAATTTTTCTTATAATAATTTTGCAGTGATAAAAGGAGCTGCAAGGCTGTAGAAAATCAGACCAGATGCAGAGTAATGCAGACTTAGGCTCCAGTATTTGTCTTGCACTTTCACATTTCAGTGTCTCCGGCGTATGTAAATGTTCTGTCCTGATACGTAGCTGCTATATCCATTAGAAGTTCAAACGAATATAAATTTTAAACTGTCTTTTTTCTGAGGTTTGGATGTTTTTGTCCATGTTTGTTATAGCTGTATTGGCCAACAGCTATAATAATACTCAAGGCAGGGAATTCTACTGATGACTTCACAGCCATCTTTTGTTTTGATGTATAGCTCGACAGACACGGAAAGAAAAATTATTGTTTAAAGTGATTGTTAGTGCCTGAATCAAGGACATTTTATGGCTTATATTCTTGACCTTCCCTTCTGTCCCAATGAATATTTCTTTCTAATTTTTTCTCTTTTTGCTAGACAGCAATAGAATGACAACAAATGGAGGACTGGAGAATGTCCAAGAAGCATAGTCTGGTGTTTAGGGAAATCTAGAAGACAACTGAATTCCCTCAGGCAGAATAGAGAATTTCTGAACCAGGAAGAATACCATAATTATAAGCTTCATTGTAGTGTTTCTGCTTGTTTTTTTGTTCTCTGGGAGGTTTTTAAGGACAGAAAGAGGAACAGAGTGTTACATTCACTTGGTATATTTAGGGTTATGACTCTCATAGCATTTTATAAGAGACCTAGTCTATAGGTGTATTTTGAGAATGCCTATGAATTGTTCTGGAGATGTAAGCAAAGACCTTGATCCTGTCTGAGTCAAGTCCAGACAAAGTATCAGGTAGCTGCTCAGCATCTCAATCGCCTCCATATTGAAGCACAGAAAGGCATCTTCAGAGTCGATTTTAGGCATTCTAGGGACTTTTAAATAAAATCCTGAGTAACTTCGAGTGTATTTTCTTCCCCAGATAAGACATCAGTGGAAAAGGAGATATATGGATCACAATTTTCATAGAGATAAAATTTAGGTATCCAAATCCCACTGTCTCCAGCAGTGAGGAACACACTGGAAGATAGGGGAATATCTTGCAACATAAATCCATACAATTTAGTGTGGATGGGTAGCTCAGATGCCAAATCCATCCCTTCCTAACATCGTCCTATCTTGCAGAGTGTTATTTATATAACTTGTTCTGATTTACATAAATAATTTCACTTGGCAACTTCAAAAGTATTAAGCAGGAATAACAAAACCAAACCCAGAGCAGTGTCATGACTGATGCTGATACTGTTAAAACAGATACTGTTAATCTGTTTTGGAGCTCTATAAAATCTTTTTCTGAATATCTAGTCTTTATTCTTCTTGGCTAAAGGAACCCAGGCTTTTAAGGTTATTTCACACAATATTCTTTTTTTATGGTGGCCAAGCAGACTTAGGAGATTTCACATTTAAGATGCTCAAATCTTCAGAGGTACTTTGACTCCAATTCCACTTGCTTCAGTGGCTTTACAAGTAACTTATTTAATCTCCAATTTAGTGTCACAGTTCTGTATTGCCCGATACTTTCTAAAAACAACTGTTGGTGAAGGGAATATTTGGATAACATCAACACTTATCCAGTAGAGAAAGCACATTATGGGCATGTGATTATGCTACATACCTATGATCCATCACTGTATGTTTGGGGGATTCTGTAGGTCGGAGAACTGGAAGAAGTTTTAATTAGGGTTTTTACTAAGTCAAAAACGAATGTACCAAAGATACATCTTAATAATTATTAAAAATATTTGAATTAAAATACCTTAGCTTAAATTTCTTACATTGGGAATTGTTTCAATAAACCAGGATTAAACAACTATTGCTAAATAATATACAGTTTTTTCCAGGAATTACATTTGCTTACGAATTCTCTCAATTTGCTGGATGAGTATTTTAAAAAGTGTGTGGATCTTATTTTCATGTGGGTGTCTACCTCTTCCTTCCCCCCGATTTTGTAAATTCCCAAAGTATGAATGCATCAGCAGTAATTCACTGGCCGTGCATGAAACGGCTACGTGCGAAAAAACAGTAACTGCTCTGTTTCTCATAGCTGAGTTGAAGCCAATGCAACTCTTTGTGCTATTAGGGATTAAACCTTCTCTATTTTGTGCTACAACGTCTGCAGAAAAACTTGGCATGCACATGGACCTTCTTTATCATCTATATTGCGGGGAGAGAGAGCTGCTTTCATTTACTGTACACGACTGCTGAAACTAAACCAGCTGAACTTTGATTTTGGTCTGGATTTGGTTTTGTGGGGTTTTTTTGTTTGGTTTGGTTTTTGTTTGGTGTTTGGTTTTTTTTTACGATGAAGAAATGTTTACAACAATAATACTTCAGTAATATTTCAGTATTCAAGAAGCAGTGGATACAGTTACTTTGCTTTATTATTAGTGTATTTTGATAACAGAAAGTTAGTCTCTCACCTCTTCAGTCTAATACTGTTGGCTGGCTTCTGACATTATTTATCCTGCATTTTCTAATTCATTCCCATAAAGCTGACAACTCTAAAAATCTTTGTTTGTGGGCATAAACTGTATGAGATGAATACAGGTGAACCCTGAATTGCATCAGTTTCATCATATGTGAAACATTCTTTTAACAAGCTACACATAGCTTTTCTGCTTGTGTACCACTTCTAATGCACACTGTATCATAAAATAAATGCTCAAACCTTCATGTAAGATTCAATAATTTATTGCTACAGCTTCACCTTTACTGAAAAAATATTTTGTAAGCAGAGAACATCCTTTTTCTTTCCCTAAAGATAGATCATAGGGACCAATTAATATTTGCGAAGGATTCTATGATCCTGAGCTGAAATACTAGGGAAAATTATGAAATATCTATAGTTTATGCTGCATAATACCTATATGTATGTTCTTACTTCCATGTATGATCCTGCACACCCAAGTTTAACTTAATCTACAGTGAAATAATCCTATTAACACTTTCCTGTTTTTTTTCCTGTTGAACTGAATGGCAAAACTCCCACAGGACTTTAAGAACAAGACAGATTTCTCAATATGTAAAGTTAATTGTGTGGCTGGATTCAGTTCCATGAGTATCACAGAAAAAACAGCATTTACTTGCTCCCTCAGTACTGTTGTCTCCCCACCCCCACACACCCTCCCTTCTTTCCAGAGGCCATCTAAAAAACCCCGCGTTGTAAGCTAGAACAGAGCTGTTCAACTCCTGTCTATGTGTGGCCTGTGCTTGACTTAGGTAAAAGCTTAGATTGCCTCCAGTGCATTTATTTTTTCAACAATTCTGAAGTCATTTCAGCTAGATTTTATATATTTCATAGAGATCAACTTGCAGCCTGCGCATCTGCTTTTACCAAGTACTTATTACAAAAAGCAGGAAAAAAGGTGCATGCAATGACTGCATATGTAGAGAAGGATTGGTTTTGCCTTCAGAAATTAACTGACATAATAGGCAAAAATGCTGAGGAAATAAGCACTGAGTTAGAATATTTTTCATATAGCCATCAATTATATAATTATACATTTCAATTGATGTTTTAATTATTATACCATAGAACACTTCCATGTTACATGCTATAGCATATTTCCCAGAATATTTTAGAGCAAAAGCAATTCCAACTGAAAACAAAAAAAAAATCCAATTTCTTTTCTTGTTATTTTTGTAGAAGATGATTTTTGAAGCTTATTAGGTAAAGTGGAGATATAAAAAACACTTGAAAGTATAAAGAAATAAACAGAGAGGAGAAAAACAAACGAAAGCAGAGAAATTCAGAGCGAACAAATAGTAACCCTTTATAGAAATACCTTGCTCCCTTCTGGCGATAGAAAGTGTCTTCAGTAGCCTTATGCATAAAGCTGAAGTTACATTAAAATAGATGATAGTTCAGCACATACTTAGACAATTAAATATAAGTGCTTCCTTGAATTAGAAGGATTTTTTTTCTTCTTTTTCCAGATGTTTCTCAGATACTATCATATGAAACATCCCTGGGCAATAGATAGCTGTTATTTCTTTTTCTACTCATGTGGTAGAGAAAAAGGCAAAGAAATTGAAGAATTTGACTATAGTCGGGATTTGGATGTTAGCTGATGTGAAGTGAATCTTTACAATAGACATTCACTTCCCGATTAAACAACTAGGCAAAAGATCTTTCCTGAAGCAAAGAAACTTTGGAATGGTTTCAAACTAAGATGTATGAGTTTGTGGGGTTGGGGTTTTTTGTTGGTTTTGGTTTGGTGGGGGGGTTTTGTGGGGGGTTTGTTTGTGGTTTTTTTTTGGGGGGGGTGTTTTGTTTTGGGTTTTTTGTTTTTTTTTTCCTATTGCTGGAAAATGACTGTGGTTTTGCAATCTTCCTTTGTGTGATTTGGAAACTGTCAATGATAACATTTTCCCACCCCAGTTTCATTGCGATCCTCTTAAATATCCAACCTGCTATTTTTTATTGGTAAATTTGCAATGAATGCACTAGGATTCCTGGCCTTTCCTCTAACCTCTCAAAGCTCCATTTATTTCCCTGAAGGTCCATTACCTTTTGGCTGTAAACTACCATTCTATAGGCCATAATGCATTCATTACTTCTCCAGCACTGTTTATCACTACTCAGAATTGACCCTTCCAAATTATTCTGAAAACCAGAGTGCATTTTCAAGCATAGTGTACTGGATTTTTGTCTCTTTTTCACTCATGACCTGCTCCTGTGTGACTCATACTTTATTTAAATAAGCCTTTGGCTTTCATAACATCTCAGTGTCTTCCATTGTTGGAAATCAAACTGAGTAATTAGAGCAAAACCTAACCATTCATTTCACTGAAAACTGAACCAAAAAGGGTGACTGCAGGCTATTTGCTATGGGAACAAGCTAGTTTATAGACTACAGAGTTGGGGTTTTTGCTTTAAAAATAAAATAAAATAAAATAAAATAAAATAAAATAAAATAAAATAAAATAAAATAATTGCTTAATAATGGATGCAAAATGAATATGTGGGTGATGTGCTGCTTTTTTAAGGTGTATACATTTTCACTCGGCAAAATGTAGGGGGTGAGATTTGAAAACCCTTAGTATTGACCTAATCTTATTCTCATTTGAGATGCTTCTAGTGACTGCAAAAGAAGGGATTTCTGTCAGGGCTGAGTGCTGTTGAAAATCCTATCCATCCTGTTTAGTAGTACTTATCACTTTGTATTGCTTTATGAATACAAAGTCTCATATAAAAAACTTAAGGGAAAAAGCCATCACTTTAGAGTAACAATGTTAAGCATTTCATTAATGCCAACAGTGAGTGACGTGAGAAACTGCAGCTTCAGACAAACCCTTATAGTGTTCAAAGTGCTGCATATCCATTTAAGTTAAAATTGCCTATACCGAATGAGGATGAATAAAATAACACGGCTATGAGACGGACAGACAGGATTGTCACAAATATAGGTTTATTCTGATCACTGTTTTTATAACCAGTAACTTCTGCAGATACTTTTTTTTTTTTTTAATAAATAAACCTTTTCTGCTGTAATATCAATGAATTAAGTAAAAGGTATAAAACTTATAAATCACTTAATTGGGCCTAGGACACCACATTTCCCTCATGCATCTTTGTGTTGTGTCCTAAAATCTGCATTTTGAATGAGTTCATAAAAAAGTATGTTATGCAATTTGAATTTGAAAACCCTTTATCTGGATAAAAATATAACTACCATGCTAACTAGAGATTGTCTGGATTTATCTCTCTAACTAAAATTTCATACCACTCTCCACTGGCCTGTCAGTCAGATTTACTTCTCTCTTCTCAGTGAAAGTACTTTAACAACATGAATGACAGGTAATTTGGTCTTTCATGAAAAGATCATGAGGATTATTACGGAAATTTGGGTGGAGGGAGCTCTAGATTAATTTTCTGTATCCTTTTCAACATTTTAAACCATTTTAAAACCATGAACTCCAGAGAGCCTGAAAATAAGTCTTGGGAGTTCAGGTGTTCAGGGAATACTGAGCATGAGAGCAAGCGCAGGAAGGGAGTACCAATGGTGACCCGCCTGTGTGTGCTTCTGCTGCATCCCCACTGTTCCTGAGAACTGTGAGCAGGATGCTTTATGGAAAAGGCCCTTTTAGAATGAATTCCATCTTATCTCTTTCTCGTGTGCTTCTTGGTAGTAAATAGCTATCTCATTCAAGCTTTTTTCCCATCTGTGTCTTATTTTGAATACTCTAATCAAACTTTGACAGTATCCCCTGCACTAAATGCGTTAACACAGCCAATATTTCTGCTGCTGACAGGTCCAGCATAAGGAAGGATGGGCTTGGGAAGTGGCTGCTCCAGGTCACACTGATGTGGATAGGATGGAGAAGTTTTCAATTGCTGCTTTTGTGTAGAAAAACAGAAGCATGTAGCTTCCAGAAAAGTCAATCTCTTTAAAGCTAGAGCATCCACTTTTAAAAAGTTCCTGTTTTTCTTTAATTCTCTCTTTTTCTGTGCTGTTTTCTCTTTGTGCTTCTCCTTATCCCCTTTTCCCAAAAGGTAGCGAGTGTTTTTCTCACCTTTCTTAGACAAGTTCCATCCCCAGCAGGCTGATTTATTTCAGAGTGTTTATACAGTTTTTCAAAGGTGAAGATACTTAGTTTTGGCTTAAATCTGTGTTGTAAAAGTGACCCTGGCAAAGTCTGCTGTGGAGCAACTGCAAGCAGAATTGCTTTTGTGTGTGCCAGGGCAAACTGTCAGGGGAAGAAAGGGAAAGCTGCAGGAAACGGGGAGAGAAATTTTGACATTGCCTAAAATGGAGCTTTCAGATTTGCTCTGTGTGACAAATCCTTAGCTCTTCTAATTTAGGTCTGTTATTTATTTATTTATTCTTACCTGGAAATGAAATAAACAAGAAGAGAATACACTCATACATGTCATTTTAGTAGAACAATATATAAAAAAATATTCTGGTTATCAATATCAACTTGGAAGTCTAGGCAATAAGAAAGAAAATCTAGGATAGCTTTATTCCTCTTCTTTTTCTGACTCAGAATAATTTATAAAGTTTTCATTAGACAGAAATCAAAACCAAGACGATGTGCAAAATCCAGGCCAGTTACGGTGTGAGAACAAAGAAAGTATAAGCAAGAAGAAGGAAATCAAATATAGTGGGCCCTGCATTCAATTCATGCTTTCCCCTGATGGAACCAGTTATTAATCTTTCTGTCTTGGAAATAAAAAGGTTCTTCACATTCCACTAATCCCCCAGCTCTGCTTTATGAGACAGATATTTGTCCTACTAGTTTGCCATGTATGCAACAGTGCTGCAAGCAGCACACAAATTACTCACCAAAGTCAATGACATTGCTAATTTCTTCTTACGTAGGGAACCCATCAGTGACCAGCTTAATGAAGTGCAAGTTGGGTTCTACTCCTATGCAAATACTGCTGATAGATTATACAAACTATAGTAAGAGAAAGAAGACAAATAGTCTGCTAAGAGCTATATACACGCTATTTTGCTCTCTTTGCCTCTGGTAAGAAAGTTGGGTGAGACATTTTAGTAAGTAAAGATAGGACTTGTCCCAGGGCTATTCAATACTCATGAAGCATGACTTCAGTGGCCTATTTCTTTATTTTAAATATAGATTTTATTTTTGGTTTGCTTGATTAGTACTTTTTTTTAGACAAGGGTAGCTAAGACTGAAGTTTAAACCAAAGGGATTATACCTGATAAAATTGCTGTGCTTAGGATGGCATTCAACACACTTGTCCTGATCTAAGCCTTCAGGGTGTATTCAAGTATGCTATAGGAAGATGAAATCCATCTGCTAGGCTGAATTCCATTATTCAAGCCAACGTATTAGGGCTTCTCCATAGCTGAGTGCCTTCCATACCAGCTTTTTTTAGGCAGGTTTTGTACCTACTCATAACTACAGTTTCAATCCATATTTATTCTCAATAAATGGGATCTGCCAAAGAGCTGTAGAGGAGGATGCTCTAGCACGTCTACAGTAGTGGTCACATTCCTTAATAAGGGTTGAGATGAAGGATAGTCGATGTCTCAATTTACCTGCGAGACGTATGAAAGCACCAGTAGGGAGGTGTGCCAGGTTCCCTCCACGCTCTTATTCAGACAGCAGGGGCTCACTTTTGAAGTCAGTTTTCTATGAAAACAAACTCTGAACAGTTGTTTTGCTTTCCTCTATTCCATTCTAATCAGTTTTGCACTTGTACCATTTTAACAAACTTCAGTATATATATGGCTGGAGGTTACAGAGATTGCCAGTTCTATGGGCTTTGTGAAAATAAGTAAGGAGAAGAAAACCTAAATAGTGCTTTTCCATGCTATGCCAGTAGAAAGTTTCAAGAGGAATCTGCTAGACTACCAGACAATAGAAAACCCACCTGGATGAGTGAATTAATTGGTTTTGGAGAAAAAATATCGGCAATCAGGCCTTAGGATTTGCCAAATAATATAACTACAAAATAGTCTTTACAGACCAGACTTCATAAATCTGCTGCTCATGGAATTCTTAGATCTTATTTGATTTTTTACTGGTTACAGTTTTTCTAGTTTTGAAGTATTCTTGTTTGCCATATAGAATTGTATCACTGTTTTCAGAACCCATCTCATTTACACTTAAAAATCAATAACAGTCTAAGTATTTCTAAAAATTAGGCACTGATTTAAGCAATTACTTTTTTTTTAGCTGTCCCATTTGAAAATATTGCCATGTGGCTGTTTTTAAGAGAAGAGTTTCAATGGCTTAACTGAGTAACATATTAAAACACTAAAATGCAATTTGTAAAATGGATGCCAAATCATTACATCTATGAAAATTACTTGCACTTATAATAATTTTAAGCAATATTTACTTGATAATAAGGCTTTAAATACAAACTAAAAATAACCAGTTGTATCTAATCTTTGCAGTCTTTTCGGTTACAGATTCACCGTGACTTATTTCCCTGAAATTTTCTAATATTTTTAAGCCATAAAGGGAAACAAAGGTTCCTGACAATGTTGGAAAGGCTTCAGATTCATGCAGGTAGTGTTTATGTTTCCGATTGCCAATGTATACCGTACCAGCGTTAAAGTGACCAGGATATGTATTTCAGAAGATTGTTATGGTTGCTGCAACTTATTTCACTTCCATTATGGAAACTTATTAACGCCGTTAAGAGGACTTTGTTCAGGGTCCAGTTAATTCTCGGTCTGGATAAAAGGTTGCAGCTTTACACATAGCAGTATCCTTGACATAGGTGCAGAGCTGATATAAGTTAATGTAATTGTTTGTGTTCAAGACCCTTGGTATTGACCACAGAGGCATAAAATTCTGCCTTTGGTAACACTCATATAAATCAGGAGTAGGTCCATTGATTTCAGTTACTCAGTATTTACAGTGAGATGAAACTAAGAACATAATTTGCCCTATACATCTAAATTTAACCTTGACACAAACATGCACAGTCCCTATTTACTTGAATGAAGTGGTTAGGGAATTCAAAGATCATATTGGTAAGTGGAGAACAGTGATATCCTGAAAGGTTAAAAGTTCAAAAGAGTAGTTGAATGACCAGTTTAATTTAGAGAAATCACTATTTCCTCTTCCCTCCAATCCCCCCAAATCTCGTGCTTTTAACTTTCCTCATCTCTTACCAGAATTAACTGTATTTAGAGTCACCCTTTTGAGTGCCTGTGATGCAGTATGGATTACTCTTAATTTTGTCTCAGTGAAGAGCTATTCTAAGTGATGTACTCATGAGTCCAGTTTCTGCTACTTGACTCCATGAAAACAGAAGATTTAGACCTGTAGTATCTTAGGAGAGACTGAAAGTTCATCTAAGTCAGAAAGCAGTTATTCTTAACATGGGGTTTTGGTGAACAATGGTTAATCTAAGCCTTAAATAATATCTAGAAAAATGGGATTATGAAGAGATGTTTAAAATGCAGCTTCATGGATACATGTGACATATAGCGTGGGAAACACAACTGATGCTGCTTTCACCCAATTATGTGGACTGAAAATAAACCTTTTTCAGGTTTTCATACCTAATGAGACTATAATAACTAGTCTTATAAAATATTAAGCTTTTTTCCAGGAAAAGAATCCACATCTTTGCTTATGCCTGCAAAGAACCATGTAGTTCACGGTGCTTTATAAATAATGACATTAGATGCTCCTTAAGCCTCAACCTTGACTGTTTCAGCTGACTAAAGCTGAAAGTTTATTTTAAAGTCTACAGCATTCTCCATAGAAATGATTTTTATGCTTCTTGCTTTCCAAATACATTTTATTCTCTGTTCCATAAGTAACAGTTCCTTGTGATATGGATATAATGATGTTTGCTAAAATTTCCTATGGGTGGTAAATATTTTCCCATTTTCTGTAGCTGTCATTAAACTGTATTCCCTGTCCAGAACATAACAAAAGATGATAGCACGGAGTACCTATCTGGGTCATCACAATTAAATTGTATAGAAATAGATAAAAGAAAACTTAAAAGAAAATTGGTTCCTTTCCTCTGCAGAGACTTGTTCCTCCAGGGTTTCCTAAGGATGGGCATCTTTAATCTTTAAAACCAGACACCATGCTGAAACTATGTCCCAGAATAAAAATATTTTTGTACAGTAAATATGTTTTGCAGAACTGAGTATTGCAGCTGTCATACTCATCATGAAAACCTCAGCATGGAAAGTCATTTCCCTCTCTGACATTGAGAGTACACTTGCATGCACACACATCCTTCTGATATGTGATATCTGAGATATGAACCTGTGCTCGACCAGCTGGGTTATTTTTTTTTGCTTCTCCCTCACGCATGGAGGAATAACCTCTTCCTAATATAAACCTATCACTGACTGATTATTTCATAACTACTAACGTATTTAGCTTTGTAATAATCCTCTTTAAAGTAAAAACAGTGTAAGTTTTTAAAGACAGAGAGATGGCAAGATACAGGTGTGCATCAAATAATAATTTCAATGGTGCATAAACAATTTTGTTACAGCTTTATCTGTATCAGCAGATGCTTAGCCCTCAAATCAAAGGTCTTTAAATTTTATGTAGAACATAAGAAACAAGTGGTAGAAAACTCGCATTTAATTCTTAGTTTCAGGTTGAATGACCTATTTTTTATTCAGGCATCATGATATCAAAATCATTGAGCTCTTTCTCTGATTTTCATGTGATACTGATAAGCATTTTCACTGGTATTAATGTTGCAGTCCCTGTTATCTGGATACAGAAGTGCTTCCAGTTTTAGAGCCAGGTATTTAATCTTTAAGAAATACATTCTGTATATCCTGATGTGAATTTTGACCTTATTAAAGTATGTCAAATTAAGATTAATTAAATTTGCACTTTTATATTTACCCAGTCCCTTAGAAGTTTAAGATAATCCCTTCTGCCTCCCTCAGATTTTACTGTCTCTGTATGCTTGTGGCGAGCAAGATACAGTGAATAGAATTCCCAACATTTTGTATGGCTTCTTGAATCAGGAGGGGCTGAAAACTCAGAAAAAAATTGGTACAGGACATCAGAGGACATTAGATTGCTTTCTTATATGGATAATCCTGCTAGTAGGATGTTGTTTTCAGGGCTGAATGAAGATAACAGAAGACTTAATTACTCTTCTAGTTTATCTGTGATATGTTTGTAATAATTAGCTGGTATCATATTCATATACGTACTAACTTCATCATAATTTGCTCTGTAAGTTTTACCAGCTAAACTTGAGGATGAAATATGAGACTGTCTTATAATGCATTGATTTCATCCTCTATGTGAATTAACGCAATATCAGAACTCTCTCACAATGCAACTCACCAAGAAAATTAATTGTGGATGTGCTCAGTAGTCCTCAAAACGAACTGCATTTTAAAGGGACATGAAAATGAGCATACGAGAACAGAGTAGCCTTTTGGCCCACCACAGAATCTGGGAAGTAACAAAATCCTGAGAGGACAGCTGAGAAACAGGACTGGATAGAGATACAGTGGAAAAAGATTTCAGAATTGCACAGCAAGGTTATAAACTAAGCAACATTTTCATTATTCATCCACAAGGCCAACGATTAGAGACAAGTAGCCTTCACACTACTGCTCAATCTGCAGAGACCATTGCAAAGAATTTTCCCATGAGTATCTACTAAATATATGAGGGATAGAAGCAATCTACAACTTAGGCATTTAATTACTGAAGAGTTGTAATAGAAGGATGTCAGCAGAGAAGGAACACATTGTTAAAAAAAAAAATAGACTGCAAGACACCTTTACTTCGCTTTCATAACCATAGAATTTGTCAGTTAAGTTTTCCAGCTGCTATAGCGATTTGTGGCTCAGTGTGATAAGAACTCAGAACAACGCTCCACTGCTGAGGTATTTCCCCCACTGATTTTAATGCCCACCCTCCTCAAGCACTTACTGTAATCACATGGAAGGAAGAACTGGTTTATAAACTGTGGAAAACAGTGTGTCTCTAATGTATGTAGTCAGGGACCATGGGACGCAGATGTTCCACTTCTTATACTATGGTGTCCGGTCAGCATATGTTGGGTATAGGCAAGGAAAATTAATCTCAATTAGACAAAGAATTAAAAAAAAAAAAAGCTATATAATTATTACCACCAGCTTTAACTGGAAATTATATGAGTCTTTTAGAAGCAAAATTAGGTAAGCAAAATACAATATTATGTCATCATTTAGTAATGAAACGAAGGAGAAAATGTCTACGTAGTTCATGTATTCATGAGCCCTCTTGGTCTTTTAGCATTTCTTCCTTGACCTGGACTCCATTACATTTTTTTGGTATTTCTTCTTGATTGTTTCAATGAAATAGATGTTTTCAACATAAAGCAATGCTGTCACCCAAAATAACTTGGACCGTTAGAGACAGAAAATCAGAATGAAGATAGCAAAGTAAGAACAAATTTGCACTTTTAAATACTTTCAATTTATCATGGGTATACTTAAAAGAAATCTTGGCAATTCAGCAGTAACTAACCACGTAAGTGCTTATTAGGGACAGTGATTATGGTGATCCATGAAAAGAACTGAAAGATTTTGTAAAACAAATGGTTTACACATACAGTGAGCTATTACTATTATACATAATGTATTTTGTTCCTATACCTTCTTTAAGAGTTTTATTTTCCAACCAACGCAGGTTCTTTCTGTTGAGAGATTTTTAAACCCACCTTTTCATAATAGTAAAGGCAGTAAGTTCATATATATTACATCTTTACTGACTGCCTCTCATGTTTGAATTGGGTCTTCCTCCTCTACAAAATAATGTGAAATAAAATCCATTGAGAACTATTAAACACAAAGGGATACGTCTTAACTTCATAAATTTCCAAGGAATTTGACTGCAGAATATACCAATGAAGTTTTACTGCATGATTACCTTGTTTCATATTCTTCTCCAAGAATTTAATTTACGGACTAAAATAGCATGCAGGAGGGTAGGCCAGCCTAACTTTTACTATGCTTCGTTACTAGGATTGTAAGGAAAATAACACTTTTTAAAAAACATGTATGATTTCCAAACAGCAACAAACATAGGTGTAATGTGATTCATGCCCCAGGCTATACTCCTGGTGGGAAGAAAACTTGCATTATTTTCCCATGATTCAAAAAAAAAAAAAAAAAAAAAAAAAAAAAAAAGCTGGGATGAGAACATACATTGCCACTTCCTAAGAAAATAATTACTGTAAAAATGTAAATTGTTATAAATGAATCCATGCAAGTTCCATTAAAGGAATTAACTCATATTTGCCTAATGCATATCTGAGAGGAAGAATACACTCCTGTGAACTTGTTATGCAAAACATTTGCTTTTGAACAATGTGTAGTTATTAGATCACTAGCTGCAGAGGATTTATAAATCTAGGAAGGATAGTTGGTAACCATTTCTTCTTCTGTGCTGAAATTGGTGAAAACCTGTTATTACTTGTTTTAGTCCTTCTTAGGTGATTTCCTCCTATTCTTCAGCAAAGATTCTGATGTACAAGTATCCTGATAAAATAAAACTGTGTGTGTTTTCTTGTGTTTCTTTGTGAGAAGAGGTGAATGTATATGAACTGATGTGCTGACACTTCTTTTGTGTTCTTTGGTACGATAACCTGACAGGGCTAATGAAGACAAATAGTTTCTTTCAGCAGCTCTGCATGTGTTGGGGTTTTTTTTAACTCATTTGCAGCTCTTTTTGGTCTTGTTTTACATTAGGATGCCTGTGTGAATACTATGTGCATAGTGCTATTTCCTTGATATTCTCTATTCTATTAGCAAATTGAATTTCTTCTTATGCTTTCCTCTTCATAGTTTTGGTGGGTTATATAGCAAGAAAGATAATGAGTAACACTGCTACTAGCATCAATAAAAAAGAAGAAAAAAATAATCTTTGATATCTGCTGAGCTATTCACACTGCTCTTTAATTCATTAATTTCATGTTGAGTTTGGTTTGGGGTTATATACTGATAATCAGTTTTCTAAGGGGTTTTTTTTTTGCTTTGTTTTGTGTTGTGTTTCATGAGACGGTGTAATGGTAGGAAATAAAGCATAAGTCACAAATAAGTGAAAGTGGATTTTCTGTCTTTTAAAACATCGAGATACAATAATGATTTCAAGCAACCCTCATGGAGATGCATAGCCTCCTTCCTAATATAAACTATTAGCAAAACCAACTGGGTTTTTTTAATACTTTTAAAAGGCTCAAGAAAATGTTTAGGCTATGTTATGTTTTACCTATATTTATCCTAAGGTAAGGATTGGACATCAACTCATTGTGGGCAGAAGAAGATTGGATATTAATTACCATTTACAAAACAATTCCCAGATAAAATAGTAATAAAATTGTCATTTAAAGTGAAAAACAATGATAAGAGTCATTAGATCTAATTTAGATGCTTAAAAGTTGTAGCTAAACCTTAACCAGTCAGCCAAAGGTCTTTTTATAATCAACATATGGAAACAAATAGTAATAGAGGGCAATTCACATGGTCCTCCTGAGATGTTAATCTGAAGACAAGATGAAAAAGTACAGAGATGTGCCCTTTTGTCTCCTTTGTGTATAAAGAAAACATAGAATGACTATCCCAGGCTTAGAAGCACAACTTTTAGATGCCTAAATCAGGTCAGAAAAATCCCATCCAACATAATCAGTGGAAAATACATACTGCTACTTAGTTTAATTTTTCACAGTTGAAATTTCCGATCCCTTCTGAGGGTTCTTTTTTGTGTTTGTTTTTTTTTTTAATATAAACAACTATGAAAAAAATCTCCTCATTAGAAAACAGGTCTCACTGAGCACTGAATTTTAAAATATCAAATAGGTTGAAGTTAGTGATAAGACAAAAGAACTTCAACATTTAGGACACAGACTTAAGTTTCAGATCAGATCTTTTTTATTATTTAGCTATTCAATGACCTGTGAGTCAAATCAGATTAACTGTTAGGCCACTTTGTCAAATGCATTTGATGAAATGCATATGAACATCCATATAGTTTATAACTATCATAAATAATTCTGTGATCTGCCATGTACGTCTCAGCAGGGAGATGGAGGAATTACCATCGAAGCAGTTGTGTTGCTGGGAATTACTCTTCCTTCCACCTGTCCCCTAGAAACATTAACATTTATGTTTGCTTTTGTTTAAACTCCACAGATCTCAAAATCTCTTTGCATTTTGTAATATGGAGAAAACTGGTCTTAAAAATGCCATCACACTGCTCTGTGGGAACTGTAGTTCAGCAGTTTCATTTGCTTATTCTCCTCCAGGAATATTGCTCCTGGAACCGTTGGTTGAATGCAGTTTTCACTGGGTGAAAGGACTTTTGTCTGGATACTCGTTTGCCTTTCTTAAGTCATATGCAACCATAAATGATAGTGATGAAGGCAGTTGATTCCAACATGCAAGCTTCAGGTTTATGGCCCAAAACAATGTGGCCAACTGGGAAAATAAGTTGTGGGGATCAGCTCTTCAGATGAAGTTGATTTCATAAATGTACATCTGTCATTGCCACAAAAATATCAATACTTCCCACAAGCCTCTTCCTCATGCAATCACACCATGATTTCAATTACATAAAAACTCTCTTTTCTAAAAAGGTTGTCATAATTAAACTGAGAATTCCTTTGATTACATGAGACTTCAATTATCTGAATGTTTTGTTTCCTTTAGGATTTCGAAATACTCAAGAGTACATTGTATTATTGTGTTGCAGTTGCTTGCATAAGGGAAATGATAGATATTATCTCTATTTCCAATGTGTGACTCTCTGTAGAGGCCATCTGGTCCTTAAGATTCTGGATGTCAGTCTGATGCTAGTACATTGTGTATTTATATTTGCACATATGTCCCAGTGAAGTCAGGATGGCAGCATATTCTAAAGCCATGTGAGATAGTATTCACATCTGACCAGCCCATAGGGCTATCATATGCTACTGTTAATTTGTGTTTTAGAGAATTAATCTAAAGATGTAAAAGATAAATAAAATTTTTTCTGATAAGCAGCTAATGCTTTCCTTATTTTTGAGAATGGGGCAAGGAGACTTTTGTCATCTGGACAAATATGGACATTTCTATAGTTTCTAATTGAGAGTTCCTCAAAAATGTGTTACATGTATTTGAATATGTAAATCTTATCCTTCAGTTAATCATGATAATGTGTCATTATGAGAAGGATTGACATATTAATATTACTGTCTATTAAATTCTGGAAAAATAAAGTGTGAATGCAGACTTGGATACATGACTATGACACTAAATGGAAGACATCAGTGGATTAATCCAGCTCCATTGGCAAATATAGTGGGAAAAACTTCCTGAATGTATTAAAGTACAAACTACTGCTTATTTTCATAGCCAGTATTAAAAAAACCCAACCAAACAACCAAACAACCAAACAAAAAACCCTAAACCCCCCCAAACCCCGAATTTGTTCAGTTCTTTCACAGGTCTCTTTTCTAAGATATAGCATCAATATTTTTCTTTGACTTCTAGAAGCCATTTCAGTGTTTTCCTTGAAATTTCTAATTTGATACTTTGCTAATTATATTGGTAAAAATGCCTTGGTGATATTTTAAAATCTTTTTGCACTTTTGCTTCAGTGCTGTAATTCACACTTTGTTAATACATTATTTCTGTTTGGCATGTCTTTTCAACCACTGCCAATCTTAATGCTCAGCCATGAAATTTAACACATGATTGGAAATCTATGGTCATACAGTAGTTCATGTTACAAAAAAAAAAAAAAAGATGTAGAGAAATAAAGTCCTGGTTCAGTCACCCTGATCCATACAAAATATTAGCAAAGTAGGTAACTTAGATGACATACTAGTTGGCAGATTTTTTATGGTTCATACTCTATCGTATTTCACAGAAACACCAAATAGCAGAATGGTTGAGGCTGGAGGGGATCTCTGGAAGTCATCTGCTCTGGCCCACTTGCTCAAGCATGGTCACCTAGAGCAGATTACTCAGGACTATGTCCAGACAGCTGTTGAATGTCTCGAAGGATGGAGACTCCACAACCTCCCTGGGCAATCTGTGCCACTGCTCAGTCATCTTTACATTAAAAAAGTGTTTCTTGATGCTTCAACAGAACCTCCTGCATTTCAGTTTGTACCCGCTGTCTCTTGCCCGTCACTAGACACCACTGAAAAGAGCCTGGCTCCATCCTCTTTGCACCCTCCTTTCAGGTATTTATATACATTGTAAGATCCCTGCTGAGCCTTCTCTTCTCCAGGCTAAACAGTCCCAGGTCTTTCAGCCTCTCCTGATAGCAGAGATGCTCGTGTCCCTTAATAATCTTCGTTGCCCTTGGTTGGACTCTCTCTACTATGTCAATGTCTCTCTTGTACTGGGGAGCCCAGAAGTGGACACAGTACTTCAGGTTTGGCCTCAGCAGTGCTGTGTAGAGGAGAAGGATCACCTCCCTCAATCTGCTGTCTACACTCCTGCTAATGCTGTCCAGGATACGATTTGCCTTTGCAGCAAGGGCACGTTGTTGGCTCATGTTCAACTTCACGTTCACTAGGACCTCAGGGCCTTTTCTGACAAGATGCTTTCCACCTGGGTGACCTCTAGCATGTACTGGTGTATGTTTTGGTGGGGTTTGGTTGGGGTTTGTTTGTTTGTTTGTTTTTTGGGTTTCCCCCCAGGGTCTGGGCTTTGCACTTACTTTTACTGAACTGCAAGAGATTCCTGTTGACTCACTTCTTCAGCCTGTTGATGTCCCTCTGGACGGCAGCATGACCCTCTGCTGTATCTGCTGCTCCTCCCAATTTTGTGTCATCTGCACCATCATCCGGATCATTAATAAAGACATTAAAGAGAATTGGACCCAGTATTGAATCCTGGGCTGCATCACTAGTTACTGGCCTCCAGCTGGACTTCAAGACCCTGATCACCACCTTCTGGGCCCAGCCGTTGCTGGTTTTCAATTCACCTGACTGTCTGCTCTTCTAGTCCATACTTCATCATCTTCTCTGTGAGGATTGTATGAGAGACAGAAGTATTTCAGGAGTAGTCTACAGTGGGAAGACAGTACTGTACAAAATACAGTTACTGTATTTCAATTCTTTCCATATTGTATAAAGAAGAGAATAAATAGTTATGGCTGCTACCACTCATCAACTATAAAATAGAACAAAATTAAACCTTTCCTTTATCTCTACCGAAGGCCTATTTAAGAACTATAATGGGAACTTTCCCCATGCCATTTATTTCCAAATGCACTCTTTTACTAATTTCTTCTTGAAAATTCTTGATAATTGTAGTAAAAATTATCTGATTTCCAGTCTTTCAGGAAAGCATTTAGAATATCAAAATTTACTTTTCAATGTAGTGAAATCACAAAAAATATTCTATTACCAAAAGATAAAAAATGTTAGCGATCATTTATTTGTCCTAAAACAATAACCTAGTCAGTTAATGGCATCTTGTTTTTTAAGGGAAATGTTTTCAAGATTGCTTGTTCTTTCTTTGTACATTTGTATTTCCTGCTAATATTCCTGGAAGCTGTGAACAAATACAAAGCTAATAGATTATAAAGGAATTTTATGGTTTAATAGAGACATAGTAAACACCTTGTAGTAAATATTAACATCTTCAACAGGGTTGTGGGTAAGTATCTTTTTGCGCTCTATCACAATCCAGAAGTAAGAGCATGTTCCATATTTTCTAGACTCCCTCTGTTAGTTTTATACCAAGGAGCTAAACACGACAGATGCAAAATAGAGAAAAGATATCCAAGTCTGTATGAATGCAGTTAAAAATACCCAGACATCTTTAATTTATGGAATCCCAAGCAGATGGTAGAATATGTTTACTGAACTCTTGTCTCTTTTCCTCTGAAGAACTGGAAGCTTTAAATATCACAGAACGTTTCAGAATTTGGCAGTGAGGACGTGAGTTGCTGCCGCTGCTGCTGCTTTCTTCTTCTTCTTCTTCTTCTTCTTCTTCTTCTTCTTCTTCTTCTTCTTCTTCTTCTTTTATTTTTTTAAGTCCTAATAAAATGTTCTTAAACTGAGAACACTGTTAACATTTGTAATAGCTACAAATCTGACTCAAATTACTTATCCGAGATCTCTATGTGAAAAATTTATTTTAAAAGATTATATGAAAGAGAAAATGTTGGCTTACTTTTTGTAGTGTCTATACTATTACTTGATGTAGGAATTATAATTTAACACCATCAGAATTAGGCTGTTTTGAAGGTCAAAGTTACAATTAAATAATGCAGTTTGTTTTCTTGTATAATAGGATCATAATAAGATTATTTCATTATCTTTGCACATAAGGACAATGTGTTTGTCTTAAGCTTATCTTCCAGAGAGGCATTCACTCCTACTTTGAGACAGCAAAAGATTGGAGCATGCCCTGCAGTCACTGATTGTTTGTTTCAGTCACTGATTGAGGATCCGCTTAAAACTTTCCCCTCTCTTTTTTTTTTCTTCAGTTCAATCAAGACGGCTTTAATTTTCCTCCATTTTTTTGTTGTTATTTCTCTAACTCTTGTAAATTCTTGATCATAATTCAGTTTCAGAAATTAAATAACAGAATTTAAGTGATTAAAAGAAGAATATTAGAAAAAAATCAGAGCTACTGTTACCACATATCAGTAGGATAAATCACATATCAGATACTACATATCAGATAAAATTTGTACCTGCATGTGGCTCCATGTTCAGGTGGTTATTTTAGTAATATGTTTGACAATATTATGTTGTGTTTTCCTGTCCTCCCATGTAGTCATGCACTTGTTCTGAATTATTCTGAGAACTTATTTGATGTTCAGAAAATCTGAATTATCTAAAATTTTTTATTCTCTCAAGCTTCGGGATAATGGAAAATGCACTGCTGGCCTTCTGCATGAGGTTGTCAATTCTTGCAAAGTTATTAGATGCAATATGTGTTACAGTCTGTGTGTACAACCCGTACGAATCTGTCTGAAAAGATCAAATTACAGTCTAGATCTTCTGAATACTTCTTTACAAAAGTGTTTGGCTATCAGAGCTTCCTTAGAAGCCTGACTAAACCAGAACAGGGCAGAGAACAAGCAGCGGCTGCGGCAGCGTGCAAGGAGGAAGCAGCAGGCAGTTTCTCAAGTGACTATTCTTCAGGATTATTTCTCGGAAGAAATTCCTGAAGCTCAGTCTCCAGATGGAAGAGGGAAAATGGATTTTTGGTTACTACATTTTTACGGTCTTTTTAATGGATACTGAAGGAACAGGCAAACTACACGCAAAGCAGAAGCAGAGTACTGCTGTCTTTATCTGCATATCTAGTGGAGGGTGTCCCTGCCCATGGCAGGGGGGCTGGAACTAGATGATCTTAGAGGTCCCTTCCAACCCAAACCATTCTATGATTCTATGGTATCCAAGACTGAAAGCGAAACTCCTGTCTATTTTATGACTCATGTTTCAAAAATTGTGTGGGTATCATTGACTTTAGATTTTTTTCTTCCTTCTCCAAAGATAGATAGTGTCATGAGAATGAATGACAGGAGAAAGGATTCTCATGCAAGCAGCTCTGTATTCTGTGTGTTCTGAAAGCTATAGTAGGAATTCAGAGATGGCTAAACCATCCTAAGGATGACTAAGGAATGTATGTGTATGTGCATGTGAATGTGTATGTGTTTATATTCCATTTTATATATTAGGAAATGTGGCGAACTCTGTGAAAGTTGAATTTGATCTACCTAGATCTGTAGGCTTTGCATTCAGCAAGTAAAATCCTACTAAAGAGGAAGAGGAGAGTTAAGTATGTAGCACTTGACAGTCCAATTTGACAGCAGAAAAGAAAAGTAGGTGTTTTGGGGAAGCAGGTTACAAGAATATGTAGAAGTGCAAATCTGCACATTTATGATGGAGAGATATATATTTGAATACATGTTTTCATATATACATTATTGTGATCTGTTTAAAGACTTTTTTTCTCATACATTCCTAAGATTTGCATTTCTTCAATTTCACAAATATTTTTATAATAATTTGTTTTATTTATTAATCATATAATATTGCTTCTCTAGAAAGTTTTCAGACCTTCTAACTGCCTCAAGTAACATTAAATATGTATAAACATAAATAGTGTTATAAATAATACTTGACATCCTTGACATGTATCATTTAACGTATTCGTTTGAACAATAACCTCTCAAACACTGACATTCTAAGCTTGTGAAACATTAGTGCTGCTCTGTGGAAAGTTCTAAATAATGGTTTTGAAGAAAGCGAAAGTGTAAAGTATATATATATTTAAAAGGCAATTGTGCAATGGTTCTCTTGAAAAATCTGATTGTAAGTGTGGTGTTAATTGTCCCCTTGAACGTTCCATTAAGCATAAGGATGAGATTTCACATCTTTTATTTGCATTAAGCACTGGTACAACTCTTTTGAGATTGCTAGTTATAAACATTTGAACTGCACACACAATTAAATCTTTATTTTTTAAATTAACTGTTCTGGAACTCTGATCTTGAGTCTCAAAAATGTCTGAATCTAAATGTCAACAATCAGACTTAAAAAAAAAAAAGGTCGGGAAATGAGAATTGTGGTTAAGAGAAGTATGTTTTCAGCTGTGACCACTTGTGACAGAGACATCTGAAACCTAACTCTTCATTCTCCATTCCTCCATTTCACCCGGTGACTTCCCAAGGGAAGCATACCTTTTCATTAAGGCAGTGAATGCTTTCCTTATACGAAGGAAAACAAATACTTTATAGCTTAGAAAGTATCACTCACTTGGTGATTTTAGGATATGAAAATGTTTTGGTTAAACAACCTGTATCTTATTCTTTCTGGAGGAACCAAAACACTTTCATGTGATTATAAATTATTTCATAGCAAGGCTTTGTTTTAGTAAGTGGGGATGTAAGCTGGTCGGGGCATTTAATGCCTTGTCCCTGGCTAGCATATTTCTCATACAAGGGTTTTGACCAGAACTGTTGGAATTCCTTTCAAATAAGCTAAATTGATAATAATTCTGTATAAGAACAGTTTACCTGTACAGTTGGATAAGTTATAAATTCACTTATTTGCTTTTAAATACATCAATCTAATTCTGACATATCTGCTTCATGCACATTGTCTTTCTGGTCCTGAGAGCACAGGAGCTGGAGGTGTAATAGCTGTCAGAATACATTTTCTAAAACTTGTTTTTTTCTTTAACCTTGTTCCTTAATGCACAAGTCTTCAACAAGACAAGAAAATGGATCTAGTCAACTACTTATCTTCCTTACTTAACAGTACTAGGTTGTCCCTTAAAATAGTCATACAAGGAGAAAGGAAGGAAGCACTCTCTGAAACCTGATCATCTGGCTCATTACAAAATTCCACATAAGGCTTTTCTGATTTCCCCATGAAAAAAAGCACTTTCAAAATGGGAAATAATATTAAAGCACTTGAAAAACAAAGTGCAATATTGAAAGTAGAACTCCAACTCTGTTGTGAATAGTATGTCTGCGTATATATATGGACAATGAGTTAAACTTGTACACTTGTAAACTTGTGCACTACATCTCAAAATCAAGCCAGCAGATATTCTAAATCTCATCTGGGTAGGACAAAGCTCCTCCCAAATGCTGACTTTGTCTTTGAAACTCTATTTCTTTATTTGTTGTCATATCAGTTCCTAAATAATGAAGTTAATTAAACACACTCTTTTTTCTTTTTTCTCTGAAGTGTGTAAGAAAAAAAAACATTATAATTAAGTGAACTGAGCATTGTTACACCAGTATTCACACTATGTTAGAGGAACTGTAATTGGTTGGTTCCTATTTTTTTTTTTTTTAATTGTGATTACATAAAAATCTTCCATAAGGAGGCTTTTCTTGCTGTGGAAATTTTTTTATATATATATATTTATATATATTTATATTTATATGAATATATATTTAAATATATGAAGATAAAGCCATAGCTTAAGGTGCAGATATAGTTTTGACAGCAAGGAATGGAACATCAAATAAAAAATATTTTCCATGAGCTTAAAGTAAATTCAGCAACTATACACCATATTTTGGATCTAAATGATCTGGGAAACATTTGAGGGGAAGGTGGAAAAAAGAGGTGGTCAGGACTGCTAGAAGTCAACCTAAGCTAGTTTCAAAGAGGCAAAACCATTGTGCAGCTCAGCAGAGCCTGAGCCATGATTACCAGGGGTACATCACTTCTGACCAATCTGACTGTTTTCTACGACGAGTCTGCAGATTAGGAGAGAGCATACCTTGCCTTTAGCAAGACTTGTGACACTGTTACCCACAGTTAAACATTATGATCTGGATGGGTGGAAAACCAGATGGGTGAAAACTGTTTGGAATAGTGGTGAATGAGTTGGGCTCTGTCTGCAGGCTGGTAACAAGTGGAGGGTCCTGGGCCTGTCTTATTTAGCATCTTTATCAGTGACCGGGAGAAGGCTGTGGAGTGCACTCTCACCAAGTTCCTAGATGATCCCAAATTGGGAGGAAAATAAATGTAAAAATTAATACTCAGTAAAACCTCCTTTAAAATGCTGTGACTCACCACACAAACTAAACGGCTTAGGAAAAATATATGGGAAAGAATAGAATGAATTAACCTGAGCATTAGGTTAACTCACTAATCTATTATGAAATACAGCAAAATGAGTATTCAGAAAGATACAATATCTACAAAAAGATTGGCACAGTACAGCTACATCTCATAGGTCATCCTTTGTTTTATTTCATTTAGTGGGAATGCAGGAGAAATATCTTTCTAGAACTCAACTTCAAATGATCAGGTTCTGGAAATGTGAATAAGATCTAAATAAAACTGTCTTCCAAATACCTAGTTAACCATCTGAATACATGACTTAATTTTCCAAGTTGGGAACACTCAGAATTCCACACTGAATTTGCAGATAAACTTGTGGATAATCTTCTAAAAATGTCTTAATTTTTCTCTATGTGTTTTTAAAAAATCAGTAAGAACTGCCCAATATTTCTTATTCTGTAAATTAGCTATGTTCAGAGGAAATCAGACCAATCACTTGGAATAAATAGACTATGAAGACAATATCTTTAATTCTATTCAGGGATGATGAATGCTTTTCCTTCAACTTCCATTTCCTTTGTTATTTACCATGTGAAACCCATGTCTGTTTTACTGTTCTGTCAGCACAGCTGTTTATACAGTCCTTGTTTTAAGAAACTTATGAACGTTTATGAACCAAAACCTGCTTCTGACCGGACTCAGTGCACAGTCTTTCAGTGGAACATTTCGGTATGAAAAGATTTTTAATGGAGCAGAAAGCCAAAGCAAGGTGTGTTGGCAGATATCACAAACCCTGTGATTATACAGGCTGCTAGGTTTGAAGTTTAATCTACTGTACTGTCATAAGCAGGGCAACACAAAGTTAAATGGCTTTTTTTTTTAATGCCAATGTAATGCATCTGAAGTTCATTTTGGATTTTTTCTGGGTAAGGTTTATGCATTTAATTAGGATATAATCAAACCAGATTTATCCACTATCATCTGAGTTATGATGCCATAAAGATGCCATAAAGCACTCAGGTCTAACTACACGTGGAGTTACTAACTTGGGTGCCAGTTCTTGAAAAAATTAGAAGGTATCATATAATTTCCTATACTTGTTCTTACTTGTTGGCAAGTAGGTTATATTACGCTCAAGACTTATTTCATCATTTTGAATGCAGGTGAACTTAAGGAACTTAGAAACTGCATACATTAGTACAACGTTAAGCTGCTTGTAAAATTGTCTGTAAAAACACCAAAAGAATCAGGAGTAAAGGTTAGCACTGCAAGTAGATTAGCCCAAGCATAAGAGAAAGAAAAAAAGCTTTCCGTTCATAATTCACCATTTTTTAAATAGAAAAGGTATGTTCCATTTCTACTTTAATTAGGAATGTAGCAGTCAATAAAATGGAGATCAGGGTGCAGGAAATCCAAGTAAAAGTTCCTGTTTTCCTTTTCCTTGTCTTCCCTATCTTATTCTTGCTCTTATGTTGCTATTTTCAACTCATGCTTGTTCTCTTCCAAGTGGGAATATTGTTGGAAATATAGATTTTACAGGATGTTCAGAAAAAGATATCCCTGTCTAGGTCTGGTTACAAGTCAAGAAAAAAAGCACAAAAGGTTCAAGAGTACTCTGAACAAAGTATTATTTAGCTATTCTTATAAGCTATCAATATAGATTGTTTTTTAAGATCATGTTGCTCATTGTTAAATTTTCTTTCAGTCTTGATATTCTAGATCTTTATAGACAACTTCTCTCGACAAAATAGTAAGCTGAAAATACTGATAGAACTCCCCGCGCTGACAGCTCTTCCCCCTATTTTGTGCATGAAGTATAGGACAGAGACATTTGAGCTCATGGGATACCACAGAGGTTGCATAGCAACGGATGCGAGAAGCATCTCATCTCCGCTAACTGTCAGACTCCCAGGACAGCAGAGGAAGTATTTCAGGGATTGCAACTCCAGATATTTATATATTCTTTAACCTTTTCTCTTAGAAAGAAAAAAAAATATTTTTAAATGGCACTGGATAAGAATGCATGACTTTTCAGGTTCCACTGAGACAAGGAGAGTTTAACAGAAATATTGATACAACTTTTTATTAAAAGCTTTTTCTTCTTGCTTGCACTATCAGAGAGTAAAGCTAAGTATGGGAGAAGAATATGAAAGGAAAACATATATTGTCCATTGACAACATTGTGCTACAATTAATTTTTGTCAAGGATAGGCAAACACCATTTGTCATATTGTCCTGCATCAGTGGATTCTTCGTTGTGCAGTGAGAGCAGTAAGAGATGCATCATACACAGAGAATAAAGAAAAGGTTGGATTGGCAGTTAAAAGTGACAATGAAAAAAGTTGCAGTTGTGCTAGGGAACACTGGTCACTAAGTGGGCAGCACTTCCTATTGTTAAAATTTCTAATATTTTAATATCAGAATTTTCATACTTTGTAAAGTAAAAGTGGGACTTTACAAAGGATTTTCATTTCTTTACAAAGAAAACATGTGAATTCCAATAACATTTCACACTTCTATAAACGTTCCTTTAGAAGATTATAGAGCCCTTTAACACCACTAAGCAACAAAGCTTTGGGACAAATTAGTCCCAGACATAAACAAAAACCAAGTATGGCTCCACAGAGAAGTAATTAGAACAAACTGGCACACTATTTAGATTGGAAATCATCATAGAATAAGATTGCCTTTTTAAGCCTCTAAAGAGCTTGAAGTGATAAATTAATTCGTCAATGAAATGTAGACACCTCCTGCATTAAGCTGAGTGAGGATTTTCAGGATCAGAAGTCTGGATTTAGGTGCCTAAAATCCACATACATTCTCTGTGATTCAGAGTCCTTAATGATGCTACATAAGTGGCTTAAAAAAAACCCTTTTAAGGTAGTCAACAGTTGTATATTTGTCGGTAACCGATCCAAGGTCCCAGAGGCGGAGTTTTCAGGAGTACTTAAGACTTACAGTTCCAATGGAGGCCAGCAGTAATGCACTTTTGAACCCGTTTGAACTTACGAAAGGTTACACAGTGCTAAGTGGTGTGAAAAAATAGATTACTCTAAATGCAAACTTTGTAATGACTTTTGGATTTGAAAACTATGTGCTTCAATTCCTCTCCTGTAAAGTATATTACCTAAATTAGCATGGATATTTTTTGGTGAAGCCATGTTTACATTTTTGGTAACTGGATACTTGCAGAGGAGTTGGTCTATCTGAGGCACATACACTTTATTTCAGTGGCACAGTTATCTCTGCCATTTCACATGCAGCCTTTGTTTTTGTTATTTTCGTATCGTTTTACCATAGTTTAAAATAAAATACTAATTCTGAATGTTCATGTCTGATCTTTGCTTAAGAAGAATAACATGTAATTCAAGAGGTGGCCAATTTGTTATGATCCCTGTAAAACAAAGGATGACCCAAGTGGGAACGGTATCTCAGGGGTGGGAAATGACTGGTTTTGAACTGCTGCTGAGCAGACACAATTAGGATCCTCATATCCCAAGATGAGAAAATTCATTTCCATGCCTGTAAGCAAAAATAGTGCCAAGTGCTAGAAGTACTCCAGGGCACAAAGACTCCAAGGCATGCTTACACAGATGAACAAAGCCTGGGACTCATTACATTAACTGCATGGAAGAAGTCTGCTAAATAGGTGGAGTGCAATACATTAGTAACATTCTTGCCCACATAATGTTGCTATATATTTTTGAAGAACTATATTAAATATCATATGTAAAAAGCTAATTAAGAGAAGGGCATTCTGCCAAATACATTAACATTGCCATTCAGAAATTGTTTTGGAGTAAATACTGTGGCTTCAGAACCTGCTTCCATTTTGAAAAGGAACACAAATTTGGAACCTCCAGTTTTCATAAAACCCATTGAATAAACTAAAATAACATTATTAAATAATTTCACCCGCTTAAAAATTTTAAAGTACAGTTCATATTCACCTGTCACATTAAACATAAAACTAGCTATACTATTTAAAATATAAAAATGTTTGGTAAAACTGAACAATTGATCTTTGCTGAAAGATTTTTATTGCCAACATATTTCACCACATCACAGAAAATTCAGTTTTATAGCTTGGAACTTCCTATATATTGCAATAGATTGTCCCAAAAGACCTTCTGTATATTAGCTTTATTAATGTCTAATGTCAGGAATCTCTTCAGACTAAAAAAATAATATATCACAATATGCATTTGGTGGTAAATAAATTCACACCTTGGTTCCCATTAAGTAAAGTTGAGATTTCTTAATATTTTAATGTCAGTCTTGAAGCCTATTGAATTTTCTATATGAAAGCTGAGCCCACAAAAAATTATCCATAAAAAATAAGTTATATACATGTTTATGGACTTGGATTTTTAAGTTTCCAATATTAGCTTTCCTAGCATCAGATGATTTACCAGCAGTGACCTTTAATATCTGGCAGTACTACCTTTTTTCCAAATAGTAGCAGGAAATGAAAGATAAGAAAAAATACTTAGCCCACGCTTTGTGGAACTAACAATTTAAATATGCAAGCCTGAATGAAAGAAAAATTATTATTATTCTATTTCTGTATATGGGATACTGAGTCACAAAAATTTAATGAAGATCATAAGGTTGCATAAAAAGCAATGGTATAAGAACTGAAAGTAAACCTTAAAGAATTCTCTGTGATATCCATACTACTAAATTCTTCCATTCTCAAGTATTTTCTCCTATGCTTAGTGCTCTACCTTTCTAATCCTTGCTTCTAGTCACAGCACTTAATTTCTTCTCACCTTTCTTAACTTATTTTCATATTTGCTGTGCTTTATGTCCACTTCTGTAATTGCTGACAATTCTCTAATTGCACATGCATACAAACACAAAGAAGTATGTACTTGGCATGTAATAAGTATACATATGGTACGTAGTGTATGACTAACTACTCACATTTCCTAGCATTTAGTGACAAGAATAATTGTGAAAATTATATGGTATTTTTGTGCCAGTTATCATTAATATTTTAGGTAAAATGGAGGAGTAAAATACACTCTTTGTTTTCCTTTTGATTTTTTTGGTCTTAATTTAGTTATCAAATATATGTAAGAAATACGAATTGTTCTTAAAAAGCCTTTAAATCTTTACAGTCTGTGCGTGTAAAGACAAATCTGCAATAATTTCATTGGGACTACTCAATATGATTAGGAACAGAAGAATCTGAGGTCCATACTGAATGTCCTTTTCATATAATACTTGTTTATTATGTTCTCACACTTGCTGTATATAGATAAATAAGTATGACAGCTTAGTTTATATTATTTCAATATATCTAAGTTTGCAAGTTAAAGAATCTATAGTATCAGAACAATTTCTAAACATCTATGTGCATTTCCAGATCAATTTTGGTTTTCAGTTTAAAAAATACTGGAGAAAATAATATGTAGCACAAGATAGCTGCACACATTTTTAATATACTGTTTTTCAATAAACATTGGAATTAGTTCATGATGCTTTGTCTTTAAAGGAAAATCAGGAAAAAAAACACCAATTTGTTTGTTATTATGAACTACTGAAATTCAAACTCCTTATAGGATTCTAGTTGAAATTACACAGGCATTTTGCTCAGAATCTTTCTTTTAAATTCAGGTAAGAGTACAGTACAGATAGATAATGCTACTTGTACGTGTGCAGCAATAGCGTCCTTCTCTGGTACTTAACTGCTTCTTATCTCTGAAGTGCGCTCTCCCTCTCGTCCCTTGCTACCTGACATGAGAGTTTGGCCTCTGCACTTGCTTAGACCTCAAAAGTGAGTTCTACAGATAGAAACATATGTCTGGAGATATCCTGGCCTTTGATGTTACGATGCAGATTATTGCTTGGCTGACCAATGCAGCTCCTTATTGTTACCAAAATGATTTTTTCCAGAGCTGGGTATGAGGTCATTCCATAACATTTATGTTTCTTAGCAGATATAACAGAGAAGGAATGAGATGAGGGCCCTCATCGGTAGAAGGCTCCAAGGAACTGATCTGTTCTCAAACAGCGTTTATTACACAGTGAGAGTTATTGGAGTTTTAAAGCCATAAGAACTTATTAAGTCCTGATCAGGAAAGATACAGTGATAGGAGCAGGATGGAAGGGACACTAAAAATAAGTCTGGCATTTTGGACCCTGCTAACTTTTTCACATGACTGAGCAAGATTTGTGGGATTTCCATATTTCTGTAACCCAGAAGTCCATAATATTTTAACTTCTGGAACACTTATGGATTAGCCAATTATGAATGGCTAATTACAAATTATTTGGCTAATATGTGATCATGTGGATGATAGAAGTTATCGATGTCATCTCAGAGACTGTGCCTGTGAGCTGTGAAAAATATTACTGATGCTACTGCTGGGTTTATGCTGACTGAGGGAAATGTGAGAACACTTCACCGAGAATTGATACAGCGCTGCACTTTTGCAATGCATCCGAAAGCCAGCAGATGGAGTGTTTCAGTTACGCTGATGAATACAGTTATTCCAAATTTCATCAGAACAGCTGATATCTAACCCTTGCATCACAGCAGTTACACTTTGCCTTTTAGGCAACCAAATGCTTAAAAGCCTTGAGATGCAAAGCAGCTGTGATACAAACCATTTTACCTCTACAAACACTCTTTCTATATTAGTATTACTAACTGTGAATGCAGTTCTGTATCAGGTATACTTTCTACAGATTCACAAGAGTTAAGCTGGTTTATGCAAACGTGGTGCAGACAATCTTGTCCCTGGAAAAAAGTATCTTTCCAATTCTACCACATCGTTTCTGGAATGGAATATCTTGTTTGTTTGTCATACGAGTTTTTTCAATTTGCCTCATATTCAGTGTGCTCTATTCAAGGCCAGCTTGGATGGGGCTTTGAGCAACCTGGTCTAGTGGAGGGTGTCCCTGCCCATGGCAGGAGGGCTGGAACTAGATGATCTTGAAGGTCTCTTCCGACCCAAACCATTCTATGATTCTATGCTATGATTCATAGCCTTTTGTACTCTTGATTATTTTAGGATAGATCTTCCATGCGTTGTCCAACAGAAAATTGATTTATTTAATTTCTAGAGACTAAAATGTGCTTTACCTTAAAGTATAGCACATAGTAAAATACAGAAATACGGTAAAACAGTACAATGGGCAAAGTTTAACTAGTCTTATGCACTTAGACATCCCCAGCAGCTGGACCTGGAGGACTCAGCATCCCCCTCAATCTCTCAGTGCACAGGAGCTGTCTGGGGCCTCCTGGCTCCTCCAGTAGCCAACCCACAGACCTTCTGGTCTGTCCCGGATCCAGCTTCCACACCTGGATCTCAAGCTCTTACCCTACTGACCAGTTAGTCCTTGTTGATATTCACTGCCCACCATACACCGATGTATGTTCCTACACACTACACACACCTTCATCTGTCCAGTTACTGTCAGCACGGACACATGGGTGTCTGACCCCTGGTCCCACCCCAGTTGCTGCACTCAGGCCCCAACACACACGTGCATGGGGTATAGAGAGCCTCTCACCCAGGCAGTTAGCATATAAGCTAACACTATGCTTAGAAAATCACCTCAGAGGTAAGCAAATCTGGCCACAAAACCTTCTTCTTCTTCTTTTTTTTTCTCCAGAAGATGCAAAATTTTGAAATGACATTTTGTTCTTAAGTGGAACATTGTGAACCTTTCTTGAAAGACTGATAAAAAAACATTAAGGTCATATTAACTACAACTCAGAAATGATTTGCCTTTTAGGAGTGGGGCACATTTTAAAGACAAATTCAGTTCTTTCTGAAGGGTGTTCAAAATAAGTATGGAGTTGGATGGAAAGAGAAAAAATCAAAATTACAGAACTAACACTTCACTTTTGCATTTCTGCTAGATTTTTCAGTAAAACTTAGAATAGGAGCAAAAGCTCTAAACATCCCATAAAGTGCTTTATAAAAAGTTTGGAGTGGCTAAACAATAGCAGAGAAGCTACACGGGAAATCGACAGAGCCACACGAGGTAGCTGTGTGTTTCCAAAGCAGACATCTGACTTAAGGAATTATTGCTAAAGTAGAAAGAAACACGGAATGCTATTTTTAAAGAAACATAGTATGAGCGGAAATTTTCCTTATGGGTATAGTATGATAGTGAAAAAAAAGTCTTGCCCAGAGTGAAATCACTTTTGTAGGCTTGTGTAAGTTACATTTTTAGAACTATTGAAGAGAAAAAAAATGTTTCTTGGAACTAACAGAAATTGTCCAAGAATTTGCATATTATAACTTGTAAATAATTCTTAAATTTTGAAAATGGAAGATTATTTCCATTAGGTACTTAATATATCTCTTCCATGAACAATTACAATGGAAATCTAGGTTATTTCTATAATTCCTTTGGCTCATAATTAATAAGGCACTACCATAGGCAAAAACATTTTTGGGATGAGATCAATTGAATTCTAAATGCTCAAAGATGACCCTGCCATTTTCTTTGAGGAACATCATCATCATTGAAATGTTTTAAATAATTTGCCTATTTAGGAAAAAAAAAAAAAAAAGAAAAAAGAAAAAAAGAAGAAAAAGTCTATCAGCATCAAGGAATTCATACTTGAATTAAAAATCCTTTTATATTATTTAGATGAGACTGCTAATGCCAAACTGAATAGTGTGGAATGGGGAGAAAGCTTGGCTTTAGTTAGTGGTTGATATCTGGTTAATATTAAACCCCCCTCAGTTTTCTGTGCATTGTTCCTCTTACAAAAAAAAACTTCCTGTGTAGGTGATTTATATCTCTCTTTTGCAGGTCATAAACTCATATAAAAATAAAGTTCTGATGTTACTCTATTTTGATATGTGCCTGAATTTTTATGAAGACAAACCAATAATAAATATTGTAGGAAAAAATCCTTCAGAAATGCAAAGGTTTCCTTCTACCTTAAAATTGAAAGCAAGCTTGAAAACTTATTCTAAAGGAGGTTTATTGTTGTTGTTTGGTGGGGGGGGTGTGTGTGTGTTTTTTCCTTTGGGAGTTTTTTCCTTTGGGAGGAAAATGTAGGTTCTTCCAAATTATAACCTTTTTTTTTTTTTTTTTTTTTTTTAAGCTACTGAGCTTGTTTAGACTTTTGAACTTATCAGAAAAAATGCAACTGCTTGGTGGCATTAACCTCTCACCACCCCACAAGAAAATCACCTTCCAAACAAATAAAGACTGGATCTTTTTGGAGGAGCCAGTCTATGAAGGCAAAAAGTCTTTCCAATCTTAAAGTTTACAATAATGTAAAGAATTATGTTGAAGTCTTATTCTCCTTATCTGAGTAACAGTGGTTTTATCTGAAAGAATACTTCTGTGAATAAATCTTGTACGCAACGCTAAGCAGAAATATTTTTGCAATACAATTTCTAACATGTCAGATATTTTTGTTTCTCTAGTAAATAATTTTCTACTGATATTTTTGTATAATTTACTGTATTTACTGCATTCACAATTTGAATTCATAAAAACAAAACTCTGCTGTTTCATCTCAATAAATATTTTGAAAATTAACAGTGATGGCAAAATAATGTAAGCAACATGTCAAGCCTAACACCATTGAGCTCTCTGAAAAAATTTTCACGTTCGGTTTTGAATTAAAATGCTGCATCTCCTCTTGAGTAAAAATAAATCAAAACAGTAATAGCATAAGAAAAAATATCATGAATAGCAATGTCGATGTCTTTTTTTTTTATGTAGGAAGATCTGAGCTGGAGGTCTTTATCATGGTTCATTGGTGGAATTATTACTTAGAGAAAAAGCAAAACAAAAATATTCCTATTCTACAGGATTTTCAAGCCAATTCTTTTTTTCTCTCTCAAACTGGCGAAGGAGTTGTAGAAAGATAATACTGACAGCTGGTTCACAATCCAGTTCAAAGTTATTCATACTGAAAAGATCAAATCTTACCCATTTTTGAAAAAAGCGCATTGGATCTCATCAGGATTTTAGAGGAAGGGAAAATGTTATAGCATAACATTTTATTTTCTCACATATGTTTACGAGAATTTGGATGCAGTCAGAGGTACAAGTTTTCCTATTATTTCAGCCAATACCAGAAGTTCTTTCCCATTCTTTATTTCCTTCCTTGCATGAGAGGCCATCAGTGAGGACCTGCAGTGTTTGGTTGGGAGGCATTGTATGCAATAGTAAGGAAAAGAGAAGGCACCTGCGTGTGTATACAGGAGTCATCTAGACAAATATAGATCAATGTATTTGGTTAATGAAAAAGAAATCACAACCCAAAAAACTAACATAATATTTACTAAGAAAAATTAAATCTGAAAGAAATAAATGCTGCAAATCCTAAAATGACAGTGACAGCCATCAAAATGAGTCTGTAATCTGGTATAGTCATGTGGTATCACTTGAATATAGAGAAGAAATATAGGAGAAATGTACATAAACTGGTAGTTTATTCCATCATTTTTCTCTAAGTTGATTAACAAGAAAATATACAGAGATTTAGAGACTTTGATGTAGTCACATTAGGTATGTTCTGTTTATTATTTGGACTCTATAATTTCATACTCATTGTCATTGCATAGTTGGGAAAGAAAAGAATAAAACATGGAAAGATTGTCTCTAGAGCACTTTGTGATGGAGCTAAATTCTGCCTGTTCAACTGCAGCTTCAGTTAGCAGTTCATCTAAAAGGATTTTGTAGGATGCTGTAGGTTTAAGAAAGGAAGAGATTTCTGAAGAAAGGGCCTTGGTATCTTTTTCAATCTTAGAAATAATAGAACTAGAGAAATTATACCAGGAGAGAAAATTCAGGGGCTGTAACTTCATAATCACATAATGTGGTTATAGGTATTAACACCTAGAACATAACTCCTTGTATGCCTATGTCATGTAATTGTGGAAATTCTTCTCTTTCCATTGAGATAGCTTATCTTGCACTTTTAGTAAATTCATGTGCTAAGTATTTTCTTGTGTGAACAACTTCTACAGAACACACTGATTAAAATGAATAAGCTTTTGGAGCTTTACAATGCATAATTGTCTTATTTTAATATTCAAGAATTAGGCAAAATAATCGTTCCAAAACATCTTATATGAACTGTTTGACCTATCATTTAATCATTCTGTCATTTTATATATCCCATTCTTACTTATCTCTTTTAAATTGCCTCCTTTCATTCAGTCTCACATTGTCTCTGCACATTTTTTTCTGGATGTTCCTGTAGTCTTCTTGTTTATGAATGCAGTTGAACAGTTATCAGCTGTTGGGTACCACTGTAACTTGCTTAGCTTCATTGGATTTATTCCGATGCACGCCAGAGGAGGATGTGATTTACTAATTCACAGGAAGAGCTTTCAGGTACATGGATTCAAGATAAAAGCATTACATGAATTTGGTGGGATCACCCATTTTATTTATTTATTTATTTTAATTTAGATGATTACTTCACTATAGTTGAGATTTTATTCAGATAAACAAAAAGATGTCCAGATTGCCTTCTGGGTTTTGTTTGGTTGTTTGGTTGTTTGTTTTGTTTTGTTTGTTTGGGTTTTTTTGTTTTGTTTTTTTCCTATTAATTTTAAACCAGTTAGTTGCCATTCAGAAGTGTGTGAGATCAAATCGAGCTATGTTCCTTTTCACCCACTGTCGTTTTCTCACACACTTTTTTATGATCATTATGAACATGTTTCTGGCCTTTTTCATCTTTGAATCTCTCAAATGATTTCATCACTGTAAAATTCTGATGCCTCTTCCTTTACACTTTTCCAAATTCGTTAGCCATTTAAAAAAAAAAAAGTTGCAGTACAAAGCGTTCTTTCTCTCCATTCTTAACACTCCACACAACTTACAGTCTAATACAGGTAGCTAAACCTGTGTTCGCAGGAAGTTAGAACAATGAAATTCAATTTTTGTCTTGTTCATAGATGCTGCCGTAATAAACATGATTAATAATATACATCTGCTCACCTCCTTACTACCATCTGTACTAACATCTTATATTTCACTCTGGTTTGCTGCTCAATTTACGGTCTTTCAAAGGCTTTTGCGAAGGACTTTGTCCAAAGCTTTTTAGGCATTTAGATAAGTCATACCTACTGTTTCTCCTCTGTGATGCTATTTTGAAGACTGTGTAGACTTCAGACACAATTTTACTTTGTTTTTCTTATAGTCCAGGTTGTGTTAACTTGCTCATTGACACTGTCTGGATTGTGCTGTTCTGAACACCATGACTTTCATGACTGCTTTCATCAGTTTTCCAAAAACTGAAGTATGACTAGCCCTTCCGTTACCAGTTGTCCTTAACAGTCTTGCTGAAAAGATAATGCTATCTAATTAATTGCATCTTAACTGTCATTTTAATTTGAAAATTAAAATTAACAGAGAATTTTATACCAATCTGCCTGCAAAACAAATAAACTGAATAATATATGACTACTTTTGTTTGTTTCTAAAAGTGGAGGGGTGGAGTGAGGGACATGGAAGTTACCCAGTGAGCCTGTTTTGAATGGAGGTCTTCAATATCTAATGTAAATGTTCTAATTACTGCTAAACTCCTTGCATTCAGACCCTGTGGCAAAAAAGGAAAGCACATTTCATTCAGAAGCATTCTGTTGATTTTGCAGGTAGAACTCTCCTGTTGGAGAATTATTATATTTTTGTTTAATGAGATATTTACAGATGTTTGAAGGGCAATGCACTTTATAGATAGCATTGTGTAGAGCTGCAGTGGCTTTCCTTCTCTTTTTTTTTCCCCTAAGTCTAGGTCTTCAGGTGGTATGGTTATCTTAGCTCAAAGTCAATGTAGTTATGTCATTCTGTAATCACTGAGGTCTGATCCTCGCGAATTAATGATATGATGTACGAACTCCTTTCTCTAACTTTTTGTATAAATGTTTTGCAATATCGAATCCCAAGAAACATTAAGTTAGAGAAAATTAAAGAGAAAAGTGGCCAGGAATGTCATAACTTGTGAACCCAGTAACAGCTCAGTGTGAATCCGTAAGTGTTCTTTCATCTTTCTTGAGCTCATTAGCTGTAATAATCTGCCTGATTCTGGGCCACTCATTGAAGTGCAAAACTCACAGGGATATGATTATATTTACCTGTTGTTAGGACTTAATTTTTTTTGACATCTAGGGACTGATGAGAGGGGTAACTGTAGCTAATGTTTCTGCATTATTCCTTAGGCATTTTGCAAATCTTGTAACTCAGCCAGATGGAATATTCCAGCATGTTTCTCTACATCTCAATGTCATCTTCTCCTGTAGCAGGTAATGCAAGCCACAGAAAGGTTGCTAGCTTAAGTAGGCGATAAATTCCCTTGACATGAAGTTTAAAAGACAGATCAAGAGATGTTTTCTCTGATTATATATTTTAAAAGCAATTACTGTTGACAATCAATTAATATAATCTTTTATTTATTCCTAAAACTACTTATTTCCATTTGTTTTGTTGTACACAGTAATCTGAAGATTAGAGAAATAGTATCTAAATAAATTGTCAAAAAATGCAGAAAAAAAACCCAGAAAAAAAGCAGTATATGATTTATTGCAATAAAGACCTGAATAAGAAAAGAATACATGCAGAAGCTAGAAGCAAATACGGAAAAAAGAAAAAAAGGAGTAAGTGAATGAAGCAAATATTTAATGAAACAAAATAAAGTAGCAAAACTGAAAACAGATAAGCTCACTAAGATGTTAAAATATTGTCCGTGATACAAATGTAGTAATGTTTACAATTTTTGCCCTCCATAGGAATTTTAGTATTTGGTGTCCTAAGTAAAATTAATTGTCAAAGGTAAGGTTATACATAAGCTTTCAATAAGTATTATAATTTTATTTTCATTTTCTTGTATTATTAGATAGTACAGGTAACTCAGAATATTTGTGCAAAATACTTGTGAAAGGAATGCATTTGAATGATGGCAGAAATTGGGTGCAGTGTTATTTAGAAAACTGAGATGTATTTAGTTTTAAGTACAGTGCTTACCACTCAGAAGGAAATCTGTTAAGCAGGCTGGAGTTACCTGTTATTTTTTCCAAAGTATGGGTTTAATATAATATTGGGGCCTTCAATGTTTATGGATTTTAAATGAAAATAAATTCTATATCTTATATCTTTCTAAAACCAGAAACTTTAATTGCTTCTGAATTGTAAGAAATAAGTTGTTTTGATTTATTCCTGCTTACAGGAAAAAAATCAATTCATAATTTCTTAGAGGCATGAAAAACACTGAATAGATTATTTCAATTATTCTTGCTGTTTATCACTCCACATGGGGTCATTTAACCCTATGAACATTTAGGATTATAGATTTACATAAGCAAAATATTAATCAAATCTACACGCAAAGCAGGACAGGATGTCTCATGTTGAGAATGTGCTTAATGGTTTTACTGAGTAAGACCATCTAGGAAGACATCACCCGCAATTAACGGCTGATCTTTGGCAAAACGTTGTAAAGAAGAAAAATGTAGATTTTTATAAAGTGTTGATAAGGGAATAAAGTACAAAGAAAGGAGGACAGTTAAATCTTCTGATTGTCTCCATTCTTAATATAATTTTGAAATATACCTCAGTGTTATTAGATTATATGTTTCGTTAGATGGACACAGTTGGGGTTTCTTTTCGGTTTTTTACAGTTTCTGCTGGACTATCACAGGGGTATTTTTGTGAGCAAGTGAACAATTTTTGTGAGGTTTTTTTTGTGAACAGAATCCTAAAGTGAAAAAAGGAAATAAGATCTAGAGAAAGTATCCTACATTTTCTAAATGAAATCTAAAAATATATTGATTATTCATGTAATTGAATGGTCTGATTCTTATCAGGAGCTACCTTATTGTCAGCATTTCTTAATATTGGGATACATCCTTGGCTGTCCAATCTGTTTCAAAGTATAGTTAATGGATGTGTTTCATTTAGTGTTTAACACATTAAGTCCAGTGTCATTTAAAAAGAAATAATTAAATCACAATAAAAATTAATTCTTATTTCCTCTTTAAGTTCTTATAAGCATTTTTCAGACAAGTCCAAATGCAGTGTACTCTAGCATGATTCTTTTCAAAGGTAACCTCTTGGAGTGATCCCCATGATTTGTTTTGGTTGTGAAGTACTGAGAAGTCCTCTCTGAATTTTCTTATTGCACATATGCTGAACTTTCAGAGAGCTTTAATGAACTTTTGAACTTTGAAAGGAGTTGCAGGATCCAGGCATCGTGATATTCAGCTTCTTTAAATGGAGATCTGCTAATTTTAAGCTTTCTGGTGAGTTCTGAGAGTTACTCTATTAATCAACCTAAATCATGATAACAATGTTTAGCCTTGATATACCACTCATATTACATATTCAAAGAGCCTTTCCGATATTAACAATTACACTGTCTTAGTAGCACGCAATTATAGCCTAGCAATCTGGATTTTTGAATGCACTGAGTAGCAGTTATATTCACTTCTCCCCACATAAATCATATGCAGTTCGCTGCAGTAATTCAACAAAGTCAACACATCCTTTACATCCAAGAAGTAAGTGCTATTTTTTTAAGTTTTTAGGCTCACTGTGCATTGATTTCAGCTTATTACACTCCATTAATAACTTAGTCACATCCCTCAAATTACAACAAAGTAATTAAGAGAGACAGAAAAATATAATTACTTTTTGTTTGAAAATTCTGTAATTTCCATGCAGACTGGGTAAATTATTCATACTGGGTGTGGATTACATTTTATTCTCCCTGCACTGATAGCATAATCACATAGTCCTAATTATAGAGATAGTAAATAAGAAAGAAAAGAATATACCCCTCCCCACTCCTGTAGAAACTTCTATTGGCACACTAAGCACTAATTAAAATTCATTATTGCATCACATTTTGCACAGATACAGAAGTTTTGTAACAAAGAGAAGAGAAGATATTTTGTGTGGGAAGGAGGAAGACAGAGGGTTACTGTTAAGATGTTTTTCAGCAAGTACTATTCTCGCGCTCTAGCTCTCGTTCGAATGCCTGCAGTTGTTCCCTTAAAGCTGTTGCTCACTGCTGTAACGGGAGCTGGGGCACTCTAAAAAGAAACCCAGCGCAGAGCGTTCATGCGCACCCGCTGCAGAGCTAATACAGGTTTCGTCGTGTTTCTCTTGAAGAGCTGTTTAAGTAGTATTGCTATTACACACTGTTCTCTTCCTCTTCGCTGCCATCTCTCTGTCAGCTCCACCCTGAGCACAGAGCTGTGGGATTGTAAGATTTAAGACTCTGCCCTGCAGAGGGAGAGAGCAGCTGAGCAGCCTACTTACCTTCTGCACCTCGAGGACCTGGGAGGAACCTGTTACAGGGAGAGGGAGATGAAAAACCCAGCTTGATGCTCCTGCCACTACCAGCAAGATGTGATGGCTTCAGTTAGTACTGACGAAAAATGCTGACAGATTTCTCCCCGCAACGCTGGGCATCTTGCATTCCTCTGTGCATGCTACAGCGATGGCAGCAATGATGGCGATTCGGGGTTGCTATGCGCAAGTAGGAAATGGAAACCAGATGTTAAGTGAGAATGCACTGCTCAGGTTCCTGACCCTCATGTCCTTCAGGAAAGGCAGAGGGAAAGAAAGCACCGTGAACCTTACAAGTATAATTGCAACTAAATACCTAAAATTCTAAGCAATTGCCCACTTTCACCTGATTTTACTGCTGTCCTTGTCTTGCTTGGGAAGAATAAAGGCATTAATATAATAATTGGAAAGGGCTAAACTGCAGATGTATTTGAGGCAGGATTCCTTCACTTGACATTAGGCACCTGCAGAGCAGGTGTCTAAGTTGATCTAGGTATTTAAATCTGTGTTATAGCTAACAGAGAATATATGGAGTCAGTTTATTTCATTGCAGTCTGATTTACATGACTAAGCGCCACTGAATCTATTGTCCAGCACTCCTCTGATAACAGCAGGAGCCTTGCTGTTCAGACATTGTAAACACTCACATTTAATCAAATTCTGCTCTTTGTATCTCATTTGTAAGCAGATGAAATAAGAATAAATGTCAGTACTGGAACATAAAGATGACTTAAACCTCTGGACTGCATTCAGCAGTCAAGAGGATTCTGGATACACTGGCAGAGAAATCACTGGACATACAATCAAGGCTGGAAAACAAATCTGTTTTTACAGAAACAATATAGAGGTTTGCAAATCTGCCTTTGATCCTACGTAACAACTGAAAGGAGAGCTAAGACATCCTAGAAGATACGAGCATGAAGCCAACTTGCAAGCAACCTATATCCAGTACTCTGCAGGACACAGAAACTGGGATAACACAGAGAAGAAGGACTTGAAATCAAGTTTTGCATACCCCAGTAATTACTGTGAACAGCTAGCTATTACGTGGGGTGTTATTTTTGGTTAGACCAGAAGCTCATATTGGCACTAAGAAACCCTAATAAAAATGTATTTGGGTATACACTCAAAGAAGATTTGATTTAATATTTTATTATTATGTGGCAAAAAAACCAAAAATGAGAAGTTATATCCAAACATTGCAGTCAATTCTGCTTCCAGCTGCACCAACTACCACTGACCAGACTCAAGGTGCTCACATCTCCTTTGAGACTGTCTCTTTGATACAGTCAAAGCTTTTTGGCTCTGGTGCAGTCTTCTACCATGTCCCATTTCTCTGGTATTTTTTTACCAAAACTCAATCCAAATTCCAGATTGAGCACCATGAAACAATATACTACAGGTTTGGTAGTATGCTTCTGCTTGTCAGCTAGAGGGACCAAAAGATGATGTTTCTCTTGTAATTTAAGGACTAAACACAGATGTTAAAATATTATTCCCTGGTAGCAAACAAAGTTGCCACATGTGTCCTTAAGGTTTCTACTGGTATTGTGGCTGGTGTGTTCAATACACCCAGATCTTCCTCAAAACTGCTGTGAGAAAATATGCACAACCTTTGAAGGAAGTCTCCTCAGGTTCTTCCGGAAGGACTTATATTGCTGTCCTTTTTTGGATTCCCTGAATTCCACTTTCTGAAAGGAGTAAATGTTTCAATCTTGGTACATCCCAATGCAAAGCCACTCTCTTACTACTAGAAAAGTCTTCCTTCTTGTGAATGACAACTCCCATACCTTATGCGGGACAAGACTGAACATTTCCTTATCACAGCGATCAGTGTGGAGTATTAGAAAGAACATTTTAGTTTCCTAGAGAAGGATTATAGGTATATGCTTTGCCTGCCTTAGTATCTATCTATCAGTCTGTCTTGATGCATTCACACACATGCACATGTATTGAAATCAAATGTTTTTGTAATGCTTCCCATGGAAAAGGCTGTCTCTGTATTAGTCTTTGCTCTGTTATAAGCAGACATTTTCAATTGCTCCAAAGAAGCAGGGAATCAGTAACTAACACCACAATAATGTGTCTTTGGTTTAGGAAAAGAAAAAAATTAAAAAGCGAGATGCTTAATATTTATATTAAAGTGTCAAAAGGATTAAATGCTTATTTTTTAATGCTAAAATAAAAATCAAAGTTCATAGTGTTTAAAGACTTCCAAAAAAAAATAAGCACCTCCCACCTGAAAATTTTGTTAGGTATGACACTGCTATTATCTAATATTTAATAAAGAGAATATGACGGATTCAGCCTGAGAAAGACATGAAGATCTCTCTTCTCCTTGTTTGGAACTGAGCAAGCTTTAATACTGTGTTGGGTTTTGTGTGGCAAGGTTTTGGTAGCGGGAGGGGCTACAGGGGTGGCTTCTGTGAGAAGCTGCTAGAAGCTTCCCCTGTGTCTGATAGAGCCAATGCCAGCCGGCTCCAAGATGGATCCGCCCCTGGCCAAGGCCAAGCCAATCAGCGCCTCTGTGATAACATATTTAAGAAGGAAAACAAAGGAGTTAAAGGAAGTTTTTGCAACCAGAGAGAGGAGCGAGAAGATGTAAGAAACTCTGCAGACACTAAGGTCAGTGAGGAAGGAGGGGGAGGAGGTGCTCCAGACACCAGAGCAAAGATCCCCCTGCAGCCCGTGGTGAAAACCATGGTGAGGCAGGCTGTCCCCTGCAGCCCATGGAGGAAGGATGAGGGGGTGTAGAGATTCCACCTGCAGCCCGTGGAGGACCCCACGCTGGAGCAGGTGGAGGCACCTGAAGGAGGCTGTGGCCCGTGGGAAGCCCACGCTGGAGCAAGTCCGGGCCGGACCGGTAGACCCGTGAAGAGGGGAGCCCACGCCAGGGCAGGTTTGCTGGCAGGACGTGTGACCCTGTGGGAGGGACCCAACGCTGGAGCAGTCTGCTCCTGAAGGTCTGCACCCTGTGGGAGAGACCCCACGCTGGAGCAGTCTGCTCCTGAAGGTCTGCACCCTGTGGGAGAGACTACGCTGGAGCGGTTTGTGAAGGACTGTAGCCCGTGGGAGAGACTCCATGTTGGAGCAGGGGAATGTTGAGAGGAGTCCTCCCCCTGAGGACAAAGAAGTGGCAGAGACAATGTGTGCTGAACTGACCGCAACCCCCATTCCCTGCCCCCTTGTGCCGCTGAGGAGGGAGGAGGTTGAAGCCGGGAGTGAAGTTGAGCCCGGGAAGATGGGAGGGGTGGGGGGAGGTGTTTTAAGACTTGATTGTATTTTCTCATTGCTCTACTCTGTTTTGCCTAGTAATAAATTAGATGAATCTCCTCTCTACATTCAGTCTGTTTTGCTCCTGACGGTAATTAGCGAGTGATCTCCCCCTGTCCTTATCTCGACCCAAGCCTTTTGTTATACTTCTCCTCTTCCATCCCGCTGGGGGAGGGGTGAGTGAGCGGCCGCGTGGCACCCAGCTACCGGCTGGGCCTAAACCACGACAAATACTCTACCACTGAGAATGTTTCAATGCAGTAGAATTTGTTTCAAAGGAATAGCTTTCCTGTTAGAGCTAGTTTGCCATGTCAGGGGGATGTTTGTTCATGATAAGCCAGTGGCACAATTGCCAGCAAGTTTTTAGAAATGAGGGAAACTGATTAATTGCAGAAGTATTAGCTACGGAAAGCAGACATCGGTACAGCAGAATGGATGAGACAATTGGAGTAACAGTTGCCAAAAGGTGAAATAAGCTAAAACCAAGGAACACATCAATTAAAGATATAAAGTCACACAATTTAATAGAAAACCATGGTTTTTGCTTACTTGATGAGAAGACACACAGGGCTCTGCTGAGTATTAATGGCTAGGAGGCAGGAACTGAACTTCCGAGGCCGTGCCTTGGGCTATTATATAGCAAATGGCCATTAAGTCTCAAGAAATAATGAGCACCATTTTTTTCTTTTTTTTGTGCTGATATAAGATGAAAGCCATGAAGAAAGATCAGGCATCTACATTTTTTGCATGCATAAAATGTTTTCAGGGGAATAGTAGTAGTGTAACAGTATGCAAGAGGCGTTTGTGAATACTTAATACTTAGCACATTAGCTAGTCTGTCCAAATTCCAGTCAGTAAGTAGATACTACAAAAAGTAATATGACAAATTCCTTTGTCCCATACAAATGAACATGAAGACATTGAACCAACAACCCCCCCCCCCCAGTATTTACAAGCATAATTTATTAAAACAGAATGGTATAACTGTTCTCTCAAACAGTTTTACATGCCAAGTTAAACAACGCCATCCAAGTCAGAACTGTTTACCTAAATATTTTTGCTTCCCATTTCTGTGACTTCCGTGCTGCACTGTTTGCCTTTTTCAGATTTCTTTCCATCATTAAACATTTTTATATATTCCTTTTGTACAGAAATGCTTCAGTCTGGCTTTTCATATAATCTTTTCATTTAACTATGTTCTGCACCCCACGTTCGAGTGATCTGGTATTTATGGTCAGAAGATGTTGGCAGGAATATGGAAAAGGGTAATTGATCAGTGCTGGAGAACAAGTGGTTTGGGTGGGTTTTTTTGAGAGTGGGATGGAGTGGTTGGCTTTTTTGGTTTTGTTTTGTTTTGCTTTGTTTTCCTCTGTTATTTTAAAGGGAGGAGGGAAAAGAAGACACCGGTGATACCATTAAATATTTATTCCTCTTTCCCCTTTCTGCAAATGGTCACAGTGTATCTCTGGGTTTTAACGAGCCAGGCAGAGAGAAAATTCAGCTTTTCTTGATGGTGGGGACTCTACATGGTGATTTTTATCTCACTTGATAGACTGGCAAAATCAAGTAGGTTGGATGAATCTGTTAATGTGCTCTCCCTTGCCCGTCTCTCAGTAATTCACTGTTAGAGGAAGGACAGCTGCCCAGGGAAACTGCTCATCAGCTGGAGTTTCAAACCTATTTACACAAGCTCCCAACATTTTACCGTAATATGCTGGGCTCCTCTTCGACACCTTGTGACACGCAGGTCATCTGGCTGCCTCTACAATGAAGCAGGTTGTCTCTGGAAAGGACCAGGATAAAAATATAGAATAATAGCAACAGCTTCAATGGTCCTGGGACCATTGGGACTGAAATAAAATCTGAAATAGCACTTGATTATATTACTTGTCTCTATAGCTTTTTAGCATTGTTATTTCTACTAAATATTCTAAAAAATGAGGTCAATCCAAGAAGCTATCAATGCTAGAGAGATGAACACATTTGTTCTACTGCTGTAGAGTAGTATTTTCAGCAGTTTTATCATCTTTCCTAGAAAAAATTTCATGACTTTGTAGTGTTTTCCAGTGTATAGAGAAGTTAATCATCTCTGATTTTCTTTTTACTCAATTATTTTATTTGTTAAATACTATGTATTTTACAGTCAAACGCTCCAGTGGTGATGTTTGCTTTTTAAATAGAAATAATTAGTAGGAATTAATGTAATATAAACAATATTGATAATACTAAAGTTATCATTTTAATGATATCAATAAATGAGGTCTCATTAAAAAATCTTACAAATGTAGCTATCTCAGTGACTAAAGATGCACTTGTTTTTAACTTATTTTGGTCTTGCCACAGTCTATACTGCCTCACCTGACTACTGAAATTTAAATAATGGCTTATGATAAAGAAATATATTTATGACACTTAGAAGTAGCTGGTAAAGATGTTAATACTTTCACCTACTGCAAATTCAGAAATATACTATGGGAATACATTCAAAATTAAAAAGTGAACAGAACTGAAAATATAGTAGAAATTACCTTTGCATTCAGACACGTGAAAACATTGAAAAAATCATAACAATTTGTAGATTTATAGATAGAGGAAGTATTTTTTTGTATATTAAAAAGCTACTTCAAGCAAAATTACTTTTTTTTAGGAAGTCTGAGTAAATGATTCATGAGAAGTTCTCCTGACCTCCCTGAATTCATTTCACACTAATACAGGCTGTGGCTCTTTGATTTTTGAAGTGGTAACATTTTTCTCACTAATATATGATCTAGAAAACGAAAACCATAAAACCTATCCCAGTGTGCCATTTTGTCACAACTGGGTGTTTGTCTATGTGTCTGCTTATGGAAGGACATTTTTTTCTTTACGCTATAGTGATCTTTACTGTATTTTCTCTTTTTAACTTCTGTTCCACTTGTCCATCTTCAGAAAAGCTGTATTTGCTAATACATTCAGGAAAGGGGTTGAGTTCCTGCCTATTTAATTAAAATCTGTTTCCTGTCTAACTCAAAGAGTTTTGTCACTGTTTGGAGTAGATCAAAGCCTATAGTTCCTTTTCCAGCTACTGCTTTCTTTAATTCTGAACACATCTTTAATTTTGCTGCTCTCAGGTAGCTTAGGCTGTTGTAGAGTGCATGGAGTGCATTTGGTAAAACGGTCCAAACTCCATAGCAATGGCATCACAGAGTAGCTGTTGACATCAGGGTTTTATAGAAGTTTCACTGAGAGTGGTAATGTCTCAGAAGCATGAAACATTGGTTAGATCTTTTCTTCTTTTTTTTTTCCTTTCTCCTTCCCATGTTTATAGCAGCGTTTCAAAGGTCTGAATGTATATGTGGTCTAAAGCAAGAAGGGTTTTGTTTGTTTTTTTAAAAAAATCATCTCTTCTGTGAGTGAATGAGAAGACTTTCTAGGTTGTTGACATCTGAAGCCATCTAAGCTGCCATAGAAGGTTGGCTGTTATTTTTTGAAAGAAGGAAACAGAATATAGGAAGACCATCTGCGGTAGCGTACAGTAAATACCGAGCCATTCTTATGTTTAATTTCTATTTGCAGCAACTTAAAACAGAGCCTTAATTTTGTCCTGATTTTCCAAGCACTGGGTCTTCAAAGTCTTTTCTAATCTTGTTGAAGTCACTTCAAACCAGCATCATATTTATTTGATAATGTTTATTTATTTTTTTTTTCTTATCTGAATGCTTACTGGAACATTTTTCATCATTCTGGGTTTTCTTCCCCCTTGTCCCCTCCTCCCTTTTTGAGTTTGACTAAACCCATGATATTTTGGAAGGATTATGGAAACTGTTTTTTCTTTCTCTAAAGCTATATACTAATTTCAACAGGTCACTTACTTAGATTTGCAATAATCTGTTCTCTGTCACTTATCTGAAACTGCTGCAAGATTTCAAACTACCAGATGTAATACACTGTAATTGTGTTTTTCTTTTCTTTTTTTTCTTCACTAGATTAAGTCTCTAAGTAAATCTCATTAGAGAGGTCCGTGTCCCAAATCCTAGATTTTAATGAACCAGCTATATAACAACAGAGGTTTGCTATGTATGCCAATGGGTTTTAAATTTAAGGAATTCAAGTCAGCATTATATTGATTGTTCTGCTGTTACATTACAATTAGTGTGAAAACTGTAATTAAGGTTTTTGGACATTTAAACTTTAATTTAAAGTGTAGTACTAAATGTACCTTAATTTCTTCAGAAGTGACTTTTGCTTTAACCTTTTTTTTTTCTTTTTAAAGAGGTCATTTGCTTATATTCCACTAGTGCCAAGTGTGAAGACTTTTGAAACATCTTATTGTGTGACTGTTTCCTTTATTTAAGAATTCTGACATTTACAAGTTTCACAGTATTATTAATTAATTATGCTGCTGTGCAAAACTTAATTTAATTTTCCCCCCCCCCAAATTTAACTTTTTCAAGTCCTTTTATCTACTTCAATTCTAGAGATGCAAACACCTGTATTTTGTAACAAAATTGTTTCTCTGACAAGATTTAAAATATAATAAGAAATAAACACGACAGTAATGAAGCTTTAGAAGCAATATATTTCATGGATTCAACTAAATGATAAACTACTTCAGAAGTTTTAGTTTGACCTGCTGCTGCAGTGGTTGTATCTTGCCACTGTCTTTTATGCAGTTCATACGGAAAGGGCAGACTACTAACCAGCACATTTTAATTTTGCTCTAAGGTATATTATTTGAAAATTAATTAGGAAGTCTATACAAATGAAGACTTGTTATTTCTAAAAGAATAGAAATGCTTCAAAATGCTATTAGCAGTTCATAGTATTCTGGGAGTGGTCTGCCTTGTCATTTTGACCTGTTAAGTGATGGTTCTAAGCTAACTTTAAAAATATCCCAATTTAATTATGAAATTAACAGTTTCTCAGATCATACAGTAAAAAACAAAAACAAAACCAAAAACAAACAAACAAAACCCCCCCAACAAAAGTAATACAGTACAAAACCTTTAAACATGTGGTTAGCTTTGCAGAAAAGGGAATAGTGAAAAAGAAATGTAAAATAAATATAAATCTTTCAATGACAGATCTTTACACTGGAATCTCTGTTCATATCTTTTCCAAAGAAAAAATCTCCCATGTAATCAAACACAAAATCTGCATGAACTCATTTTCAACCATTTCTTTGATATGGTGCTCTCTTTAGGGCTGCTAGGATGATTCCTGGATCAATTTCTGGTTGTACGCTGGGTACTTTTCACTTCTCAAGTGGGAGAACTGCAGGAAGAGTAGGTATAAGAAGGAAAAAGAGCACAGGGTCAGAATATTAATGAAGGCATTTTTTACAACTAGTTCTCCTAAAATGAGGAGTTCATAGCTCATAATGTTTATTCTTAAACACGGGAGAGGGTGACCAAATGCCACTGAGATCAGAAATTCTATTATTTGGAATCCAAATTCTCTTAAAAAACCACAAACACCTTTAACAGCTATCTAGAATCTCCCCAAACATAACAAATCTGATTCCCCTGCAAGTTTGGCAGCACTAGCATGTGTGAGGGGTATTAAATATGGCAGGCTTTCAATCCCAGAAAGGGTTTTTAATTTGTTCTGTGATGAGATTCCAAATGTCCTCTCTTGTTTTTATGTCTAGTTCAATTGCCCAGATGTTTGTCACATCTGAGAGATTACCCTTCTCTGGCTGCATGAGCAAGGAGGCAGTTATTCTGGAACAGATGATCCCTAGTCTACAAGGCATTTGAGGTATTACAGGAGAAATAGAAGTATTGAAATCTTTAGAAAGAAAGTTAATTACATATTGGTGATAAAATCTTGAGTGTATTTCAGCTGACTTTGTTGAAACTAGACTTTCCTCTGTGGCAGTGGTAGCAATGCTTTTAAAATAGAAGCAGAAGGCTATTCCCTGTCAAAGTGTTATGTACAACCCAAAGTAATTAAGTGCCTAAGGGTGAGGGAAAACACCTGTATTTTCTTGTGAAAGCGGTAATCTTCTTTGTTGAATGACTTACAGGGTGGTAGATTTATGTTACGTCTTTTTTAAAGTTCCTCAAAGACTGGCGACGCTATTGAAGCCTTTTTGTTTTCAGTTATTGGAAATGACTTAACAGTTTTCTGCTGTAGAACAGGAAATACGCACAATGACAATGAATACTTATTTCAATATATGTAACAAAAATGTTATGGATACTTTTATTAAATGCGATCCAGTTGTTTATTTTGCTGCCTTGTCTTTTTAAGCCTTCTGCTCCTCAGGATGGATTCCATGTGAACATGAGCAGTCCTGCTATTTTGTAGACCTTATATTTCTTAGAGGAAGAAACATGCTCAGGGGTGGCATCAGAGGGCAGAATCTTTTGTCCCTCTTCTGGTTTTCACAGCTGCGACAAGTGAAAGACAACACTGAAATATTTCTGAACCTCTTTCAGAAAAGGTGGCTGAAATAGAGATAAGAAATTACTTTTTGGAGGAAAAACAATGCTTTCATAAAGTTCTTCAAATGTAGTGATAATTACAGCGATAGCTTCTTTTTGGCTGGTATTCTGTACCACTTCCACTGAGTTTGCTATAGTGCTTCCAGCCAACTCTACCAAATGATTGGAAAAGTCATTTTGGCACCTTGTTATAGCTTATGCAGGGGCAAGATGATCTATCTTACCCAATTATTTGTGAAGAAATATAACTATCTTTTCTCATAACCTTAAAATGGTACAAATCATAGGTAAAGAGAGTCTTAAAACCAGCTTCTTTTGAACACTTTATAATGTCTACATATTGACAGAATTTCCAGTAAGCTGAGCAGAAAATAAGCATTCAAATATCTTGTTTGTGAAAGCAAATGCTTTTAAGACCAAACTGAAATGAAATGGCAGTTTAGTTAAGAAATCCTAAATTTCTTGGAACTCATAAAAGCTAATTTTCAGAGGCACTACGATAGTGTTCTTACATTGTGCACTTCACAAAGATAAGATTTTTGTGTTTTTTACAAGGCTTTATTAGGCATCTCTGGAATTTCTCTAGACTGAAGAAAACAGTCTAAAAACTAAGGAAATGACCATTATATGTGAAAAAAAGAATGACTAACAAAAATAGAAAGTAAAAAAATCTGCAGAGATAGATATAACCACAACAGAAGAAGTTATTATTACTTTGGGAACTTAAAGAAGAAGAAAATCACATAATTAATCTGTTGAGTTTTATCTATTTGTTTTCTAATGGCCAGATGAAATATAAAATGTAGACGTTGCTCAGCTGGTAGAAAGCTCATTGTAAAAGCTGCTATTGGAGCTGAGGTGGGAGTGAGAAGGAATCTTTGAAGTAGAGAGTATTGGATTAACCAGGCCTAGAGGTCTACATGAACCCAAGATATTTTGGAGCTGCAGCAGCTCTAATGCCTCGTGGCTGACACGGATCCCTAACTCCCTGTGAACTACGACACAGGCGCACTGTATTTTGGGTCTGGCGCGCTGTGGTGCGGGGTAGCTGCTGGGATGTGTGCCGTCCGTGCCTAGCACAGGAAGAAGTGACACTCAGAAAGAACGAGGAGGTTATAATGTTCTGGTGGGAATGGACACCAGTGAGTGTCCTTAGTGTAAAAGTCACCAGTCGCACCTGTTGTGAAAGCACAGTAGAGAAAGAAAGAAGCATGCAAGCAGCTGGATATTTGAGGGAGGCAGAGAAAAAGGTGGAGAGTTGGAAGGAACTCAATCCAATACATTAAAGGAGGTGATTATCTTGCATGTGTGTACTGATGTGAAAAAAGTCCATAAAACTTTGTGTTGGAATTTAAGGTTAGAGAAAGGAGGCTTGTTTTATGCAGAAAAGAGTCTTAGTGGGAAATGGAAAAGCATAAATGGAAGAGAACGAAGACATGATGAGAAGAGATAAAAAGGTAAATTGCAAACATAGTCTAAAATAAAATACAGTCATTACATCTGATGAGAGCTTCATCTTTTCCATTTTGTAAATAGGCTCAAAGATCTTGGTGTAAGGCATGTCAGAACAATTAAAATGACAGAGAAGCTGAGATGGTTTAGAAAGAAAGAAAGATTGTGCATATATTTTGCAAAAATGGGAAGGAATGATGGGAGGATAGGATGTGAACAACTTATCTTCCATTTTCTCAGTTTGCTCTTAAAGTAAATGATAACACGTATTAAATACCTCTCTAAAAGGAAATACACAAGCAACTTAGAAATGAGTGTGTTAATCAGTGCAGACACAGTATAATTATGGTGATGACTGCTATCAAAGAATACATTAAACAAAGGAGATTTAAAAAAAGATGTGGAGTACTGGGAAGGTGAGAGGTGTGGAAATATGTTATTATATAGTATAATTGAATGCTCAGGAGGAAAAGAAAAAGCAAAAGACAATCCTGTAGTGTACGGAGTGACTATAGTTATGGGACATCCAAGGGCAAGGGGTATGGGTATGGCATAATTATTACTTTGTTTGTTAGAAGGCAATGGAAGTTGAATAAAGAGAATAAGTAACTGATGTTAATGATGCTTACTGTAATCTCACAGTGCATCAAAGGATGACTGAAATAAGGAAGAGAGGTTGTGTTTAATGATTTCAAGAAACATTATCCATGTAAAATTGATGAGAATTAAACATCTGAATTTTAAAATCTGGTAGAAAACAATACCATGGAAACTTTGAATCATACTAACTATCAAGAGAATATCATCAGCGGAGTTGCTCATCTTCACATTTACTTCAACAAGTATTTTTCTTTTCTAGTCTAACTTCAAGCTTTTCAAAATTATTTATCTCATGCTTTGTATCAAACCTTCTCTTTAATGATAAAAAGTTTGCAAGTAAATTCTGTTTTGAATGCTAGTTCTGAAATCTAGATGAAAAAGATCACAGTGTATGTTACCAGCTATTTCAGCATGAATTTTACCTTGTGTAAATAAATGTCATATCTTCAACATTTGATCAGACCAGTCAAGTAATGCATGTCGTCTGTTTTGAATGTAACCAAGTTGGTCTGCCAAGGTGAAGAGCATTACAGAATGGATTAACATTTGAAAGTAGAGATTAAAGTGCATGTTGTATGGATTGTGTTGGCATGATTTTTTATTTTACAGACTAAAAGAGTAGACCTATCAAAATCACACTTCATTGTTTATTTTTTCCACTCTTGCAATTAAAAATGTATCTTCTGACATGTGTGTGACTGTGTTACATTCCATTAGTCATCACTGAAAAATATCTAAGTTATATCATCTTGCAGCATATGAATAATTCTCTTTTGTCACAGCTTGGATATGGAGTAAAAGGAGTAAGTGGAACTTTTGTATGTCATGGAAGTTTATATCTCATATATATGTATGGATAGGAACAATTATTGGATCGAGTATGAAGCGTTACATTCCTTAAAAGCAGTGTATCATCTCACGAGGCACTTTCTCATTGTTTTGGCTGTTTTTTCTTTTTGGAAAAATATGATTTTATTTTGGTCACAGAAGTTCTATTATTTGGGTTGTTCTTTATAGTTTTCATTGAATTAACAGAATAGTACATATGTAATCCTGACTCAGATACGACAACAGTGACATAGGTTCCGAATTGTGGAGCTGTATTATGACGTTGAGCCAAAGTTCACACTGTGCTTTCCACACCTGGTGTGGAGAGATGCATAAGAATTAACAGTGCATGGTATTTAATTTTCAAGTGTCTCTCTCTTTTTTCTCTAATTCAATTGAAGTAAGTCTCAGCAAGAGATTTCTTGGAAAAAACGAAATTGATAAGTATATGCGCACTTAGCTATTTTAAAAGTGACTATATTTGGTGGGAGGTGCTAAATTTCTAGGATGAAGATCTTATGATAAATAAACAGTTTAGTTTTGTAAAGTGACTTGCGCACAAACTCTATTCCAAAAGATTTTTAGAGTGCTAAATAAAACAGCTGAGCTTAAATAATAAATAATAACACAGAAAGGAGATTTAAAAATAGTTTGAGTATATGAGGGAGATGCAGAAAGATATAAATAAAACAGACTCCTAGCAATGAAGGTTGATAACAAATAAAAGTGTGTAGGCACCGATATGAAAATGAATTCTCTGAGCTAATTTGCACTAGAAGGTAAGATTTGCTATACATGTCAGATGAGGCAAACAAAGCCCTAATTACTTTCTAAGAGGATCTCCATTCCCTCTCTGTCCTATATATCTATGATATACTGATAATTGTAGTAAAAGAGTAATCACACTTCATAAGAGGCATCTTTTCTCATCATTGGAGAGAAATATGAAAAAGCCAAGATAAAATTATTGGATGCGTCCCTTTTCTGTTGTCAGGAAAAGTTACTTTACAGTGTAGCAATATAAAGTGTAAAATCTTAAGAGAGTTCTGCTTAGTACTTCAGAGAAAGGGGTCTCTGCACATTTAAATGCTGAACATGAAGACAAGCTTGTGAATGTGCCATAGAGAAGATGATTTAATGAGCTCAAATATATACAAGTGTGTATAATTAAAGAGACAGCATCTGGTTTGTTTGTTTGTAGTTTGCTATGAAAATTATATTGTTTTTCTGAAAGAGCATGCTGAGCAGCTGAGCGCTTTGTGCTTTCTCTCAGCTGATGAAATCCCCCTGCTAGCAGAGGGGGCTTGTTCTGAGCACGCTTTGGAAGAGAAGCTTCGTGGGCGCAAGGGCAAAGCAGGAAAACTGATCTAATATTTAAGCGATAAGAGAGCAGAAAGCCTGGAGAAGGGATGTAGACCTGCAGTCAGACTGCAAAGCTGGTGGAAAGAAAAAATATCCTAAGGAGATAGAAGAGTAAGGACCTGCTGTAACTGAGCATTAGGACTGGGAGCAAGAATATGGAAAAGGACCTGTCCTGTGAGGACACAGTGACTCGGTGGAGATCTTTTTATAATTATTCTTGTTTTCTATTTTTTCTCAGAAAATTAATTTTCTATATGAAAAGGAAATTGCTTATAGTCCAAGAAAATTTGGCCTTTGAATGTAGGGGCCGTTTCTGACATTTAGGGATATTCATGTTAAAAAGGATCTTTCGGGTGATCTAACTTTCAGCTCTGACCTACTGTACTGATTTTGGCTGGGATAGAGTTAATTTTCTTCATAGTAGATCCTATGGTGTTATGTTTTGGATTTGCAACCAAAACAGTGTTGATCACACAGGGATGCTTTAGTTATTGCTGAACAGTGCTTACACAGTGTCAAGTCTTTCTCTGTTTCTCAGCAAATAGGCTGGGGATGGGCAAGAAGCTGGGAGAGGACACAGGTGGGACAGCTGGCCCCAGCTGACCAAAGGGACATTCCATACTATATGATGTCATGCTAATCAGTAAAAGTTGGGGGTAAGGAGGTGGAAGGGGAGACATTTAGGATTATGGTGTTTGTCTTCCCAGGTAACCATTAGGTATAATGAAGTCCTGCTTTCCTGGAAATTACTGAACACCTGCATACCGAAGTAGTCAATGCATTCCTTATTCTGCTTTGCTTGCGTGCACAGCTTTTGCTCTACCTATTAAACTGTTTTTATCTCAACCCATGAATGTTCTCATTTTTACCCTTCTATTCTCTCCTCCATCCCACTGGAGGGTGGGGGGAGTAGTTGGGAGCGAGCGAGTTTTTTCTTGTTACAAATAATACAGTTATTTACCTGAGATAACAGTGATGCAACAGATGGCTATTTCACCTTGAGTCTTTAAGTACAGAGCTTTCACAAAACAGAATTACTGATTGGAAAAACTTGTTCATAAAAAATAGCCTTTCAGCCTCTTCCAATCCCAAAATCTGGGGCAGAGCAGCAGAAGTTTAATAGATCTAATCTGTATCAGACTTACACCAAAAGACGAGGACCTATTTACATTGCTCTGGTTGCTTCTCCTTTTTACAAAAAAGGGAATTGATGCAAATACTTTGCCTCATAGGGAAGCAAATTTAGTCATAGATGTTGTTTGTATATATTTATTTGCAAAGATGCTACCATATGTCTTTATATAAACAGTATGGAAAACACATTTGTTAGGTGGGTGGGGTTGTTTTGCATTAAGAGGCCAGGATTTGTATTAAAACATGGGCTCTACCTTTCTAAATGCAGTACTTGCTGACAAGCATTTTGATACTTTTTTTAGAAATCATGAAATTGAATTACATATTTTATTGAAGGTTGATATAAAAATGGATTACTAACTTTTGTTTCCTTGGGTTTTTTTAGGATTTATTTATACCTGTGGTGGAACTTTAAAAGGACTTAATGGCACTATAGAAAGCCCTGGCTTCCCATACGGATATCCAAATGGTGCAAACTGTACATGGGTTATAATAGCAGAAGAAAGAAACAGAATACAGATCGTCTTTCAGTCTTTTGCTCTAGAAGAAGAATATGATTATTTGTCATTATATGATGGGCATCCTCATCCTGCAAACTTTAGGACAAGGTAAAGAATAAACATTATTAAAATGTAACTTGTATTTATATCTTAAAAATATCTGAGAAAATAGTTAAAGCTAATATTTTAAAATTATGTATTCTTTTCTATTTAGACTTTAAGATGCACTTTTTATTAATCATAAATGTCTTAAAATCCATATGATTTGTTTTAATTCTAGTTAAAGTAAGTGCTAAAATTAATCTAGCCCTCATAAAATTTATCTCAAGAAAATGCAATTAATTAAGAGGCATATGAGCATGGATAAATGATGTAAAGTGAATATGAGATTATGGAGGTCTCAGTTTGCATGATCTAGTAGTAGTGGAACTTTTGTAATCTTTCAAACAGGAGGCTTTCAAGAGAGATCAGAAAAAGATAATGTATTTAAGATAGAAAGAATAGGTATTTTTTTTTGCAATTGTGTATGAGCATCTTCTAACACAAGGGGATTACAAGACTGAAAAATCAAGAGTGTGATGGGTCACAGAACGTTTTGTATCAATGTCTCCTTCAGAATCATGGCCCAGATGTCCAGTTCTGGAAGGCTGCAGCTTGAGGGATACCTAACAATTCTGCAGTAGCAACAGATATATTATCCATACCTTTGCTAGTTACCTTTATTATCATCTATCTTGACTTCTGTAAGTCAAGTTGTCATCTACTTAGATTTCTGTAAGGCCTTTTACATGGTCCCACACAAAATCTTTGTTGCTAAATAGGAGAGATATGGATTTGATGGGTGGACTATTCGATGGATAAGGAATTGGCTGGATGGCCACGTCCAAAGAGTTGCAGACAACGGCTTAATGTCCAAATGGAAATCAGTAACAAATGGTGTCCCTCAGGGGTCTGTGTCAGGGACCAATGCTATGCAATATCTTTGTTAATGAAATGCACAGTGGGATTGAGTGCACCCTCAGTATTTGTGATTCTGTGATACTCAACAAGTTTGCAGATGACACCAAGTTGAGTTATGCAGTTGATTGATTCGCTTGAGGGAAGGGATGCCATCCAGAAGGACATTGACAGGGTTGAGGAGTGGGCCCATGAGAACCTCATGAAGTTAAATGAGCTCAAGTGCAACATCCTGCACCTGAGACAGGGCAATCCTCAGTTTCGATAGAAAGTGGGTGGGCAATGGATTGAGAGCAGTCTTGTGAAGAAGGACTTGGGGATACTGGTGGATGAAAAATTGGATGTGAGCCGGCAATGCGTGCTTGCAGGCCAGAAAGCCAACAGCATCCTGGGCTGCATCATAAGAAGCATGGCCAGCAGTTCCAATGAGGTGATTCTCCCCCTCTGCTCTGTTCTCATGGGACCCCACCTGGAGTACTGCACCCAGCTCTGTGGCTCCCAGCAGAAGAAAGACATGTTAGAGCAGGTCCAGAGGAGGGACACAAAAATGATCAGATGGATGGAACACCTCTCCTACGAAGAAAGAGAGCTGTGGTTGTTCAGCTGAGAAGGGAGACCTTATTGTGGCCTTTCAGTACTTAAAGGGGACTTATAGGAAAGATGGAGAGGGAATTTTTACCAGGGCCTGTAGTGACAAGACAAGGGGCAACAGTTTTAAACTGAAAGAGGGTATATTTAGATTACATATTAGGAAGAAATTCTTCACTATGAGGGTGGTGAGATACTGCAACATATTGTCCAGAGAAGCTATGGATGATCCATATCTGCAAGTGTTCAAGGTCAAGTGGGATAGGGCTTTGGGCAAGCCGATCTAGCGAAAGATGTCCGTGCCCACGACAGGAGGGTTGGAACTAAATGATCTTTAAAAGTCCCTTCCAACCCAAACCATTCTATGATTCTATGGTTTTATGATACTGTGATGAAGAATGTAATGTGTATTCCTGTCAGGGAACATCCAGTTTCATTTTACTTTGCCTAGTGCTGCTCCAATAAAGGGATGTGTTTTCATAATATTACATGGCAAATGTTGATTCACTGGTAATGATATTTATTTTTTTTAAACTGTTGCATAACAGTCCAGCATCTATCCACTACAAAGAAAATGTAACGTGGTACTAGAAGGAAATTAGAACAGTAAAATTCTTCATCTCAAATCTGTACAGGATGTGAATTCTGTTTGTCAAATGGATAACAGTCAGTAGATATGGAGAAATGTCTCTCTAATGAAATTGTTTTTTCTTTGTACTTCTGTGTTTCCATTTATATTTCCTATTTCATAAGTGTTTGTATGCAATTCTGCTACCAGATGCAGGAAAGAGGGAACCCATGGCTAACAGATTTGAAGGTTGTCTTTCACAAGGAAAAATCAAGACCATGTAGTTTTCCTCATTTCTGCCCACTCCTCAAAAGATAAAATATACATGGGGATTTGATCACATGTAGGAGCCCAAAAAGGCCCTCACTGTCAGTGAAGACTTCTTTTGGTGAATCCACTCTAAACTGTAATCTCAAAGAGTATGTGAACAACGTTCTGCACAAGTGCAAAAGAATAAATCAATTGTTACTATTAGGAACTTATGGTCCTTACGGGGTTACAGTTTTAATGAGCATCAGAGAAAACAGGTGAAGGAACCTAGGAGGATGGAAGGAAGAGGAAAATAATATCTTGCAAAGGTAGAAATTTTTTCTTTGTATGTCTTGTTTGAGCTACAGAGAAAGTTTATATATATTTGAGTGCACGTGTATGTATCTATGTATATGTCTGTATGCATAGATATATAGATACCTATCTACATATATGTGTGCAGGATTCTTTTTATACTAAACTAAACCTTCAAAGTGGAGCTCTGGGATAGTGTTGGGGTTTTTTTAAATGTTGATATCTTGAGAAGAAAGTTAAGGAAGCTTGGCATGCTCAAAACTTTTGGTATTGTGTATTTAGGATACCACTATATTCTGGTGAGTAAAAGGATAAGGAGTTCTGTAGAAGAGAATAGAATAAGTCAGCACTTAAAAAGGAAAAGACGATTAAGCCTCCATATAGGTCTTGAAATAGACTGCTTTTGCAAGACTTACAAGATCTTGCCAGTGTGTGGGTGCAGTAGAAAAATAGTACACATTTGTGTGAGTGGAGAGTTGGGTTTTAAATTAAGAAAGTGTGATTGTGAAATTATGCAAGCTTTACTAAATCTTTCATGGAGACGTTTATTTTCTCAAATTGCTGTAGCAAGTAGTAAGGTGATATTTCCTAGAGTTCTCTTTTTGCAAAAGTTTTTTACTTAAGTAAAGTTTTACTGGGCTACAGTTGCTTGTGAAGACTCTCTCTAGCGTGACAGTGGATTTTACAGTTTTACTTAGTGATATTAATGAAAGTGTAATCAGATTACACTAGTCACCCTCCCCTTAATTTTATAACAGACAAAAATGTTTTCGGGGGACTATATAGGTAGATTTGTAAAATATATAACTGGACAGCTAAAAAAAAATCATCTCAGACAATTGGTGGTGAGACACTGGCACAGGTTGCCCAGAGAAGTTGTGGATGTCCCATCCCTGGAAGTGTTCAAGGCCAGGTTGGATGAGGCTTTGGGCAACGTGGTCTAGTGGAGGGGGTCCCTGCCAGCAGCAGGGGGTTGGAACTAGATGGGCTTTAAGGTCCCTTCCAACCCAAACCATTCTGTGATTCCATGAGACACACAAGGCTACTATTTCTTTTTCTACTTCAACATTTTGATTGAAAGAAGTTTCTATATGACTGAAAAAGATTTTGCAGTTGGACCTTTTGTGAAGCTCATGACCTCTGACTCCATCCTCATCCAGTTTTATACTTTTTTGTTTAATTGTTCTCCTCAGAATTGAATCTTGTTGATTTGCAGTCGACTGTCTTGAGTAATGCCTAACAGCCTTAAATGGTTTAGAAGGCCCTTGAATGGCAGCTAAACAATAATGAATAGAAGACAAGTATGTCAGATACGGCCATTACAGAAAGTGTACAATCAATATTACACTTTCATCTTTGTGTTACTGTATGTGCTTGATTTAGCATATTTAATACGTTAGATCTTTGCCTCAAACTATAAATGGAGAAAATATAGAAAATAAATAAATAAATCTTTCCATAAATAATATTTGTAATCATCTACAAAAAAAATCTGTTTGCAGAAAGATAGCATTAATTACTGTATTTGAACGAAGCTTTCAGCAAAATTTCATACTTGGGAGTCTTTCTGGGTCATGTCATAGACACTGTCTATTTTTAGGGTTTTCTTGTTGCCCTCTCTGTGTATCTTTATGACTTTTGTGTGCCCTTTATTTCACATTTATACATCTAACTCCCGTGTAAAAAAAAAAAAAATTAAAAAAAATAATTAATCAGGGTTTGGTTTTATATGATTACTTTTAAATCACAACTTTGTATACACCTTATTTTGGAAAGTAGCTAATACTTCTGACTGCTATTCTGAGTGAAAGTGTTGCATTGCAAAACAGAACTGTTCCAATTTTTCTGCCTTTCACATAATTTTTGTGCATTGCTAGATGAATCATTTCAGCCAAGCTTTTTGAAGATGCATATTGATAACAGTTTTTTCAATTTTCTGGGTGCCCATCTTGAGAAACAAGAGTTTTGTTTGCACTAGTGATAAGAAATCCCACTTTTAAAAGAAGTTAACATAGGGTATGACTTGAACTGGTAAAACATCACGTAAATCAACTGCTTTGCAAAAGCCAATTGGAATCATCTGATGATACCTCTTTCAGGTTATGAAAATATTTTTTAGTATAATTATAAAAAATTCACTGTAGTAGCTACTGCCATATATTAGGGAGTGGCAGGAGCAGGACTGCTCCACGAGGGCCACGAGCCGAGGGTGACCCCGCTCGGGCTGTGCTCTCACCCACTGGCACAGTCCTGCAGGGACCGAACACGGAGGGCAGAGCCGGGGACTGGTAACAGGGTCCATCAACGGTGCCCTGCACGGCAAGCAATGAAACAGGTCCAGGGTCCCTCCAGGGAGTCCAGCTGTGAGCAAAAAGAAACGGGGCCAGGTAAGCTCCCCACAGCGTAGGGGTGAGGGGCTCGTACAGGAGGCAGGGCCAGGGACAGAGCTGTAGCAGGGTCTGGGTGCCACAGGGTGGGCTGAAATGGAGTCCCAGGACCCATGGGCAGCGGTGGGTGGGAGTTCCAGCTGAGGCTGCTCAGGGCCAGGAAGATCTACTGTTTCTTCAGGTTCCTGACACCACATAGAAAAAATCTGGGAGAAAATTATTTAATAATTGCCTTTAATGCAAGATTTAGATATCACACAAAACAAAGCATGGGACTAACTATATGAATTGTTCATTGGGTACTCTTCATGTCACTCCTTGAACAGTCATATGGAAACCACAATTAATTTTAAACTTTGCAGTGATGTGGCAGTGGCAGTAATATGGTACATATATGGACGAGAGAATGGCAACCTCAATTCTGAGGCTGCAAGTTTTGTTTTCCTTGCAAGTTTTTTCTTCCTTTTTTTTTTTAAATGAAATTTCTGATCGTAAGTCATAATATGCTATCAGTAAAGACCAAACAGTATATTTGTCTATTTATTTATTTATTTATTTATTTATTTATTTATTTATTTATTTTAAGGAGTAAGGTGTTTAGAATTGAACATTACTTTTAAAAGAGATGTCATACTCAATATTTTTCTAAAATATAATATTTTGCTCTAATTAGTTACCCCAATTTGCAGTGTGATATTAGAAGCAGCTTTAAATAATTGAATAATAACTTGTGATTTTATACCCAAGCTCTGTCACAGTTCCAAGAGAATGTACTTTCCAAAATTACCAGTACCTAACCAGTTAATTGATTTGACATTTAAATATTCATCACAAAATTAACATTGCATTGAAATCAATGAAACGAATTCAGATCTATTTTAAACAGAGAAAAAAATGCATACCTGCTGCAATTGTACTGGGATAAATTGAATAATTCAATCCAGTATATTTCTGTCTCATTGTGCTGACTAAAAGAATCTTTCATAAGTCTATGTTCAGAAAGCAATTTTGTAGTAGCCAAAATTATATACTTTCTAAAGTTAAAAATAAAATTATTTGGAAAATGACAAGTGTACCAGAATGTTCTGGTAAAAACCATCAGAAAATTTCACTGTGTGTGGTCTTCAAAAGGACAGATATGGTATGGGAGTTTGGAAAGCTCCACTGTTAGCAAAAAGGTATAATCATTTTGTGACAGCTATTCATTTGTTTGCATAACTGAAAAGAAGTATGAATATGTTTATCTAAAAATCATGAGAAGTGGAGGTGTGACAAACTGGTACAAACTGGAATTTTTCTACACTTAATAAATATATATTTCTCTTGTGTTTGAGAGTCTGCACGACCAGCATGTATCTGCGGAGATATACTTAAATGTTGATATGGTCACTGTGTCCAAAGATTTAATTGGATGAATTAAAAACTTTTCTCTACCTACTCATGGTCAATTTCCTCTCATGAAATTTGAATGGAAGGAAGCTTTAACATTCTCAGTGTTTAAAAGGTGAGCTAACACTCATCTTTTCTAATCTCTTGTTTTTAAGCAAGATGAATCATCCTTTCATCTATGTTCCTTGCTGAGGCAAACAAGAATCAATGCACAGGTTACCTGATCAGTGCTTCTGAGCTGCATAGGGGAAATTCATTGAAATTACTGGAGGCATCCACTGCCTTTTCTCTATGGATGAATTGCTTTCTCCTGAAACATCTGACTCCCTGAATAGGCCAACATTTTTAATATTTACTCCCCAACCACTTGAAGAAAAAAAAAATAAAATTCAGAAGATTACGAAGTAGATCTATGAAATTTCAGGATGCTCCTAGTGTTAAATATAGTTGGGTATGCTCTCTTCACCCTTGTACTTCCAAAGGTTTAAACTTGGTACTAAACAAACAGGCTCGTACTTTGATAATGGTATTGCAAACTTTTCCAAAAAAATAGCACTATCAAATAATAGAGGAATAAGCTTAAAACTAAAATAAACCCAAAATACTTTATTATTATTATTATTCTATAGCATATGGAATAACAGATATTGATCCACTTAGAATTTAAGTTAATTAAAATTAATTTATTTGGTCCAAATAATTAAGTGCAGAAAAAAATTTGCAGTAGAAATATGTAAAATTACAATGAATCCTTAATATTAATTCATATGAAATATTGTTAGGATTGCAGGCAGGTGAGTTGGCTGCTTACTTGGCTCTGGGCTGACGTTATGCTATCTGAAAAGGGCATGGAAAACTATTGGACATGCCAGGACAAGAAGCCAAACTGACTGCTCTGACCATGCCATAAGAGTTGGACCTGCTTCAGTGGTCTCGAGGACCGCAGCAGGAGCAGGATGAGTGCTTTCCCCAGCTGGTAAGGGAACACCCACATGGACGAGTTGAGCACCCTGCTGTCACGCCGTCAGTGTCTGCTCCTGGCCTGATAGCACTGTCAAATGCCTGTCTCTCCATCATGAATGTGCCAGGTATTACTGACAACATAATCAAACATTGTGTTTTAGCTCAAAACCAGTCACAAATTTAAGGTATACTTTCTCTGAATAATTTACATGATTTCGATTTCACAGTGTTGAAATGCTAGCATCATCCATCTTTTTTCTACATCTAAAACTTTACTGAAAAACCTTCAAGGCATGGAATAAATTAAATCAAAGAAAACCAACCACCACCACCAACAACAACCACCCACCCATTCCCCCCCCCAGTAAAGTCAAGTATAAATTAGTAATTTTATGTTCTTACTTAAAAAATAAATAGCACTAAGTAAAATACTAATAATTCTCAATTTTTAAAAGGGAAAAATATATTTCTGGAAGACTACAAAACTTTCTATTTTATAAATGGAGGAATTACAATTTACGTCTTACATGTGCTAAATTTTCAAGATTATCTTACAGAAATTTTACGAAGAAGGAAGGCTAGCAAAAGAATGAATGTTGGCAATAGCAGAAACTTCCAGTGCCCTCATTTAAAAGCTCTGCTTGTTTTTCCATTTCTTATTCTAACTATGCTGAATATGTGTTTCTCCTTTTAACAGATGGAAGTCTGGGTCCAACAGGCAGCAGTTAGGCTATGCTGCTAACATTAGTGCAACCTCCAGCTTGTTACATGTCATTCGATGCCACCCTGGTAGCTACAGTAATTTATTTCTTCTGATTCAGACTCCTTCCTTCTTCTGGTCCTTAGAACTTTAACCCTAATTCTTTGTGAAGGTTTATATCTATGTTACATTCTTTACTATCTCCCAGTCAAACTCATTACCCTACTTTTTTGGGGGAATCTATTATGCTATAATCTGTTAACAAGTGTTTCAATCTTTCTCATATTAACTCTCATCAAAAGCAGAAGTCAAAAAAAAGCCCCACATTTTTTCCTTGCTTTTGCCTCCTTCTTCCTCCACTTCTCCTATGTCACGGTTTCCACTTACAGAGTTTTCTGACTTTAAGAGTTGTTTTACTTGTTCTTTCCCTTCTCATTTTCTTTGTCTTTAGATGTTCTACAGTACTACAAGATGTAGTACAGGGTGCCCAGAGCTACTGCCAATGTCTTGTCTGGGCAAAATGCCATGATGGTGTGTTAATTCTCCTTTCTGATTCCCAGCTTTGTTGTATGTAGCTCCATTTTACTTCACGCATGCGTATCCTTTTGTTCTTTGTAAGTTCTTTCTCATCTGAACAATGCCTTGTTTACTTAGACCGTATAAAGACCCTTTCCGAGTATTGTTGTCGTTTGGGTTATATTATTGCCATTTCAAACCCTATTATTAGAGTTATTGTCCAAGTTAGTTTTGTACCTTTCATCTACTATCATAACAGTTGCTCAAGTTAGCAGACTCAGTACTAATAAAGAAAAAATGGCAAGTCTGTGAGGTTTTGGATTAAATCTGACAGAGACAGTACCTCTGACTATTTGGTTATTAAGCCTTTAAGACATGTCAGAGTGGAATATTTGCAGTCATTCAGGTCTTCATTCCCAACTAACCTTGACAACTGAAAACATGCAAAGCTTCTTTTTTCACTCTCCTGTGTAAGTCTATTTGTATATTGATGTTGTTGGTAGGGAGACAATGGGCCATTTATTGAACCTCAAAAAGTTTCCATTATCATCAGAGGCAACCACAGGTCTTTGAGGTTTTTCTGCCCAGACTGTTTATTATGCCCTAAGTACATAGACTTTTCTTCTCTCATCCTTGTTCACTTTCTGTCCAAATTGGCAACTAGAGCAGAAACTGTGAGCTGATTAGGATCAAATTAAGGATTCAGCACTTTGGAAACACCTTCAAACCGCTGATCACTGAGTCATTGATTTTTCTTTCAGCTGATCCACAATTCTCTAGCTTTCTCCACTATTTGCGTGGAAAGAAAGGAAAGGAAGGAATTTCAGTTGAGAATTTAGGGACCAGTGAACAAATTCAAATGGGATGACACTCTCCCCTTACTCAGAAAGAGAAAATAAAAAGGTATAAGTGCTAGTCAAAGACCAAGGAAGAGATAAGAAAACAGAAGGAAAAAGGAACAAAGACCAATGCAAAATGGAGGAGGGAACAATGGCAATTAAAAAAAAAAAAGAGAAGGCGGCGGCATAGGGAACCAGCAATCAAAGTGGAAAATGATGAGACAGATTACAGAACTGAATGAATCTAAACAGGAATATTTTCACTACATGAACAAAAAAAAATAAATACAGCAAAGATGTAAAGAGAATATATGTAGAATGTGGAAAATGGACTGAACATGGGTAGGGACATACAGCAATAAATACAGCAAAGCTTGTAGATAAGAGAAACAAAGATAACTGAAAAAAAAATGTAGCAGAATGTAATGGTAAAGACATATTCAGTTCTGAGAAATGGGTTCTGAGCATCCAAGATATTTAAATGGAGATTTCTTTTTTTTCAGTCTGAAAGGTTTGCCTTATGAAGAAAATGCATCAAAGCAATAAAATGCTTGGCATTGTAATTATAAATACAAAGCTGAAAGAACAGTAGCTCACATAAATTTTGCTATGTTTTGTGAATATTTTGATATGATGCTAAATTTCTAGATACCCACTGAAAGTGAAAGGTAGAAAATTAAAACTGATAAAAGAAAGTGCTTGTCCAGACAAGGTGCAACTCCTCTCTTGAAGTTATGCGCACATTATCGCAAAGAAGCCAAGATTTTAGCAGGATAGGAAAAAATGGTTAGACATTTATTTAGCTAGCAAGGAAGTCCAAAGTTAAATGGTGAGAATGTAAACCCAAAACTAAACCAAAAACAACCAACCAACCAACCAAAAAAAAAAAAAAGGTATATATCTGAAGGTGGAGGCAACTTTCTGCTAACTGATCTTAGGAAGAGAATTTCCCATCATCAGTCTTCCATAGGATATCTTTCTCTGAAGTAACTGGGATGGCCAGTTTGCCTACTTTGAAGTACCTGATGGATATTGGACCAGCTTGTTTACTTGATTTCTCATGTAATGCAAGAAAAATCTGTTTTACAATCTCTGAGAATTATCTTCTTGGGGAAAGCTGGTAACTAACGTTATACAGATGAAGGGTGCATATACCAGTTTTATAGGGAGATATGTGTGGTCATCTCTGAGAATCAGCTCTGCTAAATATTAGTTATTCATTTTTCTTTGCATTGCTAAATTGCTTTGGGGGATTTGAAGCAGTCTAGGAAGCAAAGTTGGTTTTTGTGGTGGAGACCACCTGTGTACAACACATATATATGGCATTATACCACAGCATGCCAGCACAGACTGCCTGTGGCCATTAGTATTCCACCTATGTTTCAGCTATAAAAGGGGGAAGAATGATAGTTCACAATAATGATCTTGTCCCAGAAAGTTATAGTCTGTGGGAAAGACTCATTCTATTGCAGGGGTGTCTAACTGTTCGACTTGCTTACAGGACGTAACTCTTAAACTGGTTGTTAAATTCACCTTGTATTGTTGCAGTTGATAATATCGATAAACATAACTCACAAAGTTGATAATTGAATCAGAATGTATCTAGAACAACCATGTACTACTACTAAACTAAACTCTGAATGTTTAGTTCCTACATGAATAGACTATTTCTATTGTTTTTGAAGAAAAGCATGATAATTTAATTTTAACAGGTATGTCTGCGGAAAACCAACACAAACATATGAGAGGTTGTGCATATATATATGTATGTGTCTGTGTGTATTTACATATACACTTACTAGAATGAAGTAATGTTTAGGCGTAAGGCTTGAACTGCAGAACTTTTCTCTCTGTCTCTCTAATATTTGTCTTAAATTGTGAATGGGGTAGTTTACTACTGAAAAGTGGCTCCTATAGATTACATTACATTGTACAGTTTGAAGTTAATAATTTATAAACCAAATTATTTATGTAAATATAAAATATGTTATATTTTATTTTACCAAAGTACAAGTTATTGTCAACAGTGCACAAGAAATTCCTGAATCTGCTGACACAGAAGAGCAATTTTTCCTAAAACAAACAAACAAACCAACCCAAACCGCAACCCCCCAAAACCAACAAAGAACCCTCCCAAGCCCCAGAGATTATTTCTAAATGTTAATAGCATCAAAAAAAATTATCTCCAAATCCACTGTCAGTTATTCTGTAGTCAGTGCAGGTCTTCAGGACCTAAATGTAGTGACATAGATAGTTATGTAAAAATGTCTTTTTCATTAGGATTTACAAATTCAGTCATGAATTTATACAATTTTCTTATAAGGTCTTGACCAAATTACATGACTCCAATGTGCTTCCATTTTTGCATTGTAAAAAACACATACTACACATCTGGACTGAGGTAATTTTGGTAGTTAAATATTGCTTCCTTATAATATGAAATGAACTATGCACAGAGAGACATTTATATTTTATCCAGTTATAAACAATATTAGAACTTCCTCTAAGATAAAATAAATTTGCTTTTCTTTTACAGTTAAAAATAACTTTCTGTATGTCCACCATCCTAAAACTATATAAGCAGACTAAGTTTTAACTGAGACTTATAGGCAGAGAATCCTCATCTCTTTCAGGTCTTTTCTACTGCTATACCAATGGAATCTTTTGTTGGACAAATGTTGTTCATTCTTATCTATGGCCTGCAAGAAACCAGTAAAGACATCTATTGCTAAAGCTTGCAGATGGAACTTTCTCTAATACTTTTTTACAAGGTGATTAAAGTTATTAATGAGATCACCTCTCTAGAGTAACAGGCATCTAGGTACAAAGGAGGGAGCTCATGTTTTGGGATGGAATATTGGGAGATGGAAAAGGTGAAATGAAGAGGACCCAGTGTGATGATCTAACAAATAAACATGGAATATAAAAATGAGGAATGTTGTGAAGAGATAGCATACATATAGAGATAATATCTTTGATATATGTCTTTTATGACACCAATTTCTAAAAAAATTGAGAAATTTTAGTAAACAAGAAGTAAGATATGACAGCAATGAGAAGAGATAGATGCCAAAAAGGGTATAACAGAGCCACACAAACTCCCAAATAGAACCCTACATACACAAAAGTGGCGAAGTCCTGAGTGAAAACAGCTGTACTTCTAGGCTATTTCTGTACTGCAAATGTTCATACACTGCACTATTTCAGTTGTCATTTAGAAAGTAGCTGCTGATAAATTGCAAAAAGATTTGTACAGTTTGAAGGCACTAGTAACTATTAAAGGACACAATTTTCAATTCATAACCACTGACACAGGTTTTCTTCCATGGAAAAATCTAGAATTAAGTCAAAGTATATACATACATACATTTTATTTATTTTTTTTTTAATTTGAAACTGAGTAATTTCTTAGGTTACTGCCTTCATAGGAAGTATGTAGTATGGTACTTAATAATCCAACTCTATAAATATAACATGGACGAAAAAGTCACAGTGACATGCTAATCAAGGTAATTACCTCTCATAGCCATTTGATTATTAATAATTGCAAAAATATTCTTTGCCTAGTCCCAGCGCCATTGTAAACATGTTATAGCAGACCATGTGAAAATGAATCATGGCTGTAATAGTTTCTATTTATTATTTTTATTTCCTCTGTGATTTCAAGTGATTATAGGAAGTGAAAAATATATTTAAATATAGAACTGAAAAAAAATACTTAAAATATAAAACCATTCCTTAGTAAAATTGTTTTATCCTTCTCTGTCCTACCTTTCTAAGCCCACTAATTAATCATCCTCTCATAATTTTTCTTTTTCGACTTTACCATTTCCTATTTGTAGTTTGTATCTGTGAAATATTACTGCATTTGAAGATCACTTTTTTGAAGATCTCACAGTGACCTTAACTAAAACTAGAAAAAGCCCTCAACTAAAAAATTTCTATTTGTATCATAGTATTTGCACCTGTAATAAGCTAGGTTCTGATAGGCTTTCAGGTTTGGGTACATTGAACCTTGGAGTTACATTTGACACGATTGTTCAGTTTTATTGGGAGGATTGGAGGATTTAAAATCTGCTTCTCTGTCCCTGTGTTTTGGGTGAAGTAGGTTTAATCTTTCTGTGACTAAGCTCTTCTCAATGGTTGTCTAGGGAAATTAAATCTGTTTTTTTTCTCAGAGCATTATTGGACATTGTTTTCTTGTTGTTTAGAACTACACTAGGTTATCGATGAACATGCTGTAATACCAGGTTTCATTATTATGCTAATGTGATCCAGATTTATATGGCAGGGTTCTAAACACTGATTTATGTGGTGCAGCTGTAAGAAATTTTTTAACTGATATTAAGCCATGAAGAAGCCATTTCAAAACCAGAGGAGTTACTGTTTTTTCAAATTAATTGTAACCCTCAGCACACAAACAAATTTATTGATTGTGATTTTTGTGTGTTGCTGGGGTTTTTTTGATAAAAAATGTGTTCATTTAAACAAAGTGCTTTTTTCAGGTTGTTATTTAGAGAAGTGGTTGGTTATTCCTGGTATTGAATTCAAAGGTAAAATTTCAAGAAAGATACAGAACAGGACCAACCTTCAATGTTCTAAACTCTCTTATTCACTGTGTACCCTGTTAAATTGACTGTGTCCTGAGAATAATTTTGTATTGATTTCACACTTTGCATTATGTGTCTCTGTGGTTTGAAAAAGTTATATTTGGCATCTTTACAAAACATATCCAAACAATGTAGGGACAGTGAAAATGTTTGAAAGTTCCTGCATAGGGATTTGTTTGACTCTTTATCAGTCAGAGCAGTAAAAAGTAACAACTGTAACTGTCTATGTTGGTATGAAATGTGGGTACTCACCTGTCCTCTTTTTTGTCAGATATCCTGTTTACAGTAGTGATTATTCCCCTTTAAAGTCTTGCTTACTCCACAATCTGATTCTGTTTACTGAGAGCTGGTTTGGTTTGGTTTGGTTTTTTTTAAGGTCAGTCAAAATTACTCATATATGGAATTAAGATGACACAGCCTAACCTGTTCTTTGATGATTGCAAAATAGATTAGCTAAGTGGACTCACAATTGTATTATACATTTATTTTTATTTAAACCTACCCCCATTTATTTAAAGGTACATGCTAGATGCAGACCTGGCAGACCTATAACTATAGGTTATAGTAAATAGTTATAACTGTAAAACTATTTACAGATGTGCATTTTATACATGCATAGCTATTATTCAATCTTAAATAGAGATACAAACACTGGCTGCATTTTCTTACCTGTTTTCAGGAAAAGTAACAGAATCTTTTCTGAAATGATTGTGGTACTCCAAGCATGAAAATAAATTTATCTGTTTGATAAAATAGCGGTTTCTCAGCACGTAATGAAAAAGATCTTGTCATAGTGGAGTTTTCTTACTAATGTTTAGCAAAACTGTTACTTTGTAAGGAAAAGCAATATTTTATTTTGAAATCACTAACAGTGGAAGAGTATAGATACTCACACAGCAGTGTGTTCTTCAAACTGTAAACATAATTATTTGGTCCCTGTTGCAATAATACTTATTCTTTAATATTTAAAAATATTAGAAACACGTTATATTTTTTTTTTTTTACAATAGTACAACATTGTTTGCTTTCATGCATAGCAGAATGACATGCAGTAAACTACGTTGTCAAGGCATATAAAAAAAAAAAAGAGAAGAATATTCTAGTTGTACATTTATCATTGTCATGGGTAAGCTGCATTTTGTCCCTACACTGATGACTTTTGGAATGCTTATCTATGTTTACTATAACTATTAGGGGAAAAAAAAAAATACCCCTAAAACTGAAAAGCTCTCTACTTTTACTTACTAACTAGTTTGCTACGGATAGGTGCTGTTTTTCCGTGGTCCTTTGTGTGGTCCTTGTGTGAAAACCAAGTAAAACTTCGTTTTCAATTACTGAACAAATGTAGATCCTGTTTATTTTAATAGGAACGTTCAGAGCTGGTTTGCAGAGGAACTAAAGGTGTGACTCAAAGCCCACGGAAACTGGTGGGAAGATGCCGACTGGTTACAATGGGCTTTGTATTAAATACACTGTCCAATGGGCACTGAGAATCTCTGGTGTAGGTGTGATAAATGTGTATAAAAAGTGGTGATGGGAATGATAGACTTCTTTTTTAAATTAATTTTACATCTTTGTTAATTTTGGAAAGACTTCTCCTTTGTTATATCAGTTAAGGGAAGATTTCTAAAACTGGTGGTTAGAATAAGGTACCTGATACCCTTCTGTTACATTATACTGGATTTAAAATGCTTCACTGTTTTTCAGGTAACAAAAAATTCCTCTCATAATCACTATTTTTTTCTTTTGATTTCATATCATAGGAGATGTTTGAAAAGAGCAATCAATTAATTTGAAAAAAATATACTTAACTATTGAAGTATTTTTTTTTTAACAAATCTGAAAATTATACTGTGGAAAGTTATTTTCTTCCTAGAAAGTCTTCTCCTTTTTGTTTTGTGGGGATGGAAAGGGAAAAAACTCCAAATGTATTGATTGTCTGTACATGAAGGAGAAAAATTAAAAAGGAAAATCTACATTTCCCAACTCCAAATATTTAACTAGATTTTTCTCCCTTGGAAAGATGTTCCTTGGAAGAGGGACCTTATTTTCTATTTTAAATTTAAATATAATTTTCTTAAAAATGCTTTTCACTTTCCCATTAGAAATTTTGCTATGGCATTTTAGATATAATCATCAATGTGGAATTAAATAGCTACCTACTATGAGACTGAAAATGACATGCTTACATTCTGTATGCTTATGTAGTATATACATTGTGCTTATGCAATAGATACATTAATTTACAACCCTTTACTTTTCTGGTTTTGTAAAGATCATTGTAAGATCTCATTTACGGTTTGGTGGGATAAATAGTGTCTTGAGTGTCACAGCTCTTTTCCCAGATCTGTCTGTCTCAGAATTTTAGATCTACAAATGAAAAATCTTTTCCATTATATCCTGCCTTTCTTCTCCTCCACTTTGTATTTTATTTGGTTGTCTCTGTTGCTTTATGTTTTCCCATATTTTTCCTGTGTTCTGAATCCCTTCCCCTCCCATGCAACTATAAAGTTTTACTCCTCCTCTACCCACCCCCCCAAGAGCATTTCAGAATGGATATGGGAAATTGAGAACTTAATTTCTCACTGCAATGGTCAAAAATAAAATCTTTATACATACTTCTTTCTCCACTGCAGTGGTATCAGGCTCTGCCTTGAAGCACCATATGCTCCAGACCTCTCTGTACAAAGATAGCAATACCCAGTGCTGGAGGAGAGACACCTTCCTCTAGCATCCTCCAGACTTCCCTCTCTTGCTCCCTGCTGCATACTCTGTCTACATATTCTCATTTAAAGTGAACAGGGGCCTGTGAGAAAAGTAGGTTGCATTTGTTTCAGAGTGCAAGTTTTCTGGAAGAAAAGGAAAGAAATAAAGCCCATGTGTTTGGGGTTTTTTTTAAGCTATTGCAGTCTGTTTTCCAGCTAATTTAGCTGACAAATTGGTAGGATTTATTCTATTTGTTGCTGTTACTCAATGATGACTTTATATTCTAAAATAGTGAGTTTTTAACATTAAATGTATAGATTCTGAAATATGTGCCGATAGCTTTTCCTCCTTCACATGCCCTGCTACTACAACTTTATCTCTGTACCAGAACAGAAATAACATGTGTGGTGATAATGTCACAAGCATTTTGCTCATGGATGAATTCCAAGACTCCACAGAATATTTAGTATAAGTTGAATCTGTTCTGGAAGTTCCTGGCACCTACAATGGTGATAAGCAAAATATGGCATCTCTCCTTGCCATATTGTGCTATTTTCACACATTAAGGCAAAGTTACAAAAGATAGTTGAGCTCATCTAAAAGCTTGTTGTCACTTACAGAAGCAGATCCAGCTCCCATATTCCGCTGACTTTGGGTGTGTGATCCTTCCCTTCACTTCCATTCGCTCCATATCCTTTTGTGGATATGCTTCCCTTTGCTAACTGAATTGACCTTGGGTTTATTTTTAATGGATTAGCTCTTCATCGGGATGATTAAACGAACCAATTCACAGAGAAGAGTGCAAATCACTAGAACCAGTGTGAAGTCAGTGTCAGAACTGTGGGAAAGTTGGAAGGAGCAGGCTCCCCTCCTTTGGTGTCTGGAAAGCTCCAAGATCTGCTAAAATGTACCGTACATCTTTACCCAGCTTTAAGATGATGAGGAGAATAAACTATGTTGTCACAGTGTTCTAGCTGTTAGAGGCTAAAAATATGTACTACTCACTTCATCATTTTTTAATTCTTGTTACTTTAAGGACCCAGAGTGTTTTCAAGTGCTGTAAAAGTAATTGTTTTGATATGTTTTGTTCTGATCAGTTTTTCTATCCAAGAAGCAAGCAAATCCTCACCCTAGAGATTTTTAAAGACTATTTGTATGGTAGTGAGATATCTGGTTCTTCTTACTCACCGTTTGAAGTTGTTCTTGATATTTTTTGTGTATTAAAATAAATTGACTGTTAGAGGAAAGATAATTATTTATAAAGTCTGTTTCATTTCTAATGCTAAAAAAAAGTGGAGAGTTGTATAATAAAAGTTTCACACTGATAATGGATGGCGGCAGTTTTTAGAAACATGCTTTGTAAAGAATATAATGATCATGCCAGAACCTGATGAGTAATTTATTGTTTAGTTCAAAGCAGCTGCTCAATTAAAAATGTTCAGCCTTGACCTATGATCATTATTTTAAAATAATAGACCGCATGAGCAGTTTTGCATTTTGACAGGGAAAAATTACCATTTGACAAAAATAAATTAGTTCATAAATCATATGTTGATTTGTTAATGAATTGTTGAATAAAGTATAAGATATTTTTATTAACATTTTCAGTGAGAGTAAAACTTGAATCCAGTCAGCCACTTCTGCTCAATCTTATTTGATTTGTTTTATAGGCTATTAAGACAAATTCTATTTACTTATTTTAAACTGATTAAATAGACATATTAAAAGTGTAGGAATTACTCCTATTTATATTTGAACTGGAATTCTTTTAAAGAAGCCTTTACATTCCTTACTTTCTTCCTAATTCACTAGCTAAGTAACTGCTTCCCTGGAATGAAAATTGGAAGACCAAATGTCAGTTGAATTTTACCAGGACACTGCAGATCAAGCTTGCAATACTCTCAGCTGCAGTTTAAAACCTTTAATCTTCTCAACATGTACATGTGCATGCCCACATGCACATCTAAACCTTGAAACATTAATTAGATTCAGACCTAATTATCTGTTACTCAGTATGGAAGTGTTTTCTCTTTCCAATACACTTTTGAGATTTCAAATGTTTGTTCTGAACTGGTGTGTAAGAAAAAAACATGAGAAGTTGTGGTGGGTTGACCTTGGCTGGCTGCCAGATGCCCACCCAGTCACTCCATCACTCCCCTTCAACCACAGGACCGCAAGAGAAAAGAAGATGAAAAAAACTCCTACGCTGAGATAAAGACTGGGAGATGACTTACCAATTACTGTCACAGGAAAAACAGACTCAACTTGGGCAAAATTAATTTAATTAATTGCCAATTAAAAAGGTAGTTGGATGGTGAGAAACAGAGACAAAAGCTAAAACGTCTTTCCCCCATCCCCACCCTTTTCTTCCCAGGCTCAACTTCACTCCATCTCCTCTACCTTCCCCCTCCCTGAGCAGCACAGGGGAGATGGGGAATGTGAGGTCGTGGTTGGTCCGTAACAGTTCCTCTCTGCTGCTCCTTTCTCCTTACAGTTCCTCTCTGCTGCTCCTTTCTCCTTACACTTTCCCCTGCTCCAGCCTGGGTCCTCCATGGGCTGCTCCAATGTGGGTCCTCCCCATGGGCTGCAATTACTTCAGGGAATATCCACCTGCTCTTGTGTGGGGTCCTCCACAGGCTACAGTGTGGATACGTCCTCTAGCAATTCTTTCAGTGATATACTGTTAAACTCTGAATTTCCTTATTAGTTACATGTCTAATCCCTTTCTGAATCCTTCTAAACTCTTGGATTAATAAAAGAAGTAGCTCAACAAGGTAATTGAACTTCATCTTATCTGTTTTAATTCTCCACTTTTACGTTTCATAGGATTCTTTCTATTATTATGAAAGAATTAATAGCTTTTCTTTAAATTAAAATAGTTATTTTTCTAATAAAGTATAGCAGAACACTAGCAAAAAGAGCATGATACTTGATTATTTGAGTACTATAGGAAAATATATACTCGGTCAATGGAAAAAGTTTGAAGTAGAAGGATTAAAAAGGAATCTATTACAATTTTAATTAATCTGGACTATTTTACTTTCTAATACTGGAAAAATAGTTAGAACATATCTGCAAAAAGACAGAAATGCAAAGTGTAAGTCATTACTTCTCCCTCCAAAATTCATTAATAAGTGTGAGTAGTGACTTAATTGCCATCATGAGCGATTGTGTGATCCAGTTAATCAGAATTCTTTAGAACCATACTTGATCCTCTCTTGGATTAGCTACTATTGCTCCTCCACTTTTTAGCCTTTGGCGTTCTTGGAACTTACTGTCCGGACATGGTCTCTTCTGCTCAAAGGTCAGAAAGGCATAGGCTGGTGCATAAAATATGGATGTGAGAAAAGGCCATGGCACTAAAGAGTTAAAGGGAAACTAGTTTTGCTGGACAGTTAATGGAGTAGTCGGAAATATATAATCATGGAAATCATGTTGATGTGATCCATCAGATTAGACATAGGACTCTCAGATCTTCAGAAATGTTCATATGTGCGATCTAAATAGTAGGTTTTTATTCTCAGAAATATTCTGGTGTATTTATTTTAAAATAGCCTCTTTTTTAATGTGAAACTTCATTTTTATCATTCTCCTATCTAAACAAGAAATAAAAATTTAAAAAATAACTTTGAAAACCCACCTCAAATGTCTATTGGAAACTAAGGAAAGTAGGGTGTCTGTGCAAATGTAGAAATACTCTTGTAATATCTGTACAATAACTAAATAGGAATATGCCCTAACAAAGGTTTATAGCTGTTTTACAAGGGAATCAGTTTATTTTTACTGGAGTGATGGTAAAGAATAAAATTTATTCATTTGTTCTAGGAGTTCTATAGTGAAATTTATCTTTCACCGACAGTTTTGTGGGTTGACATGTGTTTCTCAACTTTGGCAACCTCTACATTTCCTTAGTACTGTCCTCTGAGCTTTGTTTTGTTCTCTCTCCCGTCAACTAGAGGCTCCGGGGAAACCGCATTGTGGCCTTTCAATATTTAAAGGGGGCTTATAAGAAAGATGAGGACAGACTTTTTAGTAGGGCCTGTAGTGGTAGGACAGGGGTAATGGCCAGGGGTAAAAGAAGGTAGCTTCAGAAGGAAGGAATCTTTTACAATGAGGGTGGTGAAACACTGGAACCGTTTGTCTAGAGGGGTGGTAGATGCCTCCTCCCTGGAAACATTCAAGGTCAGACTGGACGGGGGTCTGAGCAACCTGATCTAGTGAAAGATGTCCCTGCTCATTGAAGGAAGGTTGGACTAGATGACCTTTGAAAGTCCCTTCCAACTCAAACCATTCTATACTTCTATGATTTTATTTAAATTAAGGATTGTGGGAAAGAACTGTCTCTCTACAGAGACTAGGGCTTTTTAAACAAGTCTAAATCCTGGTCTCTTGTTCTTTGGACCTGTTCCTTCACTGGGAGAACAGCACTTTCTGACTTTGGTGTATGTTGTGAGATTAAGCATGTTAGAATTGCAAGGTCCTCTCTTCTAGGTATTTGTGATCACTTAGGTATGTTACTTAGATCAGGTGAAAGAGGCTATTATCATATAGAGTAATTTGAATCTGACATAGTATGTCTCATGGACAATTAAGGATTGGATCTGACTGCCCAGAGAGGCTGGGCATCCCCATTCTTGTAGATTTTCAAGACTTAACTATATAAAGACCTAAGCAACCTGGTCTGACCTCAGACCTGACCCTCCTTTGAGCAAAAGGCTGGAATAGAGACTTCTTGAGGTCCCTTCCAACCTGAATTATCCTGTTATCTTGTGTTACGGAATGAATATTTTGGGATATCCAGACAATCTTTTTACAGTAACTTTCCTGTGTATTTTTCATATTTTCAACAGGACAAGTTTTCTATTTATTTGGGAAGATTAATGTAATTTTGGTAAACTGCATGAGAAAGCCAAAACAAGAGTGAAAAAAATCTCCTTCTTTCTCATGTGGCATTCATCCTTGTTTACAGTGGACACTGAGAGAGTAAAAGATGCTAAAATGATTAGAGCTGAATCTCAAGCATTAGGCTGTGGAATTTGATATAGAAACCCAATAGCATGAGATATACTTCAGACTGAATGATCTATATGACTTTGTGTGTGGTATATGGACTACTCAGTTTCAGGGAAGGAGGAGAAGCGTTGGGTTAATATGTTCTGGGCTACTTTAAAGGAGCATGGTCTTACTCTTAAGCAAAGATATATGTAGATACCAGTTGTAGGTAACTTTATTTTTTAAAGTAATTTAATTTCTTAACTCCTTCATAAACATAAAAACACCACTGATGTTTAAATAATGTATTTAATGTCATAGATGTCATCAAAGATCTTGGTAGTGAAATGCATACTTTAATTTTTAAAAGTATATTACTTTGCCTTTCCTACCTTTTTCTGTTGACTGCCTTTTATGACTGAGTGCTACTGCTACTTAACTAGTTTTCAGTGCTTTTGCAACTCTCTACTGATAGATGCTTAGTTTGCTGTTCAGAGATCAGAGATGTTTACATGTCTGATGAATTATTACAGAAGAGACAAAAGAAAAAAAAGACCACAAAACAAACTGAACAGGAAACAGATGCTAGATTTTGCATTGTCATGAAAGAGGGCAACCAGAAATATGCCAATAGGAAATATGTAATTTTAACATGGCAGTCAGAATCTGAGATGCCAAATTGGATACACTGAACATTTAAAATTCATACTTTATTAAGTACTCTTCTCTTCGATATCTCAGTATTGCAAATAAGAAAATGTCATGACATGTACAAGTAAGGGGATAGGGTCCTCAGAAACAAATATGTGATGATTATTAGAAGACAAAAATAAAACTGTTCCTAGAAAAAATACCAAAGAAACCTTATATTTCAGTCAACCAGATGCTGATCACAACAAACACAGTAGCAAATTGGGTGAGAAGAGCATGCTTTTATCTTACAAAATGCAAATAAGCAATCCTTCTGCTGAGGACATCAATGACTCTTTTTTTTGCTGCTTTTCTTTCAATAATCAGAGCTAGCAGGAAAATGTTAAACAAGAATTTGGCAGGCAAAAGACCTGATTTCACTAAATTTGAAATTAAATTGGTGTAATATCAGGCTAGTCAGATGTTAAATCTAATCATATGCTACTTAGAAAATGAATAGAAATATGTATGAATACACAAACACACAGACAGGACTCCACCAGCTAATAATGAAATCATCAGCATGTACAAGACTAAGCTCCAGCAGTACCTTACAAAGTTTAAGTTGTATTTATTTGGTAAGTATGAAGTGGTAGTGTCTGCATAAACAATCTAAGTTACTGGACATAGCAGCAAATAACACAACTGGTAGGAGAATTCTATTTAGTTTAATGGGAGAAACCCACTGGTCATGCAGCTTCATTTATTTATGTACTATGGATTTTAAGAATAATATTCTCTGAAGATTATCGAGTTGCATATGTAACACTGAGATGAAAATTTCACAGTGGAAGAAAATTTACCTTAATATTATAAAAGCAAAAGCTAGAATTAGAAAAACATTATCTGTGCTTTGAATATATCAGATATTTCAATTCCCCAAAACCAGCTACATGTGCAATAACATTTCTAATGTCTTCAGAAAGTTTGACTTTGTCTGTGGGAAAGATTCTCAGTCATTTTTCCTACTTTTATTTTATACTTGGCATTTTGTTTATTATGATTATTCTTTTTCAGAATCCATATTCTCCATCTGACATTAAGAGTATGCAGTTCTTTGGAGATCAAACTAACAGTGAGAATGGATGGATTTCGACACTCTTCCTAATTTTACAGTCAAAGTTATAATAATTTGACATGTTAACATATTTTACATTTCTGCATTATTATGGACAAACTCAATTTGGATTATCTGAAAATTAGGGACAAACAATTCTTACACCTTTCAGATTAGCCTAGAACTCTTCCTGTTGCAAAATTCCTATGAGCTAATTAAAAGTTGATTGAGATCAAGTGAAAGACTACTGTTCACTTAAAACATCTTTTGGTGAATCTCATTGTATACTATCCAACCCAAACTGAAATATTCTAGATGAATTGTATTTTCTTTAGAAAACAGTAGCAGACTGTAGAAAAGCTAGAATTTTGTGAATCTGAAAAACAAAAAAAAGCCTTTTAAACTTTTTTTTTTTTAAATTACATATTTACAAGGGGAATCAATGCTTTGACAAATAGCAATTATCTAAGATAGACAGGCAATGAGGAAATGCTGTAATCTTATTTATCACACTGTAATCTCAAGTAAACAATTTGTCCAGGAGCACTTTTGTGTGACTAATCAAGACTGTTTTCCATCATTTTAACTTTGTAATTATGAAAAGATTGCTTTAATTTGATCCTGCAGTTGGGAGCTTGTCTTTCCTTAGTCTTCGGGTATCCACCCAGCTAATTTCATACTTCACATTCACAACCTCAAAGTCTACTAGGCGGACGCATAATGTGTCCATTTCCTGTGGGCGTAAGGTAACTGACAAGCTTGCTAAGACATCAGCAAGAACAAAGCAAACATATGCTTTAATATGCAGTGTATTAATTTACAAATTTTTATCATTGTTGTATGTTGGATAGAACTCTGTAGCTGAATTGCAGCATCTCGGTCAAATTTTCCAGTAAAATGTTACATTTCAAAATTTCATTTTTTTAAGAGTTGAGACAGAAAGAAGTGTATTTCAGTCTCAGACTTTTGTAAACATTATCTTTTAGTACCCATGATTTCTTGCCACAGGAGACAGTATCAGTTGCTTATGAGATCTCTTTATGTATTTCAAGGAACACTAAATAAGCCACTTCCAAAACCAAAAAGGGAGAGGATAAGGACTGGGTGAACGAAAATCCCATTGTCCTACTATAAATTTCTTCTGCCAAGGTCGTAGACTATAAAGGAGTGACTGAAGTGCTTAACATAACATGTAGGCACATTTAAAATCCCTGAGGGATCCTGCCTGACCTCCATCTCTCCAGAAGAACATGGGTCTCATGTTGGTCCAATGTCATATCTACCAGCTCTGTGCTGATGTCTCAAATACCTCACGGTGTCTAAAATAGCAATAGAGAGACACCTGAATCACTCCATTGGGTATCATAAATTTGAAAAAAGTTGATGAAAATGGAATGAAATATGCAAATGAAATGTAAGAGAAAAAATTGCTGTTGATAAAAAAAACCCCTCAGCTACTACAGGAAATTTGAATTTTAAATGTGTTTAATATGCAGATGAAACCAGCTTAAGGAGATGACTGCTTGTTTTGCGTTGTGTCCCACCTAAAGTTTTGCTTTTACCAGAGTACTCTCTTCAAGTTAGCTATTTATGTATTTATGTATGTAGTATGCGATTGGTCTGAATAAGTGACAATCAGACCTATGTACATACATTATCTTACAGGCTTTTTCGTAGAATAGTTTGGTTTGGAAGGGACCTTAAAGTTCTGGTATCTCTCTCCTGCAGTTTTTATGTACTTGCTTTGTTTCATTTTAAATGGCAAAGAACATTCTAGCTAACATTTCTGAATTTTTGTAGAGTTTTACATACAAATGAGACTTAAGCTCTGAGGTCAATGTACTGTAGTACTCAATGAATAATACTCAAGTATTAGGTTACTTCAATTGTCTGAGCAAATTACATTGCATTCTCTTCTGAGAATTTATGGTATTTTACCAAGTGACATTTACCTGTTGTTGTATTTTTACTTATTAAAATTTTGAATCAATTTTGCATCCACTACACCACAAATAAAACCTCTGCATTTTTTCATATAGATTTAAGCGTAGCAACCAAATTAAAGAAACAAGCTGAACCTTTCTGACTAAATGCGGCATAATGATGGTGGTAAAAGGCACACCCTCAAAAGCTCAATGATATCAAACAGCTCTAAGTGGTCTGTTTTGCATGATAAGCTGTAATGCTTGCCACACTAGAAACATACATGTTCATTTTAAAAATCCCCTACCCATCTAAGCTGTGCATATGAACTACTCATAAAATTTAATAATTTAGGATAAATGTGTATTTCTTTTCTGCTGGATATGTGTATATACCCACAATTCCCTCATATCATTGACTAGCTAAATAGATACCAGCTAGATCTGCTGTGCGCTGTAAATTAAAGTTGTATTCAAATTATAGGCTTGCTTTTAAGTTAGGTCAGCTTACTCTGAAGTGGTGATATCAAGGAATTAATGTATTTATTGGTTTATAAATAAGCTAGTGGGAAAATTGCACTGATATTGACTTGTCAAAGAATTACACATATGCCCATTTGGGAGAGGTAAGAATTATATTAATTTGTTCTATTGTTAGAACAAAAATATATTCTCATAATCAAATTTAAAAAAATGCATTTCCTAAATCCTAAATATTCTGCAGTTTTCCATCTTTGCTTATTAATATAAATTCTATAGTCTTGTTTTAATGACATTATTCAGGAAGACACCAATGATGGAACAAATAAGTTTCTGGATACACACACTGATGACTTGCTGCATATATATTGATCTGTATACACACCTCTTTAAGTGTTATTGCTACTTTTATTAATGTTTTTCAATTTTCTGGTCATTATGGTATGAGCGATATTATCTTATTATTTGACTTTCATACCTGTCATGATTGTAACCAATAGCATACACTGGCTATTGCAATGTCTTTAACAATGGTTTCAGTAAGGGCATAGGGTAATGCATATTCTGTGGAAAAAAGAGACAGGGCTTTGTAGCTGGGATTTTTTTTGCCAGATTGCGTAAGAAAAAACAACAATATAACATCCATTAATGTAGACAATCTGTTAAGAACACCAAGTAAATAGTCATCAGAAAACAACATAAAACTTTTTATGCTCCCTACAGCAAATGAGTCTCATGGTAAATTACTGGTACACTGTATAGAACTCATCTAGAGGTATCTTACATTAAAAATAAATAATACATTAAAATAAATGTTAATATTGTAATTACAATAATTTTTCAGGAAATAATTCCCTGATCTTTCAAATTCTGGAATTCTGGGCTTCTCATCACTCTCTGTCCTTCCTTCTGGTGAGACTAGAAATACTGATAATGGCAGGACATAACTTATCAGTTCATTTCAGAACAAAACTGAGACTGAATTTCAGGTCAAGCAGCAGAAAATGTATTAAAGCAACATTAAACACCATTGGTGTTTGCAGTACATATATCAAGCAAAATTAAAAATATATACCATTTCTTCCAGTAAAAAATATCAGAGTTTACATCTTTTTTGCAAGTGCCCACAAGACCAACCTATGAATTAGGTGTTCTGGAATCCTACAAAGATGTATTACAAAATCAAATGTGTCCGTGAATCTTATTTGAGACAGAGCTGGTTTACAGTGGGTGTTTAACAAAACAGTGAAGAGTTTTGGAGGTTGTTCTTGTATATGTACACTAAATTTTATATTTCATATATAACAGTAAATCAAAACATGATCATGAATGTACACATGGAAAAAAAAACCAAACCAAAACAAAAAAGAAATGGTCAATTTACTCTAAGAATTGAAAGGGAAAAGGTAAATCTTGAGAAACTTGGATTAACTCTCATGGTAAGCTTACTTTGAGCAGGAGGTTGGACTATGACCTCCACAGGTCCCTTCTGACCTAATTTTTTCTATAATTTTAAATTAAATGTAATAAATAAAAAAAGGGCTTGACTACAAAACATATGAAAACAATTTAATGTTAATCATTAATAAAAATGCATCCTAATCTGCTACACAATTTGCCACACACTGCTAATTGGGGTCCAAAGATAGGTCTAGATTTCACTGGTCAGTATACACAGTTAATTGTTCGACTTGTTCTTTACATATTTTTGGCAAGTAAATACTATGGGTTTTGTTGGTCTGGTATGAACCCTGATAAGGTTATTCTCCTAGAATAGAGTAAGTGTTACCGTATGTATGTCAAATGAAAAGAATGTGTAGAGCTGAGTATCAGTAGAGCATATCAGCAGTGCTATGAGTACACAAAAGTTGTCCTTTCATCTGTGTCTCAAACACAGTGGTTTTAATAAAATAAAACAAACCAAACCAACCAACCAACCAAAAAAACCCCTCCCCAAAACCCCCAAACCCTAGCAACCCTGTAATTCCCTGCAAGAGAGCTTTCTTTATGTATGTATGATTTCCCAATGATGCGCTTTGGATTTCCTGTTTGAGTTGAAAGCAGAAATATCTTCTCATAGGCTAAAGTACCTAGTTTAAGTAATCTTAAATTCCCTCATTAAAGTGAATCATGGTCCCCTTTCTTTCATTATATTGCTGCAGAAAATTAATCCACTACAATTTTTAACAGAAGTCTGTGTAAAATATATAATGCAATAGATGTTTGAACATAACTCTAAATGGTGTAAATTGGCTAGTGGTTTGTTGGGCTTTTTTTCATCAACTGATAATCTGGACCATTTTTAAAGTCTAGTTTCTACATCTTACTGTCATCTCTACTAAGTATAGTTTTCTCAAACTGATGTACCTTACCTGTCCTGGTGTCCATGAAAGTCACTAAAATTTTATATTGATTCCTTAAACTATTGTATAAAAATCATTTTCTCAAGTAATATAATCTATATACTTTTAAGTTAGTTGCCCTTTCCATAATGAAATATTTTTTGGAACAGCAGCTGTCACACGCAGTTTTATTTTTCAGACAATTAACCATGAATTGTGCTTTTTTGTTTCTTAGGTTAACAGGATTTCATCTTCCTCCACCTGTGACAAGTACAAAATCTGTATTCTCACTGCGCTTGACAAGTGACTTTGCAGTCAGTGCTCATGGGTTTAAAGTTTACTATGAAGGTAAGACATTCTTAACAAATGAGTCTGGATTTTTTTCTGTGATCTCTATACATAATAAAACTAAATGTCCCACAAAAATGTATACAAATACACATTTATAACCTTATCCAAGCTATAGTGTTTGCTTTTCATGCAGTCATTCAGATGCATAGACTCACATCTGAAATCAAAATATTTAAAACTCTACCATCTGTAGTCCCATCCAGACACAAATGTTTTGTGACCTTTACTTTAATAATGCCAAATTCTTTAAATTCTGAAAAACATAATCCTAATCTTTCTGGTCCTTCTAAGGTGTGCTTGTTCAAATTACTGCCAAGACATTACTCTTCTATTACTCTTGAATTTCACTAGATAGTTGAATTTAAATCTGCAAGTTTTGTGGACAGATTCCTTTTCATACTTTTGCATAGGAAAAATGCTGACTCAGTTCTCTGAACAGACATAAAGGTACTTCTCTACTGCAGTTTTTCACAATTGTCTACAGTCTTCACATAGATACTGAAGGAAATGAGCTGGCACATATATTCCTGAAGTCCAGAAGTTCACAGTATTTGATGTATGCTCCACGAAGGATCTTGTTTATGATCAAGCTCACTTTAGTCGTGTTTGAAGAGTTGGAATATATCATCCATCCACTTTTATTAATCATTTTCTGGGCACTTGGACTATGAACATGTGAACATTAAAATGTTACTTCACATAGAAATTCCCTCCTATATGTACTTATGTCAACATATGAAATGAAAAACATAAAATAATTTTCAGGCCTTTCTTGTCCCTTGAGTTATTATAGAAAATAAATGAGGCAATTACACACATTCTTTTTTCTGGCTTGCACATAAGCAAGAGGTAATTTACAAAATAGAAATTCAAGCTATGTGTAACTGGTTTTGGCTGGATTATAGGTACTTTGTAGTTTGTTAATTCAAGCTAAGTGTAACAATTGGTTTTGGCTAGATTATAGCTACTCTGTAGTCTGTTGATTTTTCAAGTGTTCAATAACTTTGTTCAGCAGCAGTATTATTACAAAAATTATATATAGAAATATATTACACAATTCCTATGGATTTTTAACTATGCAAATATAGTACATACTTCTAATGCATGTTAGGAAAATATGTAGCATTTTCTGTCACTGATTTGGTGCTGTAAATTGTGAGGAAATTTTACCTTCAACCACAGAAATGAGCATTTTAGAACAAAACATAAACTTGGTACCTTGAATTTGTTACTCATCTTTTTTGAATCTGAGGCTTTATTTTGTGAAACCAGGAATATTGAAAGCAGTTAGGCTAGACCCCACAGTTTTAGTTCACTGGAGTCTCCCTTCCCACAGCCAGATCTACTTCTTTAAGAGCTGCATCAAGGCAGCTTCATTCAGTAAGAGAATTTTTCTTCCAAATCCTGTTTTTCTGACTTCCTATGAAGCTACCTGTCTTTATACCTAGCTAGCAAAGAAACGAAAACTCATTACATTACATTCATTTCGTGCATCATTCCTTGACATGAGAGAATAGATGTATTTAAATGGTAATCACATCAGGGCAATCTCCATTTCTGTTCTTCTACTCTTTGTGAATGTGTATAACCCTGCAATCAACATTTTCAGATCTGGTTCTACCTAGTATCCAATTTTCAAAAATTTTGATTGCCCAGTAGCTCCTTTTTAGCTTCCTGATGAAACATCTGCATACTTAGTACCCCTAAATATCCTACCACATACTTAAGTGCTTCATTATGGATTTGTAATTTGAAACCTAAGATAGAAATGATTACGAACCTATCATTGCAATAAAGCAAAATGATAGACAGAGACAGCATGAGAGGGCAGGATGAGCAGTAGAGACATATATCTGAAGGGATTAGATCCAGGTGTGATTTGAAAAAGAAGGAACTTACCTTTCATAATCAGTGATCATTTATAATACTTTCTTTGAAATGTTTGGAAATAGAGGACATAGGCAGATGGTTATATGGAATGCATTACTGTTCAATATCTGCAACACTACCACTCCCCCCCCCCCCCAAAAAAAAAGCCCCCAAACAAGCAAACAAAAAACCCCAACAAATAACCAAAGCCCACCACCACCTCTTTCTCTGACCTCCCATCCTACCTGACATATTTGTAGCTGAGTTGAAAGTTGACAAGAAACTCCAGAGTATCTTACAGAATCCGTGGGAAATATGAATCTACTGTGGACTTTCTTGATCATAACATAGAGGAACATATTAATTTTCTGGTCTACTGAGGAAAAAAAAAAAAAGTGTATGAAAAGATATAAAATTATATCTTCGATAGAACTACTATGCTGTGCCATCATATATAAGCCCCTGCAATTGCATCCAATCAAAGTAAATACACAATAGACCACAGAAATACCCACTCTGGCTTCCTACTATCAATATGATAAACCCCAGTTTGTATCATCCATCCCTCCATCCTTCTGTCCTTCTCTCCTTCTTTCTCTCCTTCTCACCTTCTTTCTTTCCTCAATGTCAAGTGGCATATTTGGGTTAGCTTTGGCACTGCTGTGCACATACTTCTTTATGCTCGGTTTCTCTCTTATTTAGGAAAGAACACATCTGAGAAATACACCTCTCTCTATAGCACAATACCCTTGGAGAAAAAGGATTTCATGAGAGATAACTAAAACAAATTACTCAAAAGAAAAAGACTTCACTTACAGTGGCAACAGAAAATGGTGAAAAGGAATGAAAATTAAGGAGGGATTTTCAGAAGAAAACTTGAGCTACAATAATTACCAGCAGCAATTTGTCATTTCATCACTGTCTAGCGATACAGCTTTGCTGGCGAGAGTGAGAAATGTGGGAGTTACAAGCCTGCTGATTCTGTGCCTGTATTTTCTGGAGAGGTTTCTGGCATCTTTTTTTTTTTTTTGTAGCTTTCAGAGTCCATGTAACATGTATAAGTATTAATGTATGGGGGAGATATGCTATACTTAATCCCCTATTTGATAGTTTAGGCCAAGTCACAGTGTAGCTGTGTCCTTTTTATTTTATTTCCGATAAGATAATTTTGGTTTCGGAATAGAAGAATTTGAGGCACTTTTCCGTTTCCTGTTGTCCTAAGATACATAAGCAGCTTTATTCATTGAGAGCATGGGAGGGGAAATACAGCTGCTGAGAAAGAAAGCAGCATCGCAGCTTGGCCCACGCAGCAAGGGGTTTCAGGGAACCTAGTCCTGCCTCGAACAGTGCTCCCTTTTGTCCTTACTGGGTTAGTTTACAGCTATTAAACAGGTAGCTGACGTTGTTAAAATCATTGACTTCATTAACAAATTTACTGCTAGAATTTATGGCAATCTTAATCCAAAGTAAATATGAAGACACTTTTGTGCTATCCTATTGATCATGGCAAAGAAAAAACCCAACTTAATATATAGATTATTCTTACAGTGAAAACTCTGAATGCCCTGTAGATGAATTGCAATTATCTGTAAGTGTTATGAAATATAATTTTATCTGTTTTGTACTGCTACACATCTTTTTAAAGCTGAATTATAAAACCAAATTATTAGACACTTTATAAATAATGAAATGGTCTTCATGTTTGTACTGGAGTGGTGCTATAGGAATTCAGCAATTCTGCTGAAATGCTTTTGAGAGGGGTTTGAGAGCAATGTTCAAAATTTCAAGTTTGATCTTGTCCTTATGGGTAATATTTGGGCGGGGGGGGGGGAGGGAGAGGGAGGAGGAGGAGGAAACAAAGGAGCAGATGGTGTTTATTAATGGAATAAGATTTCCATCTAGTAAATTCTAGGGACCTATCATGTGTTTCTTTCAGCAATATTAAGAAAAATTTGTAGTTGATGTACAGGATTATTGAAGCATGTAGATCAGAAATACTAGCAGGACTTAAATGTGCCAGGATGTGAATGCTAAAAATAATTTTGGCAGTTGGTATAGAGCTAGAGAATGTGAACAAATAGGATAATCTATTTTTAGTTCTCCTGCATATCAGAATTCAGAAATGTGGCTACACATAATCTAAATCTTGGATTTAGGTAAGGCTCATGAAGTACTAGCTGTATTAAGCTAACAACATTACTACTAACTTCATATAAAAATTTAAAGGAGTACTAATGAATTATAGTTTAATGTTGGGGTGGTCTCTATAAAAGGTCCACTCAAAAAGTTTTTGCCATGTTGGGGTTGTAAAAGCCACAGACTTTAAGCTATAAAGTGGTCACCAGGCTTACTACCTGACAGGTACTACAGGCTTTGTTGTTGTTGTTCAGATTTTGCCATAGTTATTTTGGGTATGGCTACTCTCTGTCATAAGATTGCTTTCAGCAAGCCCTTAATAAAAATGGAATTAAATTGAATTTGCCTAGTGTATCCGAAAGAAAATTCCACAACGAAAAGTAAAGAATAATTAAAATAGAGAATGCTTAAATTACCTAAACACACATATTCATCATGGAAAGTCCTGTTTAGAAAATGAAACATACTAAATCTAACAAGGAAACTCACTAAACATAAGACAACAATCTAAATTCTGAATTCTTACTTCCATTCAACCTGTTGGATAACAAGGAAAAAAAATAAAAAAGTGTTGGAGTTTCTTTCTTTTGGCTGAATGTATGAATATCTGCCACACTGTCTAGGAAGTCACATAAAATTATCTAGCATATTCTTCTGGTCTTGGAATACTAACTGTGGATGGAAAACATCCCAACAATGCTTGTTCATAGACTTGTATCTGCTAACCACAACATGTGATGCAGAAATAAAATGGCTGTACATTCAGGGAAATAGAAAACATGAAAGGTGCTTATCAGGCTTTAACTTTATGGTACCATTCATTACGTAGTTATTGACGTGGCAGGTAGTTCTGAACTCCCTTGTTATAGGGAAGGCAAAGGGAAAGTTGTGATTTACAATATTTTAAAATTAATTTGTTAAATGAAGGGGAGTCATGAAATCATAAGCAAAGTTTAGAGAAAGAATTAATAAATATATAAGCTATAAAATACAGTGCTAGGTTATGTCGCAAAGTGATTTTTATATTGATGTGTTTGCAGTGTAACTTCACTGAGAAGTCAAGTTGCACAAATTTTGTGCTCTGATTAACAATAGAAGAACATTATCCTGCTTTTGATCATATTATTGCTACATCAGCATCAATCCAGACAAGAAAAAGAAAAACAAGAGTTCCACTCTATTAAAAGTTTAAAAATACCTCAAATATTTTATCTAGTACAACTGTAATTAAATATTCTTTCCCATGAATCACAGAGACGTATAGTCACATGACATCTTCCTAGCCACTGTTGGTTTTCTTTTTAAATCATAAATAATATTTCCAAAATACTTAACATTGTCACTAAATAAAATAAGTTTTGGCTAGTAAAATACTTTTTTTCTAATAGTCCATCCAGTGTAGCCTGTGTGTTACAATAAATCATTACCTCAGGACTATTATGCTAATCTTAATGCCAGAAGTACTTGTAATGCTATAGTGCAGAAGGGAATCAATCTTTATGAAATCAATACCAGGTTGCCTTGGTGTTTATTAATTTTAAATATTTTACCTCTATGTTGTATTGTTCCCAATATTCCTATATAGATCCAGAGAGAGTAAAGAAAAACAGGCCGGTGGACTTAATCTGATCAATTTTTATTGCATTTCACACCATTTTCTTGATACTGCAATCACTAATTTGAATTTGGCTAAAGAATAACTTCTGAAAACAGATTCAGCTCTTGAAGACATCAAGATTTCTTTGATTCCACTGATCACTCTGCCTCACTTTAGAAATTAGACTTTTTAACTCTGGTTTTCAAACTTCCAGTCACTGGCACTTGTTCTGCTTTTATCTGCTAAATTACAGAGCCCTTAATATTAGCATCTGTTAGTTCTTATGCTAGGTTCATAAGTACTGCAATAAAATCACACACATCAGAGTATTCTTTTTCTTTAATATGGGCTTTTAAAGTCTTATTATAAGGTATTTCATTGCAAATCGCAAATTACTTTGTGCTATTCTTCTGCATTTTCATCATTTTGTGAGTGTTGTGATGTCTGTGTGAAAAACGGGTCTGGTCAGTACGCTCGTCTGGCTGAGCCCTGCACCTCATCACCACAATCTGTCCTGTCTTGTTATTAAATCCTTTTTCAACTCTCAGTGCAATCTCACCCTCTGTCCTGCGCGTGTGTGAGCGCTTCAAGGGCTCAGTGCCGGCTACTGGAGTCAGACTGGGGGTGTAGGTGCCCCTCTCTCGTGGTATCAGCTACTGGAGCGTGTGGGGTCTCAGTGCCAGCTACTGGAGTGCGGGGGTTCTTGGCTGTGACTCACCGGGGTAGGAATGGCGTGTGTCCCAAAACACAGCTACTGGGAGGAACTGGTGTGAGTGAAGCAAGCGAGGGACTCATTGCCAGCAGCTGGAGCAGGCTGTGTGCCTGGTGCTGGGGAAGTGAGGGGGGAAACTGTATCTTCTCCAAACTGGGTGTGCATGTGTCATTCACCAGCACTCTTCCAGCTGGACTTGCCAGGGGGTAGGAGGTCCTGGATCTGGGATGAGGATCAGGTTTGGTGGAGTGTCCATGCTGGACAAGTGTGTGAGTTCTGCATGCAAGCATCAAGCTGGACCAGCCAGTGAGTAAGGGAACCATGGGACAAGTAAAAGGACCTGGGATCTGGGTAGGGGTGCTGGGCAGACGGAGGGGTCATGCTGGTACTTGGGGGATCTGTGAATATACATGTGCTTGTGAACCCAGGCAGTCCTGTGTGCGTGCCTGCATGAATGACCTCCTGTATCTGCCAAAGAGGGGACTTGGCTGCTGGTGCTTGTGTTTGATGTGAGTCCTGCAGGTAGGTGCTGTTGAAGGCAGCGCCTTGCCTGCGGCAGTCTGTAGCCAGTTGTGTCAGTGTCTTGTGTGTGTCCCTGTATTTCTCTGGGATATGTGATCAGCGTGCAGCTGATCAAATCTGCAAATTGGAAAGCAGCAGCAAGGTCCTGAGTCAGACACCCTTAGGCCTCAAGGTGCCCCAGGCTGGGCTCCTATGGCTGGGCAAAGAGATACCTCCAGGCCCCAGAGCTGCTGGAGACAGTGATCACTTATAACATCCCTCCACATCCTTAAATATCATCTGGGTTCATCAAGCATAATTTGCCCTTGGTAAGTCTTTGCTGACTATTCCCAGTTACCTTCATTCTTCAGGTGCTGGAAAATGGATTACGAAAGCGTGCTTTTCAGGCTGCTTCAGAGAACTGAGAGAAGGGTTACAAGTTTATAGCGCTGTGGTGGTCCCTCTTCCTTTCATTAGGACAGGTGTATCACTAGCCTGCCTAGTCATGAGGGACTGCCACTGACTGCCATAATTTTTCATGGATTACAGACAGCTTTTCAGTCATGGTGGGACAGCTCTTTCAGTACCCTCGGGTGAATCTACGAATGTGACTATATTCAGCTTCTCTACATAATCCCTCGCTTACTGCACAACCAGAACCAATTGCCTTTCTCCTTTCCAGTTCTACTGATACATGAAGAGGTTTCTTTTTGTGAAGAATGAATGATGCACAAAAGGCATTGAGTTCTTTGGTCTTTTCCATGTTGCCCACTGTTGTCTTCTCCACTCACCAGTGTATCTGCATTTTTCCCTGTCCTTCTTTTTGCTACTAGCACACTTGCAGAATCCCTTTTTAGTAACCCATAACATCCCTCACTAGTGTTAGTGTCCCTTGGACTTTGGCCTTATTCATTTTCTCCCTATGTACTGGAGCAACACTTCTATACTCCTTTCTTGTCTATCCTTTTTTCAAGGGTTTGGTTTGGGGTTTTTTTGTCTGTACTTCTTTGCATTTTAGTTCATTAAGAAGCTCCCTTGTTAGCCTCATGAGTCATTTGCCAAAGTTCACCTCTCCTTAAAATAGTTGTTGTCTTTTTAAAAAAAATAGCAGTCTCGTTGGCTGCCCTTCCTCCTCATAATTGCTTCCCAGGAGATTCTGCCTAACAGTTCCCCAAATAAATCCAAATGTGATGCCTTAAAGTCTAGCATCGCAAATTTACTACTTACTTCCCAGCCTTCCTTCTAATCCTCGGCTCAATTTTCTTCTCTTCTACTCCGTAGTTAGGTCCCTGTCCCCTGACGACTATTTTTAAAGGTCTTCCTTTTGAGGTAAGCAAGTCTGTTTGCAGTTATGTTCTCCTTTGCCTTGATCAGGTGGTTTCATTTCTTCCCAGCAGTTCTACTTCATCTTCAGATGAAATACTGTGATTAAGGAGGCCAAACCCTTGAAGACAACTGTGCAGCTAGGCATTGGTCTGCTGGATGCATTTGCTCATAGTCAGAGCTTTTGTCCTGACTGGAAGGATTGAGAGGGATACCAACACCATCTGGGATTATATTCCCCTCGCTCTTCCCCTCAGAATCCCATATCAACATTCAATCTGCTTAAGGTTTCTCTTGACCATGTTATTACCACTCACATGGATGAATAGCATGAAGTAGCAGTTGTGAAGCTGAATAAACAGCGATTGCTCTGCAAAATTATGGGTCTGGGCTCCAGGCAAGAAGCGCACTGTCCAAGACTGTCCGGCTTGCAGGCAGGGGACTGAGCCATGCAGCAGGGAGTATCTAAGCACTAGTACCTCTCACAGGCTCAGTATGGATGGCTGTGTCACTTTATTAACAGCACACAAAAGTACAGTTAAATATTGTTCCTGCTGCCAAGTATTTGCCATCCTATTTGAGAGAGAATATGTGATAAATTCATCTAGATAGACTTCTATTCCTTATTCTTTCATTTGCAAAATAACATATCATTTGTAGGAAAAAAGCTCATGCACATGTGCTTGATTATAGAGCTAGTGCTTTAATCTACCATAACTACCAGTTGGACTTCAGTTGTTGCCTGTTGGGTGCTGAATTTTCTTTGATAAATCTTAATAAATAAATAAATAAATAAGTTGATTGATTAGAGAGCCACAGAACTATGTACAATTTTGTTCCAGGCAAAATGAATGGAAATATATTCATTTGTTTTAACATCTGCAAAAAGTCATTATTTGAAAGTTAAAAACCAATGAGTAACCTATCATTTCTTCTGCCTTAAGAAATATTTAATTATTGGAAAAAAAATATCTGTCCCTTAGCCTGGAAAAAATCCACTTACTATTTCAATGTTCTGTTTAATTTATTTCTTTCAGAATAATGTTGTTAAATAAGCCATATTTGTCAACCTATGCTACTGTAATTTATCATTTTGATACATGCCTCATATTGAAGTTTAACTGAGACAGTGATTAATTTGAGATCTTAATTATATGCCAGCCTTACTTTAGTTTTTTTTCTTATATTTTCAATGTCATTTTTTCATGGGAAAAAAATAATATACACTTCAAGTCTTGAAAGAAATTTCCCAAGAGATTCTCAGGTTTTCTTTGTGAACTTATATTCTTCAGCTACTGGACTGTCATATTATTAAGATAAGTACAATAGCCTGACAAAAACAAATCTTAAGGCAATCTAATTTAAGATTCACATTTTGATCCCATGTCTACACAAGTAGTGATAACTGTAATCCAATATAGTTGAAACAGTGTTCTGTAGGAACTAATATACTGCTCATTAAAGTATTGAATTAGATGCAGCTCCATGTTTATAAGCAGTTGCTTCCTTCACGCTTTTCCTAAGTCACAGCTCAATGAAATTTTGAAGCAGTAATACACAATAGCAGACTTTGAAATATCCATACAGGCCATAAAAATGGAGCTACTGATAGGCGACACTTACAGCTCTAGAACTACATCGCTGAATCCTTCAACCCACATTTGTATTTGATAGAATTTTGGCTTTGGTATATACTAGCTTTGATAGAACTTCTGTATCAATAATATCAAAATACACAGATCTGCAGGAACAGGTTCAGTATGCTCAGCATGCAATCTTAAAGACTTTTCAAAAGTCAATAGGAAAATCTACAGGTGGAGACATTTATTCATGATGAGAAGATGCATCTCAATAATACAGAACTGTAACCTAACAACAGACTTATTTTGTTATCTTAACAGATTTTCAAAGTTTGCCAGTTTTTCATATGTGAGTTTATAGTTCATATTTGGACATTTAGATCCGTAATAAGATATTCATACTCTTGAGCATTCAGTAGCTCCCACTAAGCTCAATATAAAATTTTATGATCTGTAAAAGGCCTGGGAATAGGTGAACATTTTTAGGTTTGTAAATTAAGCATCCAGTTATGTCAGTCACTGACATTATCCAGAATAATACCATTATAACAATTTAGCTGTGATTACAATTTTATTTGAACAGGAAGAAAGGAGTAATTACTTACTCAGCACTGGAATTCTCTGCCTTTTAAAATGAAATAAAATTTGTCAGAAGTTTATTTTGGAAGATATTTGCTTTTTTGATCAATTCTTAGCAGATAATTCCTCATTAGCCAGTCAGGTCATACAAGCAAACCTCAGTAAATTTAGACAGCTTTGAGAATGCATGGATAATAATGCCATGAACTAGATGGTTAGTCAAATGCCTTACAATTTGGAGGAAAAAAAAAAAAGTTTAAAATAACTGAAAGCAATTGTCTTTACAGGTAAGTATTAGTCTTCTGGCTGGAGAAGCCATTCTCCTTTGGTAATTCTGCTTTTCTGTTGATGAATCCCTACGTGAACAACATAAATAAAAAAATCCAGAACATTCATTTGTGAAAAGGTTGGCAGCAGGCCACTAAAATCCCATGGACCATAAGTTGCATGTTACAGCTAAAAATTAATTAGCTAAGCTGCTTATGTAAGATTCATACTATAGATATAATTGGAAAAGTTGTCCCAAAATATTAACGACATTTTAAAACTTTTTTTTTTTTTTTAAATGCAGTCATACATTGGAAATGCTTTAAAATTCCAAAGCTAACCTATTTCTTTTAAACAAAGAGGCTTATCCCAAGGAAAAATCATAATTAATTCTTGATAAATTTTGATCTAAAACCCTAGAAGTTTACATACTTTAAAAATATCAATTCATTATATTTAGGATGTTTTTTAAATAATTTTCTGAAAATAATGGCAATTGAATCATAAAAAAGTTCATAAAAATATCAGCTCGAGTCTTGGTGCAGAATTCTTATACCTTCTTTTCTTTTGGTTTTCATCTTGTGTTCTGTAGTTTCCCTGCTATAAAACAGCACCTGAAGTGAGTCTAGTGAAAGTGAACAGACCTGATATCAGAAAGCAATGCTACTGCTTCCGTATAAAAAATAGGAGGCTTCCTTACATATTTTTTATGATTAAAGAAGAAATTAAAGCATTAAGATCACAAAGATTTTTTTTTTAATTTAGAATTTTTGTTGCCTTTCCCTTACTGTTCTGTCGGTGTGCATCTAAGGAATAAGTGTTCTTAGTTCTTTTAGGACCAGATATCATTGCCACTTGAGCATTCAATTCCCAGTCTCTCTAAAGAGATAATCAACACTGATGCACTTAGTGGCAGTGGCAGACCCGATTTTGTGATGAAGATATGCATCATATGGGAAATGATTTGAAACCACAGGCTAAGAAAATACTACTAAACTATGGCTTCTCAACATGAGCGTTTATGTCCGGGTCTGAATAGGTGATGTAGAAATGAAAGCCTGTGCTGTACACTTATTCCTCTCAGCACCCTGTCTCTCTAGTTTACTAGTTTATAAGTAAGTAGATAGATGACAAGAATAAGGTGTTTATTGACAAGTACTGTTGTAAAAAACCCAACATCCTATGTCATCTTTAATTACAGTGTAGCATGGCTCAATTCTGTACTTGTCACAAGAGCTCTTATTGCAAGCCATAAGAATGTGTTATTCTGGGCAGAAAGCACCTTAATATGGAAATATTTTCTACTTCCATCCACAGTTCTGCTACTGTCACATCTAAAATACATTCTAACCTCACATACTGTTGAGGTGTAATGGAATACAGACTCATTATACCTCCACATTTTCCAAGACTCTGCAGTCACTTGAAAGGGTCTTTTTCTAAAGCATTCTTTAATAATTAAATACATTTATTTATTTACTGTTCATCGAATACCTTTTAAAATACAGTATAAAATGATATTTAATACAGCCAGGAAATTTGCTCAAAACCCAAGGAGTTAATTGAACAAAAGTCAAAAGAAGAAATTCTTGGAAGATGATAATAGAAAAGGAGACAGAAGCTAAGCATTGATAAAACAGATTTGGTTATAACTGCAAAATGGTACAAAGACTTTTATAGCACAGGAGTTTCTCACATTGGTGTTGGCGGGCAACACATTTCAATTTTGGCCAATGAATAAGTTTTCAGAGAAGGAACCATCAACTTGGTGACATTAAGCCAGAACTAGAGAGTAAGCAAAGGAATTGAAAAAGCAGTGAAGACAATATTACTTGAATTTCAGTATTAAATGTCATTATTGCTTTTGAAGTGCTACGGACTTAGTCTGGTCCCCAGCCTCATGTTCCTTTCGCCCTCTCTGTTTGCTGGCTGTAGCACCCACAAGGCTATGTAGGGAGCCAGATCAAAGAATTAGTATGGACGAAAACATATCAGTTTGTTGCATCTGTATTATTCCCTCATCCTTTTCTCTGGTCCAGCCTGCTTCAAGGCTCACAAATGCTAACAGCAACCCAAAGCATGGATATGATAAATACAGCTGATGTTGTAAAAAAATCATTGCTCCTTCGACAACAGCACTTTTACCTTAATTTAAAGTATTTATCAAACTGCATCTTGATGCAACACGTTGTATTTAGTTTGCATGGCAAGGTTTTGGTAGCAGGGGAACTACAGGAGTGGTTTCTGTGAGAAGCTGCTAGAAGCTTTCCCTATGTACGATAGAGCCAATGCCAGCCGGTTTCAAAACAGATCCATTGCTGGCCAAGGCTGAGCCCATCAGCCATGGTGGTAGCACCTCTGGGATAACAGAGTTAAGGGGAAAAAAATAAGCACGAGGAGCAATTGCAGCCAGAGAGAGGAGTGAGAAGATGTGAGAGGAACAACCGTGCAGACACCAAGGCCAGTGCTGAAGGAGAGTGAGGAGGTGCCCCAGATGCTGGAGCAAAGATTCCCCTGCAATCCATGGAGAAGACCATGGTGAGGCAGGCTGTCCCCCTGCAGCCCATGGAGGCTAATGGTGGAGCAGACACACACCTGCAGCCCATGGATGGCCCCACTCCAGAGCAGGCGGATGCCCAAAGGAGGCTGTGACCTCGTGGGAAGCCCACACTGGAACAAGCTCCTGGCAGGACCTGTGGCCCCGTGGAGAGAGGAGCCCACGCTGGAGCAGTCTGGTCCTGAAGGTCTGCACCCCGGGGGAGGGACCCGGGAGAAGTTCATGGAGGACTGTCTCCCATGGGAGGCACCCCATGGTGGAGCAGGGGCAGAGTGTGAGGAGTCCTCCCCCTGAGGAGGAAGGAGCAGCAGAGACAACGTGTGATGAACCGACCACAACCCCCATTCTCTATCCTTCTGTGCTGCTGAGGGGAGGAGGGAGAAAAAACTGGGAGGAAAGTGGAGCCCAAGAAGAAGGGAGGGATGTGAGGAAGGTGTTTTAAGATTTGGGTTTATTTCTTATTATCCTACTCTGATTTGATTGGCAAAAAATTAAATTAATTTTCCTGAGTTGAGTCTGTTTTGCCCATGACAGTAACTGGTGAGTGATCTCTCCCTGTCCTTATCTCGACCCATGAACCTTTTGTTATATTGTCCAGCTGAGGATGAACAGTGATAGAGCAGCTTGGTGGGCACCTGGCGTCCAACCAGGGTCAACCCACCACACATGTGTAATGCAGAATGACAATAGGAGATCATAACAGCCTTACACTTGTAAATTGTCTCACCAGTTGTCTGCTGTTCTATTTAAGGCCTGTTAGCAGATTTACTGAGTACACAAAACTGATTCTTGCTACTTGGAAGAAAATGCATCACAATATCTTGGATTTCCAAGATACGTTTGGGTTGCAAATGCTCGAAGGAGCAATTTTGTTGCGTTTGGATTTGTGTCTTTCATGAAACTGCTATACAGTGTGCCTCTTATACTCACTTGAATCCAGTTTGATCACTATACAGGCTTGAAATGATAAATTAAAAGAGAAAAAAAACACCAAAAGATTAAATATGTATTACCAATTGGAAATAGTTATGAAAGAGAAACTTAATTTAAGAATTTGCAATCTTAACATGTACATAGTACTATTTTTTTTTTCCTGGGCTGCTTCAATTTCCCCTGAGATTCAGGTCTCCTTTTTCCAACCTCTCCCCCTTTAACACCTTCAGTTCTAAGGTTGCCTTTCCCAGGTATTTCAGACTATACTTCCACTGCTCCCTTCTAAGGGATGGAGTTCTTTTCTCTTCTTATGTCTTTAAATTTTATAATGCCATTCAAGTTCAACAAGGCCAAGTGCAAGGTCCTGCACGTGGATCGGCGCAATCCCAAGCACGGCTATAGGCTGGGCGAGGAATGGATTGAAAGCAGCCCCGAGGAGAAGGACTTGGGGGTATTGATTGATGAGAAGCTCAACATGAGCCGGCAGTGTGCGCTTGCAGCCCAGAAAGCCAACCGTGTCCTGGGCTGCATCAAAAGAAGTGTGCCCAGCAGGTCGAGGGAGGTGATCCTGCCCCTCTACTCGGCTCTGGTGAGACCCCACGTGGAGTACTGCGTCCAGCTCTGGGGGCCCCAGTACAGGAGAGACATGGAGCTGTTGGAGAGAGTCCAGAGGAGGGCCAGGAAGCTGATTGGAGGGCTGGAGCACCTTTCCTATGAGGACAGGCTGAGAGAGTTGGGCTTGTTCAGCCTGGAGAAGAGGCGGCTCTGGGGAGATCTAATTGTGGCTTACCAGTACCTGAAGGGGCCTACAGGAAAGCTGGAGAGGGACTGTTTATGAGGGAGTGTAGTGACAGGACAAGGGGTAATGGGTTTAAGCTGAAGGAGGGTCGATTTAGATTAGATGTTAGAAAGAAATTCTTTACTGTGAGGGTGGTGAGGTACTGGAACAGGTTGCCCAGAGAGGTTGTGGAGGCCCCATCCCTGGAAGTGTTTAAGACCAGGTTGGATGAGGCTTTGGGCAATGTGGTCTAGTGGAGGGTGTCCCTGCCCATGGCAGGGGGGTTGGAACTAGATGATCTTTAAAGTCCCTTCCAACCCTAACCATTCTATGATTCTATGATTCTGTGATTCTATTGCATTCTTTCCTTAGCTCAGTCCTTTAAGGCGAGTACACTATCTTGTAGGTAACATTTTTAATGACTTCACATCAGTGTATAAATCCTGTCAGGGGTTAGGTGGTCAGGATTGACCTCACAAGACTGCCAATACACATTACAGTGCTGATGTCTACATTCTGTGTTGTCATTGCAGACTTCCTGTATTGTAGAGGGCAGAGATAAACAAATCCAGAGTGCCATCCCATTTCTTTTCTCACTACTGGCTATAAGTAAGCATAAATGACTAGTACAAATAAGTGTATAGGTAAGCCATACCTAGCTACAACTGTAACAGATTTTTTTTTTTTCTGTTCTTTGACAGGATATATGACATACTACTACAGAAATTACAATGTTAGCATTTTTCACCCTGTCCCCCAGAAATTTTTCATAAAAGCCCCTATTGTCATATAACTCCAGGTGGTATGGTGAAAAACGTATTTGTGGCGTTATTGTTGCTCCTGCTTTCAGGTCACATCTATTGTCTGTTTGTAGGGCACCTGGGACTTTCAACTAGTGGGACTGCTGAAAGGCCACAGCAGTATTTAAATTGTTTTCACTTTTTCCTCATCAGAGCACTAGGATGAGTAAAAGACTCTTCCATACTGCTACCCACAATCAATTTATCCGATCATTTCACATGTTATTTGCTTGTGGATTTTTCTTGAGATTTAGCCTGTTTGTAATGAAGGCAAGGATTTTAGCATATTTCTGAATTAATCCCCTTGTCTGAAAGTCTGAAGCTAAGGAATTTATTATTCACAGAATCTGATCTTGACAGTTGGATTTGATGATCTTAGAGGTTTTTTCCAACCTTAAAGATTCTATGATTCTATGACTGGTTTTACTCTAATTTTAATGATATGGCCTACAGATCTGGCCTAAGTATATGCGTCTTCATTCCTGATCAAAATTAGAACTTCAGTACAGTTGATCTGATCCGTTGCCTCTTTTTTGTTTGGGAGCATAGCTAAATTAATTAAAAATTATATAAATTAGTTTTGTTTATAGATATTTTGCAAGCAGAAAAAAGTGATAAATTCAATAAGTTGGTGATTATATTTTTCCCTATAGTATTTAAGAAGCCAAAGTGACTTTCCAGTTCGCTTCCTTTTTTTGTAATGGATATTGCTAATTGCACTCACATCATTTTAAGAATAAAAAATTAACATGTGTGTCATCTTCCAGTTTTAATCCGTGTAAGGGTAGCATATGAGAACATAAATACTACTTTTCATTTCCCACAGAAATTACACAGAATTCTAAGGATGGTTATCATTTGATTTTACTCCCAAATTAAATAATACAGAATTAACAGGTTTCATTCCTTATTTTTCCCAGAAATAGGGAAATTCAACACAGGACAAATGCTATATTGAAGAGCAACTTAAAGTAACTAATTAGATGCAACAGACTGGACACCTGCGTAACGTCACTTGGTTTTTATACTGCAGCAACAATTCAATCTGTTTGGTATTCTTTGCTGCTACGTCTAGATGTTCAAACAGTAGGTTTGTTGAAGGGCAATACCATTAGAGTTTTGAAGCAAATCAAAGACTTTATTTCAAGGCCTGAGTTACAAACCCTTCTTGTCTTTCCATAAACTATCGTAAGATGCATCTAGTGTTGATTTTCACATCACAGAGAAGGTCATCTTCAGGGAAAAATAAACCAATAGCTTTTCTACGATTTCAGTCAGACTCCTTTGAATGTTTTTCTTTCTTTAAACTCTTATATATGCTATGCTGTCTTTTAAAAGAAAATGAATGTGCCAGGAACTCTAGCTGATATTTCATTTCTTTGGGCCTAAAATAATCTTTAAATTAGTGGGTTATTTTGGGAAATCACCAGTCTTTAATGGAATAGAATATTCTGGTTTTGTAATATAATAAAGGTGAAGGTCTCAACTACTTGTTACATGAGTCAACAGTGTGCCCTGGAAGCAATGGTAGCTGATAGCATACTGTGCTGCATCAGCACAAGTGTAATCAGTAAATTGAGGGAAGCAATTATTTCCCTTTCCTCAACTCTTAATTCCGGAATACAGCATCCAATATTGGATCCCCAGTACAAGAAAGATGCTGTTGAATCGCAGCGAGTTCAGGGATGGCACACTATGGAACGCTTGCCCTATGAGGGGAGACTAAAGATGGGCTTCTTCAATCTGGAGAAGGGATGGCTGGGGGTAGGGAGGTGTCAGAGCATTCTTCAAATACCGGTAAGGAGCCTAGTGAGAAGGGACTTCATTGAGGTGAATGTCAAGACAGACATCCTAACCAAAATTAAGAGATCGCCCATAGTAATTGTGTAATCTCCCCTCTCAAGTCTGAGCTCCTAGTTGACCCTGCTTTGAGCAGGAGGTTGGACTACAGCCCACCTGAGGTCCCTCCAACCTGAATTATTTTATGATTCTGTTCTAAGTAATCCATAGGAAGTAATGAAAAGTTGCAATTTTCGCTTCCTAGTGTAATGTGAAAATTGAATGTGCATTCCTGAAGGATTTATTCCCCTGTAAATACAGATAGATTTTGGAGTTGGCTTGAAGTACATACAATTAAATTTAATTTTACTGTCAGAGAGCAGCAACAGCTGGAAGACAAGGAACAAGAAACAGTGTCACTCCACACAGACTATGCCCTCTTCAATGGGACATAGTCCCACAGGGGCTGAATATGGGGGGCAGAGCCAGGGGCTGGTAACAGGGTCCACTGATAGTCGTGGCAACATGGCAAACAATAGACCAGGGCCAGGGTGCATCCAGGGAGCAAAAAGAAATGGAATCAGGGCCAGGATGGAGACAGGGTACCAGCATAGGGCTGAGAGTTCTTGCAGGAGCTAAGCTGCCTACAGTGTAGGGCCAAGGCGTCCATCCAGCAGACATCTGGAGACTGGCTGGTGACTGGGATCCTATGGTGTTGCTGCAGCAGGGGACTGATGGACCTGGGCTGAGCTGAAATGGGACTCCTGGGCAGGGATGAGGGTCCCAGGTGAGGATGGTCAGGGCTGTTAAGGTCTACTGCTGCTCTCAGGGCCTTGATATTTATTCTGTCTCAGGTTATTGAAAGATATTTGTACTTTGTGTACGTATGTTAAGTCCTTTTTTGAACAGTGATAGCTGCAGTAGTGTGCAGACCCTGCAGTTTCATGAGGTATCTTGTTCATGAAACCTGTAAGTAAGCAAACATGCTCTGTTAATCTTTACTGCATCACTCATTCTTTAGATTTCTGAACTGATAGGTCAGAAATACCTTCATGTGAAGTTCTACAGAACTATAACTAACATCTGTAACCAGGTGACCTCTACCTTCAAAATACCTCATAAAGCATCGTGAAGGAGTGTTTACACCATTAGATTAAGGCATTTATTTTAGTTTAGAGCATTTAAGTTGGACTCTCAATTATCCTCTGAAAAAGAACTATTTTTTTCCATTGATTTTGTGGAAAACATTGCCTCTTAACTTGGAGAACTAAAACAGGAATCTGACTGCTGACATCGTGATTTTGTCTTCATTTCAGCAGAAAACTTGTTGAAAGAGTTCATTGCATATCTTCGCTGTCGGAGTGGTCCTCAGAAAACCAATGAAAAAAGCCCTTTATCTGCACATGCTCAGCTCTGAAACTTAAAAGTTTATGCAACTGTCTAGATTGCTTCTTCATTGCATGGCAGAATCTTAAATATAGAAATGTATATATAGATGCTGTGTAGCATTTCGGTCAATTAGAATATTATTGCACTGTGGTAAATTTCTTGTTATTGAGGCATCTTCTAAATTTGATGCAATAGATACTGAGTGCAAACAAAATTCATTATATTGATATTGATAGTGACTTTCATTTTCTTTTTAAAAATGTAATTGTACCACTTTGTCATCTGCTGAAATGCAATTAAGTGAATTATATTTCAGATATTTTAAAAGGGTCATCAAATTACATGTCATTTTCCAAAGATGTGTAAAATACATTTTCTGCTCCTGAAATGTTTGCAAGTTGAATGTGTTACAGACCATACACAAGACAAAGGACTAAGAGAGTATATTTCTAATTCAAGTTTATACCCCCAGATTAAATGCCTAAATTACATTACCACTACAGAATGCCTTCTTGAATGTTCATTCCTCCTGGAGCAGTATTAGCAATTAAATTAAATTCCATTAATTAAAGCTGTGTAAACTCAATACAGAGAACTATTTGCATATTGTCTGCTAATTTTTCTGGCCAACTACCAACTCTGAAAAGCATAAATGTGGTTAAGTAGTTATTACTATCAATAAAGGACTTGTGCCTTATTCTATTCAAAAACTATTATCTTTACCCTGTGGCATGTTAGCTCCTAAAACTGATGGCATATTCTTTTAACTTGTCTGGTAAGTGTTCATCTACTTACTCCAACAAATCACTGAGAGCTTAGTAGCAGAATTTATTCATCTGTGACCTGTGTTTGGTAAATAGAAGTGTTTTAAAAAGAAAAAGAAAAAAAAAGAAAAAAAAAAACCACCCCACATTTCTTGTATATAGTACAAAGTAAACCTCAATTTAAAGTTTGGATTTGGTTTTTAATCTCAACTTTTTATAGTTTGGGGTTTTGTTGGTTTTGGGTGGGGTTTTTTTGGTTTGGTTTTTTTTTCTCATTTAGTAATGGTCAACCGTTCTGTGATTTACCTGGAGTCAAACTTATACTTATGTTGTCACTGATATATTTCAAGTGAGAAAGTCTCTGAAACTCATAGTACTGTCACTAGGAAATCTACTGTGATCTAATTACAGATCTAATTTGTAAGAGCATGACTTCACAATGTGAACCAGGAAAGTAAAGAGGTTGTCAGAAAGATTGAAAGATGACAAAAGGAAACAATATCTGGTCTTATCAGAGCCTCAGCTAGTGAGAGAGTTGTCATTGAGCTGAGACTTCATGAAAAACTGAGCAGTTCAAAAAAGATAATTGGATTATTGTGAACTTGAAAGAGTGTTGAAAAGATAATAGGAATGAAAGAAGTCTACAGATTGTAGAAAAAATAAAACTCTTCAGTTGATTTGTTTAAATTTTAAAATAGAAAAGGGTAATTTAAATCTTAGATGAGTAACTCATCTTCCGAATGAGGCTCAATCTTGCAGTAAGGTATGGAAATGTAAAAATAATTTATCATATAGAAGAACCAGATGCAGTAGCTGAATAGCTTTGCAATCTGCAAAAGATACCTGTCAGCAGGTTGGAAATTCCTTGTATTGATTAGAAAACTCCTTCTTGAAGAAAAGACCTAAATTTAAAGTGCCACCTTGCTTGCAAATTTAGCTAAATTCAAACTGGGCACTTATTCAAGGTCTAGACTATGTGAATCTATTATTTAACTTGCTACCAGATACTCTGTAGTGGGTATCTCTCAATCTAGATTGTTGCAGCTGTTCCACTTGTATGGACAATTAGGTATTTATTTCATCAGCAATTTCAGCCTTCTATTCCAGGTGATTATTCAAAGAAGCTATAAAGTTCACTTCCTTTCTCAGTAAATTTGTATCACCCAGTTAGGCACTATTCTTCATATCTTTTTTCAGCTTTACTTTAAAATGCAGAAAATTATTTTCTCATTCACAAATTTAGTATTATGAATATTATTTTTGCAGCAATATGTGTTTTGAGTCTGCTCTTCTGAGTGTATTGTAAGGAACTCTAAGTATTTTAAAAATATGCAGTTAAGTTTTGTGAAAGAAAAGCATTAATTCATAGGATCTGAGTAACATTACAACTGAAGAATTAAATCCTTTCTATATTTCAAACATTTGGATCATCTTAGTAAGAAAACATAGCATACTCTGTTTTATACACAACCACCTTTTTTTACAGAGCAGTTAAAAAAAAAAATTATTACATTGTAAACAAACCTTTTTGCCCAACTTAAATTCAATTCCTTTAAACAGCAATATTGAACAATGTGGACCTATTGGGGATCAGATCAAGAAAGGAAAATAGAAATAATAAGTACATCATGATATATCATATTAAGAGAGAGGTAAAGATAAATTTATATAAATATTTGCATTTATAATTTCATTCTGTTGCATACTATTATGATCTATGGATTATAGTTCTTTCCTATATGGTTCACTCCACTGAAATACAATTTTCGTACTAGTGTATATTTATGTTCATGTATTTTTCCTTCATCCAAAGAAACCAAGTACCACCTGAAATATCCTGGCTTCTCACAGCAAGAGCAAAGGCAAGATTCAGAGTTTTTATGGAGTACCAGGCCTTATGAAAAGAGATCTGGGTACTGCCCTGGGTCTTATTTCCCATGCAGCATTACTGGCATGATTTTTGAGAAAGAGGAGCACTGGTGGTTATTTCCATTAAAGTTTGCTCCTGTTCTATCAAGCAGCAGCAAACCAGCAGCTAACTTGCAGGTTGTTCTCATCCCCAGAATTCTACCAGCACCTTGCTGAGGAAGAGCTCTTAGGCAATACTAACTGCTCCTGACGTTTTTTTTTCTTGAATAACCCTTGCAAATAAAGAATCTTCATATAATTTTAATTTTTTTTATAATTTAAAAGTAAAAGAGAAAAAGGAAAAGTGCAGTCCAGTTAGCCATCGTATTTGTTGGATTTTGGAAGCTATATTAAACTAAAACAATCTTGGTCATTGATCCTCTTTCCACAATCCAGTCCAAGGGCTCATAGGCCTGTATGTTAGTGGAGATGATTGATTGCAATTCAACAGCAGCTTGACATGGATTAGATCAGTCCTTTTCACTGGTCAGTATTTAACTTTTTCCTGAGACTGCTAAACTGTTACAGTCATGATGACAATTGCCAGCACTCTTACCTGATGCACTGTAACTTCTTTCCCTACCTCGTCACTAGCATAACGTTGGTGTAGTGTCTTGAGTCAGCCAACTGGGAAAAAAGCTCCTAAATGCCTCTATATCATATTAAGTTATTTTAAGAATATAGAATTTTATTTTTATTGTATTTCTGCTATAAATGCAGTACTGTAATATTTTAATAAGCAGCATAACATTCTAATAAATTAATTAATAGACCCATATTCAGACATGTTTTCTTTTTAAAAAAACAATCATTTTTATCTAGAGAATTTCAATGTGGTGATAGAATTTACTCTTTTATTGTCTTTGTAGCTATTTAAGCCTTGAGAATGTTGAAGCTATTTCCCTACCAACTAATGAAAGTAAACTTTATGAAAGTACCTTTTTTCCTGAAAAAAATGTTTATTACATTCATTAAATTCCTGTTGAATTCTATTGACCATTCACATGTTGTCTTTAAAGTAGATCTATTTCAGTCAAATTTTCCTCTCCTGGAATTTAGTGAATAAACAGGAAAAGCAAAAGTGAACAAGTTTGGGTATAGTCACAGATGAAAAGTTAAAAAAGAGAAAATGAAATAGTCATTAAAGCCTTCATGAGAAAATCATTATTGAGGCTAAAAAAATTGGCAATATTAGAGAAAAAGGACTCCATGTCTACAAAGACACCCCCATCCCAAGGCTGTGTAGACCAGGTAGAATCCAGGATACTGCACTATTTCATTTCAGAAACAGTGATATTTTTTAAATAATCTCTGTGGGGTCTATAACTGCCAGCTTGATTGCCATAGAAAATCTAGAGGATTCTAGGTCACTTCTCTGCTGTGAATTGTTGAACAGGAGCTTTGAATTAAAAATTATTCTTGTCAGCATTTCTACTGCCTACAACAGAATAACAGTGCAAAACTGATAAGACACTTTTTAAATTGTGAAGGAGGAACTGTGCAGGCCCTTTCAATTTTCAAGTGCCAAGAGTCCCAGGCCTTTGGCTCCACTGTAGTCTGGAACCTTGCATTTTTATTTTCTATAATCTGCTTGTGTGGATGGCAGAGGAACTGTGATTTCTGGGAGCATTTGCTCAAGCTGACAAACTCCAATAGAAGTGGGCTTGTAAAACAGACAGAATAGGGAGCTAGGAGTATTCTTTAAAAAATCTTCCTCACCTTACCTTCCAACTTCTGTTTTAATTACCATTTTCCTTTACCATTTTATCTCCAGCCTGTATTTGGACGTACCTACAAATATGAAAACACCAATATTGACGTGCAAATTTAATGACAACACTCTCACCTCTTACCAGTTTATTCATAACCATGTTGCCTTAGCCCAAGCTCTGTTTCTGTGAAAAGCAGGCTTTGAGCTGGTATGCCCTTCCTATCATTTCCACTACCACAGCGTGATTTAGATTGCACGGAGAACTTGGAGTAGTAATTGAGATGCATCAAATAAAGCTTTCTAATATAGTAGCAAGGTAGAAATGTAAATATAATCTGTGTGCAAAGCAGACTATATCAATCTCTGTTTCACGATAAGTGGTTTATTTAGGATATACGTGGCTGGAACAGCCTCTTTATAGAGGTGACTAGGGAAGAATTCTGCTTATATTAGTCAATGACAATAATGGACACTTTGAGAGGACAGTATTAGTACAATGAACCTTAAGCAAGCTGGAGAAGTGGTATTTGATGTTTTAGTAAAAAAATATGTCAGATAAAGCTGAAACAAAAGAAGACAAAATGAAGAGTAAATAAACTGATATGCTGCATGTATTCTGTTTGCCCTACTTCTGGATTACAGGATTTTTCCTTTTTGTTATATCTGGACACCAATAAAATTCTGCTGGTAGGTTCTGGCATAGTTGCCTACAAAGTGCAACTGAGGGCAAGGCTAAAATCTACCCTCTATTTTGGAATGACTGACCACAAGTTAGGATAACCAAATGATACCTCTTGTTTGGACAGAAAACGTATGTCCGAATATTCAGCAGTCAGTATCATGGAAACAAAACTTTTCTTTTATACCTCAAATTATCAGTCCTTTCACAGAATACCAAAAGCAAGGAAATATCCCCTAATGCAAACTGGCAGCTTCACAGTGCTCCAGAGGGCCACAGGACTTAAACGTCTTACCTTTGGTTCATTTGTACAGCTCCCAATAACATTAATGTGAATTGTATGAGGGAACTGAAGGCATGATTATAGCCTAACTATACTGACACTTGCACGGTGTATAACTTCTGCTGCACAGAAACCACACAAAAAATACAGTAAGTTAAATCTATGTTAATAATAATAAATGTATACATACAGTGGAAACAATTTTTGCATGTAATTCAGCTCTTTACAGGAAAGGGGACTAAAAACAATCTAGGTCACATTTCTTACTTTTTCCTGAATTCAGCTTAATTTTTTATTTTTTTTTTTTTTTAGAAAATATAATGGAATGGGAGAATACTACAATATTATATATTGCATTTTGTACCTTTCCATGAATGTTGTAATTATTAGTTTTGTTATTTTCATTAATTTGTTATTTTATTATTTTTTTATAGTGAAGGAATCATTTCTTATTCATGTATATGCTAAAAATTCAGTGTTCATGCACTGAAACGGAAAATTTTGTTCCAGCTATATTAAAAGGCAATTAACCCAAGGAACTGCATTTATTTTGGCCTCTGAAATCCCTACTCATGTCATGTTTCTGCATATGTCTTGTGCTGTTTATAAAGCCATTAAACATATTCTTATTTCTAGATATCTAGCCTTCACCCCTCTGACAACAAATATAGAGGTCAAAATTAATTTCGATACATGGCAAAATAATAAAATCAACTCCCGACAGGCATATCTGATGAAGACTGAGACTGTATATCTAATTATATAGGACACAGTACAGCCACTTTCAATTTAATGCAGATTAAATAGAAAATCCTATCTGCAGTATCTGTAGTAGTTATTCTCATAGATGGAATTGCTGTGAGAGGAAGATTTCTAATATCTGCTCTACTTTGTGTGTAGCTACAGGAGTTTCTTTAATTTCATTTTTGAACAATTTAAAGCCTGTATTATATGCAGAAAAACTCAATGTGTGAATTAAAAGTGTCACTCGTGGAAATAAAAGATCAAAAAAACCCCAAAACCTGGCACAGGTTGCCCAGAGAGGCTGTGGATGCCTTCCATCCCTGGAAGTGTTCAAGGCCAGGTTGGATGGGGCTTTGGGCAACGTGGTCTAGTGGAGGGTGTCCCTGCCCATGGCAGGGGGGTTGGAACTAGATGGTCTTGAAGGTCCCTTCCAACCCAAACCATTCTATGATTCTATGAAAATAAAATGGGCAAGGCTTACTTCTTACATTCTAGTTTAGGTAAATGATGTTAACATTATTATTACGGAATTAATTATGGGTTGGGTTCATCCCCTTTAATCACAGTTGTTTACAATATTGATGTCTGAAGGTGAGCTAATTATTCTACTTTTCTTTTACTGTAGGTGAAGGGAAATAAAGCATGAGCCACCCAACTTGGTTTATATCGCCTCATTCTAAAGCTGATGTTGTTCATTAAGCTGACTAAATATTCTTTAAAGATCCTACTTTCAACTAATTATCAATGGAACGCAGATCAACAGTTCATAGATATCTACAATATAGATGTCTGCATTTATTACAATTGTCTGTTATTCTGGAAAGTCTCTATTTGCTTCCTGGTGCTGTATTTTGTGTGCTATATTTTGTTTTGGTTTTGCACTAAGGCAATATTTAAGCACTTGATCTAGCAAAACAATAATGACTGATGCATGTGACCTACTTCTGTGAGTAGGAGCAGTTATTTCACCTATTGTGCTGTGTCTGTCTGTTGAGCCGCACTAGTCAGCTTTACTAACCACAACCTGGGAACCAACTGTAATTAAAAGGAACTATTGTGGGATGTTCACCTCTGGCTATGATAAAAGGATTGTATCTGCCAACCTTTCTAATGGGCTCTTTGGGGTTAGTAAGGTTTCTCAAGTGACTTGTTTGTCATGTCTGTGACTCAGGTCATGCTGGCACAGTCAAGATCAGGAAGTATAACTGAACCAAAATGTTCACAATGAAAGAAAAAATTGTTAGCAGAGATTTCACCTAATATTCCTGAATATTTAAACTAGGGAAGCTCATTTTGGGTTACCCACACAGTTCATAATCATTATAAATGGTTTAAACTTCTCCAGCAAATTGTATGTACTGTTTAGTAATGTCTACTGCATTGTGCTTTTTCCAAACCCAATGCATTCTTTAGCATTTCTCCTCTCTCTGATAACTTTGTGAGACTTTAAAGGGTGCATAGCATGGAACTTGGAGAAAAAAAACAAAAACAAAACCAAACCCCAAACCACCCAGCTTTGTTAATTTTAAATTTGCTGCAATTTGCAAAACTGGTCAAGGGAAAACTTGTTGGTTAACAGCCCTGTTATTTTTATTTCTTGGTCCACGGGAAGCTAGTTCTGAAAACATTCTGGATGCTATCAGGCTTTTAAAGTTTTGAATTTGTATGTATGTGAAGGGGTAGAAGATTAAAAGAAATTTTAGTCTTATATTTTTGATTGATACAACTGAGGTTTTTTAATGATTTTGTAATTTTTTTATTAAATAGAGGACATGAATATTAATGTTAATGTAATTTAGCAAATTAAAATTCAGGGAAGTGACTGGAAGTTGGTTATCTGTTGAATAAATAGTTGGTAAATAGTAATATATTTTAATTCACATTAAAAAAACCAAATGTTAAGTCAGAAAATGTTATATTTACTTGAGCTGAGAAAAAAAATTATCAACCCCACAGTCTTCCTATCTTACTTGCCTGGAAAGTAATGTGGAAACTTAAATAGTCTGGTTAGATACTACTGAAACAGATAAATCTCTAGTAGTATAAGCATATCTACATGATATATCAGCTGGGACTCATGTCAGCTAACTTGAGGCATCTACAGTGTATATATCTATTATGTGACCTAGACACTGTAAGCTTCCTTTTTCAGTTGTAGGAGAAAGAGGAATGCTTTAAGAATGCAATGTATCTGGTCTCTGGTAGTCATTTACGTTAGGAAGGCACAGTCCTACCCCAGTGTCTTTCATCAGCCCTAGCAGCAGTCTTGCTGCCATCTAGATTTCATATTCTATCCATATGGTGTCAATACAAATAAATACAAGTATCTCTTTCCTCCACATGGAGTGCTTCTCAAACATTTTCTGTTATTCTGGAAATTTAATTTCAAATGTTTACAAAAGAGGCCTGCCTTCTTATACTGCTATTAACGGTGATTCCCAGAGTCTCCTAAAGTTCTCTCTCAGAGAATGCCTTTTCTCCATCCACATCACATCTTCCTCTTGCAGCTGCACCAAAATGAAAGATAAAACAGTGATCCTAGCTTGAGCTTTGTGAGAATAGTTCCAGGGTTTTTAATTACCAAGGATCCCGATTAGAGCAGATAGAAAGGCTCTATGCATTTATGCAGCACTGACCGAATCACCACAGTTGTGTATATACTAGTAACCCAAATATTTCTATAGAATGGCTGCAGACCCTAGCAGATGATGATCTCTGCCATTTAATTGTCTGAATATTTATTCCCTGTCATGTTTTCTGCTGGTATCAATTAGTGCCTTGACACAATTTCCAGGCATGATGTGGGGGATAGCATGTACGGTTGAGGCTATCATGGCTTGGGAAAAATATTAGGACCTAAGGATTTTTACCATGCCTCACCACTGGCTCTCAGAGATAGAGCACAGTTGCCGACCTCTTTCTTTACTAGCATATATGTAAACTCAACCTTCCAGGTGACATACATATAAAAAGCACACCTGGTGCGTAGTTTTACAAGATAGCTAGTTCTGTATGTTCCCATTCTCAACGTCCGTATCTATGAATTATCTTTCCTTGACCCTTAGTGTTTCCATTGTACAATACGTGGAGCTAAGACATGGAGTGTAGATTTTTAGGTTTTGCCTCGGAAGATGGGTATTTAAAATTTAGATAAGGTAACGCAGGATTTGGCAACTTATTAACTCTTAGATCATCATTGGACTTATTCTCAAAACCATTCTGAAGACAACTAGTTAACAATTTCAAAATGATGGCAGAAAAAAGGAAGAATCACTTTTATGATGGTTTGGTAGCGCTGGAGAAAACAATCATTTCAAAGCACATAGTCTTGGACAGGAGATAAACTAGCACTTATCTTAAGATGAAGGGCTTTTAGGAATTAGTTTCATGATTCAGAAGCAGTCCTTAAGCAGTTAGGAACGGTGTGTCTTTATCCTGGAAGAAGGGAGCTGGTACATGTCCAGCTGAGAAACAGAACCCTTTAAAAAAATAAATAAATTTAAGCATATGGTAGTTTGGTATATTTCAAAGTGCTTCGTGATTCATAGTTTGAGTTAATTATTATGTTTCTAGGTCATTAGAAAGCTTTGCTTTGTCTGTTAAGTTTCACATGATATCCATTAAACATGAACAAACAATTGCTGGTGTAGTGTCACAAATCAATTGCATGCTGTTTAATAATCTTCATTTCATACAAATCACCACTACTAGTGAATGAATAATGCTTTGAGATAACCATAATTGTTTAATAAATAATCTCTTTAATTTCAAAATTTGTGCTGTTATGTACAAAGCTACCAGATGGCATCTTAAAATACATCTAACTCTGTTGATCGGAGGTTTAAAAAACCCAAGTTTTAGGATTTTCATGACATGTCACTTCTAACCTTAGACTCTGATTTCTCAACTCATTCAAGAGATGACTGTTCTGGCAGACATATAAAACAAGCAAAGTAAAACCAGAAAGAGGTAAATGAATGGGATGAGGGCAAATTAGATGCTAACTGCAGAGAAATAACTGAATATTATCTTAAGCTACTACCTCCTTTTAATCTATAAAATATATCAGGCAAAATCTGGCATAATTTGAAATTCATATAAATGTAAAATATTCCATGAATCAGTGATGCTGTTTATATTAATTTAACCTATGCCCAGGAGCAATTACCCCAATTTGACATCAATAGATCTACTTTATTTCAAATTTACTGCAGCATTGATGAGATCTTCACTTTACTGTTTAACATTATGAATAATATGAATATTATGCAGCATATTGCAATCAGTGTCTTGAAATATATAAAGATCTGCATGATCACTAGTATTGCAAATCTCTTAGCATTACAAATCTCTAGCATTGCAGCAAATGAAGGAAAAAATTAAAGAGAAGCTTTGCACATTAAGACGCTACGGTACCATTATTTCTTCCATCACTAAAATTCTTTTTCCTCATGAAAACATTACAAAATGCTAACAAATATAACCAACTTATCCTTCCTTTGCTTCTTGCAGGAAAGAGGACATTGTCACTTCTTTCACTCCCGCATTTAAAGAAAGTAGACCTCATCTGCTCCTTTCCTGCCTCTGAGAGTAACTTAGGAACTTTCTGCCTAGTAGAAATAACTGATAATCAAAACCAAGGACTAATGCTAATTAACATCAAAGAAAAATATGGACAGGCAGACAGACAGACTACAGTAATATGCTGAAGAGATTCACTTCTGCTGCTTCTGCAACCAGGCCCTCTTCTGCTGTAATCCTATTTTACATCCTATTAAATATGCTTAGAACATGGAAGTATTTGCATGTGAGAGTACAAATAGCCCCTACATTAAAAAAAAAAAAATACCCTGTACCCTCAAAGTCTCTTGTTGTTGCCTGTAGAAACATTCATGTCTGTGGCAGCAAGATGGATAGCAAGTTGCAGTGAATAAAATGTCCTGATGATAGTGAGAGAGCTAACATCAAGCCTTTGTATGTCTCAATTTATATGCAAAATCTCTAGTTTCCTGATTGTTGCTAGAAGATACATTCGCAATAATCCTCCTCAGCAGTAATTTTTCCTTAAAGATAGCACTAAATTATGGGATTGCTAAATTATTGTTATAATCTAACAATGACAACCTTTTATAAGAATAATAGAAGTAGAAAACAGATTCCAAAGAAATCTTTAAAAATTTCATGGTACCTTTATGCAAATACCAATATTAAATCAAATATCCTGGCCAATTACAGTATGAGTGATTCATTCTGCCAACCTATTTTGAAATAAAAGGTATAGATTTCCTAACCCAAGATACAATGCCCTGATAATGTACTTCATTTATAATACTATGTTTTCCCAGTGATTTCAGGACATTACCCCAAGTTAAAACGTTTTGGAAACAGACAGGTTTGGAAAAAATGGGATATATCAGCTTCATGAAAAATCATTCAGTTAATTACTTAATCCAAACCAGTATATAAGTAGTCCACCATACAGTATAAAGTGTTTTCAAAGGAACAATTAAATAATATTTCCAGAATGACAAAGCAATAGATTTTGACCAAAATAAATGTTTTTGAAAGCAAGACTATTGAAAGCCAAAATGCAGGGTGAGGCTGAGCCCCAAATAAACTCTGAATTGAGTAAAAAGTAACTCTGAATTCTAGGAAGATGTAATTATGAATACAAATACCAAAGCACCTTTAACAAACTAAAAGCTAATTAATTTCACCAGGTAAATATTCTTCAAATGAAAATCAACTCAAAATAGTTTGATTTTAATCAAAATAGTAATCTCCTTAAGAAATGGGCAAATTCATAGATAAGAAATATTTTATGTAATGAAAAAAATTGAGATAATCATATATCAGTGCATGAAGCATATATTGATAAAGTTAATTAACAATACAGACTCTTATCTGAATACATTTCATGCACATGATATATTTAAACGATTAATTGAATCTACTTGCCATGGCGTGCCATGATTACATCACAACCTTTAACTTCATGGAACGTTTCTTCAGAACTACCTTTTCAGGTAATTTTTTAAAAGATATTGAGGTTTTTTGTAGTATTTGTATTTAATATTTAACATAAGGAATATCTTTCCTCCAAAATATTGCACAGTGGCTTACTTACCATTATTTGGATGTATTTCATAAAGGTGCCTGATATTTTCCATAGTTTATAATGTTAAACTCTAAGTTTAGACCAATTTTTTCTTTTTTTTTTTTTTTAATTTTTATGAGAAAGCTTTTTCTTCCTGTCTGAAAGCTTTGAAATGTTTTACACGCTTTGTACACTTTCAGAGATGATCTTGAAAATTTGACAAGGTAACGCTTGTGCCTTTTATTACCTTGTCTAAGTATGGCTATTATACTGAAAAACTGTAGATAGCTCAGGCTTAGTGAGACTGTCTAGGAAACAGGGAAATGCTTTAACCTCTCAGAGACTGTGGTTATGAAAAGGCCCAGGTCACCTCCATGAGATCTCCTATTGCCACCAGAAAAGGACTGTACGTTTTCAAACTATTGGAATGAAACCTCTGTGCTTTTATGGTAAAGGCTTCTGCCTGCTTCCCCGAGCAGAGTTAGACCAAACACTGGAACGGAGATGAGGGGCCTTGTCTCTCCTCTGGTCCCAAGGATTCCGCTGTTGACACCAAGCAAAGGACACGTATTTCCATAGCGGTCGTGACACAGTGCAAGGACTATACGTGTTCTGACTGTGAGGTAGTACGTCTGGAGTAAAGGAGGATGCAGTTGCAAAAACTCATTCTTGTCTCTTAGAGAAGCTGAAAGATGATTGGTAAAATGAGAAGGAATGGAATAATAAGCTGCTTCTGACAGATTTTCTTAAAAATTACGGTTTTCCCTGCCAATCACAACTTCTTTGTGTTTCATGTAGCTTAAAAATAATTTCTCCTTTCATAATTTTATTTTTTATTTTCTTGAAAATTATGAAATTCATGCCTGATGTGTAATATTTGTAACTGAATACAAATTTTACTTTTCCTTCAGTAATTTTGATTACCGCCTATAAAATCATTAGAGAGTAAAATATCTGCCACAATTTCAAAGGCAGGTGGGTAATGCCTGTCTACTTAGCAACACCTATCAGTGCTCAAGTGTCAACTTTTATATTTCAAAATGTGCTTTATTTCAATTTATTCTCTGCTTTCAGTACTCCTAATATTTGTGTTACGTCTTGCAAAATGGAACCCTAATTTCCATAGGAATCTAGATATGACAGTACATCAAATTTGACATATGTATCATAGAATCATAGAATGGTTTGGGTTGGAAGGGACCTTCAAGACCATCTAGTTCCAACCCCCCTGCCATGGGCAGGGACACCCTCCACTAGACCACGTTGCCCAAAGCCCCATCCAACCTGGCCTTGAACACTTCCAGGGACGGGACATCCACAGCTTCTCTGCACAGCCTGTTCTTATTTGTATCTATCCTTGTCTGTGAAATTTGTGTGGAGACACAGTCTGTATGATACCACACAACTTGTTTGTGCTATGAGTAAACTGCCTTTTCCTAAATTCAGTTAGCTTTTTATATCTTTGGTAAATTCCCCGGGTAAGGACAGCCAGTCAGGAACAACACAACATTTATAAAGTACCTAACATAAGGCAAAATAAGGTGAGGCATTGAGGCAACAGTGGAATGAAAATAAATAGTACCATGAGATATTTCTTACCATAACAATTCAGAAATTGAAGATGAAATTGTTATATATAACTCTGAAAGACATAGTAAGAAATACATATTGTGGAAGGAATGGAGATACGATATAGGGTTTAGGATTATTTTTTATTTTAGATTGTCCTGCACTCTGAAATAATCTTTGCTCTGTAATTACAACAGCCTCTTCCCAGCAGCCTGCAGAATATAGTTGTGCCAAAAAAGTGCTCAGAATCACTGCAGTCTAAATGGGACAATCCTGCTATGACTCATGTATGGACCTACCTACACAGCCATTGCATGGCAGGCAGGGTGCATCTGTCTGGGCTTCATCCACCTGGGAAGCTGAACAACCACCACATGTGGCAGATACGGTACCTCAGGCTTTGGACTGTACTGATAGGGCTGAATGCTTTCAGAGCAGTGTGGATGAAGCTGTGACACTAGCAACTCTACACTCATTTCAAAACTTCGTGTAGTTTCCAGTGGTCTTTCTCAGACCATGCACTATGTGAATTTATCTTCCAGTCATACTTGGGGTTTAACTGGTGCCCTCAGCAGCTGCACAGGAATTTACTGCAGATAAAGCTTTAACTGAAGTCAAGTGGAATTTGGTAAAGGCAAATAAGCGTGCCTGGTGCTATTAACTGTTCAAATCTCCTACCTACCTATTTCGTCTTTACCTGTTTGTCATTCCCTTCAGGTAACACCTGGGGGAGAATGTCAGATTTAACCATACTTATGAAGCTTATCGTCATCTTTCTGTTGATTTCACTTGGTGCTGGATCATGCTGTCATATGATAAAGTTAGTGACTGCCGTTGTCTGTTTGCATGGTCTTTCAGCTTTCTGGTGCTGTTCTGTGTCTTCGGCTGATTTAAGGAGATATTCCGAACACTGTATTACATGTGAAGGGAATGCATTGGAAATCCTGGACCATTTCTTGTATTACATTTGTCATGCTCACGGTATCAATGTTACTGCAGGAACAGAAACATTCTTGTGTTACTTGCAAAGGCGGCAAATGCAGTGATTGTATAAAAATCTACATTTCAAGTTCCCTCAGGACAGTTTTAAAAGACACCCTTATACTAATCAGTGGGTTTACTTCAGATAATCAAGTTCCTCTGTCATTTTTTGGCATGAAAATAACTTCAAAGGGAAGAAAAAAGCAAAATTATGTCATTCACTAAAAATTAGGTAAGAAACTATGCAATGAAATTAGCTGTATTATCTTTAGTGAACAGTAGAGACCCTCAGTGAGGTTACTATTAGAAAGATATTTGTCTATCAAGAAAGAGCAATTAAGAACAGGAGAAGAAAAAACATGGTTTACCTTGTTTTCCTTTAGGAAAAAAAAAAAAAATCGCTCTCAGACTTCCTCTTGCCCACCTATTTATAGATAGATAGATACCAGAATATGACAGTCTCTTCTGATTGACCCACATAAAATGCAGAAAGCAAAAGAAAAACTTTAGAGCAAGTTTCGGTTGTTAGACAAACAGTTATTTCTATTACTGCTGTAAGCAACTGTGAATTTCAGAACAGTGACTCTTCATTCTGCACATGTATCTTGAGGTGAGAGATCTGTTGGAATCAAGAAATAACCACTTTTATTGTTGAATTACTACAAAGGAGAGGCCTGGATTTTGCGGAAAGAGATTTTTTTTTTTCCATTTAATTTCTCTTTTAATAAATCTGTATTGTTCATGGTAGATCTTTCAAAGCACTCATTTATAAAGTCTCTTTCTTAAATTTCTGAACCATACGTATTTATGCAGTTAAATTGCCACTTAGATATTAAGCTTTTCATTTTTTCCTTCACTGCATCAATATTGCCTACTCCAAATTTTTCTTGTGGCTTCCCTCACTCTGTAAAGTCAAGAGGGACAGGTATGTATACATATATTTCGGTATGCACATAGGAAAACAATGGTATTTCTATACTCATCAGTTAATTCTTCTAGTCCTTTTTAAATCTAAATCTAGACCATGCTTACTCATATATTCAGAACAATGTGAATGAGGACAGAATGAAAAAGAAACTAAGCAAAATATATGTTTTGAGAGAAAAAGTAAAAGATTACGAGATAGAAACTATGCATCTAAGTTACTTTTTTAGTTTATAAAAACTTTGGAAAACTATGTGCAACTAAAATAAACCATTACGAGATTTGATATAGGTGAATTTTGGACAACTAAATTTCAGGCTACTTCATATTGTTACAAATGTGTCATCTTTCCTAATATTTGGCATCTTTGGAATGTATAGCACTCATTATATTCATACACGTACTACATGCAGCCCTTCTGAAATCAGTCTTGGGTCTTCAATACCAAAGCATTCTCACTTGTCAATAAGACAAACTACATAATGCATTGCTTTTCCAAGGGATATCTGGGTCCAGCCATGTTCTAGTATTTCCAGTTACACTAAGTCCTGTCCCAAAAGAAAACTGGAGTGGTCCCTAGAATGACATATTTCCTGGATGATACTCAGGTTTGTCTAGCAGAGTAATTAGTGTTTGGAGTATAGACGTGAGTGAACAAGCAGTGTAGGACTAGGGCCGCGCAGTAATACAGGGAGATATCCAAGTTGACTGTGTAGGGATACCAGGGTACTCAATTTCAAAAGTAACAAATGAAACTAATATTAGCCTCTATTGGGATATTTCATAGCTTTTTCAATGAGTGACTACTCATGAAGAGATACATTTGATATGGACAGTGTTTCTCATTTTAGTTTGGGAAAAAATGGGATCATAATAATTTGTAATAGCTGTGAACAAAAACTGTGATAAAGATATGGATCAAGCCTTTAAAAAAAGGACAAAATTCTTTATGTTCTCAAATTTTTAATATCAGATTTAGTGTGTGAAGAACATTAATCTTCAGCAGAGAAAATACAAAGAGTTTCCACTGAGCTGAATGCAAGGCAATGATAAGACAAATGCATTTTTTAACTGGAATATTTGCAAATACTTGTTCTGGACATTTGGACATCAAATTATAAATTTCATGCTGAAACAGTTTAGGGAGTACAGGTGCTACTCTTGATTTTATAAATAGCATAAAAGAAAAAAAATCCTGACTTCAAATCTGAATTAAAAGAAAGTAAATTTGAAATTTCTACATCTGATTATGATTTGTTTCTCCTTGAGTGAATACTGAGAAAGAGTGTCAACTTCTGCCAGCCTTGTTTTTGAAAATATTGTCACAAAGAAATTATATTTAACGTGATTTAATTTGAATAGTTTACTAATTAGTATTTATAAGTGGCTGAATTTCTGCTAATTAAGCTCGTTAGAGGAGTGTGTCCATTCCTGCTAAACAGAACTCTCTGAGGCATATTTTACCCACAGTCTTTGAACAGAATTTCCATTGACATTAATAGGAATTAATGAAATAGAAACTTATTGAAAATCATTGAAGGGTATTTTGATCTTGATGTTTTATCATCATGTAAAAATATAGAAGACAAATAAGTTCATAAGTACCTCACAGCTGGAATATTGATTTAGAAAAGCATTTTGGTTTTGCACAAGCAAACAATGCACATGACTTCAGAGATAACTGACAATTAAATCTAGGACAAAGAAAATTCTTACCTGGAGAGAGATTGAAACAATTGGGACAGCTACTTTAAAAAAGAGATGAGCAACACAATAAAAATATAAAAAAGTAGGATGGTGTAAAAAATTAAATTATGCTCATTTTCAGAGTACATGAACAAGGAGAAGTTCAACAAAATTACAACATGGCAAATTAAGAAGGAAATACTTTTCCATGCTTCATATCATTACTGAATATCAGAATGTCACTGAAGTCAAGAATCAGTGCAGAGCTGAACAAAAATTATCATCTAGTTTGGCAATTCCTGTGTTCCCTGACAGATGACAATCTCAAGGTAATAATCTGTAGCTTTAAAAGGCAGGGAGTTGGTAGTGTCACATTCACTTAGAAAATAGATACTACCTGTCAAAGAAGACTAATGCAGTAACTCAGTGAATTACACTCCCACTTCCCCCCCGCCCCCCCCCCCCCAAAAAAAAGCACTTGCATATATTCAAAATGAAAATACTCACAGAAGAAACTAATATATTTTAAATTAATTTTCTACTTTATTATCTAGAATCAGGAACAAAATGACTTGAAGGGTTAGAAGCAGTAACATACTCACTAGCCACTTTCATAATATTAAAAAGTTAATGGAAAATGCCAAGTATTCTTTTTAGATGAGTCATAGTATTGCAATTGGAAAATTAGTTTTATTTTAGGAGGAGGGTGATTTTTAATTAGTGCTTTAAAATATAATATAACATCCTAAGAATATATTGCCTTCTGTGGGTAATTCTTGATAAGAGAGCAGTAAGAGCAAAACAAGCAATTTTAGGCAGTGACTGTTTAAAGGCATCACTAATCTTTATATTCTTCATTTCAAAGGACAGGAAATCTTTTTGTGACCTTTTTACAAAGCACTAAGAAACACAGGCCTCTGTGTGTACAAGCAGAGTTTTCAAGTTAATATAATACGATTCATAGAATAACCAAAATCCACAGGATGATAGTCTCACCTCTATTTTGAGATGCTACGATGATAAATAATAACTGGAGTGGCCTTGAAAACCTTTTAAGGATTTAAGAGAAATCCCTTTGAACAAATATGCAGGAGTGCACAGCAGTCTTGCCTTCTCTGTAAAACTTGCAAGCAGATTTGAGGACAGAGGAGTTTTGTTGGAGGACAGAACACTTAGCTTGATGAAGCAGTAGTAAGAATATCAACCACTGAGGTGAGCTTTGCAGTGACCAAGATGAGACAGGCTATCTTCTTACTTCTGGGTTGTGCCCTCGTGCAAGGCAATAAAAGTCAAATCCAGATCACAGAGTTTATTATGTAAGAGAAAGAAAGCAATAGGAGCAACAACATCAGCAACTAATTTGCATATTTAACATTCACATCAAAACATGATTGGTACAGCAAGTCTTGCAGATCAGCACATTGTTAGCATATAATTTATATACAGCATATATATGTATAGACATGGATAGCATATATATAGCATATTTATATGACGACACTGGATTCTTCCCTTTAATAACTGTTACATAGTTTTGTTTCATGGCTGGTATTAGAAATCTAATATATCCTAGGTAGTTCTTGGCATGGAAGTTTGACAAAGTAATGTATCCCATGAGCCATAGTGCTTATTTTGATAACCATTTATACCTTTTTTCTTTAACTGAAACTTACTATAACAGTCCCAATTATTTTTTCCATACTATATTTAAATATGCTAATATATATATGTGTGTGCCTGTGTGCACACACTCATGAGCACATCAGGGATGCAGAAGAATAATTTAGTTACATGGATTTCAGGAAAAGAAATTAGGACAATACATATGTACCCTTCTGTTCTTCCATCTTTTTTCCTTACTTTGTAGATAAGGGAAATTAGCTATGAATCCAAGAACAAGTTTACCTGATTTGCCTCTTCCCTGTTAACATTAGGCTGATAATTATACCTGGTACAAGCTTTGAAGAGCTCAGGATGAGATTATGAAATCTATCATTTCATGTCCATTAACTAAAGGACTTCAGCAGTAAATGATGGGAAATGTTGTAATCAAGCTATTTATGATGCTGAAACACGAGTCAAAAGGGTACACCAGTCAGAGTGTGAGTACCACGTAGTAAAACTGAACTCTAATTAATGTCCTGAGATCAAACTAATAGCAGAGCCACGCCTCCTTTGCTTCCTCTTCCTATGTAATGAGTTCTTTGCTATCAATCAGGAAAAATATATGAATATATCTATGGCTGGAGCTTAAGGAAAACCTCATGATTGTTTTCGTATAATATTCTACCTTTGGATATGTGGGTACGTAAGCAGATACTTAGACTAAGTCAGTAATGGCTTTTCAGTGTTAAGAGTTGTATAATATCCATGAAAACACACTATCTGCACAAAGTTGCCGTAATTTATGTGTTCTGATTTCTTCAGCGAAATGCAGTATTGATTTATAAAAACATGAAAAGTAATAAAAATATGTCTTTTCCAGAATTACAGAGTAGTTCCTGTGGTAATCCAGGAGTTCCACCAAAGGGTATCTTGTATGGTACAAGATTTGATGTTGGTGACAAAATCCGATACAGCTGTGTAACTGGATATATTTTGGATGGCCACCCTCAGCTTACTTGCATAGCTAACTCCGTGAATACGGCATCGTGGGACTTCCCTGTTCCTATCTGTAGAGGTAAGAGAAAAGTTATAGTGATGTTCTTGTATGAACAACTTTCAATCTCTGTTTTAATTATTAACTTTTAGACTGTGATTAAAGAAAAGCCTTTTTGAACATTTTGATCTCTTGCTCACATACATGATGTATCTCAGCATATCCACCTACTAATTTTTAAGTCAATATCCTATTAAAATTATATTTCTCACTCATTTTAAAATATATGTTATGAAATAAGAACTAGAAACCTAGTAATAAGTAGGATATAAATTTCTCTGTTCAACATGTTTACAACTATGGGAATGTAAATTTGAGAACCATCAATACTTCTTAAGAACTGACTTTTTGTCAAGTATTAACTTGGATATTGAGCAAATAGAAGTTTGAAACTACCAAAATGACTGAGTTGGAGGGACTTCCCCTCATTCTCAGTCAGATTTGATATCTTAAGATTTCTATATAGGATATCCCTTGCATTCTAACCAATATTGTAGGTCAAATCCTTTTCCCTTGCTCACATTAGTAATATAGCAATAGTAGAGAATCCTGTTTTATGAGTAAATCTTATTTTCTGAGACTATTAGAGAGAAATAATGTTTGCAGAGTAATGAAAGGAGCTAAGCTAATAAAATGGAGAAAATATCACTGCTATACACAACGAAATACAATAAAGATAGTATTTTGATGAAACACTGTTAAGTCAGGCAAGCTTGAGATCCTTTCCTGGATTCACAGGTTAACTTTACAGAATGTAACATTTATATTTGTCTAAAGAATTTGATGCAGTCTTGCGGGTACTACAAAAACATTCCACTGACATTAACTTTCTGATAAATTTCTGATTAAAAAAAAAAAATCAAAATTCAGTTGAGTTAAAACCTAGTTAACCCATACCACAAAAAAGTAGTTATATATGGTAAATGTGTATCATTAGAAATACCATTCTGTTTTTTTTTCCTATTCTTGACTTAGAGCTATTTAATATGTTTATCCATGATCTTGAAGAAAATACAAAGTTATTACTAATCATACTATTTTCTAGTAAAATTATTTATAAATCCAGAATCTTCCCCTCCCAAAAAAATGCTAGTTAATACTGAAGAAGATACACAGTCAAGGCATTATTTTTGGAGATGATCATAAAAAGAGACTTGATGAGAATATGTTAACTTGCACAAAACTTACATTTGCAGCAAAGTAGAAGATTAATGGACTTCACTGTAGACCACTGTTCAAATTCTTGATCTGCCAATTTTGAAATGAATTGGCATGAAAAAATTGTACTTTTAAATGAAGAATATGAGAGACTTGAACCTGATGCTTCCACTTACCAGTTAGTCATCACAGTCACAGTGTTACACGTGCTTTCTTTTGATACAACGTTTTTCAGTAGAACTTTAGATAGATTTTGTTTTTATTCCAAGGGAATGTGAAAATACACAGTCTAAATTTGAATTGGAATTATAAGCTCCCAAAGCAGTCCTGTGGTTAAACATAACTCCAGTGTGTAAGCAGAAGACTATCACATAAGAATATGAAAAACATATTTCTTTTTGTTCATGATTAGAGAGGTCGTTATCTGAATAGTGTCACTCTCCAGGGGAAAATAGAGTTGACAAATTGGAAAGGATTCAGAAAAAGAGGAAACAAGTTCTGTTAGGTTTCAAAATTGTCATTTTGTCTAGACACCAAAGTAACTCAAACTTTTCAGTGTATGTAAAGAGGATGAAGAGGTGACTTGATTTACTGCAGAAACTCATGCAGGAGGAGAACATTTTTGGGAGAAGACAGTTCTCTAATCAATAGCAGTAAAGAATCTAAGGGGTAAAATCTTCACAAATAAAAAAATAAAAAACCCCAAGGTACACGTTGTAATAATGGTTGTTACAAATTACTGGAACATAATGTGACAGATTCTTGATTTAAGTTTTAACATCAGGCATAATGGCTTAAAGGCTTAATGCACCAAATTACTGTTAAGGTATTTTTGGTCTATGTTAGATAAAATTAACTAATTATTTTCAATAGTTCCTTCTATGAGTCTATGTTTGATATCAAAAACATGTAACTTTACATTTAATACAGAGACCTTTGTAGTTCCATTCTAATGAACTTGTCCTAATTTTGTCTAATGCAATTATCCAACACAGTATTCTGCAGAAGGTTGCTAAAGGTGATTACCCACTAATGAGCTTCTTATCTCTTTCTCTCTGTTTGCCATGGAGACACTCTTTGATTAAACACTCATCTTTAGAGTTCCTCGGATAAATGTCTTATTGTTCCCTACCAACGGTCATTACATCTAAAACAGAGAATCCTGAGACAAAGTAGTGAAGTAGTGTATAATTTTGAGAGTGTATATGTAAGAATTAATTTTTCTCAACACTAAACAACTTGACTACCGGGTTTTGTTAGATGGCTAAGTCTCTTCCAGACATGCATATACTAGTTGTTCATTTTATTATAATTAGATGGATTGGGGAAATACAGAGTATTTCATTGCCATGACCTCGTGTTGTGGTGTAACCCCAGCCAGTAACTAAGCACCACGCAGCCGCTCGCTCACCCCTCCCCCTGCAAGGCAATGTGAAGGAGAATGGAAAGAAAACCTTGTGGGTTGAGATAAAGACAGTTAATAGGATAGCAAAGGAAGAGAATAATAATAGCAATAACAGTAATACAAGTGATGCACAAATACAGTTGCTCACCACATGTGACAGGAAAATAAAGCAATGCAATGCCCAGTCTGTTTCCGAGCAGCAATCCCACCTCCCGGCTAGCTTCCCCAGTTATACCCGGAGCATGATGTTCTATGGCAGGGAATATCCCTGTGGCCAGCCTGGGTCAGCTGTCCTGGCTGTGCTCTCCTGGGTTCTTGTGCACCTGGCAGGGCGTGAGAAGCTGAAAAGTCCTTGACTTAGTGCAGACACTTATCTCGTCCCACTCAGTGGGTAAGGGTGAGGTGAACTTTTTAATTGTCTGTGCGGTAGTCAGGAATAACGACAATTACTCGAGAGGTTCAAACAAATCACAAATTTACCTAAAACTCAGCGGAACTACAAAAGATAGAGGTTTGGCAAAACTTTTAATGATATTATCCTAATGTGCTGAAAATGAAGTTAGAGACAAAGAGAGTAACAAAGAGGAAAAGAGAAAGAGAGGGAAGAGAAGAGAAATGATATCACCACCCTTGGATCCAGCAATGTTCTCTGCTTATAGTGGTAGTCCTCAGGTGGCGGGCACATGCTGGAAATTTATGTTTCCCCTTTTTATAACCCATTGTGCCTGCCCCATAGGCGGGGGTCTGTCATCACTGAGCAGGTGCAGTATGTGCTCAGGAATGTTCTAGAAATGAGTCGGTGGGTTGTGGGGGTCTTGGGGGGTCTCACTGTTCTCCCACCTCATGGCTGACTGAGTGATGATCTTTCACAGGCACGCATGCGCAGAAGACAGATGATCTTTGCATGTTTCAGGAATAGGTGAATGGGCTCACAAGACGGTATCCTGCCTCCGCAGGTTCTGTTCTTGGCTGACATTCCCCCATTATCAGTTTATCCCTGCTTGTGTCAAGACGGATGTTTGCGACATTCATTTGTTATCAGAGCCTTACAACACTACAACTACCTAGCAACAACTGAAACCATCAGTGTGTTATCAACATTATTCTCATACTAAATCCAAAACACAGCACTATACCAGCTACTAGAAAGAAAATTAACTCTCTCTCAGCCAAAACCAGGACACCTAGGAAATGTCATTGTCTGATTTTTTAGGAAAAAAACCCAAGAACAGCATGAAAGTATACTTCATTCAATACTAATTTAAGGGGTTTTGTTTGTTTGTTTGTTTTTATCTATAGGAAATAAATTGAACAAGGCTCTGAATGTACAGCATGCTTAGATGTCAGTGGAGTTAAGCTCATAGATATCTTTAGATCATCAATGTGTAAATTTCATTGTCATCTGCCTCTTGTAACTCAGAACAAGTTAATTTGGGGAATATTTTTTTAATATATATTTTTTTAACATTCCTTTTAAATTGCCTTCACTTTGAATGAAGAGATCAGGAGGAGGTCATTCTTGTGTTTTAGCAATGTAATTCTTATGGATTGATGTCTCAATGAGGGGAATTTCACTGGAATCAACAGTGCTTCATATTGCTACAAGCATCCATACATGAGACCCTATTACATGCTTATGGTTTAAATTTGGTACATAACACTGATATTTGAATTTTTTTAAGTTACATATTTTCGGGCCAAATGTTATTCATGAAGAAAAGAGTTATTCCTCAAATGGCTTCCTTTTGCTTTAGTACTCTCTATAGGATTGTATTGCAAAAGCAGTGCATATATCTAGCAATTGCTTTATTTCATATCCTGTTTCTCAGTGAACATAGTTCAAATGCACAAAGTTTTTCACCTGTCATTTGCATGTTATGACATTCATTAAAATACTGTAATTTTTATTAGATTTACTAGAAGTGCAAAAACTCCTTAATTAAAGGAAAACCAAATTGGATTTATGATGTTGTGGTCAATTATACTGTGCACAACCCATGACTAGTTTTTAAATAAAGTTTTCTACCCTGACAAATTAATTTTGATAAGGTTGTTTTCAACAGTGAAACATGACAGCAGCTTTATCATATCACCTATTCCTGAGATAATGTTGCAGTTTGCAGTTTCTGTATAATGCAGCAAGCTAGGAAAAATTTACTGAGGATAATAAATTAGTGTGGTTTAACCCAGCAGGCAACTGAACAATCACATAGCTGCTCACTCTACCCCCACTGCAGTGGGATAGGGGAGAGAATCGGAAAAAAGTAAAACTCATGGGTTGAGATAAAGACAGTTAATAGGTCAGAAAAGGAAGATGATGATGATGATAATAATAACAATAATAATATAGAAAACAAGTGATGAACAGCAGAATTGCTCACCACCTGCTGACTGATGCCCAGCTAGTTCCCAGGCCGTGCCCCCCAGCCAACTCCCACCAGCTTACATACCGAGCATGACGTCACATGGTATGGAATATCCCTTTGGCCAGTTTGGGTCAGCTATCCTGTCTGTGTCCCCTCCCAGCTTCCTGTGCACCTCCTGCAGAACGCTCATGCCTCCTCGCTGGCAGGGCCTGGGAAGCTGAAAAGTCCTTGACTTAATTGTAAACAAACACTGCCTAGCAACTACTAAAACACTAGTGTATTATCAACATTATTTAATAATAAATCTAAACCACAGCACTTTACCAGCTACTAGGAGGAAAAGTAACTCTACCTCAGCCAAACCCAGGACGATAAGGTTACATTTATACATAATATCATTCTATAAAAGTTATAACAACTAGACACTTTTGTAATCAAGGAAGTATTCTGACTTTCAATATTTTTGCAGCTTTTCCTATTCCAGGGTAAAATGGATGTTGTAAGAATCTTCATTCTAAAATTGATTTTGGTTTTTTTTTAGAATTCAGAAATTTCAAAAACAGATTATAGTTTTATTTGTATTCCTAGAAGTTCTATTAAAATATTTTCACTATTGCATGTACATATAGCTACAAAATGTTTGTCACTATAAAACTTCTGTTCGTATTTTTAACAAGAGGCTTTGCTTTTCCACTTGTTTGAATTGACATGCAACCCACTGACTGTAGGTACTATTTTACATGGACAAAATATATTTCTGCTTTTTTGATTATTTATCTGGGAGGATATTGAGTTATTTTTCCATATTTCGTCATGACAGGTAAAAGCCTAAAGAGGTTCTTACTAAATTCCAAGTCTGGGAATTCTGTAATTCTCCTGCAGCATATATATATATATATATATATGTACATATAAATATATAATTGTTTCTTCCTATCTGTATAGGTGTATACTTAATTTCTTCTTCTTCAGTGGATTTATTCCAAATAAACTGTATTGAGCTATTTATAAGCTCATATTTCAAGAAGTGATCTAACAGGTGTCAAATCTGAATATTAGAATATTCAGCTCACTATTGAAGCATTTTGCTGTTTCCCGTGTGCAGAACCCACTGGAGAGGAAAATTTGTTAATTGCAAGTCACTGGTCTAATTCTGTGATTACATAGATAAATGACTATACATATTTCAACTATATGAGGTAAGATTTAGGTCAGATAAAACACAGAGCATCTTCAAATGAAATAAAAGTATACCGAAGAGTCTTGTAGAACCTCCAGTATACTTTCTTGAAGGGGTATATCTGTTTGTATACTGCCTATAATAATATGGATTTAAAAAAACCCAAAAAACAAAACACCACCACCCCCCAAAAAAACCCCCCTCACATAACTACCCAAAAATATCCATATAACTATGTAAGCATTTCACAGACAGATAACTTTGGTTGCAAGTAGGTAAATGATTAAATAGACCTAGTAATATAAACAGTAAATAAGCTGACTCTGTCTTTGTGTCTTTGTTGTAAACTGGGCTTTGTAGGCTGTGGAGAGAACAAAGCAGGAGATAAAGTCAAAGTACTGCACTTCATGCCATACAGTGCATTAACTGGTGGAACTGACAATACACACAGAGGAAAATAAGGTGTGCTAGCTTAAAAGCAGGAATAAATTACATCTCACAGGGAACAAGCAGGTTTTTGTCTGAAGCCAGTTGTTACATACAAACAGTTGTTCCTGCTTGTTCTTGGGAAAAGCCCCTGTATAGCTGTGTGAGACTGGATTAAAAACATGTTGGATTATTTAAAGAAAGTTAAAAAGAAAACCAACAAAAATATTTTGTAGAATGATGTATTTGTATATAAGATATGAAAATTACTTTGACACTAATGAATGAGCAATTTTTCAGAGATTGTTCTACAGATCCTTTCTGGGACATTATTAATCAGTGGCTTAGAATGACCAACACTCTTATGGTTGGTACATTAAAAAATGTAAATAGTCTACAAATGGCAATGATGCTCCACTAAAATTAGAGAAGTTAATTAAGATTGGGGGCGAGGGGGGAGAGAAATGATAAAAAAGATATACCATTTTATTGAAATAGTAGTATAACACAAATGTTGTGTGTTTTCAAGTAGAATGTTATGTGCTTTCAAGCAGGGCCCAGAAGCTCTGCAGACTAATACCCTGAATAACCTTTTTTTATGAAGAAAGTTACATTACCTTTTGTTGCTTTGAATTTTGGCAATAGAAGAACTTTGTGTGTTCTTTATTTTAGTTATCTTTAAAATGTGTAATTGTAAAGACCAGTACAGTCTAACTTTTGACTCCATGAAAAGTGTTGAAATTGCTCTCTAGTATGCTCTACCATACTTGTCTTTTCTCATTGTATTATTCTCAGTGTTATTCTCAATATAGTACCTGGTTCTCATTATCAAGGGTCATTTCACATACACAGTCTACTTATGTGAACAAATATATCTGAGCCTGAAGAACAGGAAATCCCCCCATGAATTTTAACATGTGATCAGATCCATGGATTTCTTATTATTCAATGTAGTGGTGAAACTTCACTGAATTATTTGAATCATTATTGATGTGTTGTGAACCAGGAAATTCGTACAGAAATATAAATGTTTATTATATTAGAATTATCATATATCACACTGATGCTAAAATATACTAGTTTTACTATGCCAATAATAACAATATTAGCTTTACTAATATATAATATCTGTTAAATGGAACTCAAAATATGCAAGCAATAATAATGATCTAACATAATATGCATTCCTTAACCAAACAACATTATTTTTGAGAGGTCTGATTGGTTTTAATGTATTAGATTCATGTCCAAAACCTGTGTTTGTTCACTTATGAAAAAGATGGCCACATAACTAAGTTCCTATGATGGGTGGAGAACTGGAAGTACCAGTTGTTCTCACCCATGAAAACTTACAGTGTGCAATGATGTGCTATTGCAGTAGTGATGATACTTTAAAAAAAAAAAAAAATTACTAATTTTTAGAAAGCAAGCTCAGTATGGAAACTTCTTTAATAAAAAAGAATTTAGTTTTATTAGGTTTGTTGTTAAATCAGGATTTAAATGTTCAAAGGGGGATTAAGAAATATACAAAAGATCAGGATACAGTTAACAGCTTATGAAGCAATACAAAATATCTTAAAGTGTTTTTTTTTCTTGTACTTTCATTGGAAGTGTATGTATTCATCAGAACATCAGAATCACACTTTCATCTGGTTTAAATAGTTTGGCTTTGCACATCCTCATGGGATTTCAGGAATTCCTATCAGTATGAGGAGACTTGTCCTAAGATCCATTAGAAACTTACATTAGCAATGGGCAAACTCTCAGCTGGTGTGATATAGTGCAGAATAAAAAGGTATTTGAATCAAAGTAATTAGCATTCAACAGTGCAGTAACTGTCTTAATCTGGAAAAGAGGCCTCTTAAATCTCCAAACAGTAAGAAAGCAGCAGAACTGAACTGTTTCTAAATAAATGAAATAACACGAAGTTGGGTGGGAGTGTCGATCTGCTTGAGAGTAGGAAGGCTCTACAGAGGGATCTGGACAGGCTGGATCAATGGGCCAAGGCCAACTGTATGAGGTTCAACAAGGCTCAGTGCTGGGTCCTGCACTTGGGTCACAACAACCCCATGCAATGATACAGGCTTGGGGAAGAGTGGCTGGAAAGCTGCCTGGTGGAAAAGGACCTGGGGGCGTTGGTTGACAACCGGCTGAACAGGAGCCAGCAGTGTGCCCAGGTGGCCAAGAAGGCCAACAGCATCCTGGCTTGTGTCAGAAATCGTGTGGCCAGCAGGACTAGAGAAGTGATTGTTCCCCTGTACTAGGCTCTGATGAGGCTGCACCTCGAGCGCTGTGCTCAGTTTTGGGCCCCTCACCACAAGAAAGACATGGAGGTGCTGGAGCATGTCCAGAGAAGGGGAAGGAAGCTGGTCAAGGGACTGGAGCACAAGTCTTATGAGGAGCGGCTGAGGGAACTGGAGTTGTTCAGCCTGGAGAAGAGGAGGCTGAGGGGAGACCTTATTGCTCTCTACAACTGCCTGAAAGGAGGTTGTAGTGTGGTGGGTGTTGGTCTCTTCTCCCAAGTAACTAGAGAAAAGACAAGAGGAAATGCCCTGAAGTTGTGCTAGGGGAGGTTTAGATCAGATATTAGGAAAAATTTCTTCACCGAAAGAGTGGTTACGCATTGGAACAGGCTGCCCAGAGAGGTGGTGGAGTCACCATCCCTGGAGGTGTTCAAAAAGCGTGTAGACGTGGCACTTTGGGACATGGTTTAGTACACATGGTGTTGGGTCGATGGTTGCACTTGATCTTGGAGGTCTTTTCCAACCTTAAGATTCTATGATTATATGATTCTATGAAATTATGTTTAGAAGCAGAAAGAAAATATATGTAATTGTTCCAGAAAGGGAACATTTGCCAACAGTTGCAGTTCACATAAAAGTAAGAAAAAGACAGACAATGTGTTATCTTGCTAGTTTTCATGGAAAAAGTACCAATAAGATCAAATTCAATAACAAAAGCTTGTTATACCAATTGATACAGGCAATGAAGAGGAAAAGAAAAATACCAGATTTTAAATTCCAGAAATTTAACCCAGTACTGAACAAAATCAAACTTCTTGAATACTAAAATGTTTGAGTCCACAGCTGTGTTCAAGGCTGGGAATTAGGACTGTTTACAAGTGGGTGGAAGTTAGTGGGAGTGGTTAATGAAAAGCTTGAAACACTGTTTTTATCTCCTGTTTTCTTAAGAATTTTCTTAAGCAAGGACAAAAGACATAGAAGTAAAAATAACGCATTGACCATATTCGCATATACTATTGAAATTATGTTGCAAAATTGTCACCCAGGACAACATAACAGTGAGAATTATACCTGCAATTGAAAGGGGAGAAGATTACTCTGAAGGATCAAGATGAGTGAATGGGAAGGAGGAACCTGAAAAAGTAAAATACTGGTTTAGGCTGATAATTGACAACAGTCTGAATAGTTTGCTTTGGTAGTATGTACAGCACAGTCATCAGAGCACAATACTAGAGGTGTTAATACCAGCAAAGCCCCAGTCTTTCACAAGTGATTTAAAACTAATTTCTAATCAAGTTTATTTGTTAGAAACTCCTAAAGACTGTGTTAAGAGGAGAGGTGTTAAATGCATAACTTTGTGTTCCAAATAAATTCCAGTTTGGGCTAGTAAATTCTCCTTATGCTAGGTAATTGTTTCCCTATAGCATTTACATTCTTCTTAGATTCATTTTCTATGTGGCATTCCTGGATAAATCCTTTCTAGTAATCAATTAGCATAAATAATATTTATAAAATAATTTGAGATACTTTGAAAGTATCTACCGGTAAATCCCAGGTTTATTAACTCAATTTACTAAACTGTTTAATCCAAAAAGCTTTTGTTGCCATGGGCTTTTAAATAGACCAGTATATTGTCCTGAGATTATTGAAATTATGGCTTCATAAAATTTTCTGTATCTCTTAATTTCTGCTTAATATTAGAATTTACCTGGTGCTGTGGTTTAGCCCCAGCTGGCAGCTGAGCACCAGGCGGCTGCTCGCTCACCACCCCCTGCTCCCCGGCGGGATGGGGAGGAGAATGGGAAGAAAAAAGTAAAACTTGTGGGTTGGGATAAGGACAGTTTATGGGACAGCAAAGGGAGAGGGAAATAACAACTGTACTTATAACAGAATATACGCAACGGGTGATACACAATGCAATTTGCTCACCTGACGACCGTACAATCAGACTGCCCCAGAGCCGGTCCCGGAGCCATGCCACCCCTCCCTGACTTAGCACCCTTTTACACTGAGCATGACGTCATATGGTATGGAATACCCCTTTGGCTAGTTTGAGTCACCTATCCTGGCTGTGTCCTGTCCCAGCTTCTGGTGAAAATTAACTCTATCTTAGTTGATAACCAGGACACCTGGGTATAAGTGGAAATTGTGAAAATACTACTCAGTTTTTAAGTAACACTTTGCAAACCTTGATTTATAACTCAATTGTAATTACATCTGGAAGGCAGAAGCCATAACAGATTATTTTTCTGAGAAGTCTTTAAAGCCCTTCAAATATTTCCCCAAGAGAACAACTGATTGCCAGTAGTGGTTTTTTTGCAGGAAAGAGGTTTCATTGCTAAAATTCTAGCATGACATTTTAACATTCTCCAAGACTGCATCTTTATTAACCTAAAGAACGATTATTGATTTGCCTGTGGAACATGAATCTTGTTCTTCAGCATTAATTAATCTTCTTGTTCTCATCATTGGCAGGAGTGTTGCTGGTTTATTTAAATATTGAGACAGCATTGTCTTGTGAGATGGATTTTAGATCTGTAGCCTGTTTTTAAAGAGATAATGTTTAAAATTGTCCTCTGATGAAGGAGTCTGAAGATGTTTCAGTTGTTACAAAAATAAATTTAGAATTTCACACAATTGAGTCATCTTTTTATTCAGCTCTGCAAATTCAGAGGTTAAAACCAATCTGCTATAAATTGTGTTGACACTGGAAGGGCATTTAAATGTAATAGATGCCATAGCAGAGTTTTGCTACATGTGTATGAAAGATTCCATTGTATTTAAGGTGGCCAAGAAAGGCCCAACAGAACAACTTAATCTCTTACAGAAATGACTGTAATGAACATATAGGTAAGAGGTCTGCTTTGTTAACTCATTTATCTTGTATGATGGCCTTCTGAGTTTTGTTCAGGATGAAACCTTTGATAGTCAAGCTGTACAAATTTAGCACATAAAATTTCTTTCACATTTCAGTCAATCGGTGGAGCTGACCTTATTACACCAGAACAGAACAGTTTAGGGGCAAAGGTTCTCTTTGCTCCTCTACATCATAGAGTTGATTTTGGGTTCCTCTAAGACTGTCTGGGAGGGGGTAAAAACTTTAACTGTGAGAATTTAGGATCACTATTTGCTTCATCAGTTTAATCTTCCTAATCTCAATACTTTTAACACTGGCTGGTATTTTACACTTCAGAGAAAGAAACTTCCTGCTATGCAGTTATTTGTTAATTCTTTCCATGTCACAGTTCCATCTTGTCTTTCATTTTGAATGTTTGATGTTATATCTCAACATTATATACTTTGTATATTTTCTATAACTTTTTTCCCATATCGTTGTAAGTATGTATATTTTAAATTTTTGTATATATGTCTTAGAACTTTTAAAAAAATCTTTAAATTATAATAAAAAATTAATACGGTTTTTCTTTTTGAGTCCCACTAGTCCCCAGTTTTCTCTTCTTGAGTAAACCATGAGGAAAAAAGAAACCTTTTTCAATATCAATACTTCATACAAAGCAATCAAGTTGAAAAGAAAATAACTTTAAACTAGGAGCCGTGGGAAACAGACATTTCAACCCAGATTTAAGTCAGGTAGCAGTGGACAGGGGTCAAAAGCAAAGGGTGCAGAATGATGGGAATATGGGAAACTTCAGAAATGATAAAGCAGGGTGAAGGGACATCTGGACATCTGCCTCAAGTTAGCCTGGGACACAAGCAGAAGGAACTGCAACAGTGGTCACAGAATATTGATGCTGTTGGAATAACTGAGACATAGTGGGACAGCTCACATGGCTGGAGTGTGGTAAAGGATGGATATAAACTCCTCAGGAGAGACAGGCAGAGAAGATGTTGTGGTGGCCTCTGTGTGAAGGAGCAACTTGGATGCATGGATCTGCTGCTGGGGATGCGGAATGGGCTGATTGAGAGCTTGTGAATCAGGAACAGAGAGCAATAGAACAACCAGAGAATTTGTGGATCAGGATCAGAGAACAATAGAACAATCAGAGAACTCACATTGGGAGTTCGTCACACACCACTGGGTAAGGGTGAGGAAATGTGTGAAGTGTTCTTTAAACAGCTCAAGGAAGTCTCTAATTCACAGATTGTAGTTCTCATGGGACTTTATCCTTCCTGATATATGTTGGAAAGGCAATATGGCAGGATGCAAACAATAAAGATTTCAGAAGATCTTAAAGAAACCATATCCACTTTTCTAAGCAAGATTTATTCCCAGTTGGTATTTCTCCACATAGTCCTTTAAAATCTTCCTATTGTCCAAAGGCAGTGGTTTCCTATGTTTTATTTTTAATATTATTAGAAAGGGGTTTTATCTTTTATTGCATATGAATTTTTCTTGCTAAAATTTAAGCAGGGTCTATTTTTTCCTGTATATATTTTTGTACCTGTGCATATAAAACCCCAACTATTTTCTTCTTCTTTGCAACTTCCTTTTACTTGTTTTGGTTTTGTTTTCTCTTCTTTAACTACAGTAATCCTAATCCACATTTCTTACACAAGTCATGCTTTTGAGACAACTAGTAATTTTTGTTCATTTCCTCTCGATTGTTTTTAATTTATGCATGCTTTCTTTTGAAGTGTTGGGCCCCAATTAGCAAAGAGAGAACAACAGTTTTTGTGATTCATTGATCACAGCTCATAGTTACAGCATGCTCCATTCTGCTCACTGGAATGCTGGTGCGTCCAGTTATTCATCTAGTCTATGAAGGTTATTTTAATTCTTCTTCCACTTTTAAAATAATGTTCTAGGTTTTAAATAACATTTTTTAATGAAGAATGTTTTCTTGATTAGTTTTGATTTTAGCTTTGGGTTTGGGTTTTTTTGGTCAGAATAGATTAATTGTTGAATTCTAGGTAGATAGGCAAGGCTTTTATCTTTCTGTATTGCCCATGGAATGAAGCACTTGTGGTAAGGCACAAATAAAAGGTCTCCAGGAGCTGTAGACAAATCTGGCCAAAGTCCCAGAATAATATTGTGTTTGTTTACTGCAATCTATAAATCTCCAGGCTGGCCAAAAATACAGTGCCAGATTCCAATTTTCTAACTCTATGAAGTAAAAACCAAAGTGCACACATTTATGGGAATAATGCTGTGGTTTAACTTTTCATTTACTCCTATTTCATTTAATGCAAATACTGAAAAAAGAAATATTTGATGATCCAGCCCTCCTGCATCTTTGGGCATCAAGTAAAAATGTTGAGCACTGCTTACTTCATGTCAAACTGAAAGTATAATGAAAATTACTTTCTATATATTTGTTCATCTGAACAGGATTAGAAAAAACAGAAATTTATGAATAGCAATAGTGATCGTAACTTCATAAACAAACTATTTTGGGAATTTTCTTCTCATTGAGTGGGAAAGTTCAAAGTCATGTGGACATCATCCATACACCAAGGATTTTATAAAGTGTTCAGTTTCTATCATTACTAGGAACATCAAAGACTGAGGTCCAATTTTATAATCATTAACAAACACTAGCACTCCAGAAACTTGGGAAAATCAAATTAAGAGGTCTGATATTCACTGAGCTACAGTTTATCACTCATAAATGGTACAGCAAATGGATTAAGAGTACTGCTTCACTGAAGGGAGAAAGCAAAAGAATGAACAGCAGAATAATGAATAACTGGCTGCTCCAGGTGCTCAAAGTACAATAATGACAGTTCTTTTCTCATGCCCTGATGATGCAACTGTTAGGATAGTTGGTTCTTTTCATGTAACGTGCAGTTATGCGTCACTCATAGTAGAGAATTAATAATTCCAGGGTGCTGTCATCTTCCTTGTTTAATTGCATAGCCTCATTTAAGATGCAGCTAAGTCAGCAAATTGACGTCCACTGTTTGCTCTTTCTAGCTGTTCCAAGCAGCCATGCTTGCTCTAGTTATTCTGGTATCTCTGGACCCATGGTTGCTCCATTATCCACTTTTGCTAGTCACTGTAGCTCTTCAAGTAAGCTTGAATTGTGTATAAGAAAAACAAGTATATATGTAACAGCTATATGTGTGTACTTAGAAAAATCCCTACTCTTAAAAGACCTCTTAAAAGGGACTCTGATCTCTTGCCTTGCAAATTTATGACTTGCTTTCTGAGTCTGTAAACGCCTTAAATTAAGGTCAGCCACCGCATGCGTCACACTAAGGTATAGTTTGATGGCTCTTTTGGGTACTATTTTTCATGCTATTACCCAGTATAACATTTTCTTTATTACAGTCCTGTTTGATTTTAAATAGAAAGGTACTCAACTATAATCAAAAACCAAAATATAAATTCAACATATGGTAGACCTCTTCATAGTCCCTTTCACTTGTTCTTCCTTCTGTTAACCATATATCAACAGAGAAAGATCCTCCCCTTTTGATTCTGTTTCATCTGGAGTTGCCTGGAAGAGTAGCTGAGTATTTCAGTCATGTATAGTTGACTTTTTTTTTTTTAACTTTTTTACTTTTTACTGTGTTTCATTTCACTTGCAAATGGCATTATGATCATCAGATGAAAGATATTATAAAAGTTGTATATTTTTGTGAAATACATGTGACACTACCTCATTACTATTATTCTGTTCTTTTTATATCTGTAGCTATCAATTAAAAGGCATTTCCTTCTCTGTGCTAAGGATAATTCTCCTAAACTGAAACCAAAACCAAGTGCCCCCCCAAATTTCCTTACTGATGTAGCTGTTTGCATGCAATATTACACTTTGTTCATTAGCAAAAGGGAAAAAAACAACCACCCCCATAATTTTTTTCTTTATTTTGGTCCCAATAGTGATACTTTATTTGTCAAAAAAGCCTTGATAAACCAGGTGTTCCTTTTCACACACATGTGATCATTTTCCACTGTTATTTAAAGATTTGTAGTTATCAAAGAGGCCAGAGTGCACTCCATGCTTCTAGGGGTGAATTTCAGATATTTCAGGATGACAATTTAATTCATTCATTTCATGTAAGAGTACAGAAACTTCAGCTAAGACTGAGCTTTTCTAGGCTTTGGAAAGTTTAGGATAGTTTTCAATGGCCTTTCTGTGGTGAGCCCATCTATTAAAAATTCATAGAACTACAGGTTCTTAAGATCTTTGCAAGCAAGTTATTTCTATTCTTCAGTACAAATTTTCTTCTAAATCCCTAGTCACTTGTACTTGAAAATGATACTAACATATTACAGTAGTGTGTAAGAGTTTAGATTCCTGCAAAGTTTAACTAAGTAGTTTCCTTGTACAGACTTTTATTTTAATATCTGTTTTAAAAGTATTAAAGAGCTAAAAAGAAACTAAGAAAATAGATTTCAAATATCTCAGAGTCTAAGAACTGTAGCTGGAATGTGTTTTTTAATCAAAACTTTTCTATATTTTCATGCCTTTTTTTTCTTTTTAAGGAAGGTGATATTAAAAACCTTGAACACTGAATGAATTCTTTTTCTTAGTTCCTAGAACAGAAAAAAAACCTAATATTTTAACTCATTGGATTCATGCTGTGTATGTGTTTGCATTGTAAAAATATATCCATGGCTTTTTAGAATACAATTTCCATATCTTGGACTGTCTGTTGATGCACATGACATTGTTTTTGGAGGTTTTGAGTTTTCAGTAGGACTCAGGCTATCCAATGACTATATTGCTTAGCAGGTTATGTTTTACTGGTTCTTTCAGTGTTCTGCAACTGTTAAAAACAGTGGTACCATATGCCTAACATGATATCTGATTTTTCCTCTGAATTGTGATTCTCCTTAGAGCATGCATATAACTGCATAAGAGAATATTCATGTTTGTGAACAAGCTTCCTGCTTGATTGCTCTTAGTTTTGACTGTTAACACATGTATGATTGTTTATCAAACGTATTTTAAACAGTACAGAAGCTACTAGGACATTATCAAAATATAAAACCCTGCAGCATACGTACCAGTTAAAAACAGCTTAAGGTGAAATGCCTTTATAAGACAGATGTGTTGAGATGGGAAGCAGAGAGAACTCAGGAGAACTTTTTTCTTTGCCTCAGTGCATTGACACTGTATTTGGAGCAGAGATTTATCCTTCTGATTTATCCTGCAAGAAACTTTTTCTGGTAGTACATAGGTACTAGAAAGCCTTGCTGTCTGTGCCTAATTGTGACCTCAGGTTGTCCTTCAGGGAAGTCAAATTCAGCTGTAGGTACTGGGTAGGTGGCTGGGGAGGAAGTCAACTTCTACTGAGCAACTGGGTTGATTTGAATCAGAATTTGTTGTGGACCAAATAAAGAGCCAGGGAAACTATATGGTGGCTTGTCTGGCAGAGTAATGCCTTCTGAAAGGCTGTACAGAAACCATATTCAAGAATAAGGACAGGGAATAGATTGATGAGGATGAAACAATTTAATAGTGCTAGATCAAAAGAAAAGAGATTAATTTAAAATGCAGATAACTGGTGGCAATATTTATAAAACTGCAAAGGCTATACGAAGTAAAAAAGACAGGGAACTTGGATGTTGAAAAATAATATAATGCATTGCTAAATGAGAATTCTTCCAATGAACTTAATGGTGATGGTAACAAGCAAAAAAGAAAGTAACCGGGAAAGCAGGCAACAGTAAGGATTCAAAGGATGATGCTGCAACAGAGATACTATACTATAAGAAGGAAAATCTTTTATAAGAGTCTAAGAATTTTGGAAAGGGAAGACTTTATCTAGGAAGTCCACTATCTGACTTCCCTTTTAGTATAAATCTGAATTAATTTTGTATGTTGGATCTATAGTCTCTTTTTCCCATCCTACCTTTTACAGAACTCCTAAGATGACTCTGGAAAAGCATATGTAATTCCAGGAAGATATGCATCTGCCCATAAATCTGTCTTTCAGAACTGTAGTTTTCAGGCAAATTTTCTGCCCCTTGTAACTCTGGATGTATCCACAAGAAATGCAAAAACATTGCTTTAAGTATCATAAGCTAATGTTGCTTTATAAACAGTATTTCTTCAACAGCACAAGCTGTTCTTAGATTCCAGATACAATTTCTGATTTTGGTCATTGAGTGAAATTGTTTTACAGTTTTTCCAAGCTCTGTTTACTGGAAAACCTACATTTTAATCTGGTTTTGCAGTATCTTCTGCAGTCTGTGATAACACATTGGTGTTTAAGTGACTTGTTTCTCCATTATGGATGCTACCTTCTGCTTTCCACCTAGAGTCTTAGATATATTGCTTGGCCTAAGGTTCATATGTGCGTAGAAGAGCCAGACAAAAAAGGTCATGTATCCTGAAGTGCTAAGCATGACACTGTATGTTAATTCTTCTCATTTTGTGCTATTGCACAGAGAAGTGTGGATGCCCCCTCCTTGGAAGTGTTCCAGGCCAGGTTGGATGGGGCATTGGGTAACTTGGTCTAGTGAAGGGTGTCCCTGCCCATGGCAGTGGGTTGGAACTAGATGATCTTTAAGATCCGTTCCAACCAAAACCATTCCATGATTCTATGACTTACAACCATCCTATTTCAGCTACCTTTGGATTAAATTTGTTTGTGTCTCATGTCTAGCCTGCTATTTGCAAGACTACCTGCTATTTTGAACAAGGATGCTATAATGATCTTGCTATTAGCCAAATAATTTTCTCTCAGACATAAATTCCAACACTGCATATTATCTGCTTTGTCCCAGCACTATGGAGATGGTTTACAGACATTAGTAATTCTGTAGCCCTCTAGTCCCAGAATAAATTAATGTATAATCTGCACATTGTCAGCTCAGGAGTTGGCAGGCTTGGTAGACTCTGCTGCACTTCAGACATTTCCTGGCGAGGCTAGCACATGGAAAGTCCAACTGAGAGATTTTCTAAATGTGCACAAATAATTACACTAAAAGCTCCCTTTTCTGTCATCCCTAGCATTTCACTCTTCCAATCTTTCTAAAGATCACTCTTCCTTCTTAATTGTTGTACCATCATTTGCATAACAGTCTGAAAGATCTGTGGTCCACATCAAGAAGTTGCTACTAAAGAGCTTTGCCATCAATATTTAGATACATTATGAACAATAGCTTGAAACTTATCAGCAACTCCTGGAATGTTAACAGAACAAGTTTATTTCTGGACAGTGTTCAGATACCTCCTCTAGATAAGAGCTTTCAGTTAGTGGATCAAGATTACATACATTTATAGAAAAATATGTAAAAAGTGAAGGTATAAATATAAGCATTAAAAACTAACAAACAAAGTTCCTTAAGTTAATGATGCCTGTCATATAACTTGTAAATTGAGGAAAGAAAATGGAATTCTGGAACAAAACCACATTTTTCTTTTGAATTGTGTTCCCTCTGCCTCTGTCATCCATTTATTTAGGGAGTTCTGAAGACAAACTGTTCATGTCTTAAGTATAACATTTGTCATAGCTACCTCCAAAGATTTCATGTTATTAAACTACTATTTCAGCTTCATATGAAAATCTAAAGCAAACCAAAATAGCAAATGAAGATAAATGAACCGATTAAGTCACAGACACTTCTAGCAGATAGGTAAACAGCCAACACATAATTTTCACGGTCTCGTAACAGCCCCCCCAGAGGCTGCAAATCTTGGTGCAATTTATTTTGTAACACTATAGATTAAAAAGTCAGAAAACAATTGACAGTATTTAATGTGAACAAATATTTGACAAGCAAAGTAGAACTGTGCATACTGAAGCCTTTTGTAGAATCTGGAAATGAGGAGCACATAAAGACCATTTTGCAGAGCTAGCTAATGAGTATGAAAGTCCATCTAAGAATAAGACTGAAGTACAGGCTGCCCCTAAGAAAGTAGGGAACTCAGGACAGTCCTGTCTTAAGGCATAGGCATCAGTCACCTATTTGCACGTGCCTGAAGAGCTGGTATGTGCTGTGTTTCAGGACTCAACTCCATTGACAGCAATTCTAGGTTCATGGGGTATGATGGGGTGTTTTTCATACATGAAGCAAGTCTAACATTTTGTACATGCATATGTGTGTATGCAGATTATTTCTTCTACTACATATGCAGATAATGCATAAAAATGAGAGTATTCTCACTGACCTTCTATATAAAAATAAATGCTGAGTTGTTTGTGCAGATTGTCTTGACAGCAAATGTGTTAGATGGCTGGGTTCAATTCAGCTCGAGCAGATTTAGAGGGTTTTTTATAGGGTCATTTGGAAAATTGTGTACTATATTGCTTCTTAAAATTGGATTGCTTTCTGTCTACATTATTTAATTTATTATTGATATATTTATGTATATATTTATATATTTAAATTTTGTGCAACTGTAGAATTGGTGTAAGTCAACCTAAAACATTACTTGGTCCTTCTGTGTGGGTAGTTGCATGTTATCTTGTTTTCCTTTTCTTTATGAAATGTATCCTGTACTTCTCAGGCAATGTAAGTGAGGTGTTAAGTGAAAAGTTGTACTTAAAAACATAAAACAAGTTGTTGCTACACAATTAGGAAGTCTAATTGGAAGTCTTGCATTATTTGATCACCAGTTCCCCAGAGGATTCTATCCAGCACACTGGCAGGGTTTCCATGGAAACAACAACCCTATTAAAGCCTCCAAGAAGTCCTGTCTTTCTCCAGTTTCTCCTCCTCCCACTTCTTTTTTAGCTAGTTTATATTGTGCATAAGTGTTTCATTTCAAATGGTGTAATAAATGGAAGAATTTTATCCCCTCATTAAATGGAATATATTGCTTTCCATAATAAGCTCTGAAATTCTGTGGACCAAATGTTCTGTCCTTGTGCTGCTGTCCTAATTTTAGGCAATTTTACATTAGGGCGAATATGGCTATTCATTTACTAAGGGTAAAGTGACCAAGACTGCTATTTTTCTGTCATAATCACTTTTTCTAGTGGCTTTAAAAAAAAAAAAAAAGAAAGAAGAAATACAAGTTCACTTCCGTGGCATGTGACTTACGTCAGTTTACTAATTTGTTTAATCCAACTCTGAATTTCCATAGTTCTAAAAGAGTACTAACACTCAGAGTGTGGAGTTTTTTTCTTGGACTGAACTGTTTGAATGAAAATATTTTTGCTGGGCTCTCAGCTATGTGTATGCAATTGAGATGTTTGATGGCAACTGAAGAGAAATCATACTAGCAAAAAAAATACTGTTTAGCTGAGAAAACATTTTAATGAAAAATTCATTCAACAGGATAGCAGTAAATACATTGTTAAATCTATCTTTGTAATGGAAATGAAGCTGTGTTATCTTAGTAATAGAAGCATCATATTCTGTTACGGGATTTATGCAAAACAAGAGTTTAAGGAAGTCTGCTTTTTTTTTTTTGGCATGGCTTTTTGCATTCCTCAAATGTGTCTTTCTTCTCATGATAAATCATTTTCACATTATGCAACTAATTCACATTACCATCAATTCATATTTTTAATTCATTTTATGGTAGTTCTCAAAATGTTTAGAAGTTAGGAAGGCTTAAAAAGCTTCCTGTAAGATCAACCTCAGTGAAGCTACAAAGTGTTGTTTAGCTGGATTTGGAATAGGCAGGATGTGAGGGACTCCTTCAGTCATCTTCAGTATACAAGTCTACAAGTCAATCAGTTTTCTAGATTACATTTAAGGCCACAAGAGAGACTTGTGGTCTGTCTCATGTTCACTGCTAAAATAAGTCATAGAATCACGACATCACATATGTTGGAAGGGGCCTCTAGTCCAACCTTCTGCTCAAAGCAAGGTCAACTGCAAGAAGCTGCTCAGGGCCATGTCTGGTTGAGTTTTGACTGTCTCCAAGGATGGAGACTCCAGAGTGTCTGTGGGCCTCTGTTCCAGTATCTGACCACATTTATGGAAAAATTCTTTTTCCTTATATTGAATCAGAATTTCCCACATTCCAGCTTGTGTTCATTCTCTCTCGTCCTTTCACTGTGTACCTTTTAGAAGAAACTGGCTCCATTTTCTCTGTACTTTCCCATTACGTAGTTGAAGACAACAGTAAGATCTCTCCCAAATCTCTTCTCCAACCTGAGAAGACTCAGTTCTTTCAGCTTCCCCTCATGTCATATTCTCCAGACCCCAAATCACCTTGGCAGCCCTCTACCTGACTCAGTCCAGCATACCTATATCTTTCCCTTAGTGGTGGGTTCATCTTGGTTGGATGCCAGGTGCCCACCAAAGCCTCTCTATCACTCCCCTCCTCAGTTGGATAGGGGAGAGAAAATAAAACAAAAGGCTCATGGGTCAAGATAAGGACAGGGAGAGATCACTCACCAATTACCATCACGGGCAAAATAGACTCGACTTGGAGAAAACCAGTTTAATTTATTAGCAATCAAATCAGACTCGCATAATGAGAAATAAACCCAAATCTTAAAAACACCTTCCTCACATCCCTCCCTTCTTCTCAGGCTCAACTTTACTCCCAGTTTTCTCTCCCTCCTCCCCTGCAGTGGCACAGGGGGACGGAGAATGGGGATTGTAGTCAGTTCATCACATGTTGTCTCTGCTGTTTTTTCCTCCTCAGGAGGAGGACTCCTCACACTCTTCCCCTGCTCCAGTGTGGGGTCCCTCCCACATGAGACAGTCCTCCATGAACTTCTCTAACATGAGCCCTTCCCATGGGCTGGAGTTCTTCACAGACTGCTCCAGAGTGGGTCCTCCTCAGGGTCACAAGTCCTGTTAGCAAATCTGCTCCAGCGTGGGCTCCTCTCTCCACGAGGCCACAGGTCCTGCTAGGAGCCTGCTCCAGCACAGGCTTCCTATGGGGTCAAGACTCCTTCGGGTGCATTCACCTGCTCTGGCATGGGGTTCTTCACGGGCTGAAGGTGGATTGTCTCCTCCACCATGATGCTCCAGGGGTTTCAGGGGGACAGCCTGCCTCACCATGGTCTTCTCCACAGGCTACGGGGAATCTCTGTTCGAGCACCTGGAGCACCTCCTGCCCCTCCTTCATTGACCTTGGTGTCTGCAGAGTTGTTTCTCTCACATGTTCTCACTCCTTTCTCTGGTGCTGTTCTGCACAAGTTCCCCCCCCGCCCTGCCTTAACTATGTTGTCACAGAAGTCACCCTTGTAGCCCCCCCGTGACCAAAGCCTTGCCATGCAAACCCAATATATTCATATTTGTGGTGGGTTGACCCTGGCTGGAGGCCAGGTGCCCACCAGAGCCGCTCTCTCACTCCCCTCATTCACTAAACAGGGGAGAAAAGGCATAACAAAATGCTTGCAGGTCGACATAAGGACAGGGAGAGATCACTCACTAATTGTTGTCACGAGCAAAACAGACCAAACTGAGAGAGGGAATTCATCTCATTTATTACTAGGCAAAACAGAGTAGAGGAATGAGAAAATAAAATCAACTCTTAAAACACCTCCCCCCACCCCTCCCATCTTCCCGGGCTCAACTTCACTCCCAGCTTCAACCTTCCCCCCCTCAGCGGCACAGGGGGACGGGGAGTGGGGGTTACGGTCAGTTCATCACATGTTGTTTCTGCTGCTTCTTCATCCTCAGGGGGAGGACTCCTCTCATCGTTCCCCTGCTCCAGCATGGAGTCCCTCTCACGGGGTGCAGACCTTCAGGAGCAAACTGCTCCAGCGTGGGGTCCCCCACGGGGTCACAAGTCCTGCCAGCAAACCTGCCCTGGCGTGGGCTCCTCTCTCCATGGGTCCATAGGTCTGGCCAGGAGCTTGCTCCAGCACAGGCTTCCCATGGGGTCACAGCCTCCTTCAGGTGCCTCCACCTGCTCCAGCGTTGGGTCCTCCACGGGCTGCAGGTGGAATCTCTACACCCCCTCATCCTTCCTCCATGGGCTGCAGGGGGACAGCCTGCCTCACCATGGTCTTCACCACGGGCTGCAGGGGGATCTCTGCTCCGGTGCCTGGAGCACCTCCTCCCCCTCCTTCTGCACTGACCTTGGTGTCTGCAGAGTTTCTTACATCTTCTCACTCCTCTCTCCGGCTGCAAAAGCTCTCTCTCTCTAAGTGTTTTTCTTCTTCTTAAATATGTTATCACAGAGGCGTTGATTGGCTTGGCCTTGGCCAGCAGCGGGCCCGTCTTGGAGCCGGCTGGCATTGGCTCTGTCAGACACAGGGGGAGCTTCTAGCAGCTTCTCACAGAAGCCACCCCTGTAGCCCCCCGCTACCAAAACCTTGCCACACAAACCCAACACAATATTGGACTTTCAATTCAGATATGGTGCACCTTAAAAGTGCATATTTCTCATAAATGATTATGAAAAGAGCCTAAGGTGACTAGCTCAAATATAAAAGCCTGCTATGTAGGTATAGCAAAACTTAGGTGTGATGTCCAGTTCCTTATGTTAAGTGGATTCTGCAAATGCAAAGACAAGGAAACTGCTGGAAAAAATCTATCTCAAAGTCCCAGACTATGAATAAGGAGAAGCATAAGAGAAGACAAGAGAAAGTAGGCAAGAAGATTCCAAGAAATGGAACAGACAATTTTGCCACTATTAATGTAAAAAAGCTGACAACCTAAAGATGGGACAGAACATAAAATAATATGTAAAAAAATAGAATGACTATAGGGTATTGATAAAAGGACCAAAATAGGTCAAAAGTGAGGTACTGATGATGGTACAGAGGTGGTGAACAAAAGGATATAAATATATACAAGTGGAAGAAATCATTATTTTTTCCAGAGCAACAGCTACTTGTATGGTTCCTTGCACGTAGATGAATCTATTTTGAAAACCCAAACTTGAATAGCATAGAATCATAGAATCATAGAATCACAGAATCACAGAATGGTCTGGGTTGGAAGAGACCTCAAAGATCATCTAGTTCCAACCCCCTGCCATAGGCACGGACACCCTCCACTAGACCACGTTGCCCAATGCCCCATCCAACCTGGCCTTGAACACTTCCAGGGAGGGGGCCTCCACAACTTCTCTGGGCAACCTGTGCCAGTGCCTCACTACTCTAGGCCCTGTTAGGTACTGGAAGGCTGCTGTAAGGTCTCCCTAGAGCCTTCTCTTCTCCAGGAGGAACTGTATAAGTCTATATTTTCTTTTCTCTTTTTTCCCTGTCAAACAACAGATGATCACATTGAGAGGCTGCTGTTTTCCATTTGCTATAATCATTGTAGCGTGTTCTGCCAAAAATGGTACATTCCCCTTTGCTGAATTCAGTTAAAGATTTTCAGCGTGGCAAGAAGAAAAACATGAAAATTATCTCATCCACAAACTAAGAGGCTGAATGGCAAGCAATCTAATTGCATCAGAGAGCCTTGTATGGATTTGTTGACTACAGCATAGTATGTTCATAAAAAGAAAGTAAAAAAATCCAGCAAGATAAACTTCATAAATCTGCTGCATTTTTAATTAACAAATATCATATATTTGCTAGAAAAGTCTAACAATAGTCTTATACATTTTTGTCTGTGTCCTTCGAATAATATTAATAAAAAGTATTGAGTATTTTATTTATATATTTATAAATATTTATATTATTAGAGAAATAAAGATGTTAATTTATAAACTGCATAAGTATATATTTATATAAAAACTATAATGGAGTGACTTTATGTATCTGTGATCTTGTGATATTATTTCTGAGGTAATTTAGTTCACTCATTTTTGCAGTGGTATGCCATGGACTGAGAACTGCACTTTTGTTTTTTCATAAATTTTAATATTTTAAAAGCATAACTTTTTAATCTTAATTTTTAATAATTTCTGCAGAAATATATGATATTCATGAATCAGAAAATGGGGTAAGAAGAAAGTAGAACATGGTCCCAAAATAGTAGTCATCCTCATTTAGCTGAGATTACTGTAGACTGAGAGAAATATAACCACTTATAGAAATAACTTAGATTTAGAATATGAGAAAAAAGTAATTAATAGTATTGTAAGTATCAAGGATTTTTCAACATCTGAATATGAGGAAAAACTTCTTTACTTTAAGGGTGACAGAGCAGTAGAACAGGCTGCCCAGAGAGGTTGTGGAGTCTCCTTCTCTGGAGATATTCAAAACTGGCCTGGACATGATCCTGTGCAACGTGCTCTAGGTGATCCTGCTCTAGCAGGGGGGTTGGACTAGATGATCTCCAGAGGTCCCTTCCAACCCCTACCAATCTGTGATTCTGTGAACATTTAAAATATAAAGTAAGAAAATTACTTCTATTTGGCCACAGCTCTGGTCCTTCAAAAACAAGCAAACAAAAAAACTAGGTAAAAATCTTAATTTTCTGTGGTAGTAGTTGGCTGTAGCATGAAAAAGTAGCAAAAATACTGAACGGTAGAACTTACAAATCTTGGCTCTCTGGTGCTTTCCCTTCTGTGGATTTTCAGTGCCTAATAGTATGATTATATTCACACTCCAGTATTTTCTGCAATGGAGGAGTAATTTATCTTTGTCCAGCTGTCTATTTTCATTAAAATCTTAGCAATGTTTTTCAAAATATGTCTTTACTGTAAAATTTGATTAAAATTAGGCTATAGATTCCAAAGCTACTGGAGTGGGAAGAAGCCAAGCTGAAATTCTTAGTGTTTGTATAATCAGTTCAGCATCGAGTTTCAACAGTGCAGTCCTGGGCTTCTCTTGCATTTTGCTGTACAGGTAATCATATGCTCTATGTTCTTCTAAGTATAATGGTTAATTTATATGACAATAATTTATGCTGTCGTTGAATTATTTAACTTTCAGGTAGTCTGCGTTGTAATGTAAGGAATGTGTTTTTCTTTGATTCTAACTGTCACACTGACATCATGATGAAAATAGCATGTTACACATTTTATTATGGTATTATCACATTGTGTGCATTGAGAATTGTCACTTAATGCAAATATTCTGGCAGCCAATTAATTGTATGACTTTTCTCAGCCAATTTGTTTTTTCTTGTTGATTTTCTTTGCTGTTCCTGCACTGAAGATGCCCAGATGCATAACTGGAATTCACATTGTGTCAGCATAAATATTAAAACTTGATTCATTTTAGAATTAATCTTTTAATTTTATTTTTTTTATATGAAATTTAGCATGCTGGCCTAGGGCTTTTTTTCCCCTCATGTGCCTCTGAATACCTTTACTGAGTAAAAATCTTGCTTTAGTAAATCCTGTGTAATGCCATTGGTCCAGATGGAACTGCAAACATTATCCATTAGTACACATACCATCGCATCATCTTGATAAGCAGTATGATAGAGCAAGTATTGGAAGAGAAGTGTTGCAACTGAATATATAAATATGACCACATGTATTTATCAGGGAGTTAGAGTTTTTTGTCATGGAGTACTTAGAAAACTGACAAATCAATGCAGTTTTAAACTTTAAAACTCAATTTTACTAAATCCACATATTAACAGCACATTTTGTGCAAACAGATAGTTCTTACATATTATTAGTTAGCATCATTATTTATACAAAACTATTAAGTCTTGAAAACATATCCTTGGCAGTCATTCTCATGTAATGGTCATGACATTAATTTGTAGTTATTTGTGCTTTTCTTATCTTGCAACTTTTTTACTTGGATGCCTCCTGTGTGCAGCTACAAACATCTTTGCCCCTTTGGTGATGACATTGCTCACATACTTGTCAAAAATGCTTGTGCGTTGTGCCTCTCTTTGGCATCACATCACAAAAATGCTGATGTACTACTACTGGTTATGCTGTTACTGTGGTACTTATATTTGGGTTCATAGTAAGTGAATAGTAATTATATCCTGGTTAATGCACTTTTAATTTATATGTATCGTAGGCATCTGCTTTAGCTGCAGGAGTCAGAGGGGGGGGAAAAATGAAAAAAAAAAAAAAGAATTCTAGCTCTCTCACTGACTTCCCATCTGGTTTGAAGTTGGTGTTACTGAGTATAAGATGTCTGTATTCATTCCCCTTTGGTATTTATTTCACCCAGACACTTCAATAGCATGATTCCATTGTATTCTGATATTACATTTTCAACATGCTACAAATAAATAGTGATGGATTATCACATATGATAGCAGAATACTGTAAATCCTGATTTTAATTACCTTTATCAGGAAAGCACTTTGGCAGCAATACATATTCAGCTTTTTGAATAACTTGAAAAGATTTTAAACTTAGTAAGAAAGAGGATACTTCACAAGGATTTATAGAACAGAATAGTTTAGTGTTTTGTATTTTGAAATCTTGTATCCTTTCAATAGGAAGAGTACTTTTTGACTGTGATTCAAACTAAAACCAATGTGAGCTGGAGGTATGAAACTTCTTATTGGTTGTACTGTGTTCAGCTGGCATGGAGTTAATTTTCCTCATAGAAGCCCCTATGGTGTCTGTTTTAGATTTGTGACCAAATCAGTGTAACACACCAATGTTTTAGCTGTTGCTGAACAGCGCTTACACAGCATCAAGGCCTCCTTCTCTATTTCTTACGACCTCTACGTCCCCCAGCAATTAGGCTGTTACCTTCCCAGTGATCAAGGTGAGTCTGATCAGCCGGTGGCTCCCTGAATTCCCCCTCTTGCCCTTCTTGAAGATAGGAGTGACTTATACTTTCTTCCAGTCCTCAGGAACCTCCCTTCAGTCACCACAACCTTTCAGTGATAACTGACAGTGGCGTTGCGGTGACCTTGTCCAGCTCATGGGTGCATCCCACCAGATCCTGTGGACTGATGTATGCCCAGTTTGTTTAAATATTCCCTAGATTGATCCTCCACCATCAAGGTTAATTCTTGCTTGCTCCAGACCTTCCCACTGATCTGGAATTCCTGAAGGCAAGTCTTACTAGCATTGACTACTTTGGCCTTTTCCATGCCCTTTGTCACAAAGACCCTTTGCCCTATAAGCAGAAGGTTCACATTTTCCCTACTCCTCCTTTTGCTGCTGATATACCTGTAGAAGGTATAACACATCTGTGTTTGGAATTTGTCATCAGTGCACTGTATCAAACTTGTGGATTGCTCGTAATCTCTGTGTTGTCCCTCCAGCAGATCTCAGAGTGGTGCAAGTCCCTAAGTGGACCAGGGCTGGCAAATGTGAGGCTTCTTCCAGTTGTTTCAAAAAGTCCTCATCTACTTCTTCCCCCATCATCTCCCTCTGTCATTCTTACTTTAAAGCTGTCCTTGCAGGATCTGCTCATTTCCTCTCACACACTTTCCTCTTACTGGCAGGACTGAGGAAAAAAAACACCTGAGCCCCCACTCAGCCCTTGACTCTCACCCCAGGGCTGTGTAGCCGTGCTTGGTATTTTCCATGTCTTCCCTCGCAGTATTAGTGCCCACTTGGAAGAGCAGCAGGAGTCCACAGGCTGGAAAAGCCTCAGCAGTGTCTGGGATCTGAGTCCCTGACAAGCACCAAATCTCCCTAGATGACAGGTCAGCAGGTGGAGGCCTCCATCCCCCACAATGGGAAGTCTTCCACCACTGTCACTTCCGACGTCCTCCTGGTTCTGCTGCAGAGCGCAGGCTCAGCTGGCTCAAGTGCTTTGCTGGACACAGGTCCCAGCCCCTCATCTGCGACCAGGACGCTGACCTACTCTGTAGCTGCAGAGCTGCAGGAGGAGCAGGAGCTGTCTTCCTGGTGTTAGAAGTCACAAGCTTCTAGCCTTCATCATCATGGAGTCTCCATTTCCTGTGGTACCAAAAAAAGGCAATGGTAGCAGCAAAGTTAATGTGGTTTCTCTGCATTCATTAGGTGATTTGGACTATTACCTACCATTAAATCAGCCGAAAAATAATTTCTTGTCTGCATATACATTATGCATTCCTTTTCATCCACAAGAAACTTTTGAGCACAACAATAAAATCATCTTCTGGTAGGATGAGATATGAGTGGCAGAGGCATTTGGATACAGGAAGGAGACAAATTCAACTTCAGCTTGAAAAACTACTTTGTACATCCCTCAAGCAGAACACTGAGACTTGTTTCTAAATGCTTCTGTGGTGTAAAATTCTTTTCCTTCAAGTTCTGATTTTAGTTTTCCAAATTTGAACGTGTCTGTGAACTTTTCAAATGCAAGCAGACTTCATTTAAGTTTGATAAATTTTGGCGAATGAGATAACAGAGTTGCCAAAGCAGTCATTGTAAATTGGCTTAGAAAATGTCTTCAGAAGAGGTTAAGTCCTGTTCCTCTCTTCTGGCGAAGCAGTACTCACAGATCACATTCAGGAGTGCTGAATTTTAAGGTCTCTGCATAATTAAGCAACTACAGAAATCTTGACTCTGAAATTTTGAAAACATTTTGTCATCCTTTGGCATTTTGTGCTGGGATAAAAGGCAGATTCTTTTAGATATGTAACATCACGGCCTCAAATTGCTCCAGGGGAGGTTTAGATTGGATATTAGGAAAAATTTCTTCACTGAAAGGGTGGTCAGACATTGGAACATGCTGCCCAGAGAGGTGGTGGAGTCGCCATCCCTGGAGGTGTTCAAAAAGCGTGTAGACATGGCACTTCGGGACATGGTCTAGTAGACCATGGTGGTGTTGGGCTGATGGTTGGACTTGATGATCTTGGAGGTCTTTTCCAACCTTAAAGATTCTATGATTCTAAGATTACAGGAGTAAAGAGATCACAAATGTGCCACAGAAATTGTGCTTCCTGCTTTGCACAGTGGTCAGTAAGAACACACCCTGTTGTTTAGCTGTTTTATAAACCTAAGTATATGGAATTGTACATTTTAGAAATATATTTTGATGAACATTTGCATTTTTCCTCAGTTCATAAAAGTAAATTATTTTAAGTTGCATGGTCCTTGTAATTCAGTTGTCATGAGGCCAGAAGGTTCAAAGGACTTGACAATGAAAATTATGACAGACTCTTATCCCACTAAGATCCTATACCAAATATAATGTAGAAAATTAGTAAAAGTTGATTTCATGGTGGTTTACATAAAAAAAAATTCAAGTGGTCTCCTTCCACAATTTTTATAGCAAAGATAAAAATGATTGAAAATGTATGCATTGCAATCCTTTCTCCACTGGATGGTGTAAAACTTAAAGTCGATGCACTTGTTCTGAGGAAAAAAAATACAACTTTAAATATCAGGCTAAGAGAGTTGAAAATAAAACAGAAGGAAGTATTCTTTTTTCCCTCTGATCTTGTTCTAAATATTGTACTCCATTATGTGCAGGGAAATCTGAAAAACAGTAAGTTAATTCAGACAATACATATTCCTCTTTTTTGTGGATAGAAATGATAGTTTATTTTGGTACCCAAGGAGATTATCAAATCCAACACACCTCTCAAATCTGACTTTAAAGCGAGATATATTTGCTTAGGGTCTTGTTCAGCTCACTTTTGAAAATCTCCAAGAATGGAAGTTCCACAGCCTCTCTACATAACCTAATATCAAAATCAAGCACTCAAATAGCAATATTTTTTTTTTATTCCTGATATCTAAATGGAATATCCTAATTTACAATTTGTGACAAATTTCTCTTGTCTTTTTGCTGTGCACCACGGAAAAAAGTCTGACTCCATCTTTTCCGTAGCCTCCTTTTAGATAGTCAAAGACTGGATGTTCTGCTCAAATAAATCAAAATTATTGAAATCTTTCAAACTATATTTTACTATATATTTAAACATATTTTTCCTTCTGAAAAGGAAATGCTTCCCAGATAGTGTAATTCTTATGAATGAGATTTAAAATAAAGAAGGGGTTTTTTTCCAAGTATAATAAATGCCCTTTGCAGCAGTATCTCATAGGTATAAACACTTCTTTGAAGACACAGTGTTACCCCTTAAATTGTTATGGCTGAAGAGGAAGCATATTTTCTATATAACTAAGCCAAGAATTTATTGCTAGCATAATGTAAATCTTAGCAGTTTAATCATTATTAGTCTGGATCTAATTGTTTCAGAAAAGGAAATAATAATAATGCACTTAGAATTGTTGTACAATGGCTTGAGTATGTCATGTCAGTGCCCACAATGAAATAAGCCTGCAGATAAACCTGCCAACTCACAAATTTCAGTGTCACACAGCCAGCTAAGGATTTGGTCCCACTTTATGGATTTAGTTGCAGATTAGATAAAGAAATCATATAGTACCTATTGTTCAGGTCTTGACATATTCAAATTGTCCCGTAACTCTGAAGTGTGTTAGGACAGGTAAGTAAGAGTGTTGAAAAAGACGACATGTTTTACTGTCTGTTCAGAGTCTTAGACTCTTTTCACCAAGATGTACGCAGGTATGAATGGAGCTGCCTAAGGAAGGAGTATGGCTGTACTAGGTTTCCTCTATAGGCCACTACAGAAAAGGGGATACTTCCTGTGGACAATCCTCATATTGATTGTAGGGAGAGATTTCAGATTTTATTCTTATCTCTAAATCCAAAGGAAGTACAAAGTGATTGCTCATAGCTTAAGTGTCTCTATTAGGTAAAGGCATGACTAGACTCAAGATACTAAGATTTTATGAAGACATGTGTCTTTCTTTGGCTGATACTTTTTTTGCTTTTGCATATCTTAAATGTGTGAGTTATTGATGCTTTGAGATGCTTTTATGCTCTTTTTTTTTTTTGAGGTAATTCACATACGAACAATTCATAAGATTTAAGAGTTGTCAGGTGACAACTCTTACTTAAGGTTAAAATGTGTTCATCATACATATTGTCAAATATTTCTATTATATATTCAGAGATTTTTGAAAAATGATAAATTTTCCGAACAGGTACTTGCCAACTTAACTGTAAATTGATATTTTAGGCAATATAAATTCTGTGAAATTCTAATTAGGTATTATTAATAAATGAATTTAAAACTGGAAAATTGGTAACATGATGTACCTGATAATAAAATAGACCTTAGTAATTTTTATGATACAAATCAAGAGAAACCTAAAAGTCCATTGTTTTATTGAAATTTCAATTTTGATTTCATGGTACTATTTCATTAAAACACTAACAAAAATATCTATGCTTTGTTGGGTTTGATCAAAAAAGTCTGACTTTTCCCCCTAATCTAGCCAACTTGGTAATATTAGTCAAAATAGAATTCAGAAATTGAAATATTTAAATATTTATTCAAATATATGGGTTTTTTTCAGAAGCATAGCTTTTGATATGACAAGGATGAACTTCAACTGGGGATGAAGCAATAACACATTTTGAAGTAGTCTTTAAAAGCAGAAGTAATTTGTAGTAAAAAAAATTCAAGGAGGAGTTTGAGCAACATTTGAATCTCTGAAATCCTTCTGTTCCTGTTAAGAGAACCTGCTCCAGCATGGGCTCTCCACAGGTTGCAGCTTCCTTCAGTGCTTATACACCTTCTGTGGCATGGGATCCTCCACAGTCTGTCATGTGGATATCTCTTCCACTGTGGTCCTCCACGGGCTTCAGGGGAACAACCTGCATCACCATGGTCTTCTTCACCAACTGCAGGGGAACCTCTGCTCCAGTGCTTGTAGCACATCCTCCCCCTCCTTCACTGATCGAGGTGTTTGCAGGTTATCTTCTCTCTCTCTGTCAGCTGCTACACAGGGTTTTTTTACCCTTTCTTAAATATGTCCGCACAGAGGCACCACCGCCATTGGTCCATCTTGGAGCCCACCCCAACATTAGGTCTTTTTTTTCCTTTTTTTTGCCTGAACAATTAATTAAAGTAATTTCTGCTTTCCTCTGTATTCCATTTTTAATGAATTTACTCTTAAGCCCTCTTCCCCTCAGCAAGTCAAACAGTAAATATCAGGCTTGAGAACTGTGAAATCTGAATTAAAATCTTAATTTAACACTGCAGAACTGCTAAGCTTTATTGTTTCACAAAGCAACTGGAAAAAGTTTGATCAGCAAGAAATCTTTTCTTTTTAATTTCTTCTGCTGTGCTCACACAAGGAAGAACAATTACCTTGTTTTGTTTGTAAGCAATAAAAGTACCAGTCCTTCCCCAATGTTAATTTTTATGTGAGAAGAAGATGAATTTCATTGTCTTGCTGGAAAACAGCAAGATGTACAGACTGATGGGTTATCTTACTTTATTAAACGTGTTTGCGAGTTAATCCATCAAATTTCAAGTCTCAGTCTAGAAAACCAGAAAATTTAAAAAAGTGAACCACCTATCTACATTTTTAACTAAACAGCTTCTGATGTTTTCCAAATATATAGGTAAGAATTCAGCAGACTGCACACGTCACCTTTTTTTTTGGTAAAAAACCCCAAGCTATTGGCTTTATGTGCCAAGATTTTTCCAATGTTAACATTTTTCCTTCCTTCTTTATAGATAAAATAATAAATGAAATCACTGTGCAGTGTTTACTAGAAAAGAGTTACTTTTCCCACCGGTCACCCCTCAGAAGAGCCCAACTCACCTCAGTCACACCCACGACATGACGTTTCCTTGGGGGAAAACCAGCCACTTTTGAGGATCTGCCCAAACTTTAATTTATTGCCAGTTAAGACAAATATTTAGTTACCAATTCAGGATTTGCAAAAACAAAAGACGACAAAAACACTTCAGGAAAAGACCCTTCTTTCCCCTTGCCTGCTTCAATGTTGCTCCAGACCCCCTCCTCCCCGTCCCGGTCTCTGCTCCCTTTGCTCCTGACACACCTCACCATCAGGACCTCCCTTCTGTGCAGTCATCGGCGTGTCCACCCCCCCCCCCCCACATGTTTCCTCCCGTTTTTCCCTGTGTGCCTCCTCCCATGTGGCCTCCTACCTGCGCCAGTGGCTCCTCATCTTGTCAGGCAGCGGGTCAGTACCGGTCCTTGCAGAGCTGGCTGGAACCGGCTAGAACTGGCACAGGGCGGTTCATGGCCTCCTCCCACACGTGTCACCTCTGCAGCTCCCCTGCTAATTTTGTCCAGCACAGGGGTCCAGGTGGGCACAAGCTGTTTTCCCCATGGCATAGCTTGTTTTTGTGGTTCTATTTCAAAAGAGGCAGGTTAGCAGGCAGTTTATTCCACGTAACTTCTGCTAGAGCACCGTTTAAGCTCCTGAGCTTCCTCACCTTTCTAGCTACAGATGCTATTATTTTATTTTTTTGCTGGCTGTCAAATCTGTATGAATTTTAGAGCTATACTGAGCATACAAGTGCAAAGTGAAGGATTTGAGGATGTGAATTGTGTCAATTTGTAATCATCCTTGGGTTTATTTGGAATTTAAAATCTGTGAGTTTTACAAATTGCAATACAAAGCCATAGAAAGTAAGACTTCCATATGTCCTCAAGAAATGTTTTATGTCCCTCTCCTCCACAGCTGGATGAATTTTGTGTAAAAGTCAGTCATTAATGACAAATCTTCTGCAAAGCAATCCTTAAAGATTTTTAATTGATGGATGGTTTGCAATCATTTAATTTAAATGTCTGAAAGCTGTAAGGTTATTCTGTTGATAAATTATGAGGAAAAGCAGACATTTTCTATTATTGCAGATTTATAGAAAAAGCCAACATATAAATGTTTTTCAGAAACTTTATATATCTCTATATATATATAGCTTTCATTATATTTGGATTTTTTAGAATGTATCAGGATATTAAATTAAATGTAATAAGCATTATAGTACATATGCTGTTCTCTATAAAGACCCATTAATTTACTCTCTGACTCTGAGCGTTAGATTATTGAGACTAAGTTAAACTAGTTGGATGACTAGTTTTTATTTAGCGGGGCAAGAACACCATTGCCAAGAGGCTTGCTAATCTCATGAAGTGGTCTTTAAACTAGGTTTATTGGGTTTGGTGACCAAAGCTTGCAGATTTACTGGGGAACAGGGGATGAGAGTGGAAGCACACACAGGGCAGGGTGATGGATTTTCTTGCACCCTTCTTGAGGAAGTGGGGTGACCAGAGACACATCTCAAATACCTGTACGCAAACCTATGTAGCATGGGAAACATGAGAACTGTGAATTCATATGCAATCACAGATCAATAACATTATTAAAATCACAGAGCCATAGCAGAACAGCTGACACCTCTGGAATTCTGCAATAGACATATACAGACTCTCCGAGAAAGGTGGGTAGGCAACAAAAGGAGTAAGTGCTATAGTTTATGCAAAGGAGGGAGCGGAGGCAACTCTGCTAGAAAATGGCATTGTCTATGGAGCTTCTTACAGGTATTTTTGTGACTGCCTGTGTAATCTATTACTGTGTTCATTTGAAAATTTCATAATCAATTACACTACAGACTTTAAAACTGAGCTTAACTTTTTCAGGTGCTTTCCAATTCAGCGTATATAGTTTCCTTTCTGCTGCTTGTCTGTAGCACAGCCAATGATGAAACTTAATGAGAAACACATTCTAAGGTTTGGGGTTTTTTTTTTAATGAAAGCAGTATAATGTGTGCAGAAAACTGCAAAGCTGAAGTGCATACAAGAGCATTGGATTAAACACTGGCCAGTTGTGACACTGGAAATTTGTGAATGTTGCTGATGGATAAACCAGCAAATTCAGACTTGTGAAAAATTAAGTTCAAAATGTGTTATGAAGCTGCTTCTCAATGCTGTGCTCTGTAAAAACAATCTGAGTATATAAATATAGACCTATAAAGGGGAAAATACTAAGCATAAAATGCTTGTGTAGTAATAATATTCAAGTCAAGATAAATCTGAGTTTCATCAAAAAAAATCAGTAAATAGTTATATATAATTTTTATAGGCTTATTTTTAAAAAAATCATAATGAGCACCTACTGAAAAGATAAAAAATCTCTCCCTAAACAGTGATCAGTGGGACTGCTGTCTAGGTGAGATTTCTTATTTATTTATTTATTTATTTATTTATTCTTTATTTAGAGCTAACCTCTGATAAACTTTCAGAAGTAACAAAAAGAGACAAGGTCCTTGGGAAAGAAACTACCTTCTGATTCAGAAATGTTTGTATAACTTAAGTTATACCTAAGATAGTGTTCTGCCTCTTTAATAGAGAATAATATTTGCTTTCTCATGCCAAGTTACTGCCTGGAGAAGATAATCTCATTTTTACCCTTTACTTTGAATATGAAGGCAATTGATTAAAAATCTTATTTAGAAAACACTGGTAGAATTTTATAACAAAACCTTTTTTTTTTTTTTCCTGTCAGAATTGAAATTACAGCTAAAGGGTTGTGGTCTTGGAAAAATGTCAAAGTATTATCTGCATAACTAATTTTCATTTCCATCCTACTTTATTGCATCAAATAATCATGAACTGTTTCAGAGGGATGTATAAAGCAATACCTTTCATTTGGAAATGTCTGAAAATACTTAGAACTGTGCTTCCCTTTCCACATAATTATTTTATGCATAGAAGTGGTTAATTTATTTTTATTTTATGATAAATATGGGGTAATAGAGTAGAGAATGACATGATTCAGGGTCCCTGTTTTCTTCAGTTTCCCATCAGAAATCTTAGCAGTTAGATACCAATGTTTAAGGCATCAGTTGAGCCTCAAATAAAATTCTGTAGATGGCTAGAGTTTGTGTAGACAGGGGCATTTGTGCATGTGTTTGCTATGCAGAAACAGGTAAAGCAGTTTTTCACCACACTAATGGAATTAGTAGTTAGTGTTATGTGTTTGCCTATATTAAATTCTTTTGAAGAGCAGTGGAGTTTCTGAAAGAATTGGTTGCTTTCTACTGTAAAGATCTTTTGTGATTTTCAGATGAAAGGTAGTTATTAATGTGCATATTTAAAAGCAGTAATTAATATGACTGTAAAATGTTTAAGAGGGGTTGATAGAGTGCTGATCTCTTTAGATTGCTCAGCTAATTTGTCTGAAATAAGACTGTCTAAAATTTGGAAGAGCAGACAACAGTATGTCTGGGGTTGGACTTGAAGTACACTGTGAAGAATATGCCATGAATTTCATAGTCTCTGTAGCTAAGATCAAGGTAGACGGATTACTGCAGGTCCTCTCAGCTTTTCTTGATGTGTTTCTTCAAAAATGGCTCAGCTTGCTCACAACTTTTATTGGCTATTGTAAAGATCATTGTTTAAACTTGGAAAGTTGCTATACTCTTCCCCCCCGCATTATTTTCAAGAATAGATAGCAGACATCTATTACTCTGTGATGAGTTACACACTTCAGTTTAACTATTCGGTACACTATAAATATCTAGATAGATAAGATAACTTGATACATTAAGTGCCAGATTAAAGCTTGATCTGCTGTGCAATCTCATTGAAATCCATGAATTTGCATGGTTTATAAATCACTGATAACTTTGCCTGTCTTTGATCATCTATCTTCTTGAAAATTACAGTCCAATATTTATGTAATGTTATTGTGAATATCACTGAAACCTATGAGAATAAGCAGAAAATTAAATTTAAATAAGAATATCTAGAGAAATATATTTTCAAAGTTTATTATAAAAAAGGAACCAGGAAGCTTGTTAGAAAAGAAAATATAAAATTTTATGAAATTAATTGTCACCAGAAATTATTTAAATGTATGCTCATTTTTTTTTTTTGGTGGGCATTTAGCCATAATTAAAAAAAGAAAAAAATAAAAAGAAAAAAAGCTGCATGCATCTATGTATATAAATAAATACTAGTCTGTACCCACAAAACCAAAAAAAACCCCAAACCCTCAAAACCTTTGTACTCTCATAATCATCACTCACATCATAATATCAGTGATACTCCCTCTGCATAAGAGTCCTTATGCATATTCAAATATAGATCTTAATTTGAATTCATAATACCTTGAAAAGCTTTTCTAAGCAAAGTCCCCACTTGCATATCACTTTGAAAAATCTTCCCCTCTCAGCATATGGTTAAGATCAGAGAAGTATGTTTGGAAAAATGACATCTTGGCAGTATGCATATTTTTTGCACTTATGCCTTCCTATCACATTTGCAAGTTTGTAGTTTAGATAAATTTTTCCAGTACGTGACAAAATAAATTTCATTTGAAAATAGGGGTAAGAATTTTAAAAGTAGATTTTTTTTTTCATGTCATCAACGTTAGCTATGTATTTGTAATTGCGTAATGTCAGATTCTATCAAGTGTTAACCAAAGCATTGTCTTCTCACTGTTCCTGTGAATGTTTTTCTCTGCATTTAAAAGAGCAGGGACAGATACACAATTCTTTCAAGGCATTTAGGTGCTTAACTGCTGTTTAGTTATTACATTTTGATTGCAGTGCTTGTAGTGTTTGGCATTTAAGTATCTTTGAGGACTGCTACCTCAGTGGTTTGACAGAGGTAATTCAGAAAGTTGTGGAAAGGCAATTAAAAGAGAGAGATTCTCAGGACTCTGCACAGAAATCACTGCAATGTTTATCTTTCCTCTCTTTTTCCCTTGCTCACATACTGTTACTGGACTTGTTGCGCATTCATGAAGATGGGCCAAATGTTCTCTTCCCAGTTATTCTTTTGTTTGTAATGTTTCATAGCTGACATGAAGGAATTATGCTGTTTCAATGTGATAGAAATACAGGTGTTAAAAGTGGATTGCACAGAAACAATTATTACATTTTCTTTTATTGGTCAGGGTGGTATGCATTATGAAGTCAGCAGTAGAACTGCTGTCAATTTCAGTGCTTGCCAATTTACTTGAAGATCAATTCTTTTTTCCAGCGGCTTCACAACTTAAGACACTGGACATTTTCATGGGGATTAATGTTTGTTAGCCTTCTCCCAGATGTGAGTTTTTACCTATGAGGATCTGACTACAAGATTGGAACCAAATAAATCACAAGCAAATGATATTGTAGGTGGAGGAATATAGGAACACAGCATAGTAATTCTGGTATTTATTGGGCCAATGCTTGCATTACAGAGGCTAAAATGATACCTTATGTGCTCTTGGCTATATTTACGGCATTTAAATGTAGTTAGTATTAATTTTATTTGTGGCAAATTTGCTACATGAATCAGAACACAATACATGATGATTTATCTGGGCTATTTTGCTGATGATAGCAAAATTACATTTAGGCAAAAATCTCTAAACAGTTGTGGCTCAGAAACAGCAGACGTGCTCATTGACACAGCTTGTGTGTTCAAACACAGTCACTCTATTTATTCTTTTAAGTATTGGTAGAGTATAGCAACATTTTTAGTGAAGAGTTTTTTATATTACTAGGAATTTGTGAAAGGGAAAAAAAATTAGTTCTGTAGTACAGTATTTTTGAAAAGCACTTCTATTTTTGAGTCTGAGAGAAAGCTATTCCAAAGTCTTTAGTCTTGCATAATACTCCTAGTTTTCTGCTTTTAACTTATTACATGAGCTGAAAAGCTATTTCACGTGCTACTGTTTGGCTTTCCAGTTTGCATAAACTTCAGTAATTTAGCTATGAAAATTTACCTATAAGTACTTGATAAAACATATTTCAATCAATATTTAAATATCATTATACAGATCCTTCAAAATCGTTGAACCAGTATGTTACCCATTGTTTTAATGGACATTTTACTTCTGTGAACTAACAATCAAAAATTATTCTCCTAGTTGTCCTTAATGCATGAGAACAAAACTTCATTATTACCTTTCTTATATTTTATTACTTTCACAGTAAAGGACTTGAACCTATGATGTGATGAGGTTCCTCAGTTTTGTTGTATTTACTGGATATTAAATGCACTGGCTAATTAGTAAGATTAAACCCAAGATATGTTTTTACTTTAGTTTTCTATCTGGTCATATAATAATTTAGCAGAATTTTAAGAGAAAAAACCTGCTGTTTTAAACTCCTAAATTACTGTTATTAAGAAGTTTCTTACAGTCATTAAAATTTTTCTTTCCATTAGAAGTAAGTTTTGTGTGTCAGAGTTCTTTAAAGCTTTTGTTCTGTAATGCTATACTCATTTTTTTTTCCTTATCATTAATTTTTCAGGAATATTGACTGTTTTTTTCAGGCTCTAGGGCAAGTTTTATTCATGTTAGCACTCTAATTAAGCAGAAACAAGAAGTGCTTTTCAGGTATGCTTCAAACATTTGGATAATAAACTGAATAAGTAATGCCATCCGGTATTTCTATCTAGTAATATGGTATTTCCATAGAAGGTATTTGAAAGGTATTTCCATTTCTGAAAGTAGTAGCACAACATTCACAATCCATTTTATTAGCTCATGGAGAAAAAAAATTGACATGAGAGCATGAAAACCAATTTTTTAGTTCTTAGGCATATATGCACCATTAAGATATAAGATACACAACATCAGTCATGTTCTCTTACCTTACCAAATAAAATCTGTGAATCACTATTTGAGAATTGTTTTCTCATAGAATTAGTTCTGCTGGTGTTATAACTGATTTTGTAAGCCTCCAATATTTACCTAGTTTATTCAGCATAAGATTGTATGTTAGAAAATAGAGCATTATTTTGTCAAATACTCTCTGACCGGGTTCTTGTAGATATGCTGCATGTAGAGGATGTATTGTTTCATATCAAATTTACTTACTTAAAGATAGTTGATGTTACACAAGACTTCTAATTTAGCGAAGTGATACAAAATATATTGCATAATAATATAATTGTTATGTTACACTTAGCAAAATATATAGCAATTGCAATGTACAGTTTTATCACGATACCACTGTGATTCCCCTTACCAGTATCTGTAATATGCTCACCATCACAACACCGGGCATCCCCAGTCACTGAAAGGAATACATGGGTTGAAGCCAGCTTAAGCCTGTTGCTGTCTTTGACTTTCTTTTGTTATTTGTCTAGTTTTTATACTCCATGTTGGGCTGAGCCAAATCTCACTTCCCCTACACTGGTGTCGCTAACTCAGGGAAACGTTCATGCTCTCAATGAATTCAGGGAAACATTCACCATCTTAATGAACTCAGGGAGAAAGATTTCCACCACAAGTTAATCTGCGCAGGTGTTGGTAGCTGTTTATCTGAAACAAAGGCCACCCTCTGGTCCTCTGTGTGCTGAGATAAAAGTCAGATTCTTTGCAACAGTTGTGCTCAGTCACACCCTGCATTATTGCCTGAACTTTATGGGCACACCACCCTTACCCATCTCCTCTGAGCCTTCTTCCATTTTGGGGCTTTACTGGTGTATTCACAACCAATATAAAATTGGTTGTGATAATTGGTCAAATAATTTCACAATTACTCATATGTCATGAAAAATGTATTCCTATGGTCATATTTGAAATACTTGCTCTATTAAAACTTACACTGCTTAACACAACTCTGATGTAAGCATCTTACTTGTGAAAGTGTCTCACGTATGACATTTGGGAAATCACCCGTGAATGGCTTTGGTTTGAAACTGATCAGCTGTTTGACAATTGGAAAAAGATTATTGGAAAACAAACTTAAACATCACTAGTTGTTCGCTAAAATAAAATATGATAATACAATTAGCATAAGATGGGTAGGATTCTCATGCTTCTTTTCTCAGTGTAATGAGACTGCTGCATGTCATGCGTCAGACTGCATATAATAGGGATTAAACCCAATTTACTTTATGAAAACATTTTTGGTTAAAGCAAAAGAGGAAATAATGAAATTTTTGCATGCTATTGTCAAATGAGTGAAACAATGCTAATCAAAATAATATATAGTAGATTGTAAAAATATGTGCTGGCACTAGTATAATAATTTTTAAATAATTGAAATCGGAAACAATTACCTGTTAACACCTTAATGTTTCGGTCTAACACATTAAAATCCTTAAGCAATTGTTCACCTAAAAGGTAATAAAATTCTATTCTTAACAAGAAAGTACACATTTCTAAGGGGTGATTTTAATGACTTTTTTTTTTTTAAACAGCTGAGGATGCATGTGGAGGAACTATGAGAGGATCCAGTGGTATCATTTCGAGCCCCAACTTTCCTAATGAGTATCATAATAATGCGGATTGCACATGGACAATTGTGGCAGAGCCTGGGGATACTATCTCGCTCATATTTACAGATTTCCAAATGGAAGAAAAATATGATTATTTGGAAGTAGAAGGTTCTGAACCACCTACAATATGGTAAGTCAACTATGCAATTTTAATGTGGTAAATAAAAAAAGATGATGAGATGTGGAAGGATAACTTTTGTTACTTTTCCTTTTGTCCGTAGGTAGTCTTGCTGAAAACAAAACAAAACAAAACAGTAATGGTTGTTACTATGGCATAAATGTAATTATGGCATAAATGTAATTATTCTAATTGCAGCTGTAAAATAATTTCCAAATATATTCCAAGGATGTAACATCAAGATGAAAGCCACGGTAGGCTCATTTACTTCACTGCTTGTAGATCTAACCATTCCAATCATTATTGTATTAAAAATGTATATATTTAGAAACAGAATGCCATGGACTGTTGTACTGGTAAGGATTGGTGGAGCCTTCAGGGAATTTCATAATGTCAGAAAGTGAATGGCATGGAGTCATTCCAGCAGAGAGCTGGGGGAAGTAGCACTGGTCACACCTGTTGGCCACACATTCTCTCTGGAGGAGTTTCTGTACAGCAAACCATATACGTGGTTTCACTATATAATGTGCTGGGGGTATGGCTGGTGTTACACTCACTGAGAAATTTCCATTCTGGTCTGTGAGATACTACACCCTTAGCTGAGTAGCCACACCGCTTTTTGGTTTGGGTTTTATTCGAAATATACTAACTTTAGAGAGAATTTCTGTTTGTTTGTTGACCTAGCAGCAGTAACAATATTTTTGCTAGGCTGGCTTCTGCAATTGTTAATCTCAGTGTAGAGGCATTGTGTAAAACAAGTAGAAGAAATAAAATAGTAAACAACCTCTTTCAAGATCAGGTTCAATTAAGTAGAAAAAATAAATGATACGTTCTGTGTTTTTCTGGCCTGGTAGTTTTATGGTAACATAGCATCACTCCACTCAAGAAACACGTGAATATGACAAATCCTTGTGTTTCTTATATTGGTTTAAATATACCATTGGCTCACAAAAAAGAGGACATATATGAAACCATAAATAAAAGTGATAGTGTCCAGTAAAATCTTAAGCTCTTAACTGGTTCATAAAGCATTATGAGGGTTCTGTACAACAGACAGGCATTTGAACAACAGGTGATACAATAGGTGGCTGGCCAGCCAAGTTAAAGTCAGTAGAGTCTTGTTTTCTTCTTATGAATACAAAACCCCACCCTATATAGCATAGGCCAAATAAACTCTATTATTTTTAATTTTATAATAAGAAAATATCCCAAATTAGATTACTATATTGTTCTGAAAACATCAGTCTCAGTTTCTACAAGTGATGCTTATAAGTAATACTCCTTACTACTTCAGGGTATAGTAGAAACGTATACACTAAGGCTTAGCTTTAGCAAATAGTATTTCCTAATTTGAGTTAATTCATACTGCCACCTACATAGTTAATTACCTGTATTAGAATATTACTTAATTGCCATTGAGTTTTTCAAACTGTTAAACTGAAATCTTTTGAACTAGCTGTCAGCCAAAATAATTTTTAAATAATGATTTATAATAATTATTAGTGAGGTAACACCAATGACATACAGACAATATGAATCACTTGAATAGCTAAATGTGCATTCGCTTACTCTTGAATATGTTTTATGTATTCAGTCATGAGCTTCAAACGACAATGATTTTTTTTTTCTGCAAAAGGCTTTGGCTATATTTAAATGATATAATAAGATTATTTTATATATGGAAATTCTCATATTATCTGTTTACAAAACATAAAAAAATACAATGCTAATTTAATAATTGCTCATGTAGAGAAGCAGATTGAGAGCATATTCTTTTTTTAGCTTGTAATTTATATTCCCTAAATTAGATTGATGTATTCAATTATGCAAAAGTATACCCCCATATGTTAGGAAAAATACATTTGGAAAGCTTAATTAACAAAAATCTGTTAATTAGATTTACAGTGGTAATACTTTATATCCCCTTAGACTATAGCTTGAGGTTTAGTTCAAGATATCTTAAAGTCTACGTAGAAGTATACTTCTAAAACTAAAACCAGGCTCTTGATTTTTCATTCTGGAAAACAAATAGTACATAATTTGTAAAACTACTAAAAACATATTGATTTATCTAGATAATAAGTAGTAATATAAAGTAATTTCTTAGACATTTTGTTGCTTTACATGACTATTACACCTATTGATTTAAAAAACACTCAAACTTCTACTATATATCTGCTGTCTAGTTTGAGGAAACTATTTTCCCCATTTTTGCCTAAGTAAAAAGTCAGAGTTTGAAACATTCATTGGTGAAAGAAGTAGCAATGTCATTATGGGATAATTTATCCAGGATATGGCAGTTCAGAGTTAAATATTCTGAGAGTATCTGAACAGGTAAGAGTTTTCTAATGCTTGCCTCTAGGATACTTTGGTTGGAATATTTCAGTCCCTTATTTTGCTGTTGGTCACTTTTAATGGAATATTTAATAATCACTTAGCAGAAAACAAGAATGATTTTCTAGGCTGCTTTGACATGGATGTCCTGGATTCCAGCATGTACTCTAGTCTGAATTTTTAAGGCAATTTTTAAGACCCTAGTTAAATTGTATAGACAAAGTGGTAGAACTTCCTTCCCAGAATATTCTATGAATGATGTGCTTAGAGCAGTCTCTTGATGACAGCGGATGAGGATGGAAAGTATGTATTTCACAGTATCCTAGGGAAAGACATTAAATCTGTATCTTCTATTTCTGATTACCAGCTTAATTTAGCTGTTGTTGGAAAACAAATTGACAAATTCTTCTCCTACATGCTGGGAGAGCTGGGTTATAACAAAGAAAAAAACCAACAAACCAAAGGTATTAGACTAATTGAACTTGAGATAATTAGTTTTGAATTAACCAATACATTTTTAATGGATAGACTGGAAAGTGATAGAAAATAATGGTTGTCATAAAGTATGTGCTTAGAGCTCTCGATTCAGAGAACTGCTGTAGTCTGAATAAGGTTCACAATTTCTTTTCAAAGATGTCCTGGTTTTGGCTGAGTTAATTTTCTTTCTAGTAGCTGGTATAGCACTGTGTTTTGGATTTAGAATGAGAATAATGTTGATAACAGACTGATATTTTGGTTGTTGCTAGGTAATGTTTACACCAAGTCATGGATTTTTCAGCTTCTTGTCTTGCCCTGCCAGCAAGGAGGCTGGCGGTGCACAAGAAGCTGGGAGGGGACACGGCTAGGACAGCTGATGTAAACTGGCCAAAGGGATATTCCATACCATATGATGTCATGCTAAATATATAACTTAGGGGAAGGGTTTACATCATGGCTCGGGAACTAGCTGGGCATCGGTGGTCTGTAGGTGGTGAGCAATTGTGCTGTGCATCACTTGTTTAGTATATGCTTTTATCATTATTATTATTGTTGTTGTTGTTGCTGCTGCTGCTGCTGCTGCTGCTTTTGTTGATGTTATTATTACTCTCTTCCTTTTTTGTCATATTAAACTGTCTTTATCTCAAACCAGAAGTTTTACCTTTTTTTTCCCCAATTGTCTCCCCGCATCCCTCAGGTGGAGGAGTGAGTAAAGGGCTGTGTGGTTGTTTTAGCTGCCTGCTGAGTTAAACCACAACAAAAGAACATATAATTGTGCTTTTTTTAATTATTTGTTAACATGAAGGTGTGCATTAATGTGAAGGTGTTTGAGAGTGTAGCAGTGTCTCAAATGTTGTAGGAAAAATGTACTTCACTTCTACCATGACAAAAAAACACCAATCACCTACCAAAATTTTCAGCTCTGTGCTCTCTGGATAAGAGTGTACTTCTAAGAAAATCTTTGTGTAGTGTTTTAACATTTGACCTACCACTGGCACGTTCATACAAAATAGTAGGACACCTTAGTACTCTGTTACCAAACATAAATTTGAAATATGATGTAATTACTCCTTTTAAAACAAAATAACTCACCTCACTTTTCTCTTATGGATAGTGTATTCTTGGGTGTTTTAAAATGTATCCTATTTAGTTTTCCTAAAATGTAAAGGAGGCATAGAATTTTCTATAGTAATTTGAAGTATTGTATTATCTAGACTATCACTCTGTTTCTGATTTTAACAAAATTATAATTTTTTCCTGTATAAATCTAGATACAATGTAAAATGATACATAGTGAATGAAATTTATGTTGGTGAAACCATAGGCAATTTATTTCTGTTCTGAAATATATTTAAATATTTCTTTGTTTGATATTGCATATTTTGTGCATCATATCAGTTGTGTTAAAATAGACAACCGTTAGAGAACAAAGGCTAACAAAATTAATTTCTCCCTTGCAACAATGTTTTTGTGTATTGTTTTCTGAACAGAAACACTTCCTTTGCATTTGTTTTAAATATTGTGTGGAGAATGAAATTACATTTTGTGAAAAAATCTTTCCCTTAATTTAGATGCAACAAAACCCCTCCATTTTTCAAAGGTTTTGTCTGAAATACTTAAAACTCTTTTCATCTTTATAATAAACTTCAAGATCCTTATAATAAGCTTCATTATTCATAATGTAGTCATTGATCACTATTCCAGGATGGCACTATGCATTTTGATAGCATCACACATTTTCACACGCTTGTAGCCTTTATATAACATTGTAAAACGATCACTGTGGAGGTTTACAATGCACATGACAACAGAACATCTCAGATATTTCGAGTAGTAAGAACAGAAAAAAATAGATCTTAGAACAGTGCAGAAGGGCTCAGAGGAAATTATGTCCAAGTGCTACCCACCCTGAATGTTGCCCATTCGCTCTGGAGGAGCCTTAGGTAGTATCACCCTGCATTCATGGCCTGATGCCCTGGGATCATTCCCTGGGACAATTGGTTTTAGCGCTGTAGGCCTCCTGTAATATCTAGAAGAAAAAGTCTCTCACTCTCATATTCCTTAACTATACTTTTTCTAAAATGTACATGATGTCTTATGTGACATTTCACATACTTTTGTTGTCATTTGCAATTTAATGATGGTGAAAATTAATATTTCCAACTCTTAATCCCATTTTACTAGTGCTATGAAAGAACAAAATGACAAACATTCAGTGCTTTGCAGAACTTGTAAGCAATATTCACATCAACTACTGCTAATTACAAGCAAAATGAGGATGAGCAGACAGATGATAGTTATTATGGAAAAGGACTTTTTTTTTTTTTTTTGAGGGAAGATTCAGTTAATTCATGTTAGACATCTACATGGTAATTTTTAATTGCCAGTTCAGTTACAATAGAAATTAGCCTTCAGAAGGCATTTAAAAATTAAGTATACTGTTGTTGACAATTAACCTACAACAGACGCATGCATTAACACAACAGGTTCTCAATCATATCTTTGTAACAAAGCAGTTATTTGATTTATGCAGCCATCCAGAGTTGGAATAGGTTAGATTTGTTTTCAGTCAACATACTTGATCAAATGATGTTCATATGTAAGGCTACAGAGGAAAACCTCTGCCTGACATAAATGTGGCAGGACAGGGATAGACAATCACACCTTAGTAGTGCAAGTACCAATGAGAATAATAATATATGTGAGAAAAAAAACAAAACAGACAAGACAAGAAGCACAAGTGCTTATAAATAGACGTCAAAATGGGAAGAAAAAATACCCACCTCAGGCCGGGTGATTGTTTTCCTGAAAAATCACTTCAAATTAGAAAGTGACAAGTATAATTGTTTCTTTTTTATTAATGAAGACTGTTGGCACTGCCTTAGATATTGCTGTTTTCTCACTAGTTATTATACAAAGTTTTAAAATCTGTGCTTAATGCTCAGAGGAAAGACTCAGGACAGTAATGTCTATGAGTAATATGATCCTAATAAGGATGTTGAATGCCCCAGATGATAGATGGTTTGTAATCTGATACAGTTGAGTTCAAATTTAAAGAATAATGGCAAAATTGATGCTGCTTAACACAGGAAAAATGCCTTCAGAAGAAAATTGCAGATGTAGCCAAATAGATGGAAAAAAAATATTGTTAGTATAGCAAAGAAAGTGCAATCATAAAAGCAGAGTATTTGTTTACTGATAGTGGATAGAATTAATTTCTTATTGGATTTAACTGGGGGGAAAAAAAAAAGATGTAACTGCAAAAAGCAGCCAAGTTTTGGAGCAGTTAAGTCCTTCTCCCCTTCTAAAACAGGGAACAGAAGATAACAGAATACTTAACTGTAGAACAGGGTAAGCAGAAAGTCAGGAATAGGTGGAATACTAATGATAAAAGTATTGTCTGGTTTGAGTCTTTGATAATCCATGCATTGTGCATTACAGTTTTCATCCTCTTTTTCTGAAGGATTGAGAACAGAAATGAAGTGGTTTGCTTTCTTGGAAACAAAAGCTTTCTGTAGAAGCCAGGTATTTCTGTCCTCTAGTGTTTGCCTCTGTGTTTTGATTTTGTGCATGGCAGTTCAGCATTTCACCTGTGGCATTTCCATGAGATCATTCAGAGCAGACCAAGAAGCACAGTGCATTCTGTAATGTATGTGCTCACGCCCAATGATAGTCTTGGGAGGGAAATTTGTTGCAGTGATTGTGGAGGTTAATGGCATGTTTTTCATGTTCTGTTGTGTGATTCCATTTCATAACCATCATTTGAAAAGGATTTTGAAACTGATTTTACCTCTGGTACTCTCAAAATAGTTGCTGCAACATGAAAAATATTTGAATCTAAGAGAGGAAAAAGATACCAAATCACATATTTAACAGTAGAGGTAGAGGCTTCTCTGTGTTACTTTGTACTATTTGTTCGTGTGTTTCTGTAGAAATAGAAGGCCCTTTGTGGTGGGTTGATGCTGGCTGGACACTAGGTGCCCACCAAGCCGGTCCATCACACCTCCTCAGTAGGACAGGGAGGGAAGAAAAATAAGATGAAAAAACCCTCGTGGATCAAGATAAAGGTAGTTTAATAAAGCAAAAGCAAAAGGCCACATGTGGAATCAAAGGAAAACCAAAAGATCTATTCTCTACTTCCTACGAGCAAGTGATTTCCAGCCACTTCCTGGGAAGTAGGGCTTCAGTATGTGTAGTGGTTGTTCCAGAAGAGAAATGTCGTAAATAACGAATGCCCCCCTTCCTCCTCCTTTCTCTCAGCTTTTATTGCTGAGCAGACATGCTATGGTATGGAATATCCCTTCGGTCAGTTTGGGGCAGCTGTCCTGGCTGTGTCCCCTCCCAAGATCTTGCCCACCCCCAGCCTACTGGTGAGGGAGGGGAAATGTTGGCGAGACAGCCTTGATGTGTGCCAGCACTGCTCAGCAGCAGCCAAATCACTGGTGTGTTACCAACACCTTGCTCGCTACCAATGCACAGCACAGCACGGTGAGGGCTGCTGTGGGGACAATTAACTCCATTTCAGCTCGATCCAGTGTACCCTTTCATGGCAGTCTTTTCTAGTGCTTTTTTCTGCATTCATTTCTCAGGTTGTACTTCCAAGTGTATTGCACAAACACGTCTCAAACTTTACAGGCAGAATAGACACATGTAGCCATGAGTTACGTGATGAAAATCGTCATTCTGTGACTTAACAGTAAAGACCTTGAAGTCTATGCTTTTTTTAAAAAGACATACTTAGTTACTTTCTGACATTTATAATAAATAGACTCAGTCCTTAATAAAGGGAGACTCTGACTTTAATAAACTGTCATATCCATGGAAATGCAAATCAACCGAAGATGTAAATCAAGAGTTTAATCCTGCAATTCAATATTTTATGTATGCGTCTATATAACTAGGTTGTAAGGGAACACAAGACAGAACGACAGAATTTTATGATCAGGATAATTCAGCATGGAAGAGAACTCAGGAGCTGTCTAGTCCAACATACTGCTGAAAGCAGGCTCAGCTCTGAGATGATACAAGGTCTCTCAGGGTTTTATCCACACTGGTCTTGAAAACCTCCAAACGTGGAAACTGCACAACCTATGCTTTTCCTTTTTTTTCCTTGTTTGGAAATTATTGTTTACAGTCAGAATCAACACATAAGAATTTATTATCTCCAAACATCTCTCTGAGGTCCAGATGTCTCTCGTGGTCTTTTTCTGCCACATGGATAGGCAGTGGTATGATCTTTCCTCTGGGCAGGTTGGCTGATCTGGCCAGTCCTAGCTCATGAGTCGAAGAGACATGGGATCATGTTGGAGTCTTTCCTTCCCCTGGCTCATATTGTCCCACTCATCTTTTAGGGGTTTGTACATAACCAGAATCGTGAATCATCCTGTCTTCCTCTAGACTACAATAAGCTAAAGCTTATCTGGTATGTGTGATTTATTACTATATAATAGAGTCAAACCTGAGTGAGACAACTATTTGTTAAATTACAGCATGTACTTGCGTCAGGCATGGAGTCAAATGTAATCACAGAGTCACCTTGGCTCATTATGGTACAAATGAACACTTTACATGGCCACAAAGTGATACGGCTTTTGAAAAAATATGTTCCCACTCTTATTTCTAGCTCATGCCCTACCTTGTGTGGCTCAGGCATTTATGTAGTCACAAAGGAACTGCATCAAGAAGCGATACAGATAAGAACTAACTTTTTTTTTCCTGTGTTAGTCAGTAGGTAACCCAAGAGTTGAAGAAAACAGTGAGGTGCATAGGGAGTGGAAGATTGGTTCTTGAAGGAGTAGGACCACCTTATTGTCAAAATAAAGCCTGAACTATTTTTCTCTCAGGTACTGTAGACTGAATGGCAGCATCCATGCAAGGCTTTGCATATTTTTTTTTTTACTTTATGTGCAGAGACTCCACAGAGTTGATTTCCTTTATATTTTTCTACTGTATCCTTAGTTTATTGTATTCCTGTGATAGTATAAAATATTTTATTCTGATTAAGGTACAAAAGTTTAGGAAGGCACTATTTCATTGTTGTTGCAAAAAATAGTATATCCTGGTGGTTAAATGCCATCTCTTGAAGAAACATTTCTGAAACTGCTCCTAATTTCTTACCTTTCCTATGTTCATGAGTACTGCAAAAGTGAACATTTGTAAGCCTTATCTGAAGATACATGTTTTCATTATTTTGATGGTACTTTTTAATATGTATCAGGCTATTCTCATCTGGAGTCAAACAGATATCCACCAGCAGTTTTTAAATGAGCAGTAATACATTGGATGGGCTTTTTATATACATTCTTCTTAACAGAGATAGGATTCGATTCGATTCGATTCGATTCGATTCGATTCGATTCGATTCTATTCTATTCTATTCTATTTTCCCAAAGTCTTACCAACATTCAGAAACAAATTGAAAAATAATTCTCATGAATCCTTGTACGGTAGAAGAATACTCAGGTTTTCCAACGTCCCTCTTGGGCAATGATTTACTGACTACTGTGTTTGTGCTTCCATGGCCCTCTTTAACCCTCTGGACAGAGCAGCCCAGAGTGCTTCCAGTATTGCTTATTTTTAACTCCGTTTTGTGGAAATGGGATAAAAAAAGTCTAGACCTAGGGCATTTTGCTAATGAATACTTAAAAAGCATGATCAGTGATAAAAACAAACAAATGCAGAAAAATCTGTAGTCTCTGACTCAGTAGTTTCTGGAAGAAATACAGAGAGGAAGATGGCTTGATAATCTAGCAGGGAACACTTTTACTGTGCTTACTCCAGCAGAATACTGCACTTGTTTTGATGTCATTTACTGTTGTCTCAGGGTGGCAGTTGCTGGAGTAGTGAGGCAGACTGATTGCTCTTGTCTTGACTGAAACATCAGTGACTGAACTTGCAAGCAAGGCTGAAACAGCCGTATTTTATGCTGCATGAGTTGTATGGTGGGGGAAAGGGTATTGCACATAAAGCAGAGGATAACATAAATCTCAAGGCAGGGGAAAAAACTCCACAACCAACACACAACCCAAAAACCAACCCAAAAACAAAACATGTAGTTATTTCATTTGTCATTCCAGAGTAATTAAAACCTCACACTTCCCTGTCATGTGTTCTGAGTCCCTGCCATGATCTCTGTTTACTTTATTCAGCAAAGTAAGTGACGGGCTGTGGGAGAACAGTAATTCCTGCAGAGGTAATCCTAAATCACTCCTGTTTCTAAATTCTGGATTGAAATCATTAGTATGTTTTGTACACTGGGTAAACTATATGCATTCACAATTCCATCTTTTATGTCTCAGGCCCCAACAGTCAAAAGTATAATATTTTAAATACATGAATGTAATCCTTTGTGTTCATGAATAAATCCTGACAAGACAAAACATTGGTTATATGGGGCCTACAAACTACTCAGAACTTCAGATGCTGCTGCTTCTTTTTGTGATTGTCCATGTGTTTTGCCCATGAAAATCGCTTTAGGTGATTTAGGGTGCAAATTCACTTGTAAAATGAACCGGTAACTAGAACAAACCATTAAGCATCCTATGAACCCGCTAAAGTAATTTCTTTATATTAAGGATTGACACAATGTCAAACCAGTGTCAGAGCAATTTTTAATAATTACATGCCATCCAATAAGCAGGTGACCAGTCAGAACCCACAGCTTCCTGGTCATGACTTAGCAGTCAGTAAAAAATAAAATAAGCCATTCATGTATGTTTACTGTGTGTTTATTTCTTCTGCGTACAGTAGTAGGTCATGCAAGTGAAAAAAAACACCAACAAGCAGCAATCTAGAGCTTTGAAAATGAGCCTTGAACAAATGACTTATTCTCAACTTCCCCCTCCCTGAAGTTAAAAAAGCCTGTTCAAATAATTGTGTCAACTTCAATAAATATTTATAGCCCATAAGATAGGTATAATAACATGAGAAACAGTACAGAAAAGGGAAAAAGGATGGAAACAGTTATGGAAAAGAATCTATAGGGAGAGGCATAAAACAGGCAAAAGCTTTTAAATCTTGAAAAGAAATAAGTGAGAAAGGAAAGGTCTCTTCTGAGACTCCACCTGGAGTACTGTGTCCAGCTCTGGCGTACTGTGTCCAGCTCTGGCGTCCCCAGTACAAGAAAGACATGGAGCTGTTGGAGAGAGTCCAGAGAAGCTGATCAGAGGGCTGGAGCACCTCTCCTATGAGGACAGGCTGAGAGAGTTGGGGTTGTTCAGCCTGGAGAAGAGAAGACTCCAGGGAGATCTTATTGTGGCCTTCCAGTACCTGAAGGGGGCCTACAGGAAAGCTGGAGAGGGACCATTTAAAAGGGTATGTAGGACAACAGGTAATGGCTTTAAACTAAAGGAGGGTCGATTTAGATTAGAAATCAGGAAAAAATTCTTCCCTGTGAGGGGGGTGAGGCACTGGCACAGGTTGCCCAGAGAAGCTGTGGATGCCCCATCCCTGGAAGTGTTCCAGGCCAGGCTGGATGGGGCTTTGAGAAACCTGGTCTAGTGGAGGGTGTCCCTGCCCATGGCAGGGGGGTTGGAACTAGATGATCTTTAAGGTGCCTTCCAACCCAAATCTTTCTAGGATTCTATGATACAAAAGCTTCACAAAATTATTAATATTATATGTCAGGTAAATAAGGAACATTCATTCTTCATTTCTTACGCTAAAATAAATAGGGACACTCAATGATTTATCAGGCAGAAGATTTAAAACAAAAGGTAGAACTTTTCTGTGGCTTACATAATTAAGCTGTGGAAGTCATTGATGTTATAGATAGATAAATTATAAATAGATTGAAAAATTGATCAGAAATTCATAAAAGAAGAATTTATCAAAGGGTATTAAACATAAAGGCTTGCTTGAAGGGCTCCATTCAAGAAGCCTGCAGTCCATAAAATTGCTGGAAATTGTGATGATGTATGAAGGGATGAATCTCATTCTGTCTAATCACAGTTTCTGACATTCCTGGTGAATTATCTGTTACTGCTCATTGTCAGAAATAAAATACTAGTCTCAGTGTATTTCTGATCTAACACATCAGTACATACATTCTCAGATACCATCAAGGATATGATGGGTATTATACAGGGTATTATAATTCCAGTCATGCCAGTAAGAGATTTTTATATATGTATAAAGCAAATAAATTATCGTAACTGAGATGTATCAGGAGTAATAGGTTTGCATCTGTAAAACATTTTGAGGGCTGAAGTTCAAAACTTTTCGCTTTATGTTATAAAAGTAGTCTGCCTTCATTTAAGGCTTAAAGAAAGAAAACCTAAAGCTGCCAAGTCATTATTTAAGGCTTCAGCAAATATGGAATCTAATATTTCACCTGGCATTATCTGATGTTTAATCATAATGTTAAGATGAGCAACACTTTTAATGTAATTTTTCTCTGGCTTCTTTTTCCAGCCAATTAGGAATTCTTACTGGACTTTTCTTCCCTCTACTAAAAAGCTTATTAGTGAAGATATTCATATATCTTGATCAAATGAACTCCTAGTCTTCTTTCTTGGCTAAGCAGACTTTTTGGATCTTTCTGTGTAAGATCCAGTAAGTTGCTGGATCCTTCACATCTCTCAATCAGCCTTTTCTGTACCTGAACTTGTAGCATTGGACTGGTATATTTGAATCAGCAGAAAAGCTACCTACTGCATAGTATATAACCTCTCATCTTTGAAGCATATAACACAGGTTCGGACATCTTTCACGTGGATATATTGCACTGCTGCACAACTTCTTTTCTCCATTATTTTTTATGTCTGAGTATAAACTTACCATCATTTCTGTTTGCTGAGCAAGAACATACTGTTCTCTATGTCCTAAGTGAAGTTAAGGGTAAGGTGGAGGACTGTTGCAATGTGGCTTAATTACTGACACCATGTCCTCCAAAACAAAATGAAACAAAATGAAGCAAAACAAAACAAAACAAAGCAAAACCAACCTTGAACTGAAGCTTCCAATTTTTTAACAAAACTGTCAAAGTCTGTATAACTTACAGAATTAGAGATTCAATCCCAAAATGCAGGCATCTGCTTGTTTGTGTTTTGGTTATTTTAAGGTGTGGGGGGGTTTGGGTCGGGTTTTTTTGGTGGATTTTCTTTTTTTCCCCAGAGAGTTAATTATAATAAAGGGAATTTCCTTAAAAAGGGGGAGTTAAAGAAGTGCTACAGCGTTGAACACAGCTAAAAGCAGAGTTCAGCTCCTGTGGAAGAGAAATGACAAATGATTATGACAACAGCAAAGGCTAATGGCCCTTAGAATATTATTTTTTCATTCAGTTTTAAATTACAAATTAATCTGCTAGCAAGACCTTCCATAAACCTGTTAATAGATTTAAACTAGCTAACTGAAAGTTATGTTTACACTGAAAATTTTTCTAATTATGAAACTATAGCTTTGCTAAAAATTCTGGAAATTATTTTTATACTGTAGTCTATGCATTAGGCATTTATGGCCATACATTGGAATACTGCCATTCCATTTGCTTTCGGTGGCTTTGGACGCAGAGTCCCCAAAACTGTGAAGCAGAGCAGCAGACTGTACTATTATGTTCTAGAAAGATTCAATACACAGAAATAAAGCTTAAATCCCCAAACTTGTGATTTCAATGATGCGTTGCTGTTTAAAAACGAATGCAACTTGAATTAAATGAAGGACTGATCTATTTAGCATGACTATTCCTCTTACCTTTTGCAAAGCTTGTTATTGATGCAGGAAGAAGGTAAAAATGAACGTGGTGGTTTCAAATGCCTAGTTCAGTTTACACAGTAGGCTCCATAGTACTTTGCAACATATCCTACATTTATGGTCTCTAATTTTCCTTTAGCTGCCTCCTGAAACATGGGACATCATAGATTTAAATTGTAGTGGCTCATAATTCATGACAGAGTGTCTAGCATGGTGCTCAGACTGAAAACCAGTTGTTGAAGAGGTCGTTCAAGAGAATATGTATATGTATTTTCCATTTTAAAAGATCTAGGAACAAACACTCTCAACTGAAGCCTGCAACTAACCCTAAAAGAAGTCAGTTAGGAGTAGGATGCCATTGGTATCTGCCAGTGGGGAGACTAGTACTGTAGCCAGCTAAAAAAGTTGGTATTTTTTATGGTACTGCATCAAATAGACCAAAAAAAAAAAAAAAAGGAGGTAGAGGTACTGTATAAAATATCTGGTATAAGTATATTTGTTTACATTTAGTCAATCAAGAAATAAAAAAAAAATTATTTCTTACAATATATCCTTTGGTATTATACTTTAATATATATATGGTATTTGAAAAAAGAGACAATAAAATGCTAGTGCTGCCATTATCAAATCTTAAATTAGAAGAGCAAGGCATTCCTTCTATTTTGAAAAATAATCAGAAACATGTAAAGGACTATTTGATGAAAAGCAGGATTTAATTTATCTGGAAATCAATTCAAAGAGCAGAATGGCAGGATATGGGCCAACTAAGTTTTTAGAAACAAGCTAGGTCAGTTTTTCCTTGTGGAAATTATTAGGGCAGTAGTTACTTTAGCTTCAGTTATGATAAACAGAAAGAATCTGTCTAAGAATATGAAAGATTAAGGCAATTTGAGTGACATATTATTATTATTGTTGGGTAAATAGACATCAGTACTAAGTACAAGAACAATAGACATTAAAAAATACCAACACCAAAACAAAAAAGAAGGGTTAAGATAATCTACAGGAGATCTGGCAGTAAGTGGAAGTGAATATATTAAGTACATAATAACAGACTATCCTAATACAAGATATAAATCATAATAAGAGACCATTAAAGCTCCTGGTGCAGTCATAAGGATATACAGAACAGAAACAAATTTTCCAAAAAGTGCAGAAAGAACCACATGACTAATGAATAAAAGCACAAAATAATAGGAAGCTATGAGGATACAATAAGAAAGGCTATCACAGATGCTGAATTATAATTACCACAGGATATAAAAGACAATGATGGAGAGCTCATAAATACATTAGAAGTGAAAAAAAAAAAAAAAAAAAGGAAAAACAGGTCCTCAGTGCAAAGCAAGTAACAGGGAAAAGGACAGGAACACCTGGGAAGCTGTAACAAAGCCAGTTATCTCTGAGCCCTGGAAAGAAATAATGGAGTAAGTGATGAAAAATTGCTTAATGCAAAATCTAATTCTATTTACTAACCATTTTTTAAATTACAAACTAGCAAAAAAAAAAAAATACTCTAAATATGTGGTGTATTGAGTTGCAAAAAGGCATACAAAGAATAGTTACTGGTTAGTCTGGGTTTTTTGTGTTGCATCTTAGATGGCTTAGTTCTAGGCCTGGTAACATTAAATATTTTTGCTATATCTTGGACAGTAGAATAAGAATTATACATAAATATCGTTAATGACACTGAACTGTGGGGGTTTGCAGACTCTTTAGAGGACAGAAGCATACTTCAAAATGATGCTGATAAATTAAAGTGAACATGAACAAATCATTAGCATGAAATTTTCTTCAGTCTACAAAATGCTGTAGACTAAATGAAGAAGACTAAGGCGTAAATATAGAATAAGGTGTAAATACCCAGACAGAGGAACAATACTCAGTAAGTACATCAGGAAAACACAAGAAGTAAATAGTCATAAACATTAGTGAGCAATATGTCCTTGTGTGCCCTATTCACGTAATTGTTTGTGTGCATGTGCATGCTTTTGTGTGTGCAAAAGTAAATTCTTATCATAGAACTTGCCCTGCATTTATGCAGGCACACAACCTTTATAAGTTGCAGATGCTGAAAAGTGTTGAATTCTTAAGTAGCTGAAAAAAATTGTAAATTGAAGTTCATTTGCAAATGTAAATGATATTTGATATTTATACAGCCTTTAAAACTGCATTAGCAGTTACATAAATCTGCTCATGTTTCCTAGTCAGGAATCTCCCAGCATATCTTGCTAAAAAAAAAAAGAAAAAAAAAAAGAAAAAAAAAAAAGAAAAAAAGAAAAAAAAAGAAAGAGTCTTGTATCATTAACTGATGTTGTAGCTCAGTAAGCCTAACATTTGTTCTCTGTGCTAGGATGACTATTAAAGGTTAAGACTAAAGTACACTGATGCAGCTGTGGAGCCTAAGCTTGCTTTCACTTGCCCATGCTTACGTGTAGTCTGCTCTGGTCATTATCTTCCTAGTCATTAATTCTTATAAGTGCAATACTTTAAAGGTCAGTCTTAATTTATAACAAGTGAATTAGTGGCCTATTATCTTTTGTCAGTTATTAGATCTGGATATTTGCAAACTTTCCAACTCATATATCAGAATAGCGAAGTCTCTCAGAGTGCTCAGATAACATTATCATCATTACCACTAATATCAGTCAGAGGCATCATATGGGAAGTTAATAGATGCTAAAGTCTGATATAAGATATTTTAAAGGTAATATAGTTGGCTTTTTACTGCATAATTTATATTTTCCAGACAGATGTCCAACACAAAGGCAAAATTCTTTTGGTAACATGGAACTGGAATTTTGGCAGTAATAATTGATTTATATGGTAAAGTAAGTAAAAATTATTATTTTAAGGAATGTTTACGTACAATGTGCTCTAGTCTGGAAAATCTACATAATGAGCTAGCCTTTTAAGTGAGGCACTGATTTTCCTAGAGTATAAGATATTTCATTCTAACAACACAGAATATTGATTGGTAAATCTTCTAAATTTTGTTTTTGCTCTCCAGAAAAGCTTTTGTATGTATTAGTCAATATATTAAACCCTTACATTAATTTTATTAAAAGTAAATATTTTAATAAATATTTTGTGTCCTATATAGCAGCCAGCATTCTTTAGCAGGCCTACTTTGGTCTCATTTTTTGGGGGAGAGGGAGAGGCAAAGAGGTGAGAATTAAGAACAAATGATATTTGCTTATATCACAAAGAAAATACTGCATCTACATTTTAAGACACAAATATTTATTTTAAATAGGGATGGTTTTAACAGCTGTAAAATAAGACTTTTGAATGCAGGGAGTTTTCTAAATAACACAAATTGATCTAGTAAAATAAATTTGAAATATTCCCAATTATTAATCACTTTTTCTTATTTTAAATAGTGCTAATTATACACAATTAAAAATATACTATGAGATTTTATACTACTCAGGAGAATCTTATACATTCTTAGTTCATAATTTCTTGTTGTATTGCTTTTTTTAGACATTTATTGCTCTTTAAATCTCCAGTATAGCCTCTCTTAACAGGGAGTGTGTTTTCCTCTGTTGGACAAATTGAACTACAAATGTTCAACTCAGAGGCATGGTTCCAAAGCATGGAGAGGTTAAAATGCTGTGACAGGGATCACTAGTTCACAGTCTGATTTACTGGAAATAGCAGGTGGCTAGCAGTCAGACCCATACAGTGGTGCCCTGAAGTGTGTGCTCATCTCTGAGAGCAGCATTTAGATTTTGAAAGAAAATAATTATATAAATTGCAATTTTACACACACCTATGTCTGAAGAATTGACATTGATAAAATCATTTTTATATGTATACATACATATACTTCAAATTAAGAAATAACAATCCGTCTTGTCTCATTTCTCATAAGGTTTGCCACTAATACTGCATTTTTAAATACTTTTTATCATATTTATTTTTCTAAAAAACCCAAACAAACCAAAAAACCCCACACTGAAATAAAATTATGTCTGTGTTATTCTGGATATCTTAGCATATATAAACTCAATAATCAATAGTATATCAATAGTATATTTTGATGCATCCTTTTCAACATGATCTGTTGAAAGTCAGTAGAGTCTGGCCCAGACTCTTGCTTTACAGTCACTTCACTTCATGTATAGCTACAAGGTTTGGCTCAGTGCCATACCAACCTGAGTCTAGAAGTGGAAGCAGTACAGCTGCATCAATGGGAACCCTTGCTCAGGGCAATTATTCTTGCTTCTATGTGCATGAATATCTCTGTACGTTGTTTCACTTTGAAACGGAGCGTGTTAACTCCAGCCAGTTCTGTGGCACAAGGGGGAAGGACTGCGGTGCTCTGTGGTGCCCTGTGGTACAAGCCTCTTTCATTCGGTATCTGATACCCACATTGTGCGTTTTCTAGTGGTTCAGAGTGTACAGGCAGAGATATGATCTTCAGAACTGATTTAATGAGGTGCTTGGCACAAACTTGAATATCTCAGAGGTATTGCTCTTGATTGTCTAGATACACCAGTTATCTACAGAATCTACACAGAACTGAAGAGGTAATTGGTTCTCAGTAAAGAACAGAAGAGATAATTTCAGACGCTTTCAAGAACTAGTCTTGGAGGTCAGTAAAAAGGACACTGTTTTAGTTGAGAAGAGCAACTCCTGTAATTTTTTAAGATTCAATATGCATTTCATAGATACAAGGTCTAGTGCCAGAAAGAACTAGTGGATAATCTAGTGTCTCCTCCTGTAAATGACAGACTTCTATATTTCATTTGTTTTTCTGTGCTAATTTTAATAAAAAAATTAGCCAGTCTTCTGCAGTCTTCACTTAAAAGTGCTAAGTGATAAAAAATCCAACTACTTTTTCTTTTTATAATCTAATAGTTACTCACCATTGTTTGCAAAAATAGGAAAAAAAAATACACTTTGAATGTGTTTGTCATTGACTTCAGCTGTTGGCTTTTTTCATGTCTTTTCCAGGTTAGAGAAGGAGATCTTCAGTGGGTTTTACATTCATTTTCTTTTAAATTTGATACATTAAGAAAAGTTGGTATATCAATTTCTGAGCGAGGCATTTTTTGAGGACATAAAACGTTCCTTTTAGTTTCTCAGCAATTTCTTATATTGTAAAAAAAAAAAAAAAAGGTCAACATTGTAAGGCTGGATGTAATATTCCAGTACTTACTGCATGCGTACCATAACCAGAACTAAACTTGTATCTGCATTTCCACATACTTCTTCCTTGGTAAGTATAATAGGTTTTCTTTAGCCTTTTATGCTGCAGCATTTAGCTACATTAAATGAAGGAGAAAAGTGCTTAGATAAGAAAACCACTTAGGTCATCCAGTATGATGGCGATATTCTTTCCATTACCTTATTGTCAGTCCATGAGTGTGGTAGGTTGACCCTGGCTGGATGCCAGTTGCCCCCCAAAGCCACTCTATCACTGTTCATCCTCAGCTGGACAGGAGAGAGAAAATATAACGAAAAGCTCGTGGGTCCAGATAAGGACAGGGAGAGATCACTCACCAGTTACTGTCATGGGCAAAACAGACTCAACTTGGGAAAATTAATTTAATTTATTACCAATCAAATCAGATTCAAGTAATGAGAAATAGAAACAAATCTTAAAAACACCTTCCCCACATCCCTCCCTTCTTCTCAGGCTCAACTTTACTCCCAGTTTTCTCTCCCTCCTCCCCTGCAGTGGCACAGGGGGACGGAGAATGGGGATTGTAGTCAGTTCATCACATGTTATCTCTGCTGTTTTTTCCTCCTCAGGAGGAGGACTCCTCACACTCTTCCCCTGCTCCAGTGTGGGGTCCCTCCCACAGGAGACAGTCCTCTACAGACTTCTGCAGTGTGAATCCTTCCCATGGGCTGGAGTTCTTCATGAACTGCTCCAGCATGGGTCCTTTCCACGGGGTCACAAGTCCTGTCAGCAAACCTGCTCCAGCATGGGGTCTTCTCTCCATGGGTCCACAGATCCTGCCAGGACCTTGCTCCAGCACAGGCTTCCAATGGGGTCACAACCTCCTTCGAGTGCATCTACCTGCTCCAGCATGGGGTCCTCCATGGACTGCAGGTGGATATCTGCTCCACCATGGACCTCCATGGGCTGCAGAGGGACAGCCTGCCTCACCATGGTCTTCTCCATGGGCTGCAGGGGAATCTCTGCTCCTGTGCCTGGAGCACCTCCTTCCCCTCCTTCACTGGCCTTGGTGTCTGCAGAATTGTTTCTCTCACATGTTCTCCTTCTTCTCTCCACTGCTGTTCTGCTCAGGTTTTTTTCCCCCTTTCTTAACTATGTTATCCCACTGTCACTGATGGGCTTGGCCTTGGCCAGCGGTGGTCCGTCTTGAAGCCATCAGGCATTGGCTCTATCAGACATGGGGGAAGCTTCTAGCAGCTTCTCACAGAAGCCACCCCTGTACCCTCCCTGTGACCACAACCTTGCCACACAAACCCAATACAGTTCTCCATGGGCCACAGTTCCAGTTAGGAGAGCCTGCTTTGGCATGGTCCTCTCCATGGGCTGCAGGGGAATAGCTGGAGCACCTCCTTCTGTGACCTCGGTATTCACAGGATTTTTTCTTTTTTTTTTTTTTTTTCTTTCCCTTACTTCTCTCTGCCTGTGTAGCGTTTTGCCCTTAAATATTTTTTTCCAGAGGTGACACCAGTTTAGCTGGTGGGCTCAGCTGTATCCTGTGGTGGGTTCATTGTGACTGAAACTAACTGGCCCAGGGCAGCCCTTGGTCTCTTCTTGCAAAGGCCACTCCTGCAGTCCTCTGTGGCAAAGAAATAAAATTATCTAAGATATTTTTCTTAGAAGCTGCCAATCTATGAAATCAAGACAAAACCAAACAGCTTCCTCACAAAAACCAAAACACAATATAGATTACTAAATATCACCTAGTCATACAAACACAAACAGATGATGCATTCTTAACTTTTAGCGTTGGAAGTTTTTTTATTATGAACCATCAAACTGGGAATTAACATCTAAAATCTTCTTGTAAAGTGTCATAATAACTTCTTTCAAAATGAGACATTTTGCACGAGTGCTGATGCTACTTGTCCAATCTCCTTCTCTCTTTTTAACTCTTATCTAATAAGGCTAAATGCGAGCTGTCCTATCCCTTATTATTCATAGATAATTTCAAAGATTTGGTCCTTGGTTTTAAAGACCTTCTGTTGGTTATATCTCTGTGGAGTAACAATGACGGAGGTGTGTGATATCCACATCTTAATTTTATCATAACATCTTAAATATCCTCCATACAAAAGATATAAGATTTCCCTAATTGCAGTTGGAGAACACTTAAATATGAATGTTACAACTGGATAAAGTATGATCAAGTACACAGAACAGCAAACTGATAGTGTTGTTTAAATGAGATAATTTAACAAAGAAAAAATTTGCAGTTTTAATTATTAGAGCAGTTTAATTGGGAGATTTTAACTCTCTTTCTGCCTGAGAGTAGCAGGAGCAAGGATGGGACAAATGGGAGCCGAGGGTGACCCCACGCAGGCCATGTGGTCAGCGATGATGTGCAATCCTGCAGGGGCTGAACACAGGGGTCAGAGCCGGGGGCGTAGGTAATGGAGTCAATTGGAGCTCTCAACGTTGTAAGGGTTTTGGTCCAGGGTCCCTCCAGGAGCCCAGTTAAAAGGAGATGGCCAAGGACAGAGCTGGGGCAGGCTTAGGCTGAGCTGGAATGAGGGTCCTGGCCCATGGGCAGGGGGTCATCAGGGTCCCCAGGCAGGGCTAGTCAGGGCCAAGAAGGTGCCCCTGTTGCCCTGGCAGTTTCCAGGTTTGTCTTAGATTTTTGTAGTGGAGAACAACACATTGTCTCATGATGCTTTGGAATTTTTTTTTCTAATGAAATAAAGGATGATACAGTTTCTTGATATTTGTCAAGCACCCTGAGCTAAAAATTCTATAAAATTATTGAGTAAAAAATTTATTAGCTTACAGATATGTTGCAGAAGAGGGGAAGTCACTGCAGATAAATATAAGCAATTTTAAAATGTAAATGACTTATGTGATAAATTCAGTAAAACTAGAAGGAGACCAGATGTTTGAGATATAGAAGAAAGTTGTTGCATAAAATGTAATTGAGCAAAACATTAATTCGCAAAAAAAATAAGGTGGAAACTAACTGAGGCGCATGGTTCTGTGGGTAATCTGCATGGATTCCTTGACAGCAATTATATTTAAATCATGCAGTAAGAGTATCTTTTTCTGACAGATTTCAGTATCTACCTTGATACATTTTCAGAAGCAGAAAATAGGAAATAGGAAGGAGTGAACTCTCAGGAAAAGATTACCTGTAGTTTGAGTCAAGCTGCTTAATTTTTACCCTCTTACTTTGTGTTGATCAGTTGTTCTTTAAAGGCATTTCAGGACTTGCACTGTCTTATTATCACCCTTAAAAAAGATGAAATAACATAACTGACTCAGGCCTAACATGACAGCATTTTGAATTTTTATTCTAGTATTAAGGAACAGCTCTTTTAAGATACATTTGCATTTGGATTTAATATCTAACTAAGAGTAACTAGAATGGCAGATACTTAGGAAAACTTTCAGATTCTAAAAGTACTTTTTCTAATAAGACCCATGGGGTCCCTAATTTTGCTGCAGAGTGGGAGTAATTTGACTTATATTTTAAACTTTATCTCCAGCCAGAGTTGCACACCAATTTCCCTTTATGCTGTACAGAAAATATAATTAGAGTCTTTTACCAGTTTGAATATTGCATATCTATATGTGCTTTTCATTTTAACTAATGTAGTTACATGAAGTATTAAGGATTCGGTAGAGAAGTTAAATGAGAATTAGCTGCAGGGACAAGTATTCTTTCCTTCCTTTTTCCTATGCCTCCAAGTTTCTTTAGTGTGAATCTGGCAATATTGATATCAACTGATAGCCCAGTAAATATGACTTTTGCCTTATTACTAAGAAGTAGCCAAAGGCTTTGTGTTGATCTGACAGAGGGATTGTCTAGGATTCCTCTGAGGTGTCTTGACCTGAGCAGGTTTTAGCTTTTTGAGCTCTGACAATTGCCTGCTGGTCAAATGACAATGTGACTATCATGTGTAGTGAAGGTCTGACAACCCTAGGCTGTTGCTGTGTAGCACACGTTGGCCCTCTATGTTAACTGGGGCTGGGGAAAGCTAGGAGCAATGAGAAAAAAGCAGTCTCTATTAAGAAAATATCAAATAGCCCGAAGATGATTCAAGATTGAGGAAGGGCTGTTCTATCATTAACATCTTTCCAGGGATGACCTCAGGATACTGATGACTCACAATAAACATTTTCCCCTTCTGTTTGGGTTTCGTGGTTTAACCCCAGCTGGCAACTAAGTACCACGCAGCCACTTACTCACTCCCCATGTACACTATGGTGAGATGAGGAGAATGGAGAAAAACAGTAAAACTCATGGGTTGAGATAAAGACAGTTTAATAGGACAGCAAAGGAAGAGAAAATGATAATAATGGAATATAAAAACCAAGTGATGCACAGCACAGTTGCTCACCACCCACTGACCGATGCCCAGCCCGTCTCCGAGCAGCGATCGCCACTCCCTGGCCAACTCCCACCAGCTTATATACTGAGCATGACATCATCTGGTATGGAGTATCCCTTTGGCCAATTTGGGTCAGCTGTCCTGGCTGTGCCCTCCCAGACTCTTGTGCACGTCCTGCAGAAGGCTCATGCCTCCTCGTTGGCAGGGCCTGGGAAGCTGAAAACTCCTTGACTTCATTGTAAACACTGCTTAGCAACTACTAAAACATTAGTGTATTATCAACATTATTTTCATACTAAATCCAAAACACAGTGCTACACCAGCTACTAGGAAGAAAAGTAACTCTGTTCCAGCCAATACCAGGACATTGTAGAAAGAATGAGGTGCTGATCTCAGGACACTGAAGGACACTGAAAGGGTGAGCATAACACCAGAGAAAAGAGATAGGTATCAGGAAGATTTCTTTAATTAAAGAAGTTACTAGTATTATTATGAGACTTTTCAATATTTAGACTATTAGTCTGTTAAAGCATCAATTGGACTAACAGTAAATTTTGGATCCATTCATGAGGTGTTCTCTTCTGTCCCAACAAGATTTTGTGTGTAACAAGCTATACAATACTACTGCATATATAGTCTATTGAACATCAGACTGTAGTACCAGGCACAATGTTTTGGGGTTTTTTGGTTTCTGTATTAACAATTACCAGAAAGACTGAAGAACAAGCTTCCTTCCCCTATTTGGGCAGTAGACTTGTAGGTATAATAATTTGCTATATAGAATTAAAAAAAAGGAAGTGGAGAAAATAACTGGTTATGAAATAGTAAGATATGGGCAACATTGTAAGAGAGGTGGACTTTGTAAATCTCTCACTGATAATGGTCCTAGTTATTCAGTTTGACTCTTACCCAAAGAAGTAATTGGTCAGATACAAGTTGTATTCAATTCAGTTTTATTTAGAGTAGCTGTGAAAGTAGAGAGAGGAAATGTGCAGAACTCCACGGAAAATACTCAGATAATCACATTCATCCTTATACCTTTCCAGGGTCCTCAGCTCTCCAGCCAAGGCCCTCAGACATTTGAGATTCTTGAAAGAGACAGTGTCCCACAGGTTTGCTTTAGCACATGCAGGAAGACAAATCCTGTGGCAGCTCTTGGTGTTCACCTTATCATAGCTTCTGGACCACCAGCATGAGTTTCTCTGGGGGAGGCCTCGCCTGTACAGCCTACTCAAGCTGGGGTTGTATCTTCTCAGTGGTGCATTCAAACCCGTCTGCCTCTGCTCCTTGCTGACTGCCCTGACCATAGCTTGGTCACGTCAGTCACACCAAGGAGCTATGCAACTTCCCACAGCTAATTTGGTAGAAAGACTCATAAATTAACCATCATGTGCAGCCCAGGTGAAGTTAATATACATTTATATTGATTCTATGTTCTGCTCAGGAAAATTGAGTTGTAAGCACAAATTCACTTTGTATATGAGGAATTTACATCGCATTTATGAGTAATGACTCCTTCCAAGTCCCTGACATCTATCAACTTATGATACTGGTTCTTCAGGCAGTTGGAACAGTAACACTGTCGATCAGTGTTATGTTTATTACTTGGTAGCAAACAACACATTACTTGCATCATAGACTAATACTTCAGAGTATGTGTGTTTGGAAGTCTCCTTTTACCTTTCATCATACTTCATTATTCTGCCAAATCAACAGATTAATTGGAAAATCTTTGACATATGAACATCTGGCTTTATAAGCTGCAATCCACTTCTGAAGTTAAAAAGTATTTCTTAATCTTGGCACTTTTCAACATTTCATATCCACAGTACTACAAACTTTCATTAATCATCAGTCGGACCTTTATTCAGTCCTTAATGATCATACAGTGGTTTGTCACAGACTTGCTTTATGTGACAGTAACTTTACTTCAAAAATTGAACTTTTTCCAACATTGCAAATGCATGACAGGGCTTTCATATATTCCAACACTGACATTTTTAAAACAAAGACTTTTTTTCCAGTCTTCCAGACATCATAATGAACTTGACAAAAAGAGTCATAGGGTGAATTATTTTTATCCCTCCAGCTGAATAACTCTAAAATTAATCAATAGTTTGTTAAAGTACTTTCCAGAACAAGTATTTTTTTTTCAAGGTGACATAATGTAGGACTTTTTTTTTTTCTCTTCTTCCTAAACATTGGCTTATTTAAGTTTTCATTTGTTTGTTTTATAAATCAGAAATAAGTGATTACAGTGGAGTTTCTACCTAAAACCTAGTTTAGTTTGAAATAGTTCATTGGGTTAAATTTGAAGAACAATAATTTGCTGTTCTAAAAATAAAAAAAATAGTTTTTTGACAGTCATTTGGCTGCAGTTCTGGGATATGAAAACAACAATCAAGGCTATATCCAGTTTCAAACTTGTCAATGTTTTGATTCTCAGTTAAATAAAATGCTTAGTCCTACTACAGACAGTTTTACAGGAACTGACCATAGGAACTAGGTCTTTCACTGACTTGTGCCTTTGTAACCACTTAAAACTTGAGTGATATATTACCCTGAACCTGCTACTAGAATGTTATGTTTTAGACACTTTTCTTTTGGACACTTTTCCTTTACTTTTCTGCTGCATATTTGACTTTGAGAAAGAGCTGGCTTTAGGGAGAGAAGTCTTTGTCTTCTTTCCTCCTTCAAGAGTGAATTAGTACTGTTTACTTTCTCGTCTGAAAGACATGTTCTGTCCTTCGTTTTGACTGGACATTGAACTATGGCAATGCAGAAGATTAACTCAATTCCCTTCCTCTTTTGTTTTCTGTATTTATATGCTAATCTTTCTCTTACAGTGTTGTTTCTTGTTTTCATTATTTGAAGATTCAACTGGGAAACTTTGCATATTTTGGTATTGTAATTACCTTTCAAATTAGTCTATTTTCTCAAGCCAGTCTGTTATCTCGCTAGATGGTCAATTCCTGAATCATCCAGGGAATTAATGACTCTAGTGTACTGGATGCATACACAAGAGCAGCCCTGATACCTGCCTACAGCTTCAGTTTCACACATACAATTAAATGAAAAATTCCACTTACATAAAAGTTCTGTAGCTTCTCTCGCAGAGATGTCTCATTAAGTCTTTTTCTGCGATACAGACATACCAATATTATATATGTTATTGCTGCATAAATGTAAGCTGCAATTAAAATTCTAGGAAAATACACAGCTCTGAAAATACTTTCATGTTACTTGTATATTTATATTGGAAATACTTTCACAAAAGAAAAAATTACAGGCAATTATTGATCTTGTTGACCTATCCTGTTATCCAAAGATAACTGAAAATATCTATTAACATGTAACATTTACTTATATCTTCAACAAAATTAAAATTTTGAGTTCTCAGTTTAGACAGCAATAAATTTTGTAAGGTTTTTTTTGGCTGTTTGACAATATCTGCCACAGTGTCCTTTTTCTGAAATGATTTAATATAATTTGAATAGAGCATTTCCGGGGGGGGAGGGGGGGGGGAGGTAATTAAAAAGAAAGGCCAGTACCTGAAGTTATCATGCAATAGTCATTTATGATGACTGCCATTACGACCCATTAATCTCATCACCAGAATTGGAAACAAAAAGGATATTGATAGGTCTAGTCATATAAAAAACTTACTTGTTTAGTGCTTGACCAAAAGGTTAGTAGTTAGGTTAGTGTCTGAACCCCAGTGTAAATGTCTTACTAACTGGGTTAATGGAACTAGAGGGAAATGTTAACAATTATTAAATCCTTCAGGATCTTTCACATCAGGCAATGTGTTAAATATGCATCTAGTTTCAGCTTTGCTTCTTTAGTGTGAGTCTGGTTCCTTCTAAACAGATCTGGATTTATTAAATCAGAGACCTGAGTTTTAGTCTTGCATCCACAAATGAGTGTCCTTACATCTACATTTTACAAAATATGTTCATTATGAAGCTTGTTACAAGAGTTGTTGTTTTATGGGATCAAGGCAATCATGGAGAACAAAGGAAAGGGTGCTAGAAATCTTTGCTAATGAGTATACGTTGTATACAAGTATAGGAAACACAACAAGCTGTAGGTGGTTGATACTTCACATTTGTTTTTAATACAGCTGCTCCCTAATTTAACCAAAATTTAACCGAACCAGATAAGTCACTGGTCACATGCTGTTCTATTGGGTAGGTCTTTCTTCTCTTTTCAAGGGGGCAGGAGGCTACCATCTTTTGTAGTGTTTGTAAGTTTTGTGGTATGTAAGTATTAAAATCCATTAGCATGTACACATACATGGATAATGCACAATAGGCCTTATCAAAATATGTGATACTTTGCCCTTTTAATCAAAGCTTTTTACATAGCAGTTTTATTTCAACCAGCAAATAATACCAATGAGAAAGATTCCACACAGCTGCACTTAGCACCAAAACAAGCACTTAAGATTTTGTAGTGAATATGTATGAGTGATAAGATCTATGTATGCACCTAGTCACGCTAAGATGTAAGTCTGTGTTAGCCTAAGGCTTCAATAGTATTAGAATGGGTTTCAGCAGTGCTTATAAATGGGGTATTGACCTCAAATTCCTTTTTTGATCTATTCAATTTCTTTGAATCTCTTGACTTGTGAGGAATCGTATGCTTCATGAAAAAAAAAAATGTGTGAAAAACTTTGCTGTATATTTTTCCAACAAAAATACTTTTCCTATTTGGAATATTTTTGGACATGTTTAATGCCTAAACTAAGGCTTTTATTAGTGGGGCTTGCATGCTTGTTACTTAATAATAATCTTTCTCCAAAACTAAAATGCACATGTTTTGCAAATAAATGAATTTCACTAAAAGAATACATGATTTGGTGTCACTGATTTCTGCTTCTGATCATAGAATCATAGAATCCCCCCTGCCATGGGCAGGGACACCCTCCACTAGACCATGTTGCCCAAAGCCCCATCCAACCTGGTCTTAAACACTTCCAGGGAGGGGGCATCCACAGCTTCTCTGGGCAACCTGTTCTAATGTGCATATTTTATAGTGCCTGTATCCTTCCTTGAAATCTTTAAACATTTGTTCACAGATCTGCTTTGAGCTTTGACTGGACCTTTGCAATCTGGGCACTTCTTGTCTCTCTCCATACCCATATCATGTCTAAATTCTTTTGTTTGTATATTATGCACTGTATTTTATCTGACTAATCCAGAATAAGCTTCTGAGCCTCTTCTTAACAAGATGACAAAGACAATCATTACAGATAAAGAATGAATGAAAAAGAGAACAGCAGCATGACTGAAAGTAGTTGTTAAATAGTTTGGCCATCATTTCTGTAAGAATGGAGAATACTATACTTGTGAAATTTGCACAAAATCAAGCATTTTTGTCTTATCATTTGTGTCTTCTACTAATCCTCATTTATTTGTCACCTGGCTTTAAAGAAAAAGACAGTTCTTTCTGTTTTAATTTCTGTTTGTAAGAACTATAGTTTTAGAAGATTTTTAATAATTAAATCTAGTTTGCTGCATGACCAAGACAGGGATTTTTAACCTACTTGTCAAGATTATAGCTAGCTGGCAGTCTGCATTTAAAATGTTAAAGGAAGTGTATATTATTTTATGATATGTCAGTATGTCTCTGGAGGAAACGGGACATGTGCATTATGCTATTAAAAAACCCAAACAAACCAACCCTGAATTCCACTTTGCAACATAAGGTGGGAATTACGTGTTAGATTTTTGAGGGAGAAGAAAATACTAATTGACTTTACTGGATGAGAGTTAGCTTAAAGCAGAGTGATTTTTTAAAATTACCTCCTTAATAGTGCAGAAAAGAAGGGGATGGAGGCATGATGTTGTAATGAAGTGCAAGAAGAATAAAATTTCGATTCTCCAAAATGTTAGTGCCTTATTTCTTCTGTAAACTATGATTTACCCACAATCTCAAACCAAATAAGATGTAAAGATGGGAACTTCACTGACACATCTACACGCATAGCCTTACACTTTTACTGTTCCCTTGATTAGCAACAAAAGTACATTATTTCAGTAAGCACTTAGATAACAGACTATTTAATATAAATGTTGTTGGCTATGCATAGTGGTGAGATACTTTAAATCTCTGGTTCACAACCAATGATCTGAAGATTCTCCATGAGCATTTCTAAGAGTTTATGAAAGACAACTGCAGAAGGGAAGCCTACTGTATGTTGACTTAAATTTGTTATGCAGGATTCTGTGCAGTTTGGAGGGGAGCTACATCTTTTGGACTATAAAAAAAGATGAGACAGCTGCATTTCCTTTATGGTAGATACGATGTTTTTCTTTGAATTTTAGGAAAACATTGTAGATGATGTGTAGTAGCTATGTGTAGCTATGCTTGGAATAGTAGCTGGCACAGAAGTAGGTTGGACTGCCAATGCATTATGGTAATGGTGAACAGCTTTATAGTTTGATGAGAAGATAAATTGATGTGAGAAAAGGGGCAGTTATACGAGCAGAATAAGCAATCATTTTCTGCCAGTTGCCATTATAAATTCTGTCAGCTTGCAAATCTACTTTCTGGGAACGGTCTCATAGAAATCATGAACTGTAAAGATCAGATTTTAGGAACTGTGAATTTAGTTAGAACTCAGTCGATATCAGCATGTGGTTAGTTAGAATCGTCTTAAGTATAGCCCATAGCTGTCAAGGATAGATATGTTAAAGAATAATTGATTTGATATGTAAACTAACTTAACTAGATAGTACCTATTTTAAAAAGAAAGCTAGTCTTTTACCATAAGCGTATTTAAATGGCTAGGGTGAATTTTTCTCATGCCTTGGACAATAAACTTGTATTTTATTTTTCAGATGTTTTTGTGATTATTAAAGAGAAACCTTATAAGCAGAATATATGCTAGTCAAAATACGTGCTAGGAAATGTGTTTTAAAGCCTTATTTTTGTTTCAGTTGTTCAGTAAGACCTCTTCCAGTAATAGCTTAATTCTCAAATACGTAAGCAGTGAAAAGTTGTTGCCTCTATATTGCTTAACAATTAGTTACAGGGTGAGAATTTAAATAAAAGAGCTATTTTGTCTTGCTTCATTAGGTAACAGTATTATACAGAAAAATAGCTGTACCCAAAGGACAGCTAATTAGACCTCTACCTTTCAAAAACCAAGCATCAAACTAAAGTATACTTCTTACATTTGTAACAGGATATTTGGAACAACTTAAGTCACTTTATGGCTGTTAGAAAGTGTTGTTCATGCTGAAAATCACAGTGACAATGTGGAAGGATTTCATGTCCTCTAATCAAAAGGTGTAGGCTTCTGCCTCTTAACGCTGAATACAAGTTATAGCGCAGTTCTTACTTTAATCAGCACAGAGCAATGTACAAATGCAGTTTAACAGCTAGCTAGAACAATGCACCATATAGTAAAGCTGACTAGAAAAGGAAATCAATCTGTTTTGGGGGCTTTTTTTTTGCATGGAATTCTGGATATCAGTATTGCATATAACTGTATGAAATTTCCAGGGGTTTGGAAGAAAACATTTTGGTACTGACTGGGAGGCAAATCAGAAAAAGGGCGCTAAAAGGCCCACCGAGCCCCGCAGCTGAATAAGCAGGCAGTTGGGGGGCCTGTCGCTAGCCTGGCAGCCGTGCAGCAAGGCAGCGCCGCACTAACCAGCTGGCAACGCAGCTAAGCAGCTGGCTGGCCAGTAAGCGATACAAGCAGGCTGCTGCTTTGGCTTTAATTAAAGCTTTCATCAGAATGAAACTTTCTATAGATCTTACTGACTGTCAGAATTTCATATCAGAAATACCAATTTGTTATTGGAATTGTTTGGTAATAAATGGTAAATAAATAAGAACAATTCATTGGTATAAAAATGAGTCTTTCCCCTCTTAACACAAACCAGGAAGGATGCTCTGCTTAGACAAATGATTACTGTGGATCTTTAGAACTAGAATCTGTCTCTGTCAGAGGCTGTGTGTACCACTAAAATCCAGATTCAGGGGGGAACTTGGGTGTCAAAAAAGCATAAATAATCTTGGGAGAGTTGGAGAGCTGAGGTTTCCTTTTTGTCTCTTCTACCTACTCTCTAACCTTTGCAGGCTAGAACATTTCCTTTCATTCTTTTGTAGAATGACTCATTAGTAATATGAAAAGTAGAAATTGCACATAAATGAATAACCATATTTGTAACAAAACTGCCCCTCTCTATACATGTCATCTTGTGTTGAGGATGATGAACCTAAGTGACATTTTTTGATTCCTAGTCCTTTGTCCGAAACATGGATAAAACTGATATGTTCAGTTTCCTGAATAAGTGCTGTAATTTCTTAACTAGCAATATATATTTTTAAAAAAAAAATAATTAAGAAGCACCATAAGTTTCTGATTATGTTTTGCATACTTTATATTAGGGATAGTATTACTGGCTTGTATCTGTCAGAGGACTACCTAGGAATACCTAGATTTTACATAGCAATTACTATGAAATCGTTGTTCCTTGGCGTGGTGTATTTATAGACTCATGAAGAAATGACTGGCAATTCTGTGGGGCAGAGGTGAGAGGTGGACACCAAAAAAGCGGTACTAATACAAGAATTAGTGCTAATACTAACTCATATAATACTAACTAATACTAATACAAGAAATTCCTTATCCATTCGCCACATCCTTTTACAATCTCATAGCACTATATTATTATTTTTTTAACATGGTGATCCAAACCATGTTAAACCAGATTTTATTACTTTTTTTAACATGATCCAAATTCCTTGGATCTAGGATTTTGTGTAAATTTCTTAAGCTTAAAAAAGTTAGATTTTATATGTTCTCCAACTGAAATGAATCAGATCAGTTAGTGTGTTTCCATTGTATAAGAACATTCTAAAGCAAGTATTTGAAGGAGCTTTAATATCTTGTGGTGCCAGTCAAGCACTTTGTCATTTATATTAGTTCCTGAGGGAAAGAGGGTGCTAGCACAGTTTCAGAAATTTGGAAAGTGTTCTTAAACATATTCTGGTTTTAGATAGCGTGTTTGGAAAAAGATGGAAAGAATGCTACCTCCAAACTCTTATTCTTTCAGAAGTCATCCTCACAAAATAATATCTACACAAGCTAATTAGTCATCTATTTAAGGAGGTTTTTTTTTTTCACTTAAAAAAATCACTTCTAAATCAATTGCTTTATTATGATTACAGTTGACTTTAAATGCACCTTGCTCATTGTCTCTAACAATACCAAACCAACTGAAAATCTGGAAACAATGGTGAAGCTAGGCACATTCCTTAGGAGTGACCCACAAAAGAAATTTGGTTTAGTCTGAGAATGGAAGCAATTTTTTTCAGTGTTATGAAGGTTACTTGTCCATCCACCCCTTGCACAATTTTGAGGTAAGGATATAATAATGTGGGGAAATCAGAACTACTTCCTGATCTAGTACTCATGTACATACTAATGAAATAATGAGAAAAATGAATTTTGAGTACAGGATGAACAGTAGTAAACTGCCTTCCAAGCCTTTAGGTAGGCAAAAGAACCTCTGGCTTCTAGCATTAATTAATATTTTCTATGCTGAGTTTTTAAGCTTTAGGCTTCCATCTCATCTTTAATCTAAAGGACAGGCAGAAAAAGCTACTCTGTTTGCCATAGTATTTCGAGAGTAATTGTTGAGCACAACAGAAATACTAACTAAAAGAGTTAAAAAAGTCTGAATAAGATGTCCTGAGTTTTGTCTTTGAAGGAATGAATGAAGGTTAGGAAAGTCAAAGCCAGGTTAGGAAAGCCAAAGCCCTGATAGAAATTGGTCTGGCCAGGGATGTCAAGGACAAGAAGAAAAGCTTCTATAGGTATGTCAGTGATAAAAGGAGGACGAGGGAAAATGTGGGTCCCCTCTGGAATGAAACGGGTGAGCTGGTTACCCAGGATATGGAGAAGGCTGAGGTACTCAATGACTTCTTTGCCTCAGTCTTCACTGGCAAATGCTTGAGCCACACTGCCCAGGTCACAGAAGGCAGGGACTGGGAGAATGCAGAACCGCCCAGTGTAGGAGAAGATCAGGTTCGAGAATATCTAAGGAACCTGAAGGTGCGCAAGTCCATGGGACCTGATGAGATGCATCCGCGGGTCTTGAGGGAACTGGCAGATGAAGTGGCCAGGCCACTCTCCATCATATTTGAGAAGTCCTGGCAGTCCGGCGAAGTTCCCGCCGACTGGAAGAGGGGGAACATAACCCCCATTTTTAAGAAGGGTAAGAAGGAAGACCCAGGGATCTACAGGCCGGTCAGTCTCACCTCTGTGCCTGGCGAGATCATGGAGCAGACCCTCCTGGAGACTATGCTCAGGCACATGGAAAATAAGGAGGTGATTGGTGACAGCCAACATGGCTTCACTAAGGGCAAATCGTGCCTGACAAACTTGGTGGCCTTCTATGATGGGGTTACAGTGTTGGTGGACAAAGGAAGGGCAACTGACATCATCTACCTGGACTTGTGCAAGGCATTTGACACTGTCCTGCATGACATCCTTGTCTCTAAATTGGAGAGACATGGATTGGATGGATGGACCACTCGGTGGATAAGGAATTGGCTGGATGATCGCACTCAGAGAGTTGTGATCAACGGCTCAATGTCTAAGTGGAGAATAGTGATGAGTGGTGTTCCTCAGGGGTCGGTGCTGGGACCGGCACTGTTCAACATCTTTGTCGGCAACATGGACAATGGGATCGAGTGCACCCTCAGCAAGTTTGCCGACGACACCAGGCTGTGTGGTGTGGTCAACACGCTGGAGGGAAGGGATGCCATGCAGAGGGACCTTGACAGGCTGGAGAGGTGGGCCCGTGCGAACAGCATGAAGTTCAACAAGACCAAGTGCAAGGTCCTGCACGTGGGTCGGCGCAATCCCAAGCACAACTATAGGCTGGGCGAGGAATGGATTGAAAGCAGCCCCGAGGAGAAGGACTTGAGGGTATTGGTGGATGAAAAGCTCAACATGAGCCGGCAGTGTGCGCTTGCAGCCCAGAAAACCAACTGTGTCCTGGGCTGCATCAAAAGAGGTGTGACCAGCAGGTCGAGGGAGGTGATCCTGCCCCTCTACTCGGCTCTGGTGAGACCCCACCTGGAGTACTGCGTCCAGGTCTGGGGGCCCCAGTACAGCAGAGACATGGAGCTGTTGGAGAGAGTCCAGAGGAGGGCCACAAAGCTGATCAGAGGGCTAGAGCACCTCTCCTATGAGGACAGGCTGAGAGAGTTGGGATTGTTCAGCCTGGAGAAAAGGCACCTCCGGGGAGACCTAATTGCGGCTTACCAGAAGGGGGCCTACAGGAAAGCTGGTGAGGGACTGTTTACAAGGGCATGTAGTGACAGGACAAGGGGTAATGGGTTTAAGCTGAAGGAGGGTCCATTTAGATTAGATGTTAGGAGGAAAGTCTTTCCTGTGAGGGTGGTGAGGCACTGGAACAGGTTGCCCAGAGAGGTTGTGGATGCCCCATCCCTGGAAGTGTTCAAGGCCAGGTTGGATGAGGCTTTGGGCAACGTGGTCTAGTGGAGGGTGTCCCTGCCCACAGTAGGGGGGTTGGAACTAGATGATCTTTGAGGTCCCTTCCAACCCAAACCATGCTATATGATTCTATGAATAGGTTTTAGAATAAGCTTATCAACACCTTTCAGCATCTGCAAATGCACTTGTACTACTCACCCACCAAACAACTTTGAAAGGATAAAACCATAAAAAACCTGGACTTCTGATCATTGTAAGAGGAGGATCATAACTCAAGGTTAAGAATATAGTCTCCAAGTCAACCCAAAATCTCTATCTAAATTTTTAATTGAAATTTTTCAAATCCATAGAATAGATAACATGAGTTTTCTTGGTTGTGGTTTTCAAAGCTATCACACATCTTATTCTATGTATCATTTCTAGTAGAACAGACTGCTAAAGGTAAGAATGAATGAAAGCTCTAATATTAGTTTTATTCAAGACAATATTGTTCCATAAAAACTATTTATTGATACTTGCCATTTTGTTTTCTTGCCTCTTAGCCACCTCCCTCCCCAACTGTACCTCCCCAACCCTCAAACACAAGTGTTACAGAAACTGGAGAAGGGGAGATTTGTACAAAAGCTTACTCCTGTGTTTACCTCAAGTCACAAAATGAAACTGAAATCTTGCCCTTTGAGGGAGCTAAGAATCCATTTAGTGAGTAAGTGGTTATTGCACTTTAAAGAGAAGGATGCTTTAAATTAGAATAACATGATCATATGTTAGAGGAGGGACTGCTATCAAATGAAACATGCAGTTGGGTTGGTTTTCATAAGCAGAAATTAAATCTAGGCTTCTGCATCTAAAAAGACATGAATTTTGACAGGCTGAGCTGACCAGCTTCTTAGCTCCAAGTCAGGACTGAGCTCAAATTTAGGTCTAGGCGTTGTATGCGGACAAACAAGCAAAGAACAAAACTTTGGTCTCCAGAAGCTTGCCATTACTCTAATGAATTTACTGTTAATTTGCATTACTATTTTAGGTAGCTGTACTCTTGCATGCTGCTATCATAATATGATTCCAAACTTTGAAACAAACAAAAGATATTCTTTACAGTGAGGGTGGTGAGGCACTGGAACAGGTTGCCCAGAGAAGTTGTGGATGCCCCATCCCTGGAAGTGTTCAAGGCCAGGCTGGATGGGGCTTTGAGCAACCTGGTCTAGTGGAGGGTGTCCCTGCCCATGGCGGGGGGGTGTAAGGTGCCTTCCAAACCAAACCATTCTATGATTAAGTCACAAAATAACTCTTGGGAAGTGGTTTGAACTTCACATGGGCAAATACTGGTTTAGACAAGGTCAGACACTGATAGTGATTCAAAGAACACAAGTTTAGAGGACACCACTTCTATCTGGTTGAAGCTTTGCTCTGTTGCTGATGATAGTCCAAACACTTAATATAAGAAGTTCATTTTCAGAAATACTGTTTAAAGAAACTGGGATGTCTAATGACAATATATTGACACAACTTGAAGTGGAATCAAGTCAAAATATTTTATTTAAATGGTAAAATATTTTGTTTTGATTTAATTTTCTTAGTTTTGAGTGTATCACTTGTATTTGTTAAAATTATAATATTATTCTGTGTCGTGGTTTAGGCCCAGCCGGTAGCTGGGTGCCACGCGGCCGCTCACTCACCCCTCCCCCAGCGGGATGGGGAGGAGAAGTATAACAAAAGGCTTGGGTCGAGATAAGGACAGGGGGAGATCACTCACTAATTACCGTCACGAGCAAAACAGGCTGAATGTAGAGAGGAGATTCATCTAATTTATTACTAGGCAAAACAGAGTAGAGCAATGAGAAAATACAATCAAGTCCTAAAACACCTCCCCCCACCCCTCCCATCTTCCCGGGCTCAACTTCGCTCCCGGCTTCAACCTCCTCCCCCCTCAGCGGCACAAGGGGGCAGGGAATGGGGGTTGCGGTCAGTTCAGCACACATTGTCTCTGCCGCTTCTTTGTCCTCAGGGGGAGGACTCCTCTCAACATTCCCCTGCTCCAACATGGAGTCTCTCCCACGGGCTACAGTCCTTCACGAACCGCTCCAGCGTAGTCTCTCCCACAGGGTGCAGACCTTCAGGAGCAGACTGCTCCAGCGTGGGGTCCCCCACAGGGTCACAAGTCCTGCCAGCAAACCTGCCCTGGCGTGGGCTCCCCTCTTCGCGGGTCTACCGGTCCGGCCCGGACTTGCTCCAGCGTGGGCTTCCCACAGGCCACAGCCTCCTTCAGGTGCCTCCACCTGCTCCTACATGGGGTCCTCCACGGGCTGCAGGTGGAATCTCTACACCCCCTCATCCCTCCTCCATGGGCTGCAGGGGACAGCCTGCTTCACCATGGTTTTCACCACGGGCTGCAGGGGGATCTTTGCTCTGGTGTCTGGAGCGCCTCCTCCCCCTCCTTCCTCACTGACCTTCAGTGTCTGCAGAGTTTCTTACATCTTCTCACTCCTCTCTCCGGCTGCAAAAGCTTTTTTTTTTTTTTTTTTAACTCTTTTGTTTTCCTTCTTAAATATGTTATCACAGAGGCGCTGATTGGCTTGGCCCTGGCCAGGGGCGGGTCCATCTTGGAGCCGGCTGGCATTGGCTCTGTCAGACACAGGGGGAGCTTCTAGCAGCTTCTCACAGAAGCCACCCCTGTAGCCCCTCCCGCTACCAAAACCTTGCCACACAAAACCCAACACATTCTGTCTCTACTACAAAGATTACTCAAAGAGTTACTTAAAGATCATCTAGTTCCAACCCCCCTGTCATGGGCAGGGACACCTTCCACTGGATGAGGCTTTGGGCAACCTGGTCTAGTGGAAGATATCCCTGCCCATGGCGGGGGGGTTGGAACTAGATGATCTTTGAGGTCCCTTCCAACCCAAACCATTCTATGATTCTGTGATTCTATAATTTTTATAGGACAGCTGGGAAAAAGCCACTTTACACTAAAATAAAAAATAAGTACTATTTCAGCACAGAGCACCATATAAAATTCTTCAGATGTTTTATTTTATAAAGAATTTCAAATTGTCAGCTTTTTTTCTACTTGAAACAAGAAAAACATGCCTCTCTGAAGAAAACTCAAAGCAAAAGTTTCTAATTGAATAAAGGGAGGTAGGGGAGGACAGTGCATTCCAAAAGACTATATGCAGCCATTCACCGAGGAATGCTGATTTGATTTTGGTTGTAAAAGCCAGAGCTCTGAACTTGGAGTTTTTTTCTTACAATTTTCTTTTAGTTGCTGGTCTGCTAGGTGATTGAAGTTGCTTTCCCTCTTTGTGCATGAGTTTGTGTGTCTGTAAAATGGAGATAACAATATTGATAATGACATTATTGCATTTTGCAAAGCTACTTCAAAGGTTAGATGAAAAGTCCTTTATAAAACCAAGGAATTTCTAGAACAGAATGCACTCATTTTCTCACTTGTGGATTGCCTGAATAGCTTTATGACCTGTTTCATTGCAGACTTCTTTTCTTTTCTCTTTTCTTTTCTTTTCTTTTCTTTTCTTTTCTTTTCTTTTCTTTTCTTTTCTTTTCTTTTCTTTTCTTTTCTTTTCTCTTCTCTTCTCTTCTCTCCTCTTCTCTCCTTCTCTTCTCTTCTCTTCTCTTCTCTTCTCTTCTCTTCTCTTCTCTTCTCTTCTCTTCTCTTCTCTCTTCTCTCTTCTCTTCTCTTCTCTTCTCTTCCCTTCCCTTCCCTTCCCCTTTAAAAAAAAAAAAAAAAATAGAAGAGGCATCTACAAGGTCAGAACATAAAATGGTATACTTGTTGGCTAGTATTTTATTCTAACTACAGGAAGAGCTCTGTTTAGAATGTTGACATCCTGAAGATGTGACTTATCTTTCTGTTTTTGCTGAGAAATATACCTTGGATTATTGGCAAAGGGATAAAACCTAAACAGCTGACCCAAAATTGACCAAAAGGATATTTTGTACCATGTAATTTCATGGTCAGCAATAAAAATGAGGATAGGGGCTGAGGGGCAGGTAGCCATTGCTTGGAAACTGGCTTGATTGATCTACTTGTGGGATGTGGTGGATGACTGCCTTTGTATCACTTGTTTTTGTTGTGCTTTTTTCTTCCATCTTCACTTATTAAACTGACTTTTGAAGAGTCTTTATTTTGACCCAGGAGTTTTCCTGCTTTCGCTCTTCCTATAGTCTTCCTTGTCCTGCTGTCAGGGCAGAGAGGGGAGTGAGGGGGCAGCTGTGTGATGTTTATCTGCTAGCTGGGGTCAGTCCATAACAATTCCTTACTCTTCTTGTACGTTTAATAACTAATTTTCAGAGTCACTGAAGTGATGCAGTATTTCTTACTTCTTTGTATTTAGAAAAATATTTCCTCTTGAAAAATAGCTGTTGGGTTTATAGTTTTAGATGGTGGCCTGTATAACCTAAGCTCTCTTGTTCCCCATCTTGAACACAAAAGTCACAGGGTACAAGCCTTTTCCTGGTGCCCAGAGCAGTGTTCTGCCCAACCTGTTAACTGGCCTGGGTAGACACAAACGCTTTCTAGCCTGAGGGTTATATATTTGCATCACGTTAGTGCTGTGTCTGACCAATAATGTGACTGTGTGGTTTCTGGATTAGTGCTGATTTGTATCCTGTCACTTGGTCATGCACAGTGGACAATCTTGTCTGTTCATGCTTGCCATAACATGCTATTCATTGATAAATAAAAAGTCCTGCAGAGGACATGTCAATGAATGTGTGTTCAAGAAAAAAAAAGTTTTCCATACAAGATCTTTATCAAAGCTTTATGAAAATCTACTAATCTTCAGCCCTGATAATTTTTTAATATTTTGATAATATTTTTTATTTGTTTGTTTTAATTCAGGCTCTCTGGAATGAATATACCTCCTCCAGTTATCAGCAACAAAAACTGGCTAAGACTGCATTTTGTAACAGACAGCAACCACCGATTCCGTGGATTTAGTGCTCACTACCAAGGTACATTTAAAGAAATACACTTTTTGTTGTGGTTGGTTTTATTTAAAAAAAAAAAAGTGACTGAAGTTGTAAAAGTGGGAAGGGCCATTTCAAAAAGTCCTCATAAAGGTGTAGTTTGAATTTGCATAAATGATAAATTCAGCTGTGCAACCTGTTACATCAAATTACAGTATGTTAGAGTATGGGTAGTGTATTATCTAGTGTATCTAAATACAGGTATAAAAAAAATACAACATGTATCTACTTCACTTTACCCTGTGCAAGTACGTAGCTTTTAAAATGGTCCTAATATTCTGAAAGATATTCTGTAATAGATACAGAAATAATGATTTTATCTTTAACATATGTATCTGCCTCCATGGTTGTATAAGTCATGTTTGTAAAACAGTGAGTAAGTTTCTGTTTACTAATGTTGCATTTAATCACTAATACCTCTTACTACCTATTTCTGAATGCATTGTCCTATTAAGGGTTTAATTAACCTCTAAGATTCTTATCCACTGTTTTTATGAACGAGCATTATTTTGAGTAGGAGTGAAAGCATCTGAAGCATTAACTTGGGAATATCACCATTTGGAACAAGGTCATTATGATGATGAAGTGCTAATGAAAACTGAGCTTCATTAATGTGTGGTAATACTGTCTGCTTTTTCACAACCATTACTGTAAATAATATTTGTCAATATCTACAGTGTATCAATGGATCTTCAGGGAACAGTAACTCTTTGTGCTTTTGTGCCTTTCCATTTATCCGATGGAAAAAAAAAATCACGGCATTTCGAATGAGATTTAGTTCAGGAATTTCTTTTACAGTTCTCTATAGGAACTTTAGCATAGGAAGAGAGTAGCTACATAAATGTTTGCAGAATCTGATAAAATTAATCAACTAATGTAAAAATTGCAACTAACAAAAGACTAGGACTAATTTTTTTATGTAATTGATCTTTTATAATAGTAAACTTTTTACAACTCTCTGATTGCCTCAGATAACATATTCTGTATAAGAATAGAGGAAATTTGATTACTATTTCAGCAAATATTGTATATTTCCATTTGGACTTCCTGAATTCATAGATATCCTGGAATGTGTATTCTGAGTGACTTTAGGTAAAAGGAGCCTTCCTACTATAGCACCAGGGCTGCTATAACTGTTCATGAAAGGTGCTGACTTATTTTTTGCATGATATCCTTCATGCCAAATATGATAAATCACACTCTTTACTGGGAAATCACTACCTTATGGGACTGTTAAAAGATGTAAAGTAGGAACTTCCTCTGTTAGATCCTACCCCACAATTGAGAAACTGTGTGATAACTATTTTGGTGGTTTATATGAAGTAATTTGGATTGTTGAGATGTTCATTTTGAACTACTGACGAAAGGAGAACAAACAATGTCTCAGATGACACACATACTTGCATTCCTGCCAAAAGTGTGAGGTAATAGGTTATGAAATAGAATAGACTTTTGTTTAGTTTCAAAATGTGTTTTCTGCAAGTCACATAAAATGTGAGTTGGGAGCTGTGGGAGATTTGAATATGTTATGTATCTTCTATTTTTCTTTACCACCTAAGTTTTTAGTGATTAATTTATGGGGTTTTTACTATTATTTTGGTTTGCTCATTTAATTTTTAATGGTATATTGCTGAATGTATGTTAATGTGTACTCTAAACAAAGTTGTGAAATGCTGCAGTAGTCCATCATGCTTAAAATGCAGAAAATATCTTTTAGAACTCTTAAAAAAATGTAGGAAGTAGATAATTTCATCATGTAAAAGCATTAAATGTGCATACTCAAGCAGATATGATAATTAAAAATTAATTTTGATAGTAGAAAATGGAAAAATGCATTGTCAGGTAATAGGGAGGAGTGGTTTCTGGGTTGATGATAGGCAAAAGGAGAGAGTGTGAGGAAATTAAACATATTGAAAAAACTTCATACATTTAGAAAACAAGTAAAAATGTATACCACAAAATATTTCAGTTTGTTGAGAACTGAAACTTTTATTTTTTCAGTTAGAGACAACTTTAAGCCTTTCTGTAAAGCCCATTTTCAAACAGTAATTTCACTGGTGCACTGACATGAGTTGTCACAAAAGCAGGTAACGGGTAAAAATAAAAAAAAGTATCCCAAAGAGCCATGTAATACAGGTACATGTGCCTGATTTTCTTTCCAAGAGTTTATTTCTGCATCACTTTTGAGATGGTTTCTGTTAATCCTCTCAATAGTCTGTATTATTATTAACTGTTGCAAAAACCTGCTTTTTCCCTCTGCTTAATTAATTATTACTGTAACTTCTTTCTGACTTCCCTCCTTGAAACTTAATCTTTCCTACACAGTAATGCTATAACCAGAATTAGTAATTTCTTACCTTTCTTCATCTACTTTAACTTTCTTTATCTATTGATAAAGCCAGACTCCAACTTCTGAACTTCAGAACACTGCATAAGTCTTACTCCATCACTGCTTGGCACTTCAGTACTCTTTTCACCTAATGACTCCTTTGGCTTGGTGGTTTTGTTTGTACAACTGCACATTTTGTGCTAGTGTATTTGGGTGGTGGTTTGACCCTGAGTAACAGTGAAACATCCCCACAGCCACTCGCTCACTCCACCCCCACAGCAGAAGAGGGCAGAAAACAGGAGGAACAAGAGCGAGAAAACTCGTGGGTTGAAATGAAGACGGAGAAGATCACTCATTGGCTACTGCCCTGGTCAAAACAGTCTTAAATTTAAAACATTTCATTACTGATTTGGATGTTGGGAAACACAGACAAATATTTAAACATTTAGGGAAAACACTTTTCCTCTCCCCTTTCGCAGGCTTAAATTAATTTCAGACAGCTGTCCTTCCTCTTCCTCTGTCTACTCCACCACAGGTTACACACTGTCTCTTCGGTGATGTGATGGGCAGTGCAGAAGGTTCAGGTCAAGGTTTAGGAGTTTCTTTCTGCTGTTCCCTGTTTCTCATTCTTTTCTTCTGCTGTTCCTTCCTTCTTACTCATTTCCTCTGCTCTGATGTGAGTGTACCATGGGCCACAGTCTCTTAGGGGAAGAACCTGCTGTGGTGTGGGTTATCCATGGGCTCCAGTCCCCTTGAGGGTGTTAGTAGCTCTGGAATGGAGCACTCCTGCTCTGGCCTTCTTCCGTTCTCTCAGGGTTTACTGCCTGTTCTTAAATACATTTTCACAGAGATGCCACAAATTCTGCTGATAGGCTCGGTTGTGTCCTGTGGTGGGTCCACTGGGGAGCCAGCTGGAACCAGCAGTGACCAGCATGGGGCAGCCCCAGACCTCCCATCACAGAGGTCACATGTGCAGCCTCCCACTCCCCTCCCACCCCCCACTACCAAACCCCTGCCATTTATACCAATTGCAATCTGGAAAAAAACCAACTTGTTGGCTGTTTTATTCAAACAAAAGAAAATAAACAACTTTTCTGGCCACTTTTTAGGCAGGATATAAAATGTCTCATTACCTTCTGTTCAGTTTATGAAAAATGCTTTTTTAAGATGCTTTTTCATAAGTCAGCCTCACATGGCCTAGCTTCAGTGTAACATCTGACACTACTGTGACCTAGACATTTGAAAAGAAGACTAAAAATGATGCAATACAAAGTCTTAAAATCTAGCTGCATATGAAAAAAAACCCAGCAACAGAAAATCTAGGGTATTGCATAATAATCTTTCATCCATATCCTTTTAATTTTATTAGTTATAATATTTTGACTAATTTTCTGTTTAAGGCCTTGCAAACACCTGTGAAAATGTTTAAATTGGCTTATACCAAACAAATGAAATTCACTGAGGCACACGAAACTATGGGAAACTCTCAGCTTCATATAAGTACTTTGTCATGCAGGTTATGTGTATTAATTTCTTTTAATAGGCAGTTTAATTCATGAAAGATATAGAATTATACAATATTTAAAAGGTGTTGGTAAATGATAATCAGAGTGACATATGTCAATTAGAAGAGAATCCAAACGTTTCCCTACCCAGGTTGTGGTGTCATAAAACACACTTATTCTTGCTTGCCTGATCACCCATGTTCCAGCACTTCTTTCTGTTCACTGGGGGTTCTTTCTCCTGACATTTTCTGTCCTTATTGCTTTGTTAAAATACCTTTTGAGTTAGAAACTGCTGAAGTAGAACCAAAGCTTCTTTGGATCTTCCTGAAGCTGCTGCTTCAATGTTTCTTGGCACTGGTAATCCTCTTTTGCTGTTTCTAAAATTAGTTGTGCTTTTTTACTCCATCCATTTACAGTTCCTGTAAAAGTTCCTTTTACTTGCTGCTTTCTGTTGGCTACTCTTTGCACTCCATCACTTATGTATGAATCTATAATATTATCTAAGTGGACAGAAGCTATTAAGTTAGCTTCACAGCTTCCAGTCTTACAAGCTGGTGTACACAAACTTCAATATTCTTTGTGTCAAGTATACCCAGACTCTGAAGGGGCTTTTGGAAAAGAATTCTGATAGTTAAATATTACTTTAAGAATCTATAACTTTGCTTTCTTTTGAGACCCAGCATCCTTTCTCTCTCCTTCTCTCCTTCCTTCCTCTTTTCATGCTCTGGAAGGTTTCAGTAGTAGCCCTATACTTGCTATTTATTTCACTTGCAAAATCCATTTCTGAACTGCTTTTACTTCCTTCCCCCTTCCTTTTACCTCTGTTTAATCCATGTACAAACTAATGCTTCTACTATAAACCAAATAGTATTAAATGTCAATTGAGTGCACAATCACATCTGCCTTCCTTTAAGAATCTTTGCTTATAGGAAAACACATATGAAGAGATGAACTATATCCATGAGCTTTCAGAATGGAATAAAGTTTATCTGTCATGTTCATGTTGAAAAGCATGCAAATGTTTACTCTGCTGAATACTTGACAACCAACTATGTAGAGCTGAAGTTGGATAAATGCCAGCATTTTCAATGTGTGATGCAATATGGAGAAAACAGATGTTGAAAAGTTTTCTCTTTCTCTGCTTGATTTTGCATTGTTCTTCTCTTTTTCTTGCTGTCATTTTGTATATGAATAGAAATGTATCTTCATTCTGAAATGATTTATGGAGTTAGACTTTTCTTAGATTTTTTTGTTGGTTTTGCTTTAAGAGAGAATTTGAAGCAAATGGCAATCAATCAGGTAAAGAACACAAGTAAGTAGTACTAAGCTGCCATAGAACATCATGGCTAGATTTGCCAGAAGGAGAAACTGTCTTTTTCATTTTTTTCCAGAACATCTAACAATTCAAACAGAATTTGTAATTCATTCCCCATCTCAAAAGCTGTTGCAATGAGCGGTACGCAGTACTACTGCTGGAAGACTCAGCAGTCGTAATGAAGTCTTATGTGAGATTCCGCTTCAAGACATCAAAATATAGATGTCTCTGTATTGTAACCTATAGGTTTAGACATCTATAGGTATCTAAATATCCATTAAAGTTTGGGAGCTGTGAGGCACAGTTCAGCTGTACATGAATATATGTGCACTGACGTTTACCTAGGGTATCCAAGATGTTTTTATGGCAGTGGCAGAAGTGCAGAGGCTTTTCTGGCAGACAAACCAAGGTGTTGCAAAACAATGTATTATGAAGTAATGAAATTGCACCAACCCAAGCTATGTATAGGCAGCTGAATCTTCCCCATACCTAGCTAATCCTGTAAGCGCAGGTTGCAGAGTGATTCAGCTGACCACATGGAAGGGATTGGGTAGAGGTGCTCTAGAGAAAATGAGACAGCCGCATGGTGTTGGCAAATTAGAATTTACAGGATACCATGCCATTCTGGCATAGAAACTAGAAAACAGGGAAGAACACCTAAAAGGCAGCTGTTATGTCCTGTCCAAGGTGATTTAAGATGAATTAAACCGCTGTATACCACTGACTACACTGACAAGCTTTCCATTTAGAAAGAAATTCTTTACTGTGAGAGTGGTGAGGCACTGGAACAGGTTGCCTAGAGAGGTTGTGGATGCCCCATCCCTGGAAGTGTTCAAGGCCAGGTTGGATGGGGCTTTGGGCAACGTGGTCTAGTGGAGGGTGTCCCTGCCCATGGGGCAGGGGTGTTGGAACTAGATGATCTTTGAGGTCCCTTCCAACCCAAACCATTCTATGATTCTATGATTCTATGATGCTATGATTTATTATAGTAGTTTATATACCTAATGCAACTGTAGACATGTAGATGTAGGTGTCTTAATCTCAGGTTGAATCTCACATAATGTGACTAGTCACTTACTGAAATGGCTTTTTACTACCAGCTGTCTCATGGGATTGAGATTCCCTGGGAGAAATTAAGGTACTACATCACTTGGGTCACATGTGTAGAAGTCTGCTACTTAAATAAGGGCTGTGCCTACTCTGCTTTGGGCAGTGTAAACAAGTTGGTGGTTGCACTGGTAATTTATTTAACAGATGACAGATTTTTTTTTTTTTTTTAGACAGATATTTAGTTCTCAGAATTGTAAATCCGTGACTTTTCAGACCCTGAACTCCCATTGTCAAAACAGCCCAGATGGCTATGTGATTTTGCAATGGATGGAGGAAAAAGGAACTCTCTTCACAGAGTGAAAGGAAATTACCAGAGCTTCTTAGCAGATTTCTTTTTTTTTTTTTTTTTTTTTTTACTCCAGGTATAACAAGAACTTAAATTGCATAAATTGTTGCACAAGTAAATGTTTTTAGTGGATTTTTATACTCATGGGTCATTTAGCTCTGCTTCGTCTTATACTGAGCTATGCATTCTGAACAGATGATTTTTCACCTTTGAACTCTTGAGATGTCTTTTATTCACAACTATACACCCACACAATGACAGTGAACAGAATGACATTGATTTTGCTGTAGTCAAGTCAGGAGAAAAATTGCTGCATTTTGTTGACCCTGCCCCATTTTAAAGTACTTATTTTTAGAATTCTCCCTATTAGGTTTTAATAACAACACTGTTCGTGGTTAGTTAAGTTAGCTCTGATATTGTATACAGATCCAGAAAGATCTATTTCTAAAATTTTAATTCACTTTTTTCTACTTCGAATATCATAATTCATTAAAAAAGTCAATAGAACTAATGTCACATACGAAAACATGATAGTCTGTGCTATTGTTTAAACTGATGGATTGCAATTTACTTCTGAAATAAATGTTAAGTGATGCAGTAAAGAGTCCTTCCCATTTTTTAATGATTTAACAGATGTGTCTTCTTAATTTCATACTTATCTCAAAGAAAAATGTCTAATATTTTACGTGCATTTAAACATTTTAATGTATTTCTATTTCATTTACTATTCTACACACTTCTGTTCATTGTTTACAAAAGAGCAAATGACAATGTTTTATTTACTACTTACTGTAAGTAATTCCATCTCCTCTGTAGAAGAGAAAAAATGTACCAAATTACTCTTTATTTCAATTTAGGTAATACTTAGAAGGAAAGTATTTTCCTTTACTTAGGCCAGTTTTGTTGGAAGTTCAGGAATTTATAAATTGACATGAAAACCAAAATTTCAAACAACAATTAAAAAAACCCAGGAAAATGGGATATTCAAACTATAAAATTCATAGGTAATATGAACAGTCCTGGTTTATAGAAAGGAAAAAAAAAGTATTTAAAAATCAGTGTGGTTTTAGTGATCTTATTCATATATATATATAAAAATATATATAAGTATTTTAAATATATAAAACTATGTATATTATACATATAAGTGTGTATATTTAAATTATATATATTTAAATATATATGTAAAGAAGGAATTTTATAGGAAAACCAACTAAAGTTAAAGAAAAAACAACTGTTAAATACTCTCTGACAGTGGAACTCTTGTAATAATAGTACATAAACTGTAGAGTTTATAGGACCTTCAAAATACTTCATTTTGATAAGGTCAAAAAATTAATACATGAACCTGTGTATCTGTATGCTTCATGGCCATCAAACATTGTAATATATTGTACTGATGATTTGTTTATGTTAAGATGGTAAAAAACCTGAGGGAAAAATCTGGGATAAAACACTTATTTACATTCAGAATAGTTAGTACTATTGAGATAAACTCTTGGAACACTTTGTTTCCCCTTTGAAAAATGTTGACATTCAAATGTTCCTGTAGCATGTTTGGGCTTTTTCATTAAGTGGCTTATTTTTTTCTGCTGTGAAAATGATTCCAGCATAATTAAAAGTGATAAACCATTCCAGTTAGGTTTTAAACAGCTTTGACCCTTATGAGGTTTACTAGACGCTGAAGGAAACAAACCTGAAGCAGTCTAGCTTTGGAAAACAGATTTGAAATGTTAAATAAATACTGTCAGTGACATCAGATATATTAGAATTATTTCTGCTGGATGATTTACTCCCATTTCTTTCCCTCTCTCCTCTCTCATTCAGCATTTTCAACTTTTTTTTTTTAATTCTAGGAGGTAATTTTTCATTTTGGAGGTGGGTTTTTTATACTGCTAGGGGACACCCAGTCAATGAAAGAGATCATTTTAATAAGAAAAAAACAGCCAGATGTAGAGAACTAGATAATGAAGTAACTGAATGTGGGAATTTTTGTGTCTTGCCTCACACTCAAGTTTCCCATCTACTTTCTAATCAGACTGCATAAATTGTTAATCTCTTCTCGCTGTCTTTGTTTCTTCTCTTTGGCCTAAAGACAGAGTTGTTTGTTTGTTGTTTAGTTGCTTGAGAACACTTGCACTTTTGATAGAAACCATATCCTCATGTCCTTGAGGATAAAGGTAGAGTAGTTATTTAGTTTTAAATTTAATTGTATGAACTGGAAACCTATATGTTGAGGCCTAAAATATGTGAAATATAATTGTTTTGCTCTTTTAAATGTTTCTCCCTCCCTTATTACTTGTGAGGAATCTAATCACACCATATGCATGAAGACTGACTAATATGCTAATAGTCTCCTGCCTAAAGATAGGAAAGTTATTCTTTTTCCAATAGAAAAATTAGATCCAAAATTCTGCTCTGGAATATGAATATGGAAGTTACCCATGCAATCTGTCAGAAGTTATTACTTAAGTGTTGTAAGATACTACAGTTTTTACTAATTCCCAGGTAAGGTTGAGGACATTTGGCTTTACTCTTGAGAACTAAGTCTAAGATTATCTAATTCCAGAATCTAATTCCTTTTGCAAAGTATCCCCCAAACTCCTTGGTAAATAAGGCATCAAATCTATTTAATGAAAAATTAATGTTTTAATGAATTGTACTCCAAGTAAGGAACGAAAGAATTTTCTGAACTACTTTTTCAGTTTTGAGCTGCACTTTCTCCACCTTGGTTCCAGTCAATGGATCTTTTTATACTTCAAAATATCAGCTGCTGGGATTAGGAGAGAGAAGAAAGAGAAAAATAAATATTTGTATCAGGAACCCCAAAAAACTGAGCTGAGAGTTCTTAATGGAAAGGAATATGTAGAAGACAGACAGAGCGCCAAGTAAAGTGATTAGAGACTGAGGGATTGTGAGTAACAGATTTAGGTGAGAAGACCGGTGGTAATAACGAGATTAAACCTGAAGGGAATCTGTTGAATAGCTATGATTTACTAGATAAGAAAACTTGTATAATGCATAGCATGATTGGAATCTAATCTGTGCTAGTTGAGAAAAATTGGCTTGAACAGGTAGCCAGGACTAACCGTAGAAGGTATAAGATGATGTGTGCAGAGAGAAATGTTCAAAATTGATTCTGCCAGTGTCCTCAAACTCTACTGCATAGCTGTGCATATGTTCCTTCCTGCCATGAAATGGCTGAAACCTACCAGAAAAGTTTGGGTCAACAAGGGGTTTTTTGCAGTGTATAGAGTGGACTGAGCATCCATTAAAAATACTGTCATGCAGAGTTGGCTAGAATTCCTTTCTGTTATCAGTCTGAAGAAGTTAAAAGGTGTTTTGTGAATCACATGCAAAATTGAAATTACTAAGTAGCAGCTTAGGTATCGTAAGATCATAGGATAATTCAAGTTGGAAGGCAACCTCCTACTCAGAAGGAGCTGGGCATTGAGATAAAGCCAGGTTGCTCAGGGATTTATCCAGTCCAGTCTTGAAAAATCCAAGGGTGGAGACTGTGTAATGTCTCCAGGCAATCTGTTCACGGCTTGACTATCCTCACAGGGTAAAAGTTTCTCCTTATATCTATTTAGAACTTCTCTTGTTTCAACTTGTATCCTTTCCTCTTGTCCTTCCACCTCATATGTATTGGAAGGCTCCTTTTAGGCCCCCCTGAAGCTCTCTTCTCTTGCCTGAACAAGTCCAACTTCCTCAGGCTCTCCTCACAGGGCAAGTGCTCCAGTCCCAACCATCTTGGGGACCATCTGCAAAACTCACTCCAGTTTTTTAATTTCTTCCCAGAGCCCCTTCTTTTGGTGAGCCTCAAACTGGACACAGAACTACTAAGTGCTAAACAGAGGTTGGGATAATCCCTCCCATCAGCGTATCGGCCATGCTTCTGTTAATACAGTTCAGGATGGTGTTTTCCAAGGCACACTGCTGGCTCACATTCATCTTGCTGTCCACCAGGACCCACAGGGCCTTTTGAGTAGAGCTGTTCCCCAACCGGTCAGACCTCAGCCTTTCCTGTTGCCAGGGGTTGAATTTGCCGTTGTTTGGTTTTGCAAGATTCCTTTTGGCCCATTCCTCCAGCCTGTCTTAGGTCTTTCTGGATGGCAAGCCTGCTTTCAAACATATTGTCTATTCCCCCCAGTTTGGTGTTACCTATAAACCTTATGAGAGTCCGTTCCATATCCTCCTCCTGGTCATTGGTGAAGGTATTAAACAAGACAGGTCACAGGATTAAGTCCTGGAGTGTTCCACTTGTTACAATCCTCCAAGAACATTATGACCCACTAACCACAAACATGTGACCCTTACCATCTAATCATGATCTGTGCTCTGCTACTTGCCTTGCTCACTCCCCTCTGGGTCTTGAATTCATTCCATGGTAACTGCAGCCATGGCTACCATTGATTACCATGTCTCCAGTCAGCTCTTCCTTGTTAGTTTGTAGCAGGTCCAGCTGTGCATCACCCCTGGTTGGCCCAACCGGTATGTCTATCAAGAAGTTGTCCCTGAAATCTTGCAAAAACCCACTATCACACTCCAGCCATGTGAGCTGCCCACTACATCTCAGTTACTCCAATGATGTCACCATTCTGTGATGACATGTGCAGCTCCAGTTCTTCCTGCTTCTGTCCCAGGCTGACTGCATGTGTGTATGTAAAATGGAGACAGGGGTGTCTTCACCCTATTTTATCATTCCTGAAGTCTCTCATATTCCTGTAAATCTTTCATTTCCTTTCTACTTTTTTCCACCACTGGGTCACTTCAGTGTGGCTCATTATCTCCCTCTCCATCATTCTTAGTATAAACCTCTCATCAGAAAGTTGGCGAGAGTCTTGGCAAAGATGCTGCACTTTGTCAGGGGCACCTTTACTACTTTGAGTAAGTCATTTGGTTTACTCAGAGGTTTATTTTAACAGCACATGAGATTTGTACCACTGCTTCCTAAACCATTGCTGCATCAATCAATTTATCTTTAAGTGACTGGGGTCTCAGAGTTATAGTCATGTAGTCTTCCTGCTGCACTTGTGGGGAATTCAAAGACCTTAGCTTGTGTTGCTTCTTTGTAACTCTCTTTGCGTAGTGAGCACTGCAAAATTATCTTAATTTGCAAATGAAATTATGAGATCTGTTGATCTTTATTATTGTCAGTAATATCAGCAAGCTCTTATGTTCTAAAGTAGTCAGTATATCAAGAGCACTATACAGTCCTCAGGTCCATAGAGTGCTTAAAAAAGCACTCCTTAGGAAAAGAGTAGAGGACAACACAGAAAGTGTGCTTCTGTATAAAGTGACCTGAACCTTGACTCCTGTTGTTGCTCTGGCTTCTCTGCATTTCAGAAGAATATAGCAAAGTTGAAGAAAGTTCAGAGAAAGGTAGCAAAGGTCATCAAACCTATGGATTCATTTCCAATTGAAAAGTGATTGACTGGTGTAGGATTCTGCAGCTTGGAAGATAAATAGAGCTGTGGTGGGAGGAGAGATACACAGATTGGAAAGTCATGAATCTCAGATGTAGTACTGTAAATAGTTATTATGTCTGGTTTGGATGCCAAAACTGAGGTGCATACCAATGAAGTGACTTGCCCAAAGTCACCCAGAAGGTTACCAGTGGAGTGGGGCACTGGGTCTTTTGAGTCCCAGTCCAGGGCAGCTGAAAACTGGGTAACATTAACCCTTCCGCTTTTTGCAAAGCTGGCAGAATTGCTCAAGTCATGCTGGTTTAGTTTATAGTACTGCCTTGCAGCACTGTGATATGTACAAATACTTGTTAAGAGAATCCTTGACTTGAAAGACATATATTCAAATTAAATAAAGCTGACACAAATACAAAAGGGAACGGGCTTATTGACTTTCTGAAAATAAAATAAACTGCTGTTTTTTCTACTCTCCTTCACCTGTCACTCCGTTCCTTTCTCTTCTCACTTAATAGTAAACTTGGGATTAAAGGCAACACCTTTTAATTCCTGATATATATGTCTAGTGTATGGGCATAACAAATAGGCAAATAGTGTATGCAGGTTTATGACGGGAGATATAAGAAGAAGGGATTTCTTTTCATTTGTATGCAGCCTGGTACTGGGTAGTTTGTCTTTTCATGAGATACAAAAGCCACATGTTTAAATCATATTTTCTCCAGGAAAGTTCTAAAACCTATATGAGTTAAATAAATTAGTGATCAAAAAAATTTATCATTACAGTCTTGAAGAAAACTTCAGTTTTAAGAAACTGACCTGCTGTTTTTTGAAGCCATTCGAACACACTGTTTTGACACTTAGAGCAAACCAGTCAGTAGTACGTAATCTAAGGATCATTCAGCTTCCCAATGACCCTAATTGCAATTTATGAATATAACCAACCTGGAAGAAATTAATCCTTTTACCTCTTTTGGAGGCTATCACAATAAAATTTTTAAGGGTTTAATTGACATTTAAGTATCCTATGGTCTTGGTACAGAGGCAAAATGTTTCTTTTTATACTCGTCTTTGTACTCATCTTCTGTTAGAATTAATGTGGTGTGCTTTGTTTGTGGGGTTGTTTTGTTTTTGTTTTTGTTTTTGTTTTTTAAGTATTTTAAATTATTATTTCCTGGGGGAACAAATTTACTCAATACTTGCTGAAAATTCTTAATCGTTGCTATCCAGTAAATTTTTCTTACATGTGAAAGAAACTACTTTGGAAGTCTTTAGAGTCTTTCAGAAGCTCTTGCTTCTGCAAATATGATCATAGTGCCATTTAATTTATGTAAAGTGAATATCTAGTGATGACTGTAAAACTGTCGACAGTTTTGACAGAAGCCAAATTCTAAGTAGAAATAATCAGAACCTAATGAGAGACACAGAGAACATGATAAGCTATAAGCATCAAATAGAACTTCAGTCTAAAGAATGAGCATTGCAATGTTTTTCAAGATGTGCAGAAGGTATCTGATGCCTTTCATAGTTACATTTCTGAGAAGAGAAAGATTTGTAATGGAGTTTTTATCCCACAAAACAACCCAACAAACCTTTGCCAATCAGAAATGCTCACATAATTCCAACAAAGCCATGTTTAATACAAGTTGGTTTCCATTCAAGATAAGTTTGCATAAATCATTCTCAAATCATAGCACTATGTGAGATAGTTTGTATAGAAAAACATATGAAACTTGTTTTAGAGATGCTTTTTATAATTTTTGCTGGTATTAATCCCAGTAATATTTAAGTGATGGTTATTTCAACTTGTTACCCACTAAGGACCATCAGTTCTAAGAAATAATGTATACTGCAAAGCATGTTACATTCCTGTGTAGAAAAACATAAAATCTTTTGCAGGTAAAAACACAGAGAAACTGTTCTTTTTTTTATATATTTAGGATTTTATTTTTCCTCAGGAATATTAAGAATGGAACATTACTCATTTAAAAGGTATAAAAGTAAATTAATGGAAATAAATAAAAATACAAACAGAAAAAAAAATTAACTTCGTGACAATCATGGCATCCCCAATAAAATTCTATGCCCCAGAAACCCATGAATTATTGCATAGCTCATTGTTGTGAAATTGGGAATTACTGCCTTTCACACAGTAAGGTTTGTAGAATATTCATATTCTACTACTTATGATGGCACAAAGAGCATCTTAATGCTGTATAGTGCCTCCTGTTTTCTTTTATTTCTTGTTGTGTCAGTGGTGGACCTTAGAATATTGTAAATTTAGTCTATTGACTTTGGTTTCAGGTATCTTCACAGATTATCTTTTTTACCATCTCAGTAATCTCAGTGGGATTCAGAGATGAAAGCACATGTAACTACCTCATGTTCTCTACAGTACCTTCTTGTTGAGTCTCTGAACCTGGCATTAGTATCAGTATGCTGGAAATAAAGGAACATTCCATTTTTTATTCTGAAGTATTTTCATTTGAAAAGTATCATGACTCTGGTAAAATTAATTTATTCTTTATATGCAGTATTATTACATAAGCTTTCTCTTTAAAGAAAAAAAAAAGAAATTCAGAAGTAGCCTAAATTCAGCGCAGCTTCAGCCTTTAATTCATAGTTTTCTAGAGTAATGAAAACATATGAAAAATTTGGAACGATGTCTTTAAGTCTTTTTCTACCCTGATTGTTTGAAGTATTTGTTATATGGAAAGCATCCCACAATATGTTATGACACATTAAGATCAATGTCTGAGGTAGAGAGCTTGCACTACTTTCCACATTTCAGTCCCCTGATTCCACAGGCTGCTGTTTGTGCTTTTTTTCCGAGGAACATACCCTAATATTAGTCCTAAGTTCTGGCTTTTGTTCCTTTTGTTGTCTGAAACCTAAATTTTAGTTCTGCTTACCAGACCAGGTTGTCTTCATGGTCTAATGATATAAATGGCCTTCTAATGCAGTAAGACTTTTTTATAGAGGTAAAGAAATTGCTGTTAGCAGGCTCCTGCAAAGCAAGAAGCCAGAAAATTGTGCTTTCTGGCATGACTCTAGAAAATTGGCAAATCCCGTGGATTTCCATTTTTGCAAGGAAGAATAGATTTTGTGACTGAGTCCAGGAATCTGTATGTCCTTAATTTGGACAAAGGACACATTTCAGATAACTTGAGGAAGCTGAATGGCTTGAAAGGGTATTTCACTGTCTCAACAAATCTAACAAATATTGATAACTTCATACAAATTTAATTTTTATTTTTGAGAGTATTCTTTAGAGTGAAAATGAGACGATCTCAGTGATGTTTTTTTCCAGTGTCAGCTTTGAGTTTTTCTGGAAAATAAATTGATATGCTAACCCACAGAACTTGTATCTAAGAATATGATTGTCACAGGAGAGAAACCTGAGAATAGGGTATTTTTATAAGAAAAGGAAAAAGTGGAAAGAATGTATAGAATGTATATCATTCTAAATTTCTAGTTCAAATACGCACTTCTAAAAAATATGTGATTCCGATTTAAAGAATATCAGTTTTTAAGACACTTCAACGGATCAATATTTTTTAAAATAAACAGGGAAGTTGGTGCATATGTGTATAAATATCTGATGAAAGAGAGTAACGAAGATGGAACCAGACTATTCTCAGTGGTGCCCAATGAAAGAATAAATGGTAATGGGAACATATTGAAAAAAACCCACCTGGATGCAATCCCATGCAACCTGCTCTAGGTGGTCCTGCTGTAGCAGGGGGGTTGGACTAGATGATTTTTAAATTCAATTTAAACAGAATAAACCCTTTTACTGTAAATGTGATTGAAATATGGAACAAGTTTTCCAGGAGGGTTGTAGAAGTCTCTGTCCTTGTAGAGACAGATACTGGACACGGACTGAATATTATTCTGACCAATCTGCTTTACTGACCCAGCTTTTAGCAGGTGGGGGTGGACTAGACAATCTCCAGAGGTGCCTTCCACCTTCCAGAACTCTGTGAAAGTCTGAAGTGTTCAGATATGCTGACCAACCAGTCATCTCAAAATTTGACCTCCTTAAGTTCTATCAGCTAAGGAATGGAAGAAGTATCCAAAACCATCTGCCATTTCTGAAAATCAAATTGCCATATTTTTAGACATTCTTTCTCCTGTAGAAGGTCTCTTTGTGAGCATTTCTCTGTACAACATGATACTCTGCTAAGGAAAGATACTTGCAGTAACTGAGGTAGCTATTTTGGATATTAGTAACCATTTTGGCTGTTGAAAGAGAATTATTTCATTACAATCATTGTATTGTGGTGCATAATTGCCTGAAATGTTCATTGAGGCAATATATATGTAACTGTTTCAAGAATACATTTGAGATTTATTTTATTGTGTAAGCACTTATCTTAAGACATATTGAAATTGTTGACTAATGGATCACTGCGGGCATCTCACAGGAAAGCTTTTCCTGAGGCCAAGCTCTTGTTTTGCACGGGATGCCAACTTCATAGCTTAAAAGTTCACTTACTGCCTGCTTGATGCTGACAGCACGTAATATTCAGCAGGAATAGCTTTATCTCTGTAAAATCTAAGTGAATTTTGCATCAGTTTCTATATTGAAGGAACCTTCTTCCTTCTAGAGAATTGTTTCATCTCACTTAGGACTTAACCTTTCTTAAAAAATATTATTTTTTTAGCCTGTCCTGACCTATTAGATAAAACAAAAAAATAAAAGATGGTACAGTTTAATTTATAAATCATTCAAATTTGCATTACTTTATAATCAACATTTACACTGTTTAGAGATTAACTTCATTTATTTATTTTGAGTGAGAACTAAGAAGAACAGTATTTCTTGTTAAGTATAATACTTTGCTTTGTTCATAGGCATTGTATTTTTCACAGTGATTAAGAGACAGTAATTGTCAGGGTGCAGCAAGGGCCCGTGGCTTTCTGAGGGGTGGCGAGCTGGGGACCACAGGGAAACTGCGTGGGGGCCGGCAGTGCAGGGCATGCCACCCTGTGCTGGTCCCACTGCCCCCAGCCAGGGAGCAGGGCAGGACGGGGGCACCCCAGCCCTGGGCATCGGGCACCTCCATAGGAACAGGGCCAGATGGGCACATCAGCCCCATGGCCAGGCAGGGCAGGGCTGTGGGGAGCTGGGAACCAGCACTGGTGGGGCTTCGCTGGAGCAGGGACTGACGGCCCCAGGCTAGGGGTCCAGGATCTGTGGACATGGGTGGAGGGAGGCCCAAGGGATGCTGGACAGTGCTGTTTAGGTCAGTTAGAGCCCTCAGAGTACCAACAGTCATTGAACAGTACTTCAGTGGTATAAGATACATAGAAACATAATTTATGTTTGGTATACAAAACTTCAGATCTAACAGATCTTCAGATCTTCAGATGTAGCAATAGGAGTATACTGGCCTGAACATTCCAAGGGTATTCAAAATTCTCAAAAATTATTGTAACCAACCAAAAGGGAAAAGGGGAGGTGCAAGAGTGGGAGAAGGTATCCCCTGCCCTGTCCTCCCCATACATTGGGTGCAATTATTAATCAGTTCTGAAAGATGTTGTCCAAGGTACGGGCATGACAGAAATGCTACATACAAATACCAGCTTAGACTCATGACCATTGATGATATCATAACTTGATATCACACAGTACAACAATATGAGAACACGAACCCCTCTCCCAGAGGTGCTAAACAGCGCAGGGATTACATAGAGTAAACACGGGTTTACAAACCAGAGCCATGGGACCAAACAGAACATCACTGTGACCAGCCACTGTTTAAATAACATTATAGATGCTTATAACAACTTTGTTTTAACACACTTGGGTCAGACTTGTTGTTATCACAACCCTTTGTGCCCCACGTTGGGCGCATGTCAGATCTAAAGTTAGTTGGATTGTGATGCACTTACATGGTATAATGCTAGACAGAGAATCTTGTTATGGCGGAATGCAATTTATATGGAGTTAACCATTTACTGTTATTCCAATTAAAGTTTTAACAGTCTAGTAGTCTAAATTATCTAACATACAAAACCCTCAATAATAATAATACACTTATAAAAGTTAAGAACTTCCTTCCTACTCTCTACTATTTTTCTCTTGTCTTATTTTCATCCTTTCCCTGGAGTGGGGATTATAATGAATTGATAGCATCTGAGGGTCTGTGTTGGGATAAGTGTGATATTCATGGTGGGGACAGGGCGGGTCAGTGGAGGGGGGGCTTTCTCTTCAGTCTTGGAGTTGAATTGTTTCTTTTTATATGTTTTCTTAACAGACCCTCCTTCTTTCTCATTGTTCTTTACTAAAATCTGAAAGTTGCACATTAGCCTCCCTCAGCTTCAGTAAGTGTAAAGGGTTGTTGCTTGTTATGCAGTGACTATGTAGCTTTATCACAGCTTTACTGTATGCAGTATTCTTGGAGCACAACATTCCTGAAATACAAACAGGTCAGGAGATACTCAATTGACCACTATGAATTATCAAAACTAGTGATAACTAGTCAACACCTCAGGTCAAAGCAAGCCTGAATGGGGTCAACACGTACCTAATGGCAAAATTGTACTTATTAGGCTACAGTCTTCAGAATTTCTGTATCATTCTTTGTAAATTTTGCTAGATACAGGTAGAGTAAACAATGCAAAAGATGTGCTTAAGTGTTAAGATTTGTATTCTTTCCTATGCAGTGAACATATACAGAGTGGTGTCAAGGTAAACTGGCATGATACCTTTTCTGCAAGCTTGTCTTTGCCATTTGCCTAGTAAATGAACAGACTTTCGAAGAACTTCCTGTTATTTCAAACAAGTACTAATCTATTTAAAAACAAAGAAAAAATTTAGCTTTTAAAATTACCTTCCCTATAGTGAAGACTAATACATTGGATGAATTTTTTGAGTCTTAAATTACTTGAGTAAACTTTAGTAATAAATTTGCCTCAAATACCTCCTTGATGCCTAAAGCTGGATTTAGAATAGAAAATTTGGGCATTTAGCCTGCTTAGGGCAAAGATTAGATACTCTATCCTAGATACTCGAGAGCAATGATGCAAAGATTTTTTGATATTAAGACTAAATGAAAGATAATTATTACTGGGTTCATCATTCATTGTTTTTCCGTATATCTGAACTTCATTGAAAAAATAAAAAGTAGGAGTGTCAAAGTCATATCAATATGTAGTTCCAGCTTTAGCAAGTATTGTTCTATCTGAAACTGTATATTTGATTTATGCATGCTAATTCACTTGCTTATGGCACTGAAAAGATATTAGGCAACTAATATTAATATCCCTCTGGCAGTAAAAGGAAAGTGTGAATTTCCTTTTTTTTTAATAAGAAATGAGAGCACTACAATACAATGGCATGTCCAAGGTGACACAAGAAACAGAATTAGAAATCTGAACCTTTAGATTTTAAACTTAAGGAAACCTCTGATTAAATGTCCATGATACATGTTCACATCAAAGTATTTTTTGAAAAGGTAGATACAAGATTTTACGAGTTTTTAACTTGCTTTAAACTTTTCTTTTTTTTTTTTTTTTAAAAAGCAAGTTATGGCACACATACTAGCAATAAATTAAAGTTGCAACATTTTCGCTGTTTTTTCTTGAATCTTCTGCTTAAAATCTCAGAAGAGGATGCTTTCCAAAACCGTCCAAAATCCAGTCATTAAAATCCCATTCATGAAGGAGTGGAGCAGCAGTTTCTGTTCTGGTGTATGGTCCAAGCTAAGCAGAGTGCATTATATTTAGCAGTGCAGAATATATAAAACGCATTCATTTTCCTTTTGTCCTAAGTAGTTCCTGGACAGAAAGAAACATATCTTTTTTGTTACATGGTTGCTATATACATTGCTAGGTACATAGTCTGTATAGGAATTGTTCTTGAAGATTTGCCTATTTGATGTTATCCTATCTGTAAAAAGGGTAAATAAATCTTTCTGTTGCACTGTGATTCACAAGCGCAAAATACAAAGAAAATAAATATATAAGGCATTATTGGCAAGGGGTTTTAGTTGAGAAATACAATAAAGGTACTCTTTTGTAAGATGACTACTAATAAATAAGGCCAATAGGTGCGAATACTTTCCATTCCCAGCATTTTATCATTCATTTCAGAGATTCCTATAATATTGTTGAAAGAGAGTGTCGAAGAATTTATAAGGTTTTTTGTATGATTATGGTGGATTCCTCAGATTTATCTTGCATTGATGCAAACCTTTTTTGAGAAGAAAGCAATGTGTGACTATATCTATGCAACAAGTGATCATATGAAAATAATTCTTTTGCATTTCAAATCACTGCTTTTTAATTTACAAACATTCATTCATGTTAAAGTTTGGTTGTTTTGGGGTTATTTTCTTCATTTGTTTTTCCCCTAAAAGTAATAGGTTTTTCAACAAGTATTTTTTCACCAACTGAAAGAGCAGTATCCATATTTGTGCCTATGTTGATCATTTTCATATTGATTTTCTATTAAACAAACATATTTTACTGGAATAAAATCTATTACTTGATAGATAAGTGTAAAAGAAAAAAGTGGTAGTTCTCTGTCTATGTTCTGAGTTTAGTGGAGGGGGGATAAATCATGTTAAGATGTTTGGCATTTCTGTATTATCAAAAACTAGAAGGTCGATTTTGTCTGGATTGAAATTCAGATTATCAAATGTAATCAGTTTGATAAAATTAAGATACATAAATTTACCATATTTTCAATATCTACTTAAAAAAAATTCAGGTCATCATAAGTTCACTGAGAGAAGCATCTGGAAAATCATGGAGACATGTATTTGTATGTGCTGAAGGCTGACAAATGTTTTTATCTCCTGCATCCCTGAAAATTTCTGGTCAATGCTTAATTGTTACTTTCAGACTGTTCTGGTATATGTCTAACTGCAGCAGTTGATTTACATTTAAAAATAGTATAAAAGATGAAGAGGAAAAAAATAACAATAAAAGAGTTGTAAAAGGAGAGAGAAAAAATGCAAGTAAAAAAAAATGTAAGAGTATGCATGAATGCAAAGAAGTGCCTTCTGGTACCAAAAAGAAATAAAAATTAAATTCTGAATCAATTCACACAAATTGTGGACAACAATAAAACAAAAGGAAGCAAAAAATGCATGTATTAAACTTCTGTCTAGACAGCTTTAGGAGTCTTTGCTATTTGGATAAATCCAAATTTGAAAATCATTGCCTGTTTGAACTGAAGTCTAGAAACTTTTTTTAAATCATATTTTTTAGACAGGTATTTCTTTAAATCCACAGTTTTCTTTCTTTTCTGAATGGCTGGGAACTGAAAATCGAGTTGGTCAGAAGAATGTTTTATGTCAGCCATTTATACTGAAAATTCCTTTAACAGATCCAGAATACATTCTTCTAATTAGGTTTGTAACTATATTGGAAAGTCTTGCAGGCAGCAGATATTTAATGACAGAGAACATCAAAGAGAACAGTTAATTAAGATATTTTATTAGCTAAAAAAACCCCTTCTTAATGGGATGCACCGGTCACTGCAAAGTAAGTTAACTATGAGAAGGTTTTAAGTTAGGATACTAAATAAGTCTTGACTGAAAGTCCTTGAACATCTGAAAGAAGAATGAAGATGGAATATTGTGATTATTCTTTTTTGAAATTATATATATAATTGTAACCACCTCTTTTTTCTTTAATGAAATATGCATTTTATTTTTGCTTAAGACTGTCAACACTTCTTTCTCAATTACCTATTGCAAAAGGATAGAATAGCTTACTTCTTGCTGTTAAGGTACACAGGAAAAATCCCAGGCTGACCTCATTAGCGCTTTCCTCTAGTGAATCCCATTTAGGGTTATCTGAATTAAGGACCTTTAGCTTTGTTTGGGACGTCTGTGGTTGAATCATATATGTCATAAGGACTAATAAAGTCCTGCATCTTGAATTCATCCTGAGTAAACAAGATAGTGAATATTGCTATTTGCTCACATTTTGAACTCAATCTGATTCTTAGGAATTAATCAGCAAAACTCATTCTAATGAACTAGAGTAGCTGCTGAACAGTAGCCATAGATCCCATTTACTTGGCCTTACAAACGATTTGACAATTTTCATCTGTTGTTCTACTTCTGAAGTTAAAATCCTGTAAATTTAGAGGATAGTCATAAATGGGCCATTGTTGTGGTTTCACCCGACAGGCAGCTAAAACAACCACACAGCTGTTCGCTCAGTCCACCCACCTGCAGTGGGAGGGAGGAGGGAATTGGAAAAAAGTAAAACTCGTGGGTTGAGATAAAAACAGTTTAGTAAGACATAAAAGGAAGAGAACAATAATAATAATAATGATGATGATAAAAAAATATATAAAACCAGTGACGCACAGCACAACTGCTCACCACCTGCTGACACCCAGCTAGTTCCCAAGCTGTGGTACCGCCCCCCAGCCAACTCCCTCCAGTTTATATACTGAGCATGATGTCATATGGTATGGAATATCCCTTTGGCCAGTTCAGGTCAGCTGTCCTGGCTGTGCCCCCTCCCAGCTTCTTGGGCACCCCCAGCCTCCTTGTTGACAAGCCAGTATGAGAAGCTGATACGTCCTTGACTGCTTAGCAATAACTAAAACATCAGTGTGTTATCAACATTATTCTCATCCTAAATCTAAAACACAGCACTATACCAGCTCTTAGGAAGAAAATTAACTCTATCCCAGCTGAAACCAGGACAACCATACTCTACCTAGAGTCCAGTAACAAGTGGAGTACTTGCAGTGGTCCATCCTGGTACAAGTTCTGTTCAATGTGTCAATCGATGAGCTTGAATTGGTGACAGAGTACAATCTCATTGGCTTTGCAGATGACGCCAAAATGTCAATCAACAGTCAATATAGGTGTATTTGTAATTTCACGCTGTCACTTCATTTTAGTGAATTAATTTTCCTTCAAATCTTATCTGTTTGAATCCTACTAAAACACAATTCTCAGTTGTATCTTGTAAGAAAAAATGGCAATTAAATATTGGTAGTTAATTATGTTAATTTTATGAAAAAATATAATCTTAAATCATGTGTTAATACATGTTGACTAATCCCTGATACTTTACCTTGTGGAAGGTTGTGGAACTGGAAGAGAAAAACAATTCTGGTTTAATAGGAGACAACATTCACAGCTGAAATCTAAATCTTAATCTGGGATTGTCAACATAGCATAGAACTCAAGGTTCTAAAATGAGCATAAAAGTCAGGTTATGTTGTCTGAAATTAATTAATTTTGGTTAAGAAAACAACTTATTTCTAAAGCATATAGAGATTCAAATTAAGATCTTTAACAAAAATTGCATTTGTCTGATTCTGCTTTCCAATACATATGAACTACTGTGACTACTTTTTTTCAGGCCTACTGTTTCTAAAAGTAGTTAAATTTTAATTTAGTATTGGCACATTACTTATAACTTACATGAATACGTTTAAAATATCTGTACTGATTGGAGAGAGAAGATACACTGTTATAGCATTCCCTGTTTTAAGGGGAAAAGGGGAAGCTTTCCCAAGTCATAGTCTTCTAAAAGGGAAGAAAAAAAAAAATTTTCAATATAAGAATTTTCACTGTATTAGATACCATATTCTGCCTTAATTTTTTTTTTTTTTTTTTTTTCCGCTGGTGAATGCTTCTGCAAAGTGTAGAAAGTTACTCCATTAGATTAATTTAAATGAGGACTTCCACTATGAGTATTTGTGGTACATTTCCTTTGCTATCATGTTTACAACAGGAACCGTGTGTATACTTGTAGCGTACTGCATACACAAAGTGTGTGCATCTAGCACAGATTCATAATCTATTTTTGGAGCTTTGTCTCAGGCAAATGTGAAAGGCTCTTGCCTCTTTCCTGTACTAAAAATGGTCCTGGAATCAGGAGCAACCTCCACTCCTGTATAAATAGAAAGGCTTATGGGTCTTCCATATGTTTGCATTATCCAAAGTTTTAGCAGTTACAACACTTCTGAGTAGTGGTTCATTCAGACTAGTTTTCTTAACTGAATTACTCTGTAGATCATCAGCTTGATCTCCTTCCACTTCAACATAGTTGTGATTTTTTATGTGTAAATACTGCTTCAAATCCATCCTTACCTAAGCAGTCTAATTTAACACATGAAAGGTCCTATTTTTCACTGTTTTTAATCTGTTCTCCATCCACAGGGACTCACTTACATAAATGGTTGTCCAGTCTAGTAGGTCTCAGACTGCTTTAGTCTGGGCTGGCCAGGTTCCCTTTCTTTGTGAACCCGTGCCCCGAGCAACAAGTACTCTTTCTTGCCTCCACATCCTTATTGCTTCTTCCCATGCTGCATCCTGGCAGTTTCTCAAGCCTCAAATATTCTCAGTTGCTGATTGTGAATTCAAAGTGATGACCTACCTCCGAGTTGACTTCAGCTGACTGAAAATTGTTGGTTTAAACTTTATCCAAAAAGCAGAAATCAGTCTTGCAAGTTTGTCTTCCCCCCCCCCCGAATATTAAGGGAAAATAATATGTGGGTGTGGCGGGTTGAGCCTGGCTGGGGGCCAGGTGCCCACCAGAGCCGCTCTCTCACTCCCCTCATTCACTAAACAGGGGAGAAAAGGCATAACAAAATGCTTGTAGGTCGAGATAAGGACAGGGAGAGATCACTCACTAATTGTTGTCACGAGCAAAACAGACCAAACTTAGAGAGGGAATTCATCTAATTTATTACTAGGCAAAACAGAGTAGAGGAATGAGAAAATAAAATCAACTCTTAAAACACCTCCCCCCACCCCTCCCATCTTCCCGGGCTCAACTTCACTCCCGGCTTCAACCTTCCCCCCCTCAGCGGCACAGGGGGACGGGGAGTGGGGGTTACGGTCAGTTCATCTCACGGTGTTTCTGCCGCTTCTTCATCCTCAGGGGGAGGACTCCTCTCATCGTTCCCCTGCTCCAGCATGGAGTCCCTCTCACGGGGTGCAGACCTTCAGGAGCAAACTGCTCCAGCGTGGGGTCCCCCACAGGGTCACAAGTCCTGCCAGCAAACCTGCCCTGGCGTGGGCTCCCCTCTGCACGGGTCCACCGGTCCGGCCTGGAACTTGCTCCAGCGTGGGCTTCCCACGGGCCGCAGCCTCCTTCAGGTGCCTCCACCTGCTCCGGCGTGGGGTCCTCCACGGGCTGCAGGTGGAATCTCTACACCCCCTCATCCTTCCTCCATGGGCTGCAGGGGACAGCCTGCTTCACCATGGCCTTCACCACGGGCTGCAGGGGGATCTCTGCTCCGGCGCCTGGAGCTCCTCCTGCCCCTCCATCTGCACTGACCTTGGTGTCTGCAGAGTTTCTTACATCTTCTCACTCCTCTCTCCGGCTGCAAAAGCTCTCCCTCTCTAAGTGTTTTTCTTCTTCTTAAATATGTTATCACAGAGGCGCTGATTGGCTTGGCCTTGGCCAGCGGCGGGCCCGTCTTGGAGCCGGCTGGCATTGGCTCTATCAGACACAGGGGGAGCTTCTAGCAGCTTCTCACAGAAGCCACCCCTGTAGCCCCCCTGCTACCAAAACCTTGCCACGCAAACCCAACACAGTGGGCAGGTTTTGTCTGTCATATAGGAAATTACAATTTTAAAAAAAGTCTCTTTGACAAACTGAAATGTTAGATTTGACTAGAGATGACTGAAGTGGAGAGTATGTTACATTGCCCATACAACACAGGTGTTTCAATTGGTCTAAACCTGTTTTCACAGAATACTAAGACACCAAAGTTCATGCTTTTGCAGATTACAAATGATATTTAGGCAAACATGAATGCATCCATTCTATGCAGTAGCTGATACTTACCAAACTGTTTATACATAACATTAAATTTGTCTTAAAATCTTCCATGTAAATCACATCATACTGTTTACTGATCTTCTGCATGAGTTCTTTTTCACAGTGTAAGTGGATGTGGAACTCTAACAAGTTAGGTTTTTTGCTTGAAAGTTGCCTCTATATCAAAGTAATACAATACTTCTCAATGTATAAGCTTTGAAGTTTTAAGTAAGCATGATTTTTCTTATTTGTTTTTTTTTATTTTGAGATGAAGTTTCTCTTAACTTGTTTTCATTTAAAGTGCAGTGCATCTTTAAAGCACTAGGACATACATGCCATTTCACTGAATTCTAAATATAATTTTGCTTTGAGATATTGGGAGCAGATGACTGCCTGTTCTTGTACATTTGCTTGCATGATAAAGAAGTGTCCACATAGATTTTGCTTTAACAGTAGAGGTTATGTAATATGCAATAATTTTTTTTTATTTTAATCAACATTATCCTGCCTGATCATTATCTCTTGACCATGCATTTGTATTTTATGTGCTTTAATCTTGGTACCGGTGTGTCAAAATTTATTGTACCCTAAATCATAACTAGTCCAGTCTTTTGATATTATTCATTGTTGTGACTATTTTATTTTCTTCTGAAATAAAGAATAAAACATGTCTAGGTCTATTTTAGTTACTTATACCGCTGTCACGATAGGATAGTAAGTAATTTTTCGTTTGGTCTCTGGCACATAAACCTGGAATCTTACCTGGTACTTTTAAGGTTGTTTAGTTTTGCAGGGAGAACCACCACTGTATAATTTAGAAGTGTTGTGCTGCAGAACAGATATTAAGACATTAAATGTAAGATAGCGAAAATAATATGTACCCACAGCAGCCCTATTAGTTGTCTGTATAATGCTTAAGTATTCTGTTATGGTAGCATTTTTTAATAGTATAGCAAAATAAAACATTTTCAGCCTAAAATTTTTGCTGTAAACAAGAGAGATTTCATTAGCAAGACTGAGTATTTTTGACATTAGGATCTGTTCCATTTATTTATACAGTACATTTGATAATTCTATCAAGAGATTTCATATACCTTGTGCATGAAAGCTGCTATATACTGCTCAGTTCCTCTGGGAATCTTATTTCCATTTTCTAGTGTATAGGTTTTTCTAACAGTGCAAAAACTCTGGTTTGTTTCCATCCTGTCACCACCTACTACACTTAAAGGACAAATCTCAAAGTCTTTGTGAGAGGACAGCTCAGAAGTAAAAAGATAAGTGTGGAATATTATTGTTTGAATGACTGTTCAAGAGCCCCTTAATCATTATTGTGGAATAAAACCACCATGTTTTAAAGATACTAGTATAACGTAGTACAGTTCATGCTACATCAACTTTGGTTATGCTACTTTGTTGTTATGAATTTTATTATGCATTACCCAGTCATTTATTCATTCCAGTCAAGATGGAGTTGCTGTTGTGTTAGATGTTCTAAATGCTCACAGGTGAGAGATTTGGCCTCCAGGCATTTGCAGCCAAATCTGGGGAATGGGGATGAATGAAAAGGTTAATAAAAAATTAAAAATTCCCACATAGGTTTTATAGTATTTTAGCTACTAGACAAGTTAGAAGTGTTACTTAATATTTTCACAAGCAGTGCATGGCCTGGTTTTTAACTCTTCAAACATTTTGTGGGTGGGTTTTTTTGAGTAAAATCATCTGGCCTATTACAGGAATCAGAGAGCAAAAAGAGAATTACAGATGCAGCCTTTGTCCAATATCAAGTATAGATGATTATGCTTAGAGGTTTTGTTTAAATGTGTACCTTTTACTATCCATCTACCCTTGGCCTTGCATCAAGTCTACATGAGCTTTTAGAGCCCTGTCAAGCTTTGATGAACAGAATCAAATGTATGAACATCTTTGGCAGCCTTATTAGCAGTTGGGAGTACGGAAGGTTCGCCTGCTACCTAGGTTACTGTATAATGCTGCTGTATCACTCCTCAATAGGGCAGTTATCACTTTTCTACCTGTGGGGTCCCTTTTAATGATACAGCTGTCTATTTTGCTCTAGCCATGCTGATTTCAGGACTGAATTTGCAGGGGTGGAAATTATGTGCTGTCATTCTGATTGGTACAGAAGTTTATACTATAATTTTTTAGGACGTTTAAAACTAAACGTGTAATATCACTATAGTTACATAATGTTCACTAGCATTAAAAAATGTTCTGGTTACTTCAAATTTTTAAATAAAGCATATCGACTTTCCTCTTTTCATGTCAGTTGTCTTTACTATGTTAAACAGGGGGAAATTGAATCTCTTAGATTGATCAGGAAAACACAATTCAAAAGAAAAAGTTAGCATCCAGTGCTACTGTGTGTCCCACAGGTTCTTCCACTTTGATCAAAACTGCCTCCACTGGTGAGTTAGAGGAGCGTATTGCAGCCACTACTGGTGCTATAACTGTTGCTAGCACATCTGCTGATGTTGCTGTATCCAGTGCAGTGACCACCTATAGACAACCTTCTGAAGAGCAGCAAGTGCACGCTATGAATATACGAAAATCAGTTCTGGAGTCGTCCACTTCCAAGGAAGCACTCTCCCTTCATCAAGCAAATTTACAAAGCACAAGACGACGACCAAGAAATGCTGAGCAGATAGAAAGAACTAAAGAACTTGCAGTTGTTACTCATAGAGGTATTGGATATTATTTTACTTGTGCCCATGTAGTGACAGAAAAATATTTTGTATAGATTAAAAATGAAAGGTCAGGTATCCTTTCAGGAAATGTAATTGAACCAAATGGGAAAGGTATTAAATCTGCTTAAAACTGAGTTCTAGTGGGGCAGCCAGATATAAAAATGAAATTAATAATAATATTGTCATATTAATTTAAATTAATTTGATTTATAAAAAGACAAATGGGAAAGATAAGGAATTTTCTTTTGATGCCACTTTATAGCTTATATAATTACATTTCACTATCAAGCCTAGCATGAGATCTGATGAAAGTTTAGAGAACTGAGATAAAAATATTAATCTATTCTGCATATGTGTTTAGACATAATCAACTATAGCATAAAAAATGTACTTTATAAAAGACTGTTTTGTTCTAAACTAATTGGTGATGCAGTTGTAATCCTCTCCCTTCTGCTTAAATCTTCAGAAAAATTTTTGCTTTTTAAAACATCTGTACATTATTTCTTCTATCAAGCATGAAATCAATGAATGAAGCAAAGTTTAGCACACTAGGGAATTCAGTTGCAACTATTAAAGTAGTAAAGCTAAAGATTTGATGTGTTCCTGTATTTGGATGATGTAATCCACATGCTAAAGTAGTAATAATGAACAACGTTTGGGGTATAAACAAAGCATTATTTATTGTGTTAAAAGGTAAATGACGATATCTGAAAAGCACGAAGCTGAGAGATAGTAATGCTAGGATGTCTTAATTTAACCAGCATAGGCATTCAGAAACAAATTGCATGTGGTATGTTTTTACACATGCACAAGTTCAGGGAAGGAGCAGCTTAATTTTGCAGGTTAATGTTGTTGAATGCTGTATATTATATATTTTTTAATTTTTACTGTGTGCTAATCCATTGTTTTATGTTAATCTATTGTGCATGAAGAATTTATAAACACAAATATATGGAGGAGGACTATCATAGCACAAGCTATTTGTAGAAGTCTCATTATATGGTTGATATTTTGTAAAGATAACTTTAGGTTGGAATCTGTTGTCCTACTGGATCAGAGAGTCACCTAGTATAAGTTATTGTAGCTTCATTTACTAACACCTATTGAAACAGCAGAGCTGCAATTCTACAGAATTTTAAAACATGTAATTTAAGTAAGATAACTGAAAAAAACAAGAACTGTATTTGGTTTGTATATGAAAAAGAAATCGTTAAACACCTATTTATGTTTAATTTGTATTAATTTCAGTACAAATCTGGAGTATTTTTGTGGTTTTCAACTGGTATAAATTAATTAATATAGTTTGGTGTATACTGGTTGTGTGGCTATGCATTCACTTCAGAAAATCTTTGGTCAAGTTAGAAAACCAGCAGGCTTATTTTCAGTTATGCGGGTGTATCTGAGGGCCTGTAGTAATCTCTTCTTATTTAAAGATGTGAGAGTGTACTGATTTGGCAGTTAAACTTGGCAGTAATTGTGATATATATATATACAGTTTCTTCCATCTCCTGTTTGTAATCATGACACTACAATGTCCTCTCCACTGTTTTCTCACTGTCCTTTTCTTCTCTGACCTATCCTTTAATATAAGATATAAATAAGGCACTTACGTCTGAATCACTTTGTCATATTAAAGTGTTAAACCTTACATTATGAAAAAAATAAAAAAAAGAAAAAGCTAGAGATCAAGATACTGCTAAAACAATGTCGTGGTGCTTATTTGTCACATATTAAAGTAGTACCACAAGTACTAAAAGGTACCACAGCCAGCAAACAGATGAAATCAGTCTTGTATAGACTTTATTGGAGAAGAAAGCCCATACCTAGCTCTGTGTGCAGTTTATTCCCTCATGGCACATTTAAAGTCTGGATTTTGCTAGCATTCTTTGTACAAAATCTTTTAGCTATTTTTTTACTGTATCATATCCACAGAACAATATAGGTGTGTATGCTATTAAAGTAGGTATTCATATACTGAGTAAAAAAATACAATTTTTGCTTGGCAAAACCCAATATTTAATAGCATACTTATAATAGCCATGAAAACTTATCAAATGACCCTCATTAAATAATCTGTAATGCTCTTCAGTAAAATATTCCTCATTACAAAGACACAGACGTATTTTGAAGGAATGTTTGTGAATGTGAGGCTATTGTTAATTGACTTGAAGAAAGTTCCGTTATGGGGACATGTTCAACAGATGTTTCTATGGAGTTTCCTGTAGGTGTGTATTGAAGTATGTTAGCCTCTCTTTGACAATGAAATACGCACAGAAGTATAAAAACTGCTGGTCTTGCCAGGCATATGAAATTACTATGGAACTATATATAAGAGCTACTTAAGGAGTTTATGTAAATGGCTTCAAAAATTATTTCTCTATTTAATATATATTAAAAATTAGTTTTTACTTTGATAATATATTTTTTCCTGTACTCTTGATCATAATTTAAGAATAATGCCCCCAAATTTATGCAAATTAATACTTGAAAAGATAAAATTTAATATACTAAATATAATTTAATAAAACTTACTATATCATATATGTGTATATTTAAAATTAAAAAAATGTACTGTACATGTAGTCTTCACTGTAGGCTTTTTTGAGAATGTTGCTAGTAATATCAGAATAGTGCTGTTTTATTATAAATTAGCATTGATATAAAATGATAACTACAGAATAAGAGTCATACTGTTGACTTCCATAGGATTGTTCTGTGAATAAGATCTTCCAGAATGAGTAAACAATAACAATATTCTTTTGTTTCCTAAACTGATATTTTTTGAAGTGTATGCATGGCAGAGATGTATAGAGAGAACTAGAGGTCTCTATCTATCTAAAATTAAAGTGCTAGGTGTAAATTAGTCTACCATACTTACTATCTGGACTTCAGCGATAATTGTAGGTTGTGTGAAGGGCTGGAAGAAGAATTTCTTCTGTAAGATTATTAACTGGAAATCACAGAAAAGAAGAAGACTTTGTGTTTTTTAAGAGAGGAAAAAGGAACCATAGATGCATTTGGTGAAATACTTCCATTAGAGGTAGGGAAGTGCAAGTATCATTTTATAAGGCAGTAGTGAGATCTCAAGAGGAACACTGTACCTGATTCTAGTTCCTTCATCAAAAAGAATTCAGACTGAATAGATGAATAAAAGAACTATAATGGTGTTACATTGTTCTGATCATCCCACCTTACAAAAGAAAATGTAAGACAGGATGAAAGGATAAATGTTTCAGGAAGTGAATGCCAGTATGTGGAGAACTTAAATGAGGACAAATGAGTATATAATGTATAAATAGATACATTAGGGAGAGGAGCGAGAAGAGTTCTTGTTATTGGAACGATGAAGCCTTCTGATAGAAGGAGGCAGTAGATGAAGGGTGAAAAGCTTACTTTCAAGATGCAGCTTGATAGGCTAATGAAAAATATATTTAGATATGATAGCTGGAAGAGAAACACAGTGTCTTTTGGGTCCTGAGTTCTAATGAAACCAATTGCTCAAACTCAAGAAAGTGTATCCCTTCCTCTATTCAGAAGCAGGGGGAAAAAAAGGAGGTCCCTTATGACTTTCATTCAGTTAAATCTAGAAGCTTCAAATGCCGAGCATTCAGTAGCATTTCATGTGGATACTACAATTACAGTTTCTAGTATGATCTGTCGTCTTTAGATGTGAAATCAGGAAGGAAATTAAATGTGATATTTTCCCTTGTTTATTTGCTATTCAAGTATTTAAGTACTGTTAGCGTGATCATAACTACATTAGTAGAGGATAATCTGACATTTTTGATCTTTTCTACTGTCTGTGTTTCTATACACAAAGAATTCAGAGATTAGTAATGTTAGTGCTATTGAATTGTTTTATAGTTCATATTGACTGCATCTTTTCTTTCTTAAGGCTGTAGAATTTTTATTTCAGTATATGCAAACATCATGAGAGATATTTTAGAACTTTTTCTTGTAAGTGATTTTATAGCATGCTGGTACTGTCTAAAGATGTGCTAAGAGGCACATGTGCAAATGCTAAGAGGCATTTGGACTTTTCCCTTAATAATATGCTTTAACTTTTGGTCAACTCTGAAGCGGTCAGGCAGTTGCACTAGGTGATCATTGTAGGTCCCTTCCAACTGAACCATTTCTATTCTATTCTATTCTATTCTATTCTACTCTACTCTACTCTACTCTCTGTTCATTTAAATATGGAAGTACACATACATCCTAATTACATATCCCTGAGAATAATGGGAATCTTCTGGTTTCAGTGGCAATAGAGAACAAGAAGTACAAGGATTTGCTCAATAAATCTTAAGACAGAAGTAAAGGAAGAATAAAATAAATGTGAAAGCTGATGATATTGATACATCAGAGATTTCTATTCTCTCTTATAATTGAGAAGAATCCTTGGTCTATCAGTACCAAAGATAATCAAGTTTGATTCTCACTTTTGCTGACATAATATTACACTTCTGGGTTTTTTAAAAGGACCACAAAGTGAGTTTAAATAATTTTACAAAGTGAATGTAAAAATTTTTAAAGACACCTTACTTCTACTGAAGGAGTAAGAAGTGGATTGAAAATGAAATATCTCCAATCAAGTCATTGGAGTTTTGTTCATTGTAATGAACCTGGACTTTCACCCCAGAAATAAATAAGAACTAACTCCTATCACATAAGACAAGCTCAGTATAAACAATTCATAGTAGCCATCCTTTTTTTCTTTTTCTAGGAAGAGTCATAAAGTTTGGCTACATAGAGCAATCATGATCAGTGGAGGCAATTGAACAGTGGTATAATTTCTTATACTGAAAAATGAAGGAATAAAGTATTGTGCTTTTTTTCCAATGAACTGAATATTTACAGAGAATATTTATAGTATTGGCAGGTATATAACTATATACATCAAGAAAGTCACAAGGAGAAAAAGATTGAAATTATTTTTAAGATTTAATTGATTTTAGTATACCATTAAGAAGTCCTGCATTCTAAGATGATATCCATAAGGAATTTGTAAAGTAAGAGCTGTATACTATAGACACGAATGGGTCCAAAGTGCAAGTAATGTAACAAGACCACTGCTACAGTTCATAATTAGTAAATATAGAAAAGAAAATCAATCTGAAACAGAGATATCAAGGTTGGAGAAAAAAAATTACTAATCGAACTCAAATAGTACCAGGAAATCTTAATGAATGACACTAGTCATCATGTAGCAGTTCAAAAAGTGACTCAATGTTTTCCTTAGGATCTTAATTTTTTTCTTTATTTTCGAGCGAACTTTAGATTCCAACGCCTTTCACTTTTCTGAACTTCTGTTCTTCTAAAGAGCAAAAATGTCATCAAGCATTTCCAAATTTTTAACCATATCTGCTCAGTTTGAGGATTAAAGTATAGATATATGCTTTGATGATTTTACTTAGCTATTCATTTTCAAAATCTTACTCATTTTTGATATCTGCATTTTGTTTCTTTCTATATGTTTTTATCTCTTCTTTTTTTCTGACTTTCTTATAATACCTTTATCATTTCTCTATCCTTTTCCCTTTGTTCTTTAAGAACACTTATCTATTACACCTTACCTTATGCTTTTTGATATCTTTTTATGTAGTATCTTAGTAATAGCCAGGAAAAAATGAATCAGGGAGAAAAAACCCTGCTACTGGGTGTTCCCCATTAAACAAGCGTTTCTCTTTGCTGTGTGGTACAGGAGAATTTAAGATGGTAGGAGGCAAGAAGATTTTTTTAAAGATCTTTAAAGAGTTTTAAGATTTTTTTTGTGAGAAATTAAATCAGATGCTAATGAAACTTTAGAAAACAAAAGGATTTAAGAGAAAGTTATTTAATTATCTTGATTTTTTTGAAAGATTCAGTGAATGATAGAGCACTGGGATTATTTGATGTAAACTTTTTAAGGATTTGTTAGAAAATATATTCATATAACCTAATTTTTTTGACGTTTACTTAGAAGCAGGAAGAGGAAAGGAGGAACAGAGAAGGAGAAGTTTTCTGAAGTGCTGTTAAAGATTTTTAAGAGTCAAGTAGGAAATCAATGTGCATATGTCCTCAGGTATTTTTGTTATGAGTGAAACCCAGAACTACAAAGATGGGAGTCTGAAGAAAGTCAATATATTTTGCAGTAAGATTCTTATGTTCTTATATATATAAAAGAATATTTGTATATACAAAGATTTGTGTATTTTTAAAAGTTATTTTTTTAGAATAATTTTAAAAGTTCAAAAAAATGCTTATTAGAATCATAGAATCATAGAATAGTTTGGGTTGGAAGGGACCTCAAAGGTCATCTAGTTCCAACCCCCCTGCCATGGGCAGGGACACCCTCCACTAGAACAGGTTGCCCAAAGCCCCATCCAACCTGGCCTTGAACACTTCCAGGGAGGGGGCCTCCACAGCTTCTCTGGGCAACCTGTGCCAGTGCCTCACCACCCTCACAGGAAAGAATTTCTTTCTAACATCTAATCTAAATCAACCCTCCTTCAGCTTAAACCCATTACCCCTTGTCCTGTCACTACACTCCCTGATAAACAGTCCCTCACCAGCTTTCCTGTAGGCCCGTTCAGGTACTGGAAGGCCGCAATTAGATCTCCCCAGAGCCTTCTCTTCTCCAGGCTGAACAACCCCAACTCTCTCAGCCTGTCCTCAGCTCTCCAGCCCTCTGATCAGCTTCGTGGCCCTCCTCTGGACTCTTGGGCTGCAAGTGCACACTGCTTAGCATAACACAGGTGTAAGTGAGCACTCAACCATTTAATCACTGAACTACATTTGTTTAGTATTTAATAATACTTTTGGAAATGCCTGTTTAATATGTGCAACAGTGTTCTGTTTGGTGGATGAACTTTATAACAACTCATTAATTTAAAGATTTTTATTAGAGAAAATAATCATAATAATGACCTAAGCTTCTTGACATCTTCCCACTTCAAAGAAGTCATAGGAAAGGAGACTAGTTTTCATCCAATAGTCAAGTCCAGTATCATTAGAAGGAAGAAGGGGAGAAAGGAAATCAATTATATTGATTTCAAGAAATGAGTCGTGTTAATGTTTTAATTGAATTATGGCTCCTTATAGTTGCCTGTCAGTTTTAACCTCCTAACTTGTTCCTTTTATTTATTTTTCTTGTAGTTCCTGTAGTTCTTAAGTGTTCTTCATTTTACTAAATGTGTTTATTTCTATAATTGAAATTTGCCGTCTGACATGTTGTGTCATTTTCCCCTCAGTATTGCAGGTTTTCTTATTTTGACCACAATATGTTGGTGTAAATCAAATACATTGTAGTTAGAATATGAAAAATATTTTATCATTAGTGCAATTATACATTACTTTAAAAATATACATGTTAACCATACTTGCTTTCTTTTAAATAATTATTTTTTCCAAATTAGAGAAATTTGAGATACATAGAATGTAGAATACAGTGGAAAAACTGTAATTTTGACCATTTTAATGACCGTCTGTGTAAACTAACTATATTTCTTTATCCTTCTTAATTCAATACTGATAGATGGAATAATAATATGTATATGTAACCTGTATAAAAAATAATTTTGTTTTATCAATACATTTTCTGACTGATTTTACATAGTTTGGCTCATTATTGCATTACTTTTTTGTACAAAATTGTTCTTTATATTAATTGAGACTTACCGAAGGAATTAAAATATTTGTATCAATTTTAGTGAAAATATTATGAAGTGGGAGGGTTCCATGTACAATTTTGTTGACAAATGACATAGCACAGTAATATCTGAACTTCCAGTTCTGCTCCATGCTAATCATACTTTTCAGTCAAGAGAAGAGTTGGGTGTTTGGGTATTTTTTTTCCCATTATGTTGCTCATCAGTGTATTTTTAACTGAGATAAGAACCCAATGAGGAATTTTCAAATGCATAATAAATTATACATAGCTTATATCATACTGTTCTCTGGAAATTGTCATAGGTTTTCATCTATGGATAAAGAATGAACCTGAGAAGTTGCACAATTAAAATGGAAATGCATCATATCAAAATAAAATCAAAATACATTAAATTTTAATATAAATGCGAAATGCACATATTAGGTTAGAATCATATGCCTATGCCATGTTTCATTAAAGTATACAATTATGTTAGTTAAATTATCAGAGTGTTTCATTTTAAGGAGAGAATTTTACATTCATTCTCATTTACATTTTCTTCCATTCTGAATAAAACTTTCTGACTGTGGGGTAATGCTAAAATAGAACCTTTTGTGAGCAAAACTAAGATACCTGAAAGGAAATAAAAAGTATAGTTTTATCTATTTAATAGATCATAATAAGCAGTAACTTTGTTTAAACATATCTACTTTTAGCAAGGAGTCACAAAATCATTTTCACTATTTTAGTAATTATATTTATTGTCCATCACCACATAATGTTTATAATATTGTAGGATCAAGAAACAAATATTTATGATGTGCTGTACTAATGCAATATGTTAGTGTAGTATTTAGTGCAGTAATTCAGTACAGTAATGCAGTAGCTGCAGTAATTTGAAGTGTAAATCTTCTATGCAATCCGCTTTCATCAGAGCACTTTAAGGTCACTTCCAGCACCGAAAGGGTTGTCAAGCACTGGAACAGGCTGCCCAGGGAAGTGGTCGAGTCACCATCCCTGGAGGTATTTAAAAGACCTGTAGATGTGGTGCTTAGGGACATGGTTTAGTGGTGGACTTGGCAGTGTTAGGTTAACTGTTGGACTTGATGACCTTAAAAGTCTTTTCCAACCAAAACAATTCTATGATTCTCTAAGATGGAAAGGGGCAGGGATTGGGGAGGAATAGTAAAAGAGAAACTAAGATTGACTCCTGTAAAAAGCAAAAAACAGTATGAAAATAGTGGATGGTTCACCACTTCATATTCTGTTCATCTTCTGAATGGCTCTTCGTATTTGACAAATCATTAATACAGTTGATACTGTGCTGCAAAAACTGGTGAAAATTCATGTCCTCTAATTCCAACTTTCAAGGTGCAGAAAGGCTTTAGAAGATAGTGCTACATCAGTCAGTGTGTTTGGTCATAGTGAAGTTTATTTGGGTAATCACTAGGGTTAGAGATTTTTAACGTAAATTTCTGGAGTCTAAAGTGCCATTACCTAAAAACTAAATAGGTTGCTATATCTTCCTCCTCACCTCCACCCCATTTGTGCAATCCCTTGAAGTGGTGATCTCTAAGATATCCGGATATCTAGGACTTGTGTTGTCAGAGTTTGGAAATTCTGGTTAACTCGTTGCATCACATGCGTAGTGAACATGTAGTGTACGCAAAAAAAAAAATTGAACTGACCTGTACATGAGTAGTAAGTTCAGTGTATTCAGGCTGTGGATGTCCTGTGCATGTAGATCAACTTCTAGAGGAAATACAATGAAATAGACATGCCCAAGATGAAATGGAAATATCATGCATGATTTATTTGGCATATCTGCACATCAGCACCAAGTGTCAAAAGTCCAGAGTATATCAGGCTCCTGTTTCTGTCATTAGAAACAGCAGCTGCTCCAAGTAAAGTCTGCCATCATCAGATACTGAAGTTCTTGAACAATCAGTGAATTACTCGTTCTGCACCAGTCAGAATCAGTTCTACACTGTATTCCAAACAAATGTCATCTGTCTCTTCAGAAAGCAGTTAATGAGTTAATTACTCATTATTTCTAGGATAACATAAATTCAGCAAACATAGTTATTGCAGAATATCATGTAATTCAGAATCTACAGGTGTTTTTAATGTCAACTTGTGTTCCTTAACATCTGGACCCAATGCAAGGTAAACAAATGGAATTGATTTCTGTTTTCTAAATCATAGTAGTGTGGTGGGAAGAATTTTAAGAATGCAAATTCTCTCAGTCTTGTGAGAAAAATGAAAATCTTGAGACAATATTGTCTCAAATACTTTCACACCAAGATTTCTTTTAGCAGTTATTTTTGTTTCAGATATTGTCAAACAATCTTTTGCAGTGGACTTTAAATAAATGTCAAAGATGAGAAACAGAAGAATACAGAGATTGTGAGGGGGCACAAAACCTTCACTTTTTTCCCAGAGATAGTTATATAGGCATTTCTGTATATGCAATATAAACATTTAGGTACAGTCAAATAAGCAATCCACTGCCTTTTTTCATGTAATATTATATTTTTGCAATGTCATTTAAGGAGGGCTATATATGCAATCTTGAAATAATGGCTTTGATAATCCGATACTGTTCTCCATCTCCATTAGCTGAACAGTACTGAATATAACATAAGAAACATTCAGGAGAGGGGAGGGGCTGTTTTGGTGTTTGAACTCCTTTGAGCTACACCCAAGGAGAGAAGTATATAAGGTCAGAAGAGGCTCAATTTTCCATGGTTAATACTCTGTATAGTTACTTGTAGTAATCCAGTCTGAGTACCTATTTTGCATAGAATGGTGGTGTTTTGGTAGTCAGCATTTTAAATGTGATTTATATTTGGTTTAAAAGTTTACAAAATGGAGACAAGGCAAGCTGGACAATTTCTTTACAGAAATGCTGGTACAGAAATAAAGACATGAATTTGTGGGTTGTCAGTGTTTTATGGCTATATACTCTGATGCTTCCATATTGTAGAAGCAAAGTTTCCATCTTGAAATTTATGTCTTATGTGGGTCTCAGGATATACTTTTTCAATGAAGCCAGAATTGTGCCAACTGAGAAATCTTTTCTTCATTCAAAATTAATTTCATGTCTAGTGTCTAAGAGCTTGTTGTATTCAAGGTTGCCAGGGAAATTATACATCTACATGTTTCTTTTATCATATACATGCTTAAAACATATGCACCTATGTTCCTTTTTACCTGAGGTCCTTTTTTAGTGCAGTACCTAGCCTGAAGAGTAGAGCGCAGTCATTGTCTAGATTAGCCCTCTCTCACAAGTGTTTGTACGTAGCCTGTATGCATATGAGTATGCACAATTTCACAACCTTTTTATAAAAAATAATTAATGTAATTTTTCCTATGAGTCTAAAACTTTGTCAGCAAGTCTTTGAATCTTCCTTATCTTACATGACAGACCATTTTGGTCAAAAACTTCAACAAAATTATTCTGAACATAATTCAATTTACATATAAATTTACTACTTGAAAAATGTACATGAGTCTGCTCTGTCTATTGGCTGAATATTAGCCTACCCATCTGTCATGCAAAGCTTCTTACCTAGACTTCTTCCATTACCAGGACTGTTCATATCCTTCCCTCCTCAATAAAATGTTCAGTTCCATCTTTCACAGTTGCAGAAAACATTGGGTCTTCTAACTTTGGAAAAAGTTACAAAGATTGTAATCTTCTGTTTTGTATTAAAGCCATTTGAACAGGAGAATAAGCATGAGCAGTGTTGAACATAAGCTCCTAGGTGGATGCCTAAATAGTTTTCAGGTTTTCAGGGTTTTTTTTACCTAATCTCTAATGAGGTGTCACACAGTTCTGATGCTACTGTTTACGTTTCATCAGGTCACATGATCAAAAATACATTCAGGATTGTCAGAGATTTATTTGGATAGGAGATGTGCAGTAGCATTCCTATCCCCTCCCCCTCAAAAAAAAAAAAATTCCAAACAAACAAACTTGCTGACTTTTAAATCTATAAATTTAAAACAAACAAAGAAACCAACCTACAAGCCATATGTATTTAAAGTAGAATTAAAGAAAATTTTAAACCTTTCCTTGCGTTATGGCACTGGACAGATGGTTACATCAGATAGGTTTTTATAAATTTTTATTATCTTTAAAATAGATTTTTATGGTCTTTCCAATTACACAATAAAAGATATGAAAGTGATACCAAAGATTTACTCTACTGCAGATATAATTGATTAAGTTTGGTCTCTGAACAGTTTGATTTCTTTGATCTAACTTTTCAGATTTATTTTTGATTGATTCTGAAATGGATTGAAAGACAGGGCATAAAGGAGGCTTCGGGATCGCATCTATTTTAATTTATGCAATGTTAACCTCCAAAGCATTGGAGAATCTTATCACTAGCTTCCATCTACACCAGTATGCCTTCTCAGGGGTATCCTTCTTTTTTTGACTAGTCTATTTCTGTGGCTCTTGGCTGTTCAGAAATATGAGAACATACTAGTCTAACCATATTTAGCTGTTTGTAGCATTATCACATCTGAACTATTTGTCTTGAGAGAAATGGGCATATCAAAGTTTAAACGCATCTCATGAGAAAGCAGGTATCTAAGGCCAGATGAATCGAGCCCTTAAAGTGTCTATTTCTCTTTGTGGACTAGCTTAGTGTGGTGGGTTGACCCTGGCTGGAGGCCAGGTGCCCACCAGAGCCACTCTCTCACTCCCCTTATTCACTAGACGGGAGAAAAGGCATAACAAAATGCTTGCAGGTCGAGATAAGGACAGGGAGAGATCACTCACTAATTGTTGTCACGAGCAAAACAGACCGAACTTAGAGAGGGAATTCATCTAATTTATTACTAGGCAAAACAGAGTAGAGCAATGAGAAATAAAATCAACTCTTAAAACACTTCCCCCCACCCCTCCCATCTTCCCGGGATCAACTTCACTCCCGGCTTCAACCTTCCCCCCCTCAGCGGCACAGGGGGACAGGGAATGGGGGTTACGGTCAGTTCATCTCACGGTGTTTCTGCCGCTTCTTCATCCTCAGGGGGAGGACTCCTCTCATCGTTCCCCTGCTCCAGCATGGAGTCCCTCTCACGGGGTGCAGACCTTCGGGAGCAAACTGCTCCAGCGTGGGGTCCCCCACGGGGTCACAAGTCCTGCCAGCAAACCTGCCCTGGCGTGGGCTCCCCTCTTCACGGGTCCACCGGTCCGGCCTGGAACTTGCTCCAGCGTGGGCTTCCCACGGGCCACAGCCTCCTTCAGGTGCCTCCACCTGCTCCGGCGTGGGGTCCTCCACGGGCTGCAGGTGCAATCGCTACACCCCCTCATCCTTCCTCCATGGGCTGCAGGGGGACAGCCTGCTTCACCATGGCCTTCACCACGGGCTGCAGGGGGATCTCTGCTCCGGCGCCTGGAGCTCCTCCTGCCCCTCCATCTGCACTGACCTTGGTGTCTGCAGAGTTTCTTACATCTTCTCACTCCTCTCTCCGGCTGCAAAAGCTCTCCCTCTCTAAGTGTTTTTCTTCTTCTTAAATATGTTATCACAGAGGCGCTGATTGGCTTGGCCTTGGCCAGCGGCGGGCCCGTCTTAGAGCCGGCTGGCATTGGCTCTATCAGACACAGGGGAAGCTTCTAGCAGCTTCTCACAGAAGCCACCCCTGTAGCCCCCCCGCTACCAAAACCCTGCCACGCAAACCCAACACACTTAGATGTGTAGAACTGCACTGTTTGCTGGCATGAATCTGTCTTCTGAGACTTCTGAAAAGTGAAATCCACTTTCAGTACTTACTGTCAGGTGTCTGCTAAAACTGTTTTTGAATAGTTATAATTTTCCTCACTGGTTTCCACATTGGCATGTGCAAAATAATGCCTAGTTTAGCAAGTATTAAAGAATATATTTATTGTGTTTTGTGTACGGAATGGCATGTTTGGACCAAACATATTTCTATAATTACTCCTTCACAGTGTATTCAGAAGCTTCTTCAATAAATCAACATACAAAACCCGGTTAAAAGTAAAATTCTTCTCTTGTAGTGTAAAGTTGCTTCAGAGACCTTGAGTTGCTCGCTTCCCTAGTGGTATTTAATAGCCTTGGCAAGGTGATGCAAATAGGTATAAAAATATCAGATTTTTTTCAATGTTTTCACCAAGAAACTCTTGTAACTATTTTCAGCTCCACCTTAGATCTTGTGAACTCTGTTTCTTGTGTACATAAACTATGGATATGCCATTCAGGTGTCTGAGGATGAGTACAAAGAAACAAAAACCCTCAAACCAGTCTTCCTTCTTTAATATGTTGCTATGATGATTTCTGAAAATAAAGGACAAACATCACCCTAATGTGAGTATTTAAACCCGTCCCAGCCCCTGAGATCATGTATTCAAGCCCATTCCCATTTTACTTAGATGTTGGAAGAATAGCTAGGCCTGTCTTCTGTTTCATAAGGAGTTATTCTACACTGATGCTCAGAGAAGGCCAGAAGAAGCTTACAGCTATACTCCTACATTCATATTTATGTAGAAATAGCATCTTAGAAATATCACACAATAATGAGAGACCATTACAGTTATTCCAGTATGGCTCTACTGTGTGAAGGTACAGTTTTTGAGTCCATGAGTTCCACTGAGGATAGAATTGCTTATGGACTTCAATTTATTTTGGAGGGAGGGATGGCTTCTGGTATTAGAGGTTAATAAATAAATAAATAAGTAAATAAGTAAAAATATTTTGCGGCAACAGATACATTGTGCTCCTGGAAATAATGTATTTCCCAGAAACATTAGCAATGCTTATAGGTTATATTATGATGATACACCAGGAAATTTATGTTTTGCCTCTTGAGATAAAAGCCTCCATGTATTTAGAAGGAAGTATAGTCTCTTCCATCAGAAGTGTAAAAATATTTGTCATAATGTCCTATATCTATCCTATAAATTGTCTTTGTAGTACGCTATTTTCTCCTGAATCTTGTTTTGCTCTTGTGTGTAGTAATGATTACTTTTATTTATAAAAACCCCATCAATAGTATTTTGCTGCTTTGTTATTTATGCCTCATGTAAGGGTTTCTTTGACTATTCATTGATTTTGTATAATAAGTTAACGGGTGCTGAAAATTTCTTTGATGATATACTGTTTGTCTTCTCACGTTAGCTTCTCTTAGACATAGTTCCTTTTATCTCTGCTGTCTTCATCAGCAGTATTTGCTTGTAGCCGACATAAAGCATCTTCTTCCATATATATTTTTTTAGTATATCTAAGCTCTAAAGTCACTTGAGTATAATGTACCTAAAATTAACCTATACTTAAAAGTCAATTTTTTTTAGAAGGTCCATTTTTATGTATGGTTCATTGCTCACTGGCAGAGTGTATGGGAGAAAAGAGGCACTTATTTTAATGACTGAAAGAAAAAGTTTCTTGTGCTGTTTTTGCTTCATTCTCTCTTACCTTTTGATATCTGTTAAATTTTGGGTTTACTCTGTTGTTATTAGTTGTTTTGTTTCAAAAATATGTTGACGCCACATGGTTTGCCTGAATTAACTGCCTTTATCATAAGCCCAGCCTGAAATAAGGACTTTTACAGAAATAGTTCAGCTGTGGGTTTAGGCGTGAGGTGGGAACCTACTACCTTCCTTTCACACTTTGCAAATAATTTTCAAGCTAGAAAGAGGATCAGTTGCAGAATCAACAGCAGAACAGTAGACTGCATTTTCTGTTTTGTTTTTTTTTTTTTTTTGGTATGCAAATCTCTGTAGTTAAAACAGAAAATTAGCCTGCTATGCTTAATTTAATAATGCAGTGTTTTTTCTATGATCAAAATATTTCTGTTTTGTCTGTGTGGTTGAAGCACAGACAATAAAATCTCAATATTTCCTGAATAAAAATTATACTTTCTTACTTAAGCTAGGATCATAGCTAAGGGAGATTTTGAAAACTAGTGGAGATATAATTTTGGAATGGGGAGGTAATCTGGATGCCTATAGATTTTTAGAATGTATTCCAGTGTATTACTTTTAGAAAGACTTTTTGTCTACTAAAACATTGTAATTTTTTAGCTGTTGCCTCTGTTTTGTCTTTTTTTCCAAATGTAATACTGACTTTTAATGTAAATTTCAAAATCTGAAGAAACAGGCAAAATATGTTGACAAAAAAGATGTTGGCATTTCTACTGCTAATTAAACCTTTTCAGAATATATGTGCATTAATATATGATGTCCTGTATTGCTTGGATGCTAATGGAAATGAGATCTGAGCATATTTATTTGATTTCAGTGTGCTTTCAATAACATGTTGCGGACAACTCTTTTTTCCTTTTAAATTCTCTATCACTAGAAAGAATAATTGAATTAAAATTTCACAAAAAATAAGCTGTTTAAAAAATTTCAAAGTACCTTTTTTTAAAAAGTTACTGACTTTTCAGTTGGCAGATGTGATAGTATTCTCTAGTTCTTTCCACTTTTTTTTTTTTTGTTGTTTTTTAAATGGAGGGAGCGGGGGATAAGCACTACTGTTTCTTAGCACAGAAGAAACACCACATGAGAATCAACTGTGTTTTAGAGGAAACATATCTATCATTCTTTTAATTTTCCAGGTTCCATAAATGTGTGACAATGTTTTACACAACTATATGGTCTGTGGAAATAAACATTTTTGCCCATAATTTTTTTTCTTGGTTACATGGGAGAAAAATTAAGTTACAAATCTTACTTCTTTCCTTCGTCAGGTGTACAAATTGGTCTCAATACTTGTTTTTGTAAATTGTTTTCCACCAAAGGTACACAATATGAGCTTGTTAGGTAGCCAGTACTCTAATTTGTATATACTTCCATGATAACATTTGTCAAATGAAATGAAATATTTTAGACTGTATTGCCTGATACATGTTTTTGTTTTGTTTTTTTTTTAACTAGTGAAAAAGGCCATAGATTTTAAATCTAGAGGATTTAAATTGTTTCCAGGGAAAGACAACAGCAACAAGTTTTCTATCTGTGAGTGTACTCCTTTTTTGTTACTTTTTTCTAGTGCAAGAGTGAAGTTTGTGCTGTCTGTGTTGTTTGTGTGTTTTCAAAATTGTTCACCTATTTCTGATAATATAACTGACTTAAATCTGTTTCTCCAGTCTGCATGGTGAATTTTTAAATATGGTTCTACTCTAAAGGCAGGCTTTCTATAAATCTGGCATTGTAGAAAGACGTGTGGGTTTTTTGTCAGTAATTTCACATTAAATTTGCAGTATTTGCAAAGAAATAAATATTCAGCCTTCCAGGTGTCAGCTGAAATCTTAGTTGTGAACAGGAGATACATTATTTTAATTGAAAATTAGTACTAGCAGCAAAAGGCTATACAAACCAAAGCCTATCCTCTTTTACAAATGTGCAACCACATTTTTTTTTTTTTTAAGCAACACACATGAGGTCACTTTCTGAATTTTTTTTTCTTCATTAACTTTGACATTTTGAACTGATTAACTAATTGTAGTTTTAAAAATTCTGGAGATGCTTAGTGCCTTCAATTTTAATTACAGAAAATAGAAAAAAAGTGCTCAGCATCTTACAGGACCGAGTCCTGATTAACTTATAAGGAGAAGTTGGGCAACTTTGTAACATAAATTGAACAGATATGACTCTAAATACATTAACGAGGATATCTTTTGCAAAAGAACGTGCCATTTTTATAGAGTTCCTTTTTGGACTAGAACCGCATTTTAAATATTTTGAAGTAAGTGGTTAAAATAAAGATGGACTAAATGCTTAGCCTATGTCTGCTTATACTACATTTCATTATTCTTCACAGGAGTGAAAGGACTTGCCTTTTGAAGGTCCTTAGGTTGGAAACATTTGCACTATTTTTTTTTGTTTAAAGTGTCAGTGATGGATTCAGTTTCCAGAATTTAGCAGGGCACATTGACATGACTTTTAATACATTTTTCAGTTTTAGATTTTAAACTATCAACATATTAGACATTATTTTTTTATGAAAAGGTATCTTCAAGCAGCAAGACCCTTCAATGTTTACCAAGTCAGAAAAATAAAGCAAAACACACTTCTGCTCAGTTTTTATAATGTAGCATATTGCCATATTCAACTTTTCTGTAAACTGCATCACCTAAATAGTTCCATAAGGCATTTCTGGTTTATTTGAAAACTTTGTATCAAGTCTTTTAAAAACAAGTATTCTTTTTATGCATATCAGGTGACTAGAAATTAGAGTGATTATATAAGAAATAACAGTAAGATAATTACAGTAGTGTTTATAAGTTCATCACTGAGGTCTCCGATGATCCATCTGTGCTTTTATAGTTACACATGAGAATAGTATAATGGCTGATAAGACCGATTGTTTCTCTATAAATTTATTTTGCACAAATCATTAAATATTCCACCATATAAACATTAATAGGAATTGCATATTTATAGCGACGTGTCAGACACTTGTGATAGCTAAAGCTGATTGTTATGAAATTAGTGATAAAATTTATCAATATATTTTTGAAAATCTTCATATAATGTCATATGTTATGATATTCTACGTAAAGCTGAAAACTTTTGTATCATGTTTTTATTGGTTATGTGGAGTAGATTACCTATAAGAGTCAATAACCAGTGAAGGTGAAAACCTTGATGATTTGTACATTTAGTGACTAATATCTTGTCATAAATAGATAGCTAAGATTTTATATTGTAATCTAGCATTTGGTTAGCTAGTCACTTTGTTAGCTGAAGGAAATTGAAGAGTCAGTATTTCATGAAAAGCCTATGTATTTAGCTGTTGACTTTAGATAAAATTCCCCATGTGGCCTCAGGTGGATCTCTACTTCTATTACAATGACAGCTAGGGTCCTTTAAAAAAAGAATGAGCATCATTCAACTATTAGTGGAAATACGATAAGGATAAGTGAATACCCATTTTACATTATGCCTTGTGTTAGCAATGTCTTTAGAAATTATCATGTAACATTTCTCATGTGTATGTCTTTTCCCTATTTTACTTTTTTTTTTTTTAAAAAATGTGGCAGGTATATAACATTCAACATTAATGCACAGGTGATTTGCGCATAATAAAGCCAAAATGATAATATTTGATATGATGACACACTTTGAAACGAATATACATCAACTTCATTTTGCAAGTGTTAAGATTAACAACAACAACAAAAATCATTGAGGGACCTAATTCAATCTGGAATAGAACTCTGGAATTTCTTGCTCCCAGTTTCATGACCAGAGCATGAATGAATGTTTTCCCTAGAGGAGCCTTTAATTTACTACAGGAAACTCTTTCATTGCTTATTGTCATATGGTTATCTGCAGTGTAAAACAAACAAATATAGATAGACAGATATGTGGGGAACTACGTGGAGCTGTATTTCAGTTGACTGAAAAATCAAGCATTATGTCTGGAGAAATAACATCAATACAAAAATAATAAAATGTACATTCATTTTTCCTAAATGCTTAACAGAAATCAGAACGGATTTAAGTTTCTGTTTAAATGCATTTCTGATTTGAGATCAAATTAGTAATCAGTTTAATGACTTCTATTTATAACTTTTTCTTCTGAATTTTTACTGTGGTATATGTCATATTTCAGTTTTGTCACTGTAATTATTTTATTGATTTTCTTTAACATAAGCCTTTATATTTGTATTTATGAATATTAATAAATCCATATTTTCTAATTTTAAATTCCATTTCATAAGTATTTTTAAGAGTGGAACTTTATATAAATAAGTCAAAAAAATAGGATTTTGAAACGTCCATTTTTGGTAGAAATTGAAGTATATGATAATCCTTGTGCTTTGAAATCCAGTACCTGTGTATGGGGAAATATAGCATACAAAACCAAAATATTTGAAATATTAAAACAGGAATTACAATAAATAGAAATAGTTCTGTTTAAAAAATATTTTTACTTTATTTTTTTTATAGCAAAGAATTTATTCTGTGTGCATAGACACATGATATAGCCCCCAAATGGTGCCATTTTTTAATTTCTTTCATATAAGTATCAGGCATCATGTATAATTTTCTAACTATAGTTTTAACATATGTTTAATGTCAGAAAAGTTAACAGACTGTCACAAAACTGAGGTGTCTTTTTCCCTACTTGTTTTCAGGTATACTTCCTTTCCTTTCCTGAATTGCTCAGTGAATCCTAACTGTCTACCCAAAGTTTTAAGGTCTTTTCTGTATATACAGACTACTTACGATGATTCTGAATTTCTTATGTCTCGATATAGGCTTTGGAGCTATAGAAAAGGACCTAGATATTTCAAAGAGAGAGTTTGTTCTAAACACTCATCCAGCAAGTTCCTCCTGGATGGCTTTGTGAAATGCACTTTATGGAATTGTAATTGTCAGAGAGATACATACTCCAAGACTAGCAGGAACTTGGGGTTTTATAGATAATATGCTTTCATCACACCTACAAGTATTGGGGGACGAAAAGATTGAAACTGGTAATATGGATGGGTTCTAAGGAAGAGCCCTCCTGGCCAAAAAGTCACCTGAGCAGAGAGATGCAGATGAACAGAGGTTGCCTTTGCTTGCTGTTAGAAAAGCCTTGGACATGGTACAGCTCTTTCGGGCCAGAGGAGGATAAATACTGTGGTTCCAGTTGACATGGGCTGAGTTTGATTGGGTTTTTGAGCAATGTGCTAAGTTGAGATGTTTTCCTTTTAACCCTGTGCAACATTTTCATTTGGCCTTTGACTTCCTCAGAAGACCTTCTTCCCTTTCTGTGTGTGTAAGAAGACAAATTTCAAGGAAGGGGAAAGCCCCAAGTATTCCGAATGTTACTGTCCTTCATTAAAAGCTGAAATTTAATGAACATCCTTTAGAAATATAATTAGAAACTACTTTTTCTTTTTTTTTTTTAATTAGGGTACATTCAATTTACAATGATGTAATGTGATTAGCCCATTTATATGCAAACTTTTTCTTTAAAGGAAAGTTAAAATCTAATACTGCAAATCTGTTGGTCTAGTTCCTCAGAAATAAAGATGAATAAAGGTGAAAATCTTTCTGTGTAGTATAAATGTCTTGGTTTCATGTCAAGTTGTATTTTTGAAAAAAGTACTCTTCTGTGGGGCTATTAATTTGCCAAGTGATAGCAGACCAACCTCCTTCAATAATTTTTTTGGGGGAACTGCTGTCTCCTGGTACAATGAACTCCAAAAATTAAATACAAAAATTATTAGAATTATTTTGGCCTAAAAGTCTTTTTGTAAGATATACTTTTGCAAACTGTAAGAATTATGAGAAAGTATATAATGCATTGGAAAAATGAGTGAAGAGGTAGTTGAATAGGCTGAGGGCTAGATCACTACATACAAATTTCTGGAAAAACACACTGAAAGGTTCACAGGAAGTTTCTCTCTGAAGATCCATTTTAGTTTATTGTAAGATAAATGTATGCAAATCAAACTGGCATTTTGAGTTTACCTTCAGATCTCCATATTTCGGGGATATCTGCATTTTCAGTAATGATTAAGGGCAATTCTCTCAGCATGAGCCTATGCTCAAGTTTTATTATAATTCAAGGAGAAAAGGTCAGCTCTTAGTGGAGATGACATTTATTAGATTATGTTCAGAGTAAACTCTTCGAGCCCTAAACTCGATGAACACTCCTTTAAATGTTAATGTTTGTAAAGGAATAGTACTAACATTTCCATATGCGTTCAATAATATTACAAGCAAACAAAATGGCTGATTAGTACAACTTATAAAAAACTTGTGTTATTTTTTTGAAAACAAAACAAACAAACCAGAAAATACATACTTTGCTTGTTATAAGGAGGAGAAGCTTATGCATTGAGACTAGAGATTATATGGGTGATCATACTCTGAAGAAAATCTGTTTTAAAAGACCTAAAATGCAGATAATGTACTTTTTAATATTTGTTAATTGCTGAACTCTGTATCTCTTCAAAACTGTATTATTTTAGCTTTTTTTTGTTTATTTTGGTTTATTTTGTTGTTTGTTTGTTTTTTTGCAGTAAATGAGGGAGGTATTAAACAGGCATCCAATTTGTGTCCAGATCCTGGAGAACCAGAAAATGGAAAACGGATAGGCTCAGATTTTAGGTAAAATATAAACCCTACCATTGTATCATTTCTCTAGTACTGAACTTGGAAAATGTATATGTTAAGAATTTATTGCTGTTGTTGAGCTAAAAGTAAAAAGTAAAATGGAATTCTGTAGTAAATGATGTAGTGCCATATAGTGTGTACTGAGTATGCAAAGAAGTTAAATGCCTGCTGGGAAGAGAGCATATATGTCTAATAATCTGGCAAAATTTGGACTGAAGGTAAGTTAAAATAGTTTTCTCATGTAAATACTGTATTAGATTTACAAATATTAGGCATACACGTGGTACTGGAGGTTTTTGTGAAGGACAAAGCAAAATTGAATGCAACATAAAAAGAACAATAAAGCCTCATAGAAGAGGTTTCAGGTATTATTATAGAAATATTCATGGAATCTAATAGAGAATGTTGCATTTTCTACATGTCCTGATTTCAGCAGGGATAGAGTTAATTTTCTTTCTAGTAGGTGCTGTAGCGCTGTGTTTTGGATTTAGTATGAGAATAATGTTGATGACACCCTGATGGTTTTAGTTGTTGCCAAGTAGTCAAGAACTTTTCAGCTTTTCATGCTGACCTGCCAATGAGAAGGCGGAGGCTGTCCAAGAAGCTGGGAGGGGACACAGCCAGGACAGCTGACCCAAACTGGCCAAAGAGATATTCCATACCATATGACATCATGCTCAGTATATAACTGGAAGGTGGGCTGGGAGGCAGTTTGGCTTGAGAATTAGCTGAGTATTGGCTTCGGTTGGTGAGCAATTGTGCTGTGCATCACTTGTTTCATATATTCTATTGTTCTTATTTTTATTCTTATTTTTTTTTATTGTCTTCCTTTTCTGTCTTATTAAACTGTCTTTATCTCAACCCACAAGCTTTCTCTTTTTTTTTCTTTTTCTTTTTGATTCTCTCCCTCATGCCCCTGGAGAGGGGTGGGGCAGTGAGCCAAGGGCTGTGTGGTTGTTTTAGGTGCCTGCCAGGTTAAACCACAACACTACCTTATGTTTTTCCAGAACCCAGAAGTTTGATACATGCAGGTGTATTTCCCTAGTAGTCTTCAGAATATTTTTTTTTTTTAATTTTGACACATACCAAATTGGTAGTGTATCATATTACTGTAATAAAAAAATAAAATAAAATCAGAACTAAGAAGTTATTCTTTGTTTCTAGCAAATTCTTACATTTCATTCCTTGCTGTTTTTTTCAAATTATATGCTGCCAGTGATCTATTCCACCTTCTTCTATTTTACCTAATCTCAAATTTTATTCCACTTTCCTCCTCCATTCTCAACTATCATTCAAATTCCTTATCTTGTAAGAAAAAAAATGTTCACAATACTCTTTCAAAACACTCTATGTATTTTTCTCAGTGAACATACATGACTCCTACTGTCAGTAACAGCAGTGGTTGATGTATTGTATGAGTAGAGACACATATGTAATCACCTCTTGAAAATGTTTTGAATTAATTTTAATCTGTTATCTATCTAAGTTTCTGAATTGTTTCCTTCTCAACTGTTTAACATTCATTTCATCACATACTATATATTTGACATATAGACAAATTTTAGACTATTAACGGAATAGATCTAAAGCTATGTTCCTGTTTTATATCATATGCTAATTTCACAACATCATCATGTTTAGAAATCCCTTCAAAACACCTAAGTGAGGAAAGAGAAAATGAAGAAATAAATAAGAGGGAGATAGATAATTTTTAAATTAATTGGGTTTATTACATTCAGTTTTCCTTTTTACATATTTTGTATTTTATGTATCACACAGCATACTTCCTAACATTTGAAGATAATAAGTGCTATAGTAATTTGAGGGACAAGCAAAGATTTTACAAAATTATGTTACCTCATTCTTTTGCATAACTTCTTGTAACTTTTTTGTTTTGTTATGTCTTTTCTCCCTGTAATCAAGCAGAACATAGAACTGACAGTGACACCCCAAGTAAATGTGCCAGCTGGCAGTCAGTTAGTTATTATAATTTCTCAGTTAGTTATTATAGTCTATTTCTCTATTTCTGAGAAAAAAGTTCAATGCAAATCAGAGAAAGTTTTATTACTAATTTTATATGGAATGTCATTTCTGACATTACCTGACAAAGAATGATTTCTCGATATTTTCAGAGAAATAAAAATAAATTAATTGTGTTTCTTAACTGTCATGCTTTCTAGAATTATTGCTTAGGCCAGAGTTTTGGTTTTTAACCTCAGAAATATGGCTTGATAGCAAAAGCCTTTGACAGAGAATCTGCAAGTCCCTTTCTAGTGTTGTCTCTGCAAGTGACCACTGAAAGACCTACCTGCAAGATCATTCTAGTTAAACTTCTGTGAGGAGCAGTACCTGGAAGAAGATATGATTATGCTCATGCCCTCGTGTTTCTTTTTAGGCCAAACTATTAGGATATAATTTAACATTATTTTTCACTATACATTGTGATGATGTGACTATCAAGCTTTCCTGTTTCACATGAATTTATGAGAAAATGAAAGAAGGCATTCAAACTACGGAACAAGAGGATAGAAGATATACAAGATATCAAAATCAATATGTTCTGGGTTTAAGTGGTTTTTCCCCCTAATTTCTCACTAAAATCACTGATTTTTTCTTTTCTTTTTTAAAAAAAAATCCTCAAATTATCTGTGAGGAGCTTTTCTATCAAAAACCATGAATGTGCTATTTAATGCTTAAAAATGTAATGTAATCCAATCCCATCATAATGGAAAAGAATAAATAAGTAGGACATTTCAAATGTATCTCAGTGAAAGAACATGGCTTACATATACAAGATCCACTGGAAGTAAAAAAAGTGAAAGTGAAAAGATGTGTTCAGTTTAATGATATTTTTGGTGAACGAAAGAGGTGAATAAACTTTTGTTCAAAACAAGATAAACAGAAGATGTAACAGATACCTTATTATGCTCTTGGTCTTATGGGTTGTACTTTTGTGGGGCAGGGATGTTTATTTTGGTGAGGAAGTATTTTTCACCATTCACCAAAGAATGCATTTTCAGATCAAACTGAACTCTTTTTTTTTCTTTTTTTTTTTAATTGATCTTTGTTTTGATCACTTCTTGACATTAGTATGGAACCAACCTTTTTACAAAGAAAAAATGAAAAAAACCCACAAAACCCCAACAAACTAGTACTTAACTGATGCTCTTTCCATTGAGAGCAGATTCTAGGAACAGTCTAAAATCCTGCTGATTTTAAGGGCAGCATGCTTGCTTCCCGGTTTCTCTAACAGGTTAGATTGCAGAGCAGTAATAGTTTCTGAAAGCATAGGCTTCTCAATGGATTCACTGCCACCTCAGATTTATGCTCAAAAGCTGTCCTTGAACTATTCCTTTCAAGTAAATATTTGAATTTTCATGGTTCAGTTTCTTTCAAGATAAAAACAATCTATTCTGGATAATCTTCTCTAATTAAACCCCATTTAGTGCAAAACCTCCTTAATACACTCTATTTGGAGCGTAGCTCTCAGAAACAACCCAGAAAGGACTAGTTTCCTTTCAAAAGATTGAGCCTTTCCACGATTTTGTGGCAGCCTCTATAATGCTAAAACATTGTATTTGGAAATAGTGGGGGGACATACATACACACACACGTGCACAATTTCTAGCCACTTTATTGACAGGATTTGAAAAAGGGAACAAGTACTCTTTTGGTTGTACTCATCTTACACATATTAGGGGTAAATAAGGTGGTTTACTATCTAAGGCTTGTTAAAGGTCTTATGAATGTGAATGGTGAGATTTCTACTTGTAAAGAACAGGACTGGTAAATATTAGTAATACATATGTCATTTATCTCTAGTTGAAAACTTGATACATTGAAAGGTCTTACAAAGAACAAAAGCAAACTAAAAATTTCAGCACCTTTTAAAGTTAACCAGATTTCAATTCTTGCCATTATCATAAGGGTTGCTCAATTACTTTATAAGCTTGCAAAGTAAGAATGCTACTAATTCTTTAAAATAAACAAATAAGACATTGAAGGAAAATGCTTGCATTTAGCTGAAAAAGTACAGTACTATGGAAAATCTTTTCCAGATTGTCTTATACCTGACAAGGAAAAATAGCACACTTTTCCTTTTCCTTTCTTAAAGTCACTCACTGTATAATGTAGGAAAAATCTTTACTTTGAGCTTGTCTTTTTTCCCTTTCTGATAAGGAAGTGAAAATCCCAGTTACAATACCTTAATTTTAAAATACAGTATTTTGGAGAAGGGTTTAGGTCTTTATCAAGATCAATCAAAATCTAATTTCATTACAATTTAATCTATTTTAGAGAAGAGCATGTTCTTGTCACTTCTCTTTAGCTTTCTCCAGATGTGAAGGTATAGGTTTGGAAGCATTTTGTTGCAATTTCCCTCCTGTTCTGATTATAAACTCTACCTGCTCGCTCAGCACGTTCGTATGTTCTTACACAAACCTAGAAAATCTGTAATGCAAGCCCTAAGACAAGTTGCAGCATTTCATTGCATTCTTTGGGACTGGACACTGCATGTTCACCCTTTTGGATATTTTTTCTAATATGAAAATTCCCTATGGCTGTATTTTGAAGTTTTAAAGGCTAGACGTCTATTTCAGCATAACAGGCCTTTGCAGGTTGAAATAAAGTCAGGAAGACTTACTAATAGCTGCCAGCTTTCCCTGTACTGGAAAAGATATTTTACCTCAGTAAGAAAACTTCCATTCCCTAGAAGCTTCTTGAAATTTTAGATGTACTAGTGTTCGTTCTTCTGGAATTTCCAATGGCTTATTTTGCGTTACCTGTCATACAGTAAAATCCACATCTTTTCCACATGAGTGTCCAATTATAGAATCAATGCCACTGGGGAATATAAAGTTGTAATAGATGCAGAGAAAAACTTTTCATGTGGTCTTGTATCTTTTTTAATTGTTGGGTTTTGGAGACTTTTTTCTTTCTTTGTTTATAGTGGAATAAACATAGCAAAACTGAATTATACTTGGATAAGTATTTTATTATGAAGCAAACATGCTCCTCCACCACCATCCCAAAGTTCTGGCTTCATAAAATGAATGAATGAGTCTATCTCTATCTATCTCTCTAGTGTAGTCCAGCAAGATATTTAAAGATGAGACTCAGACCAAACTTGGATCACAACAAAGCAGTGAATGCTGTTCGACAGTCACAAAGATGCTAGTATAGTCTTAAAAATACAGATTCCTTTGAGAGAAGGAAGCATATGAAGTTTATGTTAAAGACAATTTATTATACCAATGAGTTCAGTTACATTATAACCGATGATAATTTCTTCTGTCATTTTGTATTATAAATTAATTTATAGTTATTTTCTTTGGAGGAATGACTTTAAAGTGTTACCTTTTTGTGGGAAAAAGGCGACACCTTAAGAACTGTTTAAACAGAATCACTAATGATGCCCAGAGTGTTGGGAAATCCTCTGCAACTGAAATTTAGTCATCACTTTAGTTTGTTCAACACATGGTAAGGATTTTTCTTGACCCTAAGTTTTGAAAACTTAGATATCAGAGAATCAGAGAATCACAGATTGGTAGGGGATGGAAGGGACCTCTGGAGATCGTGTAGTCCAATCCCCCTGCTAGAGCAGGATCACCTAGAGCATGTTGCAGAGGATCATGCCCAGGCAGGTTTTGAATATCTCCAGACAAGGAGACTCCACAGCCTCTCTGGGCAGCTCTGTCACCCTCAAAGTAAAAAAGTTTTTCCTCATATGCAGATGGAACGTCCTGTGTTCCAGTTTGTGCCTGTTCCTTCTTGTCCTGTCACTCGGCACAACTGAAAAAAGTCTGGCCCCATCCTCTTGATACCCATCCTTTAGATATTTATGAGCATGGATGAGATCCTCTCTCAGTCTTCTCCAGGCTAAACAGCCCCAGCTCTCTCAGCCTTTCCTCATACGAGAGATGTCGCAGTCCCCCAATCGTCTTCGTAGCCCTCCGCTGGACTCTCTCCAGTAGCTTCCTGTCTTTCTTGAACTGGGGAGCCCAGAACTGGACACAGAACTCCAGATGTGGCCTCACCAGGGCAGAGTAGAGGGGGAGGAGAACCTCCCTCGACCTGCTGGCCATGCTCTTCTTAATGCACCCCAGGATACCATTGGTCTTCTTGGCCACGAGGGCAGATGGAGAATATAATATATGTGCTGCAATACTTTTTGTTTATTTATTTTCACTAGCATTAAAATGTATCATAATATTAAATTAATTCTTTGATAGGGACAGACTTTATGAGCTGATATTTGGTATTTCTGGTTGTGGCTCTTTTTTTTTTCTGTGCCAGAAAATGGTGACCTCTGTCAAATTTTTTTGGTTGCAGGTGTGGACAGAATAGGTTAATATGGCACAAAAATGTAAAACTTGGAGAATATTTTTTTCTAAAATTTAATATATATGACTTTTCAGTTGATTCCACAGAAACAGAATGGTACTGTGATCTATGAATTCAGATGTATTCCCTGCACATCAGTGCAAAAATCCAAATTGCATTATCTCATTCTTTTTCTAGTCTGTCCCATCTATCCATCACAAAATTTACAGGAGAAATGTAAGTTTAAAATCCAGAATAATATCATTTATTGCTACAGCTGAGCTTGACATTTTGATTCCTTGCATAATTGATTCTTATTCAATAATAATTTAAAGAATATATCAAATAATGGAGGAAAAGAATCTAAAGTTGGTTACTTTGCTACACGTATGCCAACTGCTAAAATAATACTATTCAATATAAACTTAATATGAAGTTCCAAACTTTAAACTTGCTCTTTCACATCCTTTAGAGATTCTATAGCTTCATTTTAAACTCCTTCTTACTGCTTTTAGTTTGTATTCTTCAAAGAGGGATCCCAAATTTGGGGCAGATGATGGAGACTTCAAAAACAGATATGAGATTAAAGTGTTTTCTCAAATTTGTATAACTGTCCTATTAAATATTTACTCATATATTTTCTAATGAATATATCCAAAGTTTAGGGTTTTTTTTCCTGAAAATGCAAACTTATTGGCAATCATCTTTTGTCCTATTAGAAATATAAATTGGCAGATAAAGTTACTGAGACACACAGGTCAAGCACGCATTTTTGAAGCTATGAACTGCTTTAGCACAGTATGTTGTAGATGCAAAAGCTTTATGTGAGTTCAAAATAAATTGAACAGCTTGAGTGAGTCTTGGAAATATTGATTGGAAGAGTCCTTGAGAGGGTATCAGCTCTAACCTCCTGCCCAACGCAGGACTAATGCCACAGTTCTCAAATTATTTGAGGACTTTAAAAAAAAGGAAAAAGGAAAAAACTCCTACTGAAATTGCTGCTATGTCACCACAGCAGACCCACGTCAAATCCATGGCCAAGTGCTCTACAGAAAGTTAAGTCTAAGGAGAGTAGATGATTTTTTTTTTCTTTCCATTTTGTCTTAGTGCCGATAATTATTTCCTGGTAATCTGCATGTCCTTTTTGAATCTTCATCATATTCACCTCATGTACTATTCCTGGGGAGGGAAGTGAAATTTCACCCTCCTGTACTCAGTTACCAAACTTCTTTTAGAGAGAGATGGATTTTGAACTGAATTTTTGTATATCGTAGATAAAAGTTATTGAAGAAAAAATATCATCAGAAATAGCAAGAAGGATCTCTCCCACTAGACAATTGTGAAAGAATTAATGCTTTTCCATTTTTGAAAGGGTCTGTAGGTAGAAAATGACAGGAAAACATTAAATAATCTTAATCTTGTTCCTGAGAGACCCATTTTCTTAACATTTTCTTGACAAGCTCACAACAGTTAATATACTGGCCTTTATGGATGCCATTCTTACACTGCAAGTCCAGAAGGATTATACAGGTTTCCTGCAGGATTTTTTTTTTTTTTTGGTCCTTTTTTTGACCTTTCAGACAGGAAGTGCTTGTTTGATTTTTTATATTACTGCCTTTTTTAGTTGATCTGCTGTAGGAACTGATCTCTGGCTTTTCCCTTTTCTTTCTTAGACTGGTGTTTCAATGCCTGCTTGTCCAATTGCCCTTATTAGATCTCACTCACATGGCACGCATGTTATAGATTTTGTAAATTTTCCAGTCACACTGTGTTTATGAGTCCAATATGCTTACAGTCATATACTATCAAATATAAGTTTCATATCAAACCTGATTTGGATAAGTAAAATGGAGTAGGTAATGTGAGTGTTATTTATACTTTTGGAAGTGATAAAAATAACTATTAGACTTGTAAAGTCTTCATAATCGCTGAATCATTTCAACCCTCTGGAATTTTTGCCAGCTGCAGTTTTGATACCATTGGTTCAATTTTTTTAAGTAAATGGTGTACTTCCTGCTTGGTGTTTCCTCTTTAAATGAGTCCATAGTAAGTTAAAGGAAATACGTTTTCATGGCGTTTTGTTTTTTGGTTATTTTTCAGGTCTCCTTTTTTTTTTGAATAATCAAAGGGGTTCAGATTTTCTCAACATGACTTTCTACAGCAGATGATAGATTCTTCTGAAAAATCTAATCTTGAAAAAGTTATTCTTGTCTTCCGATTTGCTACCTTTTGAGCCTTCCTAACCATATAGTCCTTGGAACAGCTGAGTCTAATTTTTAACAGTAATGATAGGTTGCCTTTGTATTTCATGATTTGGAAATTTCCCCCAACTCTGTGATCTGCTTTGTGGCTCTTTTTTCTCAGTCTCATATAGAAGCTTTTCAGCCTTACCTTGCAAGAGCCTTTTCATTATGTTTACTTTTTTATTTTTCTCAGTTTTTCACTTTTATATCATCCTCTGTTTTTCATGACTCTGCAGCTCTTCTTTATCCCCTTCTTTCACAAATATTCTTACAGGAACTGTTTTTGAAATAGTTTATAGAGCTGGTATCCACTAACAAATCCTCCTTTTCTGAGATGTCTGTTCAGGTGACTATATCATCTTTCATGTCCTCATTACTTATTATCCATGTTTCTGTAAAGCCCAAGTACTTCCCAAATTTCAGCAGCTGTATTGTGCTGACACCATTCCTTTTCAAACATCTAACATTTCTAACTCCCTTTAATTTATTCTTGTTCAGTTCAGTACCAATCTTCTTTAGTAGCTATTTTCATCATAGAGGTATTTGAATTGATTACCTAACAAAATGGAATGTGTTCTCTGTCTTCTTAATTTTTTGTCTGTCTTTGTAACTGAACCTGAAATTACTGTTGCAATACTAAAACTCCATCTATAAGGAAAGAAAAACAGGGCTTATTCTTTACAAGCCAAACCATGCAGAGAAAAATGAATCTTTGTATATGTTTCAGAAAAAAAGAATGTTGTGCCTTGTGGGATCAAACACATATTTGATGATCCCAGACAAATCAGTAGCGGTATCGTATCACTATTGAGTGATATCAGACCTCTTCCAACCTCTTTGCAAATGTGCCAGTTTTAGAAAGTTATAAAGGAGCCTTAAATAATTTATTTAGATAAATGAAGAACCATACCAGTACAGAGGCTTTGCTTACAGAGATTTACAAACCAAAATTTTTAAAAATATCTAACATAGCAAAGGCTGGAAAATGTGATAGAAACCTATGGCATCCATCTGAGGAAGGTCATATAATTCCATGCCTTACAAGATCACACAGGAAAACTGCTATAACATAGACTTTTGGGGAGTTACTCCATGTTTCCTCTTAAAATACCCAGAAAACTGCATGCACAGTGTAGCCAAAGTCTTGTAAGCCCTGTGTACAGATAAAATAGTTTATCAAGGCAAATGCAGTTAGGAAAGCCTCTGAGATCCTTTGAGGGATTATACATTAACAAAAAGTTTAAATAAAGACCTTATGCTAAGATCTGGTAGCTAATATTCTGTACAAAAAGTGTGTTATGAAACAAAAGTCACCTTGTATTTTGACTAGAACTGAAAAGCACTTACTATGAGCATTATCCAAGAAAAAGAGTTAATTCAGGTCCTGATTGAATGTAAATGTAAATCTAGGCAGAATTCTTTGAAATCAATGAGTCTGTGATCTGATATTTTGATATGTTTGAGTTAGAATGAAATGCCCTGCTACTGTTCAGCATTGATGGTATACTAATTTCCCAATGACCAAATTAGGAGGGAAGATTTTTCAAGGAAGTATACCAAAATACAATAACTCAACTAATTCCTTTTCTGCACAGGTAATTAATTAAATAAGCTAGCTTCTTCTGTTCAGTTATAGAAGAATTAGTAGAGAATATCAAACCTTACACAATTTTGAGGTATTCAGATTTCTAAATTGATTTTTAAAAGCCTCATATACAGATATATATGTACACAAAATCATTGGAAAATGATATCAAAAGTACAGTGACGAATGCCATTAAAAATAATTTACTTCACCATACTGTTTGCTTTTATATCAGCACTTCCTTTATTCCCCCATGAATAAGGACTGCTCTTCTGTTTTCAGAGAATATCAGCATACCTATGTTTAGTGTGTTTATGAGTGGGTCTTTGTGCCCTAGTGCTTTACACTTGCTAACATCCATAGTATTATCTAGACTAGGGAATACGATTGGTCATGTAATTTGTGTTAGCTATTACATATGAAGGATATATTTGTTAATATTAGGCCATCTAAAAATAAGGATAATGAATGAAAAAGAATTTGTGCTATTCCATTTTTATGATATTACCTTTTTGGATGCCTTTTTGAAATACTATGTTTTGTTGTATTTCTTTTTGTAAAATGCTAGCCTTAGTCATGCGCATGCAAGTATCTTTACACAGTCGCTGGAGCTTGGTAAATAATGCTATATGATTTTTTTCTGCAATGTTTCATCACATGTTTCTAATACCAAATCATAAAGTTTATCAGTAGCCATTATAAGGGTGATAAAAGCGATGATACTACTCCAAATCACAAAATATCCTTCATTTAAAAATGCAGTATCACTATACATGAGATTTTCAAAATATTAATTTTTAGTTTACTTAACTCTTTCCACAATTTCTTCAATAACATCTCAGCTTTAGTCTTTTGGGTTTATTCCTTCTTAATTATAGGGGAAAAGGAGAGTATTTCCCGACTGTCATTAATTTTTGGCACAGGCATGAGATAACACACTGAATTAATCTATGATTCCTCCTCATTAGTCTTATATAAGGAATAGGATAAATAATAACACCACCTTTTAATTCAAAAACATAATGATGATCATTTAGCAACTGATAAGGTAAAAGGTGCTCTCTGAAGACCTTTGTGATACTATAGGTTGTCCACAGTCACAGTTTATAGAAATACTTTATGACTGTGACAGACAAGCCTTTAAAAACAGCAAGCTGAAATTATGGATTGTAAGATACTGATGTCAGAGAAAGGCCTGATATATTGACTATTTTCAACTGTAATCAGGACTTGAAACAATGATGATATTAAAGAAGAAGTATCTCAGTAATACACATTTAAGTATTGAGGTTTTTAACTTTTCCAAAATGAAAAAAAAACCCAGACAAAAACCTCCTCTCCTCAGAATAACATAACATAACAAAAGAAACAAACAGAACAATTTTTTCTGGGTTTATTTCCTGTTTTGTTCTGTGCCGAGTTTGCAACACCAAATGTCAGCTCTGTATGGAAAAGTACTAAATTTTCTCAAGCCAGCATTATCCCTCCATAAATAATCACAGCTAAATACCTAGAAAGATGTTTTTAGAATTATTTTATTTTCTTCCATTAATTTAAGAAACATTTGCCAGTTAAAAGAGTAAATGTTCATATTCACCTTGTAACTTTCATTATCTAGTAGCTGTTACATTTCAGAGAAAACATACCACTTCTATTAACCTGATTAATATCTAATCCTTTTTCTCTGGTGGTGTGCTCCCTCTTCCAATGCCCCTCCTGTTCCAAAGTCAAAAGCACCAGACTTCCTAAAGAAGAATGGGGGGGGGGGAGGGGGGATGGGTGTGACATTCACAGCAAGTCATCTGTATCCTGAGGTCTCCATTTGGAGGAGTAGAATATTTATAGTGGGGATTTCTTCCTCAGTCTTGTGGTCGATCTTTTGGCTCTTCTTCTAGGTGATTTCCTTATATCTTTTTCTCATTGTTTCCTAGCTTCGATTAACATAGCTACCGTTTGATACACAATGCCCGGGTTTGTCAAACCTTTACTAGATGAAAATCAAAAGTTAGGTCAGAGAATAAGCACTTGACCTCCAGACGACTGCTGAAAAGAGATAAACCAGCTCTGGCCAAAGCAAGTCCAGAGAGGGCTGAACGCTGTGCACTGTCGGGCTAGTGCATGACCTGCAGCCTTTTACTACTAAGAGCAAAAACTACTGGATTGCATGTTTGTATTGTTTGTCAGGACTGTCATACCTAAAAGAATGGAAAAATTGACTGATACCTATTTGTTAAAAAAATGCTTCTTCTTTTTATGTCATTCTTTGATTTTAGCTTGGGAGCAACAGTACAGTTCTCCTGTGATGAAGATTATGTGCTACAAGGTTCAAAAAGTATCACCTGTCAGAGGATAGCTGAAGTTTTTGCTGCATGGAGTGATCATAGACCTGTGTGTAAAGGTAAAGAGGAATTTTTACCCTCATGGTGATCCGTTCATTTCACATCTTGCTATCATTTAATGGCCAATCCTATTAAATTAATATTTTGTAAGTGCCTGAAGTTTTAATCCTAGGGTCACTCTTTTCTTAGTAAAAAAGGTCCCACCTATACTGTTTCTTTAATACGAACTTTGTCTGTATTTCAGTATGCTTATTTTACTTGGGAACTTACATTATGAAGTTTGCTTCATATTGAGCTGATGAAAATCTATCACATACTAAATATTAAGATTCACCAAGATGGATTTCAGTATTGCAGTGATTCAATATACAGTCAGTAGCTCATGAAGCATCTTCATTACATATTTGCTAAACAGATAAGAAAGACTTGAATTTAGGATTGATAAGGACTAGCGAAGAAATTCTATAGCCTGTTTCAACCCTGACCAAATGGATGAAGGGAAAAAATACAGAAAAGTGTAAGAGAAGAAAAGCACAAAGTCATTCTGCTGAATATATTCAGTGTCCAAATACTATGGCAAGAAGTATGATGAATACCTGAATCAAGAAAGTATTAGTGTGTGTATATATATATTTTAAATATGTATTAGTATATATAATGAAAATATTAGTGTGTACATATACATGTAAATTGGCATAACAGCAAAGCCTAATATTGAAGAATAGAGTTTGTTCACAAAGAACATTTGGGTATGAGAACCAGAAAGGATATTTATCTTGTAATTCAAGGCTATGGATACTTAAACTCATGCCCAGAGAGAACTGTGAGATGTTTCTGAACAGTGGAAGAGGGTAAAAAATATTCTGAGGGTGATATCCAGATGGTGTGTAGTAGAAATCCACAAGAGCTGGAAAATTACATGGGTGATTTTTTTTTTTTTTTTTGCTAATAAAATACCAGGACAGGCTAAATGGGACTCGCTATGGATAAGAATGAAGTGCCCAATGTAGGTTGGAATAATCAGCTACCCAAATCTGAGATGAAGAAAAACATAATAGATGTTACAGCTGCAGAAACAGGTTTACAATAGATCACAACATTATATGCTTCAATAATAGCATATCACACAAACAACTGAAAAGTTTAGTTGTATACATATCAATAAATATACATAATATTAATACTTTATATCCTACTACTGTGAAGTATATGTATGTATAATTACTAGAAATGGCTAAAGAGATATACACACACACAGACCTGTGTGCATAGCAGAATTAATCATGTAATGCACATAAATTAAACCTTTACTTATAGTAAAACTGGTAAGACTTTACTAGAGGTTTTTATCGTATTCACATATGCTAAATTAGATACCTGTCGTGGGATGATAGTCTCCTAATCTTCCAATGTAGCCAGATGGGTGTTGTATACTTGTATAAGGGTGTTCACACAGACTGTGAAATTGTGTGACAGCATCTATTAGTCTTGTCTGTGGATCGGTTGCTGGAGGAGGTTGTCAGACGCAGCTGATAAAATCAAGGATCCCATCTCCCACCGTAGGTGCCTAAAGCTATGCAGTGTGAGTAACCCCGATTTTCTCCTCTATGGAAATGAAGTTTCAAGAAAGGTGTGGACCAGTTAAAATAGGACAGAAGAAAATATTAAAAAGGATCAAAATTCTCTAAAATAGAACAATATAAACAACTGGGTAGGAACTGGGCTGCTTTGATCTGGAGAAAGAAGAATCCAGAGAAAGAAGAGGGAAAGCATAAAATACAATGGGCTGCAATTTTGCAAAGGAAAGTTTGTTGTTTGACACTAGCAAAACTTTCCAAAGTAAAGAATTTTTATGTACGTGAGTAGAAGTTTACAAGAACATGTGAGAGAGACGTATATCCAGGAGAGTTTGAATACATGCACTCTCATCTTGAACTGTGGTAATGGGCTAAATATAATTTCAAAGTTCTTCTAATTCCTATTTTCTGTGTTTTATAGGTGAAAGAACACCCAGATTTTAAGACTGATTCATGAAAAAAATAATAAAAATCATCATTAAGATCACATATAAGTGAGGGTCCATGACAGGATTTATATATTTCTTGTATGATAGCCATGATAAAATGACATTCTAAAGATTCTTGGCTTTCATATACCACATAAATGATAACATAAATGGTAACTGTGTTGCAAATCTTTCTATCTTCTGTGTGTTATGTATTTGATAATACAATTTAGTAATTTATCATTGAAAAATCACTTTAAAAGGAAAGCATACTTCAATTAGCATTTCATTTATCAATACCAAAATACAGTTGCACACTGTTAGTTTTGGATTTTTTTAAAAAATATCTCTCCTAACAGACAGTAAAGTGTTATCAGCAGTATTGTGATAAGACTGAGACGTATGCATAGCTACTTGTAGGTTTAGAAAGGCAGGTCAGTAGCTTTTGGAGACTATGGCCTTCAAGCACAAATGGTTTTTAAATATATTGCTTTTCACTTTTGTATGAGTTTTGAATTCTGAATAGCAGCAGGTATCAAAATACTTAAGTATAAAAGTATAACCACAATCTTCAGTCCATTTTTGTATTGGTTTTGGGTTTTTTTCCCAGTATGACTATATTTAGAACTAACATTGTATAATGTTTTACAAATCACATTTGTAAACATGTGTCTAATGATAAAGTAAGCATTAATACTGAACTGGAAAGAAAAAGAAAGCAATAAATCCATTGGAAGCTACCAGTTCTGATAAACTTCTATTTAAATGTGAAATTACAGAATGTATATTAACTAAATATCCAAAATCCACCATTATTCATAGGTAGAACATGTGATTCACAACCAAAAGGACAGTGCTTCAGTTCTTTACACTCACCAACTTCATAGAGCTAGCTAATTCCACTTTAAAAAGCAGCGGACCAATATTAAGAAAGTTATTAGGAATTGATACAATGCCATATGGTGAAAAGTCAGACAGATGGTATAGATATTATAGTTTGTCAAATAAAGACTGTCATTAGTTGCATTAAAATTACTGATTTAAGTACCTTTGGTGCGCTATAATTTTGGTTCTTTCGATTAACAAGATGTTTCAATTAGACTCTTAGGTATACCAAAGCTGGAATATAAACATTTCTTCTAGACTAATAATTATGTCTTCTCTAAGTTTCATGCACAGAACGTACAATAAACATTTTGAAAGAATTTTGCATAAGTAGCATAAATATCACGTAGTAACATGAAGGAAGTATCTACAAAAATATGTGTGCATTTGCTTGTTGAACTTGAATGTTTGTGTACATGTATTTGGGCAAACAAATTAGGCAATCATGCATAGATGTTATTTAGTGTAAAAAATTAATATTTTCTTGCGATCTGATGCAGCTTTGCAGATAACAAGGGCACAGGTGGTGTATTAGATTCTTTACTTGTTATTCTTTAAAATGTCACTTAAAGTGCTGCTTTTAATCATGTGGTTTTTCCCTATTTGAACAGCATAGCTTGCAATTGTTTTAATTAACTTATATAAAATATATTGTGCACACACCAAAATTCTCACAGTAATGATACATTTTTCAAAAACGGCATGTGGATATCAATAATCAGTTACATTAACATACTATAATTGTGCAGAGTTCTAAACAGGAACTCTTCAATTCTGTTAGGTGCATTTGATTTGACATCATAAATCCTCCAGACTTGTTCTCATAGGGCATATGAGTGGCTGAGTATAACTGCCTGCCAAAAATGAAAGATTAACTCTCTTTAGGAGTTATCATGTAATACCAGCTGGAACTGGCATAAGATCATATTAATGAAAGTGAATTTGGAATAAGTCTGAAGCATTTCTACAGGAGAATTATAAGACTTTGAGAAGGAAAACTGATACATCACTTCCAAAATATAAGCAAATATTATAGATTAACAACATCTTTTAGACTTCAAGACTAGTTTCCAGGAAAATACCACTCTAGAGGTTTGGCTGATTTCTGAAGCTTTTGACTTCTAGAAGAGACTATGAGAAAATTAAAATAATATCAGATATCCTGACTAGATTTAATTGCAGTTGAATTATCTTGTAGTTTACCAACAATTATCCTTTCTTTTTCATCTTTTTTTTTTTTTAATATATCTTATAATTTATGTCTCCCATCACCCTAGCAAAATAGCAGTTGCTCAGGTGGATGGACCTGGTGAAGTAATATGGCAGAAAATCAAGGCATTTGGCCCATTGTGATTTACAGACAAGATATATTGAAAAGAATTTGGAATTTGGAGCTATGAGTAAAGTATGGGTTTAAGTTGTAGGCAAGCAGATAAATTAACATAAGCAGCAGCTAAAAATTAACTGGTCACTTTCTACATTTTATTGAAATTTTAAAGTGGATTCATCCCCTCTGACACGTGTTTTTTAGCTGCACTTTTACAAGAACAATGCATCATGCCAGCCTAAAATTCTGCTGGAGATTTTAAAATTTGTTCCAGTTTAATTGGCCTCATGCAAATCTTGTAGCATACCATTTTTACAGAACAGCAGAACAAACAATGCCTTCCCATCCTTCCAGAGAAAGAGAAAAAAAAGTTCAAAAATGGCCTGAGAATATTTGCCAAGGCATTTATTACACATTGAGTTACAGTTGAAATCTGTTATTTGAAAGGTGAAAATTTCTGCAGTTGTTAGTTATTTCATATCTCAAGAAACACTTAATACATGTGGCTGCAATAACATGACTGCTTACATTGACTTCTCTGTGACTTCATTCAAGAGAGAAAGTTTAAACACTTCAGGATTTAGACCCTACTTATTTATCTGCCATGGGATTCAGTATTCCCCTACAGGGCAATGCCATTATTACAAAGCCAACTTGCTTAGGCAGAGACAATTATCTACTTTATGAAACTATTTGCCAGTTGATAAATCTCTTCCTCTCATTTACGTTTCAGGAAATGAAACAGATAGATCTATTCACAGTTGGTCGATTAGCCTTTTTATTTTCATGCCTGCCGCTCCTGTTTGCTGCTTGCTTGTTTCTCAGACCCTGTGACACATTTATGAATGCTGCCTTTCATAAGTCTGCTGGCAAGTCAGCAACAAGTTCTGCAACAAGTACAGTATTTTGGAAAGCTCATCTAATCTGTAGAAAGAAAAAGTGTTTTTTAAATAATTCTTTGTATCTGTGAAAACTAAAGGAGAGATACAATTTAAGGTTTAAATAATGATTAACCAATTAATAGGCAGGCTACAAAGTAATTTGGATTATTAGTAGAAAAAGGAACAAATAATACTATGCATTTAAATTGGCTTCTGACAAATTTAGAACACAGGTTTTTCGCTTCGTATTGCTATTTTGGTCAGTTCATTTCACTGACTAAAGTGATTTTTAAAACAGCAATGAATTCATTGACTCAGTATCTTTCATTTGACAGATTGTAAACATGAGTTTGATTAACATGGATATGCAAGCGGAATGAACATTATTAGTTTTAGATCTTGCCTTTATAAATATCTTTACTTACGTATAGTACATTTTTGAAAAATCCACTTTTGCCTCACTTCTTTCTGAAACGCAGACATGTATCTGGACCTCTTAAATGTGTTGCTGACTAACAATGTATGTGTATATGTATACACACACCCATATATACAGGTAATGCATCATAGATGAATAGGGCTGAAAGTGATCCTAACTGGTCAGCACTACTTCCTTACTCCAGCTGTATTTATTCCCAGAAGATATTTGTCTAACATTATTTATTTCCAAGGAAAGTGCTCTGAGATCCTACTCAAGCACTCCAGTCCTTCATTAGCCTTGCAAGTAGAAGAATTTTTCTAATTCAAATGGGAACCCTTATTGTTGTGCTTAACTTATTTCAGTAGGTGCTTCTATATAAAGAACAGGTTATTTAATTAATATTTTCAATGGCTTATTGTATACCTAAAGAATACCTGCTCTTCTTTATACTAATCAGCAGCAGTTCAGTCAGTCCTTCCTCATGGTTCATATTTATAGACCTCCAACCTTTTTCACATTATTTTCCAGTGGGTCCATGTCTTTCTTAAAATATAATTTCTAAAAATGGGCTTAGTATTTTAGAAGGGTCTTTCCCAGTGCTCAGCAAAGAGGAGGAATTATTTCTTGCATTTTCACACATTTTTCTACCTATAACTATGTGCATATCTTCCACTTTGATTGTCACAGTAGGATATTTTTTACTCAGGTTATGTTTCTGAGCTACTGTAACCCCTGAAGACTTGCTGCCAAATGACTTGTTCCTTATACTGTTCTTGTGAATTGATTATTCCTGCTTTTGTGCTTTGTCCTATACTTGTCTTTACTGAATTGCATCCTATTTCAATGTCCTTTCTTCAATTTCTCACTTTTAATTCTAATTATGTTTGCTAATGTATTCACAGTCCTTCCCAGTTCTTTGTTAAATGCAGATTTAATAAGTATGCACTTCATTCTGCTGTCCAAGGTGTTAATGAAAATACTGAATGAACCTGACCCAGGACAAACCTCTGTGAAACCCCATTCAGTTATTCTTTCCTTTTGACACTGAGACACTGACCAAGAATCAGAGAAGTCTAGGCCAGAGAGGACATCAGGAAATCATCTGATGCTCTGTTGCAAGCAAGACCTTAGATTAGGTATCTATGGCTGTCTCAAGCCAGGTCTTCACTACTTCCAGTGAGGGAGATTCTACCACTTCTGTCAGCTACCTATTCCAATGTTTAATAGTTCTTACAAGGGAGAATTTTTCTCTTATATCCAGCTGGAATTTCTCCTGAAGAAACTTGTGCCTGTTACTTTTTTTATTCTGTCTCTATGCATCCCTGTCAAGAGAGTATCTCTATGTTTTCTATAACTACCTTTTAGATAACAAAGGACTGTGATTAGATTCCTCCTTGAGGGTTCTGATCTCTAGGTTGAACAGACCAAGTTTCTTCCATCTGTCTTTGTCTGTCAAGTTCCCCAGTCTTCTTGTTTGTCTTCTACTGGACCCTTTCCAATTTCTCAATGTTTCACTTAACAAGTACGAACCACAAATGGACAGTATTCCATATGTGGCCTAAAAATACTGACTAGGGTTGAATAATCATGCCCCTTCATCTACTGGCTCTATTCTTACTGATACAGCCCAGGACGGTTTGTCTGCTTTGCCACCACAGTACATTGCTGGGTTTTTTTCAGCTTCCTGTCCACCAAGGCCCCCAGGCGTCTTTCCACAGAACTACTCCCCAGACAGTCAGCCCTCATCTGCACTGCTTCTGAGGCTTACTTTCTCTTGTGTGTAGGACTTTACATTTATTCTTGCTAAAACTCATGTAATTCTTGTTGTCCCAGTCTTCCAGCCCACTGAGGTCTCTCTCTATACTGGCTCTTTCTTCCACTGCAACTTCCTCTCCTCCCTCTGCAAACTTGATGAGTGTGCATTCAGTCCCACCATTCAAATCAGTTTTAAAGATATTGAATATTATCAGACCCATTACTGACCCATGAGGAACTCCACTCATAACTGTCTGCCAGTTTGACTTTGAGCCTTTAACCATACTTTGAAGTACAGTTAGTTTTCCAAACATCTTGTGGTCTATCCTAAACATTCTTTATGAGTTTGTGAAGAAGGTGTTGAAGGACACTGTCAGGCATCTTCCTAAATTTAAGGTAAATTATGTCTATAGCTCTCCTCTCATCCACTGGATGTGTTTTTTCATCATAGGAGGAAGCCAGGTTGGTCCAGTTAGGCTGGACTTCTGAAGTCCAGTCTTTATTCTGCTACTTGTCTTTCTCATGCCCTTTAGGGTCTTAAACTCTGTGATGCATTGCAGAAAGGCCAACATTGAGGGTCATGACTCCAAACAAATATTTCTTATTTTTGAACAGTAGGTCTAAAAAGGCAGCACTATTGCTTGGCACATTCTGCAACTGTGTTAGGAAGTTGTCCAAAGTTCACTACAGAAATCTCCCAGATTGCTTTTGCACCACAGTGTTGCTTTCCTAGCAAATATCAGGGTAGTCGAAGTCCCCTAGGAGAACTAGGACCTGCAGACCCAAGGCTTCTGTGAGTTATTTGGGGAAGGTTTGGTCCTGATCAGGTAGTGTGTAGACGAGACCTACCATGAGATCTCCTGTTATTGAGATCTTTCTGATTTTCAAAGTCTCTCTAGAGAACTGTCCTCTCGTTGTTAATAAACTCCATGCATTCAACTCTTTCTTTTACATAGGGGCCAACCACTACTCTTCTACCCTTTCTGCATTTCCTGTATAGCTTGTAACCATCTATTGAAGTACTCTAGTCATGTGAGCGATCACACTGCATTTCTGTAATTCCAATGAGATCATAACTCTTTGGCCAAGCACGGAGTCCTGCTCTTGCTTGTTTTGCAGATTGCATGCATTGGCACACTGCAAAGCAGCTCAGGCAAGGACCATGTATCTGAGTTGTCAAATGCAGCTCCTGAGTGGAGGGAGGACTAGCAGGGCTTACCATAGCTCTTTGTCACACACACTTTTCAGCAGGCTCATCGCAGTTTACAGCTGCACCACATCGGTGGAGCCTTTAAGCGAAGTCAGCTGAGCCCCTAGGAGTGCAAAAAGAAGGCCCAATCATGGACAGCAAATTTTAGATTATATTAATGTTACAGACTATTGTAAGTGCTTTCAAAGCTGAAAGAAAAATGTAGTGATGTTTCCTGTTAGTTGTGTAAAAACGGGAGAAAATTTATCATTGTGAAACTTTGATTATGGTATGAAATCTAGCCACTTTCTTAGGGGGACTATTCCTTGTATAGCTTGGTATTAGATATTCATCACATTACCTTACAGTCATCAACTATGTTGTTATTCTTAGGCAATTCAGTGGTGCTTATTGATATAAAATATGCAGTTGCTATTGTAATTTTAACAAATTCAGTATACTTTTAGTATTAATGCAGTATTAATTCAGCATTAATACACTTTTACACATGTAGAATGACTACGTCTTTCCAAGTACAGGTAATTATCAGTGAATCTCATTAAGAAGTTTAAGGAAATTCTTCTGAAGAAGAATTATAGCTGTAGCATAATTTCATTTTTTGCGTGTGTTAGGGAATTTGTGAAGAACATTTTTCTAACTTTTTAAAATTTGACATCCAGTGAGAAGAAGAAAAATCTCTTTAAACTGACAAAGACTCATTAGATCTAGTGAAGACATACGTAGCGTTATATTCTAGAAGTAGTGACAGACATTTGACTTCACAGGCACTCCATCTCATCCTTTCATCTCATGATTCAGTCCCCAGTTCACAGGCACCACTTACTGGCATTTTTATTTTACCCTACTCATTTGCATTTATTAATTCTCCAAAGGAATGTGAGAAGAACTTATGACAAAGGACGAAGAGAAGCTGAAAGACAACATTTTGCCATTTGCTAAAGGGGAAAAAGTTCCATTATGGGCCCATATATTGTTTTGATTACAGTACTGTAAGACTGGTTATCTGGCAGAAGAATTACAAAGGAACTGAAAGATTGATAAATTCTCTGATATTAGCTGATCCTCTTACCATTCCCAAATGGTGGTTAACATAGGGAAAACTCTACTATAGCATCTTTTATTCTCAGTGAAGATCTGCAGAAAAAAATGAGAGGTAGGTTTTGGTTTTTTTTTTCCCCCCGAAGTAGAAGAACAAGGCTTTAGTATTTCCCTCCAAGCCTGATCAAGTGCCAAGACAGTATTGATTATACTGGCTATTTTCTGTCTGTTGGCAATAACTACAAATTAAATACTACTATACTAAGTTTTCAGTACAATTGATTTTCATATTATTGGCCATGATGAGTTACTGAGACAATTTTAGCCTCTTCACAAGTAAAATGTTGTCCTCCTTTAAACATTTTTTCTTTTTTTTTTTCTTTTTTGTTTACTGTTTCTTCTACTTGCACATTAAAGTCATAGGTATAGTTAACATGAAATGAACATTAGGAAATACAGTCCTACATTCTCCTTCAGAAACAAAACCAAAATTAAATAAGCTGTACTGCAATACAGAAGTACACAAGAGTTGTATTTTTCCTAAACAAAGAGTGAAGAATAAAGCATATGCTTAAATCTTAATGACAAAAGCCTGTACTTCCTGATTATTTATGATTTTAAGTTTGTTTAGAGTCATGTCAATAATTGAAACTGCAGTGCATACTATGTGGTGAATGTCTTATTAATGCAGAACTAACATAACTGAAAAACCATTAGCAAGCTAAACATACTACTGTTTATATTGGCAGAGAAATTGAATTCTTCAAGTATAAGAAGATAGTTTTATTTAAAATTAACTCACCAAAAATTGCTGTCTTCAAGGTTTTAAACATGGACGTGACTATTGCCCTTGAATATTCCTACTGTTGTGCATTGCAGATCTCTGAAGTTAAAGAAATCTACTACATTAGACTGCAAAAGAACTTTGAAGAAAGGATTACATTCAAGTAGCTTAAATATCATCCAGTATCTTAACTAATGGGGTGCAACATGAAAAAGATTCCTGTTTTTTTTCTATCCCGCAGAAGAAAAGTAGAAAGAGGTTGTAAAAATTTACAGAGAAAGAATTTTAATGAAATACATATTTTAATAATTTATTTTCAGATTAGAATTACATATTGGCACTCTGATGCCAATTACATCCTGTTCACTCTTCAATGACTCTTAGCTAAAATTCATAATTACTTGATACTAGTGAGAAGAAAAAGCATTATGTTGGCATTAAGCTCTTGGGTTCGATACATTAATAAAGGAGGAGAATTACTTGCATACAGTTAGTATTTCTGTTTTGTAACTTGCACAGTATTGAATAAATTGTACCAGTTCAACGCCATTTAATCTATTGTGGCCTACATCTCAAGTTCTTATTTCATGTAACTCAGTGTCTCTTCACAAATTATAGGTTTTTCTTCTGAAGAGCAATAGTCAGTTGTGCCTTAGTAGCTAATCATCCCTTTCCTTTTCAGACAGGCAGAGCTTTGCCTGTTGTATGGAGGGTACATTGCAGGAAGAATTACAATTTTGTGGCACTAAATTAATAGATCTTGCTGTAGTGTTCTTGTGTGTCCTATAGACCAAAACAAATGCCCAGAAATCTCAAGAGAAAGATGAGAACTAGTGATGGAATTAATGCAGATTTGGTCCTAAAAGAAGCTAACCTAGAAAAATATTCTACCAAAAGAATCTTTTCTTTCGTATTCTACTAATACAAACATGATATTTTTCACTGTTCTTTTTCTATTAAGCACTACCTAACAGCAGAGGTTTTAGGGGTAAAATCCCTGTAATTTTTTTCTTACATGATAAACTTCTAACATAGAGTGGTAGCAAAATCAGCTCTTTCTTTTCCCAGCCTTTAAACAAAAGTGCTTTTAGTGTGTTAAATGTGCTCTGAACCCAACTACTGAATTGGTTCTGTCAGGGAATTTGCAGTTTCCACATTCTATAAAAAGTTTTGATATATTTCTACAAAGATATTCACCTCAGTCATGATAGCATTGGAAAATACATAGTAAAAAAAAAAAAAAATTGGTGTTTCTGGGGAGTATATGGCTACCAGTGAACTCACCCGCACCCTAGCAGTGAATTTCTCTCTAAACTTGCACTTTTGGTATCTGAACACTTTATTGGTCTGATTGTAAGTCATCATCTTCTTGTCAAGTCAACACAGTTGTGAGGTCGGGCAGTGAACCAAGTTTATAGTGGCTTTGACTAATTGTATAGTAATCACAGGAGGTGCTGTTAGCTCTGCTTCTAACATAAAGTATTGCCAGTAAAGAATTGCTAGTAAAATATTTAACAATATATTTAAAATATTAATAGTTAAATTTCTACAATTAGACTTCAAGTGTAACATTTTATTAAAAATTTCCATGCTTTATTAAATACTGCATTAAAAGCGTCTATGTTCATGACGTCTTTTTTATACATTCTTTAGAAAGGGATAGAACTTCATTGTCATATGTTTAGTTCAGTTGTCTGCAAACATTTTTTGACTGAGCACCCATACCAGTAAAAAAATTCTGAGCACACCTTCTCAGTATATGTTTATTTATTTATAAGTTATATACATGGACTATGGAAGTTCTAATATTGTCTTCCTGCACTGAAGTGAGTTATCTTGCACAGCCAATGGGGTGCACAAAAATGTCTATCTTGAAATGCACGTTCTGGATCTGCAGAAAGTGTCCTTCATAAAAAGTGATGCTATTCTGAGCCAGATCATCAGCCTTATTTAGCTTCAGATTCTTGTACAATTGAGCATAGTGGGGGGGGGGGAAGAAAAAGAAAAAGATACAAAGATAAATAGCTTTATTCATTATCCTGAATTGGATCGTTAAAAGAAATCCTTTCCTCTTCAATTATCACTTTGAAAGGTGGTCTGGGCAGGGAGTGACACATAGATGACTTTTGCTGAAACCTAGTGTTAACTAGCCAGCTGTTAGCTAAGAGATTTTCTCAGGACCCTCAGAGCACCGACAATCCTTCCTGGTGCTCCTCAGCTCCATCTAAATAAATATAAAATGAAATGAAAGATCTTCTCAATCTGAAAAAATTCAGTGAGGTTGTTTTTGGCAATATTAGGAATTGTTTACTGTTCCATATGCTCTTAGTACACTACTTAGATCTATTTTTTTTTAATTCTATACTATATTATTTTTATTCTGAAATATGTCATTGCTATACAGTGTGAGCAATAGAAATGACAAAATTTACTGTGAGACTTGCTGTCTGAATAAACTCGTGTAGTATCCACAAATCACTTCTGAGTAGCAGCAGCTGTCAGATGTAAACAGATTATTTTTTTAAAGAACTTTTCTTTGCAACTCAAAATAGAGAAGACTAAACTTCTAACATATCTTCTTTTACTCTTTTGAAGTAATGTATAGCCAAAATATACTCATTATTTTGCTAATAGTGAGCTTCTAGTTTTCACAACCCAGTTAAATCTACAAAAGGTGAAGCTTTTATAAAAACTTTACTATCATCTGCTAATTATTTTCATGATGAACACATATTTACAAGTAAGAGTTATGAGGAATAGGAAGTCTTTTTTTGGAAACTTCTAAAGGCTAAATTTTGCAAATGTTAGTGACCCGAAAAGTTCCTTAAACCAAGTGATTCATTAAAAAAAAAAAAAAGTTTTCAGATCACTTTTCTTCTTTATTTGATTCTTTAAGGAAAAAAAATGTTGACTACTTACTAGCTGGTAAGACTCTAGTGTATCATGTTGTGTGCTAAATTCGCACTTTTCTGCAATTACTCTAAAAAATACTCTCGATATCTACGCATATATATATGCACACATATATCTATGAATTTTTTTATATTCTGTATATTAGAACTGTCATGAAAATGCCTTTATATCAATTCAGCGAAGAATACTCTGTTACTAAGTTCATTATTTTATCTTTTTCCAATTGCTTTACAGTTTTTCACATTTTTCTATTTATACTTCTGAGTGAGTGGCCTTGCTAATAGCTTTCTGAAAATCCAATTAAATTCTGACTTTATCTTTTAATTTAGAAAATTTTCCATGGAAATGTAACAAGCTGAACTTCATTGTTTTAGACATAGAGCTGAGCCTTTTGCACACACTCACACAGTGATTATATTTTTTTATAGACTGCATATCTTTAATCAGCTTCCCCATACTGAAGCTGTCCCTTGTTTATCTTTGTTCTGAGGATAATACATTGCCTCTTACGCTTTCACAGTTTTGGTGGTGATGATAGATTTTTTTAGATGGAGGTTTATACATATTTATACAACAAACGAACTCTTTTTATTTGATTGTTAGTTGTACTACCTTCACTATTAAGGACTACAAAAAGGAAATTATATTCTTTAATATTTTCTATTGACTTTTATATGTAATTGTAGTGGGTTGAGCCTGGCTGGGGGCCAGGTGCCCACCAGAGCCGCTCTCTCACTCCCCTCATTCACTAAACGGGAGAAAAGGCATAACAAAATGCTTGTAGGTCGAGATAAGGACAGGGAGAGATCACTCACTAATTGTTGTCACGAGCAAAACAGACCGAACTTAGAGAGGGAATTCATCTAATTTATTACTAGGCAAAACAGAGTAGAGCAATGAGAAATAAAATCAACTCTTAAAACACCTCCCCCCACCCCTCCCATCTTCCCGGGCTCAACTTCACTCCCGGCTTCAACCTCCTCCCCCCCTCAGCGGCACAGGGGGACGGGGAATGGGGGTTGTGGTCAGTTCATCTCACGGTGTTTCTGCCGCTTCTTCATCCTCAGGGGGAGGACTCCTCTCATCGTTCCCCTGCTCCAGCGCGGGTCCCTTCCATGGGGTGCAGACCTTCAGGAGCAAACTGCTCCAGCGTGGGGTCCCCCACAGGGTCACAAGTCCTGCCAACAAACCTGCCCTGGTGTGGGCTCCCCTCTGCACGGGTCCACCGGTCCGGCCAGGAACTTGCTCCAGCGTGGGCTTCCCACGGGCCACAGCCTCCTTCAGGTGCCTCCACCTGCTCCGGCGTGGGGTCCTCCACGGGCTGCAGGTGGAATCTCTACACCCCCTCATCCTTCCTCCATGGGCTGCAGGGGGACAGCCTGCTTCACCATGGCCTTCACCACGGGCTGCAGGGAGATCTCTGCTCCGGCGCCTGGAGCTCCTCCTCCCCCTCCATCTGCACTGACCTTGGTGTCTGCAGAGTTTCTTACATCTTCTCACTCCTCTCTCTGGCTGCAAAAGCTCTAAGTGTTTTTCTTCTTCTTAAATATGTTATCACAGAGGCGCTGATTGGCTTGGCCTTGGCCAGCGGCGGGCCCGTCTTGGAGCCGGCTGGCATTGGCTCTATCAGACATGGGGAGCTTCTAGCAGCTTCTCACAGAAGCCACCCCTCTAGCCCCGCCCACTACCAAAACCCTGCCACGCAAACCCAACACAGTAATCATAGTTAATTGTTTTTGCTAAATTTTGTTCTCCTTTAGAGTTTGTATGACATACTTCCATATGCATGATTGTTATTCATGATTTTGCAATGTAGGCTTGCGTTAACTTTCTGGTTTTCACATTTTCTCTGGCAGTTAGGAAGCACATGTATGCTTTGGTAAAATAAGTTTAGAAAGTCTATCTTTCAGAAAATTTTTTGTAGTTACAAGGGAAATAGAGAAGTAGATGCCTCAGGAAGTTAGACATTTTAAGTGTGTGAGGCAAGAATATATATTTTACAAACTAAAATTGTTTACTGACACCAGAGACTTTTTATTTTAAAAAATTATAATTGTTTTTAAATTGATACATCAGGTTTTTGTCTCCTATGAATATCTAAATCTCCATTAACTACCATGGTTCTCTATTTATTTTAAATAAATGTATATAGAGAGAGGTTAAATTTCAACTATTCAAAATATATTATATACGTCAGAAAAGAAGTAATACTCCATAAGGAATATTTGTCCCCACCTTTGATCATAGTGGTTTTCTATACTCAGCAGTTACAAGTACGGAGTTGCTGTCCTACATGTTGTTGTGCAAGCTTCATAATTGCATCTCTGTATGTTTATACCTTCACTTAGCTAAATTATTTGCCATACTGATCATGGTTTTTTTTTCTTTCTTCATACTGATATAGAATATAAAATAATGTGAATCTCTGAAGTTAATAGCAAAACTCATAATTTCTGAAAAGCAGATTAGAGTATTGGAATGGCAAAAAGTTTCCACCAATTTACTGATTTCTGTCTCCCACTGAAGAATCAGAAGGCTGATTCTGTACTTAGAGGACAGTGAGGACTTATAAGTTGTTTTTGTCTATTACATGTAAAATTAATTAATGATCTTTTTTTCTCTGTTTACAATGTGTCTGAAATCAGGTCTGGTACTGTAAGAAAATTTAAATTTTCTCTTCAAATAATGTAGTAACTTAGAAATATAAAAACTTTATTAACTCTGAATGGTAGATCATACATATCGGTGTGTTGTAATTTGCTTCTAGACAGGTGTAGTAAAGTCCCTATTCTATGAAAGATATTAAGGGTCAAATTTTGTCGCTCTCATGTTTGTATTTTACTGAACTGTTGCTACTGTCATTGAGTAAGCGAAGTAATTGAATGTGTTCAATATGCTTCTGTGACCATAAGTTGTGAGTATAAATTTAATGGTTCTTTTTGAAGATATTAGACATCTGTGTCTCTACGCTTATGTATTTCCAAATACTGTATAAAATATTGAGAAGCACATTCAGAACTATTCTTCAAACAGATGAATTATCTCCATAGGAATAGTAATCTAATTCATGCCTTTGGATCAGTTCCAAAAAAGAAAGCAAATTCTTGCTGAATAAAAATGAACCAAAGCCAGGACAGAAACCTCTGAAGACACAAGAGTAAGCTGGAAAGCATCTGATCTTGTTCTTAATGATAATAATGATTAATTTCCTGGTATTCACACTTTTAATATTTCAATTTCTTCAAAACACAGCTGCTCAGATTTCAACAAATGATTTGAAGCTGGCTTGTATTGCCACAATCTTGACTTGAAGTAGAAACCAATGAATTCTGACAGACTTAGGCATCAAATATGTCTATATTCAATGAGGCTTCTTATGTCAGAAGGATCTATTCATGGTAAATTATTCTGAATGATCTGAATTCCTGTGGAACTTCTATTCTTCACTGTATTTTGGAAGTGGGTAGCCAGTCACACATGCAGGTGACAGCTAACCAATATCAGGATTGTATGACAGGGTTCTTTTTTTCTTTTTTTTTTTTCTTTTTTTACAATTTTTCAACTTTCAGCTTATCTGTAAACTCTTCTCATGTTAAATAGACTTACTCATGTGAAGAGCTGTGTAAATCAATTGTCTGAGGCAGTACTTCCAAAATCCAGTGGAAATAGCTTATTTTTTTAATCTACTTTACTTTTTGCAGTGTTGTAAGAATCAGCACAGAATCATGAGAGACAGTGCACACTTAGGTGAACTGTCTTGTGAGCAGCTACTTGAATTCAGAAGGGTTGTCAGAGAATGTCTTAAAACAAAAGCTATAGGAAGTTTTTATAATTTTCAATAAATAAAAAAGGTTGTGTAGATTGCTTGTTATGTCTCTGAGACATTTTACTAATAATCAATAAAAGCAAAAAAAAAAAAAAAATCTTCTTAGTTTTACAAGTGTATACTACGCTGCCTGTACCCTGCAGCACTTTAAAGGTTTCAGTAATTGAGAACAGATCTTCATGTGATTCACACAAAATCAGAGGCAGAGACAGGGAACCTGTGATACTTATTGAGGTAAAGACAATAGGTAATGGGATAAAAGCAAAAATGGGCAGTACTGAGGTTCAGAGGCAGATATAAATTACTGGGTACAGAAATCACATAAGAATTTTTTTGATTGCGTTTTGTTGTCAAACTGTGGATTATAGACTTGAACATAAAATATTACCATATTAGAATATTACATCATCATATAGTAGAATATTGCTTTCACTACACTGATTGCTGGACAGAAAGTACTCTGATGTTCACCAAAAAACACAGATGTGTTTTGTTCATCAGTCACTTGACAAAAGCAGTGAGCTCAATCATATGTAGCCATTAAAACCATGAAGGTGTAAATTTTTCTCCCTTTAACTCCAAAGAAATTCAGTATTAACCCATAACATTTCAGTATTTTATGTTGCTGTATCAGAAGCCTTCCTAAACTATAAATATGCATAGCTAATAGCTTCATCTTTGCAGTTTCTTATATTTGTATTTTCAAATGAACAAAGATTCATATTTTAATAACTCCTTTTTTCCTCCTTAACCAGACTTTACAAAACCAAGTGATTGGTTTAATTTGTGATTTTATTTTTTTTCTTCTGGATTTCAGACTATGCTACTGAAAGCAAATGTCTGTTAGGAATACGTCAAATTAGTATAAATAATAGAAATTAGGAGTCAAAGACTTAGATTTCATCAGGACCATTCCACTATAGAACGATATGGCTTTCCTTTGAGACCTCCACTGTGCAGCTGCCCAGAGAAAAGGCAGCAAACACAAGTCATAACTCTACCATGCAAAATAGATGTGCTTTATGTCCCAACTCTGCCGCAAAGGATGGACTCATTGTTCAGGTAGAGCAGCAGACTGTGTCTAGAATACTCATTGGTTTCCCCCTCCTGACTTTCTTCCCACATACAGATAGGAGCTGCAAGAGTCATACAGTTCCTTATTAAAAACATATACGAAAAGCTGTGCTCGGCATTAGTCTCACTCATGACCTCAATGGCTTCAGCTGCTCATCATACATAAATGAGGAGCCTTCCTCTTGTCTCCTTCTGCTCTCCTTGTTTTCATGCTTCTGGTGTGGTTTTGAACAGACTTTTCACTAGAATATTGCTTCTCTGAGGGGTAAAAGTGGTGCAGGTTGGGTGGAAATAGTGACATTCTTTTTATAGGCTAATGGGAGGGAAGGAAAAAGTCTTCATCCAGCAGTAGTTGCATCTTCCTGTGTTCAGTATTGATCAAATAAACAGGCTTTGTGAAAGTGCAATACAACTGTATAGTAATTTCACATATCTTAGTGTGATTTTTCTTTTTAATTATTCAATTAAGCAAGATGGTCTGTTAGAATACAGAGGAAGCAATAATTCTTTAGCTTCTGCAGTTTATTTGTGGTGCCATAATAATCACTGGAGAAATAAATAGGATAAGCTCATGTTTAGCTGAGGTTACTTGTCAATTCTTCAGCTTCATGCAGGAAAAGTTAACCAATAATGCATTCAATAAAGATCTGAATATCAAGAACCAACAATAAAACTTTTATTGACTTCAGCAGACTATTAATTTAGTGCCTTAAAAATGTCATTTTCAAGCAGAAAGGACATAGGTTTTGTCCTTTGTGTTATTTGTGATGTGAGATGCAACCTATAGTAAATAAGTATATCAGTTTGTTTTTAAGATATGCTACTGTAAATAAATGCCTTTTGTAGTCTTTAAAAACAGATAACATTATTTTGTGTAAGTCTAACTTTTACAAGTTTCCTTTAAAGTGTTCAGCGTTTCAGCTATTGGTTCAATGGGTTGGACAGTGGTTGCAGCAGAAAAAATGCTGATGTGCCATACACTAATATATATGCACAAACAATACACAGTGATAACAGTGATCTTTGTGCTCTGCTATATAAACTCTTGCCTTTCAAGACATTAGTGAAGGTAATGACATAAAATTACTTCTTGTAGTGTTCCTTTAAAAATAAATAGAGCAGTTTCTCTTACTGTAGTTACTTTTTACTCAAAATACCTTTTTTAATTAAAAAACAACCAAAAAACAAAAAACCAAAATGATTATGAGCTTGGACACAAGAGAAAGTCTATTTTACTTTGCCAGAGTAACTAAACATGAAGATTCTATTATCTCCTGTGAGGTGGTTCTATTTCGATCAATGGTATTTTAATCCTTCACATCTTGATGAATACGTTAGAGCTTGGTTTATGAATCTGCTACATGTATTTTGTATGTGAATTAAAAGGTGAACTTTCTTTTTGCAGTCAAGACTTGCGGATCCAATCTTCAGGGACCTGGAGGCACTTTCACATCACCCAATTTTCCATTCCAGTATGACAGCAATGCTCAATGTGTGTGGGTCATCACAGCTGTCAATACTAATAAGGTAAGTTTAAAATTCTAGCCTTGCTTTAAAAAACAAACAAAAGTACATGTAGACTATGATATCTTTCACTAATATGATTTATCTCTACAGGCCAGTAGCTATACTTGGTGCATTGCAGACATTTTAAGAAATGGCTGATACTAGATGCATATGGACAGATGTTAAAACCTATTGTTTCCCCTAAGAGTGTTTTGCTTTTTGTATGCCAGGTAGATACCGTCATGTTTTTATGTGATTCTCTAAATGAATTCCCAGAAGCAACTACCCAATGGTATGAAGCAATGTCAATGTCATGTGTCCACTAACACTGTGTTATAATAAGTAGAGCTGTTTTGTGTACAAGACTTTTTATATCATGTTTGGCCTTAGACTATGTGGGAAATCACTGAAGTTCATGAATTCACTTTCACTTCATGAAGGTTGTTCTAAAGTTGTGTAATTTATTTCGTTGTCTGAACTGCTGTATTTAAATCCCATATACTTTATACCTACACTTTAAACCAAAAGTACTAGGAGTTCTGATAATGCCAGATGAGTCAACGTAGAGCAATAAAGCTAAGTTATGACACCAGTTGTCTTTAAATTCAAGAGCTAGGCACCTGGCAGCAATGGCTATATTCTATTTCCAGGTGTATCATTTTATCTGAACTGAGTGAATGGACTTGTTTAGATGTAATAAAACAAAAATTAGCTGTACAGCTCAGGAAAGTTTTATAAAGGACTATCAACATCTGTGTTTGCTGCTACAGGGTTATATTCTACTGCCTAATTTCTGTCTTCTGTTGCCACCTGCATCACACTCCACTAATTGATCAGAGAGGCCTAGAAGGCCTACTCCTTTACACTTGAGCTTATTAACCAGGAAACCAGAGGACTCAGTGAAAACTTGATTAGATTTCAGAAACTCTCTCTAATCTTACAAAGTCCTGTTTGGAAGCTATCCTTATGTTCCACTTTGGAAGAAGAAAAAAGGAAGAAGAAAACCATTCTATGATTCCAGGATATTTAATCAAGTAATTAAAATATTCATAATGAAGACAGTAGATATGTTTGGCGGGGGAGGGAGGGTTGTTGGTTTGTTTTGTCTATGTTCTGAGCACTGCTAATCCAATATACCCAATTTATAGGTCATCAAAAACGTGTGAAGAGTCCTTGAAAGATGATTCAGTCTCTGTCCCACAGATGAGCAAAAAGTTCAAAAGTAATAGTTAAAATCAATTTCTCTGGCCCAAAGAAGCTTCATATTTTTATTTCTTTAATCAAAAAGTCTTAGTGAGAAAGATGGAATCTATGCACAGAGAAAGAGAATTTTCTCTCACAGAGAGATGTGGCAATAAATAGAATTTAATATCGTATTGTTTGAGGAAATTAAATGCAGCTTTTACAATTTGAACAAATGCTCTAAATGGCTTGAAAACCATCACTGACCTGTATTATAGTATGAATTTAAGACCTTTTTGGCCATATTTTGCATAAAATGGTTTCCTTTCTTAAATACAGCAGGGGCATGTCTACATAACAACAAAGTGAAATAAGATTTTATACATCCTACCAATGCTAGAAGCAAAACTTTAAGCTCACAAACTGGTATGTACCTACTGGAAAATCACAGGTGATTGCAGGATTAAGATATTTATGACTTGAAGAGTGTTAAGGATTACACTCGGGCAGATGTATTTGTGTCTTAATGTTGCCTTCCTCCTCCCTCCCTGCCAGTTCACAACATGGCGATTCAGTGATATCTTCAAAACCTCAGAACTTTGTTTTGACCAAAAGTATTTTTCATAGAGTATTCAAAAAAATTATTCCCCAGCATTATTTTCCTTAGAAATTTCCAGTTTCTGCTTTTAAAGAACTTTGAATTGAAAGCTGAGTGCAGAAAATTAAGAAATGAACAAATGCTTTGCCTCTGGTTCTCAGTGTGGTTCACAGAGTTACAGAATGATTGAGGTTGGAAAAGACCTCTGGAGATCATCTAGTTGAACTCCCCTCCTCAAGCAGGGCCACCTAGAGGCAGTTGCCCAAATGGTCTTTGAAGATCTCCAAAGATGGTGACTCTACGTCTCTGGGCAACCAGTGCTAGTGCTCAGTGACTCTCACAGTGAAAAAATGTTTCCTGATGTTCAAACGGAACTTCTTGTGTATCAGTTTGTGCCCATTGCCTCTGGTCCTGTCACTGGGCACCACTGGAAAGAGTTTGGTTCCATCTTCTTTACATCATCCCTTCAGGTGTTTATACACATTAAGATCCCCCTCAGCCTTCTATTCTTTAGGCTAAGCAAGCCCAGTGCTCTCAACCTTTCCTTTTATGAGATATGCTCTAGTCCCTTAATCATCTTAGTGTCCCTTCGCTGGACTCTTTCTGGTAGCTGCATGTCTCTTGTGCTGAGGAGGTACAGTTGTTAGACTTGTTTTCCTTTCTCTCATTAGGAGATCAAGTTATTCCAATTCCAGTTCTAATTAAAAAAAACCAAACCCCCTCTTTAGTCAGAGGTCTTGCCTGCAATAGTTCAAATAAAAAGTTTTTAAAAAGTTATTTTATGTTGGAATTTTTTTCTGAAATAGTACATATTACAAAATAGTGTATTAGCATAGCATGAATACTGTTCCAGGCCCTGATTGATAAAAATATACAAGCATACACTCAGTTTTAATATTTGAGGATGAACTAGAATTCATAGGTTGAATCTCTGCTGGTTCAGTAAAATATTTCAGTGCATACATGATTCAGTTTGATTTGATTACTACTTACATATTGCATTTACATGGTAAGGTTTCGATAGCGGAGCACTGCAGGGGTGACTTCTGTGAGAATTGATCAGGAGCTGCCCCCATGTTGGACAGACCCAGTTCTAGCTGGCTCCAAAACAGACCCACTACAGGACACAGCTGAGCCAATCAGGCAAGCTGGTGGCACCTCTGGGATAACATATTTAAGAAAGGGTAAAAAATGCTGTGAAACAGCATCTGAGGAAGGGGAGTGAGAAGATGAGAGAAACAACTCTGCAGACACCAAGGTCAGTGAAGAAGGACAGGGAGGAGGTGCTCCAGGCACCAGAGCAGACATTCCCCTGCAGCCTGTGGAGAAGACCATGGTGAGACATTCCCTCTGCAGCCCATGAAGGACCCCACACCACAGCAGGTGGATGTGTCCTGAAGAAAACTTTGAACCTATGGAAAGCCTATGCAGGAGCAGGCTCCTGGCAGAACTTGTGACCCCGTGGAGAGAGAGGAGCCCATGCTGGAGCAATCCGTTCCTGAAGGACTGCACCTCGTGGTACGGACCGACACTGGGGCAGTTTGTGAAGAACTGTAGCCTGTGGGAGGGACCCACTTTGGAGAAAGTCATGAAGGACTGTCTCCCATGGGAGGGACTTGATGCTGGAGCAAGGAAAGAGCATGAGGAGGAAGCAGCAGCAGAGATGAAGCGTTACAAACTGACTGCAACCCCCATTCCCTGTCCCTCTGTGCCGCTTGGTGGAGAGGAGGAGGCAGAAGAGTCAGTAACAAAAAAGGGAAGTTGAGCTTGGGAAGAAGGGGGGTGGGAGGAAGGTGGATTTAGTTTTGTTCTTATTTCTCACCATCCTACTCTATTTTTAATTGGCAATAAATTAAAATAACCTTCCCCAGGTCAAGTCTGTTTTGCCTGTGATGGTAACTAGTGAGTGATCTTCCTGTCCTTATCTCAACCCACGAGCTTTTTCATCCCATTTTCTCTTCCTGTCCTGCTGAGTGGCTTGATAGGCACCTGGAAGCCAGGTTAGTGGATGGTACATCAGAGAGTTATGTCAGTAATAATAATGCAAAGAAGAAATGCTAGATTAAGCAAGATATTTTGTTTCAAAATATGAATGCTGGAGACTGTTCCTGCACTTCTGTGATGTACCACCAAAATTATTAGACTCTGAGGAGTCTTAGATTCATCATGGGCAGATCATAGTGCAAGGAGTTACCCTGTTTATTATAGGTGTAACAGCTTCAGCATTACCCAGAAAATACTGGTTGTTTCTTTTTATTGGTTGGACATAATTATACCTCTTTGATATTGCAATGAAATGCAGACTCACAGATAATTATGGGGTTTCTAAAGTAGTGGATAGATAAAAGGTTTATTATGTTATCTGAAATAACATTCAGGTATGTTTATAGTTTTCAGTATAAATAGAAAAAGGTGTCTAGCACTGATTAGAAGAACCTAAACTTGTTGAGGTTAAAAGAAAATGAGATCATTTTACAGGTTAGATCAAGTTATTTTTAGAATATTTTAAGGAATCTGCATGTATAAAGTTTTTGCTTGCATAATCAGTGGTTTAATATGTTCAGTTTTGATTCATGCTAACATTGCCTCATTGTTCTGAACACAATAGTGCTTGCCTTGCATGACTACTAAAAGGCATAACTTTTGATGTTTGCCTTGAAGTCAAAAGCGTCATTGATGCATAATGAAGATTAGCCATTAAGAGTTATTTATAATGACTACAACAAATAATGTCACGGTGTTCATTATAACATGGCAATATTTACAATATTTTATACCACAGCCGTGAGAACCATGAAGACTTATTGATCCTGGTGTTTCAGGAATTATTGATCTGGTATTTCAGAGCTTCTTCTGTTGCCTCATTTGCAACAAAATAGCTCAGAATTTGAGAATTTTCTAAGGGAGAAACCACTAGATGAATGACCCTGAAAGGAACTTTAACTGTGATGTAAATAGACATTCCTCCCATATCTACATGCATATTTCAGGATTGAATCTGGATAATTTTCTTCCCTGACTAGTTTCATAAATAAGTTTTATATCAGTACAGTATAGATGAAAGAAATATTGTCCCAGGCAATCATCTGCCTCGTTAGCTTTATACTGCATTACAGTTGGTCTCTTGCCTCATACAGTTAACCAGATATGCTGTGCATCCCCAAGCTTTGCTGGCAGTGGAGTAGAACCGTAACTAAATACCTCAAACATGGCCACACAAGACAGTGACTTTACTATTGAAAAGTAGAGAAATTAAATAAAAATCAGTTGTGAAAGAAAGGTCATGTGGATGGGAGTCAGTAATAAAACTTATTGATGAGGGTACACCAACACATCTGATATCAGTGAGATCTACATAGAATCATGATATCATTTAGGTTGAAAAAGACCTTTAAGATAATCAAGAACAACCATTAACCTATCACTGCCAAGTCCACCACTAAGCCACGTCCCTAATCATCATGTCTACACATCTTTTGAATCCCTCCAGGGATGGTCACTCAACCACTTCCCTGGGAAGCCTGTTCCAATGCTTGATAAACCTTTCAGTGAAGAAATTTTTCCTAATATCCAATCTAAACCTCCCCTGGCACAACTTGAGATCATTTCCTCTTGTCCTATCACTTGTTACTTGGGAGAAGAGACCAACACCCACCTGGCTACAACCTCCTTTCAGGTAGTTGTAGAGAGCAATAAGGTCTCCCCTCAGCCTCCTCTTCTCCAGGCTAAACAACCTTTCTTGTAGTGAGGGGCCCAAAACTGAGCACAGCGCTCGAGGTGTGGCTGCACCAGTGCTGAGTACAGGGGGGACGATCACTTCCCTAGTCCTGCTGGCCACACTGTTTCTGACACAAGCCAGGATGCTGTTGGCCTTCTTGGCCACCTGGGCACACTGCTGGCTCATATTCAGCCAGCTATCAACCAACACCCCTATGTCCTTTTCCACCAGGCAGCTTTCCAGCCACTCTTCCCCAAGCCTGTAGCATTGCATGGGGTTGTTGTGACCCAAGTGCAGGACCCAGCACTGAGCCTTGTTGAACCTCATACAGTTGGCGTCAGCCCATCAATCCAGCCTGTCCAGATCCCTCTGTGGAGCCTTCCTACTCTCAAGCAGATCATCACTCCTGCACAGCTTGGTGTCACCTGCAAACTTACTGAGGGTGCACTTGATCCCCTTGTCCAGATCATTGATAAAGATATTAAAGAGAACTGGCCCTAATAGTGAGCCCTGGGGAACACCACTTGTGACTGTCCGCGAACTTGATTTAACTTCATTTACCACCACTCTTTGGGCCTGGCCATCCAGCCAGTTTTTTACCCGGCAAAGAGCATGCCCGTCAAGCCATGAGCAGCCAGTTTCTCCAGGAGAATGCTGTGGGAAACAGTGTCAAAGGCTCTACTAAATTCCACGTAGACAACATCCATAGCCCCTCCTTCATCCACTAAGTGGGTCACCTTGTCATAGAAGGAGATCAGGTTAGTCAAACAGAACCTGCTTTTCATAAACCCATACTGATTGAGCCTGATCATCTGGTTGTCCTGTACGTGCCACATGATGACACTCAGGATGATCTGCTCCATACTCTTCCCTGGCACCGAGGTCAGAATGGAAGGTCTGTTGTTCCCCAGATCCTCTTTCCAGCCCTTCTGGTAGATGGGTGTCACATTTGCTAACTTCCAGTCAACTGGGACCACCCTGGTTAGCCAGGACTGCTGATAACTGGTGGAAGGTGGCTTGGTGAGCACTTCTGCTGTCTCCCTCAGTGCCTTTGGGTGGATCCCATATGGCCCCATAGGCTTGTGTGTGTCTAAGTGGTATAGCAGGTCACTAAGCATTTCGCCTTGGATTATGGGGGCTTCATTCTGCTCCCTGCCTGTCTTCCAGCTCAGGGGGCTGGGTAGCCAGAAAACAACTGGTCTTACTGCTAAAGACTGAGGAAAGAAGGCATTAAGTACTTCAGCCTTTTCCTCATCTTTTGTCAGTGTTTCCCCCTGCATCCAACAGAGGATGGAGAGTCTCCTCAGCTGTCTTTTTGTTCTTAATGTATTTATAGAAACATTTATTATTGTTTTTTATGGCAGTAGCCAGATTAAGTTTTCTCCCTGCGTAGCCTCATGACATCCTTGCAGTCCTCCTGAGTTTCCTGCCCCTTCTTCCAAAGGTCATAAACTCTCCTTTTTCTGCTGAGTTCCAGCCAAAGCTCTCTGTTCAGCCAGGCTGGTCGTCTTCCCCAACAGCTCGTCTGTTGGCACATGGGAATTGCCAGTTCTTACACCTTTAAGATTTGATTCTTGAAGAATGTCCAGCCTTCCTGGACTACTTTGCCCTTCAGGACTGCCTCCCAAGGGACTCTGTCAACCAGGTTTCTGAACAGGCTAAAGTCTGCCCTCTGGAAGTCCAAGGTTTGAGTTCTGCTGACCCCCCTCCTTAATTCTCCAAGAACTGAAAAGTGTTATAATTTCATAATTGCTATGCCCAAGATGGCTTCCAGCCATCACATCACCCACAAGTCCTCTGTTCACAAGCAATAGGTCCAGCAGGGCGCCTTCCCTAGTTGGCTCACTCACTAGCTGTGTTTCATCACTGCTGTATTATGTTTCCAGCAGGCATCTGATAAGTTGAAATCCCCCACGAGAACAAGGGCTAGTGATTGTGAGACGTCTCCCAGCTGCTTATAGAATATTTTGTCTGCCTCTTCATTCTGGTTGGGTGGTCTATAACAGACTCCCACCATATCTGCCATGTTGGCCTTCCCTGTGATTCTTACCCATAAAAACTCACAGCTATTGTCACTATCATTAAGCTCTAGACAGTCAAAACACTCCTTAACATACAGGGTTACCCCGTCACCTCTCCTTCCTCATCTGTCTCTCCTGAAGGGTTTATAGCCATCCATTGCAGCACTCCAGGTGTACGAGTCATTTCACCATGTTTCCGTGATAGCAACTATATCATAGTTTTCCCACTGCACAATGGGTTCCAGCTTCTCCTGTTTGTTGCCCATGCTGTGTGCATTGATATAGATGCAGTTCAGTTGGACTATTGATCCCACCACCTTTTCTGGGGAAGAAGCCCTAATTCCTACGTGACCATTCTCAGGTGCTTCCATGGTTTCTAAAACATCAACAACCCTTGCATCATTCCTGCTGCATGAATCTCCATCCCCTACCTTTACTGAGACAGAGACAACAGACCAAAGGACCTCGCTAGCATATCTTTATTGTTCTTGTGCATGTCTTTTCCATGCTCATTCTTACCAGGGTCTTGTTCTGTGAAGCTGATCTATTCAAGAGAAAATAATGAAGATTACTGTTAGAAAGAAATCTATGATGTGCCAAAGCTCTGAATATTGATCCAGTGGAAAAAGAAATATGGGCAATTTGTACGTAAGTGTACCAGTGAAATATCTAAGGTTGCCTGTATGATATCATACCCAGATTAAAATGCTTGCACTGTTTGTCTTCTGAACTTTTTTTAACTGCTGCTTATTGAAAGGCATGCTCTTACATTCTGCTTAAATTTGAAATAGGACAGTTGAACAACTGTCATATAGGAAATTTACAATCAATTTATGAAAAGTTAACTTTGTAAGAATGTTTTACCCAAATATTTTAAAAAAGACCCAACCCTAAATACTGAAGTAATACTGACATTTATTTTACTGTGGCTGTGGAAAATCAAAGAGCAAACCATGAGTTAGCCTAACCTAAAGAATATATTGCTGGCTTATGTTCAACTTGCTATCCATGAAGACCTCCACTGCCTTTTCTGCAAAGCTCCTTTCGAGCTAGTTGGCCCTGAGTGTGTACTGGTGCATGGGGTTGTTCCTTCCCAGAAGCAGAGACTTCCATTTCCCTTTGTAGAACTTCATGAGGTTCTTGTCGGCCCATTTCTCCAGCCTGTCAAGGTTGAATGGCTGCTGAATGGCAGCACAACCCTCTGATGTATCAGCTACTCCTCACAGTTCTGTAACATCTTAAAAGTTAATGAGGATGCACTCAGTACCATCATCAAGGTTGTTAATGAGACTGTGGAACGGTTGGTTGGACTTGAAGATCTTAATGGTCTTTTCCAACCAAAATGATTCTATGATTCTATGATTGACCCCTGAGGTACATCAAGAGTGACTGGCCTCCAGCTAGGTTTCTTACCTCTCTGTACATTTATCTACCCATACTTTGTAAGTTTGTCTAGAAGGTTATGTAAGACAGTGTTGAAAACCTTACTGAAGTTCAAGATTAGCATTCACTGCCTTCCACTCATCCACCAAGCCAGTCATCTCATTGTAGAAGGATATCAGATTGATCAGGCATGATTTCCTCTTCATAAATCCATGCTTGCTACTTTCAGGCATCCTCCTATCCTTAATATGTTTGGAAATGGTGTCCATGAGGATTTGCTCCATCACCATCCCACAAATCAAGGTGAGATTGACTGGCCTGTAATTCCCCAGATACTCTTTCTTGCCCTTCTTGAAGATAAGAATGAAGTTTTCATTCTTCCAGTCCTCAGGAATCACTTCCTGATCACCATGACCTTTCAAAGATGATCAAGAGTGGCCTCACAATGACATTGGCCAGCTCCCTCAGCACCCATGTGTACAACCCTTTAGTTCCCTTGGACTTGTGTATACCCAATTTGTTTAAATGTTCCCTAACCTGATCCTCATCCAGTAAGAATAAGTCTTCCTTGCTTCAGACTTTCCCTCTGATCTCAGGGGCCTGGGATTCTTGAAAGCAAGTCTTATCAGTGAAGACAGAAGTGAAGAAGGTATTCAGTACATTGGTCTTTTCAGTGTCCTTTGTCACCATGCAACCTGCCCCATTTAGTGGACAGTCCTTGTTTTCTGTCATCTACCTTTTGCTGATGATATATCTGTAGAAGCCCTTCTTGTTCCATTCATGTCCTTTGAGAGACTTAACCCAAGATGGGCTTTGGCTTTCCTAGAAATACTCCTGCATGCTCAGAGGAGTGTCTCTATACTCCTTGGTGTCCTGACCCTGACTCCATCTCTCTTACGCTTTCATTTTATGTTTGAGTTTAGTCAGGAGCTCCTAGTTCATTCATGCAGGCCTACTAGTTCCTTTCCTTGTTTTCCATTTCATTGGGATGAACCATTACTGAGCTTGGAGGTAGCGATCCTTGAAAACCAGCCATGTGTCTGGAATGTTCTCTCCAAACCATCTTCGTGTGATTCATCAAAACAGAATCCTTAAAAAAGTTTGTTCTCCTGTCAAGGTTTTGTTCGTGCTTTTTGCCTTGCCTCCCTCCTTTCTGGATCCTGAACTCCACCAGCCCATGGTCACTGCAGCCCAGGCTGCCCCAGTCTTTACATTCCCGACTGGCTCTCCCTTGTTTGTAAGCATGAGGTCCAGCAGAACATGTCCCCTTGTCAGCTCTTGATCACCTGTGTTAGGAAGTTGTCATCAGTGCACTCCCTACACCTCTTTGATGGCTTGTGCCCTGCTTTGTTGCCCTCTTAGGAGGTATTGGGTTGGTTGAAATTCCCTGTGAGAATCAGTACCTGCACATGTGAGGCTTCTCCAACAATTTGAGATGGAGGAAATTCATGGACAGTTTTCCCACATCTAGATTGTCTTAACATGGTTTCCACCCAATTTTTTGCACACATCAAGCAAGATTTTTGCCACTGGAAGACTGATTCAGTTAATATCAAATAGAGAGAGAACAGAGAAAAGAATTTTCTGTGAAAGCTGCTTCAGCACAGACCATGATAACTTCATCTACTTTTTAAAAAAAAAAAAAAAAAGTGTCTTTACATTTCCCTGCACTAGATGACTACAATGTCTCATCTTACCAGAGTAAACATTGGGTGGATTGATTTAGCATTTTTTGCTGAAGCTGGCAACTATCACAATTTGATGTTCTAAAACACTAAATGTCATTTCTTGAACTTAAACAATTATCATCATGAAAGCTTTTTCATATTGTTATAAACATTACAAGATTTTCTGTGTTGTGTTGCCTGAATGACAAAACCTCATTGTGTATGTTTTATTGCTTCTATAACTCAAAAATCTACTGTTGCTTGTACTGACACAAATTCTGCAGCTGTTCCTTGACCTTTTTTCAGACAATCTTTGTTGTTAATTTTAAAACACAGAATGAATGATACACACGATAAAATTCCAGACAGTGAGGGAAAGAAAGCTGTTATCTACTATTAATATGCATCTTGTAAAGAAAAAAAAAAAAAAAGACAGACATATGTAGATTTGTAGATTATAAATCTGCAAATTACTTGTTTGGCATGTGGAGTGAAATCATATAACAATTCTTCCTATAGCTGTTCTTAAATTATGGTGCTTCAAATGCTCTAGATATTTTGCCAATATAAGAATGGTGAATTTAATTATTTCATTCTTAGCTAATACCTAAAAAAAATAAGATTTTTCTGTATTCTATACAGTAATATTAGTTTACTGTATCCCTTTGCTTTAGCTTAACAAAATAAATTGACCTCATTGCTAATGAAGTAAGAAGACTGTTTCCAGTATTATACCAAGCCTTTTTTTTTTTCTTTTGTGTCTTCACTTGCTTCCTTTACATTTGTTACAAGGTAAAGTTTGAAAGTTACACAATTTCCTCAGCTTTACTTAACATAAAGGACTGTTGCTTGTTATATGGTGAATGCCCTGGTTTTGGTTGGGTTTTTTTTTTTTCAATTTATAATATTCACAGAGCTAAACCAGACCATTAGGCAGTAATTGCTAGATAATTGTTATGATTGTATAAGCATGCTAAAACCAGTTCAGGCCAGGAGAAAGCCAAATAATGCTGAGATGCTCATTGTCAGGTCAGTACAAATCCTGTGGTTTGTTTACTAGTAATGGCAAAAATGCTATTTGCTGGGCTACATTAAAACCTAGTTCATGTGTGCTTAAATAGCATGTTGGATAAGAAATTGCAATTGTGACTCTTGATTTTGCCCTTCAAAAGGATGGGCTACAAAATGATCAGTTTAAATTTAACAACAGGCTAAAATATGAGTGAAATCAGAATTAGGGCTAAAGTTAACCAGAGTTCAAGTCTTATGAATTATACTTGCTGATTTTTTTCTAATCCGCGGTGACAGAAACACTGTGGAAAACGTCAGTGCTAGAATGACAGCCTTTCTGACAGATCTCACCCATATTCACACCACATATCATTCACCACCATACATTAAGAAGGAGAAAAATAAGCAAAAGGGTTCGTTTAAGAAAAAAGACCAAGCTGTTTACCAAAGTTGTAAGGAGAAATTAAATATATAAGCTCATTGTTAAATTTAGATGGATCAGAAAACTAGGTCTTGTTTCTGTTAGTTTTAAATGACAAGAATTTTTTAAAAAAGAAATTTTACATTATTACCTGTTATTTTTTGTTTGTCACCATCATATTCTAAATTTTACATTCAGTATATTTCAAACATAAAAGTGTTTTTACTACCCACACAAATGTATTCTTTATAAAGTATTCTTTAGAATGTGTTCTTTAGAATATAGGTTTCAAAAGTTTGCCAGTGTTCACCTTCTTATCTTTCTATCTATTGCCTTTTGAAATAATTTTGAAATCAATGATTTATGTCTGAGGGTTGGGAGATAGTTGGGTTTTGGCTGGTTTTGGTTGTTGGGTTGGTTTTTTTCTTCCGTTATTATTTTTGCTAAGGTTTTTTTTTTTTGTGGATGTCAAATATCTGTTAGGAAATCTATAATCTGAATTTCGTTGTAATGGCATAGCCTACCAAAAATTTATGAAATCTGTTTCCAACTGCTGTAGTCTTTTACTTTCTGAGAGATTGTTGAAATAAGTCAAAATATCTGGGAAACTCCTCACATGACTTTTCTATAAGTCTGAAGAAGTTTACTGAGAGAATAATTTGCCACTGTTACTGAATTGATATTAAATATGGTTCTCATTTAATCACTCTATATTAAGATATTCTTTTTTTATTATTCTTTTTATATTCCATTCTTCCCTTCCTCCTTCCTTATGTCATGATGTTGCTGTTTTCCTCCTGCAAAAATTTCATCTTTTCTTTTCTGAGTTTTTGTGCTTTTTAGGCCAAGCCAAAAATAAGCAAAACAAATTCAGCAAAAAGCGGAGTGTTTACATTTAATTTACAACAGCTGCGTTATTTCATTAACCATGTCAAAACTGTCAGTGGAACATACCCTAAGCTTGCTGTTAAGCCTAAACTGAGTTGCCATCCTTATTTATTCACATTAGCAGTATAAATCTCAAGCAGACTGGGTGCTTCAGCATGAACGCAAGCACTCATTTCATGAAGTCTGTTTTGGTCAGGCCTGTTGGAACAAACTACACTGCAGCTCTTTTTACAAGCAAATGTCTCAAACTTGGCTTTTCCTAAACCTAGTGTGAAGATGTACTGTGAGTGTTACAGTCAGTGACATGATTAAAAAATATGATCACACTTAAGTTCATTCTTGACTATATATTTTAATCATAATCCTGTTTTTCATCCATGCAGATTAAAAATGCTGGTACTGTGTTTATCAATAGGAGATAATGTACTTTTATTCTATACTAGAAACTAGAAAATGTAAAATTTTTCAGTTCTGTTCAGAACACATTCAATTTCTTTGCGGTGTTAGCTACACTTCTTCTACATTGTTCATGAACATTTTGATCCAGTTAGAAAATCTGAGTGACGTATATACTGCAGTTTAAAAAAAGCCTTAGAAATACCTGTGAAGGGAGGGGAGATTGTCTCAACAGAGTAAGAGCATAGAAGGGAAACCAGCTAGTTCTGAGACAGGAAGTTAGCTGGTTCAGCAGTGAGGGAATAGAATCAATTGTTGAATGAGAGAATTTGGAGTAAGGTGGTACATGCATGTGCTTTGGGTTAAGTATTGGAGAAAAATAGTAGAATAGATGTGGAGGAAAAAAAAGGAGTTGCAGAGGGATAAATGACTTGTCCTCCTGTCCTGTAGTTTTACTTAAATACACTTTCATTATGAAAGGAGGACAGGTCCATTTTCTTAATTATTGTAGATTTTATCTCACTAAATATTTTCCTGCCATTTCTGTGACTATAGGAGCAATGTTCCACACTCTGGAAAGGTGATCTACCCATAGGGAATGAGTGAGATGTTGTGCCTATTGCAATAACTGCAGCACGAGTGGAGCAGTACAACAGGCTGGAGCACCTCTGCTATGAGGACAGGCTGAGAGAGTTGGGCTTGTTCAGCCTGCAGAAGGGAAGGCTCTGGGGACACCTTCTAGCAGCCTTCCAATACCTGAAAGGGCCTAGAGGAAATCTGGACAGGGACTGTTTACAAGGGCCTGTAGTGATAGGACAAAGGGTAATGGTTTTAAGCTGAAGGAGGGTAGATTCAGGTTAGATATAAGGAGGAAATTCTTCCCCATGAGGGTGGTGAGGCACTGGCACAGGTTGCCCAGAGAAGTTGTGTATGCCCCCTCCCTGGAAGTATTCAAGGCCACTTGGCCTTGTTCAAGGATGGGGCTTTGGGCAACCTGTTCTAGTGGAGGGTGTCCCCACCCATGGCAGGGGGATTGGAACTAGATGATCTTTGAAGTCCCTTCTAACACAAACCAACCTATAATTCTATCATTCTATGATAATTACTTCTACTTCAGCCATCAGCAATTTTAGATTCTAGCCATAACCTGAATTTCAGGTATTAACTCCACCTTTGATTAAAACTTTAGATAGAATTAAAGGCTGAATCTGAGTTTTAGTTCTGTTTGACTTTCTATAAATTCCTAAAATTGGTTTTTGATTGCAAACATATTTTCTTATTTGTAGTCATGATGAATATGCCCACACAAGCTAGAACTTTTTAAAAGACATGCATATGACCCAGAGACTTTGATAGAAAGTATCCAGTGCTTGCACTGTGAGCAATTGATATGTTTCAGTCTCTTTTGTTTGATGAATTTTTGGCACAGAGACTTGTCACTTTCCTCCACAGTTGAGTTCACTTGGTTGCTCTTGTGAGTGATGTTTATAGTAAATTGTTCTGTTCAATATATACCCTTTTCTGATATTCGACTGGGAAATGGAGCTGCTGGTAGTTTGTTTTTTTGTTTGTTCTCTATGAAGTGACTCCTTTAAAGGTTCATGGTACCATTCTGTGGTGGGTTAACCTTGACTGGCTGCCAAGTGCCCACCAGGCTGCTCTAGCATTCCCCCTCAACAGGACAGGAGGAGAAAATACGATGAAAAATCTCACGGGTCAAGATAAGAACAGGGAGATCACAGTTACTGTCATTTGCAAAACAGACTTGACATGGGTAAATTTATTTAATTTATTGCTGATCAAATCAGAATAGGATAATGAGAAATAAGAACAAATCTAAACCAACACCTTCCCTCCACTCCTCCTTTCTTCCCAGACTAAACTTCTCTCCCGACATCTCTACCTCTTTCCCCCGAGCAATGCAGGGAGGACAGGCAACGGGGGTTGTGGTCAGTCCATAACACTTGGTCTCTGCCACTCCTTCCTCCTCACACTGCTCCCCTGCTCCAGCGTTGGGTCCCTCCCACAGGTGGCAGTTCTTCACAAACTGCTCCAGCATGGGTCCTTCTCATGGGGTGCAGTCCTTCAGGAACAGACTGCTCCAGTGTGAGTCCCTCACAGGGTCACAGGTCCTGCCAGAAAACCTGCTCCACTGTGGGCTGTTCTTGGTGTCAGTTTCCCTCACGGCACATCCACCTCTGGAATGTTGTCTTCCATGGGCTGCAGTGTGGATATCTGCTCCGCTGTGGACCTCCATGGGCTGCAGGGGGACAACTTGCCTCACCATGGTCTTCTGCACAGGCTGCAGGGGAATTTCTGCTCTGTCATCCTGAACACCTCCTCTCCTTCCTTCTTCACTGTCCTTGGTGTCTGCAGAGTTGTTTCTCTCACATCTTCCCAGTCTTCTCCCTCAGCTGCTGTTTCGCAGCATTTTTTACCCTTTCTTAAATATGTTATCCCATAAACGCTACCACTGTCACTGATGGGCTCTGCTTTGGCCAGCAGCGGGTCTGTCTTGGAGCCACCTGGAACTTGCTCTGTCCAACATGGGGGCAGCTCCTGATCAGTTCTCACAGAAGCCACCCCTGCAGCCCCTCCCTGCTACCAAAACCTTGTCATGTAAACCCAATACACATTCATAATGCAAACTGAAGGTGATGCTTGCAGGAACATCCACTGAGACTGAAGTCACTGATACCACTCCTGTGTTTCCATCCCCTTTAGGCCACGTAGCTGCTCATCAGGTTAGGCTGACAGCAGTTAGTGACCTCTCTGTTTTCTTCTGGAACAAACTGCTTACCCTCAGTGGGATGAAAAAGGGCAGACTTCTGTGCTGCATGCAAGGATATAGTTTTTGGCCTACTACTGAATGAAAGAACAGAAGCAAGGGCAAGTTAAATCGAAGTCCTCAGCCCTTCCTAAGATTGCAGTCCTCTTGCTATTTAAGAACAATGATTTTTTATTTTCAACTCTGAGAGTAAACTTAGTTTTATGAAGGAAGGATGATCAAGATTTTTTTTATAGATTGGCTGATTTTTGTCCCTCATATACCTATTACTATTTGTTCATAGTGGTCTCACCAAGTCAGACTTTTTTTAGGCTATCTGGAGCATCATTGTCTCCCTTTCTATGATTTTTTTTTTTTTTTTTTTTTAAGTCTTTAGAGTAAAAGGGCACAAAAAGTTTTAGGGTTTCCCTAACACATCTTCTTGGAAAGTAATAAAATGAACTGATGGGTTTTACTACAAAAATAGCTTTTGAAAAAGTAGAAAACTGAACTCGTGGAACATTATGTATTTAAAATTAATTTAAATACAATGGTTTAAGTTTACTTTTGCTTTCTTTAGAAATATTCTTAGATTTGAGTCTTAACTGTAATATGCTTTTGCTACTAACTCTGTCAAATGATCTTTTAGTTTCAGCTCTTTTTATTTATTATTTACTGGATGATTTTATTAATGAAGTACATCTTACCTCCTTCATAACATCAGAAGCTTTACTGAATTGCTATAAAACCTTTCAACCTTAAGATCTATATTATCAAAGAGACATAACATTAAGTGCTCAAATACCACTAAAAATCAGTGAGGAAATGAATTCCAAATATAACAAATATTCTTGAAAAAAACCCTCCTATTAATAGAAAGTACAAATCCCTCTGTTAGGAGAAAGAAAAAGACTAGAACGTTTATAGCTCTTATTGCTGTTCAAACTTATGCTTATCTGGGAGTGACATTAATCCATAATTTTCTCAAAGTAACATTGGAGAATGTTTTTCTAAGACATATGAAATATAGTCAAAAGACTAGATTAGAGAGGAGGAACCAGAGTTAGGAGTTCAGAATATTAACGGTTGTCTCATCAGCTGAATGGGAAGGTATTGTGCGTTGCCACTGTAAAAATGACGTAACTGAGAAAAAGAATCCCAAATGTTCTCATATATTGCCTCATAGCCTCAGTACATGTGGTGAATACACAGGTCAAAACCAGACCTATGTTGTGAGTTTAAATGCCTTAGGGGTTAAGTGACATCTACCTATGATTTTATGGATCACAGCTTCAAAGTTGGGAAATGCATTTGTATTGTGTTTTGGAACTAGTCTTAAACCTCATCAATCATTTACATGCTTTTGTGAGAAAGCCCACAGATGTCAATGGACCTGTTAGAGTGGATCCAGAGGAGGGCCACAAAAATGATCAGAGGGCTGAAACACCTCTTCTGTGAAGAAAGGTTGAGAGAGTTGGGGTTGTTCAGCCTGGAGTGAGAAGGCTCCAGGGAGACCTTATTGCCACCTTTCATCATATAAAGGGGGATTATAAGAAAGATGGAGAAAGACCTTTTACCAGGGTCTGTAGTGATAGGACAAAGGGTAACAGTTAAACAGTTAAAATGAAAGAGGGTAGATTTAGATTCTCTATAAGGAAGAAATTTTTTATGATGAGGGGGCTGAGGACACATTGCCCAGAGAAGCTGTGGATATCCCATCATTGGAAGTGTTCAAGGTCAAGTTGGATGGGGCTTTGAAAACCTGATGTAGTGAAAGATGTCCCTGCCCGTGGCAGGGAGGGTTGGAACTAGAAGATCTTTAAAGGTCCCTTCCAACCCAAACCATTCTATGATTCTATGATTAGTCCCTATATTTATAAAGTACTCAATGAATATATATTTTAAAGATTTTATGCTTAATTCAATATTTATGCATGTCTTTAAAAAAAACCCCTCACAAACGAAACTTGCTTTATTGGCTTTTGTAAATGTCAATTTATTAGCATTTTAATATCTGGTATACAACTTTTTGTTGAATATTAATGTTTAGAGATATATCAAAACTATTTTCTCCTTTTTGTTTACAGCTGTCCTTGTTACCATTCTGAATTTTTGCAGCCTAAGAAAACAAATTTGATCTTAGGCTGGCTATGTCCAACTCCTAATGTGGATATACATTTATTTTTAACCACATAGCCATGTGTTTCTATAGCCAATAGGTCATCATTGATTGCATCTTCTCTCAACTTTCTCTAAAATCTACCATTCCTCTCATTCATTCCTCATGCTATTATATCAAATACTTTCCAGGCAGGGAGTTGTTTTCATCTAGATGTAATAGGAAATAATTAACAAGTTATTCTCAATACAGTCATCCCTGTCTTTTTCACAACTGCAGTAAAGAAGAAATGGAGGGACAATTTTATGGAAGAGAGGAACTTTATGTAGATCAGTGTCATCTAACTTTAGTCAACAGAAGGTTAATTGCCAGAGTTGGTAGGATTTTATTTTAAACTCTCTCTCCAGTTAATGAAGAGATATTGGTTTCGCTAGAGGTACAAATCTTAATGTACTGATTAATTATTTATCCTAAGAGAAATATCCAAAGTAGGCAAGATTAATTTCTCTCCAAATAGCTTATCTGTAGAAAAGCACTAGCTGTGAAGGTAGTAAGTGATCATTTTTGAGCAGATGCCTAATTTTTAGGTGATTCAATTTTCACAGAATCACAGAATGGTTGAGATTGGAAGGGACCTCTTGTCCAACCCCCTTGCTCAAGTAGGAACACTTAGAGATGTTTGCCCAGAACCATGTCCAAATGGCTCTTTAATATCTCCAAGGAGGGAGACTCCATAACTGCTCTGGTCAACCTGTGACAGTGCTCAGTCACCCTCACAGTAAAATACTGTTTCCTGATGTTCAGATGGAACCTCATGTGTTTCAGTTTGTGCCCATTGCCTCTGATCCTGACTCATTAGTGAAAAGAGCCTGTCTCCATCCTCTTTGCACCCTCCCTTCTGGTATTTATATCCATCGATAACATCTTCCGTGAGCTTTCTCTTCTCTAGGCTGAACAGTCCCAGCTTTCTCAGTGTTTCCTCACAGGAGAGATGCTTGAGTTCCTTAATCATTTTTGCAGCCCTTTCTTATACTCTGTCTAGTTTTTCCAAGTCTCTCTTGTACTGGGGAGTATTGGATAACACATCCAGATGTGTCTCACCACGGCTGAGCAGAAGGTAAGGATCACGTCCCTTGACCTTATGGCAATACTTTTTCTCATGCAGCTGAGGATACTCTTCTCCTTCTGTGCAGCAAGGGCACATTGTTGCCTCATGTTCAGCCTGGTGTCCACCAGGATCCCCAGGTACACTTCTGCAAAGCTGCTTTCCAGTTGGGTGGTCCCAGCATATACTGGTGCATGGGGTTGTTCCTCCCCAGGGGCTGGACTTTGCACTTCCTCTTGTTGAACCTGAGGTTCCTGTTGGTCCATTTCTCCAGCCTGTTGAGGTCCCTCTGGATGGCAGCATATTAGCCACTGCTCCTGCTTTGGTGTTGTAGCAAACTTGCTGAGGGTACACTCTGCCCCGTCATTCAGATCACCAATGAAGATGTTAAACAGGACTTGTCCCAGTGTTGGCCCCTGGGATACACCACCAATTACTGGCCTCCTACTAGACTTTGTGCTGCTGATCATCACCCTCTGGGCCCAGATTTTCATCCAATTTTCAATCCACCTCACTGTACACCCAGCCCATACTTCATCATCTTTTCTATGAATGTCTTAGGGGAGACAATGTCAAAGGCCTGCATGAAGTCCAGGTAGACAATATCCACTGCTCTCCTTTCATCTACCAGACTAATCATTTCATCATAGAAGTTAATCAAAGTTGGTCAAGCATGACTTCCCCTTGATGAAGCCATGCTGACTACTCCTGATGATTTCCTTGTCCTTAATGTTCCTGAAAATGGCTTCCAGGATTAGCTCTCCATGGTAGTATTAATGTTAAATAAAATTATACCTCAGTATAAATAATTTAAATAAAATTATACCTCAGTCTTATAATAAATGATGGATTCAATATATTTTCCTACTGAAACTATTCTTCTATAATCAAATATATAATAACACAATTATTTTGATGGAGGGACCTGTAACTCTATGGAAAATTATGGAGGTAAAGCATATCAATCAGACAGCAGCCTTTCGTTAGCTTATACCATCAGATATAAATGCACATCATTTACTTGCTGGGAAGGAGTCAGACATCCTCAGCAGAAAAGCAATTAACCATACTGAGGGCATGTGAGGACACACAGATACAAAACAGGATGTATTTTCTTCTCCTTGCCTAGTTTCACTTCCACCAGTGAAGAAGGCAACCAGAAAATTCCTTCTGATTGATGCACAAAGGGTGGGCATCACATTATTAGCAGTCTATAGGTGTGGTTTTTTTCCAGAGTTAACAGTAAAAACTGATGAAAGTAGCTATTTTGTGGATATGTTTCAGTGAGGTGCATATCTTGCTGTTCCTACTATGTTTGGATCATTCATACCATGGGTTTTTTGATATTTTTTTTTTTTCAGAAATAAATATCTTTGTAGATCAATAATAGATGCTCTGGCACTAGACAGTTGGCCAGAATTTCTAAGTCCGACCTTTCCCTCTCTTGCTGTCTTCTAGGTACAAATGCCATTCCCGTACCATGTTAAAATTAGTTACTAACCAGTCATTTCCTTCAGCGTCTAGATTAAAAATTTTATCTTCTTTTCTAGTAGCTTAATAAAAATGAGTGAAATTATTTTAATTTCATGTACAACCACTAGTGACTTTTAGAGGTGTAATGAGACTTGTTTGCAAAGGTTAAGATACTTGATGTGAGAAAATATGGCAAAATTCAATCTGAAATAATTGCTTAGAAGTAAAAAAAACCCACCAACTCACAACACAATGTTCTGTTTCACAAGATAAAAGTTATATAATGATTTGTATTGTTGGGAACATGATAAACACACTAGCTTAAAAAAAAAGTGCCAATATGTTTGCTTAATGATTTATTTGCACTCCTTTATTTCCCTTTGTGGATGCTATATTGATAGTTGAATTAAATTGTGTATTTTTTTAATTATTTATTTATTTGTACTTATTTACAAGTAAACTTTTTTTTTTTTGGTAGAATACTTCTTTTTATTGGGGCTGCAGAGGTTGCTTAAATATTGAGATTGTATTCCTCTGATGAATCCATCTCAGAAACTCTTCTTGTGACTGCAAGCCAACACAATACAGGTCATACTTCTATGCAAACAGAAAACTGTAACATGAAAAATAAAAATGTAATCTCTTCATGCTCTCATTTTAATGTGCTGTCCTTCCATTTTAAGACTTTCCAATAGTATTTGTTCTCAGGATAGGGAAGGACTATAGACTTCTTTTCAATTATTGTGGCCGCAAAATAAATAATTCTAAATGACCTTTATAAATAACTGATTGCAGGATTAGCCTCTATGGAAAATTAAGTGACATTTAGTATTAGTATTGGAGATTAAAAAAACAAACCAGAACAAACCAAAAATCCCTTTTAAAGAGCTGCATGAAAGAAATTACACGATGTGTTTACCAATGACTCTGCAAAGCAGAAATCAACTGCGATCTGTAGGACTGAGATTACTGGCAACCACTGACATAAAATACTCCAGATAACTCCATCTGGTCTTCAGCAGCCTTCCCAAAAGAGCACAGTTCTCCTGAAGATCCTGTGTCTGCCAAGTTTGTGTGGATCTTTTGGCTGCTTTACAGCATCTCAGATGGTACTACTTTAATATATTTATGTGAGTGAATTCCATTTTAGATGTCCACAGTGTAGACATTCATATATAAATGCCTGGTCTCACTTTATAGTCAAGGAAGAGAAATAGGTGCTTCTAAGCTGCACTTGATCTAGTGTGTGTTATCTACCTTTTAATGAAGTAGATTACACTCTAGACATGGTTTTATTCACTGGTTATGAAGAAGCCTACATCAAATAGAGATGTTTGCACTGTAGATGTCTACAGTTAAGTATGATGAATCCTATTGCCAACAAATGGACTCAACAATATAGAAGGAACTTTCCAGTTCAGGTAGTGATCATTTATCTCCTGGAACTGTCTTACAGCTTTGTGTGTCACCTGCTTTTTTTCTACAATATTCTATAAATTTGCAAGTTTTCTCTCTCCTTTTCTTCCCCTTCTCCCCCTTTTCTCGTCCCCTCTGATACTCAAATATTAATTTAAATTTGAAAGGACAGGAATGCTTAATACCTAGGCTGTTTCATTTTGGGTTGTGTTTTGTTCATGTAATAGGTGACTACCAAAGAGCCAATTAAAGTATTGTTATGCTACACAACTGCTAGCAGTTCTTGGATATTTTGAATCATTGAATTATACTCAATGTGCAGCAAAATGGTATGCAGTAATATTGCATTCTTGGCAGAATGTTTCAATTAAAGGTTTTTTTTTTTTTTTCCTTACTGTTAATATTATCTAAAATATAGTTCATTTAAGTTATATCTTAGCTTAATTTTTAAGTACTCTTCTGAGGAGAAAAGATTCATAAAATCTTTGGAAACTTCTTCATTGTTATTTTACTGGTAAAATGTCACATTTTATGGAGTGAAAACATTACTACACATCCAAAAATATTTTTAGAGTTACATTTGCATTGGAAGTTTTAGGATAACAGATGCACGTATGGAAATACATACAACTTTAAATCTTTACACTTCCCCTTCAAAAGCAGTTCTGAAGTCATAGACTTGCTTCTGTTACACACCATTCTGCTTTGTGTGTTTTGAAATTTTAAAAAGTTGAATACTTTACCTGGAACATTACTTTCCTTGAAAAATCTTTGGGGAGCTAGTCCTATCAGGAACTAGACACACAGTCATATTGAACAATTGTCTGGAACAATTGCTGTCTGGAACACATCCTCCTAAGCATGTTCTCTCTCTGAAGAGTTGTAGGAAGTTCTCAAGTTAGCCATTAACTTTTCAATAAAGCCTTCTCCTGTGTTACTTCTGAGCTGGATAACAGACTTGGTTTTGCCCAAGGAGTGGGTTCCAAAGGATATATTCCAGGCACAGAAAAGAGGTACGTCTACTGAAATTTGTTAGAAATTAGATCTCTGCTCCCATTTCTTCTTTTGGAAAAGTGCTTGCAAAATTATTAGACACCAAAGTACACCACCATAATTTTCAGAAGGTTATTTTTCAAATAGGACTTCTTTTTTTTCCTGTATAATTTGGATAAGAATCATTAGTATTACTGTCTTTTTTTGTCTCTTTGTTTCTGGGTTTATAAATTTAATTGAATTCAGCAATTATAAGTTGTTTATTGCTTCTGGGTTTATAAATAGCAAAAGCAGACCAGAATACAGAAAGACAATTGCCTTCCTTTTAGCTACTTCTGTATTTATTTTCGTCAATAAGGAGTGCACAGCTCAACATATTTTATTATAAATAAATTTGTTGTTTATATATGTGTGTATATGGAGGAAGAGGAAAGAAAACATTCCTTTCTTCTGACAATAGTGTCTAGGGACATGTTTAATAATATCCTCTGAAACAAAAATCAATACATGATTAGTCCGTATCAGAATAGTTATAGTGGTCTGCTTCCTGCTGGATACATCACAAAAGCTACTATAAAGGTATAAAGTTTCAGGGACTACTGCATAGCTGTTTCTTAAAAAGAAGAGAATAGTAATTATTATAGTGCTTGATTTTAAGTAAAGATATTCTTCTCAGTTCTGAAGCCATACAGATACATATCTGACATCATTAGTTGACTTATAAAGTGTGAAATGATAGATCATGACTATGGTGGTAAAGTGGAATGCTACATCTTTGAAATTTCCCTCTTGTGCCAGCCTTCCAGAACCCACTTTTGATAGTATCATCCTCCTATGCAGAATCTTGTAGTTCAGATTCTGGTGAAATATTTTTGTTCATAGTATTGTTCCCAGAAAGTATACCTGACCATCTGAAAATATTTTGTGGTCCCTCAGCATTTCCTTCCTCCCCCGCCCTGCCTCCCTTTCCCAGTTTTAAATGAGGTTGTGGGGTGGAGCATAAATACACAAATACATTTTAAACATGGTCACTGTTTATATGGATCAATTTAAACACAGGAAGTTCCACCTGAATATGAGAAAAAAGGTCTTCACTTTGAGGGTGACTGAGCACTGGAACAGGCTGCGCAGAGGGGTTGTGGAGTCTCCTTCTCGGGAGACATTCAAAACCTGCCTGGGCACGATCCTGTGCAACCTGCTCAAGGTGATCCTGCTCTAGCAGGGGGGTTGGACTAGATGATCTTCAGAAGTCCCTTCAAACCCGTACCAATCTGTGATTCTGTGTAATGATGCTTATATCTTGCTCTGGAAAACTAAACACTTTACTTGAATTTACAGATCAAGAATACCTCTCTCTCTGTCCTTCTGATTACTGTGCGTCTACTAACCAGATCAAGAGCACAATTTAGTAATGCTAATCTGGTTGAAAAATATGTAGAATATAATAATAAATCAGCACAGTTTTCCCTGGTGTTTATTCTTACAAACAGTAGCAGATTAAAATGTAGAATTACCTTGAGGATTTACTCTAATGTTAAACTGACTCAAGGATGCCACTTACCTTTGGACTGCCATTTACAGCTTTTCAGAAAAACAAAAAAAGGCAAAATGTTAGATGACTGGTAAAAGCAGAATTTTTGGCAAGTTTATTACAAAGTCTTTAGTTATTTACTCATCTTACCTAAATCTCAGGTTTTATTTTGAAAGGTTCCAGCACACTAAATTTGAAAAGCTGTTATCATCAAAACGCCTTTTCAGTATTCTAAAGGGAGTAATCAATATAATGAACACTGCCAAATCCAGCCGTCTTTGGGTCTGATAAAATTAAATCTGACCTTGTAAAACAAGGACTCTGAAAATATCACTAAGAGTGCTTATTTTCTTGCCATTCAGGCATATTTGCAAAGATTTCAAGTACATTTTGTATTGTACATTTTGTACTGTGCATGTCAAAGATAAATAGCACAGGTTGAATTTCCAAAAAATATACAGAGCTGTTTTTCACAGTTGCAACACATAAATGCTTGTGCACTACATATGTAGTAAATGAGCTTACTGTCTCTTGCATGTTGTATATTGACAGCTCTGCTGTTGCTTTATGTTACTCTTGTTCCATTTGTGCAAATGCCCTTAAAATTAGATGTCTTAAAGTTTCAATGGGCAAGCATACTTCATAGAATCATCATAGAATGGTTTGGGTTGGAAGGGACCTCAAAGATCATCTAGTTCCAACCCCCTGCCATGGGCAGGGACACCCTCCACTAGACCAGGTTGCCCAAAGCCCCATCCAACCTGGTCTTGAACACTTCCAGGGAGGGGGCATCCACAACTTCTCTGGGCAACCTGTTCCAGTGCCTCACCAACCTCACAGTGAGGAATTTCTTCCTGACGCCCAATCTAAGTCTACCCTTGCCAAATTAATGGCAAGTTTACTTTGCCAGATCCGAAGATCGTACTGTAAATCAGCTCAAGTGTGGTATGTTAAACCTAAGTTGAAATGTGTTGTTTGTTAGTAGGTTACGTACAGTTGCTTGCTTACCCTTTAATGATCTGGAGTTATTGAATATTTCATTTGTACTACAACGTGTTTAGAGTAGTTAGTGGTAGCTGTTTCTAAACCCTTTCCAGCAGAGGTATGCATGGTACACAAAATGATTTACTGGCTCAAGCATTAATATTTGACATTTTCCTATATCTAAAATGTGATCCTATTTGGTGGTTTCTGTTTCTGTTTTTTTCTGGGTTTTTTTTACTACTGGTAGTTTTGTACCAAGTTGCAGCATTTCTAATTTCTGTTGATACAGAAACTTTTAAGGAGAAATCACAGTACTAATAACTACAAAAATAAGATTATCACATTAACATTCCAAATTTAGCCAGTTACTACATTTTATTTTTTAATATTTTCTTAAATTATGAAAGTTATTAATGACTTAATTGCTACTTCTTGTCTTAAAAATTTGTCTGTTTCACAGAATATGATACAAGACAGATATAGACTAATCTATCTATCTGTGGCTTTATACAAGTACACTTTTCAAAGTCCTACCTTTCCCATTATCAATCATCACAGTTGTGAGTTACAAAGAGAGTGGGACAGAAATCTTTTAATAAAATATGCTTCTCTGAAAAATATTAATGCAGAAAAACCAAATAGTAAACTTTTTTTTTACATGAATATTTATTTTGATTAAAAATGAAAAAGCTTTCTTTATCTCAGAAAAGAATTTCAGATTGCATAAGAATGAGAGATTACACTAGAGTAGCCAATAACCTGATAGTTCACAACAGAATCATCAGTTGTTTGGGGATTCACTAGAGACTAGTGGAAAGATTCAAGAAGCTTGTGATTTGAATAATAAAAAAAAAAAAGATTTTTTTTCATGTTCCATTGTATTCCTGAATATTCCCATATTTTTCATGGCCTTTCTTTTATTTGTGAGAGTTGTTAAAAAATAATGGAAAGATCTTACATTTCTCCAGTGAAATTAAGAAAATATTTTCAACCTTAATCATATGGGTGAAGACATGTATTTTCTTTCTGGACAGTTCTAATTAAAAAAAATATATCTCGAAACACTTGCAGAGGAACTTATATTTTCCTTAATCTCTATCCTCTCCTCTGCGATGAAGTACACATAGCGTGGGATATTGTTGATTGTGTTAAAGAAAAGCTGTTTCAACTTTCTGACACTGCTTATAGAGACAAGTACTTCAACTATAAAAAGACCTATGTTTTATATCAGTTTAGTGGTACTCAATTAATATAAAATATCTGGAAGGATATTAATTAAAAAAAATATTACTGTTGCACTTACCAAGAAATATATAATAAGATTAGATTTCTTCTTGTGTTTAATTGAAAACAGGATTAGGATTTAGATGGATGAACTAACCGCATTTTTTCTGAACATCTTTGATTTCTTGTTATTACAAATATAAATTTTTCTATGCGATAGCACTTAAGTATTGATATTATTGCAAAATGTATTTTACTGTTAATAAGTGAAAGATACTTTCAACTTGAATTCAATACTAATATTATTTGCCCAGAAGCTCCCAGGTTTTTGTCCTGTCCTGATGTAACTGCACAGCTAATTGCACACAATTTAAGTGTGGACCAAAAATGAAGATACTTTTTTTTTTTTTTTTTGTTAACAGTGAATGAAATATTTGTCAGCCTAAAATCTAGTTATGGATTTCAGTTTAAATTCTTATGTGTAGGCCTACAAATTTTATGGCTAGAACAACACAAATTATCCAGAATATTTTTTTTACACTAAGAAGATTAAGATTTACATGTGGTTTTATCTGCCTTACTCCGACAAGTAGAGCAAATCAGCTACTTGCTTACACAATTTTCCATGTCCTCTCCATCTGGGCCCTCTTCAGTCTGTACTTGACTGTATTCCCTGGGGTATAATGCACACATATACATGCTTGTGTATATGAATATGCCAAACTGACTGTTCCTCAGTGTCCTTACACTTGTAAAGAGAAGTATTTCTCCTGCCTTCAGAACAATTCACAATCCTTTCAACATACATAAGTTTCTCCAAATTGTCTGTGCTGGCTTTTGTTCATAGAAACATGGCTTTCTTCAAACAATTACTAGAACCCAAGTGTAACAAAGTAACATGAGCTTTCAAGGACATGATATTAATACATTCACAACTTTAAACACAAACACACTCAGTTCTCAATTATAACGATAAAAACAATTTATTACAGACACAAGTATTTAAAATTCCTACGCATAAGTATCCTGTAATTTTTATCTATGTGAAAATTTGAGGAACTTACATTGTTTTCTTAAAGACATAGTTAGCATGATTGATACATGGGTGGAAACCATATGCTTTATTTTCTTTTCTAATAATAATATTGAATTTTTCTCGAAGTGAAAAATTCATTGTATCCTTAAAATGAGCTGAAAGTTTTATCCTTCAGCGGTAAGTATGCATACTGCAATTTAAACTACAGGATATAAAAAAAGCCCATGCTTCTGATAGTTGCATTTTATTCAGGTTCATGAAAGAAGAAAATGACTTTTACCTTTGATCCAGCTTTATCCTACTTGAGCCAGATTATAGATGTCAGGAGTAAATTATGTTCTTCACCTTCATTGCATTTACTCAGTGAAGTACAATTATTCAGTTGTTATTTGAAGACAATTGTGTTGCACGAAGTGCAATTAGTTATGTTGCCCTTTGCGTATATCTTAATCAAAATGTAATGCAATTATCGAGAGCTGTATTAAACATGTAACAACTACATGAGTAAGTGAAATGACAGTGCTTTGAGGAGGTCAGCAGAGTGATGAACCCTAAAAGTTATAATTCATATTTCATGAACCAAACCTGTTGGATTAATTGCAAAAATTTAATGTAAAATATGCTAGAGTTACATGTAATTATTAATTGAAAAATCTCTTTTATTTACACTGCTGAAAAGCTTCATTACGTCTTTCAGGTATGTTTCTTTATTTCTAAGATATATTTACTTATTTTATTTCCTAGGTTATTCAGATAAATTTTGAAGAATTTGATCTAGAGATTGGCTATGACACACTGACAATTGGTGATGGAGGAGAAGTGGGTGATCCTAAAACTGTGCTTCAAGTGTAAGTCTTTTGCGTTTACAATTTGTATGCATTACAGAATATCACTAATTTGTTTTTTGATGAGAGTAAATAATGATTAGAATCAGGTAAATCTCAACAAAAACTAATCTTACTGAGCTTCTAAAATTACTGAAGGTGACAGTTTGAATACATCGTTATATGTTTACTGTTCTGAAGTCAGAAAGATGAGCTAGACAACAGAAAAGAAAAAGAAAAACTAAAATCAGAAATTTTAAAAGGCATAGTCTCTACATTCACGTGCAAACATAAATTTTTAGGGGCTGTTGTGCTCCCTTTATAAGTGAGTTCTCAAATTAAAAATGTGTAAGAACATAATTAAAAATATATAAATGGATGACTTATATACAAACTTTTACAGTCTCCTAGCAAGTTTAGGACACAAAAGGTGTCCCATAAGATCTTGACTGTGAAGTGCTTATTGACTACTGTAGATAACTCAAAAAATTAGTTAGTATAGTGAAGAAAATCTGAGTAGGATATTACCTAAACCAGATGATATGATTACAAATCAGACAGCACCAAGTATTAAATGAGATTTTTATCATCCATTAGCATTCTTCTGGCATGCGTGAGCCCAGATATATATCTGTACACACACTTAACAACCATTGATTAACTTCAGAATCCAGATTTCTCAGATATTAAATTTGTGACAATAACTGGTTTTATAATAATAACAACAATCTCAAGAAGACAAATTCAGAATCTTATTCCTTAATTTTTACAATTTTGTAGACAGCAGTATAATCCAACGATTCTGCTTATTCCCCAGCCATTTGGAAATATACAGAACACTGTAATTAGATATTACACGTAGCCAGTCATTTTATGTAGCTCCAATTACATTCTGAGTAAATAATTCAATATTTTGTAGGAGAAGTGAAGGGCCCTTAAAATATATTGTATTTATTTTTTTTTCAAATCTGACTCAATTTTATCAAAAAAATAGCAAAAGTGCTTTTTATTGCTTAGAAGCCATATTTTACCCATAAGGGACTGACTGCTATTTAGAAAAGATTTTTGGAAAAGGCCAAATAATATTTAACTCTTGTTATTAAATAAACTGGCCGTCTCTAGAAAGTACTTTACATTATCATTAGTTCAAATGAGTCACAAAATCAAAACACAGATCAGAACTGAAGCAGATGTGATAAATGTTTAGTATACAATGTATTTAATAACACCCCCCCCAAACCCCAAAAGAATAGCAAAATTAGGATTCCTTAGAATGGTATTCCCTGCATTTTATTTAATGGAAATGTATCCATACTATTTTTATATATTGTAGCTTTCCGTTATTCATCATGAATGATAACAAGAATTTGTTTGGTTTAAACACCCTAAACCCAATGTTCACCTTTTTTCTTTCCTAATTTAATTAATATTATTAATTGCAAAACTTTGAGCAAAAAATACAGTTGTTTCAGTATTGGTAGATTTTCATCATGAATTCTCCCTTAGATTTATCCTGCAGAGGATAGGCTATCTGACCTTCTATTTTCAATTGTTGTTGTAATCTTTCTATCCCTTCTGTTCAATGAGGAGACCGGCATTTGGCCAGGTATTTCAGGTGTAATTACTTTAGGATAATGCAAAGTTTCTTCAGTGGATTGCAGATGTGCTAATTGTTACTAATAATACTTTAAGTGGGGAAGTACTGTAATTTCTATTTTAAACAGTAACAGTACCAAGCCTTCAATATATATTTCTGATAATGCTGGAATTCAATTTCAGATATTCTTAGATTCCTAAACTATATTGACTGTCCTCTAATGTGGAAAGAGCATTTATTAAGTACCAATTCACTAGGTCTGATTAACGGGTAATTAAAGTATTGTTTTTCATTGGCACCTGAATTACAGTAACACATTGAGGCACAGTACAATGATATTTAAAATGTTGAGTAATGTGGAAGAGCATTCTGTCCAGATTTTATTTCATTAAAGATGTTAGTATTTTACAAAAGTATGTCTGATGATGAGACCTCTGTGGGGGAGAAATGATGAAATTACAGGATTAAACTTGTCACGAATATGAAGGAATTCTGAGTCATTTTCTTTAATAAAAGAGTTAATTAGAATTGTCAAGTGTTAACATACGAGAATCTGTTCTGTAAATAACTAGGTAAATAAGAGTTGTTACTGTGGGGATCCTGGAAAAGCAAAAATTCCCTCAATTTCTCAGGTTTTAATATTAAATAATATTGTATAATCAGCCACACATACATTATTTTTGTTTACCAGTGGAATGATCACTGATTATTCTGTGATCAGAAGTATCAATGTCAAAGTTGTTATGATTAAAATATTTAAAAAAAATTACGTGGAAGATGGAACATAATTGAGTACTGTAAAAAACTTCTAAATCTTTTCTTCTGTGAGCCATGCAGACTTTGTCTGAGATATGATGCATAGCAAATAAATCAGCTATTCTATGGTTTAATTTTGGATTTTAAATTTTAAAATAACTATCCTTCCTCCAGCAAATTGCAGAAGAATATTGGTTTGACCACATCTAGTTTATGTATAAGTGATGTGAAAACATTTATCTTCCAATTTATCAAATCAGGAAACCTATGCAAGTGTTTAATCCACCAGTTTTACTGAGCATGGCTAGATAGGAAGGTTCATAACAAAACAAAACAAAACAAAAAAAAATTTAAGTGGCATTTAGATAGAATTATGCTTCCTCAGTTGAGAATTGGAGTCCTGATAATTCCTGTTCTGCTGGTGCTAATCACAGAAGTAGCAAAACTCCGAAACCATTTCAGTACTTGCCATTAAGTTTCCCTGGGTGCCTAATTCTGTGTCTGTACACGTGCGCCCAGTAACATGACAGACTGCTCCAGGCTAGGGAGCCTAGCACCTAAGTGAACTCAAATCTGAATGGAATACGTTTTTGCTGTGTTTGACAAGATGACGAATATGAAGGCATTCTTAGCGCTTTCCTAAGGAACTAAGATCTTTGCAAGATGGAGCAGTGTTGAGTTTTATTACCGAGGGATAGAGGGGAAGAAGGAAAAGAAATGGTGAGTCCTCCTTCATACATCAGTCACAGCGCTTTTTCAGGATGTTTGGAAGTCTTCTTTCAGCAGCTTGGTCTGACAGTTGCTGGAGGTGAACTCTTAACGTAATATGCCTCTGGGCACTGGTTCCTGTAACACACATTTGGAAAATCCAGCGCTTAAGGCATGAAACTAATGCTTGTTATTTTAGTATGCTTGCTGTGTTGGGTGCACATGGATCCAATCTACTACATTACCAATTGTCTTCAGCAGATGGAGAGTGTCGCAATATTCTGAATATCCCCTAACCTAGTCTTCAGTGTACTGTCTCCGCAGAATGTATGTCACTAGTATGTGGAGGGTAGTTCTGCAGTCGTAGAGGAAGAGGTGGAAAACACCCTGCTGAGTGCCGTAACCATTAAACTGTTTAATAAAAAGGGAGGCATCATAATCACATCTATCCATGTCTGCTGTCGACAGTGTTCACTGCTCGGCTTTTGAAAGGGAAAGTATAAGAACCTACTTCCAGGAAAGGAATCTAGGTAATGAATCCAGGGTAGAGGGAGTCTCATAAATCCCAGGAGGAAAGAAAGAATAATTCATAACTGCAGAATTTCATTATTATCTTTAATAGCTTCCTTCACATAATGCTGTTTTTTTCTGGATCTTATTGCTCTGTGCCCCAAAGTCTTCCCAAATACTGTACAGGGATCCCTAAGCACTTAAAAAAGAGCAACAAGTGATTTCTGTGTTCTGTTGATTGATTCTTATTTTCAAAAATTATTTTTCAAATGGTATTTTTTCCTCATGTACTATTTAATTGAAAAATATTCTTTCTGAAAACTGTGTGAACTTTTAAAAAATATATTCATAATTTAGTCCAGAAAATATAAATGATAAAAATTTGGATGTCTATTTATCATAGAAATTATTGTCTCTGACAAAACAAATGTCCCAATGGCCTTAATATTCCCACAATGTACTGTCAGTCACCAGTGACAATAACAAAACTCTGTTAGCCATTACATCAGTGTTGTTTCTGAGGAACATCCTGTTAATCTATTAATTTGGCAAAGACTGAACTCACTGAAAACACTTTCCCTTAGTGCGGGAATGAGCAGTTAGTACATTATTTTGGCCAGGCATTTACTTGTTCAATTCTGGCAAGAGTCTTTGTAGTAGCTCCATCTGTGAACACAGATGTGGGAAATAGACATGAATTTCTCCCACAGCAAGTATTTCATACAGAAACAAGCTAAAAAAGACCAGAGGGGAGAACTAAAATTAACTGCAAAATATATTTAAAATAGTCCACTTGAAGTTTCAGCTAGCTTTAAAGAATGGTTAGAACTGCAAAAACCCAAGCTAGCTGTTTTCACTATTATACAGTCTTGTGCTTCTGATCCATTTTACAAAAATGGAAAATGTTTTGGTACTTTCCACCATTCTGTTTTAGCTGATGAACTCTTACCAAATTTGAGATAAAATTTGGGGAAAAAAGAAATCAATATAACATAAAACTACAGCTTTCACAACATTTCCTTTTTGCTATCACACTATTTCATTCAACAAACAGAATGAACATTTAAGATAGTATTGACTTCCAAATTTTTGCAAACAATATGAAAAATGAAAAAAAGATAAAAAGAAACACCAAGTTTAGTTCTTTCTAATTAATCAACATCCTGTAACAGTAGGTAGCTTTAAAGTTCTGACAGCTGGTATTTTTGTTAATGAAGGAATGAACGTTAGCCGAGTCTGTTAAGCACATTCTTCCATTGCTGTGGTAGAGGTGAAGACAGGAGGTGAGAGAGTGCAGAGAACACTTGGACCTTCATCATAGTATTGCTATTTAAGAAAAATGACTTCCTTCTAAATATGCAGCACATGTTTTCCAAAGTGGGTAACTGTATACCAGAAAAATACTTTTTTTGAAGCATAAATATGCCTCATTGTGGGCTTCTGTGCTATTTGATATGACTGCATATATCTGAGTCATGCACACAGGACTGCTAAATAAGGTTCAAGATGAGTGGAAATGCATGTCTTTCTGGACCAGCAACTGAAAATGAGACGAAATATTTCAGTACGACACAAGCAGTAGTTGCTTGTGTTTATAGACTACTATCAACTCTACAGTCACTGGAACCTTGAAAGCTGTATTGGCTAACCAGCCAGTAGATAACTAATTTGGTGTGACCTGATATAATGAATTTAAAAACAAAAACTATAAAAAAAATACTTAATAGTTATTTAGATTCCTTACAAAAAATAATAATAAAAAAAGCTAGTTAGTTAATACTTAATGGCTTTACGGATTTATTATTTTTTTCTATAGGTTAACTGGGAGCTTTGTACCAGACTTAATTGTGAGCATGAGCAATCAGATGTGGTTGCACCTTCAAACAGATGAAAGTGTGGGCTCAATTGGTTTCAAGGTTAACTACAAAGGTAACAATGCATTATTGGAAGCCAATTTAATGGTGAACTAAACATTAAGCTAATATTATGAAATGTTTTTCTTTCATATTAGAGGATGTGTTCTATTTCCAGTTCTGTCAGTTTTAAAAACAAGAAAATGCAAGCTGAGTTGAAAGAAATACAAAAAATAAATTTGTTCTCTTTAAAGGTCTGATGTCACATGAAACTGCACACTTTTTATTTGGTGTGTTCTTACAGCAGTTGATTTTTGGCATATAGTTTTACATTTATTTTCTGTTACTTCATGTTGAAAAATATTAAAATGAAATAATTCTGTGATTATTTAAAGCTAAATGGATAAAGGAAATGAATACTTCCTACATTCTTTTGAAAATTAATCAGAAAAAACCCACTGCACCACTTACAAGTTTTGAGCCAGGACAAACTTACTTAATAATGTTGTTCTTTATGGTCTTGAAAGGTGAGGGACCTATAATGCATAAGATAAACCAGCTGTTGCTATTTGATGCTTCTTGGGGAGCATACAGTTTTCATATATCATGAACAGCAGAATCAACCAAAACCTGAAGAATAACTTATACATCTATGCACTTCTGTATTATTACAGAATTAGTTATATTTATTATTTTTTATATTAGATTTAACATAGTTGCATGTATTTCTTGCAACAATTTTTTAAATTGCCTGGTTCCTGCCTATCACCAAATCCAGATAATAGAAAGTATGATTATTCATGAAAATTGTTCATCAAAAAGGGAGAGAGGAAAGGCAAAAGTTAAACCAGCAGCTGTGTGTATTAGAAACTGAGCTGATATTGTTGAGGATGGGCAGATGGAATGAATAAGCATATTGGGAGTAAACCTGCACAATGTGACTTCCTGCTTTTTTTCTGTCCATATATTTCCTTTGGCTGTTCGTGTATATTAAGCTCTATAGTGGTATGGCACAAGTGGGCTTGTGAACTCTTGATATTCAGATCTTGTGGACTAAGATAAAAAGATCTTACTACTTTGTTGTATGGTAGTTATTAAGACCCAGGATTTCCACATTCCAGCTCTTGAAAGGGGCAAGAAAAATGATTAGTATAAACAAGTGTAAGAATTTGTTAATATACCAAACCTTGAACCATAGCCGAGTGGAAAAGGAAGATTTTTAGATCTGAACTTGAAATAATTTTCAGAACTCGAAATAATTTGCACAGCTCAAGTAGTTGTTTCCTTTATTTACAAGATTCTTTTCTAGTAAAATTAATTTTACTTGCAACAATTTTAGTATGAAGAAGGCAGAGGATTATTGTCTAGTGTGTTACAATCTACCACTATGTCTTGTTTTATTCATGAGTTACATTTATTCTTAGAAGCTATAGTTTTGTAAGAATAAAATTAATTGAATATGAATAGGCAGAAGGGGGCAGAAAGGGTAACATTCACAATCTCATCTCTATATAATCAACTTTGTGATTGCACATCTAGATATTGAGTTTCTATTTCTCTCTTGCCCTACACTGGTACTTTACACGAGCTCACGAAATAGTGTTTGAATGCACCAAGCATTCAACAGATAGGCGTTGTGTGGTGGGCGGGGGTGTTTTATTATTTTGGGTTTTATTCCTCAATCTAGAGTATGGGATAATTTTTTGTATCAGTTCCCTTAATTAAAATGGGAAGGGGGGGGGGTGTATTCTACCTTTTCTGGTTTCATTTTCTTTGTGTTTAAGTATTTTCTGTTAATGATGGTGGACTCTGAAAAGAGACATCTAAACGGGTGGTATTTTGGATACGCAGCTGTTTTGCGATTGATGTTTTGGAACTTGGAAATTGGAAGTTGAGAGTAAGTCCAATGAGGTAAACTGAGTAAATGAGTTAGAACAGTGTGTTCAGGGCTATGACATATCACTGACTTCTTTACTAGAATCAAAAAATTACAAAGACTTTTCTCTCAAAATTGTTCCTAATTAAGAGAATTATGATTTCTGGTACTCAGGATCAGAGGACGTTTTAGCTTAAGTGAATACATGAATTACTAAGAATCTATGCCCAACTTGCTTGTATTTCTCTTTAGTGGATTAGATCAAATTCTATTCCTATAACTTACTCCCTTCTACCTCATAATTTCCACTGCCTGCTCAGACGCCTAACTATGGCTGATACTGCATCTATTTATATATATTATATATTTAGCTCTTGTAAGTTTCTGCTTACATAAAAGGTGTAACTACATTAGCATTTTAGATTAGATCCATCAGTGCAATTTTTGAAATGAATCTTCTTCTGATCATTCCCACTCCCCTTTAGTTTTCGTCACAGAGCTATCTTGAAAGGCAGAAGTTACATTCCTTTGAGTTAACTCGTAAGATGCACTTGAATAGCACCGGGAATAGCATTCCTCATGTGCTCCAGCTCCTAATGGGCATTTATACAGACTCGATAAAGCTTGTCCAAAGTAAAATCACTAAACCACAGTGAAATTCTTGTCGATAGTATGGATACTGTATTGTCCTGGTTCTGGCAAGGACAGAGTTAATTTCACAAGGAGCCAGGACAGGTGAGCCAAGCTGGCCGGGGGCTATTCCATACCATGTGACGTCATGCTCACCATAAAAGGGGGCCAGTCGGGCAGGGGCGGGTGCGGTGGCTCTGGGACAGGCTGAGCGTCCGGTCGGTTGTCGGATCGGTAAATTGTTCTTTGTTATCACCCATTGTGAATATCTGTTATCAGCACTGCTGTTGATTGTTTCCCTCTCCCTTGCTGTCCCAGTAAACTGCCCTTATCCCAACCCTCGAGGCTTTGCCGTTGTTTTTCCGTTCTCCTCCCCATCCCGCCGGGGGAGGGGTGAGTGAGTGGTGCGTGGCACCCAGCTACCGGCTGGGGCTAAACCACGTCAGTCCTTTTTGGCGCCCAACGTGGGGCTCGAAGGGTTGTGATAACGACAAGTTTGACCCAAGTGTGTTAAAACAAAGTTGTTATAAGCATCTATAATGTTATTGAAACAGTGGCTGGTCATAATGATGTTGTGTTTGGTCACATGGCTCTGGTTTGTAAACCCGTGTTTACTCTATGTAATCCCTGTGGCACTGTTTATCATCTCTGGGAGAGGGGTGTATGTTCTCATGTTGTTGTATTGTGTGATAATGACTTATGATAAGATATCATCGACGGTCATGAGTCTGAGCTGATACTTGTATGTAGCATTTCTGTCAGGCCTGTACCTCGGTCAGTATCTTTCAGAACTGATTAATAATTGCACCCAATCTATGGGAAAGACAGGGGGGGATACCTTCTCTCACTCTTTCACCTTCCCTTTTCCCTTTTGGTTGGTTACAACAATTTTTGAGAATTTTGAATACCCTTGGAATGTTCAGGCCAGTATATTCCTATTGCTGTGTCTCCTGCATGCTTTCCAACTCCTGTTCAGGGTTACCAAAAATTGTTTCAAGAATACCACCCAAGGATCCCCCCGTCACAAGGGGGGATCTGTTCTATGTTTTCATTCTACAGACTTGCTTATGTTGGAGCTAATTACTTGATAGTGTACTCGATAACAGTATTTGCTAATAGCTAAAATAATTTTCCACTAAAATGTTTTGATACTTAAATATTTACTTCTGTGCATCCTGAGAGTAAGCTAACTATAGAGGTAGAGGAGATGTGCGTGCCTCATCCCATCAAAATTTGGAAAGGCATTCTTCAGTCTAGTTGACATTTAGGTCTGCATCTGGCAGGCATTTTCAAGGATAGAGATGATTCCAACTCCTACATGGAATATGACTAGAAGAAGGGAAGGTCGTGGGATGTCATTACCCAGTGCCCTTTACCCAGTGTCCCCCAAAATGGTATACTTGCTCAAGGTGTGAGACAGAAGGTCACATCCTTTCTGACTGGAATAGACTTGAATATGCCATATCATTTGTAATGATAGAAATAGACAAATGGGTTTCTTTAATACCTCTGCATTCTCTAATTTAGTAGGTTTTCAGTTGAAGAATTCTTTTGAATTTATGTTGTTACAGGAACTAACAGTTTATTCTCTTTTATATATCTGCCATTTGAGAGAATCTAGTAAGTCTTTGTTGTCTTCTAGATTAAAATGTTGCATAGGCAGTTATTTTATGATTTTAATAGCTAGATCCCATTATAATTATTTAAATATGTAATAGAGATTTAAACATTGGAGAGAGTATTTTAAAGTAAATAAGTTTTTGTTGTTGATTTTAAATTCATTTTCCAGTATGCCATAAAATAAAACTACTTAGGAAGGTAGAACAATAAATACCAGGAATGGGTAGGACAGAAATATAAGCACTGCCTCATTAGAGAAATATTTTGCTTCTTATCTCACTGTTGTGTAAGCTGTTTTCATGCTTCAAATGTATGTGTATATTTTTTTAATGTGAAAACATGGAATATTTAGCAATCTGAAATTGTAAGTGCACTATTCGCAAGTCATAATTTTGGGGATTATTTGAAAACCATGGTCCCTCCTTTAGATATGAGATCAGACTGTGGTGCTTGTATAATTACCAACTAAAACAAATAAATAATGGCTTCTCTTTAGGCTTCCCAAATCAATGCTATGAAAGGAAACTACAAATTAATAGTTATTGCTGATGACAAGTTGCATGAACACTTTGCATCATTCAGTGTTTCAGGAAGTGGTGCCATATTGTCACTGTAGTACGTAGATTCCCAAAGTCACGGTGAAGAGGAAAGAAGTTTCTATCTAAACAATAGCGGAGAAACAATCTCCAATATATTTAAACACTGGAGCTGAATAGTCTTCATCTATAATTGAGGAAAAAACCATCTGCACAAAATACAAGATAAAGTAATAAAATTGTGGCATAGCCTTCAAAGACTAGAAAGCCATTTTTTAAGATCATAAGATTTTGAAGAATTGTGACTATTTCATTTTGCAAAAACTGATTGAGAATCTAGCAATGGTATATTATAGTTCTTGGAAAATTATGCATGAGAACTCTAACTGCAGTGGCTTTCATATGCAATAGCTTCCTTTTGTAACTTTGGACATATGTGAAAGAATAAATTAAAAATATGTCATACACTTTTTTAAAAATAAACTTTTTGTCACAGAATTAGTGGAATTAAAGAATAAAGTAAATAATAATGGTGTAAAATCATAGGAAAAATTATTTTAAGGAATGAAATCAGTAATGTAAACACATAGTGTAAACACATAGGTTAACGGTTCAACCTGATGATCTTAAACGTCTTTTCCAACCTAAACGAATCTATGGTTCTAGTAAAAACTATCCTGTATTGGCATAATAAGTTTACTTTGACTGGAGTGTAATGATAAGTTTTGGAAGAGGCTTGTCTAAGATGCCAAACTAGATAGGAGTGTAGGTAAAAAGTGAATTTGAAGGAAAGTAGATTTGCTTATTCAATTTTCTGCTTCGATAATCTAATTTTAAGATATGGGATTTACACTCTGACACCCAGCATTTCAGAAGATTGCTTTTTGCTTGAAGCATAACTTTCATCTTGCTTCAACCAGTGTGACTTGTGTTCCTGAGTGCTTGGGGTACTGTTGCAGCCTGGGGTAGCCTTCTGGAGTCTGTGATCCGCTTTTCATCCTATTTTCCTAGTAGTAAGCACTGAGTTGCAGACACATCTAAGGTTTTTTGTCACAGATGGCACACAGATGTTTTTCCATGACTAACGGCTCAACAGCACTTGCTTTTCTGTTGGTGACAGAACATGGAATGATCTGAATTAGGTAGATAGTTTAATCTAGTGTTAGTCCTCTAACTATGTCTGGAAACACATATTTTGGAAGTATGTGCAAAGTAAGATATATTTGCCATAATACAGGGTTCAGGAAGGTCTCATCTCAACAAGTTATGAGAGTAGCTTATCTATAAAACACATATCTTCCTGTCCATTCTGCTGAAAAAAATTATAGCTTTAATTCTTGTTGTTCATACTACAGACTATTTTTTAAAAATCTTCAATTACTGAACTTAGTGAGATCATGGAAAGTTTCATTGTGTAATTTGGGATTTCTCAGGACAGATGATTCTTTTGTTTGTTAAATACTACCTAATCCTTCTTTTATGAGGAAAGGGGAAGTGAAGCTTTTGTACTTTCTGCACTTCAAAATCAGGAATTAAATCTCTGCCACACTTCTCCTTTCCGAACTATTCAGTCTTATTCATTTCAGTCTATATTTTCTTGTGGTATTTTCACTCTTTTGATGATTTCTGTTTCCGACTCTCCTCTGTGTTTCTCATCATGTATTTGTTTTGTTTGTGTCTGTGTTGTGGTGCAGTGACTAGACGGGATCATGCCAATGATTTATTTAATTGGATTCTGATACCCTCAATTCTATTCCTTGTGCATCCTGATTTCATTTTGCAGAAAGAATGACAAGCAGAGATTCACATTAATGGCAAAAATCTCTGTGCTAAATCGATGCAAATGATTGTAAATCTTGTAAGTCTCATCATTAGTTCAAATTCTCAGATACAAATACTGCTTTGTATTTATATAAAAGAAAAAGGAACACTTTTTGTGCCACTCCACTAACCAATGGATAGTTTACAAATACAGCACAAATCTTCTGTACCTGATTCCATTTCTGCCGAAAGTGTGTTATTGACAAGCTTTGTAATTCAAGCTCATTCCTATTTCGGATCTCTTTTGAATATATTAAGCAAAAGGGCATCCACTGCAGAAACCTGGGGCACCTTCCTTGTTAACTTACTGCCAAGATGAAAATTGGTGCTGTATTTTACTGTCTTTGTTCTTCTGGCTTTGTTGGCCACAACTCATGTCAAGATTTTTCAGTAGTAGACCCTACTCTGTCAGTATTATCCAAATGTTTTATTAATCTTTTTATCTAAATCTCAAACAATGTATTCAACATAAGGTAGTAGAGTTCCTGTTTGTAATCCCTAGATTATAAGAATATGAGAACAATGTCATAGTAAAGATCCATTTGACTGAGTATCACATAAGAAAAAGAGAGAAAAGAGAGCAAGCAATAAGATAGTGATACTTCTTCAGAATTTAGCAGTTTGTGGCACAGAGGCTTCCTAAATCCAGTCTGTTTATGGTAAGTAACTCTTGACAGATTTTTTCATCCATGACTGATTATTTTTCCTCTTAAACTCATGTACATTTTTAGAATTCTGTACATTTTATGGCAAGGATATTCCAATGAAGAAATATTTCCTTTTGTTCACTGCAGTTTTACAGGCTTTGTCTGATGCCTTTTCATTCTTTTCATAGAACATACAGTATATTTAATCTACCATTTTACTACTTACTCAGTTTTACAGGACCTTTCTTAATTTCTTCACAGGTGATTGTCCTCATTGCTGCTCTATTTAAGCTAGTATCATCAGCAAGCTTTGTCATCTCACTGCTTGCTGCCTTTTCCAGCATATCTACAAATATATTATGAAATAGGTTAGATACTAAAGAAGTCCATTAGTGACTTTTCTCCTCTGGAAGAACTGACCATTTACTTTTACAATCAATTAACTATATTTTAGGCAAACATCCATCAATAGCCTGTCTTTTTTATGACAGAGATCCTAGTCACTGTAAGAACCTTCCATTTGCACTTCCTCAAATGCCCTTTGGAAGTGCAAATAGTCTACATAAACTGGATTTCTCTCATCTCTGTGCTGGCTTATCTCTCTGGAAAGAATTGGTAGGCTTGTAATGCAGGACTTTCCTTTAGAAAAGCCATGCTGGTTTGTGGATGTCATTGTTATCCCTATGTCAGCTGAATCTGTTCTTGATTATAATTTCTACAGTCGTGTTACATCTCAGGGTGACATCTCTGTGCTTTTCAGATGCCCAAATACAGATGTTGTATTTGCCCCTCTGTCCTACAGTACTAAGATCACTTTAAGGAAGAAGTCAGACATTCCTTAAGCTTCAAGTCATATGTGGAAGGAGGCCCCAACCCAAACTCTTTTCTTGTGCCCATAGGTCCAAAAAATTACTTAGGTGTTCTATTGCTTTACAGCACCTGCAGAAACAGCTAGTCAAAAAAGAAATTTCTGTTCTTCTGTCCGACGAAGTACCTAATTTTTTAATTATTAGTTGTTGGTAAGTTTTCTGTTTGTTGGGAGGGCAGTTTGCAATTGATCATATGTTGTCGCTAGAAATTAAGTTCTTTCAAAACTTTGTGGTTTTGGGAATTATTTTGTGTGGCTTTGGTTGGTTGGTTTGTTTTGGTTTTTCCCTTTTAATTACTAATTTGTCCTAGTAGGTCTTTTGACATCTCAGTCTTTGATAGTTTATCTTTATTATTAGAAAAGTTTGTTCGTTGTACTGCTGAGATAAGAAATTTCCTATCTGTGTCAAGATATATTGTTTCATTTCAGTTTGAATAAAAAGACTAATGCTGTTCTACCCACCCACTGTCTACTCTTAATCAAGACTGCATGCAGCAATTTGGCTATGTACATATGTGTTTAAACACATATATACTTATAATCTAAGAAAAAGTCAAATCTTAATACATAATTTGTAATTTATAAATGTTTAAAACAATATATTTATTTTATATATTTTATAGAGAGAAATAGAGATTAGTGTTGCATCCGATTTGTACTTTAACAGCTCCTTAAATGGTATTTCTGGTTACTTAAAAGTCTGTGCAGGTTGTATTATAATGAAGGTCTTAACAATTTCATATAATAGGAGGTTAAAAAATTACAAAATTGTTTGCAGCTACTGGAATTTAGCTTTTCAATAAATTATTGCCAGTATTACTTGTAAATATGTAATCTTTGAATACAAATATACTGGTCTCAGGTCATATGAGAACTAATAATAAACTGTGCCTCAAAAAGCTGTTGCATCAGAATGCATTTGGGTGTGGGGGTTTTGTTGTCTTAAAATAATTTCTAGAAGGAATGTATTTTTAGTATTGAGAAACTTTCATGTTTCTGCTAACTTTACTAAATTGGTGAAAATATGTCTCCAGTCTAAAAGCATGTTCTTAGAAAATGAAATTGTGCATTTTGTCTCTATTTCACCTCTCTATTTCCCCAAAATATTTATTTACTGGTGCTTGCTGCTTCTTTTTTGTTACTGTTTTTAATTCTGATTTCTCTGCATGTTAGTATTGTTTAACATTATATTCTCTGAGTTGATTTATAAAATGATGTTATTTGTCTTCAACAAGTCTTAATTTAATATTCATATTTGTACTTAATGGTTTTGTTTGGTTAAAAGGAAGGTAATTGTTTCCATGAGACACAGTTTAGGATCCTTCTTCTACTACTCCCCTCATGTCGTTGGAGAGCTGGTCAGACAAATTGTTATTTGAAGGTGACTCCCACGACTTTTTAATTTTGTTCAATAAAACTTTAAGTCATCCTTTCTGCTTTACAATATTTAAAAGCATTTAGCAATCAAACTTTTTGTAATAGTATTGTCTATAAAGAAGAGTGGAAAGATTTTCTCTGCTCTGACATTAGTCTGCTGAACAATATGAATGCATTACACGTGGAAAGGTCATCTTTTGCTATGTCCTTAAGTATTAGCTACTTCTTGAACCAAGACACTGGGCTAAATGGCTGATAGTCTGATTCATCCTCCTCAGCATTTCAGTGTGTATTTAACTGTACTCAGTTCTGTTGTCTTATGTATTAAGCGCATATGTTACAAGAGACTAACTATTTACTGCTGGGTTTGGGGTAAAAAATATACCCAAACCTTCTTGTTTATTTGTGGGAGTTATGTGAAAATTTTCTTATGAGCGTTTCTGAACTTTAGCTCTGTAACTAAAAGCAAGTACCCACAGACAGATATCAAAGCAATTCATGCTTTTGGGAAGATCCTTCTGGGCAAAGGGTAGAATTTGAAACCCCAGCATGATGGAATAGCAGTTAGAATACCTTTAGCTGAAGCTCTAAAAAGTGCCATGAATAGAGAGTTCTGTGTCCCTATTTAGTATCTGATTTATCTCCGATTAAATTTACCTCAGTATTTACAATACATATTTTTTGTGTTCTCCACCAACTAGCCATGATCTCTTAGTTCAAGGCTGGCTCTGTTCTCTGCATATTTTACAACAGTGAGAATTTGGTATGCCTGATTAGTCTCCTTTTACCTCACTTGAATCTGAGTTGATGGAGGTCCCCCTGCATTGCACCAACTTCCTTGAAGTGGTGAAGGACTGCATGTGGCAGCCTCTGGCGATGTCTTCTTTCCAAACGCTAAGATGTATTTCCTGCCACATCAGCTCGTGAAAGTGTAACAGAAGCAAGATTTCCACCTGTTTGCTGAAGTAACATCATGACATAGTTGTTGTTGCTAAATTTCTTTAGCTGTTGACTAAGGAACAGCTTCATTTTGAGGAAAAGAGAGCTAGAAATTTATTTTACTTGGTTGGATAAAGAGTGAAGCTTCTTGGTTGGTTTTGTATACTTCAGTATTTAGGACAGCTACAAGCAGGTAGGCACTATATTTAAATTACAGTCAGAACTTAAATTTAAAATGTGTGTATGTATGGAGGTTTTTCAAAATGTTTCCAGCTAAAACACTCAGAAGGATCAGCATAACTGGTTGAGGGTTTTTACTTGGACTTCTGAGTTTTACATATTGCCAAGCATTATGCCATGACAATCTGAGAAAGTTCTTTTTTTTCTTTTTTTTTTCCTTTTCCTTTCTCTCCCAAGTCAATAATTAATTTCTGTAAGTGCTATTATGCTAGGAAAAAAATACATCAACAGTGCCTTTTCATCATTTATTTTCATGTTCTGAGAAACCTCAATTAATTATATTGTATTAGAGTGTATCTTACATTTATTGATGTCTTTTTGTTTCAGTTTGCTGTTGGTTGGCATTTTCTGTACCATATTTCCAGCGAAAATGCCAGTGAGCTATAAAGCTTTAGATTTGCCCAGCTGTTGTGGGTTAACCCCAGCAGGCAGCTAAGCCCCACACAGCTGCGTTCTCACACCCCGCACAGCAGGATGGAGGAGAGAATCAAAAGGGTAAAAGTGATAAAAATCATGGACTGAGATGAAGAGAGTTCAATAGGTAAAGCAAAAGCTGCACGCACAAACAAAGCCAAACAAGGAATTCATTCCCCACTTCCCATGGGCAGGCAGGTGTTCAGCCATCTCCAGGAAAGCAGGGCTCTATCACGCATAACAGTTACTTGGGAAGACAAACTCCATAGCTCTGAAAGACACCCCCCCCCCCCCTCCTTCTTTTCCACATATTTTATTGCTGAGCATCATGTCATATGGTATGGAATATCCCTCTGGTCACTTGGGGTCAGCTGTCCCAGCTGTGTCCCCTCCCAACTTCTTGTGCACCCCCAGCCTGCTCGCTGGTGGGGTGGGGTGAGAAGTGGAAGAGGTTTTGGTGCTGTGAGCACTGTTCAGCAATAGGTAAAACATCCCTCTGTCATCTATACACTATTTTCATCACAAATCCAAAACACAGCACCGTATGAGCCTCTGTGAAGATAATTAACCCTATCCCAGCCAAAACTAGTGCACCAGCTCACTATAGGATGATGTTTAGTTCCAAAGATGGTGCACTGATAGTGCATTAAACATTAAATTCCCTTGCATTAAACACATTAATAATTTTATGAACTGTTGAGTCCGTATTTTCATTTTAATTGGTGTTATTGCCAATTTTTTGGTATGATTGAATTCTTATAGTATTTTGCTGATGCCGAAACAACAGTTTATTAAAAGCTAGTTTCTGTGGCACGGAGAACATTACGTGAATTTCTACGTGATGTTCGTTGGGTTTTTTTGCTTTTATAGAAAATATTTATTATAGAGAGTCTTAATTTTTAATTTACAACATGTCTTTAGGCTTATATATGTTGATAATTCATGTTGGATATCTGAACTATATATTGAACATCACTTTTATCATTATATCTAAAATATGAATTTTTGTTTACCATGGTGTCATATTCTTTTGGAAATTACAAATATGGCATAAAGCACTGAGTACATGGGTTTTAGTACACCTATTAGCAATGCACATGGAATACAGATAAAAACTTTAATAATTCAGTTAAAATCCATAATCACGTTATGTTTAATTAGTGACATACTTTTGAATTAGCCATTGTACTCTCTCAGAAAGACTGCCAGAAATTTGTGGGTTCTTTTCTTTTTTTTTTCTTTCCTCTCTCTTTCATTCCTTCATCATGTATTTCTATGGATAAAATATTTCATGATATATGAAAAGTGCAGAATGACAAATGGAAGATCCCCATGATGCCACAAATTTGTTATTAAAGCATTTGTGAGATGTGTAATGTGAGTTTGAATTCCTTAAAACTTAGAGAAAAAAGCCAGTCTCTAATATCACAAGAGAGGGTGCCTTTGCCGCTATGTTGTCACATCAGAAAATACAACATCATCTTCTCTCCTGGAATTCTAAATCTAAGCTTTTTCTTTTCTTTATATATTATACATATTCCAAGAATTAAGGAGGGATTCCAAGCTGATTGATTTACAGCTCTTGAACAGTTGAGTTATTGTATGTGCATGTGTGGTGGGTTGAGCCTGGCTGGGGGCCAGGTGCCCACCAGAGCCACTCTCTCACTCCCCTTATGCCTTTTCTCCCCTGTTTAGTGAATAACAAAATGCTTATAGGTCGAGGTAAGGACAGGGAGAGATCACTCACTAATTATCGTCACGAGCAAAACAGACCAAACTGAGAGAGGGAATTCATCTAATTTATTACTAGGCAAAACAGAGTAGAGGAATGAGAAATAAAATCAACTCTTAAAACACTTCCCCCCACCCCTCCCATCTTCCCGGGCTCAACTTCACTCCCGGCTTCAACCTTCCCCCCCCTCAGCAGCACAGGAGGGCAGGGAATGGGGGTTACGGTCAGTTCATCTCACGGGGTGTTTCTGCCGCTTCTTCATCCTCAGGGGGAGGACTCCTCTCATCGTTCCCCTGCTCCAGCATGGAGTCCCTCTCATGGGGTGCAGACCTTCAGGAGCAAACTGCTCCAGCGTGGGGTCCCCCACGGGGTCACAAGTCCTGCCAGCAAACCTGCCCTGGCGTGGGCTCCCCTCTTCACGGGTCCACCGGTCCGGCCTGGAACTTGCTCCAGCGTGGGCTTCCCACGGGCCACAGCCTCCTTCAGGTGCCTCCACCTGCTCCGGCGTGGGGGCCTCCACGGGCTGCAGGTGGAATCTCTACACCCCCTCATCCTTCCTCCATGGGCTGCAGGGGGACAGCCTGCCTCACCATGGCCTTCACCACGGGCTGCAGGGGGATCTCTGCTCCGGTGCCTGGAGCACCTCCTCCCCCTCCTTCTGCACTGACCTTGGTGTCTGCAGAGTTTCTTACATCTTCTCACTCCTCTCTCCGGCTGCAAAAGCTCTCTCTCTCCAAGTGTTTTTCTTCTTCTTAAATATGTTATCACAGAGGCGCTGATTGGCTTGGCCTTGGCCAGCGGCGGGCCCATCTTGGAGCCGGCTGGCATTGGCTCTGTCAGACACAGGGGGAGCTTCTAGCAGCTTCTCACAGAAGCCACCCCTGTAGCCCCCCCCGCTACCAAAACCTTGCCACACAAACCCAACACAGCATGTTATCTGGTCAGTTGACGGTAAGGAATGTTTCCCTTGTGATATATTACAGTTTCTTTTTTTTCTGTTGTGTATAGATGGGAAGAGGGTGGCATCTACCTTTAGCTTTAGATTTTTGTTTATTTATTTAACCACTTGCAGCATGTGCAAAACACTAAAAGATTAATTTTTTCAGAAAACATAATACTGCATGGACTAGCCAATGCTCTAAGGTGTCCAACCACTGAGTCTTTCCTTTATTTTCTCTAAGCAACAGCTCAAAATACCTGCCAAATTTGTTTTATTTCATTTTATGTGTTTTAATGTCTGGTCATATCCTTTCTTATTTGCAATTAATAGTTTCTCCATATGTAGAAAAGTCCTTCCATTTAGGTGAAAAGATCAATTTGCCAGGGGCACTCTCTTCTCCTCTGCTCTCCCACCTCTTTCTTTTCTTTTTTTTTTCTTTTCTCTCTTTCTCTCTTTTTCTTCCCTCTCTCTCTTTTCTTCCCTCTCTTTTTCTTTTTTTCCTCCCTCAAGGCTGAAATATTTGGATATCAAAATTCTTGCAGTTCTTGTAAAGAGTGAACTTCAGGTCAGCTGAAGTAACACAAAATGAGAGTAAATGATCTAAAACTCTTTTCAGCTTCAGGTACCATCATGAAATCTGATTGCATACCTGAGAATGTGGACAGCAAAGAAACCCTAGGAAGTTCCAAGTTTATATGACTAGCTGAACTTAATGATTTTCCAGAAAATGTGCTTTTGTTGCAATCTTTGGTGCCATTCACTCTAAAAAGATAATGAATATTCAGAATGGTGTGTGGTTTTTTTTTTTCTCAAATCTCTACAGTTCAAGTGTAAGCTTCTACACTTGTGGATTTAGAAACTGACATTAATAGATTGAGACAATGATAAAGTTGGAATTTGACATTACCTGACAGAATAATTTAAAAAAGTATTTTCATGTTAATTATGACACATCCTTAAAGTCGATAGGCCTCTTGTGAGAATTAGAGAACAAATGAATGAATGATCGCTTTTTCTAATAATAAATATAAGCAAAAAAAGTATTATCCTCTGATGAAAATAATTAATGAAGTATACCCATATGATTAATATATTTCTGTGTACTTATGTATACAAAACTAGTTGAAGCTTTCTCTGCCATCCAAGTCTTGTGGAATATGATAAGATTTTTGAAATTTTACATCTACCATAGGAATTCTCTAACTTGCTGTTACTCACATCTGGAGTACTGTGTCCAGCTCTAGGCTATCCAGTACAAGAAATGTATGGACTTACTGGAGCAACTCACAGGGTCACAACGATGATTAAAGGGCTGGAGCAGCTTTCACAGGAGAAGAGGATGAGAACACTGCAGCTGTTCAGCCAGGAGAGGAGAAGGCATAGGGGGATCTTACCTATGTCTGTAAATACCTGATGGGAATGAATGAAGAAGAGGGAGCCGGACTCTTCTCAGTAGTACCCAGAAGAAGCAATTGCCTCACATTAAAACATATAAAATTCCATCTGGATGTAAGAAAGCACTTTTTCTACTGTGAGGATGGTCAAACACTGGAACAGGTTGCCCAGAGAGGTTTCAGAGTACCTGTCCTTGGAGATGATTCAAAACTTGACCAGTTGTGGTCCTGGGCAACCTGCTGTAGGTTAGGTGATCCTGCTTGAGGAGGGGAATTGGACTAGATGATCTCTGGAGGTCCCTACCAACCTGAATGGTTCTGCTAATCTATGATTCTATGCTTAAAAAAAAAAAAAAGGAAAAAAAGGCAAGAGACATCTTTCTTTCTTTTAAATGGAGAGGGGGGAGGGGGGCAGAAATGATGAGAGAGTAAATAACTCTTTCCCTATGCTTTCCATGAAAAATTCCTTGTTTTATTTTGTCTATAGCTTTAAGTTTCACAAAACATCTGAAGTTTCTACAGAGTTGCCAACATTTATAAATTGTATCATTCTGAAAATAATCGGGGAAAAAAGAGTTTTTTTCAATACTTTTTTTCTTTTTAAAAGCAGGAAAAATAAGGATTTTGAATGGAAATTTGCACATTTTTTGTTTATGTAGCTCCTCTTTAAATTATTTTAAAACTCTTCTAACTTGCTTGTCATATGACTGGCAATAAAAAACATTTTATATCAATCCAGCATCCCTTGGAGACAATTTTCCATGGTTTAGTTTTGACACATTGAGAACTACCAGAAAAATACCTGTTCCTTTATGGTCTGTAAGAATTAGAGTACTATATTTTTCCTTTACCATGGCATAAGAAACTAGACTCCCTCAAGTTGAAACACCTTTCAGTATTTAAAAAAAAAATATATATGCATACACAGACATATTTTACAGCTGAGTAGTCTAGAAGAATTACATGTATACACATTTTCAACTAAATGTCTCAGTTCACTTATTTGACACATTGAACAACATGCCATTTTGCCCAGCTTGTAGATACAGTGAGTGGTTGGGAGCCAGTTCCTGGACCTGTACCCACATGAAGGTACCACTGCATCATCAAGGTACAGCGACATGAAGTTGCTGATTCAGTGGTGAATGCCTTATTAATGCTGATTGACAGGTGACGGACACAGTTAATGAAAGAAGGCTACATCTGACTTCTCAGCCAAGCTGTGTCTGGAGAAACTATTTTGAACTATTTATAACTGGGACTTAGAAGTTTTTGAGGCTACTGTGTCTTGGAAATTTTAAATTGTTTCAAGAAACTTCAATGTTACAGAAAGGCAATTGAGGCAATTGTTTTCATTTCTGCAAATTACACGTTTTTTCTTTTTAAATGGAACTGAAGACACATTAGATAGTAGGTTTTTTGGGTTTTTTAATGATTAACAAAAATGGAAAAATATATTCTTATGAAATCACAAGGTAGAATATCAATTTAGTCTGCATTTTAAATTACTGGGGAAAATACAGAGATGTGAGCATGTGCCTGAAAACTAACTAATCTTGGTTATTGCTTTTGTTAGTCACTTAAGAATTTTCACTTGAACTGTTCGGATTGTTACAGAGACCAATTTGAGAAGAAAATGAACTTTACTAAATAGGTACCATAAGCAATAGCTTTATTAAATGATAATTAAAGAGAAGCTATGACAACTTTCTCTGAGCATTAATGTACATTACTGAGCAAATACAGAAGTTAACCTGATGGAATTAATTAGATGGCATTAAACAAATGAGTTCTCAAGCCAAATAGAATAAAACCTAGGAAGTGAACTTTAGTAGGCATTTAATATTAAATGGAAATTAGTAGAAGATCTATTAGTGACATTATTTAAAACTGAACTGAATTCTTGGAAATAGTGAGGGATACAAGCTGTGCTTATTCCAAATTTAAAGTAAGAACTCTGAAAATTTATACTAGGTGAAATTTTGAACACCTAATCCCTAAAAATCTTCTTCAAATCCACAAAGTGGGGTTTGAAATTCTTCCTTCTTGAGGAGGCATGTCAGAGAGATGATCTGAAGAAACCGGGATGACGAGTGCTATGCCATCCAGTTGTAGCCAAAGGAAGCGATAGAAGAGTAACTCACGCTTCAGCAGAACCTGTTACACTCAGTTACGAACAAAAGGGAACATAATATAAAAAGAACTAAGAATTTCTTCTTTGTCCAATTCACATTTTAAGTCTAACATTCAGATTATCTAATTAACACAGAGAAACCTTATTAACAATACAAATAGGGTTGTACATAACCTTCCTAGTATCCGCTCCTTTTCCCTGGAGTTACGCTCACCTCTCCAGCGTCTCTTTGTGGCCTGACGTTAACGTCTGCCTTCCTCATGCAGAGTGGAGTGGGGAGGAAGGTACTACAATTTGTCAGCATCCCGAGGTCAGTGCTTGGAGGAGCATGATGTTCATAGTGGGATTTCCTTCTCTTTTGGGTCTCCTTAGGGAATTATTCTTACATACTTCTTCAAACAGCCAGGTTTTTTTCTTGTTCATTCCCAAGTTACTGTTTTGAATTTGCAGAATAGCCTCCCCCATTCCCATGGACACCAGAGCTGCTGAATGTTAACGCAGCGTCTACCCAGGTTAGTCAGAGCTTCGCTATACGTGATTATCACTGAACTTAAGCTCAGACAGGATACGTAATAGTCACTCCATTACCAAACAATTGTTGTTTCGGCTCAAACCAGCTAAAAGCAGCTCTGGCCAAGGCAAACCCAGCCGAACACTGAGTCCTGCCGTGGCAGGTCAGTGCAGTGCCTGTGGCCATTTAATGTTAGTGGGGTAGAAATCATATTTACTGGGCTACGTAAGGTGCCTACACCAGCACTTTAAATATTTTCATAGACTTGGGAACCAGAACCCGGGACTTCTCTCCAGGCTATTGCTTAGGTGATGTTAATAAAGAGACTACGTACATATATATGATTGTACAATGTCTAAGTGTCTGAATTAGTTATGTGGAAAACAAATGAAGTTAAATCCATTCTTTCTTCATTCTGAGGGGATAAGGAAAATAATCATTATTTCATGTCATGAGTTAGTGATAAGGAAAAGTCCGGACAAGTGGTAAAGGTCACTATAATTAAATAAAGAAATTACTATTTTTATAGACCAGGCTTACAGTAAATGACACAGAAAATGGAAGCATTAACAGTGAGGAGTATCAAAAGGGGGAAAATTGTGCTTGTCTATCCAAAAAATAGTGTATTACATAAAAAGTTAAACTTTTTTCATAGTAGCATTGTCGTAGTAATGAAGAAAAAAATTGAAAGGCAGCTTAGGAAATTCAGTTTAAAATTTTGGCTGAATTGAGGAAAAAAAGATTTACAGCCTTCATTGTCTCTGGCAAAAATGGACTGCATAGTTCACACTGTTGAATGCAGTCCCTTTCTTGCTGTTAAGTCCCAGTGGCTACCAGCAATTTATTATTTATTACCAACAACCATACATTATTTTTAGACGGTTTTCTTGCAGTTACTTAAACCAGATATAAATGTAATAGCTGTAGGTTATACAAATAGTTGCAATAATAAATCTTATAATAAGCTTAACTACTAAAAGTATGAAAAAAACTATAGCATAAGTGTTATAGCTGTTTTCTACACGACATTTGTAGATCTTATTTAAGTTATAAAACACCTTCATATACAACGATAAAAAACATTGAGCATTATGGCTATCTAAAGATTCTGTGTTGCAACTTTATTAAATCTTACTTTACTAATATTATTTTTGCTTCAAATTGCTTATTTTTCACCACACTCCAAATCCCCATATGCTTAACCATGTAAATGTATAGGAAGACACAGAGAAATCAAATGGAAAATGCACATTGTGTTAGTGTATCTATAAGCTGGGAAAATGTCTTATACTTGAATGGTAGGAAGTTATTATGTATTCTGTTAACATGGCCATCTTCTCTGTTAACTTTTTATATCAACTTAAAGGACACCTGAAATCTGACAGTCCAGCCGCAGGCTTCATAAAATGAAAGCATGGACACTGTAATAAATAATAAATAACATTTGGCATAGCAGTATGGTGCATTGTTTCCTACTTTAGCACTGTGTTTAAAAAGACTAAAAGCTGCACATAGGACAATTTAAGCCCAGGGCATAGTTTTTGTCAAAATGAAAAATATCTCTAAAATACAACCAACAAGAAATAAGAGTAATCCAAAATCTTCAAGGCATCTTTTCTGCAACTTTGTAGAAAACAAATCACTTCATCTACTGTGACGTATGTACTGTAATATATAGTGTGCCAAGTCAAATCACTAATTCTCTGTTTTTGAGAAAAATACAGTGGGTCAAATTTTATTGACTTTCAGCAATTTTAGGCCCCATGCCTATTGGTGATATATTACCCAGCGGAGAGTTTAAGAAAGGCTGCCAATGTCTTTTTCAAACTGCTTGCTTTTCTTCCCCCCACTCCCTTGTCCCCTATTTTTAGAAGTATTTAAAACTGTGGGGTTGGTTTTGTGGGGTTTTTTCTACTTTTTATTTTTTTTGTGTTTGTTTACTTATCCAAAATGCTGTTGTAGGTTAGAAATAATCATATAAAAATGTACAGTAGAGATTGGAAGTTTGCCAGTTTTGATCTCTTCAACAAGTTATTAAGGCTTATAAAATTGATTGGTTTTGCATGACCTTATTACTCAGCTGACTGGTGCCTGGAATTTTTTCCCCATGATTTCTACAGATTTTTTAGCTCTTTTAAATGTATTTTGCAATAATCTATACAATGGCTATATTTAGGACACCTGGCTGGACATGTGAACCATAATTAAAATCAAGAAATTTGTGACATGTTCTAAATTTTTGAGAGTTTCGTTCTCTCTGCTCTCTAAGTGGTGAATAGTTATTACCTTCTATTCCAGGAAAGCATTTTCTTCCTGCAGATGACGTCTTGTTCATTTTTCTGAATTTTTCTTGATAGGTATGTCTGCCTAAGCAGAACACTCGTTAGGTAACTTCTGGATTAAATATTTTCATTTAAAATATTGTTCTAATAGGACTAAGAAGCTGAAATGGTGCAAAAAATTGCATTGCCTTAGAGTGAAGCTGTGTGCAATTAGTCTATGGAGACCCAACACACAACTATCTAATTCCTTTTGTCTTTGTGGTTAGCAAGCCAGACCTAACGTGAGGAAGAATCATCTTTCCATAGCCTTCCTCAGTGACTGTAAGCTGCCTATTTCTGGTGAGCCCAATACAACTGAAGAAGCTTGATATCTCACCACATGTTCTCACTTTGTATTTTCTTCAAAATCAGTAGAAATTAAGCAGAAATATCATGAAAGCATTTTTTTTTTCTTTTGGTCTCTCATAAATATTTTCCATTCTTTTCCTCATAAGGAGGTCAGAGGTGTTGTAAAAATCCAGAGATTTCTCCATTTAAACATATAATCATAGAATGATTTGGGTTGGAAGGAACCTCAAAGATCATCTAATTCCAGTCCCCGCCTTGCCATGGGCAGGGACACCCTCCACTAGACCAGGTTGCCCAAACCCCCATCCGACCTGGCCTTGAACACTTCCAGGGATGGGGCATCCTCAGCCTCTCTGGGCAACCTGTTCCAGTGCCTCATCACCCTCACAGTGTGAATTTCTTCCTAACGTCCAATCTAAATCCTCCTTCAGCTTAAACCCATTACCCCTTGTCCTATCACTACATGCCCTTGTAAACAATCTCTCTCCAGCTTTCTTGTAGGCCCTCTTCAGCTGCTGGAAGGCTGCTATAAGGTCTCCCCAGAGCCTTCTCTTCTGCCGGCTGAACAAGCCCAACTCTCTCAGCCTCAGGGCTGCTCTCAGTCCAATCTCCACTCAGCCTGTAGCTGTGCTTGGGATTGCCCTGACCCATGTGCAGGACCTTGCACTTGCCCTGTTGAACTTCATGAGGTTTGCGTGGTCCCACCTCTCTAACCTGTCAAGGTTCCTCTGGATGGCATCCCTTCCCTCCAGCCTGTCAATTCAACAACACAGCTTGCTGAGGGTGCACTCAGTCCCATTGTGTCACCAACAAAGATGTTAAACAGTGGCGGTCCCAATACTGACCCCTGAGGAATGCCACTCATCGCTGGTCTCCACTTGGACCTTGAGCTGTTGAACGCAACTCTTAGAGCGCGACCATCCATCCTGAGTTATGAAAATGTAATGAAAAATGTTTTATATTGACAACTTTATTTTAAAATATTGTCATTTACATAATTTTTTAATTCAGCAAGTGGGAAGCACAAACTTGGTAAGTATCTAAAAAAAACCCAAAAGAAGACAAAAAAAGAAACCTGTTTGCACAAATTGGGATATTTATTTCTAAGACCTTTGGAGAAATATGGCAATGTCACCTAGGAAAATAGTTTTTTATCAGTTTAATTCTGGCTGGATTTATGTGCAAGGATAATTGGCCATAATGTCAGCATTGCTAGCTTCTGTTTTCCATCTTTAATGCAGCCAACATAAATGCATTTAGATCTACTACCTCTGTGCTAAGTAATTTGTATATTATCATCTATGATGTTAATCAGATCATCTGTTTAGAAAGAAGCATTCATTTTTCCACTTTTTTATTAGTTATGATACCTCCGAAAAGCTTTGGTTATTGTAAATATGGATGATTTCTTGTTGTTTGCTGATGCATTTAGTAGTTCTGTTTTATTAATTTATTTTTCTGGAACACTTCAAGTAAATGATCATTGCCAGATTTAAATACTCTCTCTTTTTCTGAAATTGTCATAATTCTAGGGTATGGTAGAGTTGAACCCTGGACTGATTCACTGGGGCGGGCTCCAGAAGATTACAGGGATTTTGTTGCTTTTTGGTGACCTAAGCTGCAAGTGAAGTTGAATCCTAGAAACATAGGGTGATCTGGGCCCAGGGCAGCTGCAATTTCACATTTCTCCAGTCCCTCTGCCAGCATTACTGAACTACTAGTAATATGTTTGATGTACTTAAGAAATAAATGTGGTTCAGTAATGATAGGTTTTGTTGCCATAGAAATCTCTTTTAATAAGTAGATTGCTTAGTGTATTTCAAGTAGAATTTTGCTTTGTATCCAAGTTTCTTTTGTTCAGTGAAATACACATATACATACAGTTTCAATATGGGGTAAGTTCTTAGAGCTTCAGCCACTTGACTAAAAGAGAAAATGAGGTAACAGGTTTGTTGGTGTTTTTAGCTTCTTTTCAGCTTTTTATGGAAACTTAGTTGTCTAAAGAATTCTTCTGTGAAAGCAAGTATCTAGTGGTAAATATTAAATTTTCTAGAAATTGTGAATATTTGCCTTAAGATCTAATTACAAGTTACTGTAATTTTATTAAAATGATTGGTAGCAAGTGAGGGGCAGTGTAAAGGAAAGTCAAACTCCTCCTAAAGTAATTGAGTTGGTGTGAACAACCAAATTTAGATATAAGCATTTTCATAGGACTGTCATCTTCAGAAGCATGGGTGGCACCCCACGCTAAAGCACAGCCTCTCCAAATCATATTATGGATATGGAATGGAAAACATTAGAGACAAGGTGAATTATCAGTGAAAGGTAGATCACAAAGCATGTTATACAGAGAAGTGTTTCATGTCCACCTATCTTGCAGAACTGAAGTAATTTACTGGGTGGATTTAGTGAAATAAATTAATGTGGGTAATGTCCCATGAGATCTCATCTGAAATGATCCAAGAATAAATGTCACTCTTTCAACTTCTCATTTTTCATGCTTTATACTGTTATCTCATTTTTATTACTTTCCTACTTTTAAGCACCACTTACACCATTACTTTCAGTAGTGGTAGTGAGCTGATTGTTGATGAAGTGAATCTTTATTTTTCTTGCTAAGTAGTTCCAAATCTTCTTGGAGATTCCATTGTCATTTGCATTAGTCAGATCTGTAAGGTGAAAGTTTAGCCTTTTCAATACTGCCATCATGAGTTTGCATTTAACACTCACATTTATAAATTTAAATAAATGTGTAGGAATATACTTTTGTTAACAAGATTTGTTGAACATGCTTTCCAGTAACTGGCATCTGCTAGAATTTATCTGATTTTCACTTTTTCTCTAATACCTATCAATCGTCAAATAGGCAAAACAGTTTCCAACTGCAGAACTCAAAGACTTTCAACTTTGATTCCTCTCTATCTACAGACATTCCCCTGAACTAAGGAAATTTCTTTTGCCAACTTAGTTAAAATACAAGTCTTGTTAGGCATGTTTGTTTCTTTTTATCTTCATATAGAGAGTGGAATTATGTCTTGGCAAAATTTGTAAGTGACATTGAAGACCAACCTAGAATAATATTATGTCTTTGCTACCATCATTCTTTCATTTTATGTTTCTTTAGTTCATTTTCAGTCTTCCTTTAGATGACAGTGGACATATACATAGTATCTCCTTAGTCTCTTAATGCATAGTGAGCACAATTTATACACAGCCTCTTGAATCAATGAATTTAATTCAACAAGACTTAGGAATCCCAGTTTAATTTGTATACCTAGAAACTGTAGGGATCTGTCGCTAAACAAAACTCATTCCAGTAGAATGTTACAAAGCATAACTTAAAGTGCAGTACTCGTATTTAGCACTTGCATGTTTTCTGGCTGGTTTTAAATCTGTTATTTTGGTTTAGACTGTTGCTGTGCATGTGTTTCCATCCATTAGAAACTTTAATTGCATTTAAAAGAGTTCCAAGGAATGCAAGAGAGTCTAACTTATCTGAATTTAAATATCTTTATTGGTGGTCATGAGGGGAACAGTTTTGTTTGGCAGGTGAAGAGGAGGCTGTTCTATTCGCTGGAATTTATTGGTTTATATGCTTTTCCCTACTTTGTCATTGAGGCAGTTCTCTGCTTTTATTTTCGTTGCCATGACTGTGGTAAATGTAACGGTCTGATATTGAAATTGCAGGAATGATTTAGAGCTAATTATGTCAATTTTTTTTTATGATCCCTACTATAGTTCCAACAGATTTTTCTGTAATATGGTATCTCCTCTTTCAAAAATTAAGCACACAATTTTTATTTATTTTTTGTTTTGAAAAAATGTGTCATCTGTGATTATGCAGTTCTTCTAGCAAATGAAGAAGATTTGCAGTCTGCATAATTTCTGAAGTACCTCACATGTCCTTCTTAAAAAGTGATCAGTTAATCTACTTAGCTTCCATGGAAACAAGGAGAAAATAAAGAATGTGGTGGCTCTTTGATAGGCATTAGGCAGGGTAATAGTCTTGCCTGCCTACCTTTCTGGCAAAATTGGGGTGCTGTGAACAGAATGAATAATTGAATTCTGTCTATCATTGAAAAGCAGCAGTCTATTTTTAATCAGTCTGCATTCAAAAGGTACTCCATGAAGGGAGATTCTGTCCTGTTGTAGCAAACTTTTTATGAATGATTGAAGAGACTGCTTATACCACATTATGCACATCAATAAATATCACATTCATTTAAAAAATCTCAACAGCACAGGTTAAAGTTGCAATAAATATTCTGGCAGCAGCTTTGATACCTACTTTTTCCCCATAAACCATTAAACAGAGTAATGTCTTAATTGCTAATAACCTGCCACATAACAAAATTCTAACTATGAAATCTAAGTGGACCTTATCTGACAACTGCTTAGATTTCTTTCAAATCGTCATATTCTTTAATACTTAGTTTTGATAAAAATATCAGATAAAATCTAGACCATAAAAAGCATATTAAAACCTCAAAGATTTATTTTATCTGAATGTCATTCATTTGCAGCTTTTATTATATGACTAATACCTGTTATGCTAACAGAAGCATACACAAACCTAATTGAATAACAATGTTTTGAAAGCAAGACAATTTCTTCATTAAATAACTGCCATGAAGAAAACATCTACTTTTAAATGGTATTGGGATTGGCTGTGTGCTCATTCTCTTAAAATTTAGATGTTTCTAAAATAAACGTATCTCTCATGATTTTTAAAAAAATATTTGTCTAGAAAATTTAGTTCAAATGTAATTGATATTTTAAATTTTGTCTGAGTCCATAATTACAGCTTTGAAATATTTGAAACGACCTCTTCATTTTAGGGAAGAGCTAACCCAGTCATATTTTAAAAGACAGAGTTTTTTATGTGGAAAGGAAAGCATGAATCAGAAACCTGTTTAGTCTCTCAAGACTTGCATCTTATTTTGACACCTGGCTGGATGGTATTTGAGCGAAGCACCAGCACAGGTCCCAGTGGTCCTTTTCCACTGTGCAGGAATTAGGATTTCTCCAGAAGCTGTTTGACATTAGATCTATGGTTCAGTATGTGCTGCAGTAGTTAATTTTCAAAAACGACTAATGAAACATAGTATGATGGAGGTGAAAAGTTTATCTAAATATTAGGTGGCATTTTTGCCTTTAGCTTAAACTACGTATGGAGTGGATTGAATTCAAGAACAGTAGGGTGGGGTTTTTTTGGAGGGTGGTCTTTCTGTAGAGTCAGTTGTTCAAAAATTAGGAAGTGTCAGAATGTAAGTTACCCATGAAGGCATAATTCAGCCTTTGTGTGCACGTTTATTATCATACAGTCTTTAATTACACAGTCACTCAGTATTTCTCTTGGGCTCCCTGCCTCGTTCATTGCATTGGATGAATGGCGCCTGGGAAATGTAGCAGCTGTTTAATATTTTTTAACCTCATCATTCAAGTGTTGGCCTCTGCCTTATTTACTACACGCTCTTTAAAGCCTGCGATAAATACACAAAGATTCTATCTCAGTTTTATCATATATATAGTCTTGTTTTCTAATTATAACAAAGATCCTAATGCTCTTATCTCCACTTCAGGATTTAAAACATAACTCGTTATCATCCTAGTGTTATATGTGGAGAAAATGGGATAAGGATACATCAGAACCTATTAATGAATTAGTGGCAAAACTACCATTGGAACTTCCTACTTCATGATACACAACTCGGGCTTTATTGCTGCTAACCGGACTGCAATTTTAGGTGATTGTTGAGCTGATGCATTGCATCTCTCATTTAGTTTCCTAATATTTCTAATTGCTTATGCTTTTTACTTATCAGGTACCAGGATCTCAACCTAGACACTCCAGAAATGAAACACACATGGGAAGTGACTAGGTGTTAAATTTGTGGTTTTTCATTCTCTCTGGGCATATACTGTAATTGTTATCATCCATCTAATGAGGCTAGCACATATAACAGATCACAAACTGCAACTTCTTAGATTCTTCTGATTACATTTTTAACTGCAACAGCATGCTCTTGTCTTCAGGTAGCTCAGCTGACATTTTAGTCATGTTTATTTCTCTTCTATGTTGTCAGTATCTCAAAAATTGACATCTCAAGCTGATTTATAAACATTGTCCAACTTTTTGAACTAGAGTAACTGACAAATAAAACTAAGTTCACCCATAAAAACAGTATTTGAGCAACTGCTATTAATAAATTTACTCCATTAACATTTTTCCCTGCAATAACCCTTTCTGACTTCTTTTGTTTGACAGATTTAACACTCTACTGTCAATATACTGATCTCCCTGCCTAGCTGTATCCCTTAGGGCCAAAGGAATTCTGCTTTCTGCATTTATGTGTATTGCAGGTATCTGTTAGTTTACCGGTATGCTTATTTCTCAGACTGAGCTTATAGCGACATAAGAAAGGAGTAACACATCATCCTAACCTTATTTCCATACACTTCGTATGTTGATTGGATACATGTCAGATTGGAGGTGAAATAGTAGATGTAAAAACTGCATTGCAAATTCAATCAATTTTATCAAGGAAACAAAAAGCCTCTATGAAGAAAAACTTATTCAGCGTATTAGACTATGTATTGTCATTAAAACCTGAGTCTTCCCTAAGCTGTCTGTGGTTGAAGTTAATATTAATAAGTTCACAACTTCAGAGTAAGAAAGGGACATGCAAATTTCATTACTGCTATTTATACCATCTCAGGATTAATACACCTTCTAGCTGGGCCACAGCAAGCTGTTGAAGATTATTCTTTTTGTTTATTTTTCCTCAAACTCTTTCAGTTGCTTTTCCAAATCCTGCCTTGCCTATGGCTTTAGACCATCAAAATACAATTCCGTTACAATAAGGTTGATTAAGACGTTAAGCCTTCTGCTTTTTTTCTTAATGGCCTTGTTATCTGTTAGGTTTAGCAGTGATTGTGAACAACTGCATGTCAACTCCTGCTTTATTTCTAACCTTATGCATCTAATGCTTAATTCCTTACTGAAAAAAAGGAATTGTCTTGCACTATGAGATTATGGACCATTGTAGACTTGGAGTTTTATGATAGCTGGTCACTTTTTAAGAGCCATCTTTTAAGAGTACAGGAGCAGACAATTCCAAATTGTCAGAAGTCAAGCAAGCAGAACAGAGGGCTGGCTTGGAAGAGTAGAGATCTTCTAGAACTTAGGCAGAACAGGAAAGTGTATGAACATTGGAAGCAACGACAGGTGACACAGAAGAACTACAGAGATGCTGTTCTCCACCTCAGGGAGAAAATTCATGTGGTCAAAGCTCAGTTAGAGTTCAAGCTGCCAGCACTGTGAAGGACAACAGAAGGGGCTTTTTTAAATATGTTAATAGCAAAAGGAGGATCAGAGATAACGTTAGTCAGCTACTTGATGAGGTCAGTCACCTCACAAATAGGGACACAGACAAAGCATAGACGTTTAATGCCGCCTTTGCCTCTGTTTTTGACACTGCTGATGGACCCTGGGACCCCTGGAGCCCTGTGCTGGAAGACGATGACTGGGGGAATGATAAACCCCCAGCTGAATCTGAACACATTCAAGAATTTCTGCTCCAGCTGGATGTGTAGAAGTCTATGGGGCCTGATGGGATTCATCCCAGGGTATTGAAAGCGTAGGCCGATGTTATCATGGGAGCGCTCTCTATTATTTTTCAACAGTCTGGAGGGGTCCTAGTTGACTGGAATCTGACTAATATTGTCCAAATTTTCAGTAAGAATAAGAAGGAAGACCCTAAGACCCTGGTAGTTATAGGCCTGTCAGTCTCACTTCAGTGCCTTGTAAAATTATGGAGAAGGTTATTCTGGGAGTTGTAGAAAAACACTTGAGAGACAATGCAGTCATTAGTCATAGCAAACATGGGTTCATCATGGAAAAGTCCTACTTAACTGACTTAATTTTCTTTTATGACAAGATCAGCCATCTAGTTGACCAAGGGAAGGCAGTAGATGTGCTTTTTGATTTTAGCAAAGCTTTTGATACTGTTTCTCACAGTATCCTTCTGAATAAACTGTCCAGCATACATCTAGACGAGTTCATTATATGTTGGGTGAACAATTGGCTGACAGGTCAGGCTCAAAGTGTTATAGTAAATAGGGTTACATCAGGCTGGTGACCAATCACCAGTTAAGAATATGGATTTTATTATGTAGTGATATATTACTGCAACATGCATTCTTAAAGAAATCTCATTATTTGGTGTTATTTTTGATCTTTATTTGCTTTCTTACACTTCATGGGGTTGCATAATCATTTAACACCTCTTTCTACTTAAAAGGTTATTCTTTATAAAGTAGTTGTCCTGGGATGTTAGCTGCTTTACCCCTAAAAATGACCATTTTTTATAGATTAAAAGCCCTTCCCTCCCAAATATTTAAAGTTGAAAATGTGCGTTAAATCCTGTTCTCCTTCGTACACTGTAAACACACAGCATCATATAAGTTGTTTTCAAATCCCTAAGCATGTTAATGAGCTTTATATCCACAAAGTTTTTCTTACTGCTTATTTCACAGAACCGTACTCTTTTGCCAAACTTTTTGTTGGAGGAAATTTTCAGTACAGTAATAGCTACATGTATTGGGTCTGTCTGAGATGGAGTTAATTTTCCCCACACAATAATACAGATCTCTGAGCAATTTGCTAGATCTCAGGTTTGTATACCAGGAGATTTCTGGATGGTGATATTTTTTTTTTTTTTAACCAAGAGAAAGAATAAAATCTGGATTTTTTTTTCCTAAAGAAATTAGTGTGGTTTGATTATTTTTCAATGAATTTTTAGGTGTATGTTCTAACGAATTGCTGACCATTTAAAATAAAATACCAATTTATTGCAGAATCGTAATCATATCAAACAGAACTGTTCAGACTGTGCATGAGATGATGAGCAAAATAGTTACCTAGCCTTGGAACTATTATATTATTTATGATTTATTACATCATTTATGACTGACTAGGCAGATAGTAACTTATTAACATTGCTTATGATGTTTCTCCAGTGTTACTGCATGAGACAGCTACCTAGTTTGCCCACTGGCGAAGTCATAATTTTCACTCAATATTTTTCTGTTTTGTGTGTTTTACTCTTCTCTTTACTCAGCCAACTATCTTTTTCTTCATTTTCCTTGATGTGGTGGGTTAACCTTGGCTGGTCTCCAGGTGCCCGACGAGCTGCTCTATCACTCCCCTCCTCAGCAGGACAGGAGGAGAATAAGATGAAAAACTTGTGACTCAAGATAAAGGCAGTTTAATAAAGAAAAGCAAAAGCTACACATGGAAGCAAAGGAAACAAACAGAAAAGATTATTCTCTACTTCCCATCAGTATGGAATGTCCAGCCACTTCCTGGGAAGTAGACACTATGTACATGTAGTGGTTGCTTCAGAAGAGAAGTGCCATGATAACAAACACCTCCCCCTCTTCCTTCTTTCTCTCAGCTTTTATTGCTGAGCAGACAGCATATGGTATGGAATATCCCTTTGGTCAGTTTGGGTCAGCTGTCCTGGCTATTTCCACTCCCGACCTCTTGTCTACCCACAGCCTAGTGGCCAAGGGGCACAGGAGAGCTTGGGGAGACAGCCTTGATGCTGTGCAAGCACTGTTCAGCAGTAACCAAAACATTGTTGTGTTATCAACACCATTCTAGCTACAGATACAAACCACAGCACTATGAGGCCTACTATGGGGAACGTTGACTCCGTCCCAGCCAGAGCCAATACACTTGACTACATCACTTATTGTTTGCATAGAGTGTCTGTCTTGTGCTGTTTTCTCCTGAGATTTTTCCACGTTAAAACGGGGAGTAGTTTATTCTGCTGCACTAGAAAATAGCAGTTGTCCAAAAGTTACATTCTTAAACAATTCTCTTTGGAGTATGTGCATCGAAGTGATAGCTAAGGGAGGATTTAATTTCTTTCTTGAAGAGAGATGTACAGGCAAAATTTTCATCGCTCTGAAAAGTGCAAACTCATGGGGGAAGCAAATAATTTTCTAATGCATGTCTTACAGAAGAGAAAAACGAAGCATACTGCTGCTGTTTATTAATTGCTGCAGGTGAAATCATGTAACTTTCTTTTTTTTAAAAAATAAAGAATTTTAAAATGTCATTTACAGTCTTGTAGCAGTTAGTGAACATCACAGAAACCCATCCTAAAACTTGACTGATAGCCTTTGTATTGCTTTAGGATAACATTTGACTATTTTTATTTTTCATTGTGCTGTGGGTAGCTGCATAAAAATTTTATCCTGACATGCACACCTTTAATTTTAGCTTACTGTTAGCATTCTTTTACTGCTTTACCTAAGGTATGCTGGTCGTTAGCAGCCTAACTCCGTTGTGACTACATTTTAAGGTTGGAAAGAAATATTATTCACCTTTGTTATTCATTTAGTAATTTTTTTAAATAGTTTCTGCTAATTTTGAAATATTTCTTGACTTACTGATTTTTTGTAGTGGCAGAAGAAATTCTTACGTGTAATTTAACAAGAAGCCTCTGACAATGTAGAACACCAAAGAAAATTTGTAGTGAATGTCTTTCAAGCTGTTCCCACTGAGTGTTATTTTGTGAGCTTTCTTTCAAATTTCTTGTGAGGTTTTCAGTTTCTGCATTAGCTTGAGAGTAGAATAGTGACATTCTGCTGGAACAACACTCTTTTCCACAAAACTTTCCAGTTCTAAGAAGGTGACCTTTGAATCATTGTTAGCTATCTAACAATGGTCTCTTTTGAAAACAATTCTTGAAAGAGTGGAACTATATGGTAGCAGATGAGGTAGTGACAGAAATACTGCTTCTGACCATTTATGTCAAGGTAATAATCAAGTGTTGCTCAATCGGATTGTCTTACAATGCCAGTTGAAAGCTTTCCCTAAATACAGATAGAGTGAAGAAGCAGAATCTAAAGGCAGTGCAGTCACTAGGTCTTGCATGAGACTGGAAAGTAAACAGCAATTTTTATCAGCTTCAGGTTGAACATCCAGCTCTGGCAATGAAGGTAATTGCTGCATAATTGCTGTTTTGTTCTAAGAGTTTGTTGATTTGTCGTGGCCCAGGTGTATTATATTTGCTGGCATATCAGTTGGAATAATAAATCTATAATTATCTCCAGCTACTTTGTTGGGAAAACTCATGTTGCAGTCTCAGTCTCTAGCAGAAATGGTGCAAAGGGTTTGAGATTGTTAGGCCATCTTGTCAGGAAGTCATGTAATTTCTCTTGAATCAGAAACAGTACACAAGCAGCTATAGTTGCTCTCCTGAATCAACTTGTAATCTTTATCACTACTCCAACATTGTCTGAGCTACTGAGAAAGATAACAGATTTCCAAATAGTATTCAGCTTCACTTTTTCACTTCATCACCTATACTTCAGGTAATAGGTAAATGAAAATGGTAATAGGCAGATTAATGTAATTTTCCTGGCCACCAGGCTATTCACACTGTCATTTTCTTGAATCCTTTTAACTGGGCTGTCATATGATGTATGCACAATTTGAATAAAAGTTATTGCATCTTCAAGTGCTTTGATGTAATTCATCTAGATGCAAGGTTTTCTCAGTCTTGTTCCTGTGGATTCAAAAAAGAACTGGCCCAGGCACATAATCAGAGCTACAGTATTCACATTGTAGTAGTACAGGATCTAGCAATGTAAATGTTTGACAATATGTGATCAGTCCTTTACATTGACTCAAAAATAACACATGACCCATCTGATCAGGTGTCATGGTTTTACCCCAGCCAGCAGCTGAGCACCACGCAGCCGCTCACTCATTCCCCCGCATTGGGATGGGGGAGAGAATTGGAAAAGTTAAAGTGAAAAAACTCGTGGGCTGAGATAAAGACAGTTTAATAGGTAAAGCAAAAGCCGTGCACACAAACAAAGCAAAGCAAGGAATTCATTCACCACTCCCCATGGGCAGGCAGGTGTTCAGGCATCTCCAGGAAAGCAGGGCTCTGTCACACGTAACGGTTACTTGGGAAGACAAACACCATCACTCCAAATGCCACCGCCCCCTTCCTTCCTCTTCCCCAAGCTCCTTATAAACTGAGCATGATGTCACGTGGTATGGAATATCCCTTTGGTCAGTTTGGGTCACGTGTCCTGTCTGTGTCCCCTCCCAACATCTTGTGCACCCCTGTCCATCCCACTGGCAGGGCAGTGCGAGAAGCAGAAAAGGCCTTGGCTCTGTGTAAGCACTGCTCGGCAACAACAGGTCCGTAGAACAAAAACATCTCTGTATTATCAACACTGTCTCCAGCACAAATCCAAAACATAGCCCCATACCAGCTACTATGAAGAAAATTAACCCCCTCAGCTGAAACCAGGACATCAGGACAGGTTTGCAGTTCCATGGCATGGGGCTTCTGCATGGTTAAACAATGGCTCTACAACTAAAGCACATATGTGAATAACCTTTGCAGTCTCTTTATTTACGGAATAATCTTATACACAGCCAGTGATTTACCTGACTCCACACAAAGGTGGATATTTCTGTTCTTCAGCTTTGTCTGTAATATTGATGAGATCAACTCTTAAGAAGATTCAGGGGTTTTAATAATGCATTCTCTAATGCTTTTTAAAGGTACATGACAGCTATAAAGTGTAATGGTGTAGCAACAGTATCACAAGTATCCCAGTAGGTTTCATCTTGACTTTTGTGAACACGTTTTTTGTTAGTGACTTTTATAAGAACAAAACTGAGGTATCTTGTAAAGCTTTTTTTGGAAATTTTGGAAAGATTGTCTTACTACCTATTTACATGCTTGAAGTGGAAGACACCTCTGCTTAATATAAAGGTATACCATATACGTAGTACAGAACTCATCACGTATGGAATTACTGTTCCTGAGTTGTTATTTTAAAGCACCTTCTGTTTCAGAATACAATATATTATACAGGTAGTCTAAGCTGTCTTTCTGATATAGCAGAACAGGATGTATGCAGCTGTGGTATTTGAGCTCATTCTGTCTATATACAAGCAATAGTAGGTGGCCATACTTATTTCTTAGATGGGAAGTTATATCACAGAATCACAGATTGGTGAGGGTTGGAAGGCACCTCTGGAGATCATCTAGTCCAACCCCCCTGCTAAAGCAGGATCACCTAGAGCAGGTTGCACAGGATCACGTCCAGGTGGGTTTTGAATATCTCCAGCGAAGGAGACACCACAACCTCTCTGGGCAGCCTGTTCCAGTGCTCGGGCACCCTCACAGTGAAGAAGTTTTTTCTCATATTCAGATGGAACTTCCTGTGTTCCAGTTTGTGCCCATTGCCCCTTGTCACCACTAAAAATAATAATGTCATACTTTCTCAAACTGCATCTGCTTTTCTTCAGTGCTTACACTGAACATTTTTTACAAGATATTTTAGTAATTTATAGTACATTGAGTAGGTGGTCATGGCGGCAAAATTTTCCCTTTTTACACAGTTAAGTCTATACTTCTCTAATTTAACCGTGTAGTTTTGTATTCTCCTTGCTGTAAATTTCTATACCTAGCTTTTTAAACCCTATTTATTATGGTTTCTTTGGTTGAATCCAGTTTGCTTTTTGTTATAAATCAGGATTATAAATTCTGCTTCTGCTATTATCAGTTTATGCTTACCAGCAGTGCTTATCGGCCTTCATATTGTGATGTCTGTAATAAGCACTCTTTAATCCCAGATGTAACTGTGTGGGTGTTCCGCTTAGTTATTCCATGAGTTGACTCCTTGTCATTTAATATGTCATAGCCCCATACTCTCATGTGATCCATTTAGAACCAAGGTTCTCTTGATTTTTCAAGTTAACATAAATGTTGTTGAAACTTACAGCATTTATAATTCATACATTAGGTGTGCAATAGTTCTTTAATGCCAGGAGCGCAGTCTCATATTTATGACGAGCAGCAAGTGTAATAAAATACATAATGGCCATTTGTTCAAAGGCAGTGTAAAACAGAAAGTGTTGTCTTCTCCTGAATAGCTCTTGGCTACTAATTTCAAATCTATTGTTTCCACTCTTTTTTTTTTCTCTGTTACACAAGTTAAAAAAGTATAAAGTTATACAATATAAAAATAAATTATTGGCTTAACTGGTCTTTCCAAGAACTGTAATGCTGGATTCATCTTTAGCAGAGATACCTGCATGACATATTTACAATACAGTGAGTATAGAAAATATATTGTTTCTTTAAAGTTTATTTTGTATGCAGAGAAGAGCAGTAGGTAAAATCTGGCCAAAACAATAGCTCGGGGTCAGCATGCTAACTTCTGATGAACTATAAAAAGAATAAATTTGAATATCATTTGATAATTTGCACTACTGTGCATCATTGAGGCAGCTGAAAAGCTATATCTAGTAAGCAAAATAAAGTAATATGAGTAAGGATTTGGACCTAAGGACAGTCAGAAGTCCCTTCTAACCTAAACTATTCTTTGAATCTATGTTGTAACTTGTATGTTATGTTGTACATCGATAAGCATTATATGTCCGTAGGATGTCTGAATTTCCTGAATTATATGAACTTTATTTTATCTTTTCTTCTCATATTTAATGAAAATGCCACTAATACAGATTATAAAAATAGGTCTATGTAATAAACCACAAACCATATATCAGTGCAAATTAAAAGGCTAATGAATGGTTATAAACAGCTCTTGAATAAGTTTTGAATCATTCTGAAAGTGTTCTTGTTTTCTGTGACCTTAATTTCTCTTATATTTCCATTTTAATAAATAATATAAATATATTATAAGTTGTTTAAGCTGTCAGTAAGGTTCAGTACAGTGAGCAGGTGAGGCAGAACATGAGAGGAGGAAAACGATAGGAAAAATAACTGATGTGCTTCTATACGTTGTTAGATGGTTATGTTCAACAGCCTGCAGTTAATCTAGAACATATAATTTAAAAAGGCATTAAATCATCAGTTAAATGTCTTTATCACTTAGAAGCCAAAATTTTTGTTCCAGTCATTAATTACTTATTTTAATCTTTAAAACATTGGGTATTAAATTGAGTGTACATACAATTTGGAATTTTATACCTTTATTTCATGCTATTTAGATATTTCAAAGTCTTTCTCATGTTCAACTATGCACTAAAAGCAGATCACTTCTGCCTTTTATAGACTGAGATTTGCTTCAATTCATGGATTGGAAAATTTACTCTCATCATCACATTCATATCTCTCCAATATCTAAATATTTCTTCAAATGGCTTGGACACACAGTCATAGTAGTGATCTTGCTGGTGTTTTTACATGATGGGGAAGTACCTTTCTTAATTTTACTTAATCTTCTCCCAGCCATATGCAAATAATCTTTTCTCTGTAATTTCTATATTTTAACCATAATAGAGAGTGAAACAATAAAGCACATTATCGGTGAAGATGATGCATTACTTTGAGGTTGAATCATTGTTTTTCTAAGCTAAGACCTAGTTTAATTATTCTTTATTTTACCATTTAGAAATTGAGCTTTAACTATTTAGGCTGAAATTATCTGTACTTGATGGCTGTCTCACTTAAAATGCTTACAGGCATAATCAAGCAAAACACTTCAGCAGCTTTGAAGAACATGGCTTCAGGAAAATACATCCTTTTGTAGCCATTAAAAATAATCTGGCAACCTTTTTGATAAGTTCTAGCATTCTTGCACATTGAAGCAGTGACCTGAAATTTGGCAAGGGGATGAATGACTAACCAGATTCAGTTTGTAAATTTGTAAAATTCCAATTTGTATATGCTTACTCACTTGTTTAAGATGTTTTAGGTTACAGAAACTAAAATCCCCGAGAGCTTTATCCTTATCCAAGCTGTGGTCTAATCAGAGCTTCTAGCAATATTTGTCTCTCTTCTTCTTTTCTTTTTGGGGATGGGGGTGTGTGTGAGAGTACACCATTACTGATTTGAAACAAATCTACATTCAACAACCACCTCTAGATGAAATTTAGATGCATCTCTGTGGCTGGCTGCTACGTGCCCACCAAGCTGCTCTCACTCCCCCTCCTCAGCAGGACAGGGCAAGAAAATAAGATGAAAAACCTCATGCGTTGAGATAAGGATAGGGAGATCACTCACCAGTTACTGTCACAGGCAAAACAGACTCAACTAGGGGAAGATTAATTTGATTTATTGCCAATTAAAACTAGAGTAGGATGGTGAGAAACAAAAACAAAACTAAAAACACCCCTCCACCCCCTGTGTTTCCCAGACTCCACTTCACTCCTTCATTCTGAACTCTTCTACCTTCTCCTGCCTCCAAGCAGTGCAGGTGGATGGGGAATGGGGATTGTGGTCAGTTCATAACACTTTGTCTCTGCCACTCTTTCCTCCTCAATCTCCTTCCCTGCTCCAGCGTGGGGTCCCGCCCATGGGATACGGTCCTTCATTAACTGCTCCAGTGTGGAGTCCTTCCCACAGGCTGCAGTTCTTCAAGAACTGCTCCAGCATGAGTCCTTTGCATGGGGTGCAGTCCTTCAGGAACAGACTACCAAAACCTTGTCATGGAAACCCAGTACAAACTGACTACATGACTTTTATAGGAGTAAACCCTGCTCTGTTTTTACAGTGAATCTAGGAATTGTCTTTTTTGTGTGTTTGTTGGGGGCAGAGAAAATATTTGTTCTGATTTTTTAGGGTTGTGGTTTTTTGTGGTTTTAGTTTTCTTTTTGGTCTGCCCTTGTTTCCTTTTGGAAAAATATAGTTGCCTTGTGCCAGATGGGAATAACTGACCAAACTAGAAAGAAGCAGGATGAGGGATGATGGGACCAGAACCCTGGGAGGGCAAGAAAGTAAGCCACATATTGACAGTCTAAAACCATCTGAAGCCAAAGCTCTGTGTAGAGAGGCCTCTCGCAACAGCAGTGGAATGGAAGAGCTTTACCACTTAGATAAGTGAGATGCACCAGTTAAACCCCATATAAAGAATATGTGATGAATAAATAATTTTGGTATGGGTAGTAATAGTAATACACATTATAATATCATTTGTCATAACATTGTGTAATAGTGGCTAGGGGGAGTAACATAAGTCACAGACAGGAGGATTTTGCAGATGTAGACCCCCAATAGACAGGTGTTTTGACGTAGTGTGCTTAGTCTGAGAAAATGTCAACAGACAATATGCAAGCTAAAATGAAAGTTGATATTGAGGAACAAATATCACTATAAACGATAATTGTCAGTCTCTTGCTGCGTAATTCATGTCATCTAATTCTAGTGGAGAAGTTCAAGGTTCCATCATTTCCCATAACTACTGGTTTTTTCAGTGCTGTGTAAGTATTTATTTTTGCCATTCATGTTATTACTCCTGTGTGAGTGGATCAACACAGAGGTCCAGCATATTTTGGGTTTTTTTTTAATAGGTATTGGTAACTGTTTCTCTACAGACTTTCTTTTTTTCTCCATTTCCAGACTTTCAGCTTGGCTGGGTGCTTCATCCCAAATGTTATACCTTCATAATAGATTTCTTACCAGCCTCTTTTTCCTCATCCTATTGGCACTGATCTGACCAGATACAAGGGAAATTTTAGAGTGTCCTTAAAATTCTTGTACAATGTTCAAATGTTTCTAAGACAAAAGCAAGCTGCAACAAATAGTCTTACATCCTGACTAGATGTTTAGCTCAGCAAAATTGGAAAGTCTTAATGATGATAAGGTTGCTACCAAATTAAAAAATTGGTGATGTTGTGTAGTCAAAAGTGTATTCAGAATATGATGTGGATAACCATAATGGAATTATCCAAGGCATTGGAGGACAAGATTTATTAATTGACATTAAAGAAGAGTTGCAGAGTGCGTGGAGGTTGAAAGCTGCCTGCCTCGATATTGTCAGTAAGAGTAACATCAACAGGTTTGAAAAGTTCTACAGATGATAAACTAGCTGCAAATAAATTCACAGTTGTCAAGAGATAAACTCTGGATGATAGCTTTAAAAGTCTTGAGTTTGGGCTTCTATCTGCACATATTTACCATATAAGAAGAAAAAGGACAGCACTATTTGGAACAGAAGGGACAACAGCATATCTACGGGTCTGCTAGACTCCCATAGTACTAGAAAAAATCTGCTGAAATAGTTCATTTTAATTTATATAATCTTCAAAAGTATACTGACAGATGGAGATGAAGCTATTGAATCTATTGAAACATTCTATTTTCATGAAGGTTTTCTAAAGAGTGAAAAGCCTTAGTGAAATCATCAATGCTACAAATGAGTTTCCTGCTGCAACTTATATTAGTAAAATAGTATATTGCATGTTTTTATAACTTAGAATATTTTGTAAACATTAAAGGATCACATTCTCCACAGCTTCGATCTCTTTATGGTGACTAACAACATGCCTATATTTTTCTCACCAAAATCAAATGATTGAGTCTGTGGAAGAAAACCATTCTTATTTTAAAATGAGAAAAGCCCCATCCATTTAAATAAAAAGGATTCAAGCACAGAAATTATAGAATTTATGTAGCTGCTAATAAATGAATTTTAGGCTTAATGCTACCTTAAAAATTATTTCAGACGTTTCTGCGTATGGTCACTATTACCATGTTCAAAGTATACAGACTGAAAACACAGCTACAGCTGTTGCTTCCAGTCACTTATTTTCCTAAAAAAGCCCTTCAAAGTCAAGAATTAGAAAGATATATTCAGAAGGCACCATGCAGTTTTTGTTAGCATCTTTCTTCTTGGAATATTTCTGTGGTTTTGGCAATTCTCTTGCAAATATTTTATTAATTAAGAATATTTTTTCAACTTCCATTCACATTATTATTTCTTTTTGACAGGCCAAGCAGTGACTGGTGGCCTAAGGGATATTCTGTGTATTCTTATTGGAACAGTTCATGTAAAGGATCACAGACTTAAATAAGATTCCTTGGTATTATTTTCCCTTTATTCTTTCTTGCTAGTGCCTAGTTTTTATAGTTACATAAGGAAAACTGACAGCGTAGTTGGTTGCTATTAAAAGTTAGATTAGGGGAGAGCTGCTGAAATTGGTAATTCTTCTCTCTTTAACAAAACTTTGTTTTTTTGGAGGTGTAATTATGGATCCAGAATGCGTAACTGTATTTCAACTTTTAAAATAAAAATATTAATACTTGCATGAAACTTTCTTCAAATTATCCAGTGATCCATCTTTAGTCCAGCTAAAGTCAGGTACATTCAGAAAAAGCTGCCAGGAATTAGTTAACTATGCCCAAATGGAGTTCCTCCAAGATGAAGTAGCTGTGTTACTGGAAGCAAACGTAACATATCTCCTTTCTGCCCATCCTCTAGATTCTTGGCAGAGGGGAGTTAGCTGAAAGGGAAAGGTGTGGTTGATTCACAGAATCATAGAATCTTTAAGGTTGGAAAAGACGTCTAAGATCATCAAGTCCAACTGTTGATCCAACACCACCATGTCTATTCAAAGCTGTAGTGACTGGGTTGAATAGGCAAACAGGAACATAAGGATGTATATAAACACTGCAGCTTCAGAAGAACATAGTGGGAGGATAAAACATGCCTCCCCTGACGTGCATCTTCTCTTCACATCAAAATTATACTGAAACAGAACAAGTATTACTGTGATAAGGCTGAAGGAGGAAGGCCATATCGATCAGGTTTTGGGGAATAAAATTGTGCAGGAAGCAGAAGTCTCTTGAGTGCAGCATAGATGGAAGACAAACATTGGTAATGATTCTCAAAACTTTAAGTGACAGTTTAGCAAATGATAAAATACTAGCTGGTTTTTGCAAGCAAATCTGGAATTAATAAGATATTGGGATTTAGCAATATTTCCACAGAAATTTAGGAAATACTAGAAACAAGGAATTTGGAAGAGGAAAAATGGGATTACCCATTTCTCTAACTTCTTTGATGTGATTCAGTACTCTAGTATTGGTGCATGGCTGCTGGTTTCTAGCTGCTTCAGTCTTGTGCCACCAGTCACTGCTTGGCCTGTCAAAAAGAAATAATAATGTGAATGGAAGTTGAAAAAGACTTCTCCTTCAGTCACTGTAATGGTCCGAGAGCAGAATGATCACTGGATTAAAAAAATATGTACTTATATTTAGATTTTGATGTGTTTATTGTTTTATTTAAGTTTTTAGGAAAAAGAAACAACCAACAAACCACTCAAAAGCTAAAATGTTGATGACTGAACACATACTCATAAAGGAGTGGTTAATGTTTTATTTATTCAGTGCAATTACCTGAAATGAATCAAAATACTATCAGCATCAAACCCAGAACCCAGAAAATTCAGATTTAATCTTAAACTAATCCAAAATCAAAGTGAAGAATAAATTTGAGGTTAAGTTTGGCAGAAATTAAAGTACTGAATAAAAAAGTGAGATATGGAAATCAGCTTTCCACGGATCCAGGGGATCTCTTTTATGCCTCTAGCATAGTATGAAAAAGAAATATAATACAGCTTTTTCTGTATGCTTTATACTATTCTTACTATTCATTTTAATACTTGTATCTATACGTATTATAATGGCTACATACTTATTTCTTGTATCTTTTACTTAAACGGCTACCTTCTGTAATGTTCATTATGGTATTAATGGTATGTTACATAAAATCAAGCAGTGAATTTCAAAATATACCACATCAATGATGGCTTTGTCAGTGACTTCAGAGGATTCAAGTATTAAGTCTACAAAAAATTCTTTATGGTTGTCTTTAGAATTTTTGTACATTGAAATGTCTGTGTTATATGTTCCAGCTGCCCTGCACTTTTTAAGGATTTCTTGCTGCATTTTATGGTCTACTCATCTATATGGCAATATATATATCTGTATGGCGATACCATAAATCTCCTAGCTAGTCAGATTTGAGCCTCTGATAAACTTTTTGTAAAATCTCTGGCCCTCAAGCGCATTAACAGTACTTTTCCTTGGCTTTGAGTATTGTATATCTTGCATTCTCTGAAATACTTTTTAAAATTGTTCCTGTATGAAGTAAGATTGGAGACGTCTCTTAAAGGAGTTGCCTGTGTTTGGGGATTTGGTACAACTATTATTTTCTCCTCTCAACCCTCCCTTCTCCCCTCCCCAGCCTAACACCTTCCTTATATTTGTCTATTACTGGATTATTTTTTTTTTTAGAAGCCAACTAGAACCCAGGAATAAAGCAGATAGACTTTTTAATTCATGTTATGCCACATTAATTTCATCACCAGTTTGGCCTAGATAACTACTGGCCCCAATTTTATTTTTTGATGTACTTTTTTTTCCTGCTAAAAGTGTATCATCAGTGGAATTTGCTACTGTCTGATCAAATACATGACGAATAGGACAAAATGGCTAATGCAAGGAAAACAAACAAATAGTCAAACAAAAACAAAAACAACAAAAAAAAGAACATGGCAATATTCTGTAGGAATCTATGTTTTCCTAAGGTGAATGAATAGGTTCATCCTCAAACAGAGGTACCTTTGGACATGCAGACAGAGCAAGGTTTCTTGAGTATTCGTTGAAATTAATCCACATTCTTATTAATTTCATTGAAATTTGGGCAGCATCATGATTTCTAAAATTCATAAACAAAATCAATAATCCAAATAAGAGATAAAAATTTAGATTAACTGTATGTTCAAATAGATTACACAATGCTTTAAAAATAAATTGCTTTAATGACACCAAGTATTTTAAAAAATGAATATTCTTCTTGAGCTACTAATGATTTCTTCATGCTTTGGTTTTTTTGAGGTGGTAAAGAAGGTTGCATTTGATTCAAAGAGCTTGCAAATAGTATGTTTGACAGGCTATGTTGTGTAAGGAAATAAATAAAGTGGATATGAGTCATCTTAGAGTTTTTCTGAGTAAACAACTGTATTTTCTCATGAGTTCGGGCATCAAATCAGACAGTGTTTTTATTTTGGGCGGTACATAAAATTTACTTCATTCCCACAGCATGTACTCAAAGATAAAAATATTTCTACATACTCCTGTAAATTAGGACTCAAAATTCTTAACAGGGTAAGCTATTTTTGTGTGGGTTCTAAATACTGCTAAGCATGTTGATAAAACACAGTATACAGACTAGTATTTCTTCTGTCTTTCTCTTAGAATTTAAATATTTCTGTTTATGCTTTTGGCTGAAATCACACTTAATGCCCCAACTGTTCAACTGAGTGGACTTTTGAACTAAGTAGCTTTTAAAGAAAGTGAATAATGGGAGATGCCAGCAAGGTAATACCTGGTAGAATGTTATAGAAAGGACAGTTAAAACACAGAAAATAGTATTGTGCTACCAGAATTTTTAAATTATCCCAAAGACTGGTGTCTGTACATTTTAATATGTATTTTAAAGGGTTGTATAAAAAATATCATCCTGAATTAAATTCTAAAGACAATTCTTTAAAGAGAAGAAAGATACGACATAGTTGAGGAAATTTGAACATTTTCATTTATTTTTTGGACTGGATATTTTAGCATTTTCATTTATTTTTTACTGTGTTATTTCAATTTGTATGTAGAAGTATCTTCTCTTTTTTTTCTCAAAAAAATATGTACTTGAGCCCCATCTTTTTTGAACATTTATATGAATAAGAAGTCCCATGGTGCTATTAAACTGTGTGTGGATAGCATTCTATGGGGCAGTTCATTTTCTAAACTTAAATTAAGAGAGTAACTTATTTTATTGGATGTGCAGTTATTATGTAAAGCCCCACAGGGCTCATTCATTAGCTGGGCCAGCTTATTGCTAGCTGAGTAGTACATAACTCAACTTCAAAAGACAGAACATGACACTGAACAGGAAAAGAAGGAAGTATGTATATCCCTATATTTTATAAGCACCTACAGTATATAATAGAACATAATTATGAAATATTTCATGCTTATAGTAAAAAACATTAATTAATTATACAATAAAAATCATGCAGATATAACTGCTGTCTCTCTGAATACTCTATTGTCATGGAAAATGGCTGTAACTAGTTTTTCCTTATACTAGAAATATTGGGCACTTGTGACATACATTAAATATTACTTTTAATGGTGGCTGCCATTGTTTTCCCACTGCATTTTCAGAGGAACCTTATCTGACTTTCTCATAAGTGACCTTAGCCCCATTACCCTCCCTCAATTAATTACGCTTTTTTTCTTTATGAAGCGCTCACATTCTGGCTCGTCACTTCACGTGATCAGGAAATGAGAAGTACCCTGACAACTGGCACAATTCAGCAAGGGTGTGGAAGGTTACCACCACCTACATAGCAGGGAAAGAACAGCTGCTTCTTTTATAGATTATTTTTTTCACCCTAGAATTTCACTGACTGACTCTGTACCCTTGGTTGGGTGCTTTCTACAACACATTATACACTAAACGTCTGGTGAATTCATACAGGGACAAGACCTGACTATATGCATAAATCCTCCTCTCCTTTCCCGCCTTTGCATACCTGTTTTTTCTGTAAGGGAACCCAGGAGCACAAAGAAGGTGCTGCAACACACTGTGATGGGTATCTCACAGCTGGAGGTCCTGTGGAGTGCACCTTCTCATGGATTTGATACAGACATAATTCCATCCCACTTGTATTTGAACTCAATTCAGTGAATTTGAATTCATTCCCTATTCGCACACTTGTTATTTGCTAGAAAAATAACCACACCACATATAAAAGCAGGTCTTTCTTTCCTATCTTTTAGGAAAACTAGCAAAAAACCCAAACCAAAATAAGTATAAAATCTTTTGTGATCAGAATTGAGGCTAAATAAATTACAGTACTTGTTCTGAGTAAGAACAGTGGTTAAGCTGTTTCCATCTGAATGTGAGGAAAAACTTCACTTTGAGGGTGACAGAGCACTGGCACAGGCTGCCCAGAGAGGCTGTGGAGTCTCCTTCTCTGGAGATATTCAAAACTTGCCTGGACACGATCCTGTGCAACCTGCTCTAGCAGGGGAGTTGGACTGGTTGATCTCCAGAGGTCCCTTCCAACCCCTACCAATCTGTGATTCTGTGAAATTCTTTCGTATATCGGGAATTCCCAAGACATGGAATCTGTAGATGAAAATCTGATAGTTAGAATGAAGCAAGGGGATTAACAGCCAAAATAACTGAAAATCACATGACTTTGGGCTCTTTGTTCTTTTGGAAATCAACTTCCATCTTTTGTTTATAAAAATACTCATGCTTTAACAGTAACAGTTAATAAACCAAACTATTTCCTTTATTTGAAGATACATATAAACATAGTAATGTTTAGGAGAAGGTATCATCTGTTAGGTCATTCAAATTGCTTTCTGTTTTGTTTACTGATCGTAGCAATACCTAAACCCTATTACATGTTAATGTGACCAAACCTCCAATCTTTTCCCAAGTAAGTGGGTAAGAATAGTCTAAGATCTTGCTGAAATTTGTCCATTAACTCTTTGTCTGCTATGTATCTTTAAGATTATTTTTCTCGAATATATGTACCACAAAGACATATGGCATAGTTTATCAATTGCTTGTGTTGTCATCTTAATTGACACTGAGAAATATATGTTCTTGATTCATAAGTTACTCATTTTTATTTTCCTGCTTGCTGCTTTTTGAGTGTTTTTTTTCCTTATGATTTAAGTTATATTGTTCAAGATAAGGTAGATGATGTGGTGGGTTGACCCTGGCTGGAGGCCAGGTGCCCACCAAAGCCGCTCTATCACTGTCCATCCTCAGCTGGGCAGGGGAGAGAAAATATAACAAAAGGCTCGTGGTTCAAGAGGACAGGGAGAGATCACTCACCGGTTACCGTCACGGGCAAAACAGACTCAACTTGGGAAAATTAATTTAATTTATTACCAATCAGATCAGAGTAGGATAATGAGAAATAAAACCTAAATCTTAAAACACCTCCCCCCGATCTCTCCCTTCTTCCCAAGCTCAACTCCGCTTCCGATTTCTCTCCCTCCTCCCCCCAGCAGCACAGGGGGACGGGGAATGGGGGTTGTGGTCAGTTCATCACACGGTGTCTCTGCCGCTCCTTCCTCCTCAGGGGGAGGACTCCTCACAGGATGCAGTTCTTCATGGCACCTAGAGCATCTCCTCCCTCTCCTTCTTCACTGACCTTGGTGTCTCCAGAGTTGTTTCTCTCACATATTCCCACTCCTGTCTCTGGCTAAAATTGCTCTTGTTTTTTTTTTTTTCCTCCCCTTCTTAACTACATTATCCCAGAGACGCTACCACCGTGGCTGATGGGCTCGGCCTTGGCCAGGGGCGGGTCCGTCTTGGAGCCGGCTGGCATTGGCTCTATCGGACATAGGGGGAGCTTCTAGCAGCTTCTCACAGAAGCCACCTGTGGACCCCCCCCCGCTACCAAAACCTTGCCATGCAATAGTATAATACGTATTATGTTTGTGTGGCAAGGAACCTTGTGCTTTGCAAGCAAAAGTTGCACAAATATATAATGGTATCTTTTCGTAGATCTTTGAATAAGCAAGTCCTGCAGTGGTAACACTGACATGGCAATTTCACAACTAAATTAGGTATATAATGCATATTCAGTAATGTATATATAAATTATAAATACCTTCATGTTTCAAAGTGTGATTATATATTTTTTTCCCTATTATCCTGCAAAATGCTAGCATGTCAATATACGATGGTGAATGTTTGTAGCAAATTCAAATATCAAACAGCCAGCTTCATTCTTTTTGAATTACACACTGGAACTCTGCTTCTTTTCACATACTAATATTTAGTTAATCCAGTATGCTTTGTTTCATCAAATATCCTGTAATTAATTCAAATGCAATTTTACTAATGACAAAACAAATATAGTTGTCTGTCATATTTCCATTGATATGGTCAGTGAAATATTAAAAAATGCTATTAAAGAGTGATGGGTCTTTCCCTGGTATTTCCCTGAAGTACTATAGATTTTGAATCTCTGCTGAAGTGATAGCAAGTCTTCAATATTGTACTTTTCCACTGTGCACCAGTGATTGCTTTTCTTTCAAAATTGTTTTCCCTTTTAAGAATCACATTGTTATCTTTTATTTTCCCTTGAGTTACAGGAAGGAAAAGATAGACAAGTTACCTCTTCAAGCTGTAACTCCTTCAGTTCTGTCAAAATGCATTTGTGTAGTAAGTGACCATTTCTTTTCCCCAAGGCCCATTTAGTAACCCCCACAATGTGCTTGTCCTTCACAAAGACAGAGGATGAGAGAAAAAAAACCATTTCTCTCTTGCTATCCCTAGCCTGGTAGCTACTGTAGCTTTGGGGTCTCCCTTCAGTACATCACTAATTGGAAATCTACAGAACCCTTCAGTGAGATACACAAAAATAACAAAAGGATAACTTAAAACAAAATGAGATAGTTACCTTAATTTTCTTTCTATTTTTCTTTTATTTTTTCCCTTAATTTGATAAGTTTTCTAGATATTTCTTATTAGAAAATATGCTGGCAATTACAAGCTCCATTCAGTGTGCTGTGACCACAAACATCAATCTTGTGCACCAAGTTTCCAAACTAATGAGTATCTTAAAGAGTCTCAACAGGAGTTAGATTTTTTTAAAAAGTTAGATCTCTAACATCATCTGAAATCATGCCTCCTTTTACTGTTAATGTCCTTCTATGTCAAATAATTGCTGAAAACAAAAAAAGATTTATTTATTTTCCTTCTCAAATGTCTTAAACCTCAAGAGATCATGCCTGATTCATTATTAACACATTTAACAAACTGTATTTATACTTAGAAGTATATATTTTTTTATAAGCCTACAAAGAAAGAAAGGACTATCTAAAGGAAATAGTATTAGCATAAGTATGGATTTTTCTTAGGCACAAATAGCAATACTCAGCTATCTCTTATTGTAGCCAACATGAACTGCAAATCTCAAAAAGCAGAAAAAATCATAAAAGATCACATAAATCAAAATGTAAAAGTACAAAGTAACCAAAACATAAAATAAAATACGAAAGTGGGCTTAAGCAATAAGATTACTTTTGACTTTTCAAAGGTAGTAATTATATATAATAAACTTCTTCCAAATGCTTATACTATGCAATATCCTGTAGAAATAGTGTTTTGACTAAGATATACTCCACAATAATTTCTGTTGTGAATTGCAACTTCATTATACATGTGCATTATATGACAGAATGTATTATTATTAATGACATTTTTACTCCAACTAAAATGTTAAACTGGTGGACTCTTATGTGCAGCTTTGGTAGGAATTCAAGGTATGTTTGAGGAGGATAGCCCATAATACCCTTTATTTCTCTTCACTATTTGGTGACTCATATTGAAGTTTCCAATTTTTTTTTTTAAAGTTTTAATTATGGCATTACTAATAGAGCTGTTTGAAAATTTACTGTTTCTTCTGCTAATCTTAAATTTAAACCATAAATAATTTTTATTAATCATAAATGAATTATTTACAATGAGGTACTATTGTAAGTTTATCAAGAAATGAGACTTTGTCAGGCTCTGAAACTAACTTCTTAGAAGCTGTTGAAACAAATATGCAATGCAGAGAAGCTGAAAGAAGAGTGGAAGAGCTAGCAGTAAAAAATGTGAATATGAATATAATTTGCCCCCTTAGTGACTTCAAACAAAGATGAAATAGTGGTCTTTCCTAAGATCGTGTTATTTAAAATGTGATTATCTGACAAAAGCCCAGTAAGCAATATTTTTTTCCTGTCTGTTTCAAAGGAAGTTTGTTGACATTCTCTAAACAAATCCAAAAGCTATTTGCACTTCAATTAAAAAAAAAAAAAAAGTTCCTAAGGAAAACTAAATAATGACAAAAATATTCTGCTTTAAATTCAGAAATTAACTGATGCTAACATGAAATTTACAGCATATAAAAGTGATGTAAGCAAGGCGTGCAGGACAGATTAAAGTAATAAAGATTTGCTATAAATGTAAACGGATATGAATGGGGTTTAGCGATTTAAAACTATCATTCAAATAGCATCTTGTTCAACTTAATTCCATTTATGAAAGCAAATGAAATATAAGCCTATGGATGTAATCTCTCAAATACAGCAATCACATAGTATAAAGGAAAATAGTAATTTTTTTCCAACTAACTCCTGTAAATAATTATACTCTGCCTAAAAATTATTTGAATGCAGAATCAGTTCCTTTAAGTTTTCCTAATAGGGATGTCTCACTGTATCAGCTTTGCTCAGCTATATATCTTCTTAAATTTGACAAAAACCATGAAAACTCTTACTATTTAGGATAAAATAATAATTAGAGAAAGCCATTGGCCCAGCTACATCAGAATAGTAACCAATAGCCCCAAAAGAGAATAAATATAAGTAGGTATGACTACATTTACTGTCTAGCAAATATTCTATAAGAAAACTACATTAAGTTACTTGATGTACTCACTTGTTGGAGAACTAGTTTATAGAAACATTCGTTTTCCCAAATGAAATGTGAAGTGACTTAGGCACTTAGAATATTATTAATCTATCAATCAGGACAGCCTAGGAAAACTTTGTAGTTCTGTGGTGGTTAGACACTGAGTAGTTCTGTAGGTTTGTCATCAGCAACACTGATGATAGGAGGAGTGAGTTTGTGTCTTCTTTGGGATATGTTGTTTCTTCGGGACAGGTTTAACTTTTATTGGAGGTCTGTGTTCTGGGGAGTGTTTTAACCTTTTTTTTTTTTTAATTATGAGTTATGTTCCTCTTTTCCTAGAACTGTTTGAACAAATACAAATAAAGCAATAAGAAATATTGATGTTTGTTGTGCTTTTTGAGAGATGGTTTTGTTTTGTTGGTTTTGATTTTTGTTTAATCAAACAGAATAAGAAAGCCTTTCAAATATCTTCAAAGTATTTTTTTTAAATAATCTTCAGCTCTTTTTCATTTCCATATTGAAATGGAATGTTCTTTATTTACTTTATTTACATTTCAGTTGTATTCAGAGCATTAATAGCTGAAAGCTTTCACAAATTAGGTGTATTGCTGTTGGCAATATGACCCTACAAAAATTATTTGGGTTGAAATCAAAACACTTGCTGTTTGTTTGTTTGTTTGTTGTTTTTGTTTTGTTTTGGTTTTGGTTTTTTTTTTCCTCATAGTCAAACTACCAAATGTGGAAATGTAAAAAAGTGGCAGCAAGACCTTTAAAGAGAAATTTTCAAAATATGGTATAGGGATATTTGTTACTATTATTATTACACATGATATATTAATTTTATGTTAAGATTTCTGTCCTTTTTATAGTTAGGATCTCTCATGAAAGAAGTTTGTGATAGTTGGGATAGACAAGGAAAAAAATACTTTGTACTGAATTTCCATTACCTCTGTACCATATTTCCTGTATTTGTAGATGATGAATGCATTCCTAAGATTCATATCTTGAACACAACATTTTCTTTGCAAGTTTCTAAGACATAACAGACTGCATCCAAGGGTGCTGAAAGAGCTGGTGAATCCTTGCAAGGCCACTTCCTATCACCTTTGACAGTTTTTCAAGCTTAGGAAAGATCCACAAAGACTGGAAAAAAGTTGTATGATCTTCAACAAAAGCCAAAATCTTCACCTATGCAACTGCAGGCTGACCTTTATTTCAATTCCTGGAGAAATCAAGGATCAAGTCTTCTTGGAAGCCATTTCAGGCACATGAAGAAAGCGATGGTGAACAGCTAGCATGAATTTACCAAGCATAAATCACACCTGACCAAGTTGATTTCTCTTTTATAATAAATCACTAGGTCACTGCACAAGGGGAGAGCAGTGGATGTGGCCCACCTCAACCTTAACAAGGCTTTTCACTCTGTCCCTTCGTCTAGAGTCAGATATGTGAATATAATGTCCTGACTTGGATGCAAGAATACTGTCAGAGATAACCAAATGGATGAAAAAAAAAAACCAAACCAGCAAATCAAAGAAACATATACCCCCTTTCCCCAAAATAATAATAACAACAACAACAACAACAAACAATAATAGTAATAAAAAACCAGTTGGTGATAGGATAGAGGGTAGTGGTTAATGGATTATACTGTACTGGAGGCCAGGAGCAAGAAAAAACAAAGGAGTCTACTCTGGGATATTCCATTTTGTCATTGGCTGTGAAGAGGCTATGAAGTACAGTCTCATCCGGTTTGTAGATGACATCAAACCGAAAGAAACAGCTGAATATGCTGAAGAACAGTGCTGCTATCCAGAGGGACCTATACAGGCCAGAGAAATGGACCTAGAGGAGCTCTATGAAATTAAAAAATGGCAAGTGCTAAGTCCTGCACCTGGGAATGAATAACTCCGGCACGCAGAAAAGGCTGGGGAGTGGCCCTCCAGAAAAGGCCTTGATACCCTGGTGGACAGCAAACTGAGAAGGCCAAAAGCATCCTGGGCTGGATTAACAGGAGCACAGATTGATGGAAGTGATTATTCTCCTTTACCTGACCCTCCTTAGACTCCATCAAGAAAAGTCCATCCAGTTTTGAGAGACTGATTAACTGAAGTGAGTTCAGTGGAGGGCTGCCAAGGAACACTTGCCCTGTGAGGAGAGCCTGAGGGAGCTGGACTTGTTCAGCCTGTAGAAGTAGGGTCTAATATCAGCCTGCCAGTAGCTATGAGGAGGTGATTGAGAAGACAGAGGCAGGCTCTTTACACTGGTACATGATGGAAGGATGGGGTGAGAATGGGCTTAAGTTAGAACAAGAGAAGTTCAGACTGGATATAAAAAAAAAATCTCCCACATGGACAGTCAAGAAGTGGAAGAGGTTGCCCAGAACAGTCTCCATCCTGGGAGGTTTTCAAGAGCCAACTGGATAAAGCCATTAGCAACCTGGTCTGACCTCAGAGCTGAGCCTGCTTGGAGCAGGAGCCTGACTTAGAGACCTCCTAAGGTCCCTTCCAGGGCACCTCTGGGAACGAATCAGGAAAGCCTGCAGGGAGGGGATCAGGAAAGCCAAGGCACAGCTGGAGCTGAACTTAGCTAGGGATGTGAAAAATAACAAGAAAGGTTTCTTCAGGTACATAGGACAACAAAAGAAGATGAAAGAAACTGTACTGATAAGCAAAACCGGAGACCTTGCTACAACCGACATGGAGGAGGCTGAGGTACTCAACAATGTTTTTGCCTTGATCTTCACTGGCAAGTGCTCTAGCCACACCACCAGACTCACAGAATCTGATGAAAAGGACTGAAAGAGTGAAGTACTGCCCACTGTAGGAGAAGATCAGGCAGGTTCAAGACCGTTTAAGGAAACTGAAGGTGCACAAGTCCATGGGACCTGATGAGATACATCCGAGGGTCCTGAGGGAACTGGTAGATGAAGTTGCCAAGCCACTATCCATCATATTTGAAAAGTCATGGCAGACTGGTGAAGATCCCAGTGACTGGAAAAGGAGAGACAACCCCCCCTATTTTTAAAAAGGGAAAAAAGGAAGACCTGGGGAACTACAGCCCGGTCAATCTCACCTCTGTGACTGGCAAGGTCATGGAGCAGATCGTCCTGAAAACTATGTTCAGGCATATGGAAAATGAGGAGGTGATTGGTAACAGCCAATATGGCTTCACTAATGGCAAATCATGCCTGAAAAATTTGTTGTCATTATACGACGTAGTTACAGCATTGCTGGATTGGAGCAACTGACATCATCTACCTGGACTTGTGCAAAGCATTTGATACTGTCCCACAAAACAAACTTGTCTTTAAAATTGGAGAGACATGGATTTGACGGGTGGACCACTCGGTGGGTAAGGAATTGGCTGGATAGTCGCGCTCAAAGAGTTGCAGTCAACAACTCGATATCTGTGTGGACACCAGTGACAATTGGTGTCCCTCAGGGGTCCACACTGGGACCAGTAGCATCTTTGTCAGGGACATGGGCAGTGGAATTGAGTGCACCCTAAGCAAGTTTGCAGATGACGCCAAGCTCAGTGTTGTGGTTGATACTCTAGAGGGAAGGGATGCCATCCAGAGGGACATGACAGGCTTGAGACGTGGGCCCATGTGAACCTCATGAGGTTCAACAAGGCCAAGTGCAAGGTCCTGCACATGGGTCAAGGCAATCCCAAACATGGATACAGGCTGGGCGAAGAGTGGATTGAGAGCAGCCCTAAGGAGAAGGACTTGGGGGTATTGGTGGATGAAAAGCTGAATATGAGCTGGCAATGTGCGCTTGCAGCCCAGAAAGCTAATTGCATACTGGGCTGCATCAAAAGAAGCATAGCCAGCAGGTTGAGGGACATAATTCTTCCCCTCTACTCGGCTCTCATGAGATCCAACCTGGAGTACTATGTTCAGCCCTGGGGCCTCCAACATAAGAAAGACATGGACCTGTTGGAGCGAGTCTAGAGGAGGGCCATGAAGATGATCAGAGGCCTGGAACACCTCCCCTATGAGGGCAGGCTGAGAGAGTTGGGATTGTTCACCCTGGAGAAGAGAAGGCTCCAGGGAGACCTGTATACCAGCTTTTCAGTACTTAAAGGGAGCATACAGGAAAGCTGGTGAGGGACTGTTTATCAGGGAGTGTAGTGACAGGACGAGGGGTAATGGGTTTAAGCTGAAGGAGCGTAGATTTACATTGGATATAAGGAAGACATTTTTCACTGTGAAGGTGGTGAGACACTGGAATAGGCGGCCTAGAGAAATTGTGGATGCTCCATCACTGGAAGTGTTCAAAGTCAGGTTGGATGGGGCTTTGAGGAACCTGATCTAATGCAAGGTATCCCTCCCTGTGGCATGGGGGTTGGAACTAGATGATCTTTGAAGTCCCTTTCAACCCAAACCATTCTATGATTCCGGCTTGACTTGCCCTGTGAGCTTGTGAAATGCATATGGGTGGAAATGCTTTTTAGAAGATCCTTCCGTGCTTGTAACTACAGTAAAAGTTGAGGACAGTATGTAATTTGAGAGAATATCATAGCTGTAACAATTGTGGAAATAAGAGGGAGTCATTCAGATACAATGCAGTTAAAACTACTGACATAAAATGTTATTTGAGTATTGAGTAGTTCTTTTTGCATGTGTATACATAATGTGTGTGTATATAAATGTATATATGTGTATATATACTTATATATTTATGTATAGTCTCCTTTTGACTTTGGGCAATTCTTTTTGTGTCACTGCTTCCTTTTTTGCCATGTCATTGGTTCATCAATTTAAGCTGTATTGGAACATGGACAGTGTTTACACAGTGGGACGCTGGTCTCTGTTGCTAGTCTTAAGTGCTCGTGTACTACAAATGATATTGTACTTGTTATTAGTATTGCCTAAAATTTTACAAAATAAAATAAAGTAGGAATACTTTTCCTTATATCCTTTCAATTTCAAGTACTCCATTAACACAAAGAGCTCTGATTTTTCTGATATCCTTACACAGAATTTACTCCTTAAGAAGCTGGACTATAGAATCAAACTCAGTAGTGCATTTCAGCAACTGTTGTTATGTAGATGATTTTCATTTGCTTATAAAAATGTATAGTTATTTTCTAGATGTGAGCATATACCCACAGTTTCTTTTATTCTTCCATAAATAAATTCCTTATTTATTTCAACAGAAATTGAAAAGGAAAGCTGTGGGGATCCTGGAACACCGTTGTATGGTATCAGAGAAGGGGATGGATTTTCTAACCGTGATGTTTTAAGGTTTGAGTGTCAGTTTGGATTTGAATTAATTGGAGAGAAATCTATCATTTGCCAAGAAAACAACCAGTGGTCTGCAAACATACCAATCTGTATTTGTATGTACCAAATATTTTTTATTATATTAATACATACCATTATGATATGTTTTTCCTTATATGTAATAATTGTGTGGTTGATTGAAGAGTAATCACAATGCAATTAACTCTCCTGACAATATGAATTTACTTTTGTTCAGTGGTGGGTTTGCCTAATGATTATGCCCAAGACAAGTTCTAGAACTGCTAAAATATTTTTTTTCTTTTACTAACAACTATTAAAGCAGTTGTCTTTATGTGATTTGATACAGTGCTTTATTATTTTCTATTTTGGTAGGATTTTGTAGATTTTATATGTATGATACACTTTTTATAGCTACTTTTGTAAGTTAACGTAATTCCTTAGATCAGAAGTTGCTGAATTGTAATCAAGGGTTTAAATTATTTACATTTTCTTCCATGTATTATATATGAATATCTTTTAGCACTTAAATGATCATAGACATTTATAGCTCTCTTCAAGTTACATTATACAGCATAAGTAAAATCAATGTTGTGATACGTATTTGTGGCAACACCTTTCTTAACTTTTCCACTGAAATAGTGCAGATCAAATATATTCAGAGTGCAATCAGTTGCTTTCATCCCTGCAACTCAATTTAATATGGCTTAACTGAAATGGTTGAATATAAAATATTATCCTGATAACAACAGAACAACTCTGTTGTCTCTTTGAGGCTAGTTAATTGCTTGTCCTTCTGTGTGAACAACAAATGATAAGGGTACTATTGACTTTCTGCCTCTTTAATGTGCTCAGTGAGAGGTCTGCTGGTCTAAACAGTTCCCTAAAGGAGAAAAGAAGTGGTGCCAAGTGATTAAGGATTGTTGAACATAGGTAAATTGTAAGGACTGCTGTGGGCTTCCAATGCAACAAGGATGTTCTTTATTACTTGGGCCCTCTGCTTGGGAGGTAGTTTTATTGAGGGGAAGGGAATAAGAAGATTAAAAAAACAAACAAACAAAAAAACCCCAACAAAAACCAAAACCCAAAAAACCCACCTTCTTTCTGGCTTCACAGATCATAACGAATACTGAATTATTCAGCTGAGGTAATCAGCAAGAAGTAATCAGCAAGTTTAAGGATCTCTTACAAAAACTTAGTATTAAAATAAATCCTTATTGAAATGTTTTATTCTATTACCTATTTTCTGTCTCTCTTTTTTGGCAGTTCCTTGCCTTTCCAATTTCACTGCACCAATGGGAACAGTTCTTTCACCTGATTATCCAGAAGGATATGGAAATAATTTAAACTGTATCTGGACAATCATTTCAGACCCTGGGAGCCGAATCCATCTCTCTTTCAATGACTTTGACTTGGAATCTCAGTTTGACTTCCTTGCAGTTAAAGATGGTGACTCTCCAGATTCCCCCATAATAGGAACATTTACTGGTGCTGAAGTTCCTTCCCATCTTACCAGTAATGGCCATATTTTGCGTCTGGAATTTCAAGCTGACCATTCAATGTCAGGACGTGGATTTAATATCACTTATAACAGTGAGTAATGATATTTTTTTATGTATGTGTGTGCTTTGTTTTCAAAATAAAATTTAGGAGATACAAGTATGTAAAAATGATGTTATGGTAATTCACCTTCAGACAAATCCTATACACCTACAAATACCTAATTTAGGTGTTTATATTGTCTTTCAAATGCAGTGTTAGGGCTGAAAATATGTGTATATTTATCATTTGCAGCATTAGAGGTCATTGTGATGTGAGTGTTTAGAAGACTGACAGACCAGTTTCAAACTGTAAAACAGAACTTTACTAAATATGCTAATAGTACATTTTGTGCTGCTGGTTAAATCCTACATAATGTTAATCACCATCATTACATGTATAAACTGTTACTCTCCAACACTCATACTGTGGTTTAGCTGTGAATGCATATAATACCCTGGAGCTGATGGCTGCAGTCCATGCTGCTCCTGGTCGCACAGTCAACGTAGGCAGCTGTAGGAGCTCTTTGGTAAGAGAAGTCAAACCGCAATAGTCTTGTCTTTTTTTTTTTCTTTTTTTTTTTTTTTCTGTTTTACCTTCCTTATGGCTGATGATTTTAAGCCTTTTTTTTAAGATCTTTTATTGAAGAGGATGTCTGGCCTATTTGCAGTCCCTTGTCTTTTGTTTAGCAATTTTTTTCTACTTGGATGCCTTCTGTGTGCAACTACATCTGTCTATCTTCGCCCTTTTGGTTATCAAATTGCTCACATGCTTATGTAAAATGTTTATATGTTGTGCGTGGCTATACCATCATAATGTTAAAAAGAATACTTACATACTGTTGTTAGTTACTCTGGTTTGGTATGCTTGCAGATAGGTTGGAGATAAGTTCATATTAATTATAGCCTGATTAATACACTTTTAACTTACAGCTGTAACAGCCACTGGGAGAGAAATTTCTAGACTACTGTTCAAAGCAACTGCAGTAAATAGTAGTTGGGCTTTCTTGAGTGCTCTGAATTGTACCTACCTATTTGTAGCTTTTGGAAGGGAAACCAGCATCTTCTGTCACCTTTTTTTATTTAGTTCATCTATTACATAGAAACAAAGCTAAAATGGAGTTCTGTGTATTGCACTTGCTTCTGTCCTGGGGGAGGTGAAAAGATTGAGACTAACCAAAAATATACATAGCTCCACATTTACTACTTGGCACTACATTTACTGACAGCAAAATAATTGAAGGTGATACTAAATATCTTGTCCAGTACTAAATACCATTAGCGCTTATTCACTTTACTTTTTGCTGGCAAAATCATTAAATTTCTTCTGAAGGACGTATGAAGAACTGCCTATGTTGTATTGCTATCAAATTATTTGGCATTTATCCCACACCAAAGTCTGGGCAAGACATATTCCCAGCTAGGGCAGACATGATGATGCAGTATGTAAGCCCACAGCATGAGTAACCCTGCAAAATATAGCATGAAGCTTTCCTTGGAGTATTTGCAAAATTAAATTTTGCCACCTCAGCATTGAAGGGAGAAGGACTGGGTTTAGGCAACTTATTTTTGGGGGGGAATTGGAAGGAAATCGGAAGGAGAGGAAATGCCTGAAGTATCAGGCTTGCTACTATGTGCAGAGGATGGTAGGGATGAAAGAGTGGCTATTGGGGGAATCATGATATCCTCCAGACAGACCTGCCCCACCTCATACATTTGGATTATTTTTTCTTACTTTTTTTTTTCTTTCTGATGATAGAGGTAGTAGACTTGTTTTCCATGCCAACAGGTAGATAAAATAGGCAAAAAATGTTGGATATTTTGATATTCCCAAAAGTCTGGTGTCATGAGTAACTAATCCCATTCCTGTCTTTCTCCCTATCACCTAAGAGTATGATAATTCCAGAAGCATGCTTGGAATGTAAGTGAATCTTCAACTGCATGATTTGAAGAGCTGTATACCCGGATCTCCCCTTCTGAGAAGAACGTGTTACGTGCTTGGCTATATGAAAAAAACAGTCTTTATTATTGAAGATGTTTTACTCTGAAAAAAAAAACCCAAAAGGATCCATTAAACCAAAGAGGAAATGAGATTATGTGATCTTGGTAATTGAGAGACCCAGACTCCACGTTTTTCTCCAAGGAATTTTAAGAATTAATATTATTTTCACAGTATTGCAAAGATTAAATTCCCCTGCGGGTCTCTTTCTTGCATCATAGTTCACTTCTCCATCTTTCTTTCTCTCTCTTTTTTTTTTTGTTTTTGTTTTTGTTTAGGTTGTCAGTCTTTCAGAGAAGTATTTCTTAAGACTTACCTTGAACATTCCCGTCTGAATAGGAAAGAGATAAACTGACACCAGATTACTGTGTAAACATTCTTTTTCCGATATTGTCTAATATTTCAGCTGCTGGCCCTCTATCTTAGCTGCTTCATCCCCGGGTCATTTCTCACAAATGTAGGATGTAAGAGTAAAGAAAATGTAGTATCTTCTTATTGGTTTGTATAGGTACCAGTCATAATTGCAAACTAAACTTTGAGCTGTAGCTAGGTATCTTAGTACCATAAATAAATATTGGAAAGTCTGGGGTTATTCAGTATTATTGAAATATAAAAACAGTTATAATGAAAATGAGATATTCAATCAATTTTTCTTAACAGAAGTTGTAACATTTGCTCTGTGTTTTCTTCTGTTTCATGTCCTTTTAACATTTATAACATTTCTGCTAACGTCTTTACAGTTTCACTGTGGTGTGCTCAATGATGTCAAGCCTAAATCTAGTGACAAGAAAAAAGCATAAATTCTTGGGGACTCAGAAGCAGTCTTCTTGTATAAAAATTAGGCTTGTGTATAAATGTATATTATCAAATGATCCCATTTTTCAGAACTAGAACTAAATATAGGTCAGTTAAAGTAGGATTTACGGTAAAAATGAAAGATGCACATGATTAGCATGGAATAATTCTTATATTTAGTTTTTATTTGGAAATACAACAACTCATCAAACACTGTCAAGATAGGTTTAATATTTCAATGCCACATAAATATACTTATCAGAATAAATTCTAGTCCTTTAAAAAATTGGCAGACTTCCTTGGGCATGTGGTAGTCTATGGTATCTCTCAATTAACAGTCACTTAAAGTATGCACTGACAGTACCAAATGATGCAAATTTAGTTTTTATAAAGAAGTGACAATGCAATATTAACTTTAGCAGTTTTATAATGAAATTCACTCACTCTGAAAAAAAAATTATTTTAAAGAAGTGTTTTCTGTATATGAGTAGTTCAACACATATTTTTATTTCTTTTTGTGGGTGTGTTTAAGCTATAATGGAGGTGTGCATGTGTTTGTTAAACTCCTGTAGTTAAAATCTACTTACAAAAGCAAAAATAACTCCAGAAAATGTGTCTAGTCTTTCTTCAGTAAAGACAGCTGCAATCTGATGAATTACAGCAGTAATCTTTCCGTAATAAATAGTTTAATGCCGAGAGAGAGGATAAAAAAGGAATTAATACCATTTTCACTCTGTCTTGGCATTCATAAACCCAAAGTTAATTAAAAATATCTGTTTTCTGCTAACACTCCAGCTTATATGTTTCAAAACTATCAGTCTCTTTTTTTCCCCTTTCAAGAGTAGAAACAGTATATCACAGAAAAGGTAGAACATGATCAATCTTTTCTAAAAAGAATGTAGGCTACTAATGTACATAACTTCATTAATGTTTTTGAGGTATAAGATGGAGAAGAATAAAACTGTATTATTAGTATATAATCTGATTTTTAAATAGTATTTCTCAGAAACTATTTTTTTCCCATATTTATTTTTGCATTGCATTGCAGCAACATATGTGGTCTCACATAATTATTGTCACTCCAGTAAAACGAAATAAATTCAACTTCTGTTGGAAGTAAACAAAAATTAGTTTTCAAATGACTCCTCTTTGAGTTACTTCATTAAGTGTGACAAAGATTTCTAATGACTTGAAGCTTGGGACAAGGCCACAGAAATTTGTGACTTGAAAATGGATATGCAGAGAATATTCCAATAACCAAAGGAATAGGAACTCAAAAGGCTGTGATTTTCAGCTTGATCTGATCCTTGTATTGGTTTACTCCTGTCTGACTATGCACTACTTACTGTTGATGCAAAAGGGGGAATGAGGCAGGAGAGTGCTTTACTGGGTACAGCAGAACACAGGAACATAGCAACCTGAAACTACATTGGTTTAAGTTGCTATAGAACTGCATACTTACACCTGGCTGCTTGCTTCGAGTTTATATCTCAAACCCAAGAGCCCTTAATGACATTTCTGGTCGTTCTGAAGGTATTTATAAACTCAGTCATCCCTTAATCTTCCCTCTAATAAGCGATATGCATTGACCTCCTCAATTTAAGGGAAAGTCTAAGTCTTTTATCATATTTGTGACTTGTTTATGAATGCTTCTGTCCTGGTTTTGGCTGGGGTAGAGTTAGTTTTTGTCCTTGTAGCTGATATAATGCTGTGGTTTGGATTTAGGATGAGAATAATGTTGATAACACACTGATGTTTTCGTAGTTGCTGAGCAGTACTTACGCTAAGCCAATGACTTTTCAGCTTCTCACACTGCCAGTGAGGAGGCTGGGGGTGCACAAGGAGCTGGCAGAGGGCACAGCCAGGACAGTTGACCCAAACTGGCCAAAGGGATATTCCGTACCATATGACGTCATGCTGAACAAAAAAAAAAAAAAAAAAACAGCAGGGAAAATTGGCTGGGGGAGGCGGCAGCTGCTGCTCAGGAACTGGCTGGGCATCAGTCAGTGGGTGGTCAGCAATTGCATTGTGCATCACTTGATTTTTATATTTTTTTATTATTATTATTATTATTATTATTATTACTATTACTATTTTCCCTCTCTTTTCTGTCCTGTTAAACTGTCTTTATCTCGATCCATGAGTTTTACCTTTTTTCCCCCCTGATTCTCTCTGCCATCCCACTGGGCTGGGGGAGTGAGCAAATGGCTGTGTGGTGTTCAGCTGCCTACAGGGTTAAACCAGAACAGCTTCCCCCTTTATCTACTTCTTTGTTCACTTATGGAGATCAGAACTAGACACGGTATCTGAATAGAGTCACATAGATTACAAGCAATGAAGTTATATTGTCTCTCTGCTTCAGTCTGAATTTCCTAATTTAGGTCAGGACAGACAAAATGCACACAGCTCCCTTCAGGCTGAGGCAGATGAGTGTTTTGAGGTGGAGAGCATCTTCCAGATTGTTATATTTTTTGCTAGTTGGTGGACTGTTTTGAGCTGTTGCTCATTGATTGGGGTGTAGGAGGTGCTGGGCAAATATTTTTGTATAAGTTTAGATCTGCTGTTTCTGCCAGTTATGCAGATTTTGTTGTTGTTGCTGCTGCTGCTGTTTTCATTACAACTGTTTAATTTTGCTTTATCTAGCAAAAGTTACAGCCCTATGAACTACATAGCAACACGCCGAAGGTCAAACTGTGGACCTCTGACATCAGCCTAATTACTCGAGTGATTTCAGCTTAGTAGGCCTAGACGTTAACAATCCCAGATGCCTTTTTAATATCCAAAGACTGCTTTGGTCTGTTTTATTGCTGTGATAGAGTGTGTCCATCATGGCAAATTTTTGCTGGCACTCCCTCCTGCTAGACTTTTTCAGTACTTCCCAAGACAGAATTCTTAAAACTGTTATGTACTACACAGAAGTATGAGTTTACATGTGATGATATTGAATAACCTACTAGTTGTTTGCATAGCATTAAGCAATCTTTCACAATTTTTAATGAAGTATCTCTTTATTATTTATATTCTCTTAACTTTTGTTTCTTCTCTGATATTTTCCTCTGAAAGGGTTACATTTACTCCAAAGCCATTGCTAGACTTATCAGCTAAAACTCTTCATAGGGCAATCTACCAAAACAATTAATCGCGCCGGTGGACCACTCCTTTCTAGCCCTATTTCCAAGGACCTTTCAAAGCAGACTTCAGACTAGATGAGTTATGGTTAGCTTCATTCCTGCCTTCCTATCTCTTGAGATCTCTGCGGTTCCTCCCCTTCACTTTTTTTTGATGCAAAATGCAGGTTTTAGTATCCTTCTAAGTTAATATCAGAACTGAAAATACTTCACCATCACTCTGTGTTATGATTATGCTGCCTGGCTTTGCTCCAGATACTACCTAAAATACCAGTACAATCATGATAGTTGAGTATAAATGCCAGGAAAACTGGCTCCCCTCTTTACATGTAATATTGCATAAGGAACTTATGCATGGTTTCTTGATTTATTGATGATGGGTAAAATATTAATATTAAGGATATACCCCTGTGTTCTTTATCTTTTCAGTTTAAGGCTTGTATATAATATTACAGCTCCACCATGAATCTTTTCAAAAGTATGGGCAGACTGAATTTTACTTATCAAGTAAAGTAACTGCAGCCAGGCTAGGCTAAGAGTAACTGCTGTTGTGGGGAAGGGCTGTCTTTCTTGCCTCCCATAGCCTATATGGTACAACCACTTCCATAGGAGCAGTGGTAGCAGCCACAGCTCTCAGTTCCTGAGCTGAAATATAGAGCAATTAATTGATTTTGCAGCCTTAATAAACTGGTCTCATACACAAGCAAGCTATACCTGGAGTCAATGTTTATCTACATTTACAGATAACAATATTGAAAATCTATCTCTGTGTTGTCTGAAGCTAGTAAGAAAAACAGGCAATCAATCCCCTCACTAAAAGTGATGACTCTGCATAAATATTGAATAAGTTTTTGTAACTCCTATGAAAAAGTAGCCATCCTCAAATGGTAGACAACTATTCAATGAAAGCACTGTTTTAATTCCCAATATACGTGGCATTTCCTAAGTCAAAATGTCAATAAATGAATGCTTTCTCTTGTCTGTTATGATTCTTAACACTTCTGTAATGCAAAATCTGACAAATCTTTCTGCTAAGGTAATGAAATATTACTTTTTAAAACATTTGATAGGAGAGCTTCGATATGTTTTGTCTAGCAGACACATTAGTAAAACTGCAGAAAAATATTGTGAAAATTATCTTTTTAGGATATAGTCCTTTCTGATGTCTCTCTATATAAACACGTTTATGAAGACATAATTTGCAGTCATCACACGTGAAGAAGGTGGATACTGTGCTTGTAATATTTGCTCTCACCAAAAAATCAACATTTTTCAAGATCTAAGATTTATGTGCAGTATTCTTAATAAATAAAACATCAAAATATAATAATTACTATATAATATTTTAATGATATTGCTATAAACATGACTTTGCTCACTTCTGGTAGGAAGATGAGCTTGTTTGTTCTCCTAGCATAAGGTGTATTCTTTAGTAAAAGGCATGGACTATCTTTGTTATAGTATCTAGATATATACAGGGAAATTACAGTTTTTTAATTTGCCCATAGATAAACTTGAAATTTGGGAAGGATTTATGCATACTAGGAATTTCTTTGACCTCAGACGTAACGATATGGTTAAAGTTTCAAGTTTTCTTTCTTTCGCCAACATCACCCTTTTGTAGCTGTTCACTGTCTCTGACTACGGCGATATCAGGCACATTGAGGTCAGTAGGGCTAGAATGGTTGTGATGGTGAACTGAAAATGCAAAAGATGACTAAAGTTATTATGTCATAGATGCTTGCCCTGCCCTTCTGATGGATGCTTCTGGCCAATGGTAACGTTGGATAGGATGGGCTGTTGGAAAGGAGAACTTAGCTGTCACTGAAATCTGCCAACACCTAGCTGTCCAAACTAAGATTCATGCTGGTATAACTTTATCATATTTTAAGTAGGTTTTTTGTGCTAGTTTACATTTTCTGCTGTTGGTCAAGCTTTTGTTTCTTATTGTTTCCTAATATAAGTAGTTTGTTCTTACTAGCAGAATAAAATCCTAAAAATGTCATCTTACTTGCAAGAATTATCACACTATTTCCCCCCCTCTTTTTTTTTTTTTCTCCTTTTGAAAAGCATTTGGACATAACGAGTGCCCTGATCCGGGAGTGCCAATCAACGCTCGGCGTTTTGGTGACAACTTTCAGCTGGGGAGCTCAATATCTGTTATATGTGAGGAAGGATTTATTAAAACACAAGGAACTGAAACAATTACTTGCATGCTAATGGATGGAAAAGTAATGTGGAGTGGACCTATTCCTAAGTGTGGAGGTATGTATAATATTTCTTTCTGATTCAGAACTTGATGTAACATCTTTTAAGTTGTCACCAAAAGAAGTTCAGATTTTTGCAAACAGATAGCACAAAGCTCCTGCAAAACCTAGTCCTTAATAAAGGAGTCTAGTGAGGCATGAGCTTTTATTATAACACTGTCTGCAGGAGTGATTTTTTCTCATAACTGTTATAGGGACAGAAGAAAAACACCGAAAAAATTGGTGTAAACATCAGTGATGCAAGCACCGCTATATAACCTCTGTTAACAATGAAGCCTCATCTAAGAAACTTATTAGGACTGGAATGGAAATAGTTTACACTGTTCATACTTTCGGATAGCTCTCATTTGGCACTGGTGGAACTACAATTTCCCAAAGACATTTTATGCTTGAAAGGATCACTCCTGCCTTTTTTTTTGAAAGCCTATATTTGTTGAATTTAAGAAACTGTTTAAAGCAATGAGCTTCTGTGCTAGCAATACACCAATAATATTCATCTCTGCATTTTTGAATTCCAGTCCAATCAAGATCATGGTTGGCCTCGTTAATACCTGAGAGAAAGAGATAGCAGGGAAGAAGAAAATAAGAAAATCCTTCAGTTTTCACTGAACCTTATTTTAGCATATTGAAGGTTTCTGTTCTTCAGCTTCGATATTTAAATCTCTTGTTCAACTTGTCACTCAGGGTTCTTAAGCAGCCAAGAAGCCTGGGGTTTTTTTGGTTGGTTGTTTGGGGGTTTTTTAAATTATTCTCACCCAGTTTCTTGTAGAAAGTTTTCTTCAAAATACAGCTATTGACTTCCTACTTCAGACAGATGAACAATTTTAAACCATTTGAGTGCTCAGTGATGTTTGTTGGTACAATGATTAGAATGAAGATTAGAATGAAGATTAGAATGAAGATGTTGATCTCTTTTTAGATCTTCAGCTCTGGTATTTAAAACCATTTAAGAGGTTTTAGCTATCTGTTGCAGTGCTTATGTTTCTCTATCCACAGTGCCACCTAGGCTGGGGAAGTTTCTCTTAGCAATTGATCTTCTTATTTATAGAAGTTAAATACTTTCATACATCACAACCTCTAAAACACAGTGTTATGTCTATTTCCTTGGACTTATTTATACTAATAGATATAAAAATATAATCTTTGCTTCATTAATCGTCTGTATTTTAAGATCTCTTCACCTAAAGGGAAAATAAATGAATTCAGTTGCTTGTAATGATTTTTTTAAAAATATATGATTTAATCAATAATGATATACTCTCTGATTTATAGTTTACTTTTTATGTTAAACAAAAACTTAGCTCTTATTTTCACTATATAACTGCCTTCCTAACATTTATTTTTTTTAATTTTAATATATGAATGTGACTCCTTATAATACACTTTGCATCCAGTTTCCTTTCTGTGATAAATTGTTATTGTTTCATAGCATAGATATAGGGTGGGTCATTTTCCCTAGACAATATTAGTATAGGCTATAATGCACTTGCATTATTGTAAGTTTCATGGAGCTGCATAATACTGCTAATAAAATATAAGGTTGCATTTTCAACGTTGCATTAAAAATTTAAATTAATGGGATTATTTTTTAATCTTTCCCCATGCACAAGATAATCTGATCCATAGGTGGTCTGAGATTCTAAATGGAACATATATTGGCATCCTAGAGGTTGGAACGCTGGTATATATGAATTAGATGTATTTATCAACTGTAGAATTAGATATATTTTTAAAGTTTAAGACAAAATTTGAAGACAAATGAAAATATTTTTAAGTTAATAATGTAACTTGGTCTGTTGGGATGTTCAGAATTTTTACTGACTGTGTACACATTTGCCTATAAGACATAGTCATTTCATATAAGGTGAAGTTTGCTTGCCCTACACACACCTCATAATTTCATTGTTACATATATCAAGGCAAAGGCATGAACTCCACATACTGACTAGGAGGCACTGAATGTGACTGCTGTGCAGTTTTCCTTCCACTGCAGAAATGTCAACTATTACAATATATAGGAGAGAACCATTTAATAATAAATATGGTGTAGATGGATAGGGTCAGCATACTCATTTTTCAGGGCAATCCTAACCAGCTTCTGCTGGAGCTTCCTCTCAGACCTGCCCATGGCTCAGGATCCCATTTCAGCTCAGCCTGTGGCTGTTGGTCCCTGCTCCAGCAATGGTGCAAGAGTGCTGGTCTCCAGCCCTATTAGCTGCTGATCTCAGTGTGCTTATCGGACTTCCTGGTTTGACCTCAGAAATTGCATTCATCTGATAGTCACCAGACCCTTTCCTGTCACCAATCCAGTCCTGTTCGCCTTGCTCAGGTGGAGCCGGATGATGCTCTGTTGGTGAGGGCACTATCTCTGCCTATGTGTGCGTGATCATCCTTGGCTCCTGACTTCTCTTCTCTAGTGGAGCAGCCCTGCTTTTGCTGTTCTCTGATGCTTTTGAATTTGGGATTCCTGTCCTTGTGCCTTTCATCCTTCCTGTGTGAGGGTTATATGGAGGATTTTCCCATAATCTCTTGTAATGTTATGCTGTTGTACCTGTGCTGCAGCTCTAACCTTGGTCTTCCTGCATAACTCCTGTAATGTTTAATATCCTGCTGTTCTGTAGCATGGGTGATAAGCTCTTGGAAAAAGGGTCTCAAACTATGAATCTACAAGATGTTCAGTGATTAGCCTGTCATCCTCAAAGCTTTCTTCATACTCACGTACGGAAATTTCCTGCCTCAACCCCTGCACCTTACTATACAAAGAAATAAATAGAAGTGACTTTGTGAGAATTCTTAGATCAGGCTGAGATTGGCTTTTGGTATTTGGCATAGACCTGTGTTTGAGAAAGAGATTCTGGTTGATGAAAACCTCTAGTTATGTTAAATTTCTAGTGTTTTGTTTTTAACACACTGACAGTGGGTATGAATTTGTCAGGCAACCATCACATAGAACTGGAAGAAAGAACAGTCCTTTGGCAAGATGACTGGAGAGTTTTATTTTCTAAAAAGACAAGGCTCTTTAAGATAAGCCCAGTCACCCAGCTATTCTGAAGGGAAGGACTCCTGGGTCTAGGAAATCAGCATGTGATGGTGAAAGTCAAATATAAAATTCTATTGAATCTTGCACTGTAGGCATCAGGAAGAACTATAATCAGAGGGAGGGTAAGAAAGATTTTCTTAAAAACAAACAAAAAACCTCAAACAACAGCAAAACACTCTATTATTGTTAGATCCCAAATAATACAAAGAGAAATTACTCTGAATTTAGGCAATCTTATAATGGGCATTATATTTAATGTAATATTCATAGGAGTATTTTTGTAAGATAGTTACTTTTTTGTATTCCAGAGATAATCTTTAACAGTTTCATGTAAATTTTGTGAGAAAATGGAGCTTTGTACATTGTTTAGCAATGCTGTATTCCAGCTATGGTAGTATACTGGCTCAGAATAAGGCCATCTGGTATATCTATTCTTGTTGATATATTTTGTAGTTTATAGGCTCCATATGTATTACGAATATGTATAAGTGGTTATATACAATAAAATGTAGGGATGATGAATGCTGTAGAGTTAACCTTCTGGTGACTGAGGTCAATATGAGTTTAAATACCTTACTGTTTGTTGGTACTGTTTGCTGAAGGTAGTATGACAAAGGGACTTTAAGGTGTAAGGTGAGAATCACTATTTTAAAACCATCAGTGAGGAAAAAAAAATCTGCATTTTTAGAAATGTTTGCAACCTACTGAATTATGAACTCTATATAGCTTTTAGAAACTGTTTTTTTCCCACACAGTAGGAGAAAGATGGACAATTATGTCCTTAAAAATATAAAATACCTCTTTACAATAGTTCATCATTTTAACATAGGAGTTTGGTAGTCTCCTGAGAAAAATGAAGATCAGACAAAGGTATGATAATTCACGATCTTCAATTTGGAGGTGTGTCAAAGAGAGCAAAAATAATTTATATTTGTAATGGAGAGGTCCAGAATAATATAGACAATGGTATGTACTGTGCTGCTTTGTCAAAATGAGCACCAAAATTCTTTGCAGATGTGCAGGTGAAAAAAATATGGAAGTTTAAGAAATAGCCATGTCTTTGGGGAGAAATGCTGTATATCTCACATTATTTTAATAGAGAGATGCATGCCTATCAAGAGTACAGTACAATCAACACCTTTCCCACTTCTTTGTGATATACAATGTGGCTCATTTATTTTCATTGCTTAGCCTTGTATGCCTAATGTCTATCTGATCAATGGTGTTATGAAACTTTATGGTGCAGCTTTCTCTTCCTGCAAAGTAAGATGCTTCTGCTCTCTGTCTAAGCGGATACTTACATGATACTAGTAATCAGAAATTTTGAGTGTTTTCTGATAATACATAGTTATATTGGTGATGGGGCGAAGGTGATGAACCTTCAGCAAGTTTGCCACAACACCGAACCGGGAGGACTGGCTGATATGCCAGAAGGTTGTGCTGCCATCCAGAGAAACCTCAACAGTCTGGAGAAACAGGCTAATAGGAACGTTATGAGGTTTAACAAAGGGAAGCGTAAAGTCAAGCACCTGGGGAGGAACAAGGCCATGCACTGATAAATGCTAGGGGCCACCCTGCTGGAAAGCAGCTTTGCAGAAAAGGCCCACGGGGTCCTGGTGAACACCAGGTTAAACATGTGCCCATGCACCAAAGAAGGCTAATAGTATCCTGGTATGCATAAGGCAGAGTATTGCCAGCAGGTTGAGGCAGAGGATCTTTCCCCTCTACCCTGAGTACTGGTGAGGCCACACCTGGAGTTTATGTCCAGTCCTGGACCCCTCACGAGAGAGATATGGACATACAGAAGAGAGTGCAACAGAGGGCTTCAAAAATGATTAAGGGATTGGAACATCTGTCCTATAAGGAAAGGCTGAGAGAGCTGGGACAGTTTAGCTTGGAGAAGGCTTGGGGGGGATCTTGAATGGTTTGCGTTGGAAGGGACCTTAAAGATCATCTAGTCCAATCATCCTGCCATGGACAGGGACACCCTCCACTAAATTAGGTTCCTCAAAGCCCCATCCAACCTGACTTTGAATACTTCCAGTGACGTGGCATCCACAACTTCTCTAGGCCACCTGTTCCAGTGTCTCACCACCCTCATCATAAAAAATGTCGTCTTTATATCCAATGTAAATCTACACTCTTTCAGATTAAAACTGTTATCCCTTGTCCTATCGCTACAGGCCTTGATAAAAAGACTGTCTCCATCCTTCTTGTAAACCCCCTTTAAATATTGAAAGGCCATAATAAGGTCTCCCTGGAGCTTGCTTGTCTCCAGGCTGAACAATCCCAACTCTCTCAGCCTGTCTTCACAGGAGAATTGTTCCATCCCTCTGATCATTTTTGTGGCCCCCTAACCTGCTCTAACAGCTCCACGTCCTTCTTGTGCTGGGTACCACAGAGCTGGATGCAGTACTCCAGGTAGGCTCTCACAAGAGCAGAGCAGAGGGAAAAAATCACCTTCCTTGAACTGCTGGCCATTTTTCTTTTTGCACAGTCCAGGATACGGTTGGCTTTCTGGGCTGCAAGCGCACATTGCCAGCTCATGTCCAATTTTTCATCCACCAATATCCCCAAGTCTTTCTCTGCAGGACTGCTTTCAATCCATTCATCCCTCATCATCTTCAGAAGGTCTCCTGACAGATGTCATTTGCTTCGGAAGTGAATATTGAAGTGTTTTGGTAACAGGCCAAAAGTTTTTGCTTGCATTTAGAATAAATGACAAGTAAATGTTGCATTCAGATAATTACAAAATCTATACACATACTGTATAACTCACTTTCAGTGCTTTACTAAGATGCTTTATTCAACAATAAAAGAAAACCTTAAGTAAAAATAAAAATCTTTGTCTACATACAGATGCCTAGGGTGTAAATAAAGATGTGTAGTTGTCTAATGAGCCTAGTAAAGAAACAAAGCAAGCTCATACTTCACTTTACAAAATGAAATTCAGGGGACAATTTCCAGCTTGATTATGTCAGCTGTGTATTAACTTTGAGGCTTGGTGAAATCCAGGGTCATTTGGTGAATTTGTTTAGAAAAGTGTCATAAAACAAACAAATATATTCAAAAACAAACCAAACAACAACAACAACAAGATAAAACAACCCTATAAGATTTTCCTTTAGGAAATGCGTTTAGTCCCTGAGGGTTTGGATCCTGAGAAGCTCACCAAATCTAATTTGGGCTAGATCAAGTCCTTAATTAGCAATTAAGAAAGAAACTCATGATAACAAAAAATCTGTCATATATTTATAGTTCCATAGGCTAATGTACTTACATCAGTATTCATCAGAACCAACAAAGTATTTAAGCATAGTTCTAACTGGAGAAATTGTATTTTCCTAGTGTCTATAACTTACCTTGTGGCCTACTGGATTATTATGTATAAAAATGTTTATTTTATACACACACACACACAGAGAAACACTGAAGTACATGTTCTTCTCTAGTTATTTCTACAAATCTCACTCTTGGCATATACCCATGTCATGTGCAAGAGAGAAGATTAAGGTGACAAAGGTCCTTAGTTTAATACTGGCAGCTCTTCATTCCTCCCCAAGGCACCCAATCCTAACACTTTCTACTGTAGTTTGCAGCTTGGAAATCTGGTGATTGATACCTTTTATACATCAAGAGTGTTAAAAGTTCTACTCTCCAGAATGTACTTCAGGTGTGGAATTGGTATGTACAGAACATTTTGTGGAAATATAGCTATAAAAGAGTAAGTAATTGTTTTAGGTCCCCTGAAAACCATCTCCTCTTCAATGAGGAGATATAATGAGATATAAGACTATTGCTTGATAACCTTCCTAAGCCGAACCTACAGAATCCACTTATCCAGTTAGTTTAATTTTTCTTTATAGAACACAGGAAAAGTGGGTAGTTTTATTTGAGCTTTGTCTCAAATAAGGGATATCCAGTGTTTGATACTGTGTTGTTGAGAACTCTTTTGACAAATAAATCTTTGTTCTCATCCAGGTTGCATCAGTGCACATCCATACCACACAACATATGGTAATATGAAAGGGAGTGATACAAATGGTTCAGTTTTACCGTCTGTTTTGTATGATTTAGCACTGTCCACATGTGGTGGGTTGACCCTGGCTAGGGGCCAGGTGCCCACCAGAGCCGCTCTCTCACTCCCTTCATTCACCAAACAGGGGAGAAAAGGCATAACGAAATGCTTGTGGGTCGAGATAAGGACAGGGAGAGATCACTCACTAATTATCGTCACGAGCAAAACAGACTGAACTCAGAGAGGGAATTAATCTAATTTATTACTAGGCAAAACAGAGTAGAGGAATGAGAAAGATAATCAAATCTTAAAACACCTCCCCCCACCCCTCCCATCTTCCCAGGCTCAACTTCACTCCCAGCTTCAACCTCCTCCCCCCTCAGTGGGACAGGGAGTGGGGGTTACGGTCAGTTCATCACATGTTGTTTCTGCTGCTTCTTCATCCTCAGGGGGAGGACTCCTCTCATCGTTCCCCTGCTCCAGCATGGAGTCCCTCTCACGGGGTGCAGACCTTCAGGAGCAAACTGCTCCAGCGTGGGTCCCCCACAGGGTCACAAGTCCTGCCAGCAAACCTGCTCTGGCGTGGGCTCCTCTCTCCACAGGTCCACAGGTCTGGCCAGGAGCTTGCTCCAGCACAGGCTTCCCATGGGGCCACAGCCTCCTTCAGGTGCCTCCACCTGCTCCAGCATGGGGTCCTCCACGGGCTGCAGGTGGAATCTCTACACCCCCTCATCCTTCCTCCATGGGCTGCAGGGGGACAGCCTGCTTCACCATGGTCTTCACCACGGGCTGCAGGGGGATCTCTGCTCCGGTGCCTGGAGCACCTCCTCCCCCTCCATCTGCACTGACCTTGGTGTCTGCAGAGTTTCTTACATCTTCTCACTCCTCTCTCCAGCTGCAAAAGCTCTGGTTTTTTTCCTTTCTTAAATATGTTATTACAGAGGCGCTGATTGGCTTGGCCTAGGCCAGGGGCGGGTCCATCTTGGAGCCGGCTGGCATTGGCTCTATCAGACACAGGGGGAGCTTCTAGCAGCTTCTCACAGAAGCCACCCCTGTAGCCCCTCCCACTACCAAAACCTTGCCACGCAAACCCGACACACCACAAAAGGTACTACCTACTTCTACGTGGCTGACATTTTGGGGAAGTCATGAATTTTACTTCTGCCTGCTTCTGTAACGCACTGAAGTGTATATTGCTCGGTTTTTTCTTTGCCTCACATAGAGGACATATAAATAGGTCTGATCAAAAAGACTTTGTGACAAAAAATGAGTTTTAATGTAAAGTTTGAATTACATAGCTAATACATTCTGCAGATTTCATTTTCCATAAAACAGTCAGCAATTTCTGAAAATAAACTGTAGACTGCTCATCACTTGAGCCTGTGGTCACTAGTTTAAGAGCATGTTCTATGTAATACTTTCCTCTTTTGTTGACCATCATGGAAAACATATTTGTTGCAGAAAATAAATAACATATAGTTTACATTTCACAGGTTCTAAAATATAATCCTATATGCTAAATAAGTTTATACTGTTTGTTTTATATGTTTATAAGTTTATACACGTTTATACTGTTATGGTAGTCTAGTGAAAATCAACTCTTATGCTACTATTTTTTTGTTAACTTTTTTTTTCCTTATGATAGGGCTTAACACTTTATCAGGTCCTTATCACCTTGTACGTTCATCAAAGAAAGTTTGATTAGGTCTCTTCTTAAAGTCGCAAGTAATGTTCGCTTAAGCAAGTCAGAGCAATTGTGAAAAAGCTTTTTTTATAGCATTACTCCTAACTCCCTCTTTTATACTTAAAATTACAGGTGATCCATTTTAGTTAAAATAATAAAAATAATAATAATTTAAAAAACTAGCTCACTAAATGTCCCTACTGGGGATCCTAGCTGGATTCACTAAATGACACCAATTTACAAGCATTTCAGCGAGTAAAAAAGTTTAGTTTAAAGTATTTTACAAATTATTTTGTCCCAAGAATAAGTAATTAATTATTTGATATATAACATTGTAGCTCAAGGAAAATATATCTTATTCTTCTAGAGGAAAATATATTCAGAGATCAGTTGCGTTTCTGTCTTGTCTCCTGTGGATCAAAGAGACTTTTGTATATTTGTCTATATAGGTATGTTTAGTATATTCATATATATGTGTAATACACATATAGAAACATAAATAATATGGTCTTTTGTGGATGTTTACACCTGTGATGAACAATGTATGTTCATTTTACCGCACTGAATATGTACAAAATTCATAAGATATCCTAGATATTTTAAATTGCTAGAAAAATATTATTTGTTACCTATTTTAAAAACGTTAATACTCCTAGTGATGGAATTACTGCATATCGTAGATGTCTAGAATTCAAGATAATTCTGTGAATTAATTTCTCTATTTAGGTAATATCAATCTCCTACTGAAAAAAAATAACGAAAAACATGCCAAGCACTCCTACGGTCTTTTCCTCACCCATCCATACCACTGAGAAGAAGATGATCTCACAAAAGTCTGATGACACATGCACTTGACTTTACATACACATGTAAAGCCAGCAGATGTAATGGGTGTATGAAATTAAAATCCTGCACAGAGCTTTTCAAGACTTACACCTAAAAGATCTGTTCTTCAGCAGTATTGGTCTTACGGTTCTTACTCTTCCCACCTGGGAGATTGTATCATCTTTGGGATAGACTAGCATTGTCCACAGCCAAAAGCAATTGTTATAAAAGAAATGCTCTTCATCTTTGTGAAGATTATTCCTGTAATTGATGTGTCATTAAGTCATAATTAAATATGATTACCGATAACCGATAACTTTGGTTTCAGTTACGTTTTAATACAGTTTCCTTAGCTTGTATTTGCTCACTATCTCTGAGGGAAAAACTACATGTTATTTTGAGTATGTCTGGTTGCTGATGTACCTATTACAATATTCAATATATTTGCCAAAAGCTTCAAAAATAGCAACTAATCTTGTAAGGATGGTAAGTATGTCTTTTTCATGAATGAGGAATTTGAACTGTCAACATGACAAGCAAAGTCTTGACAGTGGATCCGTGTCAAAGCTAAAATAACAGTTCATTAGTTTCTAGCTTGGTACTCAACTGAAACTGTTGCAAGTTTTTCAGTCTCTGCTTATAATTAAAAGCAGAAATAATGACAGCTTATAAACACTATTTTGTTGTATGTCCTTTATTACAGGAAAATAAATTGTACCTGTAAGAATACAATATAAAAAGCTTTGTCAGAACTTACTGAACAGTTCATTTTATCTTTTAAAGGTTTTAATTCAGTTGTCTCCATCTAATTGTGAGCCCCACAGAATTTGTCAGCTTTGAAGCCTTGTGATACCTTTCTGCAACTGGATTTTTTTAATTTGTTTGGTATAGATGTCCTATATTGAAAGTGATAATTATGAATTACATATAATAAGTCTGTGTTATTATACCTTTTTCTTTGTTTTATTTTTAGCTCCATGTGGTGGGCATTTTTCATCTCCCAGTGGAGTAATCCTCTCTCCAGGCTGGCCAGGGTATTATAAAGATTCCTTGAATTGTGAGTGGGTGATAGAAGCTGAACCAGGACACTCTATCAAAATTACATTTGAAAGGTCTTGGCTAATGTTTTTCTTATTTAATGTTTTCCAGTTTTTACCCAGAAGTAGGAGTTTATTATTAGCTCTGTCATAACATTAATTTGCACTATGTCTAAAATCCAGCAACTGTATTATCAGGTAGGATTTTCCAAAACACCTTAGTGCCTTCAGAGCATAAATTTTATCTCCAGTGTAATTTCTACTGTGATGCACTGAAAAGCTTTTGAAACTCCTACTCTCTTGCATATATTTAAGCCTGTCTGGCCCAGTTAAAAATTTTGTCTGCTTTTAAAGATTAGCAGGTTTCATTTGCTCATAACTGTTTCTATGATAGATTATACTCATGAAGTATTTTTTTTCTCTCAGACCCGTGAAATCTTCAACTCTAAAAATCAAAATCAGCTGTGAAAACTGAATTAAATGCACTCATATTTTTATCCACTGTGAATATTTAATTATCAAATCAGCTCCTCTGTTTTTGTGAAAGTACTGTGTGCTCTCATGATGGATGGAATTCCAGTTTCCCCAAATTACTGCGGCATTCAATTTTTCCTAGATTACTGCCTATTACTTAGGTCCATTCCTGATTCCCATGATTTAAATGTGCTGAGGACCTTAAATTTCTCTTGGTAGCAAGATGTGGGCATTTCATTTAAGCTCTTTTATGAGAAAGCAAAACAGAAAATGTGATTTTTAAAAAAATGCTACATGTTCTACATGTTTTCAAGGATGTTTTAGATTCTTCTTATTGTAAATATTAATAAAGTTAGATGATGATCCAGGAAAAAAGGGTCTTTGATGATCAAAGTTATAGTGCACAAATATCATGCAAGTACTTTTCAATTGCTATTTATGCAGCATATTTTGACTACTCCTGGTCACACTCAACTTAGAAGATATTGCTTCATTTTAATACAATTCAAATTTGTTTTTAACAGGGTATGAAAATTACCATCTTCTTGTAGCAGAATTTCTCATTGTGATAAGATTATTTAAAACTGTTCTCTAGTACTATAGTTTACACTATAAAAAAAAGTGTTCACATGTCATTATATACAGAGAACAGGTAATATAGACACTTCAGAGGTGTTTCCCATCCTTCACATCAAATGAAAGCTGGTCTTCCAAAATCACTAGTGCTGTACATCAGCTTAAAATGAAGCTTTACCAAATTTTTGCTAATTAAAATCCAAAAGAGAAGTGAATAACTCCCTTTTGCAGGAATTAATCAAACTCATATTAGTTCAAAATTAAAAGAAAATTATTAGTTTTCCTCATTGTCTGGTAACTCAAAATGAAAAATAAAAAATTTGAAACTTTCATTAACTGAAGTTTTTGAAAATAATATATTCAAATTATTTTTATTTCAGCATTTCATTTTCAACTACATATTTGATGTGGACAGTCATTTCAAAGTGAAAAGCATTTTTATTTTTATTTGAAAAATTCTATGTCAGCTCGATTTTCTTCCTTTGCACCCGAGTTTCATTAAATCTGACAGTCTCTTGTGTACACTTTTTGTTTGTAATGTGTTAACGCCTTATCATAAAATTGCACAACCTCTATTACTCTTGCAATTAAGAGCAATAAGAACAAGAGGTGGTCTCTTCAGATCACGGAGACAGCTCCTATCCTCTTTATAACCTAATCTCATTATGACATTATGACAACACTTTTTCCATTGCTGCTCATTCTTGACACTCTTGTTGCTTGCCATAAATTGGACTGATATGCATATTGCTCAGATGCATCAAGGTGAATCCAGAGAGGCCTTGCATGCATATAGGGATGTGTATGCTTATGTGCTTCTGTGCAGGATTACATGTAAAAATACATCTATATATATGTTAGCACAAATGCACTTAGATAGATAATTACATGTTTGGACATGAATAAAAAGTTATTACATAAACTGAATAATGAAATAAATTTTCGTAGTGTACTGAAAGAAAACATTTTGTAAACTACTAATGTTAGGTTTTTTTACTTAGACTTTATTATTTTTCACATAAGTTAAATTTACATTCTGAGACATGCATGCATTAGCTTCTCTTTAAAGACTCATTCTGATCTGACTGTCCTTGTTCTGCTCCTTCTGCTTGCAAATCTTCAGCTGGACTTCCTTAAGACAGAAGGTTAAGTTTCTGGAAATATACACATTTAAAACTACAGCCAAATGGCTTTCCCATTTGATTAAAAAAAATAAACTCATGTTTTGCCTAGTTCTCTATATTTTACCTTTGTCCTGAAAAATACAGAGAAATATTTTTTCTAGCCTTTCTTGGTGCAAATACTAAGACTCTCACAATAAGTGCAGTCGCTTGAAGGAGATTTTTTTTTTTTTTTTTTTTAGTTTCTCAGTCAGGGTAAAATATTTATCTTACATGTCTAGAATATTTACATCCTTTCTTTTTGGATTTTCTAAGAGGAAGGGAACAGTTCTTACTAATACACGTTTTCTGCAGAGTGACATCTTCACATTACATCAGTTAATCACTTGGACAGTAATTTATTTCCTTCTAATCTCCCATTATCCTATCTTCCTATGACTTCTCTCTTATGACATTGCGTATGTGCAAGGTACTGCATTCCATGACTGTATGCTAAAGTGTTCCTGTGCCGTGGAGCCAGAGACATAGGAGAAAAGAGAGAGATCTACAGACAAAGCTAATAATAATAACTATTAATGTTTGTCCTTTCAGAGGTTTCATAATAAAATTTTCATATTTTGTTTTATGATCGTGCATGTATACTCTAAAAAGTTTACTCCTGTTGTACAGGCATAGCTACAATAGATAATCTGTTGGATTTTTGTTATAAATCAGTAGCTTTCTAGGCTGAATGGAAATTATAGAAGTGAGACATGCAAGTGCCATTCTTCATTGCAATGCAGTGTTTATCATGAAGCCTAATTATGAGTATTTAAATGCTAGGGATGTTAATGAACAAACTACTGATTGGAGTACCAGTCATATTTGACTAATGAGTATACACTGTGCAGTAGGATATTCTACTCATATCCTGACACTGCATCGAGTTGATAGGGTGTCTCTTGGAAACAAACATGCATGTCGTAAATATTAAAGCAGCTTTACATGTTCAAATAAGATAAAAAAGTGTGTGCCACCTCCTGTGTTAAAGTTTGTTTCACTACTGTCTGCTTGAATGATTTTTTTATGAGTCCTCCATAACAATAGACCTCACATAGTAATGAAGCCATTCAGTTTAATTTAAGAATAGTAACTAGTTAAGTAGGAAAGAACATCAGAGTGGTCTTACATGAACCCAAAGTATTTTTTTATTTAGTTTTCTATAAATGCCTACTGTTTTCTCACACAAGAGAATAACCAGATTATATCAGATATCAGATAAATTGATCATCAAGAGAAAAGGTATTCAAGGAAAAAAATATATATGCGTCACCCTTATAAATTAAATTTAAATTGATCCTTTTTCTGAGCTCAACAACCAAGCAAAGGCATTGTACATAATCGCCTATCCAAATTTCTTTCAGCTCATCTCACTAAAAAACTGTCCTCACTTTTTTTTCCTTAGGTGCTTAATCATTTTTTTCATCTCCTTATTTTTCTGCTGGTTGTGGTGTTGTAGATACTTTTTGAGCAGCAAGTACTTATGAGAGGATTTCTGGTATGTCTTTGGAGACAACTTAATTTCATCATATCTTGACTGGCCTGATAGTTGCTTTGCATTTATTAGGTCAATGTCTTTTTACACTTTCTGTCTTAAGTATGCTTTTGATAAAGGAACTAAGAAAGCAGAGCAAGACGAAATGATCTGTTTCCAAGATTACTTCTCTTTTGTATGGATTAATGGGAAACACAAGTACTGGAAAAAACAAGTTATTGCCTAGTAGCTTTTTAGCAACTTATTATTGTGAGTTCATGTGGGAACTAACAAAAAATAGACTTTTCAGTTCTCCAGCTTCTAGGCTTATCCTGCTTCATTTCCATGACTCCCTACTACTTTATTTCTGTGCTCTTTTCTGTGCTATTTCATAAGAGTGGGATATGGATAAAAGAAAGCACATGTTTTGGAGGTTTAATTTGGCTTGTCATCTTTCACCAGACTCCTTTAGATCTTTAGGCTCAGACTCATGGGACATAAATGCTGAAATATAGAGTTCTTCAGCACATTGTCATTAGTCATGCAGTTCCTTGAATGGATTTCACAAAGCCAAATTAGCATCTAAGTGAATCAGAGAGAGAATTAGGAATATCTGAAGGGTCCTTCTAGGATCCTGCTGTTAATTGTTTCTTCTTAATTCTGAAAGGGTTTTTCAATAATCCATCAGAGAGTCCATTACAGTAGCACGATTGATGTAAGGTTTGTCATAGCGAGAAAGAGAGAAACCACTGTCAATATACCAAACAGGTGTTTGGGATTGCTGGTGCCGTCCAAAGCAAGACAAGCAAGGAGATAGCTAGCAGCACTGTCACAGTCAGCTCTTCCTTGAATGAGACAGCACACATGCTGTCTCTAAACAGGCTTTTGGCTTTATAGTGCTTTCTAAATAGGATTTTAAAATTTTTTTACCATAACTTCTGCCACCACTTTGGACTGAGCCTCAACTGACACAAAGCCACTGGAGTTTGAGAGCAGACTTAAATAATTATATCCCTGCTTGTATATGATTTTAAGGATAGATGCTCAGAGTATGATTCTTTGATCATATAAAGTACCTTGATGATATTTGTGCCAAATGGAATGGATATAATAAAAGAATGCATCAACATATCCTCTATATAATTTACTTATTTTTTCCAAAAAGAGACATAATTTTGTGCTATAAAATAGTATATACAAGTAATATTAATCTTCGCTAACAAACTATTTGTTTCTGGCTTGTGTTTCCTGCAATACAAACCACCTCAAGGAGTTTAAACTCATTTTACTAAGGCACTAACCTGAAATTTTATTATTGCATTAATTACACAGGATAATTAATACTATTATATTGATATTGTAAAATAGATATGTGGAAAAATAGTTACAAGAATATGATCAGAAAAGGAGCATAGTTTTAACATATGGCTTACTTTGTGTGGCTTTATTGAATTTGTTTTAACTGCTTCTTATATTTGTGCCTCTGCATGTTTCTTCAATTGCAGGTTTCAGACAGAACTCAATTATGATGTTTTGGAAGTTCATGATGGACCAAATTTATTATCTCCACTTCTGGGATCTTACAATGGTACACAGGTCCCACAATTCCTGTTTAGCAGTAGCAATTTCATTTATCTTCTTTTTACAACTGACAACAGTCGTTCTAACAATGGATTCAAGATTCACTATGAAAGTAAGTCATGCTGAATTGTATGATTCCATTTCTCCATCAATTCTTATCCTAGTTATAAATATATGAATGTGCACAGATGTTGTCTTTGGTAAACTCCTGTTATTTCTCAAACCAAGAAAGATTTATCGCAGTTAAACTGCAAAAGGGATGACCAGTAATTTAACTTACCGTTTAATGTCATTGCTTTACTGCTCCATGCTTTAAGAATCAGAAGATGAGAATGGGAAGCAAATGCCTTTCTTCTGGATGTTGCTTTTATGTCTTCTTATTCTTATATTTTACATAACACATTTTTTGTGTGTAAAACTGCATGAGATTAGGAAGATTATGAAAATCTAAGCAAACTTGAATTACTGTCCGGATTGATGTCCCTGCAGCTCTAACTGATGGTAATGGGAAATGCAGTTTACACTAGTGAGCTAAAAATCAAGCTGTGCAATTGCTTGATTATGGATTGGTAGGAATCTAAAAACCTGTGTGTATGATTTGTTCTGACATATAGAAGTATTCTTTTTCCTTTTTGATAGCCATATAAACTACACTGCAGAAAGTATCTGTAAGATTTCATACTTCATGAATTCTTTAAATTCATATAGTTGATATGTCATTATTTTTTTGTTTCTGAATATACCTTTTGTTGTAATAAGTCATATTTTCATATGAAATAATATTAATTTTTTTTGTAATCACTGTCTAATTTGCTTAGTAAAGGTCATGAGCACATTGTTACCTATCCATTTCAGTTTCATACTCCTACCTGTTGGAACCACCACCAAACAATTTTCAGATAATTTTTTTACATTATTTGTGGCCATTTTTACTACTCCTGACCACTAACGATAAGGATATTAAATACAATAGATGTGGAAGTGACTTTGCCAGATAAAATTTGGGCTGATCTGAACTCCAGTGAATGTCAAGTTCTGGCTGTTTATCACAAAAAAATCTATTGTTATTCCAAAATTCTTTACTGTCCTAACCTTCCCCTCCGTACTTCTATTTTTATCATCTTCTACATTGTCAAATAATGATTTTATTAAGTTCTCATCCTTTGTGAAGTTTGAAGGGTGGCAATACTTACGAATCAGGAAAAGTAGATTAACATTGCCAGCAGAGACCACTAAATTCTTAAAAAGATTGGTTAAACAAATAATGTTAAATAGTAGAAATTTTCCTTTGGGAATGTGAACAGCCAAAAGAGGAAAGCTGCATTTATAACAAATATCCTTATATCAAACTTTTTCAATTAAATAAAGTTAGAAAGGAAATCTAAAATTTTATTATAAATGAATTCTTAAATTTCATTATAAAATCCCTTTCTTCTAAAATTGATCCCCACCCCACAGTTATCTTTACACTAGTGAAGAATGAAAGTTAAATTTATACTGTCAGAGAACATTGAAAATATATGTCTTCACAATTTTTAGATGAAATAAACCCTTTTGAGTAGTTGTTTTTCTGCTTAACATCGTCTGTTTATATACAGACATTTAATATTAATTTTATTTTTGTTTAATTCTTACTGGTTCATCTTATATTATCCAGTACAACCCAATTCTGATTTCCCTTTTCTGGATAATAATAATGATTAATAGTCCTCTATTCAGCATTTCTCTCTTCAACTGTCCTATTGAAAGATGAAGTCTTTTGTATGTTCCTATTTTCTACGCTAATTATTTCTTTCCACACTGAATTTCTTTGTAAGGAAGGATATTTTATGCCTTTTGTGTAGGAATAAAAGGAATAACACTAATAAAAAAAAAATCTTACACTGAATACCTCTTCTAATTTGCTAACTTCAGTAATATTCCTAGAGTTTTTTGTCTCTTTCTTTGTTTTTCCCTGATTCTCTTATAATGAAGTTAAACTTCTCACTGGGAAATAATCTACAAGGTTTAATTTTTTTTAGCACACATTAAAATTCTCTCTATCAAGTCAACTTCTTTTTACTCCTTTTTTGCTATTCTTGACCTTCTCAATATCTCACATATCAAATAATACGAGGTATGAGAATTATCTATGTAAATAATTGGTCTGTGTAAATATTTCAAGGATAAATATCAAAAGAAAAAATAAAAAACAAAACATTTTAGCTAGGATAACAAAGTTTGATCTGGAAAAAATAAAGACTGGAAATCAGAATTCTGAGTGTTCATCAAAGCTTTTCAACATCAACATCAGGGACAAAATCACTTAATGTTACTGAGATAGGATCAAACTAAATATCCTGTAAATTATGTGATGTTTTTCTCTGCAGCACTGGCAGGAAGCAATTCCTTATCCATAACATCTTAGAACGATAACACAGAGAAGCATAGTGCAAAGATAATTCACCAAAAATGTGCGATAATGAAACCTTCACCCCCACTCACAGCACAGTAAATAAATTATTTTAAAAAAATAATCTATAGGTTGTTTATTTAACTTTGTTTGTTTGTTTAATCTAGGTGTAACTGTTAATACTTACTCTTGCTTGGATCCTGGCATACCAGTGCATGGACGTCGTTACGGACATGACTTCTCTATAGGTTCCACTGTCTCATTTAGTTGTGATCCAGGTTATAGGCTGAGTCATGAGGAGCCTTTGCTATGTGAAAAAAATCACTGGTGGAGTCACCCACTCCCAACTTGTGATGGTAAGGATGAACATACAAAATACAGAGTACCTTAAAATATATACATTTTGCCAAACTGTTATTAGTCAAAATGAGTTAAATGTTGGAGCTTGTAAATCCTCTATTTTTAAGGAAAAAAATAATGGTTAGAGCAAATAAATGTTATATGCATCTCTGTGATGAGATATTTATTAATAAAAGTAGAGAACAATACATAATTCTTTAAATTAGCAGGTTATTGAAGATATGTCTATCTGAATGTGTTTTACCATGAGAATATTGCCAATTAGCTCAAGGCATGCAAGGTTAATGTATATCTACTTGTAAAGCACTTGTTACAAGCTACAAATATTTGTGTTTGGGTATCCATTTATGGACACAGGTGTGCTGACGTATAAATCATGAGGTGTGGTTAATTTATACCTGACTCAAAAACTGCATTTTCTCCCGTTACGTGTTGATCACTGTGTTCTTAGCTTGTTAACAGAACTTGACATCCTTCAATCACTGTAGAAATTGAGTAGGGCCACATTATACCTGATGATTAAGCATATGATTGCTAAAGTAGACAAAAATGGTATCAAGTAACTTGTCATACATTTTAGAGTCTCCAACATACCATTAAAAAAGTCTGCTTGAAAAATTATCTAATAGTTTCAGTCATCTCTTGTTATCTGAATTGTTCATTTTAATCCATTTTCTGAGCTAGGGTGATATCAATTATATTTAATATTAGTAAAGTATATCCTAATGTTTATTAAGTTGTGTATATTTGAGATGTTTTCCTCTCGAAATATTTTTTTTTTCCTTTGACCATGGTACGCTTTTCTGATGATAAAAATGTTATCAGGAATAATGTACTCAATTCTAGAGTAGTATTTAACAAAAGAAAAAAAAACAACTACTCAACTTTTATGAGCTACATGATGCACATGATGGTATATTTTTCTAAAACAGTTCTTAGTGTCTCAGGACATTCAGTTAGAAAGAAAAAGCTGAATTTGAATGAAGACTAATGAAAAATCCCACTGCATCGTGTGATATGCCGCATAGAAATATATTCATTTTCAATGTATTTCTTTAAAAAAATGGTAGAGGTTTTCTTGGCCTTCAGCTGATTTGGTTAACAAATGCTTTGGGTTTAATATTTCAAAACGTTGAACATACCAGTGTATGATGATACTCAAAATTTGTGGTGGTGGAAAGGGGCATGAATAATCACTTTCCTGAAAATGGCACTCTGTAGTTCAGCAAGCTCGTTTCCTAAAGGATTCTGCTTCTCAGTCAGGTTCTTGGAATGAAGAATGGCAGGGTTCCCGCAGCTCACAGTCAAAGGGACTATATTTTGCTGAACAGGCCATAGACATAAGATGTGTTTTCTTACAGTGATAGGCACTAGATGCTAACCATCTAAAACAAACAGTATTAACACACTCCCTATGAATACTGTACTCTGCTGTGAAATAAACTTACATATTGTGATGAATTTCTTCCTCAAGATGCTGAACTAGCATGCAATTCATTAAGTAAATGAGATTTTTTTTTCTCCAGAGCACACTGCTAAATGGCAATTGTCCATTGAATAAATATGCTCTAAAGGCAGGATTGAGTACATTTATTCTAGTAAATTTAATCAATTCATGGTTGAACTCATTTTAATTTCATTGCTGAATTTCTTCTCTGGTGGAATGTTTTTAAATAGGATCCAGAGTCATTGCACCCCCAGGGAAAAAAGGGCATTTGCTAAATGGCTGTTCTTTGCATAAACTGTGAGGATGGATTTGTATTAATTGTGCCACTAATAAACACAGTGATCAGTGTTCCTGGTCATTCAATATATTACTCTGAGAGGTTCTGAGGAGCAGAGCTCTTTCTTGATTGTTCTTTTTGATAATTGCATCTCTTTTTGATAATTACATCATGTAGTGATACGCAGACGATAATTGTGCAGACAGATCATGACAACTCATAAGTGTGTTTTGGAGGAGGAGAAGGGTGTAGAAAAGAAAAAAAAATTTAGATTTCTTAGAACCAGTTCTTCCTCAAAGTAGAAAGAAGATTGTGTTAACTGCAATGCTATTCTTTGAAGGAGTGTAAACTAATTCTTTCATGAGGTGTTTGGATGTTACACAGATAAGCATCACAAAAAGCTTATCAGGGAAGTCACACTTCATTATCTACAGGAACATTTAGACAATACTGAGAATGATGGTTTAAAAATGAACAAACAAACAATTTCCTTCCATAAAGACTGGCCTGAGGGAGTGATTATGACAGGCTATATAATTCATTCATATTTAAATAATTGATACACATGAAGGATTTCATAGGTAATTTCCTTAGGTTTGGTTTTTGTGTGTATCTATATAGATAAGGCGTGCACGCTATTCCTCAGTGCACAATGTATTCTCTGTGTATGTGTGCATACATACATATGCAAACATATTTTTATATATATAGAAGTATAGCAAAGCATTTCTGAAAAAAAAAAAATAAAAAAAAAATAGAGCTCTCTGACCTTTGAGGATAGCAGAATCTATTTCTTCTCTTTAAAGATAAATATTTAAGGAAATATTTTCCGAATGACAGAACCATTATAGCAGAAAGGAACCTCAGAATGTCATCTAGTCTAAACTCATACCCCAAAAAGGGGGTCCAATCTGGATGTTAGAACAGGTTGCTCAGGATCCTACACAACTGTGCACAAGCAGGGAGATTCCATTTCTTCTCTGTGCCATTGTTCGATTATACAATAGATATTCTTAACATCTGCTAAGAACTTCCAGTTACATCCATTACTTCTCATCCTTTCACTGTGGTGAGAGCTACTTGAATTTATACGGTACTTGAATTGCTTTACAATTTTCAAGACAGCAACTCCACTTTGTTAAATAAGTTATATGACCATAAAATTAAGGCTCCTACAAAGAATGAAAAGTAAAACCTATGATCTTTATCAAACCATCAGTCTCTTTTCAACAGTCTGTAGACTGTTATGAAGATACTGTTAAAAATACTTTAGTGTTGTTATGTATGACCAAAATGGATAGCTGTCTTGGCAAAATACATTTTATTTATTTTCAAAAGAGGTGGCACTGATCAAGGCCTAGAGTTTTACCATTTTTTTTTCCTAATTTGGTTCATAGGTAAACAGCGGTTTTTATCCACAGACCAGAGAAAAATGATTGCTATTACCATGTACATTTATTTATTTTGAAATAGTTCCTCTGAAGATGCAGTTTGGTCTATGTACCACAAACATGAGGCACATTACCTAGGAAAACAAAATTACAAATAGATAACAACCATTCTTTTCAAATAAGAATACGTACAGGCTTTCAGAAGTTAGTAATACTCGAGAGAAAACAGATGGTTTTGAGCTTTGCTTAGAAAATATTACTTGTATTACATTTACAACATTCCTATCTAACATCTACATGATTCACTGAGTACCCATCTATTTGGATACCCTTGAATTTCTTATCTGTAATCTCCTCCCAGTGCTTAACAAATAAGATAAAATTTTGTTTTATCATGTCCTTTCTATATGAATATTATAATAGAATTTTGCTTTTAGGCTTTGAATATATGTGAGAAAACCTATCCTACCCAATATATGAAGTATTCTATTAATCACATTAAAAAGGATAGGAAAATTAATGTAAAAGATACCTAATTAAGAGTGCTTTTTATTCACTTCATCATGACATGAAATTGAATACTAATACATAATAATTCTTATTCATTATTTGAATTAAGAATAAATATTGTCATTCCACTTGATCTTCATTTACTTAAGAAAATTAATAAATAGCAAGAGAAATATTGAAGCGAGATGGAAAACATTTAATGTTTATATTGAAAACACCTAGATGTCCAAATGAATTAGCAATTCCTTGTACAGTACCATGAGGCATGTATCCAGGACATATGGCAGAGGTGTTATGTCATTTCTGTTAAGACAACTCTAAGCTAAAAATAATACTTTTATTAAAATACAACTGTTAAAAAAACCTGCTGCAAATATTCAGTGTGGTAGATGCCAGAATTGGAAGTGAAGAGCATGTCTTGGTCTGGTTTAGATTTAAATAAGAAGGTAAAAATACAACAGTTTATGTTGTGAGTAATCTAGGCTACACTAGTTTCTGTTAGGTTAGTCTCTTATATAACTCAAGTCCAAGGTTTCTGGAAACTGATTATAATAATTTGATGTCTATATTGTTATTTACTTGTTACTACTTTACTGCATCCCATTTTAAGACACATTACTTCTATAATTAGGGAAGACAGATGCTGAAGACCTTGATCTATGAAGCACGGTATATAAGATTCAAATTCTAATTCACTGTTTCAATATTTTTAAACTATATTTACATTTCCCTTTTATTATCAAATTACACAGTAAATTAAAATCACCTTAGAATTAGATTTTTAGTTCGAAGTTAGAGTTAATTGAGCAAATTAATGTAATGTGGCCTCTATATATGTGCAGCACATGCACATATATACTTGTGTTTACATTTATATATACACCAACACATTTATGTATAAATGGATTTATCTTTTTTTTCACTCTGTGATTCTTTCTGAACTGGCATATGTTGTTAGTCTTTCTCAATGATGCTTGAAATGATTTGTAAAAAATAATCATTATTACTAATCAATTATAAATGTGTGTTTTCTCTTCCCATCACCTTTGAAAACAGATGGTTTTCAATTATTTGTAAGTGCAGCAAGTGACCTTACTGAAAAAAGTCTTTTTTTTTCTGAAGGCTTCCGTTCTTATTTGTATTTTCACATTTTTGAGAAAATCAACATATGTTAGTTTCTGAGTTGTGGTTGGTGACCTACGGCTAGTCCCTTGAAAAATATTTATGTATCAAAACTGTATAATTTGAAAATGTGGAAAAATATTGTCAATTTCCCAGATATCACCATCTTCAGTCAGGCTAAAAAGGGGCAATGACATGGCTTTTTTTTACTGCATTGCTAGTGAACACTACATGTAGAGATACTGATACATGTATTTATACATCTGGATTATTTTCTCTTGCTTTAGTAAAAAACCAAATACATTCTCTTGATAGTTTTCTGTCCTTCTTGGATATGGTGACCCCTTTCTTCTCACATCCAGTTTTCTTGATAACTTCATACTGTTGCTATACCCTTCATAACTCTGAGACTGACTTGTGTTATATCAAAATAGATTAGTTTTAAATAGATAGTAAACCTTATTCAAGGACCTCGGATGTCAGAGAACATAATTAGTCATTGCTGAGTTTTATTTCATGGTATAAAATGCCAAATTTAAGAGGTAAGAGGCTTTTCTATGAACAAGAGTTAAGCTAGCTATACAGGCTAACCTCTGCAGGAAGAGATTATGCAAACCGACTTCTGCAGTAAAATATAAATATGTTAAAAATAGAACAGAGGACGTGAAAAAAATAGGAGAAAAATCTATGAACAAAAATGTCACCTTCCTTGCTTATTAGCTGCTGCCACAATCTAATGTGAAGCGTCCGAGCAATATGTTTGTGTGTCACAGCAGCTGTGAGAAGACAGACAGGGAAGTACTTGTAATGCAGTCGTCATAAAGATAGAAAATATATCTTACAAGAGATTAAGAAAACCTGTTTCATTTAACTGATCCAAAGTCAGAGATACTAACGTGCTTTGCCGTCCTTCCAAGGTCAGTCCCCAAGAGGGAGAAGAACATAATGACAGTTTAGCAGAAGAACAAATGGGTAAAAATCAACCATGAATAAGTTTAGGCTAGAAATTATGAGACTGTTTCTAGTATTGGAATATTGATTTTCTAGTACAGTTTTATAGTAGCATGAAATACGGCCTGAAATGGAACTTGATAATTTTATGAATGACACGAGTCAAGTGCTTTCATTACAACTGTTCACGTGTTTCAGGGATGAAGCACGGCCTGCATGTGTTCCACTGAGACACTTACGAGTAGCCTAAATGAACGTTCTAAAATTGTTTGGGCCTAAGAATATTTTCAAACTATACAGGGCCATTTCTAAGCTAGGCTTCTTTGCTGTCACTCTTCTTTATGACTGATCATGTTACTGAGCAAAACAAATGCAGTTGTGATCATTTACAACAAAAGAAAGTGTAAATAATCAACCCAACACTGTAAGAATTTATTTCACCTAAAAAACTGGCTTAGCCACTGAACTCCACTATTAAATTTTAGTCTTCATTCACAGTTATCCAAAACTTGCTTCTTAAGTTGTCACATCATTTCTGATCACCACAGTGCTGTAGAGGTACTTTAAACTATACATCCAGACACATATCTGTATTTCATACAGTCACTTCTATATTTTCTTCTCTTTATTTTTTGTTATTTTGTTTTTCACTATTCTGAAATAGAGTAATTGAGGGGGAAAAAAAATTAGGCATGTCTTGATTCAGCTTCTCTGCTTGCATAACAAAGAAATTATTAGTCTGTTAGCAACACAATGTTCCATTTTCCACATTAGAACACCAAGCTAGTGCTTCAGTTATTTGCTTATGTATTCATTCTACTTTTAGTCTGTCCTAGCCTTCAACTCTGTATAATCAGATAACGTGAAAGAAAGGTTCCTTGTAGAATCTGGAAAAATGCGTGGACTTCACCTTTTGCTGGTTTATTTTCATGCGTTTCTGTTTTCCTTTGCACTCTGAAAAAGAGTCAGATACTAGTAGTGATATTATATGCTTGGGCTGTTTGCCATCTTATCAGGACCAGTGCACATTTTATATTTCAGATCTGTCAACTTGGCTTTGTTTTGTGAAATACTGGTCCCTTCATGCCTTTTTTTGCCATCTGCTTGCCTTCATAGAGTTACACTGAGTGCCTGATGGCATGCCATAGATGTTTTGTCACCATTTGCATTCTTGAAACATTTTCCAAATACCCACTATAAAATACATTATTTATTTGGGCTGTTTCCCAAGGTTATAAAAACTGATTGCATTTTCTTATTTAAAAGAGCTGACCTAACGTATGGACAAAGTAGGTAGTTACCATCGGAAGCTCCAATAACATGCTATCATAACCCTCATTCTGTTTTCCTAAGATCTAAATATAACAAGATCGGGTGATAAATGGACAGTGGTTACCTTCATTGTCTCTTCATCAGAGAAGTGACGAGGAAAATTAATATGCTGGGACATTATTCCCCTGTGGCAACAATTATGGGATTGGGCAGTTGTGGTCCTATTTCAGCCTACGGTACTGGATCTGCAAATTTCCAGCTTACAACTAGGCCAAAAAGGCTAGAAAGTTGGCAAGAGAAATAGCACATACAAAGAAATCATGAGGCTACCCAGATAAATACACATGTTTAAAATAGAAATGCGGTTTGTAAGAATGTTGTGGTTTAGCCCCAGCTGGCAGTTAAGCACCACGCAGCCGCTCACTCACTCCCCCCGATGGGATGGGGGAGAGAATTGGGAAAGTGAAAGTGAGAAAACTCGTGGCAAACACAAAAGGGAAAATAATAATAATAAATACAAAACAAGTGATGAAAACTCATGACAAACACAAAAGGGAAAATAATAATAATAAATACAAAACAAGTGATGAACAGCACAATTTCTTGTAACCCAAAAGAAACGCTACGCAGGACCCCCAGCTGCCCAGCCTCCCAGCCCACACATGCAAGCAAAACAAGACAAGGAATTCATTCCCCACTTCCCATGGGCAGGCAGGTGTTCAGCCATCTCCTGGAAAACAGGGCTCCATCACACATAACGGTGACTTGGGAAGATAAACACCATCACTCCGAAGTTGATGCTGCACATCCCCAGCTACCACATGAGGACCCCAGCTGCCGCGCCTCTCAGCCCACCCCCCATTTATAAACAGGACATGACATCGTATGTTATGGAATATCCTTTTAGCCAGTTAGATCAGCTGTCCTGGCTGTGTCCCCTCCGAGCTTCTAGGGTGCCCCCCACCTTCTCATTAGCAGGGCAGTATGAGAAGCTGAAGTCATTGACTACTTAGCAACAACTAAAAACATCAGTGTGTTATCAACATTGTTCTAGTCCTAAATCCAAAACACAGCACTATACCAGCTGCCAGAAAGAAAATTAACTCGATCCCTGCTGAAACCAGGACATAAACCAAACAAATTTATCTAGGCAAAAGAGAGTGATCTTTATCTTAGGAAAAAGGATGAAGTTCCATTTCTGCTGCTTTATAATAAAACTATAATTAAATGTATACTTCTTTTTATTCAGTGCCCTAAAGATAGCGATGGCATGTGATGCAGTAACCTCATTATGAAAAATTATTAACCTTTATGAAAACATTCCACAGCACTACTGAAATGTCTGAAAAACACATGTATTTTCTTGAGAAAAATATCTGTTTAGGTACAGGGTAAGGCAGAAGGTACATTCTGGATATTGTCTCAATTCACTGCATGACTTGTCCTCAAATCAGTTTTGAGTGTACTTCTACAGGGAGAAAATCATGACTGGTCAGCATAGTCATTCTCAAATAAATAGCATTAATTTCAAAAACAAAGGTAAAACTTTCATGATTTACCCCATCAACATGTAGCAAAAATTGTCATAAATAGAATGAATAGCAAAATACAGTAGAATAAATCAAGAATAATAAAATCATTTAGGTTGGAAAAAACCTTTAACATCATCAAGTACAACGCTTAACCTAACACTGCCAAGTGCAAACACTAAACCATGTCCCTAACTGCCACATCTAAACATCTTTTAAATACTTCCAGGGGTGGTGACTCAACCACTTCCCTGGACAGCCTGTTCCAATCCTTCACAACCCTTTCAGTAAAGAAATTTTTTTCCTACTATCCAATCTAAACCTCCCCTGGCACAACTTGAGGTCATTTCCTCTTGTCCTATCACTTGTAACTTGTGAGAAGAGACTGCCACCCACCTGGCTACAACCTGCTTTCAGGTAGTTGTAGAGAGCAATAAGGTCTTTCCTGAGTCTCCTTTTCTTCAGACTAAACCACCCCAGTTTCCTTAGCTGCTTCTCATAAAGCATGATGTAACATTTTACAACGCTTTTCTCCTGAAGAAGCATGATGTTATTTGAGAACTGTTCATATATTGAAAGGCCAAACTTCTCCCACCTTTATGATCCATACTGTTGAGTTATACATTAGTAGCTGCTGCTGAGTTACAGGAGGAGTAGGCTCAGGTCAAACCAGCTAGCGCAGGTGGGGCAGCCTCCCTCAGTAAGAGTTATTGCTCCTCCAGTCTGTGGCAGGCTCCTTCCCTCATCCTCACTCCTGTGGCAGCAGGCTGCGACGCACAGATGTGAGCTGATGCAACAAGAGGGACTGACAGTTGTATCAATTGGCTACAACTTGCAGACAAGTAACTGCCATTTACGTATCTCCCAAACTGCCTTTCAGTAGCTTTAGCACCTGCTAAAGAGAAAACCTTATTGTTAAAAATAGCGAGTGCTGAATACTGGCTTAGGTTGAGGTGTGGGCTCAGAGAAACTACAGTTGATGATACCAGTGCAAATTCTGAGAGGATATTGGTTGAGAGCTTGACCGCTTAGGGCTGAAAAGGGAAAGTTTGTGTTAATTGCTTTGGAAGAGCTACTCATATTAAGAACTGCAATCAACTTTCCTAAACCAGTCTATATTATTTTACTTAAATCTGGTAGGTGGCAGTAACATAGCTTACTGTTCTTTTGTATCCTTGAATATTTTTACACAATAATTTTGGTAATGCTTATAATTAGGCTAAGAAAAATAAATGAAATGGATATTTTTAATCTTGAAGCAAAAAAAAAAAAAGTAGAACTACTCATTTGTTTTATAATATATGCCTTTCTGAGATAATCTATATTCAGAAAGCTATGATGTAATGATTTCGCTTGGTACTGATTTTTAATCACTGTTATTGATAAAAGATAATTCTAAGGCACAAGAGCCTCTTCACTACTAAAAAATTACTCAATTTTGTATTTCAAAAGCTCTGGAATGGAAAATTCACCATTAAAGTGTAATGGTGAATTGTGAAGATATTTATGCTAGTGTTGTAAGATTTTATTTTTATATTTATATTTTGTATTAGTTCAAGCTGTAATTTAATGTTTATATTGCTCAATTACTGATTACTTTTACAAAGTCACTATCGATACTATAGAAAGACTTATTCTTATATTGGCAATTGCCATCGTCACTTGCATTGTAGATATAGATGCATATCCAATAATTAGATACAAGAAAGGATGTCATGCTTCCCTGCAATAATATTTTCAGTCAGTAATTCTTCAATAGCAAGATCCACTCTACACCATCTTAACTCTCCAGCCTTCAGCTTCTGGCTAAAGTGATATTGTTTGGCTCCGTATCTTCTTTTGCCTTCATCTTCCTGCTGAACTTGTGACTTTCACAGAGTCTCAAGAAAATGTGAAAAACCAGCTAAGGAAACTAGCTTTTTGGTTTTTTGGTACCTATTACAAAACATGGTAGTTATTCAATGATTATATTTCTTTTTCGTATTGTGTAAAAACGGGCTGTAGTTATATGTGGAATTGCTGAATCATTTGAACAACTGTTTTCAAGTTGTTTTAAAGCCAGAAGGTTTTTTAAAAAATTGTTTTCTTATATTTTTTTCTCCATAAGTTTTATAGTAATTATTTTATTATTATTTTCTTTGTTATTTTCAGCTTTATGTGGTGGAGATGTTAGAGGACCTAGTGGAACAATTTTATCCCCTGGTTATCCTGATCTGTATCCAAATTCACTGAATTGTACATGGACTGTGGATGTTACCCATGGAAAAGGTAAATAAATCTTTGTATCTTTTTCTACCTTTTTTTTTAATATATAGGTCCAGTATTCTGTGCTACACAAGTAGATCTAGGTTAGCAGCAATGAATTAGGAATTGTGTTGCCGAATTTTGGTTTTGTTTGTTTTCACTGTAGTAATTCCTAGAATTCCAGATGTGGACTAGGCCCTAGTGTTTTCCACAGAGCAGAAAGTCCCTAAGAGTTTATAGTCCAAGTAACGGATAGTTGGATGTGTGCGCATTAATTCATACAGGTGAAAGAGGATGAATGCTTTTGCTGTGTTGAGGAGGAAATGCCTTATCTTAGAGAAAGATTAGCTGGAACTAGTCATTGGTATTTAGACTTGGTATCAACAGGAGAAACTGAAGTAAAGGCAAGTGAAGATGTTATTCATAGTGTGGCATACAAAGGGAATGAAGATAATGAGAGAGAAGTTGTTTAAAAGATTGCTCATTATGCTAAATTTTACATTATGACTAGCTGTTGACAGGGAAATGTCAGAAAGAAAAGTCCTATTATTTTGAAGAAAAGAGACTGTTTCACCTTACTGAGACACATTTTCGGGGTGGCAGCATATAAATGGCAGTTTAATATGCATTTATGGATTGAATAAACAATATAGTTTAGAAATAAATGTAGAGGGGAAAAATAATAAATAATTGAACCCATTAAGAGAGCATTCAGAGAGCTAAGAAAGGATTATAGAAAAATTGATCACAAAAGCTGAGAACAGGAGACTTTTAAGAAAAGGATGGTTATTTGTTGAAGGGAGATTTCAGGATAAAGATGTAATACTGGTTTTAACTTTTCTTTGAGAAAGGATCTTAGTAAGAGCTATTTCAAAGGAATAGAAGACACACAGGAGGGGTTAGAAAATGCTTAGGACAAAAATGGAAGTTGGGAATTCCAGGTAGCAAAATTTCCTTGAAATAGTGTGTCCTACTTGCTTTCAAGTGAAAGGCTTTGGGACCTGATGAGAAAAGCTGGTCAATCTTAGATTTTTGTTGGTATTTTATTTTAAATATGGGAGCGACTGCATAGTACTCTTGTACCATGAGTGGAAAGAGCTAGAGAAGCATAAGAATTTAAGGGAAGGAGAGAAATAGAGATAGGTGTCATAAGAGAAATTGAATATAAATAGGGTGAGGTGATAAGAACACAAAAAGGAGAATTGCATCTGTAACACTGGAAAGAATACAGAAAAAGGAATGAAAGAGAGAAGAAGAAAGACAAGTTCAGTTCTGAATTTCATCAGTTTTCTCTGTGAGGACATGAGAAATGTGACAAAGCATGCTGATGATGTATTCCTTTAAGAGTTATCAAGAACATAAAAATAAGACTTCCCTCACCGAGAATTGTGCTGATCTGTGATCCCTTTGTTCTGTTTTGTACAAATAGCATGATAGTTCCTCATCTAGATGTTAAATCACTCTGACTGGATGTCCCATCTAAAATCATAGAACTCCTTAAAGTGTTAAATTGGCAAATTGTAACTCTCAAAATTATTGCTTCAGTTATTTCATAGTCTCTTTTTACCACCAAATGATGTCATTGTGTCAATATAATTTGCTTGTACGTATGCACTGTGAAAAAGCATTCTGAAATTACTGAGCCTACATCAGATGCTACATTTGCCCTTGTTACCTCTAGGTATCATACATGGCTTTTAGAGTTGCAGGAAAATAAGGTACTGTGGATCTTTTGCAAAGGAGAAGGGATGTGGTAAGAATATAACTGTTCTTCTGGATAAGCAAGAAAGACTGATAGAAAGTGTAAGAAAACTCTTAGCCCTGTAGTCATTTAATTGCACCCTGTCTGAAAAGCCATTGGATAACCAGCCCAAGCTAATCTGGGCATTGAAGAGAAGTAGCAGAGATGGATAAGAGTTTAGCTTCGTGGAGTAATTTGTGACTGATAATTGTGTAAATTCTACAGTAAACATAAGCCCAGATTAAGCAATATTTTTCAGGATTCTTGAAAGACATTTTATTAACACTTTCATTTTTCTTAAATTAAAAATGGGATTATGGAGGAAAGTATTTGAATTTTTTTAAAAAAATACATAGTTTTTTTATGATTTCTTTTTTTTCTTGAACCCTCAGCTAGAGAAGTACTTAGGAGTTGGGATAAATAAAAACTGAAAGTCTCAATGTGATTACATTTTATGTGAGGCTATTGAAAAAAAATACTATAAATAATGAGAATCCTGAGAAAACAAATATATAGAAATAATATATACAGGGAAAGAGAGTAACAGTATAAATATACACATTTATAAGCACTTATGTACTGATACTTATATATACATACACATATATTGATACAAGCACATTCTTGTTTGCGTCAATAAGTTTTATATTACCTTATGGAAATGTTATTAAGGAAAAACATAATTAAATATGAATGCTGTGTCATAATTGACTTGGGCATTTTGATTCACACTGCTTAAAGAGCTGCTGGAAACAATTGAAGAGTGAGGATTTGCTGTGAGTAGGAAATAGGAAGTATTGTATGAACTTTTCATGTTATGTTCTTGTTGGCAAAAAGGTATTAATACTTTAAGCTCTTCCTGTAGTACTGCATGAGGAAGATAGCTCTCCTTTTGTGACAATAAGTCGCAGGCTTACTTAATTTAACTTTAAACTTCTAATAGTAAAGTTCTATGTCTGAGTAAGCTAGTCCATTAGGCCACCTCTGTATTTAATGGGCAAATGCATATATCTTCAGGATATGAGTCATCTTACCCTGAAAAAGTATCTAAAGTAGATGGAATGAACCAGCTTCTGAAGGTGCCTATTTATGTCTGTCATCTAGTGTCCAGGGGGTTTATATAGTCCCCAGATGAATTGTCCGTGGGGAGAATGAGTGACTAAGTTTTAGATAGCTTCCATTGGGAAAATTAATCCCATACACATATATGGGTTATTTGAAAGTGATGGAGAAAAACTTTTTTCTGGAAATCTCATTTTCTGATATGTTTCATGTCTAATGTAATTCCAACTTCAGAATCTCAAGGAGTATCTCCTACTAGCCTTTAACTAGTGATATGACTTTTTAAAAAAGAATTCGTTTTCTTTAGCCTTTTTTTTTTTTGATAAAATTAGGTATTTTCATGTCAGACTGCCAAGAAAATGTATATAACTTGTAGCTCCAGAATGCTGTGGGCTACTTTTTTAAACACACAACTTGATGTTGCCACTTCACACTGCTATTATAAAATAGAGGCAATTAAATGCATATGTTTAGTTAAGATTTGTATTTTACATCTGGATATGTTGTATTGCTAAGAAAAACAGTTTCTGTGTTTGTATATACTGCCTTAACATAGTCTGCAATATAAATATATATATTTTCATTTTATTGTTCATGTGTATCTAAACTTCATTCATTCTGGAATGATTTTTCTTTCGTGTTCATGTGGACCAGCATTATGATTTTTGAATGTCCATTAAAACTTAATATGATTTTATTTTATTTTTTAATTTGTTTACTAGGGAATGGAACGTGCACTTTAAATATAGTTAATATATCTAGTAGTTGGTATTATTTCTGAAGAAGAAGGGAAGCATCCATCATGACAATAATTACTGCATTTTGTCTGTGGTTAGCATGCAATTCAATATATGGTGAAGTGAAATTTGTGGAGTATCAATGGTATATTTTAAACCATTTACTATACAGCACAGTTAATTTAGCCATCCCCCAACAATCTGAATTGTAATATTGAGAAATGACATTAGAGTGTTATGTCTTACTGTCTTCATTTCAGATTTTAAATATTCCCCTTATAAAGAAAGGGACATGTGAGACAGAATGAGAAGGAATCTACCTGAATGTATCTTTTTACAATTTTTCTCTGGAGAAGACACAATCTGTCAAACAGCATATATTAATATGATTAGAATATTTTCTTAAGAAAACTAAATTGTACAGCTACTGCTGGGATATACCTTGGGGTTTTGCTTAGAAATGTCATGGCAATCTGGAAAATTGATTGAAAGATTCCCTTGGGTTAAACCTTGAGTTTGATGTTTGAACAAAACTCAGTGAAACTCAGCTGTGATTCACAGGAATTCCATTATTTTGGGTTGCTACCATAATATTTTCTTTGGCATTTCTGATTTTGTTGTTGCAGTATTCATGTATGCATGAAAAGGGCCAAAATTAATTTGGAGTGCAGTAAAAGCCACAAATATGGCCTGAATTTCTGCCTCTTTCTGTACATATCACATTTTTCTCTTAAGAGCACTCTTTTCAGGTCAGATCAACACTGTCTTTATGGAAAACTATGATAAAAAAATTGAACCATTTAAGAGTTTATGAATCTCAAAGCTAAATTTATATGCATTAGCTCAAAAGATATGTAACCTAACCTTGATTCCAAAATTCAGAGTGTGATTTTAGCCAATTTATTGTTGTAAAGAGCCAATTTATTTGCTTTGCTCATCTAAATATTAAATTAAGAATTTAAAAAATCTAGAATAGATTTCTTGGATTATCTAGTTTTATCCTATGCATAAAACACAACTGCATCCTGTAATTTCTATATCAGTGATACTAAATAAGGGTGTATTTATCTGGATCTGCAAATTACAGCAAGTTGGAAGGGGTGGTGGAGCTGTAAGAAGAGAAGGCGGTATCTACTTGAAAAGGCTAAATAGTTCTCCAGTCTCCTTACAGGGAAGCACACTCTAGGGATCTCTAAGAACCAAGGGATTTCTCTTGTTGCTCCCGTTTGTGTGTCCAGCTGACAGCAAGGTTAAGCATGTATTCCAAAGATGCCAATATGTACATACACATATATGGCTGATCACACAGACTAACGTAGACAGACAAGTATCTTTATAGGCACGCAGAGAAGCACCACCAGCACTGAAACAGACATGAACACCACAGGCAGCCAAATCCTATTTCTCTGTTTGGGCTGATGGGAACGGGACTTTACTAGGAGTCACACAGACTCGCACGCACACATGCACGTGCTCCTACAACCTTCCAGGTCCTGTCTTAGGAGTTGCCCCCCCCCATCCTACTCCTGTCAGGTGCTGCACTCCTGGCCCTCTTTCCGTTTGTTGGCGGCTGACCTTATTCTGCTCACCAGGCAGTCCATACTAATTAATGTTTGCTAGTGGTCACACATGTGCTCACACTCTGGACAGAGGACACACTTGCACACTAAATAGTCAGGAACAGAGTTTAAAAAGAATGGAGGACAAGCTGTGGTGGTTAGATGCAGGGATTAGTAAGAGAGGCTCTCCATTTTTGAGAGCAGCCCTGAGGAGAAGGACTTGGGGGTGTTGGTGGACGAGAACCTCAACATAAGCTTGTAGCCCAGAAAGCTAACAGTATCCTGGGCTGCATCAGAAGCAGCATGACCAGCAGGTCAAAGGAGGTGATTCTGCCCCTCTGCTCTAATGAGACCCCACCTGGTGTACTGCATCCAGCTCTTTGGTCCGCAGTACAAGACAGACATTGAATTGTTGGAGCGAGTTCAGAGGAGAACCGCAACGTTGATCAAACTGCGCACCTCTCCTGTGAGGACGGGCTGAGAGAGTTGGGGTTGTTCAGCCTGGAGAAGAGAAGGCTCTGGGGAGACCTTATTGCTGCTTTCCAGTACCTAAAGGGGGCCTACAGAAAAGCTGGAGAGGGACTGTTTACAAGGGCATGTTGTGATAGGACAAGGGGTAATAGGCTTAAGCTGAAGGAGGGTCGATTTAGATTAGATATTACAAGAAATTCTTCCCTGTGAGGGTGGTGAGGCACTGGAACAGGTTGCCCAGAAGAGAAGCTGTGGATGCCCCCTCCCTGGAAGTGTTTGGGCAACCTGTTCTAGTGGAGGGTGTCCCCACCCATGGCAGGGGTTGGAACTAGATGATCTTTGAGGTCCCTTCCAATCCAAACCATTCTATGCTTCTATAATTCTATGGTTTTCTCACACTTTTTCCTCCCTTATCCACCATGATCCCTCCCCCTACCCGCCTTTACTAGTATTACTGTATTTACTGTATTTACTAGGTGCGATTGAGTTGTATTAACATAAATGTCTAGCGTCATTTAAAACAACCTCAGGGATCCAATGTATTGTAAAAAAAAAATACAGGAGAATTGTGCTGAGAGCTTCTAAAGCTGCATGTGAAGTCTAGAAAAGATAACCTCCAACACAAAGTATCATGAGGTTCTTATGTTTAGACAACTGAGTCAAGTACGGTATATCTAGTTTCAGTCTTGGGTTTTGTTACCCTGTTTAGGAAGTTGTTGGGGGAAAAGTAGGGAGGGGAAGCATTCGTTTGCTTCTTGATTAAATTATGTCTACTATTAAAAATCTGTAGTCCATGAGAGTACCCAAAGATCATTAATCTTCATACACTATGCTAATCTTCCATCACATGAATGGATCTTCCTAAGCGTTACGTCATCAGATATATTTTACAGAGCCTGAATCACTGGTTTGTAACTTTTATAATAAAACCTAAAATGCTGTTACACTAGAGGTCTCAATAATCATTTAAGCTAGGTAATATCTTCTGTTTCTTTTTCTTGACTTTTCTGTGCATTCTACTCAGAGATCATGGTCTAACTCTTAGTTACAGAAAAAGTAATTAATTGTCTGTTTTGACCTTTAAGTCTTTTCATTGCTATTGTGTTCCAGGATATCTTCCTTTCTAGATTTGTGATTTGTATCTGATGGTTTGCAAAATAACATGCTGTTGACGTATGCCTCATCTTAAGAGACCTTCCTTTTTTGGGGAGGAAATGGTGTTGTTACTATATGTGTCATGAGAATATAATGTCATATATTTTATAACCTTTCTTTTCACTGCCACTATACAAGGATACTTGTGACTGTAATAAATGAGGTTTACCTTTTCCATTCTGCCATAAACAGTTTGTAATTTTGAACATACATAGTGCATCACTGGATTTTACATTAAAATGCAAGCATATGTCTTTGAATTCTATAAATCAAGCATCCATATTTTGCAGCTAAATGCAAAAGTGAAAGGTACTGTCAAAAGCAAAAGACCTACTGCAAAGATATTTTAATATTAAAATCAAGAAAGATAGTAATTTTTAGAAAAATTGGATTATCTTCATTTTCTGAACCACAGTTCATAATGAAATGCATGAATTTAATCCTTGGCTTAATTACATTGATGTTAACAGTGTGATATGTAAATCTAATTCTACTTTTTCTAACAGGAGTGCAGTTCACCTTCTACACCTTTCATTTGGAGGATCATCATGACTACTTACTAATAACAGAGAATGGCAGTTTCACACAGCCTTTAGCACGTCTGACCGGTTCAGAGCTTCCTTCACCAATCAATGCTGGTCTCTATGGAAATTTCAGGGCTCAGTTGCGCTTTATTTCAGATTTTTCAATATCATATGAAGGATTTAATATTTCTTTCTCTGGTAAGGAAATATCTGTAATACCTGGCTCCTGAAAAAGATTTTTTTTCAGTATTTTCTGTAAAGAGAAAAAAAAACCCCAAACCCCCCAAACCCTTTAAAATTGAAGTAATTTTGATTAATATATATACTGAATCATAAAACTATATAAATTGTTTCTTAAGCACAACAATTGCAAAGCAAGCAAACCACCATGCCTCTGTAGAGACATTTCTGCTACATGATAAAGGAGATAGCAGTAAACTTTAAGACGCATTATCAAGCAAGGGGAAAAACCAGAACTAGTCTAATTTCAGTTAATGAAATTCCAGATGAGCCCAATTGTCAATTATTTAGGCTTTTATGATGTGCCATTGTTTTCATTTGTTTTATGTACCTGGGACATTTATGGCTCTTACAAGAGTGATAAAGCATGTTGTGTTATGCATCTTAAAAACGTTATGAATGTATTCATTAGTCTTACTTTTTAATGCAGTATAATTGCCAATTTAACATTCACACATTTATTTTGTTTTTAAATCTGAAATTTGTATTGATAGGTGGAAATACACAGAAATTTCTAGACCGCAAGATTACAAATGTGACTGATGACAGGAAAAATGTTGTTCTCAGTCATACAAACTGACTTGCTCTCTTGTTTTCAGAGTATAATCTTGAACCTTGTGAAGATCCTGGGATCCCACAATTTGGTAACAGAATAGGATTTAATTTTGGAGTGGGAGATATTCTGACTTTCTCCTGTTCATCTGGATATCGTTTAGAAGGAGCTTCAGAGATTATTTGTCTTGGTGGTGGCCGACGAGTATGGAGTGCACCTCTGCCAAGGTGTGTGGGTACGTGGTCAGCTGCTTTCATTTGCTTGTATGTGTAGTCATTGTCCATGGATTTGCAGATTTACAGCATGGAAAAGCATGGTAATACACCTCTTACTTTTTAATATAGTCTCATATTCCCCATATCTCCTTAGCGAAATTTATTTAGTATTTTAATATATTTAATATTAGAACTATCAATGGACTTCATAGTCTATATTTGAAAGCATTTCAAATTGAGGCCACAATGCTTACTCTTCTTATTTTGATTAATAGGTTAGGAAAACTGGGTATAAATTTAAATCAGCATTTACCAGTTCAGATGCCTCATAACCAACCTTTTTTGGTCAATGCAAGCTTCCAAGCAATACCTATATTACAAAACTGTGTAAATGTAGGTAGAGCACTTAAACCAGAGTTATTTCATAAAACTGGGTCCATGTAGAGGAGTGCAGTCAACCTGGGCTTCCTATGTAAATTAGAGTAGAGAACCATATCCTTAGAATATCCACAGAACAGCAGTTCTGGTTTTAAAATGATATCTAAGATAACTGAGAGGAAACACTTTCTGATGGTTTCTAAAACACTCTCCACTTACTGTAGCGGTATCCTACATATGTAGCTTTGACTAGTAACTTAACTTTTAATGACTAATGTTGTCTGAGCTGAATTCTACCTAAATTTCTTGATTTTCAGTTCTGTTGAGAACTGTTCAAGCAACAACAAAATCTCTAAAAACTAGGATAGTTACTTAAGTGTCTGGGTTTTTTTTTTAAATTTATTTAAGAGTATATGCTATATAGAAAGGCTTATACATAAAAATACCTGGATCGATGTGCATTTGAAATATTTTCTTTTTTCAGATATTGTATGGTAGTAAAACATAAATTTCTTTCAGAATCTGATTGTCTAATAACTATTGATTGATTATGTGCTAGCTCTTATCCAATGTTAGTTACTGTATCATAATTTTCATGTCCAAACTATTCCTATGTTTATCTTGGTATAATAAAAATTCTCAATTTGGCATTTTCATAAGCAACATTTATGTATGTATCTACAGAAGAGATGGTTTAGAAGCTGAGTCAGTGTAGTACATGCATAAAAGTTATTTTTGTGTTGGGGTTGATGAATTTTTAACCATAAGAATAATAATGAATGCATGCACAGTTGTGAAGTTAAATTTTAGTAATAAATTTCTGGAAGTGTTAGTATACTGAAAATGAATTGGTAAATTATCTGTAAAGAAGAATTTGTGCAGAAGCATAAATGAACAAAATGCTATTTAGTTTTCATGACATAGAAAATAATGTTTATGTTTGTGTGTTTGAAAGGGGCGTGGGAAGGAGAAAAGCTGAAACACAATGAGTAAATTATTTTCCAGTCAAAGTATTTTCTCCTTATCTTTGAAAATGAAAGACAGTCTCCACTGGAATGACTTAATCAGCCATTTCCCCCCCATAAATATTAAGCCTTTGTCAGTTTTGTGCTTGATTTATATGCCATAATAATGAAATTCAAACAGTTGGAGAGTAGAAATTCCTGTTGACTACTTTTACTGGATTCAGAAATTTCCATCTTGTTACTGTTGCTCATGTTTGGTATTTTCTGCCAAACTGATTCATGAGTGTTAATGCTTCTGATATCATATACGCTTTCACATACACACAACTGGGAACCAAGCACTGTTGATGGTATTTATATTCAGCTTGTCAATACAAGAAAGACACAGATAAACTGGAACAAGTTTGGTGGCAGGCCACCAAGATAGTTGGAAGCTGGAGCACTGATCCAGTGGTGAAAGGTGAGAGAAACATGTCTTTTCAGCCTGAAGAAGAGACAGCTTTGCGAGAACATGATAGCAGTTCTCAATAGCTGACAGGACGGAGCAAGGTTCTTCACAGTGGTTTATGACAGATGAAAGGAAAAGGCATAAATTGAAATAAGAGAGTTTCAGACTGGAAATAAGTGAAATCTTTTCACAAGGAAATTGTTGAATAGTGGAACATACTGACCAAAGAGGTTGTGCAGTTTCCATCCTTGGAGGTTTTCGAGATCCTATTGGTTAAAGCCCTGAGCAACCTGATCTGACATCAGGGTTGAGCCTTCTTTGAGCAGGACGCTGGACTAGAGACCTCCTAAGATCCCTTCCAACTTGAATTTCCCGTGTTCTTGATCTTATATCCTCTTCATAGGTATAGTTTATTCCCAGGGGTCATGATATTTCTTCTGTTGTCTTAGTAAATGTTCATAATGAATACCTGTGCATTGTTACATATCTTAGCTCTCAACTTTCACTTGTGTCTCAGTCCTTTGATAGTACAAGTTTCATAATTTTAAACTCATTCTGTGATCTCTTCATACGTGAACCATTTTGTTTACTTGAAAACAAAACATTGTCGATATAAGGACAGTTCACTACAGAATACCCTTCTAGTAGGTGATATGGGTAAGGCTGCACCAGTTTTGGTCCTGTTTGTCAAAGCAGACCTCCTAACAGCGTTTTTGTTGACATGCATGATAAAAGTCTGTTTTATACCCTCAATCGCTGTCATACCATCATGCCAATCTTCATGTCATATTGCACATTTGTGTAACCATGCAACAAAAACCCACTAATATTCTGGATGTAGCACTGTTCTTAAATGTTGGATATTCTGAACACAAAAAAAATTATAGTTAATCTTTTGGTGCACATAGAAACTGTAGGACACCCAAAAACATTTGTTGTAGACATGATCGGGCTTCTCTAGACAGGGTTAGCTCTGAGAAATGTAGATGGATACCATACTTAGCATTTAGCCTGCGAGCCAGGGATCTCTTCCAGGAACAGATGCATTTAGCAGTGTAACCAGAAGTAATGTGACCGAAGTGCTTTGTTAGCATGTGATAAAAGTGCTGCCGTTCACATGATAAGAAATCCTTCACAATGGCCACAGTTCTTCTAGTCATGTGATGGGAGATGGTGTTTGCAGCTTTCAGAAAGAGTATGGGAATAAATGGAGTGTCAAAAGAATTGGTGATAACTACAACTGGTTCCTAGTTCACAGGCTCGTGATGTTTAAGAGTCTAAGAAGCACAGAGGTTAAGACCATAAGAATGATTTTTTTCTGGTGGTGTTCATATGTCATTCATTAGCTGCAGATGGACTTTACAGTATGTTCTACTACTAGCAATCTTGAACTTGACTAAACTCAAAGTTTGAAAAATCAGTGGAATCATAAGTATCTTGTGAAAATTCCTTAAACACAAAGAAACTACATTTAATAAATTAACAGTATTTTACACTATTTTTCCCCCAATGCTTAAAATTTAGTGTAATTTGGGTTATCAGATCCCTTAGATTGCTTGAAATTTGCCATGCAGTTAAATAGAATAATCCTCATTTTGGTAATACACGTTTATAGGTTTATGTATTCGTTGTCTCTTGTGGCTATACATGTCTGTTATTTTCTTTTCCTGAAAATTTGACAACATTCATAGCTCATTGGTTTATTTTACCAGAAATTTAGTGCAAAATTGACTTAAATGTTTTGTAACATTTAATTTACAAGCAGAAAATAAACAAAAATATGGTAGCTAGGGCAATATAAACCCTACCTAGTCTGTAAACTATTTCAGATTCTCAATGAGGCATCATAGGATGGTCTTCTAATGTCTTTGCTGTATTTCTGGTGCCACATGCTGAACAAGACTAGCAACAAAAGGCACATTTGCCACATGTGAGATAGGTCTGTTGGACATGGTGCAGAGATTCTTGGAAATGCATACCTACACCAGATTTCCAGTTGACTGAGAATATTTAGGAGTTAGTAATTATTCTCTCTGTAATTTCCTCAAGTACAGACAAAACCAAACAATACTGTCTCTATTTCTGGAAGTAGCTTTTATACCTATGTCATCATGGGAGCCCCAGCACAGGAGAGACATGGAGCTGTTGGATCGAGTCCAGAGGAGGGCCACGAAGCTGATTGAAGGGATGGAGCACCTCTCCTATGAGGACAGGATGAGATATTTGGGGTTGTTCAGCCTGGAGAAAAGGCGGCTCCGGGGAGATCTAATTGCGGCCTTCCAGTACCTGAAGGGGCCTACAGGAAAGCTGGAGAGGGACTGTTTATGGGGGAGTGTAGTGACAGGACAAGGGGTGATGGGTTTAAGCTGAAGGAGGGTCGATTTAGATTAGATGTTAGAAAGAAATTCTTCACTGTGAGGGTGGTGAGGTACTGGAACAGGTTGCCCAGAGAAGTTGTGGATGCCCCCTCCCTGGAAGTGTTCAAGACCAGGTTGGATGAGGCTTTGGGCAACGTGGTCTAATGGAGGGTGTCCCTACCCACGGCAGGGAGTTGGAACTAGATGGTCTTTGAGGTCCCTTCCAACCCAAACCATTCTATGATTCTATGATTATGCCATTCATATAATAGTAGCCAACTAAAGGACCAATCTACTAATCATACTGTTAACCTTTGAAAATTCTCAGTCTGTGTTTTTACTCTCTGACTTATTCCCAGTATGTTTTTATTTTCTTTGCAAAAATAAGAGATTGTGGTCTTCTGCATATTTATCTGTATATTAGGAAAACATTACGTGTACATAGCTGGGACATTTTTTAACTGGCCAAAACGCTATGTAAATTATCACTCTTCTCATCTCCCTCTTTTACCCCAGGCAGACATAGCAAAAGGTTAGCCCACCAGTTAAAATGGTTGTCTTTCGGGGTCAGAATTTCATGTCAACATTCACCCAATGGTCCTGTAAAGAAAAATAATAATTTAGATTTTTTATTAGATTTACAGAGCATTAATGGATAAAGAACTCACTAACTTTTTTTTTAGTAAAACTGAAGAAACTTCCATGTGAGATTCTATGAATTTATCATTAGTTAAAAAAAAAATCTGTAAGAAGAAAAAGTTTGTCAGCAAAGTGAAGAGCATGAATGCTAAAAATTGATCATGTGATTAAATTAATGTTTCAAAATTTGTATTAGTTCTATCTGGCTTTAATACATTCATTACTGATCTGAAAGTGAGCTCTATGATAGCAGTTGATTAGAATAGTTACGACCAGAAGAAAGCTTTGAAGAACCTGAGAGACATAATAAGCTAGATGAATGAATAGATAAACAGATAAAATAAATGTAAGGTTGATAAATATTATGGGGGAGGGGAGACAAGACTCATTGCAGTTATACTTCTCAGAAATTCTAACTTAATGGCATTAACCGAAGAAACTGATTTAAGAATCACTGAAAACAAAAATAGTGTGGTAATTCATATAAAAGATTGGGGACAGACTGCGTGCAGTAACTTGCAGTTTCACCTGAAATATTTCCAAATCTGTCTCCATAAAAATACTGTAGAGCTGGTAGGACTTCAGAGAAGGGTTAAGAAGAAAGATAATGAGCTTGTACACGTTTTAATATAAAAAGAGAGTTGATGGAAGTGTTTTCTTATAATAAATGGCAAAAGTAAACTAGCTCAAGAGATTCAATTCTCTTTTCCATTAATGCAAGGAAAAGGGCTATTCAGTTGAAAATAATACTTTAAAAAAGTAAACCTCTTAGAAAGAAATAATTTTTCCTCCAACATTAATTAAATTGTGGAAATAGTTGTGGTCAACGATATAAAGAAATCAAAAAAGCAATTGTGGAGTTAGGAGGATAACAAGATTATTCAGAATTCTTGCCAGAACATTTATCAAACATCACTTTCTGGATACACAGAAGGCCAATGTGCTGAGTCCTGAAACAGAAAAGCCAATCATAATAAATGCTAAACCAAATAATTTGCCAGCAAATCAGAAGCTATTTTTCCTCTTCTTATTCAGAAGTTGGATGAATAATTTTTTTATATATGCAATTATTATTGTTACTATTCTTATTATTCAATTTATGAAGATTTTTTCAAAACTTAATTTGAAATTAAGACTTCATAAATAAATGAAATTTTGAAATGAAGAATTAATAAAAAGTAATGTTCAAATAACAAATTAATATTAGTTAATTTTTAAAGCTGAACTGCTCAAATGATGGCATTATCTGAATTTCACAGGACTTAATGTTGTGCTGGAACAATTTTTATAACAAGTCTTTTCTAGAAATGCAGAAATATTTCCCATATTTCTGTTTATTTAGTTGGTTCTGTTAAATGACTAATAGCTTTGAAGTTGCTAAACTGTTATAGAATACTACTATTTGTAAATCCTGATGAACATGATAATCACAAATAACCATATTCACTAATTACATGAGTAGTAGGGGTTAACACAAATACATGTGTATGTCTTGTTTATATATCTGTACATCACTCCTGATATACTAAAGTTACCTTTACAGTAAATGTATGTATTCTCAATATAGCTAAAAGAGTCCACTATATGATTCAACTCATTTTGGCGTAGATGTTTGTAATCACTCATGAATTTTATCACTTGTGTTTCCAGCTTATGTATGGTAGTTTTAGTTAACTAACAAGCAATGTTAGCATACTGTCATTGTTTTGTTTTGATTTGGTTTGGGTTTTGTTGGCTGGTTTTTTGGTATCTAAATAAATGTTTATTTTCAATACATCCAAAGATATATAATGAATAATGTTGTAAAAAAATCATAACAGTAGTTGATAAATTGATCACATAATTACTTTCTGAAAACATTAATATTTAAGTATGTGCTGTCATGATTATCAAGCAGTAATATAAAATATTTTATCCTGTGCAAGTTAAGGTTTCTTTAAGTAAATAACTAAATAAGGGGAGGGGGGAGGAGGTAGGTTTTTTTCTTGGGGGAAGAGATAACTGCTGAAATCAAGTCTATTTAATGTGATAAGTCTTTCCACTTCTCTCTTTAGTGGCTTCCACATGTTGAAGACTGGCGCCTTGTTTTGTATCAAAACATATCAATTGCCAGTCTTCTCAGATTTGTGGTCATTCTTGCCTCTTGTCTCTGGAATTTGTATACTTATCCACTTACCTATCCTTTGAAATGAACTTCCTAAAGCTCAATATATTACTCACATCTGAGGCCTTACCACTATCAAACAGAAGACACAGAGAGAGTACTTACATTTATATATCTTAATCTCATGTTATTATGAGGAAGCCAGCCATACTGGTGAGCTATTCAAAGTTTTTGATATGCTGTTAGTCTTTACATTTTTCTGTGCAGTTGATTAGTAATCATAAAGTTTGCATTTATTTTATTGAGTTTTCCTCCTGCTTATTCAGGCAAATTCCCCAATTTTTGAAGAACATTCAGAAGAGTGAGTTATAGGTGAAGACAAAAGAAAGAAAGTAGGTGCAGGAAATGTTGTGCTAAACTAGTTTTTTTAGACTGCTTTCTTTAGTGCTGCGTATTTTTAATAGTCTGAATAGTCTATGAAATGACTATGAAATAGTCTGAATATTATAGGATCTTAATATATGCGATGGATCAACCTCAGATGGAATATGAGCCCCACACCCAGACACTTGCTCACACCCCCCAGCGGAATGAAGGAGAGAATAGTAACGTCAAAAGTAAGAAAAAAAAAAAAAAACACCGCAAACTTGTTGGTCAAAATAAAGACAGCTTAATAAGTGATGGGAAAAAACCCAACAAACACAACAACAACAAACAACAAACAAACAAACAAACCCAAAAACACCTGATGCAAAGGCAGTCACTCACCACCAGCAGACTGATGCCCAGTCGATCCCCAAGCAATGACTACTTTGAGAAAACTCCTCCAATTTTATTAAAGCATGACACTCTATGGCATGAAATATCTCTTTGATCAATTGAGGTCAGTTGTCACAAGCTGTGTGCCCTCCCAGCCTCTTGCCTACTCACTGGCGGGGCAGCATGAGAGACAAGGGCATTGATGCTGGGCAAGCACTGTTCAGCAGTAGCTAAAACGTTGGTGTGTTATCAACACTGTTTTGGTCAGAAACCTAAAACACACATTATGTGTGCTACTATGAATTAATTTCATCCCAGCCAAACTGAGTACAATCTGTTAATAAATGGATGCATGTAATGATTAAATTGAGGAAAAAAAAAAAGTCAAGAATCTTTAAAATGCTTGCTTTGAACTTCAATATGGAAAGTGAAAAAAATTGGGTTTTGATGCTGAGTAATAGATTCTTTAAAGAATGCTTAAAGTAAGACTTTAAAATCTTGATTTCTAGTGCTCATATGCTACTTCCACTTATATTTCTCCTTAGAACATTTTTTGTCCATGTTTGTCAGTGTGTCATAAACAGCTATGGTCAGAGTCTCTCATGTTCTGGTCATACAGATTTCCAAGGAACTATATCCTTTACAATTATGAAAAGCGGACAAACAAACATAAAAAAAAATATAGGCAAATCCATTCATTTGTCATGTTCATTGCTTACTTTTCAGATAATATTTTATATGGATCTTTATTGGTAAAGATTTTTGCTAAGTTGATAGCTTCTTTCCTGTTTACCAATGTAGCTTCTTTGCTAAGCTTGAGTTGAGGTGCTTTTCAGGGAGTAACTGGGGAGTGAAAAATATAAATGTCTGAAAGGTTATATTGTCTGAGAGAAGAAATAAATTCAGTGTTGAGCTGAAGTACAGTTATGGAACCAATGAAGTGAAGGTTCTACCAACAGATACATGTGCATTAACTGCAAGGTCCCTTAATTAGCGGGAGAGCCATTAGCCACCCTCTGCACGTCTTAGTCTGTATAGACGTTATGCTGCATAGCTTTATCCATTTCTGTGCATACACAAAATGTAAGGTAAAGGTTGTTTCTAATATTTTGGGTTTGAAAAGGTGTCCTTTTGCTAGTTTTAATTGAGTTTTCTTTTAATATGTGGAATGTTTTGGCAGCATGAATTCTCAGTTTAAGAACTGTGATATTCACTTGTAAATGCATCATTGATTCCTAACGCATTAATCCTAATCTTTCTTTTGTTTGTCAGAAGTATATTTATTCCTTTTAATATTTCTCCTGTCATTTCTGAGTATGTTGTATTTCTGTTATTTTCTTCAGGGACAGGATATCCTGAACAAAGCAAATTACAGCCATTGAGGGCTCACCATCTGTTAGTGTAATGGCATTGTAAAGTGATAAGCACTTTGCTAACATTTCTTACGTATTCCAGTATTCTACATAAAGTTTTAACTGTTCTGTTCACTGCATGGAATTTTTCACTAAGTTCCAACAGTTCTCGAGTTGTTTTGTGTTTTGTTTTCAGGTTTTCATGTTTTGGGGTTGTTTTGCTTGTTTGGTTGTTTTTTTGTGAGACAGTTTAAAGGCAAATTTTGCACATTGGTTGTTTAAATTCTCCTAATACAGAATATGTATTTGTTAATACACTTTACCTTGCTCATGCTAATGCCGAAGCTCATTTGTCATGCTATTTCTCCATCCTCCTTTGGTCAGTTACAGTGCAGGAGCATATTGTTTAAAGTGCATGGGACTCCTTCCCATTCTTGTCAACTGGAGCTATTAATTATGAAAAATAATAGCAATAATGAAAATAATTGTTTCTGACAATAATTTGGTTTTTATTTAGCCATTTTAGTAGAAATACTTCATGTAAAATTATGTGTAGGTCTTAAATATAGGACCTTCCCAAATCTGAAAATAGTGTCTTTCATCATGACATAGTGCAGTCAGATAACAGCCAAAAAAGTATGTGCAAAGTATATTGAAAGTAAATTAATGAGACAGCCACATGAATCTTTTGATGTTAAAATCAACTCTGTCAGGATACCAAAACCACCTGGAAAACTTTTGATGACCTCATAACTCAGGTTATTCAAGGAAAGAATGCTTCAGTCACAACTTAATCCTTTCAGGATTGTCTTGTTATCCTCTGATTTGTTTTGTTTGCAAAAGAATCTGTTTTCTTGCTTATGTCTGCCATCAGTTGAAGAGGTAGAACTTCTAAAGATTAACAGTTTTATAAGGGCCAGTTTGTTGACCATGGAATTTAGGTACACCTTCTGAAGTAGCTCTTGATTTGCAGTCTGCTATCACTGTTGGTTAAAGATTAAATCCTTTTTAGAATGCTTCCACTTACATGCCCAGTCAAGCTGTTGCAATGCACTTAGTCTCCTAACAAAGAAATAACATCTTTTCAAAATACAGAACTGGTATTTCTAGCTGTTATCTGTTATCTTTTGATTCCAGGGGATTGTCTTGAAGAAAACAATGGCTGAATTTCAATCTGTAGCAGCATGTCAAATTTTTTGTTTGATAATTATTTATGGTGAGCATTTAGTCAGCTGAATTGTGAGAAAACTTGGAAAATCCTCCTACTAGAGCTTTTTTTTTTTTTTTTTTTTTTTAAAGCCATTGATTGAAGAATAGTTTTCAAATGGTTAAAATACCCAAACAGATGCATTTCGTTCCTTGGTTGCAATAACAATAGCATTTTACATGATTATAGAATTTAAATACACTAATAAACAGTAGTTTAAACTCCTCTGGTTTATTGTGGAAATGTGCAGTGAACACACATTCATAATCAAAACCGCACCAGTCATTTCTTATAAATAGCTCATTATATCAGTATTTCCCTTTCATTATTTTTCTTTGAGTTTTTGTTTATTTTCCTTTCTAATACTGAAATAATTCTATATTTCTAGTAAAGTCCAGAAACAGTGATTTACTTCAATTTTAGTGTTACATCCTTGTACTTTATATAAGGCTGAATTAAAGTTTTTGTGGAAAGATAGCTGGATGTTGGAATATTTTCCCAATTTCTTTTTTTTCCTATAAGCAAAGTGTGTAGGGTAGGTTCTAGGTTTCAGTTGAAATTAGTGGATTTTTTTAAAAAAACAAATAACTATGTCACTATAAAAACCTGAATTTCATCTCTACTGAATAGGGAATATTACTAAAATGAAATATTAAGGCAGTGCAGAAATGTTTTTAATTTCTGATAACAGCTCTAAGTATGTTTTTAAAGGATGGTCACGGACTTTCTGTTCCTTTGTGATATTTCCTTTACTTCTGAAATAGTGTTTTGCCCCTTCTTTTCTCTCTTCTATATTTCCCTCTTTACACATTTTCCCTTAATTTTATCCTGGTTTGCCTCTTCAGTCTCTTTTTTCTGTCACTCGCTGTAATGCCTGTTAAAATTATTTTCCAAACACTTTAAACAAATTACATATGTTTAATATTGGTATTTATTTTAAACTTAAGAACTCAGATAACATTTTTTTTCCCTGACACTTTTTTACTGAGCACTTAACTGCACATAAAAGTATTTTGGTCTTTTTTGATTTATGATATAGTATTAACATCAAAGAACAGAAGGCAGCCATAGGTTTCCTAATTTTAAGCAACATAGCTATCCGTTCATGCTTACAGTAGAAGTGGAGATTGGCACATAGAACTATGGTGTAGTTTGGAAAGTCTTATAATATTAATCGCGTATCTTCCATGTTTGATTCTGCACTTATTCAGAATTATACTGCTGGTTTTGTGTGGGGGTGTGTTTGGTGTTTTCTGGTTTGTTTTGGTTGGGTTTTGTTGATTTTTTTTTTTTTAAGTCATAGTTTGTACTGACAGGAGGCAACTAGAGATGCAAGGGACTAACTGTTGATTTTGTGAGAATCCCTCTGAGAAATGTCCAAAAGACTGCTGCAGGCTGCAGTGCATGCTTCCATGGAACTGTAATAATATAACTGAACGCTATAGGAGAAATTCTTTTATACTGTGGTTTTCAAGACTACTGTTACTAAACTTGCTTTCTTGTCTTCTTGTCTGCTAACACAAGGGTTGAAATCATGCATAGAACCACAGAATGGTTGGAAGGGATCTTTAAAGATCATCTAGTCCACCCCCCTGCCATGGGCAGGGACATCTTTCACTGGATCAGGTTGCTCAAAGCTCCATCCAGCCTGGTCTTAAATACTTCCAGTGATGGAGCATCCACAACTTGGAACACAGCATTCTCCCTCTGTATTAAGAAAAGTACAATCAGATCAATAAATGTTTTGACATGAACAATTTCCTTATTTTTAACAGAAAATATAGCATGGTCCTCAAATACTAGTTAAAGACATCCTAACAGTTGGCTCACTGCTGTGTTCAGATTTTTCAAAATTGCTTTGAATTATAGTTCTGACAAAATCAGAGTTGTTGGATCAAGTTAATACCATAAATACCTTGTGCCTTTTGACTTTTCTGTCTCTCTGGAATGGGAAAGGATATCCCACAACCTTGAGATTACAATCATCTTACTCCTATGTGTTGTAATTCAAACTAACCTATACATCTTCAGAGTAGCAAATACCCATTTATTCGAGAATAAAATAAAAGGATACACATGATCATGTGGACTAGAAGGTTTTCCACTTCTGCCTAGGTTATGTGTATCCAACTGTTCTAAGACAAAGTGATGACACCTGAATTATTTGTGTACTTGCTCTGTAGAGCTATTGAATTAAACATAGTCATCTAGCATTTCTTCTGCTTTTATCTGTGTCTGATTTGGCTTTCTGCACAATGGTCGTTTTAGATGCATACATAAAGATAGTTAATTAATGGTCTTTTGTCATTTAATGCACAAATTTCATATAGAAAATATATATTCAATATCCTGGATTTCACTCAAACAAGTCTAGTGAGGACATTATAATAATGCTAATAAACTATACTAGCTCTTAAAATAGATACCATAGATTGTTTAATCATCTTTTCAAACCATTAAAAGGGCCACATAGTTTTGCAAAATACAGTTTCTTATTCTGTGAAATTATAAACCAATTCATTTCCCAAGTTAAAATAACTGGGGTGCATTCTCATGAGAGTGGGTAGAATAAAAGGGCAGGGATATTGAAGTGATCCTGAAAAAAAACATAACCCGAGATAATTTAGTGTTACAGTTAAATTTAAAATGAATCTAAATCTGTTAAACAGAGAGGAAATGCTCTTGTCATTGCACTATAATGACCACAGATCAAGACTAAATAAAAAGGAAAGGAAAGAATTGTGATAGTTTGTCACTGTTAATTTAAAATACCTGGTACCTCAATGCTAAAAGTGTCTTGATTAAAATTATGTAAGTAGACAAAAATATGATAGTAAATGAAAATTAGTTATTAATGCCTAATGTAGCATTGACATGAGTTTTTATGTGGGTTGGGGGTTTTTTTGTGTGTGATTGAACTTAATTACCAAAGTCCTCAGTTATAAAGCATCTTTTTTTGGAATAATAACAGTATTATTTGGAAACACTTACTTATTTTTATTTTTAACTCTTATTCTTAAACCCATTTCAATCCTCTTTTTTTTTTTTCCCCCCTTTTCTCTGGGAGTAACTATTTTTCCACTTGTTTATTGATGGAATTATTTTTTTGTATTGTTTAGCTGGTGGATATACCACAACTCTTTTTCTACTGTAATTTACACTATTGACTATATTATTTATTTTAGTAAATTAATATTAGAGAAAAAATCACATATCATTAATCTGTGTTTCTGCATGTATGTATATTTATATGTGTGCATGTATATATAAATATATACCTATATAAACTTCTAGAATAATTTACAAGCCTTTATGAATTTCTGTGCTGGAGAAATAAAACCAAGTATATTTCCTCCTAAACAAAATCCAAGAAAGATCCTTTAAAACATTATAATTATGGAATGTGCTATTAATATGATTATAACTCTTCATATTATTTAGCATACTTTTATTGAAGTGTTGCAGAAATTTAGAAATATTGTTGTAACCTTCAATCACTGTCATGAACATACATTTAGAACTAGATTTTAGATATCAGTAAATGTTAATACGTTGAACTAGGTTGCATTAACATTTCCATTGTCACCATTATTAAAAATATTTGTGTTTTCTATTAAAATATACCTTAAAATTTTCTTTTACTTGCAGCTGAATGTGGAGCCTCCACAACAAATAATGAAGGAATCCTATTGTCCCCCAATTATCCTCTTCACTATGAAAACAACCATGAATGTATTTATAGCATTCAGGTTCAAGCAGGAAAAGGAATCAATATTTCAGCCAGAACATTTCACTTAGCCCAAGGAGATGTTCTTAAGGTATGTAATCACGTAAAGTATTTGCTATTTCTAAACGTGTAGTTCCTCATACAGTTGAAGTTTATCTTTCTGTGATAGTGCAGTATCAGGTAAGTTTACATTAAGCATCCCTTAGAAAATATGTATCTAACCCTGTTCCATTTCTAAAAAGTTAAAAACTAGGCAATCTGAGATGTTTCCGGAATCTGTTCTTTAAAACATGTATTTTTCTGACCACATATAATTAAAAAAGAGATTGAAACTGTAAACCAAATGTCACCTTAATGTGTATTTGCATTCTCTTCTTAGTGTTTAATATTCATCAGTTAAATTTTTTATAAATTGTTTTCTTCCTCAGAATCTTAATAACTTGAGCTGTGATCTAAGCATAATAAAATTTACACCCAGAAGCTTAATTTAATACAGTGTCTACATACTACGTTTTGTACATAAGGTTTATGCTTTAAATGACTCTAATGTTGTGTGATATGTAACATCTCCTGCAAAATGATGATCACAGCATTTACATGTGAAAAGAATTTTTGCATTAAACAAAGAAACAACAAAGGGAAAATTAGGAAACTGGAACCTTCCAGAGTTTTATAGAGTGATTTTGCCCTATAAATTCAGTAGCATTTACTTTGATTCGTTCATAGCTTTTATTACTGTATTCCCTCAGTACAGGCTTGGGGAAGAGTGGCTGTAAAGCTGCCCAGCAGAAAAGGACCTGGGGGTGTTGGTCAACAGCCGGCTGAATATGAGCCAGCAGTGTGCCCAGGTGGCCCAGATGGCCAATAGCATCCTGGCTTGTATCAGGGAGAGTGTGGCCAGCAGGGCTAGGGAAGTGGTCGTCCCCCCTGTACTCGGCACTGGTGAGGCTGCACCTTGAGTACTGTGTTCAGTTTTGGGCCCCTCACTGCAAGAAAGACATTGAGGTGCTGGAGCGTGTCCACAGAAGGGCAACAAAGCTGGTGAAGGGTCTAGAGCACAAGTCTTAGGAGGAGCGGCTGAGGGAACTGGGGTTGTTTAACCCGCAGAAGAAGAGGCTGAGGGGAGACCATATCGCTTCCTACAACTACCTGAAAGGAGGTTGTAGCCAGGTGGGTGTTGGTCTCTTCTCCCAAGTAACAAGCGATAGGACAAGAGGAAATGGCCTGAAGTTGTGCCAGGGGAGGTTTAGATTGGGTATTAGGAAAAAATTATTTACTGAAAGGGTTGCCAAGCACTGGAACTGGCTGTCCAGGGAAGTTGTTGAGTCACCATCCCTGAAGAGATTTAAAAGACATGTAGATGTGGTGCTTAGGGGCATGGTTTAGTGGTGGGCTTGGCAGTGCTAGATTAATGGTTAGACTTGATGATCTTAAAGGTCTTTTCCAACCCAAATGATTCTATGATTCTATGAAAATATACATTACCAGATGCATATATTGCTTAACCAACTACATATTTAAAGCTGATGATGATCAGGGTGAGTGTCTTTTAGCACATGCCATCTAAATGCAATAAAATATCTGTAAAAGGGATTAAATAATTGTCTATTTTTTCAGAATTCTCAATTTAAACGTGCCTCTCCGAAATCAAAGGAATGAGAAGTATCATGCCAATCATGTTTGATTAAAAAAAGAGTTTTCTGCCATATTCTGCCATGTAGCTATTAAAATAAGAAGGATTATGGAAATATATATTTCTAAGACACAACTATGATTAAGACTGGATTTTATATCATCTAACTTTAGTCATCTGAGCATTAGGTTAGGATTTCTGTCATTAGTTGTCAGACATAGGCACTTCCAAAAAGGAGTTAATTATACCTAAGGCATAAGCAGACCTAAACAACCCATGAAATATGAAATCAGGCAGCAAGAAGAAAAAAAAAAATACAATGGTTTTAAATAAAAATAAGTATTATGTTTTTGTTAAAACATAAGCAAAACAAAATAAACCAAAGACTACCAGATGCCCAGCGTGCACAGGTACATTTATTTTATTTTAGCCTGACTGCTTACTTCAGAACCAAGTAGATATCTTTTAATTTTTACATTAATTAATACAGAAAGATTTAATTTGAAAGATGCATATTATTTATTACCATATAAATAGCATAGCAAAAATAAAAAATAAAAACCCCCAGTTATTCAATTTACCAGTAAAGCATGGACATGATATATGTGGGTATGTAATTTTAACATTTTTGGTATTTCTTAACGAAGCAGAAAAATTAGTGATGTTGTGGTAAGATGTTTAAATTAACCAGTGTTAGCATAAGATTTGAAGTCAGGTTTTACATTTGGACTTGAATGCTTATCCACCCAAATCACTATCCTGCTATTTCTGTCCATAATTTTTATGCCCATCCGATAAAAGTATATGGCTGCATTTTCCTCAAGACTTTTTATGTCGAAACCATTCAAATCTATAATCTTAGTGTAAAAGTCATAGCACTGTAGGGAGGGAGCTACAGTTATATACAGTTATATAAACATAAACTTTTATATAAATGTAAATGAATATGAATATAAGCAATTCAAACTTTTCTATTTTTTCTTCCTTAATCATTTAATGCACATACCATTTTGAAAAGATCTAGCACTAAAGATTTCTCCAGTGCCATTCCAACAATGTGCACTACAGATGTTTAACAAGAAAATGTGAACTCAGAGGCTTATAAAATAAAATTGTACTTTAATATTGCTACTCAATTAATGTGAACTTAAGAGTAATGCCAAATTAATTATAAATGGAGGGAGGACACCACTCAGCTGTAAATGTCAGTGGCAGAAATATTTGCTGTTTTTTGCAGGTGTGTCTATTAGATGAAAGTAATATCTAGTGATTAGAGTGTTTGTTTTTCAAGTTAGCAGCCTTGAGTTATAATAATGAGCTGAAGTTCCTCCCAATTTATTAAAAAAAAAACCAAACAAACCTACAAGAAGTATTCTTTATTATGATTATCACTTTTTCAGCCTATCTGACATTATAGCAAGACAGAGGCACTTGACCCTGTCAGAAGGAATGGTATCTGTGGAACCCATCATGTCTCTTCTTGCCTCATCTCTCAGCTGAAGCTCTTACAAATTGTCTTAACACCATCAGACTCTTTTTTCACATGTTCATTTGATAAAAGAGTCTTGTTGCAGGAAATACAAAGCAGAAGTCACACATTCCAAAACTTTTCTCACGGAACCAGTTCTGAAGTTGTCTGTTGATCCCTATTATTATTGATTCCTCCTCATCTCCAGGAGCTGAAAAAGAATCAGTGGAAGATTTGGTGTGTCTCTGCCTTATGAATATCCCTAGTATTTGGCATTAATATCTTCAAGATCAGGAAATTACTCTTGGATATCCACATTTTTTCCTATGTTTTCTTGGACTGATTTACGTTAATCCCAGTAAAAAAAACTTTGAAGACAAGTTTGCAGAAACTTCCTTTTATTTTTGCAGAACTGGTAACTAAAATGAAAAAAGGAAAATACTGCCTTATTTGCCTATGTTGCTGACTATGGAGAATACAATTTTGGCTACAGGAGTAGTACATTAAGGTTATATTTTAACTTCAGTTTTAAGTGACTCGATAATAGTCAACAAATGCTGTAAACCTATGTAATAAATATCACTACTTTGTAAATGTATATAAACATTAACGCCTGGACCAAAATCTAAGAAAACTCTGAGGTAAGTAAAGAATAAGGAAATCTTCTGCAATGAAAAATGGCAATGGAAGGAAATTCCGTTAGAAAAAAATAAATTGTCATCCAGTCTTACAGCAAAAAGCTGATTGACAAATAGTGAATACGCAGTTCCCTTTTAACTATGAACTAGGGAGCATAAGGAATTCACCATTTGGAAACCAAGATGCTTAAACAACAGCTTCCAGACAGGTCTTCCTTTCCCCAAACACAAATAAAGCAACCTCATAATATTTCATAGTTAAAGCTCAGTCTTTTAGCTGCAGACACTGGTTAAGAAATGGATAATGCATCTGTTCTGATACTGATAGATGAAAATGTTGGTGAAGAAGTAAATCACATACTTTGTGTTACTTTTTCTATCAGCTAGTATTTTCTATTACTAGAGCTATGCAGATAAAATTCCATTGAAACTCTGAATAGACTGAATATTCTACCAAACTTTTGATATGCTTTTTAATCAAGTCATGGGGTCTCTGCTTACCACATGAATTAACTGACCATGGATCAAATTTATACCTGACAAGCACTGTGATTAAAACAATGAAACAGCTGGACTGGGAATACAACGTTAGAAGAAAACAGCATATTTAACACAAATAAATCACCACCCTTTCTGTTACTCCCCAGGCAGAGAAGGAGGAGTTTCCATTTATCAATTCTGAACTGATATAGAGCAGAGGTTTCAGAACATATAATTTGTTCTTCATTTGCTTCATTTAGGATGCAATTCTTTTTCTCTTACTGATGTAACTGCTCTGGCTACTTACATTAATTTTTGTAGGTTTTTGGTTTTGGGGTTTTTTGTTTGGTTGTTTTTTATTGGACACTATAAGAAATATATGTCTCTACTTTTTTGTATAGGGCTATAACCTGCTCTCGATAGTGCCACATCTTGTTTTAACATTCATGAAAGTTTCATGAAGGCATGTGAAGGATTAAAGATATGTATAGTCACTATACGCCAATCCATTTAATGTTAATCTCAAAAACTATATAACAATTGTTTCCTTCTTTGTAATTGTACTGATAACTGAGTTTTTGCAATAAGTTTCCAGAATTCAAAATTTTTAAACTGCCTATGTGTGAGGCAGGGAAAAATAATACACTGTTTCCGAAGTAGCAGAACATTCTACCTGCTTTTTTTTCTCTGCTTTTATCTCCATCCACCAGTTTTGCTTGTAAACTCGGTAGTCTCTGATAGCTGTAAGCAAACCCTTCAGATTTGCATGGAAAGGAACAGAGTTGCCATTCTTCTACTTGCCTGAATAGTCCACTGTTAGTGGTGAACACTTTATTTGTGTTGAAATCACCTGAATGTAGAAAGTATTCTTTTATGTCAAAGATCTTTTAACATACTTTTCTAATTTACTGGAGAAAAGGCATCTTTTATTAAAATTGAAGCTTGGACAAAGAGAATGTGATTGTTTCCTTTATTTTCAGCAGATTTCAACATAAATAAAAGTGTACCTATGCATGGTACTAATTAATGAGTAGCTTTCTGTTAATAATAAAAACCCCAAATCCCAGCCCCCAAAAAATCTGCAGGCAGATTCCATAAGTGAACCTAAAACAAAAGAGAAAGGAAAAAAAGGAAAAAAGAGAGGAAGGAAAAAGTGAAGAGGACTGAGAACACCAGTTGTTTGTGGGGATTTTCTTTTTTTTCCATTTCTGGTGGATAATATGCTTAGCAGTATGTAGAATGAGAGCTGATGTACCAGATGAGATTGCACCTATGTGGAAAACTGACTTTAAGAATTATTTTTGATACTGTTATGAAACAATCTTTCTTTTTCCTTCTATTAAAACACGCAGTGCAGTAAGAGGCGGGTAACAGTGTGTCAGTAAACCTAATGGCAGAACTGGCATTAAGGGTCCCCTTCCTCTGTGCTTGGCTCAGCACTCTTTGTGCTCCTGCAAAATACGGAGGTTTCGGATTTAATGCCTTTGTTTGCTATCTCACCTGTGGGCTGGCTTTGAAATGTGTGCACACGATTCGTTTGTTGAGGGGTTTTGTGCAAAGACTTCTAAGGGAGGTAATATTTGGGGCTTTTTGCTAATTTGTTTCTTACGAATCTCCACACTTGCTATCATAATTCTTTTAGCAGTATCGTCCTGAAAACACGAGTGAGAAATAGGTAGTAAATATAGGGTGCAAAAAAACTCCCAAACATATGGGCCCTTTTCTGTCTTTATATTAGTGCTTCTATTTGCATGTGATATAAATGATACATTTGACAGGGTGTTGACAGCCTCAGCTCTGTGCTGCTGATTTTGTTATTTCTTCTCTTTATAAAGGAACAGATCTTCATATCCATATGCCTTTTATGTTTCAATGGCAAATCTCAAAAATAGTTTGATTAAAATGCACAAATTTGATACATTCACTTTATACTATTCCCTTGCTAAAATTTTATGGAGTTAAATAAGTTAGCAGAAAAAAGGCCATTAATTTCCCTTTAAAATTTGTTGATAATGGAGGCTCTCAGAAGCTTGGGAAGTTTTATTTATCCTCTATCTGTAAATGCAGACATAACCCCTCCTCCTCAAATTAAACATTACATCTATCAATTGAAATTGTATTTATGTAAACAGTGTTCACTGTTAGCATCCTTTCCTATAACATTTCAAAATATCATCGTGATATGAAGAACATTAATGCAATTTTCTGTTCCTTTGCTCTCTTTATGAATTAATCATTTAACAGATCAGGCCTTTAAATAGCTGATAAAAATGGACCTCTGTTTTCTGAATAGCTTGTCATTGGCATATTCAGGCATTATACAGTCATGAATCAATTATCTTTGCATTAATGCTACAGGATGACTTTAAGGAAAATGCATCAAACCAAATAATATTTTCATAACGATTATTCTTGGCCATACATTTAGCACCCAAGTGACATAAATCCAGATGTGCTGGCAAGGCCTGTAAGAAAGAATATTCCTATATTAAAATAAGATAATGGTGCTACATTAATTCACATATAATCTCGTCTTCTGGATCAAATTCTGAAGCTGAATTACTAACTCATTCAAAATCTTTAGCAAAACTCCCCCCCTTATTTTAGGAAGGTTAGAAAGAAAACGCTAGTTCTTCAAATCTCACAAATCTCACAAGAGAACATAGGCTGTTACCACTTTCTTTGCGACTTAATCTGTGTAATTTAAACTACATCTAGATATTTGTTTAGTGCCCATTAACTTGAACGAAGCACAAAAAAGATGTGACTTAAATTGAGAATTATACTACAAGATATACATCCATTTATTGTCCTAAGGGAGACCCCACTATCTCAAGAAGGTGGGTATATTTTACTCTGAATATTTGAAAGTCAAAAACCAAAAGAAAAAAAATATTTAAAGTTCATGTTCAAATGAATCATATTCCTCCCTCATCCAAACACAGTTCTCCTACTCAAAGAATCATAGAGTTTCAGAAGTGTCAAGGTACTTTAAATTTTGTTCCTTCATAGAAATTTTATAGGCTTAGAAGTACTATACAGTGGGACAGCTGGTTAGTCCACAAAGTAGAATTAGTGTCAACTCTGGTGAGAAGTCAGTGTGCCAGTGCAAAAGATTGGTGGGACAATTAACAAAATTGGCAATAAAGTATGTGTGGGGAAATTCTAACATGAAGAAAATTTGTATTGTGATATGGTTTATGGGAAGTTCTGGCAAGACATTGAGAATAGTTGGTGTATCTCTATTAATAGCTTCCTTTGGTTAATTATTAGTGATGCACACATAGTAGGAAGTGGATTACTCTTATGTAGTGTTTAAAAATAAAATAAATCCTGAATCCTTGGGTGTTATTAGTTATAAGTAGCTTGAAGGGATTAGGAGAGAGAACATCAAATTCAAGCTGGGTTTTGTTTAAGTCTGTCATGATGTAAATATCTCTGTAGGATAGCAGCATTCTACTGGAACAAGTGTTTTTCTTTCAGTTACCGAAACAAAACTAAGTTAATTTCAGAACTAATTTTCTGTTGGTCTTTTTTTCTGACTTGATTACTGATCTCAGTATAGTTTTAGAGAAGTTTTACATAAAATTAAGAAATCCATTCCAATACTATTATATATATTCTAAAGTTACTTTTTTAGTTGATAAGCATTAATTACACCTTTTTTGGCTTTAATTTCTTATTTTTACTCTAAGGACATTGGCATTTAAATGTAAAGTTTGCTTGGAATTTATTGGCTTGTTTCAGTAAAAAAAGAAGGAATGATGCCAAGTCATTTTGCTGTGCTTCTTAAACCGCTGTACAATTATTTATTCATTAGAGGTGGCTAGAAATGGCTTATTTGTTTTATTTCAACATATCATTAAATGTAAAGTCTTTGTTATTATTAGAGACATGAGGATTTCTGCAAAACAGTATTTATGTGTTTAGTTGTTTTGATTTCATTGTGGTATAGATTCCTGTTTACAAATACAAGCTTTAATTACATTTCAAATTAATACAACTGGAGACAATTGCCTATTTTTCTGCTGAAGCTTTAGAATTTCCCTATATTGCAATTTGAAAATTATTCAGAGGTGAATTTACTTATTTGCAAGTGATTTTTTCTTAAAATCTATTTATGAAAGTTTTAGTTATTATAGAAGTCACTAAAGAAATCATACAGGACATAGTGGTTGGATTAGCAGTTGTTGTTAAATTATAGTTAAAATATTTTTAGGAATGATAGGAATGCAACAACCTGTGATGTTCTAAAGCGACCAAGCTTGTAAGGAAATTTCCTGAGAATAATTAAAAGATTGTTTTATATATTTAATAATCTGATAGAAGTTTCTGTTTCAAATATGGAAAAGAACAACTCTTGAAGAAAAATAAATAATAAAAGTGCTGTATTCCAATTTACATATAGATTACATTACTCTTTCAACTTATAGAAGCAGCTATCCGATTTATTTCCTAGTCTCCTTTTACTTTATAGTTATATTTGAACCTCTCTTTACACAGAAAAGAAATTCAGAGATTTATTTAAGAAGCCAAAGTTGGGGAGAGTGAGCTTTTCTATTATGCTACCCTAGTGACTTGATGCAGAACCAGCTACACAAAATAGGTGTTTGTTGATAGGTTGTGACCAGCATTACAATACCAGCAGGGAAAGAAAATACACAGATGTTTAAAAACACTGAGCTGATGTGGCACCTCTGCCCACTTCTATTGTTATAAAAAAAAGGGACTGACATGTTTTAAATAGCGCATTTGAAATATCACCATAATTAAGTCAACTTAACCCAAGAGAGGCAAACAGCGTATGCAAGTAGTACTTCACGTTGACTGGCAATAGATCAGCCTTGGCAGAGCTGTCCTCCCTCGTAATGGAGATGTACAGAATTATTCTGTAAATCAAATATCTCATTTTTTTTCTTCATGACTGCAAAACTCACATTTGTTTTACAGATCTATGATGGCAAAGACAACACTGCTCACCTGCTGGGTGCGTATACTGGGGCATCACTGAGAGGCTTGACACTAAGCAGTACTTCAAATCATCTGTGGTTGGAATTTAACTCAGACGTAGAGGGCACTGATGAAGGTTTTCAGCTTGTGTTTACCAGTAAGTATTTGAGAAAACAATAGTAATAGATTTATGATTTTAAGGGAATGAATATTCTTTGTTCATAAGATGAAATGCAGTCAAAAAACAAACAATGATTAAATCAACAGTGAATCACTCATCATTCATCAAAACAATATATAGTTTCATAATTGTACCTCAACCCAAAGCATGTAGCATACTGAAATCTTACTTTGACAGTACTTTGTGTATTTTGATACTTAAACCACGTGGGGTTTGATGGGGGTTTTTTTGTTTCTTTTTTTTGGGGGGGGGTTGTGGGGTTTTTTTGTTTTGTTTTGTTTTGTTTTGTATAGAGGGTTATTTTGAAGATTTTTTTATGTCCTAGAAAGGATAATAAAAAATAGATAATTTTCAGTTATTTGTATCAACACGTAAAAATAACTAAGAATGTGAGTAGTTTTAAATGTGTAACCCAAACCATAAAGATAATTCATAAGTAAAAGACATTCTCCATCTTAAGACTCATGTCCAATACTAAATTTGCATTAGACTAGCAATTTATGACTTTGGATTATTGTTTAGAATAATCCAATTTGGAACCAAAATGATAAAGAAAGATTCCCAACAAAAAATTCTTACCTATCTGTAGGCTGACAAAATTAAAAGATTAGAAGAGGAAAAATCTTTTCAGATCTCTCGCTTAGAGGGTATACAGGAAACAGTGATACACATCTATGTTATCAAGTGACAACTTCTGAAAATGTATGTGATTGTTACATATGTCTATTGACACATAGTGTATATGACTTCTTTAGTGTATAAGTATTTCATCATCACTGAATTATTATATAAAACTGATTTTTTAGCAAGCAGAACAGCATTATAAGGTAATTCTGCAATGCAACTGTCAACATCCCTTTTTCTCCCTGTGCTTAAATCATTCATTTTCATCTGTTCAAAAAAAATGTTCTTACATTTCGAAAACTCTCCATCATTTTTAAAAACTAATTCTAATAAAAATAATATAAGTCTAGTAGAATGAAAGGAAAATATTTCAAGATACTACAAAAGTATGTAATTATTTTTCAGGTGAAAGTTGCATAATTATACCATGTAACAGCCTGTGATAGCATGGGGCTGTACCCTATTATTAAAGATAGGCCTTCCAGTGCTGTGTTACTTTGTAAGCGTCAAGGTATTTCATTTTTCTTATTTATATAGGTACGTCCAAGTCCAGCACTTGAACGTCATCATTAACATTTCCTGTCTTTTGAGACAGGCATTCTCATAGAATACACTTTCCTAGCCTGAATAGTTATTAACCTGAACAGTGCTGAATCTTCTTTTGTAGATATTTGTAGAATATCATATAAAATTATCATTTTAGAACTGAATGATATTGATAATGAATTTCCTTCTCAGTCTTTAGTTGGACTCTTAGGAAAAATGATGTTGTGACAGTTTGGTTTGCATGCTCTAAATGAGGGGTATAGACGGTTATCCTACTTAGACTGTTTCAAAAGAGAGAAGAAACCATAAGTATGTTGTTACATGAAGTCTGAAAATGTTTGATTGCCATTGGAAAAGAGAAGATCTTATCTTCATTAATTTATGTATCTGTTTTATTCCTACCACAGGTTTTGAGCTTTCACATTGTGAGGACCCTGGTGTGCCACAGTTCGGATATAAAATCAGTGACCAAGGCCATTTTGCTGGAAGCACTATAATTTATGGATGCAATCCAGGTTACACACTCCATGGAAGCAGCCTTCTAAAGTGTATGACTGGAGAAAGAAGGGCATGGGACTATCCTTTGCCATCATGTATTGGTAGTAGACTCTTTTATTTACTTAAACTATTATCTGAATATAAGAAAGAAAAAAATTGTAAAGATTGTTAGATCTATGTGAAATCTGATCTGTACGTATACAGATCTATTTACACATACATTTACAAATCTATCTGCCTATCCTGTTTTTTCTTGTTAATTAAGGGTTACTGCAGATCCTTTAAAATACTCTTGAAGGGATGCGGTATGAATCCTGTAAAATGTCTTCTTGGGCTGAAAAATACATACGTTGATGTCTTCTTGGGCTGAAAAATATATAGTGAAAGATTAATGATGTCTTAGTAATAACACAATATGAGGAAATTGGCTAGAAGAGAACTGGGAAGATGAAGGGCAGTTAAGACATGCACAAGATCAGTAAAAAACCACATGCACAGATTAGAAATATTCACAAGGGTTTTTGTACAGGACTGCTACCTCTTTTAGATTTCTCTTTAATATGCCCAGACAGAACCCTGGGTATGAACATCTCTTACTCTTCTAGCATTTCTGGTTTGTAGGAATCCTTCTTTCAACATTCCCTTTTAGTTAGAATCAGATTGAAAATAAACTTCCTTCCTATGAAGGAAAAAAAAAAATGAATCTTTTTGCAGCACTGATGCCCTTTATTTCCAAAGTACCTGTTTATGAGTCAGGTAGCTGTATGCACTCAAGTTTCATCCTTAAAAGAACTTGATCCCAGCCTACCACAAGATCTTTTAGGGTTACAGATTATTCAGGCAAACTTTGGGAATCCGTGAAGACAAAGATGCTTTACATGAAATATTTTAGGTTGGCATGTACAAATAAAATTATTTCCCTGGATAATTATGAGCAACATAGGTCAACAGACACTTTGATTTGCTGCTACTATCAGAAATTGGCTTAAAAATGCTACTGTTGTTCTTTTAGTATCATTTCATGGAAGTATGTGACATTGACAAGACAATAGCAAAACTGTTTTCAAGAAATTATAGTAATCATAACTCTTAATTATGCAGTAAATAGTACAGTACCACATATCCATGGAATTTGCAGGAAGAAATATAGTATAATACACATTTCCTTTAACTTGGCATACCTAGAATAATTTTTAAAATTGACACTTGAAGGCAAAATTAAGAATCTTAATTAGGATTGTCTTCATAGTAAGCAATCTGGAGATGTAAGATAAAAAGGATGTTGCTCTGTTACTCCTGACTGCAAGCTGAGAGGATATGCTTTCTGAGAAGTCTCCACTTACGCAGCTGATTCAGCAACCAACAAAACTGAGGCACTGGCACCTTGCTGGAGAGGCAGAAATAAGCCACTAGGGAGAGAGAGGGAACCTTCAAAAATCATAATAAAAAAGAAAACCAGTTATGATCTGTTAAAATTAGAAATTATAAATGAAACTTGCAGTTGTTCAGTGGTCCTGGATGAAATTAATTTTAAATGTCATTCAGTTTGTCAGTGAATAATTTTTTCTTTATCGTGTACTCTATTTGTATCCTTACCCTACTGGAAGAATAATAGACTATGCTATCCTCTGAGATGAATAATTATAAAAGATTTTTATTTTTTTTTAAAGAGTATTTATGAATTAACAGATTGGCAAAGTGCTTAAAAAAGATATGAAAAGCCACCTGTCTCTGCAAATTTGCTTTTATTATATCAGAAAATCCATCAAGAGTAGCATTTCAATTATATTTTATCATGGCACTCACAGATCATAAGGTAATAAATCTCTCAACTAAATATTTTAGGTAATGTTAAATCAAAATAAAACTGCATTTTAACTATACCAAGAGATCTAATCAAAGTATTATTTTGGCTTTGCACTTCACAAGGGAGAAAGCATTAGAGGTACTTTAAAAGGAAGGAAAGCGAAATAGGAGAGCTTTAAAAGCTTCAGGGATCTACATTTAAAAAAAAAAAAGGTTTTCTCAAAGATAAGGTATTAAAATTATGAAATACTTAATTTTGCCTAATGACTGGCTGAGGCCACCTAAGAGGGAGCTACCTACTATCTGTTATCCTCTAAGAAATACTACAGCTTAACTGTGAGGACAAATTTTGAGTAAGAAGTTTTACAACTTTTTTTTTTCTAGGCTGAAAGGCTCATTTTCTCTCTGAATAGCCTACTTTTATTTAGTGTGTTTCATCTCTTTTAAAAATATATATATTTTATTTTGTACTTATTTATTTAGTTTTCTTAATTTAATTCTACTGCTTTAGGGTGACATGGTGTTCTTGGTTTCATTTTTTAAGTAACAATCCATGTTCCTTTCATTATATAATTGTATATTTTCTAATTATTATGGGGTGTTCAAAATTCTTAGAAAAACATAGGTGCCAAAAGAAAATACAAACATACTTAAATAAAAACACATTTACATGTTCTTTTCCCAAGGCACTTCAGGTCATTATGTGTTGTATTACAATCTTGGGGCATAGTCAGTTTAGTTGTGTTACTGAGCAAGAGAGTAGATGTATAAATTGATTGCTCAGATGATTAGCTGGAAGGCCATCTGTAATGAATTAAAAGTAACACATTATGTAATGTTTTTTATTAGCTGAATGTGGAGGCCGTTTTAAAGGAGAATCATCAGGAAGAATCTTGTCTCCTGGCTATCCTTTTCCCTATGACAACAATCTGCGTTGCATGTGGGTGATTGAAGTAGACCCAGGAAATATTGTCAGGTACTGGAAACAAATATTTCAACAAATCTTTTTGATTCTATAATAACGAATCTTACCTGTACAGTGGAGAAAAAAAAAAGGGATTTAGGATTTAAAATTTAAGATTCAGCTCAAGCCCAGTATTTTTGGCATTCTAAGTTTGAATATGTAGATTTGTGTTAAAACTGTCCATTTTTCAATGGACATTGTCTCATGAAGATCAAGCTTTAAAATTGGTTACATTTTTGGAAATGCTGATGAATTTTAAACCAATTCATAAGTGTATATATGCAAACATATATACAGACTAGAACTGTTAACTAGAAATCTGGTTAAAAAATATCTACTATGAATGCTATTTTAATTCCAAAGTTGTAAGATTGAATATGTACAAAGTAAAAAGTGCTAGAGTCAGCAGAACCATTTAGTGGAAGAGTCTACATTTTTGAAAAACCCTTGCATTTCAGTAGCTATTTTAGTTAGACATTTATTCACACTGTATCGCTAATTCCATGAGTTCACAGTTCTATTTAACTTGTTTTGATGAGAATGGGATACATAATAGTGTCTTAAGAAAAACAAAACTATTTTCTGAAAAGGTTCTATGGATACTTATATATTATTTGAATGGCTAAATTAATATATTATTTCATGGTAGACTAATTCAAATATTAGTGGTTTTTTTTAGTTTTAAGTACATTTCTGTATGGGGGTTTTATGCATCCAAAGGAAAAGGTGTGATACATTATAGAAAATCACCCTTGGACACCAAAGTTCATTTGCTTTTTTGGTTTAGTTTTCTTGCTATTGGTATGCTGTTGAGTATTGTAAAAGCTGACAATAAAATCATGGTATTCTTACAGCCTCCAGTTTCTTGCTTTTGATACTGAGGCATCCCATGACATTCTACGAGTTTGGGATGGTCCACCTGAGAATGAGATGTTACTTAAAGAAATTAGTGGATCCCTCGTTCCTGAAGGCATTCACAGCACACTCAACATAGTAACTATCCAGTTCGACACAGATTTTTATATCAGCAAATCTGGATTCGCCATACAATTTTCAAGTAAGTTGGATGCATTTATTTTTCTTATAAGGTGGTTTACTCACAGATAATTGTAGTGCTGGGAACAACTGAAATCAGTGAAAACATTTTTTACTATGGCAGGGAAACAATTGGCCCAGTGTTACAGAGTTTTTTGTAAAGTTATTTTTTTTATCTTAAAAAAAAAAAAAAAAAGAAAAAAAAAGTCCTTTGCCAGTTTGGCTTTGTTTCAAGGGCAACTGGGGCAGTGCCAGAATTCTCATAGTTATCACTAGTGTTTTTCACAAATGAGGTGATGTAGGCACGTTAAAGGCTCCATCCTTTTCTTATTGAGAGTTCTGCTTTCAGAGACATCTGTGCAGAGTTTTCATTCCTGCTGCGCTTGATTAGGATGAAATGGGAAATAGCACTACAGGAACAGCAGTGTCCTTCTCCCTTTTGCCTTCTAGCACTATTTCATCTTATTACAGGCAGCATGGTGACAAATCTAAACAGTTACTTAACTGTTATTAAATCCCTTTAGACATTTTTAGTGCTGATACAGAAGAAATCATTGAGTGAGGTCCATTTTGACCTTCTTTTTTTCCTGGTCAGTGACATTTATATGTATTTTTTCAAGATTAGCAAGATCTGTTCTAGTATCATAATTTTGTTTAGCAGTAGCAATGTTTCTAACATGGGTTGACACAGACACGCTTAATGATAACATTATTTACCTTGTTGTGCTTCCTGTGCTTGGTAGTTGTATTAGCCCTTGTTTTCCCTTACCCTTATTCCTTCCATGTGTATGCCAAATACACGTGTGCACACACAGTAATTTGAAGGAAGAATGAAGTATGTGACTGATAAGACAAAGATATTTAATGTGTAGTGAAAAAGTGCCTCTGCTCCATCTGCTGGTTTTTGAAGCCGTGAATAGTGTTTTTAATTTCTGAGCTCCAAGATATTTTTGCCATTTTACTCCCTTACCCCCTTACAGAACCTGTTTGGGAGAGTCTCGCATATCTGCTCCTTTATTTAATGTTGAGGCCAAAAAGGGAACGGGGAGAGCATTGTGCACTGAGCTTATTCAGGTAGTCATTTAGGGTGAGTGGAAAAAGAGATTGATGTAGACTAAGAATGGCGTTGCAAGGAAAAATGGATGGGATGTGGGAGTAAAGTCATTAAGCAGCTCCTGATGTACTTCCAGTGCTATACCTGAAAAGAGGTTTCAGAGTTTCATCTGAAAGGAGAGGTATTTTATTTAATTCTCCATGCTTTTGCAGTCTGTTGAGATCTAATGATGACAGTTTAAAGGATACATGAAGTGTTACTGCCTCAGCATTTCTCTTACTCTTCAGTCCAGGTTCACAAAATCACAGTGATCCTTCTCAAATACTTGATGTTGCACTGTTTGGGTATATATTCCTTATTAGAATTGCAGAGGGTTTTTTTTTCCCTAAGTTAAGATTTTAGAAATAATATACAAATACCTACACAACCTGAGTTACTCTGTTGTTGTATGAACATATTATTTTACTAACCAGGAAATAAATATATATGAGGAGATGGAGGAAAGAGAGAGATAATTCTGTGCGACTTTGTTTCAAGCTTTCATATACTTTCTTTGAGTATATAATGTTGTCCTGAGTGAAACAGATGGTGAAACAGCGTACTTTACCTCTAGTGTAATTAACAAACAGAAAGCTCACGCAGGGGAGATACCTGCTTTTACTTTCCTCTTGCCTTTTCATGAAATTGGGTATGAGTAACTGGATTATTGGCCCTTTTTACCTCAAGAGAAATGTTATTCAATGACAATAGATAGGTTCAAAACCTTCTGAAGACCTTGAATGCTTTATTTTTTTAATATTATTTTCTTAATCTGTAAAGTAAAAATCTGTTTCTAAATAGTGGATTAAACTTCTTACCAGTTCCTTACAGGTTTTGATCTCATTTTATCAACTGCTTATATACAATTCAGGATCTGTCATGTATTTAATGAGTGAAAATGTTCACCATTGATAATGTGGCATAATTTGAATTAGACTCCTTTACAAATCATCCAATATATATATAAAATTAATTTGTATCTGGTAACATAAATTACAAGTGAGATAGCATTCTTCACCAAACTAAAGGGTGAGGGGAGGGAAAACCTAGAGAAGCCAAAATGTTATATAAATAGTAGAAAAAAAAAATTGTAATTTAGTGTTATGTATTACAGCTGGTATTATTAGAATTGTCTCTATCTAGGGCTGCTCAACACAGTCTTTACAAGGCATCAAATTTGTTAATGATTTTGTAAAATTTACGGAATGGGAAGGAGAAGAGAGTCGAGAGGAGACCTTCTTGCCCATTGCCTCAATTAGTCTGTTTTGTCTGTTTGTTTTTGTTTGCTTGCCTTTTTTTGGGGGGAAAAAATGTGATTTTTTTATCTGAAACAGTAGAACCATTTCCATGAATTTAGCATTGATAATCTCATTCCATAAGTAATTAAAATGAAGGAAACTATTTTATGCTGAATTTCTAAGGAATACTGCAGACTTTTTTATGGTTGACAAGGATAAATTTTCTAAGTTAGTGCAATTGTGCATTACTCTGAGAGGGAGAAGAGAAAACGATGGATTTGGGGTGAAATAAGGGAGCTCAGCCTGCTCATGCTTCTGTACTTTCCACCACCACCGTGTATCTAGGAGTATTGAAAGTACAGGTTGTTTTATACGCCCAATGTAAGCAAAGAAATAAATGTCACTGCTTGTGACTTCACATCTAATCACTAGGTAGAGCAGACCTTTGATATGTAGTGTATAATTTTCTTGTTGGACATCTGAAAACCATGAATGACTATGGAATGTCTTCATATAAACTTTGAAATTTCTCACTTTCTGCTGTCTCCTTTGAGATGACAGTGAAGGAACACAACAAAAAGCAGAGCTCACAAAGCCTGAAAAACAAAGTACAAAAAGATATGTAATAAAGCAGAATATTTAAAAACTTCATATAAATGTGTAAAAGAAAAATAAGAACCTCTGGGGATTCACCAGTAGGATTGCAATATGAGGATTTTGGAACATGTCTAAATGGGATGAACAGATTGAATAATGTAGTCAGAGAATAGGTGCCAGCCATCTTCCCTTAAGTTAGGAGAAGAGTGAAAGGTTGACAACAGGCCACAAGCCATGTGCGGACAGGAGGTACCTGGTACAGCATATTTTCTCTGAACTGTCAGAGACAAAGCACAAAAAGCCCAATACATACTGGAAAAACACCAATGAAACCAGCAGTAACTTCATTTGGTGAGTAGATTCTGACCAAAATAGAAAATTAGACCTTCAAGAAAAGTGAAGGAGAAACAGAAGGGAACAAGTGTGTATTTGCCAGAGACATGAGATGCATATATCTCAGGGTCAGACAGAAGTATTAAGCATAATGAAATATTTTCTTCAGCTGACATTGCTTCATGTCACCAAGCTGAAAGTAGTAGCTGAAAGAGGAAAAGACAAAGATAACTGATAAAAGTTGAGTGGGAACATTGAAGTGCAAAAAATCAGATTACAATAATTGTGTGTGCTAAAAATAGTATTTTTTAGTCCTTTAATATGCCTGAAGTCTGTAATATCAGATCAGATCCTACTGAAGTTGATGAGATTATTTCCATAGATTTCAAGGGCCTTTGAATCTGGTATTACAGGGAAGTTTCCTCTCTGCTAGCTTTAACAGTTCAGGTGCCATTGATCATTTATGCAGAAAGGGAGGATCTGCATTCATCTCTCACAGGCCATTATTTCACCGTTAATAGCTGCACTACTGAGTCACTCAGCATTACAGACTCCATTCTGCCTAGGCCTAAGTGTGCAGTCACATTTCTGACTAATTAAACAGTACACAATATGGAGCATTATAAGGCAGCCAGCGCAGAACTAACCTGCAAACAGTTTTGGGGGGTTTTTGTAAACAGATACTCTAGCAGTATTTTATATCATGTGACAGCAATTTCTTATATAACAGGATATGCCTTAAAATGCTTGGATTTACTCTACTGTCAAACTAAAGCTGTCCCTCCTTATTTTAAGATTGAGTGAACAGCCCTTTGGAGTTACTTGTCTCTGTGGACTACAGAAAAATCATGGAAAACTTGTGTCATATACTTACCTGGATGACTTAAGTTTGACAATATTAATTTCCAGTCTAGAATTGTAATGCATGATATTGCTCACTTTTATTGCATTTAATGATTAAAAGTTTACAGGTCAGCTTTCTATATTCATATTTAGTACTGATTTATAGCCACACTGTTTTCTAAATGTCCCGTGTTTGTTTTTTTTTGCTCAGTTGGTTGGAGTTTTTGTTGTTGTGGTGGTGGTGTTTTTCCTTTTTTTGTTATTTGTTTTTTCTTTTTTCTCCCTTTTTCTCCCTTTTTCTTTTTTCTTTTTTCTATTTTTTGTGGGATCTTGTGTTCAAAGAAAGACATATTCACCACAGTCTCATTTAGGAACAGGTTTTTGACACCGAATACCCTTTTTTTCTTTTCTCCAGTTTTCCAGTAACAGAGATCTCTACTTCTGACATGTTTAACCTGACGGTGATTTGAGAATGGATTTAGGGAATTTAACTGTTTTCTTTGTCAGAATGCTGTTTACCAGCATGGCTGGTATAGGGATCACTCCCTGACATAACTTCCTCACTTTTCTGGAGTCAGTAAGATAGGATTTATTCTTCCTCATGTCTGTTCCATAGCAGAACCATCTTTTCATCTTAAATGTTTTCATACTCTGTTTTCTGATTTCTTTCAAGTTTGAGAGGAGTCCTTTGGATTTAGAAATTTCAGAATGACTGTTTTCCTATTAGACATAACTGTGAAAGTTCACAATTCTAAATTTAGCCCAGTGGTTTTGTTTTGGTGTTGCTGGGGGTGGTGCTGATGTGTTTTCTTGGGTTTTTTTGTTTGTGTGGGGTTTTTTTTGTGGTTTGTTTTTGTTTTGTCTTTAGCATCGAGATACTTAAAAGAAAGAAGCAATTGAATAAATGTTTCCTTCTATCAGCTCTTGACTTTCTTCTAAGTAGCAGACATTAGTAAAAAGAATAACCATTTATGGGTCTTTCAATGGCAAAAATGTCATTCCTATGTTTGTACAGGACATTAACTGCTCAGTAATTATTATCTCTTGGTTCAGTAGTATATAGGATATATGAATTTTATGCAAGCAAATACTATGATTTAATGCTTCCATGTAAAATGCCCTGGTAAATGGCTTGTAGCTAGAGAGACCTGGAATTCTAGTATGGATAGCTGAAAGCAGAAAGGAAGTATTGAAGGAAAGTGATTAATTTATAAGTATTTTCAAAATTATAAATAAAAAGCCTTCTTGGTCATGTCACCATAGAAATAACTTATTTTAATTATATTGAAGATTGAACTTCCTTTATTTGAACCCCACGCAACATAGTTTGGCCAAACCCTCATGACTTATATCAATGCAAAGCCTACTCACTTGCCCTGAATTTAGAGATGTAGAGTTTAAAATAGACTTTCCCTGACTTGTAACATGTCATTTCAGAGAGCTCAAGCTGATTTGGTTCTGAACTGGGAATGTCATGGGTCTCAGATTAATGTTTTAAGTTCGTATTTCAATTTCATATGTGTGAAACCTATTCTTTGAATCTGAAAAATCTGCTGGTATGTTTTCTGTTAAAGCAATACAAATTAGTTTAGGTTTCTTGGATAAAATTTGTAATTTTCATGGGTCATTTTACTTGCAAACAAAATCCATTAGAGATGTTTATAATTGTCTATAAAACAAAATAAATTTGGAAGTAAAAAAATATCTTTATGTGGAATCATAATGTTATAAATGAAACTCATTTTCTGTTTCACAAAGATTCTCTTTAACTTTCTCATATTTTTTTTTCTCTTTGGTTAATCTAATCTCTTTCATTAAATTCTTTAAAGATAATTATTGATCAAAATAATGCACAAGACAGTCAAATGTTTCTATAGTAGTACATTTATACAAATCTTAGAAATTATTCCAGCTAATATAATTTGAAGATTTAATTAATAGCATGTATTTTATTTTCCATTTTGTATTAGTAACAAATATAGTCAAAAGTATATGGGTTATGCTGTTTTGTGTAACAGTTGTTTTCCTAACAGATAGTTGTGACATCAATAAATGTCAAAATTTGCTCTGTATCCACATATGCAATTGTATGATTTTAGTCACAGTAGCAAATCAGAGAATGAGGGGATAAAAAAGCCTGATCATCAAACAGTAGCCTACATTTAATAATACAGTTTCCCTCTTTAGGCTCCTTTGGGACCAAAGTTATGTGTCTTGATTGACTGGATGAGGATTATGATCTCAATGAAGCTTTCCCTTCCTTGCCTTTCCATTGCTACCAATAAATGAGCAAAACTGCATGAGACCAGGGCTTTCTACTTTTTCTCTCCTACGTACAAAGAAGCGTCTCCCAAACCACTTGTCTTGTGGAGATTTCACCCTGAAAATTAGTCTCTGCATTCATATGCTACATTGTTTATTCAACAGTCACTTTTTGCAACCTTACACAGAACTAGAAGCAAGCTACAGTGAGACTGGCAAATTCATGAGCTGAAGTTTAGAGGAATTATTTTGATGAAGTCATGTAAAGGTAACATTTTGCACCTCAGAGGCCAGTATTGGGAACCCTCAGGGGTCAGTATTGGGACCAGCACTGTTTAACATCTTTATCAGCAACATGAACAGTGAGATCGAGTGCACCCTCAACAAGTTTGCCGACGACACCAAGCTGTGCGGTGCAGTCAACACAGTGGAGGGAAGGGGTGCCATTCAGAGGGACCTTGACAGGCTGGAGAGGTGGGCCTGTGTGAACTGCAGGAAGTTCAACAAGGCCAAGTGCAAGGTCCTGCACGTGGGTCACCTCAATCCCAAGCACAACTATAGGCTGGGCGAGGAATGGATTGAGAGCAGCCCTGAGGAGAAGGACTTGGGGGTATTGATTGATGAGAAGCTCAACATGAGCCGGCAGTGTACGCTTGCAGCCCAGAAAGCCAACCGTGTCCTGGGCTGCATCAAAAGAGGTGTGACCAGCAGGTTGAGGGAGGTGATCCTGCCCCTCTACTCTGCTCTTGTGAGACCCCACCTGGAGTACTGCGTCCAGCTCTGGGGGCCCCAGTACAGGAGAGACATGGAGCTGTTGGAGAGAGTCCAGAGGAGGGCCACGAAGCTGATTGGAGGGCTGGAGCACCTCTCCTATGAGGACAGGCTGAGAGAGTTGGGATTGTTCAGCCTGGAGAAAAGGCGACTCCAGGGAGATCTAATTGCGGCTTACCAGTTTCTGAAGGGGCCTACAGGAGATCTGGAGAGGGACTGTTTACAAGGGCATGCAGTGATAGGACAAGGGATAATGGTTTTAAGCTGAAGGAGGTAGATTTAGATTAGATATTAGGAAAAAAATCTCTATGAGGGTGGTGAAGCACTGGAAGAAGTTGCCCAGAGAAGTTGTGGATGCCCCCTCCCTGGAAGTGTTTAAGACCAGGTTGGATGGGACTTTGGGCAACGTGGTCTAGTGGAGGGTGTCCCTGCCCATGGCAGGGGGTTTGGAACTAGATGATCTTTGAGGTCCCTTCCAACCCAAACCATTCTAGTATTCTATGATCTTTATGTGAAGTTCATCCTGACTCATAGAAATATCTTACAATATGTTTTGCATGTAGCAGTGCAGTATTGAGCTGGTTTTGCAGTATTCTCCAAAAAGGTTTGTTGTTAAGTATTTGGTACAAAACACAGAAGGAAGCAACATGGAGTGGACATTCAGTCACACGACTGGGGAAAGCATTTTCCAATGGCAAATAAGTGAGATGCTATAGTTATTCTCTCTGTTTTCCCTGACAAATTCTGGTATTGTGTTAATGCTACTTTGGATATGGACTTTCTGTTTGGCATTTTGAGCACCAGTAGTTTCCTTTATTTATGATTCACGTGCCATCATTTACAGATATACACAGGCACACACATGTGCATGCACACATACATGTGAGTGCACCCACACGTGATGGGGTCTTTCCTGCAAGTACAGATACATCTTCAGGACTGTTATCCTCTACTACATTCTACTACAGTAGAAAGCATAAGTGTACAGGAGGGACATGCGTCTCTCGTTTTCAGTCAATGAATGTAATTGAAGTGTGTTTTCTATTGTATGTAATCCATACTATAAGAAAGAAAGGTGTTTTGGAAGTTTTACTGCTAGCTTGTAATGCAATGAACATATCACAAAAATGTATATAGAGAGAGGTGATATTTTGGGAGAATTGCAAAAATATATAAGTGAAATTCCTCGAAGGCATATCAAACTAGATTTACACTTGATCAGTGATACTTTTTCATGTTCTGTAACTAATCTCACTGCCTTTTGAAAAGCTTTCACTAGTGGAATCTAGAGCCTCTTTCTTAAGCTGTACTTCTTTCAAATTCTGTATGTGATTTTTTACATCCCATATACATCATCTTATTTCAGTTTTGAGAACAGTTCTTAACATGGAGGTTACTTCAAGTTCGTCAGCTCATTTTCTCTTCCTACTTTCCTGGTTGCCCCATTCCTGGCTAGGTCTGGGTGTTTTGTAACATAGTTAAATTAAAGGGAGATTTTTGCTACAATTTATTGCCATAGAAATACTTCCTTTTTCTTCAAAGCATTCCAGTAAGCTGCCCGACCTCATAAACGACAGATCTAGCAAAGACAGTTGACTGAGGAAATGTTCATCTTTCAGTCTTTTATATAAGACTGTGGAAAAAAAATATTTATGGACTGGTAACTTCAGTTACTGGCTGGACATATTCAGACATGCAGTCTGAGAAATAATTAATTTACATAGAGGAATTTTAAAATCTTGCAAAAGGAAAGGAAAATAAGAATCAGATCTGTATTCTTCTTTATATTCTTATTATTGTTTTGGGAAGGTGTAATCTGTATGAGACCAAAGAAAGCAGAAGCTGTTTTCTGACAGTGTTCTGTAACTTTTTGCAAATGACCATAGTATAATGCTTTTCTAAATCAAAAATTTTAGTTACCTTAAAGGTCAGAGTAATGACATTCAAGTGTATGGACAGAATGTTACCAAATAAAAAAAGCCAATTCTTTATCAATGCCAGAATGTTCAATTATAGTACCAACAAGAAAAAAAAAAAAAGGCAAAAAGTCAACAAAAGCTTCAGACAGACTAACCATCTTTACCAGGTGTCAGGAGCTCCAAATTTGGCCCCATCTTTAAGAACGTCCCAAAAATTAATAGGGTTTTGAAACTGTAAGGCTATAATACGTATATAGAATTTGCAATACTAAAAGACAAAATAGAAAATTTAACTTTTAAGATAGTAGCAATCTCCCCTTCTCTTCAGAGGATTTCAGTTCACCCAGAGTGCAAAATCAAGGACAAGGCAAACCAGCAGTGCTGTTTGCTGTTGCACAACTGTATCAACAGTTGCAACAGAACAAGTTGCACACTGTTCTGTAAAGAATCAAATTAAACACATGTATTTTCATTCAGATCATCTTAATGATCTTTTCAGTAGAAACGATATTAAAAAATGGGTGATCATTGGTAGCGTTTTTCAGTGCATGAGTTCCCCTTGTGTTCAAGATTCTGGTGATTGCTTTCTTGAGAAGCATATTTCTATCTCTTCTTTATCTTCACACGTAAAGAAATATGCCATCTGAAATACGGACAGATCTGGTATAAAAAGCCAAAAAAAAAACCCAACCCAAAACCAAAAACAGTTCCAAAAAAACCCCAAACCTGAAAACATGCAATCTAAATGAAATTAAGATTTTCAAAGCACTTCTCCCCAGCTGAAATGCACTGCCAGCATGATTACATATTGTCACAGTGTCCTTTTAATGCTGAGTTCCAGCAATTATCTGAAACCATATGTCAATTAATTTATTTGGGGCTGGGTTCCATACTCAGTGCCAAAGCTATGAGCAAATGCTTAAGGGATAATAGATTTTCAGAACTGAAGGGTTTATATTTATGGAAAAAGAGATCTACTTACGAACTGGGAAAAAATAGCTCATAAGGTTGTCCAATAAAACATGGTAAAAGCACTGTAGTTCTTCAGATGGTTTTAACAAAATGCATTTTAACAACTAATGTAAATTGACAACAGCAAAAACAATAAAAAAAAGAAAATTAGGCTATCTCATTAAACCTGTGTCTGTTATCTCCCTAAGAACTAAAATGTATCTGACAGTATCATCAGAGAAAGTCCCTTAGGAAAGAAGTTGATCTCCACTGTTCCCCCAGCAAAAAAGATGTGAGACTATACCAGATTACGATGTAAACAACACTTTAAAAACAAGTTCAGTTAACAATTGCTAATAAATACTTTTGATTGATAATCAGTAGAATCATCTGGATACAAATTCTGAATCCAATAGCAATGAAATAATATTTAAGTATGCAGTTGGCCAAGTAGTCTGTATTTTTCAACTTGAGTTGTCAGGTAATCATTCTAAGCATTATCATTACTGGTCATACAAACCATTGCTGTTGGAAACACAGAAGTATAAATCTCCAGATTTCATAAAGAATCATATGCAATACAAAACAAAACCAACATGATGAATATTTAATAACATGGGACTTGGCATCTATGGTAACCACGAATTTATGATGCCTTTCAGAACTACGTCTATTGTTGAACCTTCTTGGAAAATCTAATTGGTGATTCTACACTGATTAAGCTATGTGTGGAGTGAATTTCTCAATGAGCACTAATATATACTAAATATATATAAGGGTTTAACTAAAAAACCATGAATATGTAGCAGGAGAAAAATGAAACGCAAACCACACAGATGTTTGTTTTGTTTTGTTTTTTCAAGGCCCTGGCCGAATTTACTTTTTTGTTTTGTTTTGCCTGGTTTTTTTGTGGTTTGGGTTTGGTTGTTTTTTTTTTTTTTTAATGACTAATAACACTCCTACATGTCAAATAAAATTATTAAAATAAGATGCGTTTCAATAGCTAAGACTAAGATCCTTGAAGCCAACTTTATGCACAGAAGTTTAAGTAATTAATTAAGTCTTTCTATGAGCAGCCAGTTTAGTAAAACATTTGTTATGGACTCAGCTTTTTCCAGCTTTTTAAAACTTAATTTGTTTGTGTTTTCTTTCAAAGTTTCTTAAAGAAAATAATCTTTCCCTGTGTCAGAGTCCTGAGCGCACTAAGCACTCTGGTCCTGAGCAGCCTCCTCTGGGAACCTCCCTTGCCCAGGACCCCATTTTAGCTCAGCACAAGGCTCCTGAGCAATGCTGTAGGAATGCTGGGCTCCAGCCCTTGGATCTACACTGTGGGGAGCCTGGCTCTTCTACAGACCCTTCTGCTCTGTGTTGTAGGGAGCCTGGCTCCTGGATGAACTGCAAGCCAGTTATATCCCTGGATTATATTGCCTGGTTTAGTAGTCATTTTCAGAGGGTAGATACTTTTCCCCAAAATCCCTCCCATTTCAGACTTGTCAAATGTATACTTTAGAGCATAGTATGTTATGGGGATTACCAGGCATGGCTTTACTTTCTATATTGCAACCTTCAAACTTTATGCTATATACCCCTTTTCGTGCTCTGCCCAAGTTGCCATCCCTATAATTTCAGAGGCAGCCAGGGAACCTCCACAGAAGGCTATTGGGAAGGAGTGTTATCCTTCCTGTTCCAATGTATAACCCTTCTTCAGTCATCTGTTTCCTGTTCTGCTGTATGGTACCAGGTTTGGTACTAGGATACATTTGGTCAATGCTTAGTGTAAGAGGGAAATAAGACTCAGAAAGGTTCAATGAGAGTTATAGAGACATGGTGGAGATGGGCCCTGCTATTTGCAAGATAAGTGCCATTCCCATGTCTTTGGACAGAAAAATTACATGTTACTATGCCAGAACCTTGAATTGTCAAAGCGGTTGCTGCTGCTGCTCTGAGACAGTTTGGAGTGTGTGACCTGGAAGCTACTATTGACAATCCACAGTATCTATTGCTCCATCATCTCCCACAGTCCATATAGCAACAAGAGAAGCAAGCCAATCTGCTGTCCCAGCTCTAGACATTTAACACGGACCTTCTCGTCCTCCAGAAGTTCATTCAAGAATTTCATCTGTTCTCTGGTCTTCTTGGAAGATCTAAACCAGAAACTTATACTGATTATTTAGCTATTTTCTTTCCAAGCTTTTATTTCATTTAGAATCCTTAAAGATTATTTGAAACAGAAACTGAAGCTAGGCCTATGCATTGTATTCTTTGAGCTACTGACTCTTGAACTAGTCAGGAAGTTCTATGTGAGAAGACACATAAGTATGTATTCTATTTTCTGCTTCAAATTAGGAGAAATTTGAACTGTGCTCTACCCCAGTTTGCTAGTTTCTGTGTTTTGGGGGGTTTTGTTTGTTTGGTTGGTTTTTTTGGTTTGTTTGGTTTGGTTTTTTCCCATACAAAATAAACCTGACCTATCTTACACCTCCTAATTTATTTACTGTTGCAGAATGTGAGAGGAATAAAACCCCTATTTAAGTGCCTAAGATGGTGTAGCTAAGAGTTAGGTAAACAGAGGACTTGCCTAGGCAGCCTAGAAAACCTTGATTGTGCAAAATGATAAACTCTTTTTGTTGAAGGGGTGCATTGTCCCAAATGAAATTCTGATTCTGTGCTTTATTCTTAATATTTTCCCATTTTAATCTTCAAACAATAACTGACCAACTTAGATAGAATCTGTGGAGTCATGCAAAATCAACAAACTGGGTCTGTGGTTAGAATTTACTTAAGAATTATAATGGCTATGCTCCTAAATCTCTGTTAGATCTACAGCAGAAACAGAAGTTAAAAATAGACAGAAAAATTTATTTCAGCAGTGCTTCTGTTGGCAAAAGACTGAATAAAAACGCTGTGGCTATTTCATTCTTCCTTTTTCAGGAAAAGTTGTATAGAAGGTTGGATTTGAGATAGCAAATACCAGGCTGACCTGATTCTCAAACAGACAGTATTAGAGACGCAGGGAGACCGCAGTGTCTGTACGGGTGAAGGTATTACACAGAGTCTGGGACAGCTTGAATTTTGAAGGTGCGGTCTGTCAGTATTGGTTCAGGCTGATGCAAGTTTGAAAGACCAACAATTATAGAAAGCCTTTATTTAAAGTGATAGAAGGTTAGAAGAACATGTTGGTTTAAATAGGTTAAAAATAATTTTTTTTGACATGCTATGTGTTATGAAGAGCTTGAAATTTGGAAGGCTTAGAGCTTCTGCCCTGATTTTGTGCTCTAGAAAAAGAAAGTTTGGTGGTTTTTTTTCCTTAATTCTTAAATAAACAAATAAATTCCCCCTTTCTTTTCTTGCCAGAAGACATTCACAAATTAATCAAAATGAAAAAGTAATTTTGTCTCATGGTTGGAATTCAGATTCTTTCCAGATATTAGTCTGGTCATACATTAGAAAACTAAATTTAGAAATCACTGTTAACAGCAAGAAATCCCAAGACATTTATTATATTGATCCCAACATCAGTGGAGTCTATTACTGTCTTGTCACACTTTTAATGCCATCTTTCAAAGTATCTTTCCTGCATGAAAATGGAGCTGTCATCTTAGGACATTACAGTCACGTATCAAATTGCCTGGGCTTATGAACTATCAGAAAGCTTTGGACCCTGACAGTAACTTACTATTTGTGAGGCAGGAATGATCAATTTGCAATAATTTAATTATCTGATTTATTGTTTAAATGTATTTCAGTGTCTTATTGTTAAAAAGATATATCAAAATGGTTTTATACCCCATATCAAGGAAATTTGTAGATAGATCTGTGTTTAAACTCCTTCTGGGTACGACTGAATGCTGGTTCAATAGTTTCTGCAGCTCTGCAGGAGCATTTGTACAGTCATGTTCAGCAAGTCAAGTGATGATTTAAGATGCTGACTCCTCTCATCTTAACTACTCGGAACATATGAATCTGTTTATATGAGTGCTCTTAGGACAAATCCAAACAAGTGTGTTGGGGGGGAGTGGAGAGAGGGAGAAGAGGGGGATTTTTTACATGGCTTGGCTGCTATGAATCTCCAAAACAAGATTCTGCCCCACTTCCTTCAAGTCACATAGCAGCAATGGGATAAGATAACTAACTCTCCAGAATAAGAATTACTTGTGCCTGTGCATTGGCACATGTTTTCTGGAGAACTGGTGGTCTCATATTCAAAGTCTACTTTAGGGAATATGTTGTGTGGATATCTGAGATATTAAGTCTCACTTGTGGGTCCTTTGGCTATTTCTGTATTAGCAAATAACACGTTAAGAGGAGCTGGTATACAGATTGAAACAGCTGGCACTGAAACACTGCTCCCAACACTGTTCATATTCAGAGATATTCTTAGTTCAGAGTTGTTCTAGTGTAGTTCAGAAGTGCATCTTCCGGTTTAGTTTCATCCAGAAGGAATCAATTCATGTGCTCCAAAACCATGCCCCAATGTAAAACAAAATGCAGTCTGGAGTTTTATTTCACAAACACACTCAGCTCTGAAGTGTGAAATGCTAATGTTGAAATGCGTTCTGTCACTCTGACCATGTAGAAAGACATGCAATTTCTGTGTGTCTAATCTGTCCACTAATCTCTCACCCATTGAACAGTTTGAGCATAGAGTTTCATTCATCCCCATCCTGAAGATGGAGTTCTTGGTCAAGAACTGTCTCTTTGAGTTCTTAATCTAGCATAAATCTTTCGACTGATTGCAGTGTGTTTATTCCAAACTAGCAATTCCCAGAGAAAGAATAAAATAGGTATCTGTATTTCTCTGTCTTCACTAGGGAAAAAAAAGCTTTTCAGATGATCACACACAGGTTTAGGCTACATACACAGTTGTTCTTGTACCTGTCATGCTGCATGTACTAGGTAATACTGTCTTTTTCCATCTAAAATGTAGTTTATAGCAATTTAATCCATTCCATTTACATATCACACCTCACTAGCTATTCAAGACAATGTGAGTGTAAAAGTAGTCTTTTCTTAACTCTCAGTTTACAATGATTGTAATAGAACAAAACCCAATCTATTCTTTTGTTACTTATCTATCAATTTTAATATGTCACAAAGAGCTTTAGAGCCTATACATGAACTTATGGGGAATTGTGATAGCCAGCTCCATTTATTTTGCAGAAAGCTCTCAAGACTGCATTGCAGGTATGATAGCAAAGTTATAAGGGACGTTTTCATTCCTGAGGCTTTTGCTTACTCCACAAGTTTTCATGAGGCACGATGAAGGTAGTGATTGAGGTCACTGAATATGTAACAGGAAAAAAAAATCAGTTCTTGCACTGGAATATACTCTTCATAAGTAAAACAGTATAGATACTTCAAAAGAAGACAAGAATAGGCTGAAGGAAGATAATGAAATTTAACTATGTTTGCCTTGTCCGGTATGCATACCTATCCAAGGTTTTTACCCATTTTTACCCAATCACATTCCCAAAGGGTTCAACAAACTATACTAACTATTCTGTAAGTAGCTTTGTAGCTTTACAGGGTACTTGCACTAAGAAATCATTACTCTGATGATATTGAAGATAATGTCACACAACTGTGTGAATAAACAAATTACATTATTAGCAATATCCTGGAGGTTTTTTCCTCTCTTTCTTAAAATGCCTCCTTAAAGTAGCACTTTAACAGAGAACATAGACATTTTCCACAGATTTTAGACAAACCAAAACTAAATTATTATTTATTTATGAGAAAGTAAAAATAAATATATCATTTTACAAATCCTAGTGTTTTTAATGGCATGCTGGGTTCTTTCTTTCCCTTTCTTACATTTTATTCATTGAGACTACATTAATTTATTTTTTATCAGCCTAGTCAGAATTTCTGTATGAAACTCATAGTTAGTTCTAAAATAGCTCACCTTGTCTGTCAGACTGTTTCATAAATCCTTCAATTAGAATTGATACTCTTAATAGAGCCTTGAACAAATTCTGAAAAAATGAGAATTAGACTTTTAGAGATTGAGTATTCAAAAGCCTAAAATCCAGACTTAGTAGCGATTTATCTGCTTCCACTGTGGGAGCAGAGAACCTGTCTTTTGCATTCTAGTCCTAAAATGCAAAAATCAGTCTTAAAGCAGTCTTTTTGTTTGTAAATAAAGTCTGTGTGTATTTAATATGAATTTGCAAAGTTAAAAACCCGTCATAGAATAGTTTAGGTTGGAAAGGGGCTCTGGAGACCTGTAGTCCAACACCCTGGTCACAAAAGAGTCAAACAGATCAGGCTGCTTAGGGCTTTGAATATCTCCAAGGTTGGAGGTAACACAGCCTCACTAGAAAAATTGTTCTGGTGTTTGACCACCCTCAGAGTGACCCAGTTTTTTCTTTTATGCAGTTGGAATTCTGCTTGTTGCAATTTCCGAATGCTTTGTTTGTGATTTTGCTGCACACTTCAAAGAAGACGTTTTGTCTTCTCTATTCCATTTCTGCAAAGCTGCTTTCCAGCAAATTGTTGCACGGGATTGACTTGTCCCAGATGCAGGATTTCGTATTTCCTTTTTTGAACTTCATGAAGTTTCTTTCAGGCCTTTTCTCCAGCCTGCTGAGGTCTCCCTAAATAGCATTGCTGCACTAGAGCATATTAACTGATCCTCCAGTGTCTGTAAACTTGCCAAGAGTTTACTCAGTCCCACTGTCCCCATCTTTAGTGAAGGTTTTGAACAATATTGAAGTCCACTGCTGAGGGACACTGCTGATAATAAGCTGCTGTCTTGGTTTTGGATCATGGGCACTCTTTGAGCCTGGCAGAGCAGCCTGTTTTCCATCAATTTCATACTCCACCTATCCAATCCATGTTTCACCAATTTGGATACAGAGCCAAAAGAGCAAGAAGTAGGTTGAACAAACATGCAAGTATGCAAGAAGGCTATTATACGTGGCAAAAAAGGAAAAGGTTTTCAGTTTGGCGTATACATCTCATATTATGAAGTTAATTTGCATAATTATTACTAAGTGATGAAAACCCCCCGAACAATTTGCATCAGGAATTCCAAATAGATCTGGGTGGCCTCTTACCTTCTGTTTCAGCCACATACAATTCTTTTGCAGAATGATACAATCTAGTAAGAATAATATGATGTACTAATAACTAATAATAAATTTTATAGCAACAACTTTATCTCTTGAGCACTTCAAGACTGCTTACAAATTCTGTGTAAGTATCAGCCCCCATTCTTCTAGAATGGATTTCAACATGTTTTAAATAAGACACAGGAGTGTTACTCTTGTTTATGGCAAGGTTCGAGGCAGGTAGTATTTCAGTGGGCAGAACAGAGTTTCTCTCCAAAATGGACTGCTCTGACTGACCAACACTTAATCAAAAGATGCAGTGTGTTCTGTGTTCTCAGCAGGGAGGAATGCAGACTAATGTATGACTGGTTTTACTACTTGCTTCAGTCTAAGTTTACCTTAAGGACTTCTTTTAGAGTTCTGACTTGCATTAACATTATGAACCTTTTCATATTTGATGAAATTTCACTCCTGTGTGATCTAGCTCCAATATCTTATTGTCTTCCATGCAACATTTGCAAGATCTGCTAGTATAGCGTAGTGAAATTTAGTAATTCCATATTTTAGCAATATTTTTTTCTAAATTAAAAACCAGCAGTTTATATAAAGATATAAACAGGAGTCCTGATCATTGTGTCTAAAGCGGAAATTTAAAAACTTCCATAATTATATATTAAAAAATCATTATCTTTCATTTATTATGCAGTAGTTAATATTTTAAAGAAATATTTATTTAATCTTTGAGGAATAAGGAGGAAAAAAATCCCTAACTTCTGGGCATAATTGATTTTTTGTGTGTGAGGTTTTTTGTATTTTTTTGTATTTTTTCCCCTTAACTCAAACTTCTTATATGGGGGAGGGAACAAACCATAAAAAGCCCCATAATTTTATAGAGCTGATTCTTTTATTTTTTATTAAGTATGTCTTGGAAAGCAAGATACTTGGGTTTTTTTAGGGAAATAACCTATTTAGACCAAGACTACTTCTTCAAAAACATACTAAATATATAAACCACACGCATTTCAGATGAATACATTGCTGTCTGCTGGTATTAGCTCCCCAGAAAGAGGGCATCTGAATTAAATCTTAGTACTGCCACTTTGTGTTTATGTTACACAGATTGCTGAGCCCAGTGGGACTAGTTCCGCAGGCAACTCTGACTTTTGTTATTTATTTGTAACACATATTACATGTTGCAATTCTATAATGTAAGTAGGAAATAATATTTACTTAAATAAACATTGATGTGCTTACTTTTCACATGAGCTTACATATTTTGGCGCATAATATATTAAATAATATGTTGATAATATGTTAAATCTGGGGAAAATATCTATAAATCTCTCATACTTCTCTTGTAGTCATTGTGATTGTGTGTGCAGTTTTAGTAATAATCTGTACTTACGCATTATGTGTAACTGTATATTCTCTCAGACAAAGTCCATGTGTATTTTTTGTGTGGATGATTTCTTTAATATTATTCCAAAAGCCTAGCATGGTAGACATGTCATGTGAAGGGTATAGATATGAGTGATCAATGGAATTCATTTCCAAATTCACTACTGTTACACAATACGTACACTAAGAACTATAGAATTGTAGACTATTGAAGATGTGTGCAAGCATAGCTTATTGCACAACCTGAGGTTCCTAATTCATTCTTTCCATTTTTCATATTAAAAAATCCTCTAAGTTAGAAGTGTTGAGTGTCCAGGGTACTAGGAAATCTACTTTTCTATATACATATTGCAATATTCCACAGATATCCCCCTGCAAAAAAAAAAAAAAGGTTAAAAAGGTTAAATGCAAAATTAGACACTTTCAATAATTAAAACAGGTGGTAAAAATTAATAGTATAAAAGCAGCAGACTGTTGGAAGATTTTTCAGAATTTTAGAAGTGAGAAGGAAAATTTTGGATTTGCAGAATTTCCTGATTAGAAAAATGTAATGGGGCAAAAATCAATTGAAAAGCTGACTTTTTAATTTTTTTTTTTTTTCCCCTTCTCTGCTAGGTTCTGTAGCTACTGCCTGTCGTGATCCTGGTGTTCCTATGAATGGAACTAGAAATGGGGATGGAAGAGAACCTGGAGACACTGTCATTTTTCAATGTGACCCTGGCTATGAACTTCAAGGAGATGAGAGAATAACCTGCATTCAGGTAGAAAATCGGTACTTCTGGCAGCCCAACCCACCAGTCTGTATAGGTATGCAAAAAAAAAAATCGAATAATGCTTTCCTAAATTTTGAAATTCTGATGTAATGAATCACACCGCCCTAGGAACTTTCTCTGAAGAACAAATGCAAACAAGTACAGCATATGTGATAAATTAGTCTGTATAAAGCTCCAATGGACATTACCAAAATCTTTCTTCTGTAGTTGTTAGTATAATAGTTCTCATCCTTTCCCTCTCAAGGCCATATCATTTACAATTTGATTGTCTGTGACAGAGAAAGTAAGAAAGTCAGTGTCAATGACAATACTAACTTTGCCTTAAAACTTGAAAAATGGTGATAAGCATGGAGGATTTGGTTAAAGTTCATATGCTCATGCGTACAGAGTATTAGGCAGATGACCTAGTAAATTTATAGATCAGGTAAAATTCTGCAAGAGCTTAAGTAGAATGTAACAGGAAAGAATGAGAAGATGGTAGCCTAATTTCTCTGACAGTCTTCATTATTTTAGAAAGAACAAAATTTTCATTGGCAAAAATTATTGTCTCAGTCTCTAATGCTATTCTGATTAACATACCTCATACAAAATGGATTGTGAAAGCATTAAACTTGGTTAACTGAATCATGATGAAAAATAATAAGAAATTACAAAAAACTCTAGTAGATAGTAGCCTTCCAGTAATTTTTTTCTGAGGCAATCTTAATCATGATTATTATTGATCTAGAAAATATCTAAACTATCACTTCTAAAATCTGATGTAGAGGTAGAGTGATAAATGATCAGAGGGTTATGTGCCATCTGGCTAGTTTGGTAAATAATGTAATGATGCTTATTTTCCCTGTATGTTCTTTAACGCAGTCAAATGTGATATCATGATGTAGAATAATACAAGATTTTGTCTCAGGGGACAGCAGCTTCTGACCTGAAATTCCCTAAGAGTTGTGATAGGTAACCTGTTAAATAGGATCTGCAAGTTTTATGGTGCAGAGAAGAAAGAAAATGGGCCACTCCAAGGAAGTGGAAGTGGAGGAATACTGCACAGGCCAGTTGCAGTGGAATTACCTCGAGTCACATCATGATGAGACACTGTGCTTACTGTCCTGTCCAAAGCTGAACCACCTGAAAGGAGTGTCTGAAAGGAGGGGGGTAAAAGAAGGGCACCTAAAATAGTCAGACAAGAGCCCTCGGGCCCAGAGTGGTGTAGAGTTGACACCACAACTGAGAGAACATGAGTTTCTCAAGGGCATTCTTCCTGCTTTGTTACCCCTGGTATTCTGGTCTTGGGCAAACTAGACGGAGACCACAATTGCTAGGAGCACTTCTATAGCTTTCAGATACTCTCTTGCCTTTAATAAACTTAACTTGACCTTAAGATCTACATCCTATTTGCATATGCATGCATGCACACACACCTCCACACCCCGCCCCCCACCACCCCCATGTCTGCAGACAGGTATTTGCAAACATATTATGGTACTGACCTGGTGTCTGTGGCTATTCTACTTCCCACGTCACAGAATCACAGAATGGTAGGGGTTGGAGGGGACCTCTGAAGATCATCTAGTCCAACCCCCCTGCTAAAGCAGGTTTGCCTAGAGCAGGTTCGCTCTAACGAACGTCAAAGTGTTATTTTCTCTGTTCTTACTCTCCTTACCATGCCTTCATGTGTACTGTGAGTGTATGGGCTCGAGGACAAGAATTGTTTATGCTATTTGCTGGAAGACTGCAGAAAATAAATATTTTATTGCTTATCTCTTATCATTCCTATATGCCTAAATATGTATTTGATAATAATGATAACTCAACATCTGTAAGTTTTAAGGGAAAAAGTAAAAGGAATGATAGAGCTCTAGGAACAGGCCTTAAATTAGTCTGTTGTATCTTACTGCCCTTATTTGATACTGCTGGTTTAAAAATATTTTTTTAACTATTAATTAAAAATAATTACCCTATTATAAAGCAGTGCTAGCAGTTTTAATCATTATCAATACTGAGTTGATGATATTATTAAATAGATTAAATGTAGGTGCTCACCTGTCATTCTGTCCTTAGTACATGTGTAAATATGCATGCACTTGTTTTCTTAACTCCATGCATCCATTTACCTAATACTTGTAATTTCCATACTTTATGCACAAACACCTACTGTACATAGTGTAGCAAGAATGCTTATTATGATGATTTATTGGTGAAATACTAGGCATGAAGTAATTTTATATTGATTTCCTGTAATGACACATTTTGGGGGAATATGAGCTGCTAATAGACTAACGTAGGGTGTGCAAACCTTGGCTTGGAGCCCAAAGATTTCAAAATTGTCTGTCATAGTTCAGTACACTCTGAAGTTCATCAATTTTTTTCCAAAATTGTAATATATTCACTTATGTTGTTTCCATGCCTGTAAATCAAAACTGAACAAGGCTTACTCTACACATAACTTCAAGATCATGATGGTTTATCAAAGTCTTAGAAAAAATAAACATCATTTTGATGCAAGAATAGAGGCAGGGATAATTCCTGAGGTGTATTGTTGTAGCATGTTCTAGATTTATTTTATTAGTTCTTTACACTCCAAAGTGTCTTCCTAATTATTAATGTTCAAAACTAGGTAAATATAGTTAATTATTCTTACCTGTGGGACTGCCTTGGTTGTTTAGTTTCCTTCAGTCTTGCACATAAAACAATTTTAAGAACATCTTCATTTCAAAAGTAATAACAACATGAAAATTACAAAGAGCTAAATATTGACTCAAGTATTTGAATGAACGATGAAAATTAGAGATTCTTCTATACTGAAGATATTCTGACAAACTATAAATTTGAGAATATGTCTCTTCCAAAAGACAGCCCTTTGGCTTATGCATGTGGTGCCCAAAATAGCTAGGTGTTTTCCATTCCAAAGACTTCCTAGACCCTGTCTTGTTTAGATACCAGAATCTCAAATGATTGTATTAGCTTAATTTATTCAGGGATAACATTAAAAATAATGACATGCAAAAAGTCATTTTAGGATTAACGTTTACTATATATTTAGGTGAAGTCAGGACTGTCACCCAGAAGTTTCAGACTTTCTGCAGAAAGTTTTTTTTTTAATTATGACTTGATTTGGGGTTTTTTTTTTCAATTATTTTTTTTTTCTATTGATTTGTTTTAAGCAATGTCTTGGTTTCCATTTTTATTTCTATGGAAAAGTTTTTTGTAAACTGAATTCCAATGCTGCTTTCTGCAAAATGGGATCTATATGATATTAATGCAAAGGAAAATTTCAGCAGTTATTTCATATTTAATTGCTATTATTTAAATATGTCTTCAGACTAGATATAAGGAAGACATTTTTTATGATGAGAGTGGTGAAGCACTGGAACAGATTGCCCAGAGAGGCTGTAGATGCCTCATCCCTGGAAACATTCAAAGTCAGGTTGGACGGGGCTCTGAGTAATCTGATCTAGTTGAAGATACCCCTGCTCATTGCAGGGAAGTTGAACTAGTTGACCTTTAAAGTTCCCTTCCGACCCAAACAATTCTATGATTGTATGATTCTACATTTAATATCACCTATTTTTTAAAAAATAGCTAATGAAACCATATATTCTTTTTCTTTTGTTAAGATGTAATTCAGTGAATCAATAAATAAATAAACACCAGAAATTTCTGTAATAGTACTTTCACAGAATCATAGAATCACAGAATGGTAGGGGTTGGAAGGAACCTCTGGAGATCATCTAGTCCAAACCCCCTGCTAAAGCAGGATCACCTAGAGCAGGTTGCACAGGATCGTGTCCAGGTGGGTTTTGAATATCTCCAGAGTTGTTGCCCTCCAGAAAAATTAAATAGGTTTTAAATAAAAAAACCAACACAACCTGTACTTCATCCCATAGAAACAATAACTGCTAAGATCATTACACAGACAGAGTGTCTGGCACAGTGCTTGATTACAACTGTGTCTACACAGAAGTTTATAACGACAGGTTGACATAACCTACATCTAATTTTTACTGTGTAATACATTATAAATACATTTTTCGTTGTGTATTGACATTTGCCTTTTTCTCTAGGTGGGCTATTACATTTGTTCAGTCTTAGGTCTTGTGTCTAAACTAATACTATAAAGATAGGTGTCCTTTAAACTTTGTTTTCATAGCTGGTCTGCCCTCAGTTAAAAACAAAGTTATGACAATAATAACGTTGCAGACATTAAATTCAGAAAATTATAGCTTCTGAAACACAAGAATTTAATTCAAGTACCAAGAGAAAGAAAGTCTTTAAATAACTTTAACTGGAAAAGGCTAATAACATTTTTCATTAGATGATGTTGACTTTCTCAACTTACCATCTAATGAGTTAAAAAATACAATAATCTGAAACTACTGTATCTGAAGAAAATTCTACTTGGGAGATATTTTAAAAAGTTCAAGATTAATGGGGGTTTTTTACTGCTATTAATGGTATAGCTTGAAATAAAATACATTTTGACTGTTCAACTTTGTGTACTTTCCCTTTACTCCCTGGAGAGTCTTTCTGATTATCAACTAGATCTTGGCGTGAATTAAATGAAAGAACCAGTCTCACTGTAACTGCTAATGTGTGTAAATGAAAAAGTAAGTAGATAAGAAAGAAGCTACTGCTATCAAATATGCTATCAATGAACTTAACAGAACTAAACTAAATCAAACCACGTCAGGAAAGTATCATGAATGCAGACACTGGCAGAAAGTAGTCTGGAACAAGGACATTATTACCCTTATTGTAAAACTAAGTAAATGTTTTGTACTAAGTGAAACTTTTCCAGCCTGTTCCCTTGTAGCTAATGAAACTCTCTCTAGAAACTGAAAACCTCTGAGAGAATTCTATCATGATGAAATTTGTATTTGGTGATTGTTAAGAGAAGAAAAAAAAAAGTGCTACATTTGGAAAGTTATTATATTCATTTACTAGTACTATTTATTTATAACATTTATGTGTGCCTAGAACAAGAGGGTGTTTTGGCTTCTAACTGCTTTTACACAAAATGTTGATTTGGGAATTCATATCACTTATAGTAACAAAATATAATGGAAGATTCTAATTTTATTTTTGTTTTCAAGGTAGTTTTGCTATCCATTGATCCCTTTTAATATAAGAAAAATATGTAAAATGTAGAAAGACTATACTCCTATGTATTTTAACTGTGGATACATTACTTAAGTTTTCTAATTGCACTACTTGGATTCTTAAATGACTTGTGATTTCTTTCTCATGACATTAGAAAATACTGTGTACATTTCCCACTCACTTGATGTATATCTCTACATACCATTTTGAGCTGTACAGATCTTCTTGAGTGCCATCACATGGCACGTACAGAAAAAACAGGTGATCAGGCCCAGTCATCATGGGTTCATGAAAGACAAGTTCTGCTTGACTAACCTGATCTCCTTCTATGACAAGGTAACCTGCTTAGTGGATGAGGGAAAGGCTGTGGATGTTGACTACCTGGACTTTAGTAAAGCCTTTGACACTGTTTCCCACAGCATTCTCCTGGAAAACGAGCTGTTCATGGCTTGGATGGGCATATGCTTCGCAGGGTAAAAAACTGTCTGGATGGCCAGGCCCAAAGAGTTGTGGTGAATGGACTTCCATCCAGTCACCAGCCAGTCACAAGTGGTGTTCCTCAGGGCTCAGTATTGGGGCCAGTGCTCTTCAATATCTTTATCAATGATCTGGATGAGCGAATTGAGTGCACCACCAGTAAGTTTGCAGACGACACCAAGTTGGGCAGGAGTGTGGATCTGCTTGAGGGTAGGAAGGCTCTACAGAGGGATCTGGAGAGGCTGGACTGATGGGGTGAGGCCAACTGTATGAGGTTCAACAAGGCTCAGTGCTGGGTCCTGTACTTGGGTCACAACAGCCCCATGCAATGGTGTGTAGATGTGGCACTTAGGGATGTGGTTTAGTGGTGGACTTGGCAGTGCTAGGCTAATGCTTGGACTTGATGATCTTAAAGGTCTTATCTAACATACATGATTTAATGATTCTAGAAGTGATTTAAGTAGTCTTTGAACTCGCAGAATCTCTGTTACAGAAGACCTGAGTGATCAACTCCTTTCCCTTGTACTGCAAATGATCACTTCGTCAAATTCAATTTTGCAAAATATTAAGTCTTTATAAATCTTATCTAGAATCTTTTGAAGAAAATTTAAGAAGTTCTTTCAAAAAAGATCTTATTCTCTTATTCTGTCTCGGTTAAAGAATGCTGAAGTACGAAACTTCATCAGTATAGTGATACTTTTATTCTTTTTATTAAATATTTACATTTCTCGACCACAATCACCCAACATTTAGGAACCTCAAAATCACACAGAGAAATGTGTTCTATTCTGCATGTGCTTGGAAGATATTTTATTTATGTCTGCAATTACTAGAATGTGGGGTTTGTTGTTTTTTTTTTTTAATTTCATTTATATTATGTCAGTCTTGAGCTGAATTGCTGATCAGTGCTGTCTGGTGAAAATGCAGGTAGTTGCATTATCAGTCTATCATATTTCATAGCCTAAGAAGCTTCTTTTAGAATGCCTTTAACAAGAAACAGAAAGTGAAAAGCTTATCCAGTCAAGTTTTTTTAATATGTCTGCAGCCAGAGCATTTCTCAAGTTCACAGTATTTTCAGAAAAGCCTTGACATAATGTTAGGCAAGCAAATAAAAGGACACAGAGTTCAAAAACAAGTGCTTCACTTAGTAGTATTAGTATTTGTCTAAGGAGAAATGTGAATACATTTTTTGTTTCTGTTAAAGCTTTGTAAATACTTCACTTGTTTCTTGTTTAACTTTTGGAGGACATTAAATGTCAGTGAACAGATTGCTGGTACTTGCTTCTTTTTCTCTTACGTTCTTTCCTCAAATCCAGTTTATTTTTATTCACAGCTCCCTGTGGAGGAAACTTGACTGGCTCATCAGGTTTTATACTTTCACCAAACTTCCCTCATCCTTATCCCCACAGCAGAGATTGTGACTGGACAATCACTGTCAATACTGATTATGTTATATCATTAGCATTTATCAGGTAAACTACTACTTACTCATAATTTATACAGTCATGTTTGTAACTTTATTATTGGCAGTTGTTCAGATCTTTGTAGGGTAACGTATGTATGCTTAATATAACTGTATCAAAGTGCTTAGTAATTGTTATCTTTGTTAGCAGTCACAACAAATACATTAGAGTATTCAATACACATAGAGGTGGAACTTGGGAGCTCACTGCTGCTCATTTAAAAGCATTTTCAGTTTACATCAACTAAAGGGGAAGTGGATGGTGCTATATTTACCAAGGTTCTCTTCCTGAGGAGGTAACAAGGAGTTGCTCACTGATTTTTTCCCTGCCCAGAAGGATGGTCTTTAATGATGAAGCCTGTTGATTTGTCTTATTTTATATGAGATGCTCACCTGCTATTTAAGCAAAATTTCAAAAGTAGTCTTTAAATTTAGCTTCATTAGTCCGTATCATTGCAGGATACTTCAACAGGATACTTCCTGTAGTTCTGGTTATTAAACGGAGTTGGTTTAGCATTTTTCTTTATCACAATACAAGATTAAATTGAGCTTAACAGAATCCATAGAGGAACTTTTGCTGTCTGCATTTTATGTAACCCATGAAGTAAATTAATATACATATTATGTGTGACAAATAGGCGTATGATGAGGCGTATGATGATGCCACAGAAATGTTAAAAATTGTACTGTCCCATCTTTGTCTTTAACTAAAATTAAGTTCAAAATTAATTAATTCATCAGCTATAGTTACATAATTAAATTAATTAAATTTCAAAAATTAACTAAAGTTGAAAAGATGATGTTTAAATACAATATCTTTTTATTTAAACTAATAATAGGCAAAATACTTCGTGCTCTTGGGGTTACTGGAAGATCATCCCTTGGCCGTGTGAAAGGGTTCAGTCTGACTGGAAGCTGTGTGAAATCTACTCTGCAGATGACTGCATTATATCATAAAACATTTCTGCCAAGGGTTCCAATAGATCTATGTTGTTTATTTCTCTTTAGAAAGATTGTTATTAATTTTTTTCTATTTACAAAAGTTGACTTTTTTCTGGCTAGCAGCAAAATATTGTTTCTAAGCAGACAACCAATAAATATAGTATTTCTGTTATTTTCCAATAAAACACTTCTACAAACCATTATTCTGACACTGGAGGGTTTTTTTCCTTTTGTGAAAACAGTGATAGTAAACTTTTATTTAAGCTAATAAGAGTGAAAATGTCAGGCAAAGCATCTAATATTTCTCTTTTTTGTTCTACAGTTTCAGTATAGAACCAAATTATGATTTTCTTTATATCTATGATGGGTCAGACAGTAATAGCCCACTGATTGGGAGCTTTCAAGACAGCAAGCTGCCAGAGAGAATAGAAAGCAGTTCAAATACCATGCATCTGGCTTTTCGGAGTGATGGTTCTGTTAGTTTTACTGGATTCCACCTAGAGTATAAAGGTAAATACTTTTTTTTTTATTTTCTATTAAAAAATTTTAATGCATGAGTGTAAATTTTAATCTCTTTTAATTTCTCATAGTTTTCTGCCTGGTAATGTTTTTTTGTTTTGCCTGAGTATGAGAATGTGTATTGTCTGTACAAAATAAAATGTATTAAGTGTACTAATTTAAGATCAAGCTTGTAGTATGATTTCATTGAGCCGATACATGATAATGTTAAATGCATGATTCCAAAGAAAAACAATTCAGACAGCAGCTTACATGTTTCAAAAATAATGATGCAGTGACAAAACTTAACAGCACATCTACATGGTTTTTAGAGGGTTTTTTTTTTTTCCTTTACATAGGGCATGTTGGCATATGTCCATTTAAGATTCTGTAAGATGAAACAATGTGCTAGAATCTAGGATACCAATATTGAAAATGAAAAAAATATTTCAGCTAGACCTTTGTATTATGGGGCATGATAGAGCTGTCTACCTGTCTCAGATCTGTCTGAGGTCATAACACAGTAAACAAGAAAATACAGGCTTGTAAAAATTCATAATCAGTAGGAGCTTTCATAACTGCCTCTGTGTGGCTCAAGAAACAGAAATATTTGATACTAAATGAATATGAAAATATCAAATAATCTATAAAGACAACCAGAGGGAAAATATAGATGCTTCTGGTATAGAGGAAATACATCCTAACCTCCCTGGACTTATTTTCTTCTCCATTTATTCTGAAAGCAATTAGTAAATGCAAAGATATACAAGGGAAAGACTGATGCATTTGTTGCTTTGGCAAACGCACGAAGTCTCCTTTTACTTTCCTAAAGTTATTGGATTCTACATATGTAAAGGAAGCTGTCTCCACCATATGAGATAGTCCTAAGAAGTTAAAAGTAGGTCTCAAACATGCTCATGGTGAGCCCAGGTGTATGTACTGTTCCACATCACTTAAAAATATTTCTTCTTCCTTCTCAATTAAATTGAAGAATGATAAATGCAGATGGAAGTGCTATCGAACTTATAGAAGTGCTATAGAACAGGGACGCAGAACTTCTGAGGAATGAGAAATTATATTGATTTTTCAAAAGCACCAATCTTTTTCTGCTGTGCTGTTGAATACACTCTTGTCTCATGGAATTAAAGGGTTTCTCCCATGCACCAATCCACCAAGTATGAAAGATACTCATTAGGGACACATTCTCTTCTCATTCTTTGTCTAGATTTAAACAAAGTAGTGCACCGCTGTACTTTGGAATTAAGGCAGAATACTATTTCTTACATTACTGCTAGCCTGTGTGCCACTAAGATCTCTTATTTCTTTCTGTGCTTTCAGGAGGAACAATGCCAAAGAAATGATGTAGATTTTTGCCTCATTTGTAAAGGGACTGGAAATCTAAGTAATGGGAGGATGTAGGCATTAGATTATGTGTTTGTAAGTGACGGAAGTTTGAGAAAGGAATCAACCTTCCCTGTTCACCTGATATGGTTATTTCTCCTGCTTAGAATATCTGGAGAATGCGTTTCAACATCTGCCTTAGAACACTAAGACATAAATATAAGGAAGTATTTTAATTCCTATTAAAAAATTCAAGGATTATTAAATTTGGACTGCTCAAAATCCCTTAAGGAGAGGACCAGCTTACTCAGTGAATTATTCTATTTTTACTGGGACTGTCTGCTAAATATGACACTGCACTGCTTAACTTATTTTAAGACTACCATAAGAACACACTGTCACGTCTTAAAATTTGAAAGTGATATAACTTTATTAGTTGGCAAAGGAGAAGTTGTAAAGATTCTTAACAGATTTCTGTTAGTTTCTTGCACAGTGGATTGTAAGTATCAAAATAATGTAAGCATAATATCTGCAATAGAAAACTGACATACATCTCATTTAGCCAAAATTAATAATTACATTATAGAGGAGAAAACTCGTAATAGATGGTGTGGTTTAACCCAGCGGGCAGCTAAAAATAACCACACAGCCGTTCATTCACTCCCCCCTGCACAGTGGGATGGGGGAGAGAATTGGAAAAAATAAAAGTAAAATTTGTGGGTTGAGGTAAAGACAGTTTAATATAACAGAAAATGAAAATGAAAATAATAACAAAAACAACAACAACAACAATAAAAGAATATAGAAAGCAAGTGATGCACAGCACAATTGCTCACCACCCGCAGACCGCCAATGCCTAGCTAGTTCCCGAGCTGTGGTCTAAACCCCCAGCCAGCTTTGCCCCAGTTATATACTAAGTATGACATCATATGGTATGGAGTATCCCTCTGGCCAGTTTGGGTCAGCTGTCTTGGCCATGTCCCCTCCTAGATTCTTGTGCCCTGCCAGCCTCCTCACTGCCAGGGCAGTATGAAAAGCTAAAGAGTCCTTGACTTAGTGTAAAGGTTGCTTAGCCACAAGCAAAACATCAGTGTGTTATCAACATTATTCTCATTCTAAATCCAAACCACAGCACTATACCTGCTACCAGGAAGAAAATTAACTCCATCCCAGCAAAACCAAGGCAACGGAATGTTTTATGAACCAAGTGTCTTTTTTTTTTTTACTTATAATGTATGACTGAACAGGGAACGTACAGGGCAGCAGTCTTCAGGGAGGAGCTATTAATGTTGTCATATATCACAAATAGGAGGGAAAAGGCAGAGGAAGGTAAAGAATGGATTTAAGGTGTACACCTAAGAAGTTCTAAACTACTTTGAGTAAGAGCTGCTATTTTGTGAAGGATTAACATTTTAAAGAGCAGACAATAGTTAAATGAGTTGAGGAAACCAACTACAGATGATGTTGTAGGTGCCTTACACAGACCAGCTGGCCAAGAGAAAATAGGTGATACCTGGAAGAAGCACAGCCGTGGTACTCACAAGGAGTTTTAACCACTCCAACAGCTGCTGCAAGGATGATGTAATTTAGCACAAGCAGTCCAAGGGATTTCTTGAAAGTGTTCATGACAATTGTTTAATGCAGATGATCCCCTAGATGACTAGGGCAAATGCTCTGCTGAAATGGTTACTCACCATGGAGGCTGAGGACTGAATGAAAAGAAAATGGAAAAGGTTATGGTACTTAATATCTTTTTACCCTCTTTTTTTACTGTTAGGTTTTGCCCCCAGTCCTCCCTGAACCTGATAGTAGGGTTTGTGGGAGTGCAGCATTATCTACAGGGGAGGAAGAAAGAGTCTGAAAGCAATTAAACCATATTGTTGTACATAGCTCCATTGGAACAGATGAGACACACCCAAGAGTGTTGAGGCAGCTGGCTGATGCTACTGCAAAGCTGCTTTCTATCATCTCTGAAAGGTGATGACAGTCAGGGTGGTTCCTGGTGAATGGAAAAGATAAATATCACATGCTCCTTGAAGAAGTGTGAGAAGAGGACCTGCGGAAGTATAGGAATAGTAATTTTAAACTCAGTCCCTGGAAAGATTATGGAGTAAATCTGCCTGGAAACTACCTCCAAAAAAAAGGAAGGACAAGTAACTGCTTGGGAACAGTCTGCATGGATTTACCATGGGGAACTGTGCCCAGCAAACATGTCACTGTCTATAAGGAGATGAAAGTGGAGAGTAGTGTACTTCAGAAAGGACTTTGACACGCTCTCTCCCAGTATCCTGAGAGCCCAATTTGATGAGATATGGGCTGGATAAGTGGATAATGTGGGTGGAAAATTGACTTGCTTGCTGATCTCAGACTCTTTGCTAGTGTTAGTTGTGATTAATAATGTAGGCAATATATTTATTGATGACCTGTATGATGGGACAGAGCAAGTTCATGGACAACACCAGTTTGGGTAGAAATGTCAATACTCGCATTGTTATTCAAAGGGATCGTATGAGACTGGAGAATCAGGCTGACAGGAGCTTTTGACAAACGCAAATGTAAAGTCCTGCATCTTCAGTGGAATAACCCCATGCAACAGTAAAGACTAGGGGATGACTGGATGTGGTAAAGCTCTGCAGAAAAGAATCTGGAGGGTCTTGTGTACAAATTGACCATGAACCAGCAGTGTGTCCTTGTGATAAGGAAGGCCAGCAGCCTTCTGGGCTGAGAGTGGAAGACTGGAAAAAAGGGTGGAATCAGTAGATCCAGGCAAGTGATTCTTCACTCTGAATCTTCTGAGATCACACCTGGAGTGTACAGGGCTTACCCTGGTGTAGATAAGGCCCTAACTGTACATTTAAGAGCTTATCAGTGCTGGAACGATTTTGACACACAGAAGTCCAGTCCAATGGAGAGTCACTAAGATGATTAGGAGGGTGGAGCATATAACATACAAAGAGAAGCTGAGGGAACTGTGTTTGCTTCAACAACCTAATGAGAGTGTATAGAAAAGACAGAGCCAGACTCTTCTCAGGGGCACATAGTGATAACATGGGAGATAATGGGATCAAGTTGCAGCAAGACAAATTTCAATTAGATATTAAGAAAAAAGAAAATCACTTTGAGAGTAGTCAAACATTGGAACTGATTGCCCTGAGATCATGTCATCTGAATCCTTTGAAATAGTAACTGGACTGCACAAAGCCCTGAGCAACCTAATCAAATTGGCCCTGCTTTGAGTGGGGGTTGTGCTACATCTCTTCCAACCTAAATTGTTCTGATTCAATGAACTTAACTTTTTCACGCAGATTGTAGCAGCTGCAGTTGTGTCCTATATGTAGACTAATCCTATTTTAAGTGGCAGTAGTACTCAAGCTGTATTTCATTGACAGGCCATATTTCTCGGATGCAAATCTCAGACTTGACCCGTCTCAGGTCTGGTCTGTAATAGTGTTTCTGGTTGGCTTTTGTTCTTCCCTTCCTCTCTCCATTCTTTTCTATTTTGTAATGGAGGAGCAGCTTATTATTTCTAATAAGTGCTCTGGAGAATAATTATGGAATGTTTGCTGTAGTTAGGCATGTCTGTAAAGTTCTCTCTAAGCATCTTATTATGGTTTTGTTCTCTTTGAGACTTCAGGATGGTGTAGTAAATCATCAAGTTCTGGACAAAGCACCTGCTTCTTTTGGCTTTCAATGTTGTTTTCCATGCACTGAGATACTAGTTTTCTAGAGGGTTTTGGCATTGTTACCATCTGTTAGCCAACAGAGACTTCCTTATTGAACTTGAGATTGCAGCAGCACATATCGCTACCTGTTTTCAGCCTGTATTTCAGAAACCTTAATTGATCCAGTGGTATGCTGGAGTTATCAAAGAAGTTATTATGGTTTTTCTTGAAGCATGTTGCAAAATTTTATTATGGGCAAAAAGAATTTACTCCTAATATGCACGGTCAAGAATATAGTGTTACTATAACTCAAATCTTAACTGCCTAATGAAACAATTATTTTTAGTCCATACCTAATTATAACAGAAAATAATTTAAAAAAATACTACCATAGGAAAAAAATCTTCATAATAATAAGGATAAAATTGTAGTGCATACACTCCGCAGCATTTTCTCTGATGTTCTGCTAAACCTGCCACTGCCCTTCTGTGTTGTCAGTTTCATGATACTAGTATTCTTGGGAAGGAAAGGGGAAGGGCTACAGGGGTCATCAATGTTTTGAGTTCTTCAGTTGGAGCAAAATGAAATTGATGGTGAAGGACTTTTCCTCTTGACTCCTGGGAGCACTTCTATTTTATTTTTATAAATTCGCTACTACAGTCTTCTTATTTGCTCTTTTTCTTTCACTGGTTCTCAGCTAGACCTGATGAATTGTGTTGACACATTTAATTTCATTCTTCTTATATTGTAGCATCATATACTGACTTTTTCTTTACAAGTTCACTTAGCAGCTACTTCAGGTTTCCAAAAGTAGTTTGAAGGTGTTAAGTATTTAGGGCTTTATTTTTCAGAATAGTTATTAAGAAACTGTATTTCTATAGTGACAGTTTTACTGTTTAGTCAGCAACTTCAAGAGTCTGTCATAACTGTAACTTTGGGGAATAGAAAATTACAGGTTGTAACTTTTCCCTAGAGAAAATTTGTGCTGTGACAGATCATGTCGTTCCTCAGTTTTTGATTTATGCACCAGACATAATAGATTACTTTCTCTTATTCTCTTTTTAATTTCTCATGTAATACTAATCTCTACTTTATTCAAGGATCTGCTAGAATTCTGAAACATGGATTTCTTATCATAAACTCAGGGATAGTGATTTCACAATATAAGTTGTTTTTCAATACAAATGTATCAGTATCAATTCAGTAAGAAGAAAAAATAATGTTTTCTTGGTATTGTCCAAATGTTAGCTATAATACTAAAATAAATGATCCTTTTTTTTGTTTTGTTTCTTTGGTTGTTTTTTTTTAATTTGAGAATTGGGACTTGAAAAAATTTTCATTTTGCCCTGAGTTCTGTCAGACTTTTCAAGTGACTTCTCAAGTGGCTTACATAATAATTATTAATATTTATGTGATAACTTACAGATTTTCTAGTAAATTGTATCCCTTAACTTTTGATTGTCAACCCAGATTTTTTGAGTGTTACAAAAGTTTTAGCTTTTCTTTTTCTAATATCATACTGTATTTTGAAGCCTTGCTGTTCAGAACAGGAGAGAGATGTTACAGGCACCACGTTACAACTACTGAAATGAATCAATGTGAATATCAGACATCTGTTCTTAATAAGTCATAGAATCATAGAATGGTTTGGGTTCAAAGGGACCTTAAAGATCATCTAGTTCCAACCCCCCTGCCATGGGCAGGGTCACCCTCCACTAGACCAGGTTGCCCAAAGACCCATCCAGCCTGGCCTTGAACACTTCCAGGGATGGGGCAACCACAATTTCTCTAGGCAACCAGTTCCAGCACCACACCACCCTCATACTGAAGAATTTTTTTCCTAATATCGTCTAGATCCACTCTCTTTTAGTTTAAACCCGTTACCCCTTGTCCTATCACTACATGCCCTTGTAAAAAGTCCCTCTCCATCTCTTCCGTAGTTCCTGTTCAGTTATTGGAAGGCTGATATAAAGCATTCCCTGAGCCTTCTCTTCTCCAGGCTGAACAACCTGCTCCAGGAGGAGGACCTCTCCTCCAGCCCTCTGAACATCTCCGTGGCCCCTTCTCTGGACTCGCTCCAACAGCTCCATGTGCTTCTTTTACTGGACGCAGTACTCCAGATGGAGTCTCACAAGAGCGGAGTAGAGGGGCAGGATCACCTCCCTCGACCTGCTGGTCACGCTGTTTTTGGTGCAGCCCAGGACACTGTTGGCTTTCTGGGCTGCAAAGTGCACATTGCTGGCTCCTGTAGAGCTTTTCATCAATCAACATTTTCAAGTCCTTAATCCAATTAACTATGTGATGTACCTATTACTTGTTATTGTACTGGTTTTCATATCAGAAGCATGCTTTGTAGGTTAGATAAGCAAATCCTAATAAATTGTTAACCTCATTAGGAGGTCTTCACATTCTTTTGGAAAATGTGAAGATGAAATTTGAAAAGAACTATTCTGTGTTTCCATCTTAAAATGTAAATGTACTTCTATGGTTTTGTAATTCTTTCTCTCTTCTCAGAAATAATACAACATAAAAATGGCCTTAGGGGATCAAACCAACAATCTACTTATTCATTAGCTTGTCTCTAGTAATGAGCAATAGCTGATATTTGGCTAAACTATATAAAATTAAATATATAGTCATTTCTCCCTATTATCTCTAAGTTTTCAGAAACTTCAGTCCGAAGTGTCTTTGTATTTAAAGCTCTTAAATAGACTTCCAGGAATTTCAAAGATCATATAGTCTTTTGGCAACCATACCTACCTGTAGTAGAAAGTTCCACAGTGCATATATGTCTGGTAAAAAACACTTCTTTTGATGTATTAGAAAGTTGGCACTGATCTTGCAGAAGGTGAATGTGTTCCCTAATGATCTTCACCACAACACTCTTAAATGGTAAAGAAGAAAACCTGAAATTTCTGTCTTCTGCCTGATAAAATAAATTACTCCAAACTCCATCCCGCATAGCACAAAATCATCTGCTTCATTCCAGCTTCTGTCATTTCCTAATATATTTACTGTTTTTTCATTAATGGAAAAACTTTTCAAATTTTTCCAAAATGTTTACCTTTTCTCTCCTTCTGCATAGTAATGTTAATCAGAAGTGCCAAGTGGTTATTTTTGTGCAGTTGTGATGTCTTGGATATTAAACACACTCTTATTCACATTATAGAAGGAAAAGAAAAGTAAAGATAAGAGCATATGCATATGTTTGAATTTATGTATCATTTATTTCAATGTTTGGAAACAAATAGCTATAAATAACAAAAAAGATAAATTTAGGAAATATGTTCATGCTTTTTCCTCCAGTGAGGAAAGAAAAGCTATATGAAAATATGTCACACAATATGCATGTATATAAGTATTCATTTGGGGTTTATTAATTTTGAAGAAATTCTTGTTTGCATACTTTTTATTTTGTCACAAACTCCTTATATTAGTTTCCCCCACTTACCAGTTTTCAGAACAGATTTTAAAACTAGAATGTGTCTTGTCTACTGGGACAGTGTCCATAATTCTAACTTCATTTAAGTATAAAACTGCATCATTGGTCACGGTGAACTCTGGAAAAATAGTTCTCATAATGGAGCTCCATAGCAATTATGTAAGAAAAATACTGGAAACATGGTTTTGGTCATTATATAGTAACTTGTACAGTCTTTAAAATGAAGGAGAGAGAACATTTGATATAGAATGGAAGGATTCTTAAAAAAAAATAAAGAACATTATGTGTCTACAGAGTGCTCAAAGAAGACCTTGAGAGAACTCCGGAAAATATTTATAATGTTTTAGGCTATATTGAGAATTATGTTTGCATTTTTTCTTCTATAGCAAAGCTTCGTGAGTCTTGCTTTGATCCTGGAAATATAATGAATGGAACAAGACTTGGAATGGATTATAAACTGGGGTCAACAGTCACATATTACTGCGATGCAGGTTATGTTCTTCAAGGATATTCTACACTCACGTGTATCATGGGAGATGATGGAAGACCTGGATGGAACAGAGCCCTGCCCAGTTGTCATGGTAAGAGCAGTTTTTAATTTATTATAGTTGCTGTTGTTATTATTCTTGCTTTGTCATATGGAAGAAACAGGTACAAAATTAGAAGAAACATTTTTTAAAAACTTCTCTTTTAGGACAAAGCCCTTTTCAGTGTTATCTTTAATAAAAATAACATATTTAATAACTCAAGATAAATATTATTTCAAGATGTTAATGACATTGGATAAATATTGCTGCAAATTATTATTGTGGATAGAGGTTAATAGTAATGTGGTCCTCTATGTCTACCTGTATTCTTGAATTAGTGAATTTACAACAGAGTATAGAGATAGATAGATAGATAGATAGATATGTATTTAAATAAAGCATTAAGTATACTCTGAATGTCACAATATATGTTTGTTTCTTTTTCTTATTACTGTTTTTTTAAACCACATAGATGAAATATTTTATATGTACAACATTACACTATTTAACCTGTTGGACATGTGGTCTCTAGAAAAAATCAACCTTGGAATGCACTGAAGATCCAATCATTCAAACTTTTATGGATATGAATAACTCCACTCATTTCAGGAATCTCCTGACTTTACTTATATTACCATTGACTATCTCAAGTGTAAGCACCTTCATATGTAGACACTAAGAAAAGATTAAATTTTTATTTTACTGTTTTGGTATTAATTCTTACCAGCAATTGATAGGCACTTCAGAAAAAAACCCCAACATTCTTTTCAGATAGTCTGTAAGATTAGGCACAAAACCTGTCCCATGTATCCCAATATTAATAAACAAGATAAAAATGCCAAATTGTAAAATTAAATTTTGCTTTATAAGTTAAAATAAAATCTCCTCAATATCATCTTAATTTCAATTCCTTTTCATAATATGAAGACAAAAAAGCTGTTAAATCTGTTTTTGATTTGAATACATTTATTTAAAATGGAATATGGATTTTCTTCGTTGGGTTGTTTCTATTGCAAAGTGGATGGTGTAGTACCAGCAAAACAGAAAAAAATATAAGCTGTCAACTATAAAGGATAACCAAAATTATAAGCATTTGAAGAACCTTAGTACTTTCATTATTCAACAAAAACATCGTAGCACTGAACACCGAACTTCAGTGGCAGCAAATTGGAAAACTGGCCCTAAAACTTTTGTAAATGTGTTCAAACTTGTAGACTGTGTGCAATGGAAAGCAAAAGTTTCTTCCTTCTTTTAAAATGAGATGTGAATGTTGTTTTCTAGAGAGGAGTCAGTAAGGAAGATTGTTAGGTATAAGAGGAGAAAGGTTTTCTTCTTTTGGGAGGTCTTTTTCATGAGTAATGGAACATAAAGAATTTCTTTCTCAATGATGCAATAATAGTGTCTATTCATGCTACTTATAATCTATTTAGCAATCTTCCAGTGATATTTATTTTAACAAAGGGAGAGTGTTTTGCTTGGAAGGACTGCCATTTTAATAAAAGAAAAAGAAAATTGTGTAATAGAAGGGGTAGTGGATATCTGTCAGTGATTCTAACTGGACCATTTTTTTCCTGGATGAACAAGGCCTTATTTCAAAGATGACAAACCCCACACTTCCTTAGGATGTGATGTCACACAGTAGGCTCAGTGAAAACGCCTTAACTTTGTAATTTTCACTTGTTTTTGTTATTTTATTTTTTCCTTCAGTTCAGACAATGAAGATTTGTAGATACGTTGCTGTGATATATTATAGTGTATTTTTACCATATAATCAATGCTTTCTACTTTTGTGGGATTTAGCTCAAGAAAAACAGAACTTTTATATAGCTGTGAGAAAGATGGTATCAGTTGATTAACTTTCAATTACAGGGGGCTGGCAGAAACAGTTTGAGAGCTGAATTTTGGTCTTTGACCACCAGTCTCGTCTACCTAAAAAATTAATAGAGAAATGAGATTCCTCCATTGTGCCAGTTGTATTTTTGAAACTCCATTAAAACTGATAGTGTTATAATGAAATGTGGTATACAATACACTTCAGTATATATGTAATTTTTCATTTTCTTATTTATTTTAAGAAAAAAAAATTGTGAACCTGAACACCCTTTATACCTGTAATATCTTGATCTAATGCTTTAAGTATGAAGTAAAAACCATTTTTAAAAGAAAAAATGACCTATAATTTTCTCTAAACTTTTAAATGTTTAATATCAATTTAGAGTCTAAGTTCTTCTGTTAAATTCCTGTGAGCCATATTTAACCATGTAGCTTTATAGGGGGAGTGAGGCATCTCAGAATATGGTGAAGAGAAATATTACTAATGTGTATTCTTATTTTGCTCATGTTTGGAGCTAAGTAGGTCAGAGGAAAGGAAAGGAGAACTTTCAACACTCCAGATGGCTCTCTGGGCTCAAGGGACCTGCTTTACAATGGTCTTGTAAAGGGTGTAATTCAAAGAACATAGAAAAGCTTTTTCTTTTCTAAGAGAATTTGTGTCCTTAATATGTGATCATTTTCATGAAGAAAATGGTTAGATAAATAACATGGAAAACATCAGGGTGAAACTGATACAGGGTCCAAAATAAGACTCTATTAAGTAAAAACTCTTCTTGTTGCAATTAATATGGATATTTTCACTGAATAGTAGAATCTCAACAGGAGGATAGAGTACCATCTCTATACCCATTCTGAATAAGCTGACATAGCTTAAGACATACTCCTGAGGGATGGTAAATGAGTTTGAATGGACCACTTAGAGGATTTATGGGTCTTACTTGTTCTAAAATCTAGCCTTTTAGTTAAAATGTAGGCAAAAATACATTCTACATTCAGAATTAAAAAAGAAAATGGAGGCCATGGCTCTATTATATTGGAAGGGCAATTGTTTGGGATGGCTTTAAGCATTCTCTGAAAATGTTTGGTTCATCAAGCACCATAGGAAATCTTTGTTGGGGAACACTGATGTTTTGCGCCTGGTCGGGTCTCAGCATGAACTGGCCGATTAATTGCTCACTCTGTCAAAACTCACTTTCCTGGGAATGTGCAAAAGTAGAAAATATGAGGGTCTATAGACCCTGAAAGTCAATAACTGGTGATTTTAGAGTTAGATAAAAACTGAGCAGACGCTTTCAGCATCATAGATGACTAGTTTTCCAAAATCTATTCAGTGAATAAAGATGATTTTTTTGCAATTGCACCTTTATGTACCAAATATTTTCCATGGCCTAGTCCTATTCCCATTAGGAATGACTTGCATTTGGTTGAAAACATTATTTAAAATGACCTTGAGCCTCTCTAATAAGTGTGGGAAGTGAACCAAATCGTTGGCTTCATTCTTTTATGAACACATGCAAAGATTATCCAGGCTAATATGCTAAGCTATTTGGCATTTCATGGTGGATGTTAAGAACAGGATGTAATTACCATATGCAGAGGCAATATTCCTATGACAGAGATGATGATTAATGATTTCTCTTAGTTTCACCAACTATCATTAATTTTAAATGTTTGGTAGCAAAGAACAATTGTTTACAGAATTAAAAAAAAAGCTCCATAATGGGAAAATCACATTTATGACTGTGCAAAAACCTTGTTCCTACCAGAAGAAAGCATTTATTGATCACTAAAAAATATTGCTACATTTCATTATGGTCTGTTTTTAATCATTGGAAATATTTGAATCCAGGCTTCAAAAAATCTCCATCTGAAAGATATATCTAACAATCTCAAATATTGTCATGAACTGCCTATGATTTTTATTTTTTTAATAAAACAACAGTACGCAAAATATTCATATGTACTGTGAATCTTTTTTTTAAAAGAAAACAAAAAAAGTCCTGGGATTGCTCACAGAGCAATTCCATACCATCATTTACAACAGGAACATTCTTAACTATGATTGCAACAAGAAATCTTAATTCCCAGTCTTATGTACACAATTGTATACTATAGCAGTGGTGGTTTAGTGATTAAAGACCATACTGAAAAACATATGCATATGCATTATGAGGAAGGAGAGAGAACCTTGAATTACATGTCCACTCCTATGCCATAAGACCTGGAGGATAATTTGCATTATTAGGAGCTGTGAAAAGGAGTGCCTGCAGCCTCATCTTCCAAAGAAATGTTTTCCTGAAAACTGACATGTAAAAGGAAGTACCTACTCTGACAGTAGCTTTTGGGTTAATTTGCAGTAATTCATACTTTTCTGTACAATTTTTTTGTTTCTTACTCTTTGTATTAGCTTGTCACAGCTATTTGAGGTAGCTCAGATCAGGTTTATATCTGAAAACTTTTAGGATGGAAGACTGCACAGAAAAGCTTAATCCTTCTATTTATTATCTTGTAATAAATTATATGTTGACAGATTTTTAATCAATCATTCAATATTGATTAGTTAATCAGAGGCTTTATAGGTTGCATTTTAATGCAGTTTTTACATAGTGAAGATATAATTCCAATGTGGTTATGGCATACTGGTTTGGTCTTTCGAAACCATTACTTTAGTCAGCCAATTGTTTACATGATAAATCAGAGAGTACTATTACAAATTGCAAGAAAAAAAATAAAATCATCATTTTCACCATTCTTGACAATATCATAAAGAATTGAGAATGTTCTTGCCATAGGCAAATATGTAAGTATAGAAGAAGATAAAAGACTGAGCCACATTAGGCAAAATACTTCCTTGGCTTATTTTTATTTAGGGTAGGTAGGTAAAGACAAGGTGAATTTCTAGGTAATCTAATTTACATTTCTTAAAAATACTCAAGTATGTTAAAAGAACTATTGGATAGAACTGGCATGTGGTGGTCTATTTTATACATATAATAATCAAAGATTTTTTTCTGTGTTTATAGTATTTTGGATGTAAAAATTTTGATCAAAGCAGTTGGAAATTTCATGAACTTTTTTGTCCCATTCTGCATTTTTGGAGTACAAATGTAGAATCATAAAATCATCATAGAATCATAGAATGGTTTGGGTTGGAAGGGAGCTTCAAGACCATCTAGTTCCAACACCCCTGCCATGGGCAGGGACACCCTCCACTAGACCAGGTGGCTCAAAGCCCCATTCAGCCTGGCCTTGAACACTTCCAGGGATGGGGCATCCACAACCTCTCTGGCCAACCTGTTCCAGCACCACACCAACCTCATACTGAAGAATTTTTTTCATAATATCTAATATAAATCTCTCCTCTTTCATCTTAAGGCCATTACCCCTTGTTGTATCACTATGTGCCATTGTAAATGGTCCTTCTCCAGCTTTTGAGAATGCTTGATTATATTCCCAAACCTCAGCTATCATATGTAAGCAATTAAAAAGAAGATTTTAAAAGGCACAAAATAGTTGCTAGAAGTCTAACATTCATTAACTTCTATCTGTAGTATTTAACATTTTCATCTTTATAAAAAACCAACAAAACAAAATACATTTCTAGACAAAATTGCTTGATTTTAATAGACAGAACAGATCGAATCCATATCTAAAATCTAACTGGGATCAGGATCAGACATTTATTACAGGGATACTGTAGATGGATAGTAGTAGCTGTATTTTGGGTTACTGCTCACTAATTAGTTTTTGTTAAAAACACGTTAAATCCTTTTAATTATTTCATTAATTTAACATGCCACGCTGGTATTTTCTTTTGCAGTTCTCTGCAAGAGGCTTGTTCTGTTCCTCAATATGATTAATTTACTTAAAAATAAAGTATCTATGGCAGAGAATTAAGTCTGCAGTAAACACATTGTCTTCATACTTTGGAGGTGGCAGAAGATTGAATGAGAGAGTAGAAGAGAAGACACAGTGAGGATACAAAGGCAAGATGGCTTATAATCACTAAAGAAAAATTATTGCAGAATCTGAAATTAATTCTCAGAAGTCCAAGGTCTATTTTTTATATAAGGAAAAGGCCTCGGCCAGAAACTCTGAGGATGACATGAGTTTCAATGGTTGCTATTTATGGCATAAAGAGTGGAATGAAGGCCCTGAGAGAGTTACTGTATACTGGAGTGCAAAGACCTACCTTAGTCAGCATTCCATTAAGGTAGTAAAAGTACTAAAGTCATTAAAACACATGGAAGAGGTGGCATAGGTGATGCTGCAATTGTAGTTGTCCATTTACCTCCTCTAGAAGCATAACACTTTCATTTAAAAAAAAAAAAATCTCTGCTAATTTTTTATTTGAATTATGACTACCTAAATGATATTACAGAGTGAGATTCTTTAATTGATGTGGGCATGTGAACAAGTTGTGCCACCTGCTCTTGGATTTTCAGTATTGAGGGGTCATTCTGGCTAGACTTCTTTCACTGTCTACTTCATAAACTTTTCTTAAATGAGCACTAATACAAGGTATAACTGTTATTTTTCTTATATTGTGCACTTTTTTCCTGCACTGTCATGCTAGCACAATATCTTTGAGTAGGTAAATAATTCAACTTCATTACATTTACACCATAAAACAAGAAAATAAGATTGATGTTTTTCTTTTAAAACTACTCAATAGTAGTTTTTAACCACTTAAGCAGAATGCTTTACTTAAAATTGTCATATGTTGGCTACTTACAAACCATTTCTCATTTTCATTTTGCCCAGAATAAGACATCTATTTTACAGAATCACATAAACCATGACCTGAGTTCTTAGAATTAGAATTGAAATAGTTTAGGATTTGAATATACAAAATACTAGTCAAATGTTACATACTCTGAAAAGTTTGTTCTTAATAGTCAGACTTGAAAAGGTAATTGAAGGATTTTTGAAGAAAATATTAATATATAGTAACTGAAAAATCTTCTGAATACTAGATTTTTGTTCCCAAGATTCTACTGCCCATTTTTTACATATATATGCCCATTGCTTTACTATTCCAAGCTTCCCTCCCAATATAGTCAGTGGAGAGAGACAGGTTTCTTAAAAGGTCACCAAAGGGGATTCAAAGAGCTTGTTAGGAAGGTCTATTTTTCAATTTGCATCTGGACTGTACAAACAGGATTTATTGTGCTTGCACGCTCAGCAGGGCATGACTTGGAGCAGCAGTGTAAGAAATAGTAGGTATAGTGAAATATCTGAATACACTGTGTGGAAGCAATACTGCTTGAGATTAAAGCATACAACAAACACTATTTTAGAGGGATTGTGGGGTTATTTATTGTCTGTGTGTGCAAAAATTTAGCAGTTAGAAGATTCCTGAGAAAGTAAAAGAGTAGGCATCTAGGTCTGATTATACCTTAACCTATAAACCTCACACTACAGACACCTTTCTGTATGAACACATCCATTAGTCCTCCTCCATGGAAAGGAGACTATTGTACAGCTATTAAGTCAAAAAGCCCAAAAGATAAAAGCTAAGTTGCACCTAGTGGATTTGGCAGTAATTAAGTAGATAATTGGTTATCAGTATAGACTTCTTAGAGATAGTGGGCTTATTTTTCTTATGACAAGTGACTGTTCACTGTAAAATACACAAATGGTTTTGGGAACAAAAATAAGATCTTTCTATATGGATATGCAGATAGCTGGTATTTTGCCAAAAACCCAACAGGTTTTGGAAAATGTGATTAAGTTAAAATCTCAGCTTTTCTTAAAGCTGTTCTCTTCATATCACAGAAAGTTTGAAAATGTTACTGGAATGAACTATAAAGGTTATTAATACTAGAAAGCTTAGAAAACAATAAAAATAAATACAGACACATACATTAACAAACACCAAGCATTACTTTGAATGTCTGACCTTTTGCATATACATTTGGAATTCATAATATGGCTTTACAGTGTCCATTGAATAATAAATGCTGTGTGTAATTATTCCAAGCTTTCATTTAAGAAGTTCTAATGTAATATAATGGTAAATAAAGCATGAGAAATGGAGAATAGTAGTTAATTACAATGACCTCATTAAAATCAGCTGCCAGAGAATCCTAATTTCCAAGGTATTTAAGGGATTAGTTAAATAGAGTGCACCATAAAACCAGGTACTTCATCTTCTGTTGAACTAAATCTGCTGCCAATTTTTAGAAGCACGGTTTAATGAAGGAAATGTTAGAAAGAAGGAGAAACAGGTTAAGCTAAGTAAATTTTGACTTTTTTTAGCCTTAATTTTTTATATTCTTTACTACAAAAATATATCTGAAATCAAATGTGTATATCCAAGCCATAATTTTAAATATGTCTGCTTAGATGCAACTGTTACTTTGAATAAAAATCATGAATAAACAAGGAAAATGTAACAGGGAACTTTAGTATTATTGAGAATAGCACGTATATGATAAAATATGTAAATTAACTGACAAACAGTTTCCAATTTATTTGGCAATAAAAGCATATAAAAAGCACAGATGAAAAATGCAGAACAAAGTATGTGGTTTGTTTGTTTTTTTTAATTTAGGATATTAAATACTGACATTTGTTTGTTTGCTTTGAATATGTAGATTTTTCCAGTAGAAGACTGAAAAACATTATTATTCCTCAAAAAAAAAGGTTATTCCATCATTTGTTTTGAGGTGGAGAGAAAAAACAGCTTTTAGCACTAGTTTAAGTAAATATATGCTTGTTTCTGTATTAAGTGTTAACATCAGAGGTACATAATTTTCTCTGAAGATTTTTTTAGGACAGACAAGGTGGCTGCAGGAGATTCTGTTCTTAGAAGGGGAAAAAAAAAATCCCTACCATTTATTCACACAGATAAGCAAATATTTATTTTCCAAAGACTGAAAGACACTGAAGTAGGATAGGATTATGTAGTATCACTCAATAACCAAGGTAAGTCCATTAATTAATAACTGGAATTAAAGAAACTAATCCAGTCATCTGTACTGGCTATACCTGATAAATATGCATGTTTCTAATTTAATCTCAGGCAGCAGTCTGAAGGCCCTCACTCTTGTCTAATAAGACCTCAGTAACCCACTCAACTGGAAGAAGATTTTTTTTATGTGGGATATGTTGGTGGTTATGTGTATAAGACTCGTATTTAATTCTTTGCACAAGTTTTGTCATCTTCACATTGACTGTGACAGTGGGGACTAGGGGCGGGTTCTGTGGAATGAAAAACCTGCAACTAAGAGACAGAGACTGCATTTTTTTAAAATGGAATTCAATTTTCTTTTCCTTCTTGACTGGGCTACATATAGCAGTTAGTCAACCTGCTATAGGAGTGGTAAGCAAGATCATCGTCCAGCTTAAAGAGGATAGCCTCCTCTTTTACGATGTCATGTTTCTTGATATTTCACTCAGAAGCTACATGCATAACAGCTTCTTTCTGATCTCGTACTTTCTTGAAGGAACAGTATCTTCCACAACCAAACTTACTTCCAGTTTTTAGATATTCATTGGAACCTTTTTACTATATATTCTTTTTTATATCCTGAAGTGTACCTGTGTGCTAACATAAGTTAATGAATCACAACTCTATTTCACATGCATTTGTGTACTCTAACTGCTGCAGAAGTTGTTTGGTTGTTATGAATTTAAAAGGTTACATTCTCTTCCCTATTGTATTGCACTTAATTTTATACTTTTCTATTATTTTGATAATCAGTTGCTGACTCAGTAGGTAGTTTAAAGCTCCACTCATGTAGCATACCAGGAAATGCACTGGTTTGGTTCATGGGTGAATTTTTAATAAAAGATATATTCATATATTAAGCTATATTTAGAGTTACAATTAAGAGTACATATAAGTAACTGAAGGTCAGAGAACATTACAGTGATATTTTAAGTATCCTCAGTTAGTGATTCAGTTACCATCTTTTTATTTCAGCATTAAAAGTATCAAATGAATAGAGAAACAGCTGGCCTAAAGCAGAGCAGATTTTCTCAATGAGAGTAAATGTGACAATAATGTGCTCAGAATGTATCCAAAGTGTCCACAATGTGCTCAAATTGGACACCCTGGGAGGAAGAGAAAAAAAAAAACTAAAAGAGAAAAAAACACCTAAAAGTAATTTTTCACTTTGCATGGGGAGCTATGTCAAACTGAGGAAGCTCACTGAAATGAATTTGAAGACAACAGCAAAAGGTAAGAATTTACTGGTGATCTGGAAATCACATAGAAATACTATTTTAGACGCTCACCAATCAGAAGCAAAACCTAAAAGGATCACCAAAAAAGGTGGTGAAACAACACAGTCAAGGAATCTAATGGCAGTTAAAATATGTATTCCAGGAAAAGGAAATCATGTTCAAATAAGGGTAGTAGAAAGTGTGGCCAACAGGACTTTGAGAAACAGCTTTAGAACATGTGAACCTAATCTAACCACTACTGCACTTTTTCAAAGATGAGAAAAGCAGGAAACTTATTAAAGTGTCAACAGAAGTTCAAGGCTAAAAATATATTAAAGGACAATGTCATTATGGAAAAGCTAAGTAAGTTATATGTTACATTATTTGTTACATTACATTACTGAGGTAACCAGAGAGGTCCTGCATTAGAACCAGTCCTTTGGCTCTAAGGAGCTGTGTCATAATGGAAGCAGTTATAGAAGAGATGTAAAGAAAATCAATAAATGGAACCATAGCAAGTGCTGGGATGAGACCGTCTTTTCTGTGTAGTTCTAAAAGAGCTTAGATATGAAGTTTTTGAAGTACAAATGTTGATTTTAAGGTTAAGTGTAGTGGGTTGACCCTGGCTGGAGGCCAGGTGCCCACCAGAGCCGCTCTATCACTGTCCATCCTTAACTTGACAGGGGAGAAAAGGTATCACGAAACGCTTGTGGGTCGAGATAAGGACAGGGAGAGATCACTCACTAATTATCGTCACGAGCAAAACAGACCGAACTTAGAGAGGGAATTCATCTAATTTATTACCAAGCAAACCAGAGTAGAGCAATGAGAAAATAAAATCAAATTTTAAAACACCTCCCCCCACCCCTCCCATCTTCCCAGGCTCAACTTCACTCCTGATTTCAACCTCCTCCCCCCTCAGCAGCACAGGGGGACGGGGAGTGGGGGTTACGGTCAGTTCATCTCACGGTGTTTCTGCCACTTCTTCATCCTCAGGGGGAGGACTCCTCTCATCGTTCCCCTGCTCCAACATGGAGCCTCTCCCACAGGCTACAGTCCTTCACAAACTGTTCCGGTGTGGGTGTCTCCCAGGGGGTGCAGACCTTCAGGAGCAGAATGCTCCAGCGTGGGGTCCCCCACAGGGTCACAAGTCCTGCCAGCAAACCTGCCCTGGCGTGGGCTCCTCTCTCCATGGGGCCACAGGTCCTGCCAGGAGGCTGCTGCAGCACGGGCTTCCCACGGGTTCACAGCCTCCTTCAGGTGCCTCCACCTGCTCCAGCGTGGGGTCCTCCACGGGCTGCAGGTGGAATCTCTACACCCCCTCATCCTTCCTCCATGGGCTGCAGGGGGACAGCCTGCTTCACCATGGTCTTCACCACGGGCTGCAGGGGGATCTCTGCTCCGGTGCCTGGAGCACCTCCTCCCCCTCCTTCTGCACTGACCTTGGTGTCTGCAGAGTTTCTTACATCTTCTCACTCCTCTCTCCAGCTGCAAAAGCTCCCCCAAGTTGTTTTTTCTTCCATTCTTAAATATGTTATCACAGAGGCGCTGATTGGCTTGGCCTTGGCCAGGGGCGGGTCCATCTTAGAGCCAGCTGGCATTGGCTCTATCAGACACAGGGGGAGCTTCTAGCAGCTTCTCACAGAAGCCACCCCTGTAGCCCCCCCCAAAAAAACCTAGCCATGCAAACCCAATACATTAACTTAGCCTGTCTGTCAAAGTAGTGGAAGGGGATGAACATGTCAAAAATCTTCCCTGATGAGCAATTGGCCAATTTCCACAGTTAGAAAACTGATAATGATTATAAAAAAGAACAGACCTAGGAGATGCATGGTTAAACATGTTGAAGAAAAAAATCAATATAACTTTTGAAGAGGAATGTGGACCTTAATGGGAAGTCTGAAAACTCAACAGGCTTATGAATGAAATTAACAACAGTTGATACTATATCATTGAATTTTTAAAGATTTTTGGCAAAGTTCCATGAAGAAAGTTTATTTTTAAGAGAAATGTAATACAATGTGTTAGGATTAATATTTGATTACAAATTGTTGGTGTGATGGTGGGTTTTATGTTATTTAAAATAAAAAAACCTACAGTACAGGAAGGTTACCACAAAGATCCCATGCATATTTGTGTTGGGAACTGAACCATCCAATACAACTTCACATAAAATTGAGATGAGAAGGTTCACAGATATCACAAAATTATACTGCATATTCAAATCTAGAGTCAAATGCACAATGATTAGTCCTCAGTACCGTGTGACTAGGGAGTAAAACGTGCATCAACTTCACTTTCATTAAGTGTAGGATAAATGCTCACAGAAGAAATAACCCTAAGTATAGGCATGTGATGATAGACAATTAGCTTTTTGTAGTTAGGTAAATTACCTTGAAATCATTATGACTAGTCCTTTGCAGATTAGTAAAATTCTAGCAGGATTAGATGTAAAGATTTTTTTTCCTCTCATAGAGCATCCTAGCCCATGAGACGTATTCTGATGAGTCAGTGTTAACACTAGAACGAATAAATATAACAAAAGTAGCATTTGCTTCTTGTCTTCAGATATAGGAGAGTATATTTCTTGGAGCTCAGAGTTCAAGGAAAAGTAAAACTGAAATTCTCAAATGTAATCTTTTTTACAAGGAAACGAGTTAGGTTGCTGAGTAATGCAATTAAAATACTTTTAAATAGCTGAATCAATGTGCCTTAAATCTATCTTTCTGATACTGAGGAATAGATCTGTACTTTATTCCTTCTTCAACTTGGTGATTTGAAATGCAGCAAATAAAATTCTCTGGGTTGCTGATCACTACAGAATCCCAGAGATAGAAGTGAAGAACATGTGAAGGTCTTCCAGACACACAAAAATCAGCAACTTTGCTTTGTTCTTTTTTTTTATGGCATCCCTAGGGATTGAGACTTTCCTCGATTAACATAATTCAAATACTATTAAAAATCTTAGCAAAAAATAGCTGCTAAGATTCCTCTTCTTCAGAGAGTAGATACTTTGTTTTTTGTGTATCAGTTCGATACTTGGTTTTAACAGAATTATCAAAGATACTTGTTATTAAATATTTAATTGTGGACAGTTTAACTTCCATAGACTAGTCCTGGGCATTGTCAGAAGTCAAGGCTGTTAACTAAAGATGTGCACAAACTATTAAGTTGTTTCAATGTACTCTAAACAGGACAGTGATTTTCTAACTTTTGCTTCATGTGGGTAACATATCTAATCCCCTGCATTTCAGTCTAGCAACTCAACTGAATTTAGAATGATGTTTTCTATGCAGCTAAAAAAACTACAGTCACTAGTCAGGACAAAAATCATATTATCTTTAATAACTGTTGTTCTTAAACTAAAAAAACCCAAACAAAACCAAACACCAATATATTAGATTTAACAGGGCTCAAAAGGAAGTAGTTGCCTTCTAAATTTTAAAACCATTTCTAACCAGTAGAGTTCATTGCAAATCTATCCCATATATTCCTTGTATCACACATGATTCCTTGTATTTTAAATACAAAATGAATTCAGTATGTATATAGGTTAGAGAAATCAAAGGAAAGTTAAATAAAAGAAGACTTTAGATACCCTAGAAATTATTTGAAGATGAACTCAAAATTTTATTAAAAATTTTTATGGACATATCAGGCATAGACATGATGTTCATCTAAATGTGTGTTCACACTAACAAGCTCACGTTACTGCTGTTGACAAAATCAGCTCTGAAAGAAAGGTGTTCTTTGGAGTCTGATGAAAACTCTGAAGCTGCGGTCTTTCCAAGTTTTGTTGTCATGCTGTACACACTTGGAACAGAAGCTGTTAGGACTCTGTCATTTCAAACCATGAGCTTCCACTTTTTCATATATTTCTTTTTCTCCCTCTCCTTCCTAGTATATCTGCTGTGCTAGACATTTGTTTACCTTGTATGTACCCAAAGCTTGACTTGCAATGGATATGCATATAACATTAGAAATTAGAAATGTAATTGTTGTAATCTTGCTTTAAATATAATCAATCATTCAAGAATTAACAAGAGATACAGTATAATCAGAAAGTAGCTCGCACAAAAGAGGTAAACAGTATGCACGGGTATTCTTTAGCTCAGCCAAGAAGTAAGAGTTTGAGATTTTAACACTGGTGAAATTCTCTGCTTCATGTTATGGAAGAGGACATGTTGATAAAAATGGCCATTCTTAGTCCTATACTATATAAATCTGTGGCCAGTGGTTGAAATGTCTTAATATGTGCTGACATGTCACACCGTTATTCAAAATCAAGTAGAGGCATTACTAGTAATGTCAGAGTAATGTAACCAGCTTTTACATTAGAATACTTCCACCAGGTATAGCACTAGCAGACAAGACTAGATTAGGGAGTTTTGTTGATATTTTTATTTTTTGTCTGTTTACTTGTTTTAAAAGCCAATCTTGTATTATTACTTTATTTTATATTTTTAATTGGTACTTGTGCTCATAACTGTTCATTCCATAGACCAGTTATTTTGATTATTGTTTATTTTACTATTAGCAGTTGTTTCTTACCCTGTTTTTCTTTCCTGTGTTTCAGGAGTTGGGTCAAGCTTCATCACTTCCTGGGTTGAATTAATTATTTTTGTTTGCTTCTAATGTGAATGCGATTGTATTTACGGACCGTATGGTTTGGGGTTTTGTTTGTTTGTTTTTTCTTTTTCTCTCTCGTGTGCCTTTTTTAGTGTGATACTTCTTCAACATCTTGGTTGTTATCTGAGAACTAGAGTTCTCCAGAGTGGGAAGCATCGTATGTGTTTTTCTCTCTGCTGGTCACAGAGAGTGCCTCGATGACTAGACAGCTGTGTATTAGAAACTTAGAATTAAGAAGCGTGAATCTACAATAATCTTCAGACATTTTTCTTGCCATTTGAGAGAGACAGACACTTGCACATGTCTATCCCAAGTACTACAGTGTGAGATGAATCATCCTCTGGGGAAACCTTCTTTTTAGCTTCATTCCTTTACACATATGTATCTAAAAGCAGCAATGCTTTGCTGCTGCTGTTTGCTTGGATTATTTGTTTTTCAGAATATCTCTTTTTCTCTCAGTTTCTTATTCAATTGTGATATTTAATTTGCTCCTGCTTTGAGGATGACCTTAGGTAAACCTTGAATTAACTCAAGTATTTAAGTAGCTGAATTGAGATGGCTGTTCTTACTGTTTGTAAATTAATGCATTTTTCCCTTTTAACCACAGAACTGTGCTTATTAGAGTTAATATTGGTTTGGGTGTACCATGGCGTTTTATTCTTTTATGGTTTTACTCTTTTTCTCTTAAGAACAGTTTCTTATAGGAAAATGGTATTTACTTTCTAGGTATAAATCCACTGGTAAATTTAATTACCCACAAGTCCATCTGAAAATTGAAAGGGGGAATCATTTAAGAAAGAGAATTTGAAAAGTGGAGACTTCTTTCTTCTTAAAATTAATTTAAAAGTCTGTGTTGCAAACATAAACAGCAAAGAAAGCTGAGATTGAGCAGATTACAGTGACTTCAGTTAATTTATCATTAGTTGTCAGATCTCAAATTTAAAATGAAATTAATTAACTGTTACTGTAGTTTCCTTTCAAACTGCTGATGTGCGCACACACTCAAAATACTGGAAATCACTTGAAAACCAAGTGATCATCAATCACTTGGAAACCTAAGGAGTTACAGGGTTTCATTCTAATATTGTAGTAATATTCTCAGCTAGTTCAAGAAAAAGCTTATTTTTTGTAGCAGCTGTGATTGAGTGCTACTGCTAGAAAACTCATTTGGGTAAAGGGACATTCTAGAGACATGCAGATGAGCAGCATACAATAATATCATGGATTTTTGAGTTGGTAATACACTCATTACAGGCTCCCCACCCCTAAAATAGTAAGTCTTATTATCAAAACAAGATTCAGGAGATGATGTCACTTACTAGATCTACAGTAATAAGTAGAGTCTTGGTTCTATGCAGTACTAAATGAACTAAATGAGTTAGTGAGTTCTAAGAAAGCTCATAATTTTAGCTTTCATCCTCACATTTTGTTGGTTTCTTCTGTGTAATGAAAAGGTGGTTTATGTCCTTGTCCACTAAGGTTATGGAACAAAAAAAATTCTCAGTGAAACCTCAACTGCATTGTCTGTCAAATGACATAGAAGCAGTCATCACACTCTTCATCACATAATAAGAATGATTCTTCCTTTAACCAAATCAGTAATGAAATATAAAGAATGCAGAGGTGAATAAAATAATACAGAAGCTATATTGCCTGCAAAAAAAGAAAAATGAAACAAAACAAAACACACCTCCAGTACTGTGTTCAGTTTTGGGGCCCACTGCAAGAAAGACATGGAGGTGCTGGAGCGTGTCCAGAAAAGGGCAACGAAGCTGGTGAAGGGTCTAGAGCACAAGTCTTATGAGGAACAGCTGAGGGAACTGGGGTTGTTTAGCCTGGAGAAAAGGAGGCTGAAGGGAGACCTGATTGCTCTCTACAACTACCTGAAAGGAGGTTGTAGCCAGGTGGGTGTTGGACTCTTCTCCCAAGTAACAAGTGATAGGGCAAAAGGAAACGACCTCAAGTTGTGCCAAGGGAGGTTTAGATTGGATGTTAGGAAAAATTTCTTCACTGAAAGGGTTGCCAAGCACTGGAAGAGGCTACCCAGGGAAGTTGTTGAGTCACCATCCCTGGAGGGATTTAAAACATGTGTAGATGTGGTGCTTAGGGGCCTGGTTGAGTGGTGGACTTGGCAGTGGTAGGTTAATGGTTGAACCTGATGATCTTAAAGGTCTTTTCCAACCTAAATTATTCTATGATTCTGTGATTCTATGGTTATTTCTTGTGATGAATCTGTAAATCCTTACACATCTTTCATTCATACTTTCTTAAGTGTCAATGTCTCAATTCTGCCATTGTAGCTAAAAATGTGTTAAGCTTTGTTAATGTCTGACTTATTTTTACTGCTACACATCTGTCATGTAACGCTCTTTTCATCTTGCTATCTAAAGAAATTTTAAAGACTCTGAAATGGTGCCCCCCAGAAGACTCTATTACTGCCAATTTTCTTTTTTCTTCTTTTTTATTCATTTTTTATATTGGTAAATAAATTTTTCTAAAATGATTTTTTGTTTTTCTCCAGAAGTTCCTTAAATATCATGTCAAAGCTTTGCTGCAGATGGTAGACTTGAAAAGCATTTTAAAATTTTTATTTAGTTATTGTTTTTCAGCTGTGGAAGGTATAAGTCTGCTGTGCTCTTTCATAGGAATGAACCTGTGCTGAGGCACAGAGACGAGTTCCGCCTCCATTTGTTATGAGCAGACACTGTTTCACTGCAAAGACTTTTATTCTAGCACGAAATATGTTAGATAACATTTTCTCTTATTAGATGGCTCCATTCTCAGAGCCTTCTACTCTAACTCAATTTTATTGCCAAAAAGAAAACAAAACATTACTTAAATAAAGGAACCACAACCTTACACAATGAGAGTTTCTGAAGTGAGCCAGACTCCTGGAAATGTATCTCACAGAATTCTAGTGCATTTATCAACAGAAGCCAGAGACCTCTGGTGCACTGAGAAACATGAAGGCGTGGAGGCACCTCACCAGCCTCCAGATTGCCCTGGAACACTAAGCCAGAGAGACCTCAGATCCGCCCCCCCCCCTTGTTCCAGAGACAAGCAGTGTCAAAAAAAGTCTTTGCCTATTGCAGAAAGGCAATGTGATCACTCAGTGAGGCCTTCCTGAGCCACGTATACTTCCTTCAAAAATTAAGGAAAAAAAAAAAATGCTTTAAGCATCACAGGAGTCTAGAAGACTATGCCACACTAGAAAATAATTTATACCACTGCTACCTGCCGAACTCTTTTTCTTACAGAAAGCTGTTTGTTGCATTATTAGTAGAAAATTGAAGAATTGAGATTAACAATTGTTTGCAATTTAGCTGTTTTAGATTCAAAATTTGCTAGTGCATCTGTTAAACAGTGCTTAAGCAAGACACCTAGTTTCAGCCTAATTTCAATTAGGCTATTTTTTTAGTTTTATCAATAAATTATTAATACATTAAATTTATTTATTTATTACCAGATTATGCTTAAGTACCAGATATTTTGACATCTGCATGCCACAGGCTTTGATAATAAATCATTCTTGTTGTGTAGCTCTACCCTGACATTTAGAAATGGAAACATTGTATAGAATAGGATTTTGGGTTATAAAAAGTGGGACTCTCACTTCAAGTTTTCTTTAATTTTCTCTCTAATACTTCGACAATTTAAATAGGAACACAGGATTTTGCTTTTATGCTTCTTCACTCCGCTGCCCGTCTAAAATGGACATGGATTAACTCAGCTAGGACAGAAAAAGAAATATGTCTAATTTCCAGCTAATTGCATTTGTTCAGAAAAATATAGGAAAAAGAAACAAGACAGCAATAATTTTGCAAATAGATGATATTTTGACTATTTGGATAACAGCCAATATCATGAAGGAGCTATCAGCTGTGATCACATTCTACAGCAGAAAAAATGTAGGATTTTGACCTTCTGCCACATCTCAGTTCATGTCAGAAAATGAATTTCAAACTTTCCATACACTTGGCTAAAATGAGTAAATTTAGTAAACTAATTTTAAGCAACACATGATTTCAGTGGCTGAGAAAACAATACAGAAATTTTTAAAATTGTGCCCACCACAATTCATAAGAAAAAAAAGGAAAATAATTGAAATTTAATAATAATCATTAAATTAAGAGCAAACATTGTTTCTAAAGTTATGCTAAAACAATTCGCCTTTGTATTTTTTTTTATAAAAGCATATCCCATATTCAACTGTATAAAATCTGCTTGTCATAACTTCAGAAAGACATTTAGTTTTGTTTTAAAGATTTCAAGGAATGGAAACTGAAGACACAAAACTATTTGGAAGTGTTGTTTATTTTGTTGGATTTAGAAGTAAAAGTTGATGAACTGTTAAATAAATGTACATAGAAATAATTTGATTGTGTGATTAATTGCATTTTATATATTTATATATACTTTATGTATAAAATAACAACAAAAGCACAAGCTAAAGTTAGTTTTAGCTTCTCCTAAATTTTCTTTTGCTTTTTTTTTTTGTTGAAAAGAGGTCCTCCTTAAAATGTATCAAATTATCTTTCTCTGCTAAACTACACAGAGTTCAAGTTCTTTGTTCTCTTCTTATAAGGCATATTATCTTGATTATACATCTTTTGGAAAACTTCCAATTTTGTTGTAATTCAAGTTTATGACAGTTTTTTTTAATTTTGGAAGAATTGTCTTTTGGGGTTCTCCCACTTTGTACTTCTTTATTCATAATCTTTTTTCCTTTTTTTCATTAGTTTTATATGAAATACTATCCTTCCTCTTCCAGAAAAAAATAAAAACAGCCCATCACACTATAATAGTTCAGTTAGTGGTTTTAGCATTGCCAGCACCAAGAAAATGGAATGTACTCCTTTCTCATGCTAAAATCAATTAATATAGATAGATAGATAGATAACCTATTATAAAAAGGTGAAGTACTGCCTCTTGTCTGCTTGGATATACTTAACCCATTGTGACAGATATTTATATGTCTTGTTCTTCCAGGAATCACAAAAAAAATCAGTAACTTCCCAAAAGTAGTTATGAGAGTATCTAAAATTAATTGATATTTCTAAAATTGTTGGCAGTTATTTCTTGTCTTATCATTTATGGATGAAGAGAACAATTAATTTCTCTAATCTTTATTGCAATCTACCACATCTTCAAAAAGTGACTAGTCTGCTCATGGTCTCCTCCTTCTCTTTTGGAGACTAAACAAAAGCAACTATTGCAAAATTTCCTGCTAGATTATAATAGAACCATTTCTTTTAATAAATTTTTTTTTTAACTTTTTTTTTTTTAATGCCAAAAACTTGATGTGATGTTCCTGCTGAGACTTTACTACTCTTGGAGCAGAAATGTTACCTTCTCCGTATAATGTATGAATGCTGCGATAGAGGTGTCTTTATCTACAGCAATGTTGTATTGAAACTCCCATTTAATATTTAACTGGTTAAGTTTTTCTGCAATATCTAGCTAGGTGCTTTTGCTTTTGCATTTCTGCATTTCTTTTTTTTTAAGTTGCTACTTAGAATTTCTCTGGTTTGATTTTTTTTTTTTTTTTAATAATGTCATCATTTATCCAGTTTCTTTTATGATTCAGGCCCTGCTTTTATACGTTTCTGAATTCCTGAGTGGATATTGCCAGCTTCTGCTGACCTCTGTTTTAACTGACCACTTTCAAATATATATATTGGCCTAAGCGTCTCTCTCATTTTTTAAATTAATTTTGATTGCCATAATGAAACTGTATTATGAAGACTGAAGAAATGACAACATGGAAAGCTTCCATATTCTTTATGCTACTGTTTTCTTTGGTACTGCTTTCCAGCTGTATGATGGTGCACTCTCTTTTTCTCTATATTTGTTGGTGTCTTTTTATTTCTGATGTATTTCTATATTTCCAAACAGCAACTAAAATATGTATTTCTTTATCAGATTGTCGTTTCTATATTCATTGTATTGCCAAAACAATTTTAGGTGTTTCATCACATTCACATTTGCAGACTGAAATCCACAATAAAAGTTTCTGTAATTTGGAAATTCAGAATAAATTTGTCTACCATTTTTATCTGTTAATATTTCCTTTGCTAGATTTTGCATATTATTTTATTTCCTGATGGTGATATATCAGTCTCTTTTTTTTTTTTTTTCTTTCTTTTTCTTGTTACCTGTATATTAGTCTTGACTTAAATCATTAAATCATTACAACTGAAAATCTGGTCATTTGGATTAAAAAGGATAAATAGAATGACATTGTATTATATCAGACTAGGAAAAACGGCAATCAATGATTTAATATATTAAATTCTAAAAACATACATCATGTCACCAAATAATTATTTTTCATAACCTACTCATTTAGACCAACTAAATACTAGGTATCCTTGTTTGGGTTTTGAAACAGTGGCCCATTAGATAAAAAGTCAGTGTCCCATTAGTTCTTCGAGGCATATTTTTCCTCCTTTTGCAGAGTTTATGCACTGTTATTCTTCATTTTTATTGTATTTTTAGCTGTGTAATCAAATTTATCTGCATGACATAAAGCCATATTGTGCCATGCATTTTTAAGCAGTATTCCCCATTGATTCCACTGAGGAATGCTGCTTAAAAATGGATGGCTCAATATGGCACTTAAATCTGCAATTACAATTAAATTCTATTAGATCTTAGCTGTAGGAGCTAGAAAGTAGGTAATCTGAAAGCAGCAGCAGGAATTAAGAGCTTCAAGCTGCAGAAAAAATGCTTGGTAGGAAAAATATTCATTTCTTCAACAGATGAAGAGATCCGAGATTGATTCTAATACCTATGCAGTCCATTCTTCACAGTTCTTTGACTGAAGTTTTTCCTTGTGGTTTCTTTCTTCTGGTTAAACTGCGAAGGCATGATGGAAAACATATGAGCAACAAGCACTTGGCAGGGGCTTTAACCCTCTAATGTTTTCCTGGAGCTAGAGAAAATTGTTCTTCATGGCAGTAGTTAGGTGTGGATTACAGGGATCTGTTGTTCCGCTGTGTGATTTTGCCTCTCTGTGGTGATCACCTACGTTTCATTTACAACTAGCTTAAGCTGAACTGTGAGAAAAGGTGTCACTGCTGACCGCAATGCATTTTGTATTGTATTCTCTATTTACTAATGCATTGCCATAAAGAGGTAGAATTTAGTTCTTTGACCAAGGTGCATGAATACTAATGATGAAGATGGGTAATCTTCCAGATAAAAAAGCTCGCCAGTTTAAGATACAGAGTGGGTGATACTTTGTTGTTATGATAGGGCTTTTTCAAGGGCTGCAGGGACTGCTATTTTACAAGACAAGATACCATTACAGTAAATTCAGCACACATAGAAAAGGAACTTTTTGCTATTAATGCTTAATAATGTTTCAAGGAAACAGTGAGCGATGGATCAACACATTGATTCTTATCACATTCTTACCACAATCAAGTCCCTTTCTCTCCTATTAGTGTTCCATTGCTGATCCTGGAAAGCAGGAGAGGGACAGCATACTGAGTAGTATTTTTATATGTCAGAGAATAAACTAAAGCAGAAATAAATACAGAAAGTGATACAGTATTTCAGAATCTAAGCAAATATTATTAAAAAATACTGGAATACTATTGGAGAATTAAATTAGACAATATAATTTGACTTTTGAACTTTTGTTTTTGGTTGGTTGGTTGGTTGCTTGCTTGCTTGATTTGTTTTATTCTGCAGGATTTTTTTAATTCCTAGGGAAATGATGCTCAGAAGTTTTTGTGCTTTTTGTGTTAAATATGGTTTACATTTGTAGGTGTGATGAGTCTGCTAGAAATTTTACTGTAGGTAGATCTTTCAATGCACAGCATAATAGTTAGACATGTTGATTTTCACAACCTTTCTTTTTTTAATTTTGTAGTTATTAGGAACTGAAATAAGTCACTGCACTGTAAAGCTGATGCAAAGGCAGTGAGATCTACAGAACTGAAATAAGCTTAAGTGAAAGTCAGTCGGTAGCATTGTGGTAGTGGAATTATTATATCCAAGCAAACAACTTGATACTAGATATTTTCCAGAGGCAAAAATATGTTTTATTTTTGTATCAAATTAATGTTTTTAATTCATGGCAGCTATGGATTCATGTCCTTAGAGCTATCTTTTATTTCTGAATAGTAATGTTTAGTGATATTCAGGGTAGAATCTCTTTTTCCTGAAACTTCCGGCATTTTAAAGTTAGCATTTCCCAAAAGATAAGGAAGGAAATACAGTCAGTGAACTCTATGGGTTTACTAAAATATCAGATAAACTTCTTCCTCCTTCCTGATGCATTCAGAAAGGTATTGCTTGAGGACAGTCTCGCTTCTAGAAGAACTAAATTATTTACCACCTAATGATTTATGAAGTTAAACATTTTCTCAGATTGGAAAGGTCAACTGTGTGCCTGTATCTTGATTCAGCTTTCCTTTATACTATTTGTTCTTGAGACCCAGGAATGTGAATTCTTGTGAGGATAAAGTCATTATAGCAGCAGTTGGAAAACAGTGGGAGAGACCATAAGGGAAAAGTTGAACTCGGAAAGAGGAAAGTGAAAAAGTCCAGAACGAGACGTCCAAGTGAAAGAAATTTCTATGAAATACTCAATGCAAGTATTTCATTGTTGCTGCAAATTAAACCTTACGTATGCCAGAGTGACAAATAGTTCCTGCCTAACTCCAGTCTGTACTGAGCGTGTTGTAACACAGGCTGCAGGCAACTCTGTCGAGAGACTGCACATAAAGGAGTCCTGCTGGAAATCCTGCTTCCAGCCGGGTCCTGTGTCTCTTGCCCTCCTGTATAAGGCTAGATATGTGACTGCTATATAATCAGCGCAGATGTATGTTGCTTTCATGGGACTCGATGCATGGGAAAAACGTGTAGATGTTTCAGACAATGAGTCATTTAAACATTTTAATTAATATCAAATATAAAAAGAATGGCATTATCTTAATCTTTTAGAGACATTGAAGTTGTTTTAATCAGACTTTAGTATTTATGAGAATACTCAGATTTTTGAAGGTGCTAAGTTGTATTTTGTATTTTTTTTTTAAGTTGCAAAAATTGCTGAGTTTAATCACTTTTTAGAAATCTATGTGCATTTGTCAATGAAATTATTTTGCGTGATTATTTTTATACCAGCTGTGATAGTACTACCTTTTAAATATTGTGAAATATTTTGGCTAGACATATAGATAGTTAAATAATAATTCTGCTTCAGAGAATCAAGAACACTTTGAAAGTGTACTAGCTTTCTTAAATTCTTGTGTATGACACAAACTCAATTAGTTTTTCTGTTTCCCTAGCTTTAAAAAATGCTCTGGTGACATCACTTTCATGTTACAGTATGTTTTCAATATTATACACTGTTATAACATCAACCCAGCATTGACAGTGTTACATATTTAGTAAAGATATAGCTGAAATGTCACTGTTGATTTTAGATACACAACTATTAATGTACATAATTTAGAGTGTAAGATATTACGCTAAAGTGAATAAAAACTTGCAAAACTTGCAGTAAATTTGATTTTTGTTCGAAAAATTACACGTTAAGTTAAATGAATTTATGAAAAAAATGTTTATTTAAAAGAAACTTGGTACGTTTTAAAATTTTGTTCTGTTTTAAACATACTAATAGTTTTGTAAAAATCACAAATACCTTGCTGAACTGCATAACTTGTAGGAATAAAAAAGAATAAGGGTGTAAAAAATCTAGACTTTATAAGTAATGTTCCACTATATGCTGAGTACTAAATATATAGCTATTAACTTAAAGTATTGTTATTGTGTTCTATTACTTCAAATTTTATTAAAAATTAACAGTGAAATTCTATCCCTTTTGGTGTCAATTCCATTTCAGTAGAATCATAATTTTAACCTGAATTTTTACATTATTGTATATCTGCTGATTAGAGAAGTATAATAATGATACGAGTGCTGGAGTGGGACAGTATAATTGTCTTTGTTGCAATAACTCATTTATTCAACTCAGAAACAGTAAAGAAGGAAATGGGGTTAGGGGGAAGTAATAGGCTTTTTGGCAATTTTATTTCTCTTGGTGCTTATATTCTTCCATATTCTATTTTGTTTCATCCAAAATATGGAATAGAAAATCTTGAGTACTTACAAGCTCAAAAGCAGATCTGTTTTCATCAAAAATATTTACCACATTCAGCTAATGACAAGTTTCTAGTTTGTGTTTTTCAAATAACTCAAGGCAAATAAGTCCCCGGATTTGAGGGTCAGCCAAGACTCTATTGCCCCTTGGCAAAAAGTAAAAATAATTTTATTATCTAAATACAAGAAAGCATGAATTTCTGATATTTGACATGATGGTGGATTGAGGGAAGACACTGCGATTATTCTTTTAGCCATACAGAACAATATTTTGTATACATATGATAGTCTTAGTGCTTACTTTGTATCTCAGAGTTGGTGCCTACCCGTAAAGCTGTACTGAGCATTGCCAAGACTATGTCCCGTTCTGGGTTCTGACTGATTTGCTCCTCTCTAATATATGTGCCACATCTACCGCATGCACACACACAGGCACAAACAAAGGTCAAGATCCTTCTCTTGACCTATTTCAAATACCATGACTTTCACACCAGCCCATTAAATCATTTACAAATAGCATGTGCAGACTGGAGCAATAGTTTCAGGTACACGGTCTGTCAAACTCTGCAGCTACACCATACTGAAAGGAACTTGTGTTGATGTAAATTACAGAAATCCATGCTCAAAGTGATGGGGCTTTAAGTGGCTGGCATTAAAAGTTGTGTTCTTTTCATGATATATGCTACAATAGATTTTGTGTGAATTCACTAAAAGTAGTCTTAAAACACATGATTTGTATCTACACTAATACGTCACTTGTATTTGGTGTAAGTAATGAGATAAAATCTTCTGAAATCATAGTAATAAAACCATCTTTTTCATATTTAATAGAATCTGGAAGATATTAATGTTTTGAGAGTATACGACAAAAACCAGATTTTTTATGCACAGCAAAAGAAACATTGAGTAGTACTTATTTTAGAAAGTCACGTCTTAACAGGGGAAGCAAATTTGTTACATACATATGCTAACATTAAACTCATTAAAAATGTTTTATAGTCCAAATTGGTTAGAATAAATATTCTAAACAGATGCCATAATCTTGACAATAGATTAAATTACTAAATTACGAAGTGTATATGAGAAGCAGGTAATAGCCATAAGAAAACATTAATACATCTGCTTCATATAAATGCACTTGAACATCTGATGAAGAAAAAGAGGAAAAAACACTGTTTCTTGCTTGACAGTTTGAATAATACCAAATGCTAACTTCTGTTGTTAACCTTAGAAAAATGCATTGTTGTAGTAACTAGCATTGCTATTTATCTGCCATTTTATCAAGTATTATAGGTATTAATGGTAGAAAAAACGTGATGTTTTTGTGATAAAGAAAGTGTTTGCTCATAACTTTCTATATATAATGTTATAAATAATTGAGATATAAATAAGTGGTACATCATGTTCAGTCAAGGAATCCTGACTTTCTTATTTGAGTAGTTCTATACATTATTTTGAATTATGAGTCTATTGGCATGAGTAAGAATTTACTAGTGTCTGGAAGGACTGCATAACCTATGTCTTTATCAGAGTATAAAGCATCATACAAATGAATAATAGTTTTGTATGCTGTGAATAATAGCAAACTGTGTATAAAACATCATTATTTTAATAAGACGGTTGGTAAATGGTAAAGAAAAACAATAATTAATTTGTTAAACTGCAGAGTGTCATCAATTTTCATTTGATATATGAGAAAGATGCACACACTCAGTACTTCACAGGATATACACATTTAATCCAGTGTAGAAGTGTAATAAAATTTACTGTGATAGCATATACCAACATACAACAAATCACTTTAAACTGATTTTTGTCTGATATTATATTGTTCAAAACTGATTATCTTCACTTTCTAGCACCCTGTGGAAGCCGGTCAACAGGCTCTGAAGGCACTGTATTATCACCAAACTACCCCAAGAATTACAGTGTTGGTCACAACTGTGTTTACTCTATCACTGTTCCTAAGGAATTTGGTAAGTAGACCTGGTCTCATTAGTATCTTTTTGTTGCTTTTCAACAATTCTGGATGATTTGTATGATTGCTTTTGTATTAAACATAATTTGAAAAAACTGTTTTAAACTGATATTTCTGTTTATACTTTTAAAAATTTTTATAGTGCACTATTTTCTCAAAATACTTACAGTTACCATTATCTTTTGAAATTACTGTTGTTCATTTATTTTTGTCTCACTGTGACAACCAACATGTAACTTAGAATATTACTATGATGCTAGCCAAATATATTAGTGGTACCAGTTACGGTTTCTTTTAACCCAAGATCATGTGCCAAGGCTCTTGAAAGTGTAGCTTAGTTCCAGTAAGTCCTTGTAAACAGGGGAAGCAATATTTGTATTAAATGTATGGTAATACTGCTCCCATAATGCTTGGTTTCTCTGCATCATGAGGCAATGGCATAGTCTTTCCTCACGAATGAAATTAGAGCAGCATGTGTCTATCTGGGTTTTGTAGATTGCCGTATCCTCCCTCAAAACTTCCACCCTAACATTTTTTCTTATGACTAGATGAATCTTTTAAAGATGTCTTCTGTCCCACACAAATACAGAGCTTTTACAGCACTGTTTTATCTCTCCAGATTTATGAATTATTTTATCTCACTTTATTATTAAACAATGTCTATGATGACAGCTGACAGTTTGTTGATCACCTTAACTCCTTGGTAAGCAGCATGCCACGTACTGAATATCATTTATTCTTTAAATATCCATGCTTCAGATTTATGCTTGGATAAGTAGGACTTTATTCTGACCCACTGCTCACATTTCAGTTTGTCAAACAACAGGTGCCTGGGAATGGGGATGTGTATTTATTAATCTTCCTTCATGTTGATTCTGCAAACATTTCATCCAAATTAAAGGCAATGCTTGAACTGCTGTGTATCCATCTGCTGTACTCATGATGACTGAACTCCCTTAATATCCAATTAATTTGTTCTTATGTATAGCATAGAGCTGCATAGGCTACTACAGAAGAGAGAGATTTTTAGAAGTATTGTCTCCTGAGCCATGGGAATCTCTACTTATTCCTCTAGGCCATTCAGAAAAAATTAAACGCCTTTGCACAATTCTTGGTTTATTTCTGGCTGTTGCAAGCATATGCTTTTGATCTAGCTAATTTGTTTTAGGTAAACTAGAAAGATTATGTCCTCCCATTTCCATCTTAGTTTATGACACAGATGTCAACACATAAAGAGTTAAAAGTACTGCAATAAAGTATTTAAAATGTTAATGCCCTGTACTTCATATCTTTGAAATTCTGGATGGAAATGTAATTTTGTGACTTCTGGAAATAAAGACAGAATTCAAAAAAAAAAAAAAAAGACAGAAGGGGGGGAAAATCCCACTGTTCTGCATAGTTACTTGGAATAATTTGACAAATATTCATTTTCTTTATACATTAAGCATGTTAAGAACAGTATTAAGAAATTCTGTTGACCCTTTTGCAGTGACGTATCGGGGATATGATTATGATAGAGTATCTGTCATTTCTCTCGAGCTCTTTGGCTGACCTACCTTGGGATAGACCTTTACTGTTTTTCTTGTGTTTAAACAACGTCTTTTGACACACCAGGTACCTGTAGAATATATCATGGAAGTATTTAATCCACTTTTGTAAATACAGAAAACATGAATGCTTGTGTGGTGAAAGAGAAAGGTAAAAACCATACCTGGCAGTAGCCATTTAAAAGTGAGAATGACATGACCCATCAAATAGGCCAAAACAAGTGTTTCCATTTTAGCTGATTTTTTTCAATGATACTCCTACAGTAATAGGGATCAGAATTCCTTGCACCTAAAAGCTCAAATTTTGAATTATGAACCTTTGTTTGAATTATACAGTAATGTATTTTTTAACGTTAATAATATATGTTTTTTTCTGACCCTTCTCTTTCTCTAATCTGTCGTTACTAAAATGATTCCAGTAACAACCATTAAGAAAGTCAAAGTGATTTTGACAATCGGTTTAACCTGTTTTCTACACTGAAGATAACTGTTTCTTTGTCTGAAATTTTAAAAATTTGTGTAGTGAATGTGTTTTATCTAATAGCTTTCATCTCTATCTCATCCCAATATATTCAAGTACAGTTGCAGAGAAGGATAGCAATAAATTTATAATGCTGAGCTCTTTAAGATCAGTTTTAGGAAGTTATTACCTGTATAACTCTGTTATTTTGGGTCCTGATAGAATACATTGAACTAAGAAAATAGTCTTCGCTTGCAGTGCTTGATACGGATTGTGTAGGGATCACCCACTGACAAGATGTTCGCAAAAAAATGCTGCACTTTGTGGATGAAGACACCAGATTTCATCTTGAATTGACTTGCTAATGTGCATCATGTTACATAGATGTGTCAGAGATCATTCACAATGACAAAGAGATGAAACAAGTTTTTTGGAGAATGAAGGGATGCTCCAGCAAACCTGCTGAAATTTAAAGTCATTTTCCTAAAGAAAACAGCAAAAACTCTTCTTGAATAATCTTCCCTATGGCTCCAACTTTCAATGTGAAATATAGCATTCAAATATTTGCTGAATGGAACTTCTTCAGGAACCATTTTGGCATCCAATACAGTATATGAGATCTTATAATAGAGCACAGTTTAAAAAACCCCCTAAAACCAGGGCAATATAGGAAAACCCACAAACAATGGAATAGCATATTCAGTGTGTAGAAGGAAACTCATTGGCCTGGATTAGTTTTTGATGGAATGAAAAGAAAAGCTATTTCATGTGCAGCTTTTCAGGTTCTCAAGCCCAAAAGTCTGTGGAAAAGTCATTGCAATGTGGACTTTTTTTTCAATGCTTCATTATTCTGTCATGCAGAATCACAGTTGCAATATTTCATACCATGACAGGTTTAAGCTAGAAGATAAATGATTCACAAAAGCACACAGTATGCCACAGGCAAAATCTTTTGTAAACATGGAAGACTCACCTTTTTTGACACTCTCCCACTGATATTTTAAAATGATGTAATGATTGTTAATTGTTCAACAGTGAAATCCAGCACTGGTTACAATTAAAATGCAGATGTTTAAGGTTTTATTTTGTTTTCCTGATGCACATGAATTACTTTGTATGCTCTGCTATGCATAATGGTGTCATCTATACTTCTATTTAAATTAATATTTTAACAGTAAAATAAATTTTATATCAACTTACCTTAGCAAACAGCTTTCCTTTCTGTTTAGAGCAAAAAGATAGATTGAACATACACAGTAAGGTATGTAAGTGTGGTTTATGAACTATTCTATCAGAAAATTAAGTGTCGATTCTCAGTGGCCATCAAAAAATACGAAACTTGAATCAGAACTCTTTTTTCCTACAAAGAAGCTAAAAAACATATATGTAATTGGGAAAATGTCTAGTTTCCATGGAGACAGTACATTTGCTTTAAATTTACGTCAAGATATAATATTAAAAAAATGACAAGCACTTTATTGATATGCATGACGTTTTGGGACAAGATTTCTTAGAACTTTGGCAATGAAGACTCAGTTTGCTTACTGTGAACAGGAAAGTTAAAATCCACTATTCTCCTCAATTCCTGAATAACTGGCTTGTATTCCCAGACACCTTTCTATCATACAGTGATACCAGTTTCACCTTTTCCTTGTCTTTTTTCTTTAATTTTTGTGTTATGAGGTAGCCCTGAATTATTGTAAATAAGCAACAGAGAGAAGAAAAAACAGAGCCAAACAGGAGGGTTTGATATTATTTTTACTGTTATTGTTATTATTGTTATTGTTATTATTACTATTATTTAGATTCTTGAAAGAGTAGTTTTTTGCAAATGCTGGAAGGTACACATACAACTTTTACTCTGCCAGTGAAGACACACATTGAGCAAACAATGTTGTCAACATGTGTTTTCTGTTAGACAGCTCACAGCAGCTAGAATTGTTGGACAGCTTAAAAGTCGTGTCACACTAGAGTTATTTCCGTAATGTTTGATTTTATTTCAAACTCAGTTTCAATTTGGAAAGAATGTTCCAAATGACAACCTACCTTCAAGAGGGAATAAGAACCAAATAGTATTTATGATAATACTTAGCTGCGTTAAAGTCAAACATTTGCTTTTAATAACTTGAATCCATCATCACTGCTTTCTACATCTTACTTTCATTTAAGAAATGTGGCAGACATGTATGGATGGACATTTTTAAAATGTGGAGGATTTAGCTCTTCGTCTTAAATTAAAATAGGTGGAAATGGCTGGCTTTAATATTTTCAACCATGAATGAAGCAATTATTGAATTAAGCAATACTTTGCCAAATGGGAGGTAGAGATGTTCTGAAATATCAAAAAAGCTACCATAGGCAGAAATCTTATTCAGTTTCCTACCGCCTTTTCATACAAGTAACCACTTCAAAATCAGTGGGATGGCATTGTCCAAACAATGATTACTTGTCAGAAAACTGGAGTGAAACCACAAAGACTGCTCCAAATGCTTGCATGCCCAACTGTATAAAGGCTCAAGATACTAATTTCAGGAGAAAGGGACAAAGATCCAGCTTGTGCCATTTATTTTTACAAGTAAGTCAGCCCACTTTTCCTTCCCAAAAAGAGAATGACTTCAAAATCAAATGACTTCCAAGAAAATTGACCATTATTTATTTGTACATTTTGAAACATTTATTTTTTCCAGGTAATCATAAAACTTTATTTTTAAAGACAAAATCTTCTACTTTTTGCATATGTGTTTACAAGGATTTAACATAAAGATAGGAAAGCTGACTGTATCACAGGACACTTCATCTAGAAAATAAAAATATTTTAAAAAGATTAATCACTTAATCTAGAAATCTAATGAAATTCAATTTAGTTGAGCATGATCACTACTTAGATTAAGAGTACAGTACTTCAGTTTTTCGATTTATTTTCTCAGTATTCTGAAGTATAGAGCCAACATCATGCACTACTGAGGAGGTACATACAAATTATTATTATTAAAAATGGGAAGAAGTATTTGCTGTATGAGTAAAACCAATACATGATAGAAAGTTCATGCCCCTTTTCCTTTTTTTTCTTGGCATTCTTTCAACTCTTTTGCCCTGTTGTCATTTCTCTTAATGCCATTCTGTTAATGCAAGATTTTCAAAGGATCTTGTACTAGCATCTGAAAACATTAGAATGGTGTTCAGTAAATTCTTAAAACTGAGCTTCAAGAACTCAGCATTAAAAAGTGTATGGAAGTCCTTTTCTGCATCTTTCTCCAGTCAGCTAACCTTCATTCAAAGTACATGAACAGAAGTGTTGTCTCCTGTAAAATTTAGAAACTCTGGCCAGAACTGAGATATAATTGAGCAAAGGGTATCAGGCAGACACAGAAGTCATTTTCATCCTGGAAATGATAAGCCTAATTAAGGTAATATGCAATCAGAAATACAGTTAGCAAAGTATTCCTTCCCTTTTCCCTTTCCTTTCCTTTCCTTTCCTTTCCTTTCCTTTCCTTTCCTTTCCTTTCCTTTCCTTTCCTTTCCTTTCCTTTCCTTTCCTTTTTTTACACGATGTATTGTCAGTACAGAAAGGAAACATTTGCAACATTGGTGTAAATGCTGCTTTATCTTAATTTAACTCATTGTCAGAATATTATTTTGATTTGAAAATTCTCTGAGTGGACTTAACTGTGGCAGGTTCATGTCTCTTTCTTTGACTCTTGTTAAGTTAATTTTGAGAGTTATTGAAGAAGACTGAAGTGGGATAAGAATGGAGTCAGGATACCTAGAAAAATATGTAGGTTATGTACATTGTGCTAGAAACAAATAATACACCCTCCCACCACAATGGAAATTGAATATTCTCAATGTGCATTCAATGTGCATTGAATGACTGAATATGAAAGTATTTTTCACTATTATTTTGATTAAATACAGAAAAGAAAAATAAACTATTTGTTTGAAAGATACAATGCATTTTTTAATGTATGATTAATTTCTTCCTTAAATAAGAAGATTAAATAGCTATACAATCATAGAATCACAGAATGGTTTGGGTTGGAAGGGACCTCAAAGATCATCTAGTTCCAACCCCCCTGCTGCGGGCAGGGACACCCTCCACTAGACCACATTTCCCACAGCCCCATCCAGCCTGGCCTTAAACACTTCCAGGGATGGGGCATCCTCAGCCTCTCTGGGCAACCTGTTCCAGTGCCTCGCCACCCTCACAGTAAAGAATTTCTTCCTAACATCTAATTTAAATCTACCCTCCTTCAGCTCTAAGCCCATTACCCTTTGTCCTATCACTACATGCCCTTGTTAACAGTCCCTCTCCAGCTTTCTTGTAGGCCCTCTTTATGTACTGGAAGGCCACAATAAGGTCTCTGGAAGGCCTTCTCTTCTCCAGGTTGAACAACCCCAACTCTCTCAGCCTGTCCTCATAGGAGAGGTGCTCCAGCCCTCTGGTCAGCTTCATGGCCCTCCTCTGGACTTGCTTCAACAGCTCCATATCTTTCTTGTACTGGGGGCCCCAGAGCTGGACACAGATGGGGTCTCATGAGAGCAGAGTAGAGGGGGAGAATCATCTCCTTCGACCTGGTGGTCATGCCTTTTTTGATGCAGCCCAGGATACAGTTGGCTTTTTAATAAATACAATAAAAATGGGTAGAATCTGGCTCATTGTATTGTGTGCATTTTTGCAAGAAAAGAATGTACGAGTGGTGAGCCAGAGATATAAGAAAACTTAAAAGTCTATCTTCTGCACACTAAATGGACACAAAAAGCTTAATGGGAAAAAAAAAATCATCATCCATAAGTGTAAAATCTGGACCCTTGGAGTCAGACCCATTGACATGATTTGTGTTTTAATCTCTGTAATCAAAGTGGGGATGCTCTAAATCTATGAATGTATCTTGTTCTGAAGAGGTGCCTCTAAACATTGCTGATTTATGTGCATTTATGTTTTAGGCTTGCATGCAGAGTAAATAGGTGTATATACATGTAATTTAACCCTTTGGTGGGATACCTTTCCTCTTGGTTTAGTTAGGTACCTAACTATGGAAGTTAAATATCTGGTCTAAGCCATTCAGATGCTTGCTATAATCAACAGAGAGAGATGCATATTCCCATAACATGATTCATCCCATCTAAAACATCTATCTACAATTTTTGGAAAGAGATAAATTCTTTGTAATGTAAAAGAAACAGCACAGCCTCATTTTGTCATATTTGTTCTGGCAGCTACCGTGGGTTAAATGAATTAGAGAATATTGCTGCTAGTATAATCTACATCCATCCAGTAGTCACGTTGCACACACATAGCTTCATGATTTTATCTTGTGAGTATATGGTAAAACTGGTAGTTTCAGATAGGTTTCAGTTAGGAGCCATTTAGAGGCTTGAGCTTGGGTGGTTCAAATTCAAGCTTGACTTAGTGATTCCTCATCCTCAAATCTTTTAAATCTAACACTGGAGGTGAACAAAATCTGTGTCTTATTATTAAGCATATATTAGACAATAACATTCCTGTTGTTTAAATATTGTTAGATTAAGTACTCAAATAGACTATCAGATAATGGACTGCATTATGTTAGATATTCTACAGGAACGGCAAGCCATGGCCTATCTGCATAATGAATTTGTGTTGCCATATGGGAAAAAAAAAAAAAGAATGGCAGGGATTAGTTATATGCTGGAAATATTTTTTGGTTGGTTGGTTGGGTTTTTTAGCAAGTATGAAGTATTTTCTTCTCCAGAATGTATAATAGATGTACCTTAAAATGCTACTTAAAATATATTTTCAGAGTTTGTTATAAAATGAATTATAGTGCAAGAATTTAGGTTACATATGCAAACTAGGAATTTTTTCCCATTGATGTAAAAATTTCTTTCTTTGAAGAATATTTTGCAAGTTTTAACAAGGTCATGCCAAAGATTTTTTTTTATTATTATCTTTAAAACACAGAAAAATAATACTAACTACTTAGTGAATAAGCTATTAGCAATATATTGTAGATGGAAGATACCTGGTAGATAGTGAATGTATTTTTTATCATACTGTCAAGTGCACATGAATTACTGTACTACCTGCTCCCCATAAAATGAGATTGGAGTCTAGGATTTTGGGAGAATAAAGGTGAGCATTAGTTGTATAATGATTAACTTCTGGTTTGTTTTTCTAATTCAAGATCAGGTTTGTGTCATTCAGATGCTGACTATATAATTTAAAGAAGTGCCAGAAGGTCATTTCACATCACTTTCCACTTATCTATGAATGTCCTAAGTTTATGAGAGGAAGGACTGGCAGGTTTTACATACACAAACTCACAGCTGGGGTGTATTTCATTCATTGGTTCAGTGCTTATCATGCTTGCCAAGTGAGCAGATACCAATAAAAAAAGTCACAGGGTGACTTTTAAAGGAGATCAAACTATTCAATGTATTTTTGAAGTAAAATTTGAAGAGATTTTCTATTTTAGTTGCTTAATATGATTTGAAGTCACTTTTTCAATGCTGTTTTTAGATTTTTTCAATAAAACTGATTAGTTTTGGCTCAACTATTAAGGATGTTTTTGAATATAATAATGGCCAGTTTAATACAGACCACTAAATAGCTTAAGCTATTGAGTTTGACTATGAAGATATGGCAACAGTATAGCCGTCTTTTTAGTAGCCTAGTAACAAAGTGGAATGATGATAAGACCACATCTGTGATCTTCGAAGAAATTCATGGTTTCACAATAAGTAAGATAATTGATGATTGATGAAATATTTCTAAAGATTTTTTTTTTCTTCTTTTTTTCTGAGCAGTGTGACTCAAGCTGCTCCAAATATTTAATTATCAAACCTTGTTCACAGAAAAGACTGTTATTAAAATAGCTGAAATTAGTCTGGGTTCCTGATTCCAAATGATGGAGGACAGACTGCATTACATTTGTCACTTACATGCTTTCTAATACATGTTACTATCCTGGGGAGGAGACTGAGTGGTGGCAGATTTTCTAAAACAATTCTGCTTTCTGATAGGTTCAGTTCTTAGGACAGGATTGAAGTACTTTAGTAGTGCAATACCAAAAACTTGCATCACCATTGATTAGGTCCTTTTAATATAAAGTTATATTAATAAAGAAGGTGTCATTTCTACTCTTAATCTATGTATGAGTGAAAAAACTGCTTTCTCACCCTTCAAGCCTGGCCAGTGTGGCATTGATTAGGTGGTGCAAAATTGCTTACTTCTGACCAGCGGACTTCTGAAATTCTAATACGTGTGAGAGCCTTCCTCATTCTTTCTGTTGGAACAAGGCCACAGTTGACCTCCAAATACACCTACCTGCATATGAAGTCAGGAAAAGAGCAAGTAAGCTCTCTCTGGAGAGCCTGACTCTTTAAGGATCAGCCAGACTGTGGAAATTTATGGTTCTGCTCTTCACTCCTAGGAATTACAGATAACAAAATAATCAAGGGAAAGGAGTTACATCAGTATTTCCTGATGGAAAAAAAGAGCTCTTACAGCTTGTGATTCTTCTAGAAGCATTAATTTTGCATATATGACTACATAAAATCCCAGACAATTGGAAAGGCTAACAGTGCTACTATTTACAAGAAGATACAGTTTCGCTGATAGGGTGCACTTCTCAGATGACAGAAATCAGTTTTCAACTTCCCTCAGGCTAAAGAAAGTCTGGAACTCTATCGCCTACTCACCTAGTTCTTTAACTAATGGGCTATGCAAAATTATGAAAAATGCAAATCGTACCAGGCCTACAAACCAGTCTAGACTTCATCTAAACAAATGGTGTTCCACTAGAGAGACTGGTATATTTGGCCTTATAACTCAGATACTAAGTTCTGGAAATAACTCTTCCTGGCTTCATAAAAGGAACAAATAGTCATCATTACTTAGCTGTTCATAAATATCATTAGCTTTCATTAAAATCACTGGAAAATTTTTGAAGTTAAATGTATTTTCAGTAATCAGTAGATATAGGCCATTGGAACAGTCCTTTCTTTCTCTCATTTTTTTTCTGCATTCTCCCACCTTGGTAGCTACAAAAATTAATAGGAAATTCATCCTAACAGAACAACTGAGAAATTTCCAAGTGCCTGCTCCCTGATATAGAAGTTTCACTGGGAGGCAGTAAGGCACAGAGAAACCTGGCCAGGGAATCCATGAGGAATAATTGTGATCATTGCAAAGTTTCCTTCTTGAACTAGTCTGTTATATTTCAGGGAAGAAGTTTGTTAGGATATGGCTAGGATCAAGGAATTGCAAAAAATCCTTTTACAAAAGTCTTCTACTTACAAAACTTTTTGGTGTTAGACGCTGTTCATGTAGTTATAATCCATACTTCTCACCTTTCCTCTTTATTATATTCCTTTGGATATAAACCATTCTTTCAAGTAACCTTACCTGTATTGACTCAGACATTTGTGTTCACTACTATGTACACAGATACAATCTTCAGAGATTCAGGATTTCTTTCACTGATTCCCTTGTAATTGCCTTTGTTTAGAAAACAAATAAAAAAGTGTTTGCAATCTTCACTAAACTTTGCTTTGTTTTTCTTCCAGTTGCAGTCCTGAACTGCTGAAATGGGTGATTATTCCACATTCTTAAAACAGAATCTCTGAGCACTTTATTTTACTGAAGAAAAGTTTGTTTTCTTAGCTGTTTGATGTTTGGATCCATTTATTTATATTTATTTAAAAAGAGATATTCGACTTAAATTTAGGATGGAGCTGAATTGCATCTACTCTGTTAATCGTAGAATCCTAGAATGGTTTGGGTTGGAAGGGACCTCAAAGATCATCTAGTTCCAACCCCCCTGCCATGGGCAGGGACATTCTCCACTAGACCACGTTGCCCAAAGCCTCATCCAACCTGGCCTTGAACACTTCCCAGGATGGGGCATCCACAGCCTCTCTGGGCAACCTGTGCCAGTACCTCACCACCCTCACAGTGAAGAATTTCTTCCTAACATCTAATCTAAATCTAACCTCTTTTAGTTTAAAACCATTACCCCTTGTCCTATCACAACACTCCCTGATAAACAGTCCCTCACCATCTTTCATGTAGGCCCCCTCCAGGTACTGGTAAGCCGCAATTATGTCTCCCAGGAGCCTTCTCTTCTCCAGGCTGAACAAGCCCAACTCTCTCAGCCTGTCCTCATAGGAGAGGTGCTCCAGCCCTCCAGTCAGCTTCGTGGCCCTCCTCTGGTCTCGCTCCAACAGCTCCATGTCTCTCCTGTACTGGGGCCCCCAGAGCTGGATGCAGTACTCCAGGTGGGGTCTCACCAGAGTGGAGTAGAGGGGCAGGATCACCTCCCTTGACCTGTTGGTCACTCTTCTTTTGATGCAGCCCAGGACATGGTTGGCTTTCTGGGCTGCAAGTGCACATTGCTGGCTCATGTTGAGCTTCTCATCAATCAATACCCCCAAGTCCTTCTCCTCAGGGCTGCTTTTAATCCATTCTCCTCCCAGCCTGTAGTTGAGCTTGGGATTGTGCCAACCCACGTGCAGGACCTTGCACTTGGCCTTGTTGAACTTCATGCGGTTCGCATGGGCCCACCTCTCCAGCCTGTCAAGGTCCCTCTGGGATGGCATCCCTTCCCTCCAGCATGTTGACCACACCACACAGCTTGGTGCCATTTACATCAGTAAAGTTCAGGAAAATGTAGTTAAATCCTCAAAGGAAAAAACCAACCAAAACAAAACACAAAATTTGGAAGCCAGACTCTTGCACACATTTTGTGGTAAAAGAAAACTTTTTAAAAGAGTTCAGAATTTAAAATGTATTTTGAGAAGTCGTTAAAAGACTGTCAAAATATAGCTATTTGGTGAGAAGAAATTGCTTTGGGTTGCTGCTTGGAGAAGATACTGAATTTCTGTTTTGGGGGCAGGCGTGCAAAGCCAATGAAGGAGTAGTTCCAGTGTTTCTGATAGGTTCCACTTGGGCTATGTCAATTGGGCAGGAGAATGCAAGTGGATCATATCATTCAATCATTACAACGGATAAATAGCAGAAGTGATGGGAGAACAGGAAAAGTAGTGTATATGCATACACATGGATACATATACATATGCATGTATGTTGTCAAAGGGTAAAGACTCCCTGAAAGCAACTCTTGGCTAATGAGACTTGCCCAGCTGGAACTTACTATATGATTGTTGCATGCAGTGGGAAGAAAAAGACAAATACAAACTTTGCTATTGTCATGGGGTGAGACCTACCCAAGAACACTGCTTAGATAAAAGACACCTGTACCATATCTGTCCAGGTCTAACAGATGAAAGTATTCCAATATGTGCAAAAAAGAAGAAAAAAAAAGTGCTTTTTAAATATATTTGGGATTATATGTCATTGAGTGGTGTAGTTCTCTTGTTGTGACTATCACACCCCAAATTCCACTTTAACAGTATAGGTATTAGATGTAACATTGGATGGACCTCTCTGCTTTTTTGCTTCAATACTTGCAGCCTGTGTAGATCTATAATTTTTAAATATATGTGATGGTGAATATCCACTTGCACTTTTTAGAAATTATCATAGTTAGTCAGATATAGGTTTCTATGTTTTTGTGGCGTTTCTTTTCATGATTGGATCACCAAGTCAAACTGTTATTTCTCCAAGCCACCTGCTCCTCCTGCTCTCTTCCTCCTTTCTCCTCTTCCCACTCTCTGTAAAGACCTGTAGATCCTTAAGCAAACTGTTTTGGCTATACCTTCTTGTCTATGCTTTCAGTAGTGGCGTCAAGACCATGGTAAAAAAACCTCAAAGTATTATCAGTTATTCTTTAATACTATAGAATCATAGAATAATGGAATCGTTTAGGTTGGAAAAGACCTTTAGTTTGCAAAAGACCTTTAAAGTAGGTCTTTTATCAACTACTTTATTATTATCTACTTTAATCAAGTACAACCATTAATCTGACACTGCCAAGTCCACCACTAAACCATCTCCCTAAGCAACACATCGATGCGTCTTTTAAATACCTAGAGGGATGGTGACTCAACAACTTCCCTGGGAAGCCTATTCCAATGCTTCATAACCTGTTTGGTGAAGAAATTTTCCTAATATCTGATCTAAAACTCTCCTGGTGTAACTTGAGGCCATTTCCTCTTGTCCTATCACTTATTACTTGGGAGAAGAGACCAACACCCACCTGGCTACAACCTCCTTTCAGGCAGCTGTAGAGACTGATAAGGTCTCCCATCAACCTCCTTTTCTCCAGGCTGAACAGCCCCAGTTCCCTCAGCTGCTCCTCATACGACTTGTGCTCTAGACCCTTCACAAGCTTTGTTGCCCTTCTTTGGACACGCTTCAGCACCTCTGTGTCTTTCTTGTAGTGAGGGGCCCAAAACTGAACACAGTACTCGAGCTGTGGCCTCACCAGTGCCAAGTACAGGGGGATGATCACTCTGCCAGTCCTGCTGGCCACAGTATTTCTGATACAAGCCAGGATGCTGTTGGTCTTACTGATCATATTAAAGAGAACTGGCCCCAATGCCAAGCCCTGGGGAACACCACTTGTGACTAGCCACCAACTGGATTTAACTCCATTCACCACAACTCTTTGGGTCTGGCCATCCACCCAGGTTTTTACCCAGCAAAGAGTGCAGCCATCCAAGCCATGAACAGCCATTTTCTCCAGGAGAATGGTGTGGGAAACAGTGTCAAAGGCTTTCCTAAATTCCAGGTAGACAACATCCACAGCCTTTCCCTCATCCACTAAGTGGGTCACCTTGTCATGGAAGGAGATCAGGTTAGTTGAGCAGGACGTGCCTTTCATAAACCCATGCTGACTGGGCCCAATCACCTGGTTTTTCTGTACATGCCATGTGATGGCACTCAAGATGACCTGCTCCATAACCTTCCCTGGCACTACTGACAGGCCTGTAGTTCCCTGGATCCTCCTTGTGGCCCTTCTTGTAGGTGGGCGTCACATTTGCCAACCTCCAATCAACTGGGATCTCCCCAGTTAGACAGAACCGCTGACAAATTATTGAAAGTTCCTCGTGGGTGAGTTTATATCACTTTGTTGAAATAAAATCACTCAGAACTAGTATGCTAATGTGGGAAAGGAACACAAGTGTCCTGCCTTACTGTAGTATAGCTTTTCTTTTCCTTGTTTCTCATTCTTTTTTTTCTTTTGGGGAAACGTTCTTTCCTTTCACTTGGCAAAGCTCTTTCTCAAACATGGTCTCATGGATATGAACTTTACAGGTACTTCAGGTTTTTGTTTTAGCTTATTTATTAATTTAGGTATTACTAAAATACATATATTCTGAGCACTTCAAAAGGGTTCCAATCTGTACTTTAATATATAAAATATTTCAATTTTCTTGTAATTTTAATGACTGTGCTTAAAGTTTCCCATAACACCTGTCACTACATCATAAATACCCTGTGCAGGTGCATCACTAATTTTATTAGATGATTCACATGCCTCCATTTGGAGTTTTGGAAGCTCAAAACATACCTTCTGTGAGTTTTTGTTGTTTTGGTGGTGTTGTTTTTTTTTTTTGTGTGTGTGTGTGTGGTTTTTTTTGGCGGTGGGTATAATTGAAAGCTTTGATATAATTGCAACCTAATGTTGTGTCATAATATCAGTGAGATTTTTCAATCTGATTTCTCTGGTGGTTTCATTTTCTGTTGTACTGTCCAAAACCATATCTGAAAAGTCTTAGCTCATGCTAAGATTTAGCATCTTTATGTTGCATCCAAGGTGAATAAATTTTCTTTTCATCTAATGGGTAAAGGAAATGTCTAAATTTTACCATTTGATAGTTTAAAAGATCAGACTCTGAACTGAAACAGGAAGTGCACTAGAAAATACAGACCAAAGGAGTGGTTTGATGGTAATACTGTATCTCAAAATTTGTCACCTAGTTTTGTTCACAAGTGAAGCTTTTAGTATTGTAGATTTTCATAATTGATATAGCTATTGAAATCCTCAGCTGAAAGGAAAGACAAAATATTCTGATATGTTGGCTGTAGATGAAGACAATTTCCACTAGTCACTCAGGAGTATAAAGCAGTTTCACTCGTACCACTTTGATGAATGCAGAGCAACTAACATGGATTGAAAGAGAGTAATGAATTTCTACAACTTTATAATATTGTTAAAATTTATTATTATAACATTAATTAAATTAATGAAAATATGGCAATTTCAATAATTAAAAACTATAATAACACTCATTATATTTAGGATGCATTCTCTATCATTTCTGTGCTGATATTCTGCTAAAAATAAAACGATAAGCTTATTGTTAGGCAAGATTTGTTTTCTCCACAAGCAACAAAGTTTATGATTTAGCTCTTGAAACATTTCATTTTGAAACATTCCCACAGTTTTGAGTTCACATTTCAGTTACAGATTTAGGCAAACTGGCAACACATGTGTGCTGTAAACTCTGATAAATGGTTACAGCTACTTTAGGGATCATATTGATGAATTCCTGTTTCTCCTATTTACAGTTATTGAAAGGCTGGAATATTTTCATTTTTTTCTTTCACAGTTTTTCTTTATATACCTTTTCATAATTGATATGAAGAAGTTTTTCAGTGTTCCTAGTTTTATTTTCTTATTTTTGACTGGGAGTTGTTTTGGGTTTGCCTACTAATGAAAAGAAAAAAAAAATATTCAAGTATTAATTTCATCCACACCATTCAGCAAGCGTAAGTGATAATTTGTTTCAGATGAATGAACAGCTGAATTATCTGATCTAAACAATAACATTTACTAGTAGGATCATAAAAGATAATTATTATACTCAGATAGCTGTTGTACTTTTAATTAGTAGCTCTAAATTAGCTGAGAGGTGATTGAAGAACCAAACAGCTTTTTCAAAGTGACTTTTCCATTAAGCCAAGAACCCTTATTACTTAATTAATAAGAAGGCTTGAATTAAATCTGATATCTTAATAAGATTTTTTTCTTAATTGTACCTCAAATAAAGTAACATTGGAGGACTATTATTATTATTTACTATTCTTATTCCAATTATAATTACTGTTATTATTACTATTATTATTATTGAGTTAAAATTGTTTATTCCTTCTATTATGTGTATTACTTAAGAGGTTAGTGTCCCTGTGGTACCTACATAAGCATCAGAGAGAGGCTTGACCACAATTTTTTTAAGGGGAGACTAGTTTTCAAATTTAGGCACCTTGTTTAAATGCTTCATTAGGCAACTTAATGTTCCCTTTTTTTTTTTTCATAATTTTCTTAGCCTTGAAAAACTAGTTCTTGTCAGAACTATAGTGAAAAGGTTTGTATAGTACAACTAAGTTGAACTTCATGCTGTTTGTGTCTTTGGAGATAATAGTTTTATGAATGCTTTTGTGATTACAGTCCCAAGAACCATCAATTAAAAAAGAAAAAATCTTGATCTGTTATCTCTAGGGATATTCCTTCTGATGTAGATAGGCTACTGTTAAGATCTACAGGAAAACAACAAAAAGTTGCAGGCATGTTTTATTTCTTCTCTAGTCCAGAGACTGTAATATAAAAATAAGCAATAAACAAAATTCAGATGTTTCACTTTTACCAGTGTACTTTTCTTTCCATAAAAAACTTGCTTAGACAGTCAGATGCTAGAAGTGTGACTCAGATTTGTTTTCTAAAAGCAAATAAAAAATTGTATAGGAAGACAATGAAGCAGGAATAGAAAATGCTGCCCTTGTTAAAGATTAGCAAGATCTTCACATTTCCAGGATGCAGACACAGTTCAGAACACTTTTGTAGTAGCAGGGCAATTGCCTCCTATGCTGTGCTTCTAACTTCTTCCACTCATTTTTGTTCATAAAACAAACAAAAGAAGTGACCACAGAGCATGCAACGTACACAACTGCTCTCAGAATGCAATTATCCTGAGTAGAAGGTCTTTCAGCGTAAAATAAATGTCAGGTGTTGTCAGCTGTACAGTCTTGGATTTTTTTCCTCCATCCTGTTCACACATCCGCTGCAGGAGACTGTAAAAACGCATATCAGCTGTAGGCTACAATTACTGGGCCTCAGAGAGAAGCGTGCCACCTAATTGTCTTTTTCCTTTCAGAGTATCCTACCTGCTTTCACTTCATAATCACAAAGAATTGTCTTTTATTTAGATAAGACCCTGGAGAGAAGAAAATAAGTAAATTTTAAATTTAGGATTTGAAGAAAAGCTTTTGCACAAAAGCAGAGAGGAGACTATTTAAAATAAACAGGAGTGTTGGACTATGCATATTATGCCTCAAAACCCAGGATCCTCAAGGTGATCTGAGATTACTGAGAAACGGAGCAATAAAGTAGAAGTGACAATATAATCATAAGAACTTGTTTTTTAATATCTGGATACTAAGAAATGAAGCATTCTCCATTCCTTCATTATCTTCAATAATTGACTCACATCTACTTATTCTTGTTGCCTTAATTCTCATTGCCGATGTTCTTAATAATGACTTAGAAACGTGAATATATATTTTATTGTCAAGAGTTTTTGGGTGATTTCTGTGGCTGAGTACTTATATTAAAATGTCTCCCATCTACCTTTAATAACTTTACTGAGAAATTAAAAACAAATTGGCATAAAGTGTTTCTAAAATCACTGCACAAAGATAGAAAACTCCATCAGTTTAAGGCTGGCTCAGTTCCCTAATGTTTATAGTTCCCTAATTTAGAGATATTGATTAAGAATCTATAAATAAATTGAATGAATACTGGCTTCAGTGAGCCTTAAAGTGTATTTGATTACTGAATTTCTTGTTAGCACTATTTTTTTACCAATTATAATAATAAATACTAAAAAAAAATTCCTTTTACCAATACTTAAAAACCCCTATTTTAAATTAATCTATCTTCTATTGACTACGTATGTAATTAGAATGTTGGGAAAAAGACTCAGGTGATAACAATATGTGTTGTAATTGTATAAATGATCATATAAATGCTTCAAATGTTAGAAAACAAATTTATGTAGGAGAATGACCTCAGGAAAAAGAGATATATTCATCTTCTGTACCTTGTTTAGAAAAGCTTTTAATGATTTTTCTATCTCTCCTTAATTATGAAAGAAGATACCATAATTTTATTATATATCTTCTTTCTAATAATTAGTATTTTTCTTTTTCTTGGTTTCTGCAGTTATGAATAGTACTTTGTCATTTCATCCATCTAATTAGAAATTAACCCGAATAAGAGGGAAAAAATAAAAAAATGGCTTCTATTAGAACTCCTTATGGTTTTGATTTTTAAATTTAACAATAACTCATGTTCATAATTTATATTCTAGTTATTTTGTGGTCACTATTCCTCCAAAGATTATTGTATTGAAAAATATCCCAACAAAAACCAAAACAGACTTCATACTTAAAATAAGAGGCCTTGTTCTAGACTAATCTAATTATATCTACTCAAATTCTCTATTTTCTTTTCAAAATAAAGCCACCTAAGTGTTAGACTAATGTTTCTTGAACCCTATTCAAAGTGGTAGATTTTACACTCAGTGCATCTATAATCCAAGTCTACTTTGTTCCTCCAGAATGTAACTCACCAGAAACAAATAAGAAATCTTTATTTCAAAGAAACTGAGTCTACCACACTTTTCCTCAACAATGTTACTATGAATTCCCCATAGCTTTTTAAAAATAAATAAATATCAGAAAGAAATACAACAGTAGTAACAAAAAAAAAAAATACAGCATTAATGTTAGCAAGTATAGTCTTTATGAAAGAATACTTTTGTTAAAAGTCATTTGATGCACTAGTTACTGTTTATGGGGATGGCTAAAGACTCTTCAGCCACATTGGCAAATCCATAGCAGTATTTCTGTGTATGTGTTTACCCCATCTCAGTCATTCTGAGTGTGTAAATGCACTTGTATTTGTAAATAATCATGTAGTCTCTTATTTATCATAGATTCATAGAATGGTTGGGATTCGAAGGGACCTTAAAACTCATCTAGTTCCAACCCCCCTGCCATGGGCAGGGACACCCTCCACTAGACCAGGTTGCCCAAAATCCCATCCAACCTGGCCTTGAACACTTCCAGGGATGGGGCCTCCACAACCTCTCTGGGCAACCTGTGCCAGTGCCTCACCACCCTCATCGTAAAAAAATTTCTTCCTTACCTGCTGGAAAGCAGTGCTGCATAGAAGGGTCTGGGAGTCCTGGTGCACAAGAAGTTAAGCATGATGCAGTAATGTGCCCTCATGGCCGGGAAGGCCAATGGTATCCTGGGGTGCATTAAGAAGAGCATGGCCAGCAGGCCAAGGGAGGTTCTCCTTCCCCTCTACTCTGCCCTGGTGAGGCCACATCTGGAGTTCTGTGTCCAGTTCTGGGCTCCCCAGTTCAAGAAAGACAGGGAACTACTGGAGAGAGTCCAGCAGAGGGCTACGAAGATGATTACGGGACTGGAGCATCTCTCGTATGAGGAAAGGCTGAGAGAGCTGGGTCTGTTTACCCTGGAGAAGAGAAGACTGAGAGGGGATCACATCAATATTTATAAATATCTAAAGGATGGATGTCAAGGATGGGGCCAGACTCTTCTCCATGGTGCCCAGTGACAGGACAAGGGGCAACGGGCACAAACTAGAACACAGGAAGTTCCATCTCAATATGAGGAAAAAAATCTTCACTTTCAGGGTGACCGAGCACTGGAACAGGCTGCCCAGAGAGGTTGTGGAGTCTCCTTCTCAGGAGATATTCAAAACCTGGCCGGACGTGATCCTGTGCAACGTGCTCTAGGTGATCCTGCTTTAGCAGGGAGGTTGGACTAGGTGATCTCCAGAGGTCCCTCCCAACTCCTACCATTCTGTGATTCTTTCATCCGATCTAAACTTACCTTTTTTTAGTTTAAAACTGTTGCCCTTGTAAATGGTGTATACAAAGAAAACATAACAAAAATGGACAAAAGTCTTTTTAAAAATTGATTTTGCTTTCTGTGTCAACAACAGAAGATCTGATGTACAGCGAGAAGCAGATCCACAGTTAAGTATTAGATACATTTTCTCTGCTTCAGGGGAGCTATATAACTATAGCTAGGAATCATGTCCAAGATTCAAGGAAGTCAAAAGAAGTATCCCAGAAAAGTGCCCATCTCTGGAGTATACTGATACATTTTGCTCCATGAGTGAGATGTCAAATAAGAAACAATAGACTTTGCTGATAAAAGCATACAGCTTCAGGGGCAGAAATTGTATTGTTTAAGTGAGTTTGTACTACTCAATAAGGTACATCATGCAGCACAGTTCAAGATGAGAGGATATGCCAGCAATTAGCTTCTTCATCAGAAGTTCCATTGAATCTAGCTGTAAACAGCTTAATGTAAAATAACTGCAATGCGGATTTGTATTCACAGCGTGCAATGTGAATACATGCCCAAAGGCTGAAGAAATTAAAATATTGTTTTGTAGGTAGAGAGGTCAAACATAGTTACACAGATAATGAGTTAGGCAGAGTCCAGACTATTGTTTTGAAAACTGTTTTTTAAAAGTGAATAGCAGAGTGCTCCTGGTCCCCTTAAGACAAAAGATTTCCTTAGCCATAAGGAAACACCTCTGCTATGAGGTACTTGACTGTCTTTTTAGTGCAATTGTGTCCATTATGACTAATCAGAGGACATGAAAATTTAAGTTAAATCACTTCCTTTTTCTTCTTTCAGATTTTTTTAAAATGTATACTTCTTGTCACATAAAAGGAACAATGAAGAGAAGGAACCAGAAACCATTCTATAAAAATAGTGTTTAAAAAATAGCAAGGGAGAATAAATATTTGTGTGTATATAGTAGCTGGGCAAAGCACTTAACCTCTCTATATCTCTTTTTATCCATCTGTAAGACAGAATAATAACATTAACCTCAAAGAGATACTATGAAAATTAATTGGAGTAACACTTAAACAATTAAGTACAAAAAGGTACCATGTAAACCTAAAGTGAAATACCAGTCCTATGTTTTAAGTTATACCAGGAAAATGAAACCCAGCAGTAAGTAATGAACTGGTTTTTACAGTCTCACATATTCCCTTTGAAGTCCTACTATTTATGTGTAACTAACGTACCCTTGAGTTGTTAGCCATGATCTATCACAATGTGATACAGGGTTTGCAGGCTAAAAACCCCAAATATTTCAATAACAAAAAGTGTATGGAAATGAACAGTAGGTACGCTTTTCTATTATTTGGTAAAATTTAATGCAATTTACTAAAATAGAAAAATTGGTTTGCTCCTTAAAATATTGTAGTTAGTTTGAGTAATAAAAAGGGGTATTAATGATACTTGTCAAAAATTTATTTTGTCACCTACAATATTTAGTTTGCTCACTGATGGACTTTCAGAGAAATGAACACATACTTTTTTCTCCCTTGCTGTTCCCTTCAAGGTAGATTGGAAATTAGAAGTTTAAATAGAACACTCTAAGAACTGAGGGAATACAGCTGAAAACTGGCTTCTAAAAAATTGTGATATTTTCACTGGGACACAGAAATAAAAGAGTTAATTTAAAATGAGCAGCAAGGAACATATTCTATTCCTTTATAAAGTTTCACATTTCAAATAAGCTATCAACTAATAGTTCTGAAAGGTATATAATCACCTGATCTTCCGGCAGTGAAGGTTAATTTCTTGCTGAGAGAAAAACAGTTGAAGGATATTCAACCTTCTGGTTGAGAAAACAGTTCAAAGTGTAATTATACGTATTCTATGTAATATATTTTAATGTATTCAATCAGGTTTCCATTTTTAATGTTTGTAAATTGCCAGTTACTGAGATCAACGCATTCTGGATGTTTTAATACCATTTGAGAAAATTAAGACTGTCAATAACGTAGTCAAATATGGAATGATGTTACACGACCTGCAACACATGTGATTGTAATGTGCATATATAACTAGTTAATATAAAGTGGAGTATAAACATCTATGTTGCTGTCCTTTTTGGCTGAGTGTGTACACCTTTCTGCTTAAAGAGGATAATATCCTATGCTATGTATAATAGAAATTAAATAATTTCAGTTTTTGACACTTGGTACCTCTATAAAATAAAATTTCTTTTAAAAATATGCTTATACTTATCTATGTTAAAAATCACTATTCATATTATCACAGCTGAAATCTGAGTATATTGGCATTCACATTAAAATTATGAAGACTGCAGATGTAGTCAGGGTCATAGCGATTAAAGTTTAGACCTAAATAAACTAGGAATACACAGACGGTAGAAATTTAAAACAATAAAAGTACTGGACAATGGAATAATTTGCCTAAATACATGCTGCAGTTCCATCACTTAAAGTATTTGAATCTTTCCAGTCTAAATATCTATAAATTCTGAAGCCATAGAACTGGAGCATAAGAATCATCGTAATACCAGGTCAGAAAACAAGGGTCTGCCTAACACAGTGTCCTTTTAGCAGCAATAAATGTGGAAATCCAGGAAAAATATGATCTTAGGGCAATGCTTACTGATGGTTCCATGTTCCCAGTTTTAAACATGCTATTGTCTGTTTTTCACTTGATTCTCTCCAGTTCTTATACTTGACTGTAAAAATCATTCCCTGTTCAACTTCATACATCTCATGATTTTATAGATTCCTATCATATTTGCCCCTTAATAATCTCCTTGTCAGAATGACAAATTCAGATCTATTCATGACACAAAAGAGAGCATTACATAACTGCTATTATCTTGCTCTTCTTTCGCTGTATATTTTCTAATTTCATTCATGTATTTTGCAGAGGGCAGAGCAAAATGTCTATCCCTTGCACCCTGAATTTTCGCATGTGTTATAATTGCTTGTTGTTCTCTGCTCTTTTCTTGATAACTGGTAATATTTTATTCCCTTTCTGTCACTACTGGGCACTGAACTGATGTTTCACAGGAATTATTTGTTATAACCTCAAGATCTCAGTCCAGGGTGGTTAACAGCTAATTCAAAGCCTATCATTGTGAATATAAAGTAGAGTTATTTTTTGTTCATGTGCAGTACTTTACCATAAATTTAATCTAATATTTTACTACTAGTTATGCACTACAATATCTTTCTGTAACTTTTCAGTTAGTTCTTGCTTTTACTTCTTTGATAACTTAATGCCATCAAGACACTTTGTAACTGTTAATTGCACCTTTTTAAAATAATTTAAGAATATACAGAAAATCACAATTCCTGACAAATCCCTGCACAGCTCTGTGCATGAAGAAAACAATTTATGCCTACTGTTGTTTTCCTAAATATCTGATGCCATGTAAATTTTTTTCCTTTTAAACTGCATTTGCTGAAGTACCTTGCTGATTGCATTTTGGAAATTGTGAAATAAGATTCTTTTTATAGTTAACATATGCATCATTTCCTTAAGATAAAAAATCTAATGTGTCCTAAATGATTGCATAGAAATGTTGTGTAACTCCATGGAAATAGAGAATAAAAGCTTTCTAACTGATAATATATCATAGTGATTTTAGCCAATGTAGTTACGAAGTTAAACCCATGCTAGATAAGGACCTCGCAAAATCACTTATTACGAGTAGCAATAATTTATCCAGTGTCATAGACGTTTAAGCTTTCAAGCTTTGCCTATTGGTTTGGTAAAACAACCTTGGAAAACACAACAAGTAGATATGAAACACATTTCTTTCATCATTCTGCCTTTAGTTAGGACTATAGCATTAATCACTAATGGATCTGGGAGGCATTAGCATAGATTTAAAATGTATTGTGTTAGATACCAGAAAAATATCTAATTAAAAACCATTACTAGTGACCAAAGACCTACCTTAGTGTTAAGAAAGACTACATGTACGATTGAAATAATATAGGAAAATGTCTGCACATCTAATGATAAAACTGTTTCAATAGCAAATTTTGAAACTATGGTGTACTTTTACATCATACAATATAGTACCTAACTTATCAGTAGGCATTTCCATGCAACATTTCTTCAGATTAAATCAATTTTAAATTTCTTATTTTCACTCTAGTCAGTGCTCTGGGTCTGTTCACTCACTCTCAGTCTATTAAATAAAATATGGTTATGGCTTATAGCATCTATCTCTATTTTTTGACAAACTGTTCTACTTGGTCTGTATTATCATTTCAACCTCCTTTCTCTGGTTTAGAAATACTATTGACAATATCTGAGAGGAAAAGGTATATTTTTCAAACAAAGCTTTGAGACATATTCTTACAAAAAATAAAATAAGAAAAACATGTAAGTCTTAAGCAAATGTCATAGGAATAGAGGCCTCTTTCTTTTTAAACATAGTGTTATGATAAAAAAGGAAAAAAAAGATAAGCCATAAAGAGTTCAAAAGCTTGCCAGCATGCCACAGTTAGTAGAAAAAATGTCATCATCATATATGAAGTAGTGTTGCTTTTTTTCTGTTTAATGTATACACTTGTATCTTGCTTTATAATTATTTTTTCTTGCCTATATCTACTTTTCTTCTGTACTTTTCACTAGTTGTAACAAGGTTTTTTTCCCTCTGTTGGCCATACTATCATTCTGGGTTTTTTTTCCTTTTTTTCCCCCTATGATCTTGTACCCTCATTTTCTAGGAACTAAATAGAAGAACATGCATGTTGGCATTAAACAGTCTATTCTGTGATTACAGATGTGATTTAGATATTTATAAGCATTGATAACATTCCCTCTCAGTCTTCTCCAGGCTAAACAGCCCCAGCTCTCTCAGCCTTTCCTCATACGAGAGATGCTCCAGTCCCCTCATCATCCTTGTAGCCCTCCGCTGGACTCTCTCCAGTAGTTCCCTGTTTTTCTTGAACTGGGGAGCCCAGAACTGGACACAGAGCTCCAGATGTGGCCTCACCAGGGCAGAGTAGAGGGGGAGGAGAACCTCCCTTGGCCTGCTGGCCATGCTCTTCTTCATGCGCCCCAGGATACCATTGGCCTTCCCGGCCATGAGGGCACATTACTGCATCATGCTTAACTTCTTGTGCACCAGGACTCCCAGGTCCTTCTCTGCAGTGCTGCTTCTCTGTACTGGTGCTTGGGGTTATTCCTCCCTCTGATGTTTGAATGTTTTTGATATTGAGCAAATCACTTACCATTTCTGATGCAGCATAAATGCAGTCAGTTTTCTGCCTGGACATATAGTTAATGTTCTCCATACTGAACAGAATACCAAAATGGATAATATTTGTGAAGTGCGTTTATATTAATTGTTACTGTTTTACACATTATATGCTATAAGATTGGATAGAATCATATAGAACTTTTCCTTAAAGTGGCAGCTGAATGTGATCTGTATGTGACAAAGATACATCAACAAACAATAAGAGACAACTAAGCAAGTATTAGTAAACCATTTGTGAAGTTCCTTGCTGGCTAGCAGCACCGCTGCTTCCTGCCAGTTAATGCACTAGAAACTTGTAGCACTGGTAGCTTGTTTAACGCTTCTTGTCTTACTGATATAACAACTTATTTTGTATTGAATACATACTGTTCATTGTAATTGTTAAATCTCATTAATTGAAGGAAAATCCAGTGTAAATTATTAGTATTTGAATGGATCATTGATTCTCTATATTTTAAGTAATTTTTGGAGAAGTCTTATTCTTCCACTTTCAAAAATAATTACATATAAGCACACAAGAGAAAATATGGCATAAAAAGTGTGAAGAAAGGCAAATTCTCTGTCAGTATACAATTGAATACTTTGATATCGATGTTTGATGAAAAAGCAACATATCCTCTTCTAGAATTCTGCCCTTGTCCTTTTCAAAACATGTGTCCTTGTTTCCTTCTGGAAAAAAACCAACCAACCAACCAAACAAAAAACAACAAAAAAACCCACAAACAAAAAACCAAAACAGTATACTCTGGAGGAAACTAATGTTTTCTGTTGCTGGACATGACATGTTATAACATGTCATCTTGTGCATAGGTAAAACCATATTTGTTTATTTAACACACATTTATTTATTTTTTTATTTAATGAGATATAATTTCAGGTCTTCTGTTTATAGTCAAGTTTTTAAAAAACTGCTTTGTTAGACAGGAAAAAGATTAAATTGTGTCTGTAAGGTCAAAACATTATGGATGAGATTCATGTCATCTTTCTTCAGCCATCTACAAATTGAGTATCTAGTTCACACTAGTTGTCCAGGTTCCCACTCTAGGTTATGGAGAAAGATAGGCCCCTCCAGAGCATGATTCATTCCTCTCCAGGAAAAAATTCAAGAAATATGACCCAAAAAACTATCTAACTTTTAAGAAGCTTTGGCCAAATGAAATATATTCAACATTTTAGGTATACCATCAATATTAAGAGCTGTAAAGGTAGTTAAAATGCTAAGATACAGTTTTTACCTGTAGGGGTAAATAAATCAATGTTACCTGTTTAAAATAATAATAATAATAATAATAAATGCTTGAATTTCAGTTTAGTCAAATTGAAACAAACCAATATAGAGAAAAGAAGGTAGTATGGTGTGGTGTTTCTTTCAGGGTTCTGTATTACAAAGCAGATGCTACATGTTAGTATTATTTAAAATTATTGAAATGTAATATAATATAATATAATATAATATAATATAATATAATATAATAGCATGCAATGCAATGCAATGCAATGCAATGCAATATACATATACAATGTCCATTGTATTTAAAATAAAATGTACTGGTTTGACTTCTCAGACCAGGAGAGAGGGATGTGAGCTGCAGAAAGGGAGAAGCAGAAAGGAAGATTGAGGTTAGAAGGCTGGAGGAGAATGATCATTTATGTAATGTGATCAACTTCGCTGATTTTAGGAGCAAGCAAGAAATGCGTTAATTAGGAGAGTTCATTCCTGTTCCATCTCCAGAAAAAGGCCTGAGTCTCACTTTTCTCCTATTTTATATGGAATTATGCCCATTTCTGGGGAAATATGCATGTGTCTCTTTTTGTGCAATTTCCCTTGAATTCCTCATTCTGAGCTTCTAGTGTTTCTAACTGCCCCATCTCCTGTCCCCAAACACATTCTTGTCTTTTCATATATTCAGATAAATGGGTGCTTTTCTCAGACATGAGAAGATGTAGCATTTCCTATCTCCTTCTTCCCTTCCTAGTCTGGAAATGCAGGAATACAGAAAAGAGGACAGGTCAGCATGTTTTCAGTAAAAACTTTCTTTGCAGAAGAAAAACAAAGGCAGAACAGCAGAGTATAGCTTACAGCTCAGACCTAGATCTGTGTACTCCTGCTTTTTCTTTCTCTGAGATGGATATTTTCTTTGCCTTCATGCAGGGGAGGAAAACAGCACCTGAGAGCTCTAAAAACCAGAACTCTTTCAGCCCTTCCTTACCTGTCCCTTGTTTGCAGAGAGAATCCTTTATTCTTTCTTATTCTCCCTAATCTTCTGGAAGTCCTGCCAGGAAATGGCAGACTCCACCTGAGAGAACAATAGCCGAGACTGCCAACGGAACACCAATAGCTAGCGATGAAAGGCAGATAGTTCAGAAATGGCTTTTTCCACAGGCTAAGAGATTAAAAACTAGACAGTTGGTGCATGACACATGCATTGTGAAGAACTAATACAAATTCACATTAATTTGCCCTATCCAAGTACAGTTAGCTGGCACACCTGTATGTAGTCTGGAAAATCTCCATGACTTTTATGTTGACTATTGATATTAAATGTAATCTTATTCAAGTATATTTAATTTGCTAATAACAGTAAACTTGTGCAATATATGATGTTATTGAAATCCAATTACATTACATTTGAGGGCTTCTGTAGGTTTGTGTTGTGTAATCATACATTTATACAGTGGGAAACTCACTTAAGGTCAATCTATAGCTTCAGTAGCTATAGAAAATGTATATAATTATATATTTTTATGTATTATGTGTGTATATATATGCATTCCTTTTACCTTTTGACATCTTTAGCATCTTTTAATTTTCAGTTATTTAATGTTTTCTCTTTATTTTTATATCTGATTATTTTTTGTAACATTATTATATCAACTGCATTAAGTTTCAGTTGTTCAGTCAGTCTTGTCAACAATTATCTGTTGAGAATATGCAATTCTCTGCCCTTACTCATGTCAGTAAGAATACCTCTTCTAGTGGTTTATATATAAACCCATCACTAGTCTTATTTTGACATCTAGTCTGCAGTGCACCCAAGAGGTTTATACTGTTAGAATTAATTTTTACGGCTTCCAAGTTCAGGAACACAAGGCAGTTGTTTTATTCTGCTATTTGCTTTGAAATGAACTGAGGTTTACCCAACAGGATACTACTAGTAGTGTCTCTACTTTGTAGTCACAAAAAAATTAATATTTTTCCTGTTACAGCATATGCTAAAAAATGGCAACTATTACAGAGAAATCTAACAGATATTACTAAAGATAGCTGCACAGGCTCAGAGTAGACAGAATGTATTAAAAGTAACTGGCAGACAACCAAATGTTTGGAAATGTAGGAGGAGAAACTTTCAAAAAAGACCCCTCTGCTACTAATTTCATTTAAAAAATAAATGATAGTAACACTGCTAACTCAGAGTCAGTTATTGTTATGTCAAACTGAAGTTTTCCACTGATCAGATCTTCCAATTTGTTCATGTGAGCTGGTCAAAATTTATTAAAGTTTCTATATGCATGAATTCTGTACGATCATCTCTTTAGAATGTCATCTTTCAGTCTTTCCCTTCAAAGCCCTTCTCAGTGATTACTGAACAATTTGTCTTTGAAGAACCCAACTGACATTCAAGTTATCTTGCAGTTTTACTGGACATCTTTCTCAGGCAGAAGAGGGTGAATATCGGTTTATTTGGTGTCTACATGAATATAATTTAATTTTAAAATATTGAGTCAGTCCATCATTATAGTGTATTGCTACTTCGCCCTAAATACAAAGGAAAACTTCATACATTTTTTCTTGTCTGTTGCTTGTTATGAAGCTAAATACTTAAATCAAAGGCATTACTCACAGAGGAATGCTATGTTCCAGCAGGAGGCAGATATAAGTTGTAAGAGTAGGTAGCCTCTGACTTTTTCAACAATATAGTAAAAGTAATTTTTCTGCTTTCACTATAAGACGGCAATAGGTCATAATAAACCTTTCTACCTTTAGCATCTGTGTTTTTATTAACCATACTTTCTATGGTTAAATTATTTCATATAAAACTCTTGGCTTGCAGTACATGAATGTTAAGTTACTTCACATGAATAAATAATGGACTTTAACTTTAGATTCTTCCTAGATGCTTCCTTCTGCTGTTCATTCATGCGTTTTATGTTTTTCAAGGCTATTCCATGGCTAGTTATAGGTGCCTTGAAGGTAAAATCCAAAGGAAATGGTAGAAGAAGTGAAAAATCTAAATTATGTTCTGTTTCTCACCAAAAAAAAAAAAAAAGAAATCTCTTTCCTCCCCTCTTCTTCCGTAAAAAAAACCCAAAACCCCTGAAACTCCTGCAACGAAAGCTAGAATGATTGTCATCACACTAGTGTAGTCAGATCTTAATGTAGTTGCCTGATTTTGTGGAGAATTCCTGCCTGTCTTATGAGAATGGGCACAAGAGTTTCTCCTATCTGATGATCATTGGATTGATGACACTAATCTGATCAGCTGTAGAACTTTACTGAGTCTTTCTCACTGAGAGAGAATCTCACACAATAGTTGCCTGCTTTCTGCTTCCTAGAGTTATGCCTACCTCCTGCTTATTTAAACATGGCTTTTCTCCTTTTTCATTTATCGTTTAGCTGACTGGACATGATCCATCACTTAGCACAGTGAAATGGGGTCTCCAGACTTGGGAGTTAAGATGCATGAGAAGCTTGTGTTTCTTGTTTCTTAGTGCATACTTGTTATCTTTAATCAACATAGAGACCATTTCTGTAGTGAAAGACTTCTCTTTCCCTGTCTTTTAAAGAAGATTGTAGCTTCTGAATAATGTTGCTTGGGTTTTTTTCTTCTTTTTTTCCTCAAAACTAAATTAAATACGGTATTATAATTCCTTTATAACACGTGATAGAAAAACATCACAGCTAAATCATAGAATCATAGACTCACAGAATCACAGAATCATAGAATGGTTTGGGTTGGAAGGGACCTCAAAGATCATCTAGTTCCAACCCCCCTGCTGCGGGCAGGGACACCCTCCACTAGACCAGGTTGCCCAAAATCCCATCCAACCTGGCCTTGAACACTTCCAGGGATGGGGCATCCACAGCTTCTGTGGGCAACCTGTGCCAGTGCCTCACCACCCTCATAGTAAAAAAAATTTCTTCCTAACATCTAATCTAACTCTACCCTCTTTTAGCTTAAGCCCATTACCCCTTGTCGTATCACTACACTCCCTGATAAACAGTCCCTCACCATCTTTCCTGTAGGCAGCCTTTAGGTACCGGAAGGCTGCTATAATGTCTCTTTGAGCCTTCTCTTCTGCAGACTGAACAACCCCAACTCTCTTAGCCTGTCTTCACAGGAGAGGTGCTCCAGACCTCTCTCCAACAGCTCCATGTCTCTCCTGTACTGGGGCCCCCAGAGCTGGATGCAGTACTCCAGGTGGGGTCTCACAAGAGCAGAGTAGAGGGGCAGGATCACCTCCCTCGACCTGCTGGTCACACTTCTTTTGATGCAGCCCAGGACATGGTTGGCTTTCTGGGCTGTGAGTGCACATTACCAGCTCATGTTGAGCTTTTCATCAACCAACACCCACAAGTCCTTCTCTTCAGGGCTGCTTTCAATCCATTCCTCGCCCAGCCTGTAGTAGTGCTTGGGACTGCCCAGATCCATGTGCAGGACCTTGCACTTGGCCTTGCTGAACTTCATGAGGTTCCACAGGCCCACCTCTCAAGCCCGTCAAGGTCCCTCTGGATGGCATACCTTCCCTCCAGAGTGTTCACCACCCCACACAGCTTAGTGTCTTCAGCACACTTGCTGAGGGTGCACTCGCTCCCACTGTCCATGTCACCGACAAAGATATTAAACAGCACCGGTCTCAGTACTGACCACTGAGGAACAACAATCATCACTGGTCACAGGTGCTGGCAGCAGCATGAGATGGGCAGCACCTGAGGACCGATTCTGTATCTGACATGAACTACAAAAATCCTCCACCTTACCCTGGCCAGGGCCCCACTGCCTCTTACCCACCTTAGGCACAGCAACCGGGTGGTCCTCCTGGCTATCCTCCTGGATCTACTGGGCCATACCAGCCAGGCCAGCCAGGTTATTGAGGTTATCCCCAGTACGGATGGCAAAATGCACCTCTGACTCCAGGATCAGTGTATGCAGATGGGCCTAAAACCATAGTGTATGTCATGGAGGAGCGGCAGAGGGACGACTCAGGTGAGAGCACCTGTCCAATTGCGTGCTGGACTGCACTCCGCTGCTGCTGCCTCTGGGACATGCAGAGCCACCACACATACCTCTCATGGAGTACTATGCGAAATGTTATGCCACCAAATACAGAGTAAAAGATATTTTATTTTTAAATAACATTACTACAAAGCAGTGAAGGCCAAGATGAACATAAATTCATAAATAGTTTGCAGCCCTCCTTCAGATCTCAAGTTTAGACAGGTGACTTTCAGTCTTTCATGTTAGTTGACGGGATAGAAAATGACTGGAAGTGAATCATTCTTTAGAGAATACTTAGTCATGCATTTTTTAAAAAAAAAAAAATACATCACCCCCCAAATTCTTCAGTTAAAGTGATTTGATCTTTATTTGGACTGGGTAATTATTTTTAATGAGTTTCCCAAGGGCAGGTTATACCTGATACTCACATTTATATTTCTGTCCATTTTTGATAATTTTGAAGCAGGTATTTCTGGAATTGTCTTCAAATTATGTTATGGTTTGGTTTTAAGAAAATTCTTTTTAAACACTAGAAAATAAACAGAATAAACACATGCCAAATGGGTAAACAACAATGACCCCCAGAAAACATGGGAATAATGAACTTTTTCTAATAATCAAAATTTCCCTTCTTGTGATATAATCTCAGCTGGTCAGGTATGAGTCACTGATGTATTAAAGTATTTCACATCTGATTTAATAAAAACAAGTATCCTGGCACAGAAAGAGAAAGGAAGAGGATCTATATTCTACCTCTTCTACTGGCCGCACCATACTCCTGCCTGACTTGAGCAAGTAGCTTGGTTCACTTAAACTTAAATTGATCATAAAGTTGTGGACTCAAAACCCCTTATTTGAGCTTGCTGCTGTTTCATATTGACCACTTTCTGCCAGTAGGTGCTGTTTGTCAGTGCTTTCTGATATCTCAGCCATACTAATCACCTTAAATCTCTTCATACTGTGTATGATTTCAAGCCAATGATAACTTTTGGTTACCTTCTCAGATTTTACCTCAATTTTATTAAGAAATACACAGCCGATAGTGAAAAAACAGTTACCACAAATGATATCTGGACCTTTCTCTTTCCAAAATGATCAATTTTAAGTCACACATTTGTTCACTTTCTTCAGTGTTATACTTATAGACAGGACGGTGCTCAAGACAAAGCTGGAGGCAACAACAATCTTGAAATACCTATGAAATGTAGAAATAGACCTTTGAATTTTGCTTACTGTATGCTATAATTGCTGTGTAAATATTTTATAATAAACCATTACAACACAAATATAGCTTATCAATTCTATATTTACAGTTTTCCCAGGATACAGCTCTAGTTATGTGTGCTTGTTAAGTTATGCCTCAGCACTTGCTTGAATTTTCTATACATAGATTGCAACTCAATTCGAAATGGGTAACAGCAGTGGAAGTCACAAGGAACTTTACTTGGCTCAATGGCAAAATGAAATTCATTGAGTATGAAAATAAGATTTGATAAAAGTACCAATGTGATAGAAACAATTAGCTGGATTAAGTTTGTTAGTTACCTTTAGCAATACCAAAGAGAAGACTTGAATGCAGCTAAATATTATTTTAAAAATAAGCAGAGCTAGTAAAACCATTAATGTTTAATTTTCTGGAGATTGAAGGAAAAATGATGGAGATAATTTGGCATCTCACTTATGGTTCCTCCTAAAAATGGATAAAAATCTTTTGAAGTGTCTCACAGGCAGTTTTAAAATTACTTTTGTTTGAACTTTTTGAAATACAACAGCCAGTCTTTCCCTTCAAAAAGAGGTTTTCTTTTTAAAAAATAACTTTTCTTCTTGAAAAGAGCGTATGATAACGTTCTGAGTTGGCAAGGTGGAACTGTCTTTTTTAAAATCAGTCAGAAAAGAAAATTCAACAATTTGAAGAAGTCACATTTTTAATATATTGTTTTTAAAGCTTGAAGGGTGTATAAATTGGAAGAATTATAGGTGCCTAGCTTCATCCTTTATAACAAAATATACACGATAAAGATATTATAGAACATATGGCGAACAAATATAATCTAGTAGCAACACGTTGGAATATTTATCCCAAAATGTCTAACCTGGATAATGAACCAGAACTGGTTCTGTTTCTCTTTATAGGTGTTCCAGTACCTACAAGTATCTAACTACTTCCAGCTTTTTACCTTTACAGTCCTTAAAACATTTTCCCCTCCATTGCTAGTAATGGTGATAAAAAATTAGGATGTAAATGTTTTGTAGGGACTAAGGCCAGAATTAATCCAAACTATTCTTTTTTCTTTTCACTGTTTACTTATATTGAAAGTGTGATGTGAATGTGCTGCACAGACATTTGAACTTTAGTGCAAAAATAACGTTCATGAATTGAGTTGTTCTACTAGCATGTGTTTAAAAAATAATAATTTTTGTGATTCAGTATATGTATTCTGGAAAGTGTTTGTTGCTTTGAATCAGTTGCTCATTTATTTCAAAAAGGTAAAGATGCACTGAATGTTAATGTTCTTAAGAAAAATGAAACATTCCAAGGTAAGTAAAACTTACAGAGGCTTATCAACAAAATTAATTAATAAAACACATTATATAGCAATATGCCTAGAATTATAAAGGAGGACATTGCACTGAGAATTTAGATGTGTATTGGGTAGGGGAGAGCAGAGAATTTGAAAGTATATTCAACAGCAGAAAAACAGTTTTGTTCCCTCATTGCTAGAATTTTTTGACGAATATATGTATTGTTTGTGTACCTTCATAGTCTCTTTATATATATAGAATTACATTTTTATCCATTTACTGCTATAATGATAGGAAAAATAACTATCTTTAAACACCAGGACAGCTAATTAAGTGATCAGAGAAATCAATCAATAAATACTGTTTTTATTTAAATCTTTTTAAAACAATGTATTAATGTCTATTTTGTTCTCTTCTTTTTTCTTTTTTTCCCTTTTTCATTCTATTTTTGTCTTTTTTTTTTTTTTTTTTTTTGTCCATTGTTGCCTCTTACTTTTTCTCCTCCCTGTTTGGTCAGTGGTTTTTGGCCAGTTTGTGTTTTTCCAGACATCACTCCATGATGTAGTTGAAGTATATGATGGCCCAACTCTGCAGTCATCTTTGTTGTCCTCTCTCTCAGGATCTCATTCAGGTATCCTTTAATAGAACTGTCATTAAACTGTTATTTATTTTTTATGAATATTAAATATAATGTAGTCAGAAAAGAAAGAAAAAAGTGATTATTATATTTACTTAAATTCAATTCAGGCAAATAAATATATGAAATCAGGATTTTGAATGAAAAGCCTAATCAGTCAAAACTCTTCACATTAATGAATAAAATGAAATAAAATTGAATCTGTTTAGTTTAGATTTTTTTTCTTCTGATATTTAGCATTATAGTGAGTGTTTGGGGCTTCTTACCCTGTGCCTTTATGATTTTTATCTAGTGAGCAATCTGAAATGGGTATTACATATTTAAAAGGGAAAGCAGCGTATATTTGTAGCAACATAAAACTGTATAGATTATGTGCACGTTGACTCAATTAAAAGAGGTATTGAATTTGGTTTTGGTTTGGGGGGTTTTGTTTGTTTGTTTGTTTTTGTAAAACAACAGATATTCCTAATAACTGATATGAGTTTTAATCCCCCTTTTCTAGAATAACATAATAATGTCAGCATAAAATATTGAAATCACACATACATTGCAAAGTTTACAGAAGCAGAACAGGGTTTTGGGAGGGTTATTTCTAGCTACAAAGATCTTGACAGGTATTTTGAATGCTTCTTTAGCAAAAAGTGGTTATGATAGCTTTGTATTTGCTTTGTTTGAGTAGGTGAATCCCTCCCATTGAGCTCAGGTAACCAGATCACGGTTAGATTTACTTCAGTTGGACCAATAACGGCTAAAGGATTTCATTTTGTTTATCAAGGTGAGACAACCTGGAAAAATGTGTACATTTATTCTTCTCATCACAAATTGTAAATCACCAGAGAGGAACAGATTGAGAATGTAGAGGAAAGTAATAGCCCGTTAACAATATAATAAGTTTCACTATTTCTGCATGTTTTGAAAAATGTTTAGGACCTTTCTTTTATCTGTATTTTAAAGCTTAAATCCAATATTTAAGAAGCATAAGAGAGGTTCCAAATTTAAGAAGATCGTTATACAAAGCAGCTGATTCTGGTTGACTAATGTCAAATCCATCTGGCTGCTCAAACTGGTTTATCTCTCACTTTAAATATTAATAACTGCAAGTGTTATTACCTGTGGGTGAATCAGTGATCTTACTGTTAATGAGATACTTCTCTTGGTTTACATTATTTGCCTTTTCATGGTTCAAATGCAGAAATGGTTATACAGCAATACCTGCAACTGCAATTCATTCTTTCATTAAATTTAAATCCTGAGTTGACAGAATACACATTTAGAGATCCACAGGAATAAATGTAAATATATATATGATACAGAAATGTTATTTTGAAACCACATATTAGCTAAATATTTCATAGTAGTATTTCTTTCCAGCGTCATTTTAGAAAGGTTTCAGTGTGGATTTTATGCATTGCTTTTAATCTCGGCAAGGATATCAGAGCTATGCTCTTCTAAATAGTAACTCAGACATCAGAAGTATGCTATCCGTATTGTGAAGATTCATTTGAGGATTATGAAAATGTTCCTAACTGGCTGTGTTGGGTTTGCGTGGCAAGGTTTTGGTAACGGGGGGGGGGGGGGAGGGCTACAGGGGTGGCAAACCCAACACACTGGCAAATAACTGAATGTTACTTCCAGTAATTTTGAATATTTGTGGTTCAAAATCTGTATCCCTCCACCAAATCTAAAATTAAGAGTCCATAATTGTTTGTATGTTTGCAGCTGTTCCAAGAACAAGTGCAACACAGTGTAGCTCTGTGCCTGAACCGAGATTTGGAAAAAGGATTGGAAATGACTTTGCGGTTGGGTCATTGGTTCTTTTTGAGTGCAATCCAGGCTATATCCTCCACGGGTCAACAGCAATTCGATGTGATACAGTACCAAACGCACTGGCACAGTGGAATGATTCACTCCCTACATGCGTTGGTGAGTTTGTAAGGCTTTTTAATAGAACTAATTACTGCCTAAAGTGCAGACCATTCTCTCTAGCTGAATGTGTTTCTTCTTTGTAATCTCTACAGTATTTTATTCTTGCTTACTTTTACACACTTTCTTCTTCATTCAAGGGTAAGATTTTATTCCCCTTTCTATTCTAACCTTGCTGTGACATTTCAGCAGTTTCATGAACATGCTCTGCTGCTATAAATTATGTGTTACCTTCTTTTACATTAATATCAGTGACAGTCCCTGGCTGTCCCTTAATCAAGACTCAGAAATACCAGTTTGTGCCCTGTCTGCTTGCAAGACTGAGATGTTCTCACCTTGCAGATCTCTAACAAGATATTGCAAGAACACTCCTATATTAAAGATTTAGAAACAGTTATGCTAATAGTTCATTGCTTGTTAGAAAAAGACCAGTAATTTTTCAGATCAGAAAATGCAGTTTGTCTGGTTCTAGTCACACAAGATTAAATTCTCAAAATTAAATTCTTAAATTAATGTGCATCCATTGACATTTATAAAGCTGATTTGCACCAGTTGGAAATCTGGTGATTGTACTGAAAAGCCCCACAGTAAAGAGATAAAATTCTAATGTTACATTTTTCCATGGGTTTATGTCAAGGGGAGAATATGGCACATTTACATATTAAGTTTTATTAGAGTTTGGCTTGGGTTTTATATAGAAAAAAAATCAGTTGTTTATAAATTAAATAAAATTGGTTATCATTTGCACAGATGTTTTTGCAATGCCATCAAACTTTTCCACCTGTAACATCTGTTGCAGTACTGACTGCATTATACATTAATTTTGTGCAAATTGAATACATTGAAAACTATTCATTTTGAGGATGAAGACATCTGAAGAATTCCATTCCTATCCAAAACAGTAAATATATTTATGAGTTAAAGTTACTTTACTTTTCTTGAAATAGAACTGAATTTTTATAAAAATGATCCTAAACCATTGCAAAAAACACATTATGATGTTGACTCTAGCATAAGCAGAGTTTTAGACGAGTGCAGGAAAGAGTGTTGAAATAATTATTTTGGCCAGTGATCACAGGATTTTATTGGTATTTTAGTACATGATTTAGTCTGTGGAAGAGAAAGCTATCTGTATCTGGGCAAGTTGAACTGAGAAAGGGTTACAGGCCACCTTATGTGTGAAAATCACTGTGCCAATAAAGGTGGTAAAATATATATGAGGTGAAAATTGTGTTGAACTAAATCAGTTTAATAATTGAAGTGGTCGACATGACCATATTAAATTGCTTTAACTCTAGTGAATGCTTGAAAATTTCCTTACAGATAACAGACTTCAATTGTTCTGTCTGTTCATCCTTTTACAAATAATTATTTAAACACTTTAATTGACACTGAACTTTAGTTTATCCATGTAGTTCCCAATAGATTCTATCAATTATATGCCACATAAAATGTAGCTACACTATTCATTATTAAGATAAGTTTCGTTCTCCTCACTGTTTTCTAAATCCTCATATTTGTGTATGATGAAATCCATTCAAAACTTAGTCGAGTTGCATAGAAGTGATACATGAGCTTCCAATGGTTTTGATAAACCATCTCATCAATCTTTTCCTTTAACTTCTTAAATACCACCAGAATATCTGTATCTAGGTTAAGCTGTAACATTCTTTGTCCCTGTTAGAGCATCTAATGATCTAGACAAGATCCATTCAAGTTGAAAATTCAGAAGAGAAACTTGATGGTACTGAATGCCTCTGTCCTGTATCACGCATAACACTTTTATTAAACCATGGGCATGGATATGATGAATGCAGTCTTGCAAGCATTTAGCAATTTCTTTACTAATGTGATAGATCCATAGTCTGTAATGCGATAACGCACACAAAGAAAGAGGACAGTCAAGGAGTTGAGAGTGGTGCTATTAATTATTTAGACAACAACAAAGTAGCAATATTAAGAAAGAATGTATCTCTTTAATGACACATTTTTATCTTTTATACTAATACAATACATAACTGTTCAAACTCAATTCTTAGCCCCTAGAAATAATGTTTTATTGTTGGAAGATTGCTAGGAGACAATGGAATGTATTTCACTTTGTTAAAGGTCAAAAAAAAAAAAAAGGGGGGGAATATAAGCATGATTCTGTCAGACAGAAAACTGACATAGTTCTAATTTTTACTTATTCTTTTTTGGTCATTTAAAAGAAGGTTTTTGATGGACAAGATTTTATTTTCCTGAGGCGAATATAAGTTTTTTAATGCAACAAAATTTACAAAAGTTTTCAGCCATGGTATGCTGAACATTGTGTAAGCTTTTATAATAACTTTTCTCACTTCTGAAGCTTCATATTTCTTTTCTTGCCTTGTGCATTTCCTTTCAGTGCCCTGTGGTGGAATTTTAACAAAGCGCAAAGGGACCATTTTGTCTCCTGGTTACCCTGAGCCTTACGACAACAATCTGAATTGTGTGTGGAAGATCACAGTACCAGAGGGAGCTGGGATTCAAGTAAGTATACTTGCTATTTGCTTGTTATCATCATGTTTAAAACTGTTTTTCCTGATGCAAGAGCATGACAAGATCATTTTATTCATGTATTTTTCCATCTCAGTAATGGTTCTCACAATGGAATTTATTGCAAAACTTTTTATTCATGCAGTTGTTAAAATGATAAGATTTACAAAAATCTTAAAAGATACACTTGTGACTTTTTACTTAAAGGAAAATCATTAATAATTTAAAATATGTTATTTCAATAGGTCAGTGATTCCTTGTAAGACAGAGGAAATAGAGATGCTTTCCTGTGATTTTTTTTCCTCTCCCAAAATGGATAAATCTCCTCTAACAGAGTGCAATTAAGTTGGTTGCTTCCATGGACAGGTTATGTATGTTTTCCTAGAAATGCCATTATTTATGGAAGTTCATTGTGATATAAAGATGCTTCAGTATGTTTCAACATGTGATGGGAATTGGTCCTTTAAAATACTGTCAGAATTCTCATTTACTAAAATGTAGAGTAAGAACTTCATGGAACACAGAGCAGGAAAGTATCCATTGAGCTAAATCATGTATATCTCACTCTTCAGACTTCACTAAAGAAACTGAGAGAAATCTGCTTATTGGAAAGACAGTTGAGTTTAATAAATTAGGATTTTTAAGCATCATCTGATTAAATTCATAGCAAAACACATATCAAGAAACCATGGTAGCAAGTTTTCTCTGTCTATCCTTGGTTCAAAATAAACTACTGCAGAAAATGAATAAATAAAGAGCTCAGTTTCTGTAGGTAAAGATTTAATAATGAAAGTCAGGAAAACCATTGTGGACAGTTTATTAAAGATGTATTTACTGTTTGCTTTTTTCCTAGTTCTACCAATATTTTTTTGCTCAGATAGTGAATACCATCCGTCCTTTCTATTATCAGTTACTGAATAAGTTATTCATTTGTACTTATATAAATGTAATGACAACAGGGCAGATTAACGAGCATACCTGTATGATTGTAATTAGATCTGTAGAACATTTAATATTGTCACTGAAGCAGGATAGTCATGAAGTGTGATATTCATGCTTCATCCTTTGAATCCTGTCTGATTTTCAGGGCTAGGTCTGAGAAAGATAAAGTCTCTGGTGTCGTAAACTGAATACAGCTGATACAGGATCATTAAGACAGAGTATACATCAGAAGTCATCATACCATTTTTACTGTGTTATTTTTAACAACTGAGCTTAGCTTTATATCTACTAATGACATAAAAAAAAAGCATCAGAATAATTTTGGTTTTGGTTTTTTCACTTCATAGGAAAGAAAAAAAATGAATATACATACATAAAAATGTAATCATTACTGTGAAAATCAGCTACTTGAGGCAACATTTGAAAACTTGGGTGACTGATTTTGTCCAAAATGAGAATGCATGCAAGTGCGGATGTTCAAGATACTGTGATAGCTAATGCTTTTGTGTTTATGTAAATGCATAAAATATCTGGACATTTTTCCTGACCAATATTTATTCCCTCAAAGTAACAAAGACACTTCCCCAGCTTTAAAGGAGATGAAAATAATGTGTCAACAGTGCATATTCCTCTGTGAAATGTGTAGATGGAATTTTAAACTATTTAGGTGTAACAACTATTGATGTGTATTATTACATTGCTGAATTTGTTGAAACAGAGTGATCAGATGTAAATGCTGAGCTGTCTCATATCAAATTGAAAAGCAGACATTTAAAAGTAGATTTAGGTAAATATGAAGCGTGCACCAAAAGCCTGCCTTCGGGCACTTAACTTAAATACCTTATATCAGGAAATTAATGTACCATGGTACCTTATAAAGTTAAGGCAGAAAGGCACCTCAAGTAGATAATTCAAAACATCTGATATAGACTCTGGCTCTGAATCACTGCCTGAAGGTATGTCTGTCTATTTAATGACTACATGGGGAGGTTAGGGCAACTAGCATCGGTTGCACTAAAATAGATGTTTTAAATTAGGTGTTTTATGAGAAATATAAAAAATGTAGTCAGCAGCAATCTGTCCCTGAAAACACATAAAAATCATTAGACAATTTGAAATTTGTTCTGAAGGTTTCCTAGGTACCTGCACTTCCAATTCGATATGTCTTCAGAAATATTCCTGACAGAGACAACACCCGTAAGTTTCACCTAAATCCCTTGTGAACCAAAAAATAAACAGCCATGTCTTAAAGTTTTCTGAGAGACCAGATCCAGTGGGCCTTCTCCAAGTATCTAAAACATGCTAACAGTCAGGGCCTTTCCATTGCTTCACTTTTAAAAATAAATAAATAAATAAATAGTATATATAAAAATATATAGTATCTGACCAATTCCTACAACAAGGTACAATGTTTAAGGACCCCATCCAAGAAACAGGTTGTCAAACTGAACATTCCTTTACCTAGAAGTTCCAAGTCATATATTTCACCTAGAAAAATAACTTCATTACCTAGTTGTACTGGAATCGGTGTTTATTTCTTCTGTTGAAGCTATTCAATTTTGAAAAAATAAAAAATAAAAGGAAGAATAATTGAGGTGGAAGAACAGTAAAAGAAGCATAATTCTCTAACTTAGTGGCTAAGTTACCCCTTTTCGAGGGTGGTTGGGGTTTCATCAGTGCTTCTGTCACTCTTTAAATGCTTTTCATTAAAGAGTTATTTCACTAAACCAGAAAAATGCCAGACCCTCTCCCCTCCAAAACAGGAAAAGGAACCTGGCATTTCTCTACTTCATGGGGAGTGTTTTCACTATATGAGAGCAGATATGTCCTCCCACTTGCAGTCTGTCTGCTTACCACTTTGCACCTCCTTGTGAGTGGAAGGATGTTGTCACCTCTGGAAGGAATGAAGTGAATGTTCTGCCTTTAGCTTGTAGCATGCCGGTGAGTGCTCCTCCTCAGAAGATGAGTCAATGATGAAGGTAATCAGACACAGGAGGTTGCTTTTACCTGGAGGTAGAATTGAACATGGCAAGATAGACGAAGCAGTGTGCATCACTGTGGGACTGGTTTTAGCCTGGGATAAACTAGAGACAATCACAAAGAACCGGCAGTAATTGACAATACCATGTTTTGCCTTCCCCTCAACGTCCTCCAAACAAGGGAATCATGTTCTATACCCAGATGATTTTCATGGTTGTGTGACTCGTCAGAGGTAATACGTGGTTGTCACTAAGGGTCACAGGATTTAGAAGTCTGAACTGGCAATTAAATAAAAAAAATATCGCAACACAATTTTATTCACTTGATGATGATTTTCCATTCTCTTGGACAATGAGAGCAAGACACAACTTTTCATGATTGAAAGCAACAGAGGCTACAATTTACAGTCGCCTTTGTGCTTGAATACACAGGGAAAGAAGTTCATGTTCTTTACCTCACATTTTTCTTCATAGGTGCAAGTGGTGAGTTTTGCCACAGAACACAACTGGGACTCCTTAGACTTTTACGATGGTGCTGACAACAATGCTCCAAGGCTTGGAAGTTATTCAGGTGACTGAGAGGATTTTACAATAAGTGTGTCACAGATTCAACTCTGTTTTGTAAACACACAGCTCTTTCTAGTTCTTCTGTGTATGTCTGTGTGTGTGTGTGTTTCTCCTATAATTAACAACAGGTAGTATTCTTTCTGTTTTAATCAGTCATCTCTTAGTGGGCTTTCATAAAGCTGAATATTTGAAAACGTTAGAAATGAGATAATATTCAGAGGCTCCCAAAGTAGATAGCTATTAATCTCATATTTTGCCCACTCTTATAGTAGGTCCAGAAATACAGACCTCTAAAAGAGATGCCTCTTGAAATTGTACATAAGTAAAGGATGCATTCTTTATGCTTATTTTAGATAACTGAGACAGTTCTGTTTGCCTTACTTTTTCTTATTTTGTTTTGTTTTCCTTTATTCTACTTCATTCATGTGTACAGAATGAGATCACAGACAAGAACATTGTTGTCTTGTCTTGTGCTGAAACACAAATAAATATCAATCACATTTCTAAGAATAGCCCTACAAAATATGTTCAGAGCTGCTTGATATATTTGACTGTTACATTTGAAATTATTCCAGTTACAGGATTTGCTCTTGCTTTTATGAAAACCCTAGTGAATATTTCTCCTTTTGTGGATAAAAGTATGTAATATAAATTTATATTAGACCTTGCTTCCCTGGGTGCCTGCAGTTTGGGTCTCTGATATTGCGGTGCACTGAAAATGTAATGAAACTTTTATAGGGATAGATATTTGATAGCATCCATGATGACAGAATATGGTGGAATTGGTTATGCGACCTTTCTCTCCCCTTCCCATCCTCTCTTCCTCCTTTCCCCCCTTTTTCTTTTTCTCTCTTTTTATCCACATACACATTTACGTATGCATTGAGTTCAGTTTCTGTGCATTTCAATAATATTTTGATTTCTCTTTTCAGGAACAACCATACCTCCACTTCTCAACAGCACATCAAATAATCTGTACCTAAATTTTCAGTCTGATATCAGTGTTTCAGCTGCTGGATTTCATCTTGAGTATACAGGTAATGCAGAAATGTTCAATTAATTAAGAAAGCTTACTGGTTCCAGAGATCAGATGTACCTAACCTATATGAAAGAGAAATATTCAGTCCTATTGCACATAATGAGCTACATAACGTTACTTCAAAGTCATTGGTAAAATCCTCATTTAATTCCAAGTGAGCAAGATCAGGCCTGAAACCTGTACTGTAAGGACTGGGAAGTTTAGTTTGTCTTGCATTTACCTTTAATTTGCATTTCTCTCTGTCCTCCTTCAGTGAGGTCTGAGGTCTCCTCTTGCTCTGGCCTTGTTCCTTTTCTTGGTGCTTACTGCCTTTTCTTAACTGGGTTTTCAGAGGCACCACAAGCTCCTCGGGTGGGTGCAGCTGTGTCCTGCACTGTGTCCAGGCTGGAACCGGCTGTGTCCAGTACAGATCCTGGTCTCTTCACACAGATGCCGCCCCTGCAGCCCCACGTCCCACCATCCCCTGCCAAAATCTGCAAATTATGCCCAATACAATCATATATGTACTATAGAGTATGTATTTTATATATGTGTGTAGGACACGAACAGTAGTCACTCTCAGTGAAAATGAGAGAATGAATAAACTGAAAATAGCAGCTGTGCTTCTTAACTAATGACAAATGCTCACAGGTTGGTGAGAACACAGCAGAATTATTTAAAATGTTTTTATTATTGCTGAGTATCTCACCAGCGGAAAAGGCTATAATTATAAACATACTTTCTCTCTGAATGAGATTGCCTTAGCTGACTGACAGGAATTCTAGCAATCACTAATATTTTGTTGCAGATTTTTTTAATATTTTTTTCCTTCCCAGCTGTGCAGTTCCCTGTGCTCATATTGGTTCTGGTGTCTGATCTGCATAATTGTGTCACGGTTATTTCTTGTTAGTTTTACAGTATGCAAATCCCATGCTCTGGTTGCCTGATTACCCAGTCGGAGAACACAGCCTTGCAAAATTGCTGCCTGATCGCTTGTCTATAACTAAACATTAATTATAGGTTAGAATTATCCTGCCATTTCCTTGAAATGCAGATACTCTCTCAGCTGCTTACAACTTCAGAGGGGAAAAAACCTGTAGAAAGTTATGAAAACAAAGTAAAATGAGACTGAATCCAGTGAAAGTGAAAATGCATCTGTGTATTCCTACATGCCCAAATAACTGAAATGTGTAGTGTATTGCTGGTGTACAACTTTCACCTCTAAATACATAAAGAATTCACAGTATATCATTTAAAGTATTTGTCCATGCCAAGAACAATAGCTATATATTTGTGTATGGATTTATACAAGGGCTTATGTGTGAATCAGTACAAATGTAATATGTTTTCTGTGTGAATGTATAAACCCAAAGTATAAGCTGAAAATTTGTGATTCAGGAAATAATATTGATGTCCCCCAAATAGATACCCATTTAACCAGTAGCTTAGTGAAATACACTATTTCACAAGATTAATGACTTAGTAACTTTTCATGTGTAGGCAATAGAGATATGTAATTAAAACATCATATAGACTTTGGGATGGAGTGAGGAAATTGCAAAACAATGTTTAAACCTGTAATCTGTATTGGAAACAAATGTAAACTTTAAGGGCAAAAAATTTGTGGCAAGAATCGAGTTTGGACAGTAAACTATGATGACTTCTGAATTAAGATTTTCTGTGATATGTGATATATTTTATAAACATATGCTCTAAAATAAATGTAAATTATTATGCATGTGTAGGAATTATCAAAGTATAATTAAAAGTATTCAAATTACAGAATAGGATTAAGTAGCCACAACAACTCCATAAAATCTGTGGAATGCACAATCTATAAATTGTTAATAAGAAAAAAAGAATAGAAAATATTGTCAAGATTATTTTGAAATTTAAAATAGAGGTACATTGTAACTAAATTCCTATACTGCAAATTGCAAAATAATTACATAAACGTGGAAAAATGTAAAGCATTAGGTATCCCTGTTTGTTTAGCACTCTCTGACTCACGCCACAGAACTAAAACACGGTTTCAGAGCATGCAATCTGGATTCCCATCACACAAAACTAAGTAGGAGTGTGTACTTCAACATCTCAGCTAGTGCCTTCAGCCACTGATGGACAATCAGTTTATAGGACCAGACTAACTAAAGCTCATAATAATAAAACCCTTTAGTTTAGCACTTAGTGTGGATCTTGAGACCTAGGCACCAGCTGCTTCGTTCCATAGATCCATGACTACATTCCCACTACTAAGACAGACATAGTCTCTATTACCTATGGATGGGAGGAAAGTTTTATGATTTACTTTTTCTTTTACACAGATTCAGAGATTGGTAGGGACTTCTGGAGATCATCTAGTCCAACCCCCCCTGCTAGAGCAGGATCACCTAGAGCAGGTTGCACAGGATGGCATCCAGGCAGGTTTTGAATATCTCCAGAGAAAGCGATCATCTGTTTGCTTAATTTTTTATTTTTTTTTTTTTTTCCAAGAAGAGACTATGGAAAATTCTGCATTGGGCTGAATCATGAATTTGATACAGGAGATTAAGCTAAGGGACAATACTTTCTTGTCATTGCTAGGAAGTAAGACAACAGAACATGTGTCTTCTGTATCTTCTGGATTTTTGTCTCTCGTGGTTATCTGCAAGAGAGAGACAAGAATTTTTGTCAGGATTCCAGAACTCACAATGTTGCTGTATTTCTACTGAAATTTCTCCAGAAATGCATTGCTCAGAGTTTGCGTTTCTCAGTTATCCTGATCATCTCTGACTCTCAGACAACACTTCCTGCTCTAAAAGTTGTGATTATGTTTTTAGAGACACTGAATAGAAAGTAATGGCCACATTTTAATGTCGGTATTTCATACATTTATTGCATTTCACTGGAGCCTATACTGACAGAGGCCAGCATGAGGAGTCAGCTAAATTAAAGTCTTAGCCTTTGAAATATCGGTGCACAGTCCTCATCATTGAAAATCAAATCAGAGTTAAATATTTCTATTAAGTAATTTTCAAATGAGTTAGCCATGAACATTTTTTGTTCAATATGTAGTGCATATTCCAAGTCTATTTCACGTATTCTAGGAGACACAAGTCTGAGAGGAAGTGCACCCCTCTTACCAAAATGAACACTTTTTCATCTCAACAACAGGTTTCTGTAAGAATGTTTCATTCTGTTTAATTTCCAATATCTCTTTTTATCCTTTATCAATAGGTTTTTCAAGCTGTCTGTTCTGGCTTATCTTAAAGATAAAATAAAACAAAAGGAACTTTATTTGTTGAAGAAATATTTAAGACCAAGTACATGATACTTTGACATAAGGAACTAAGTATTCGTATTCCAAAGCTGAATAGTGGTCTTATCAATAATCCTTTTTCCAGCATATTTTTAGTTCTTTGTTGAATCCTTAAATTCTTATTATATTCATAACATGCAGTTTATGTATTCTAATGGTACCTTAAATATGAAAATACATTGCATTGAAAATATATTGCATCAACTGATGTACATCAACAAAGAGCACCAGAGAATGGTTTGTTAAATACTTACATAATGTTTATATGTTTTATGCCACTATAAATCTTAATTTAGTCCTCATTTTCTATAACTAAAGTTTTGCTAATTAGGTAATTGATTATGCTGTATAAGTAGGGGTAATATTCTTTGAGATTAGTGGAGTTTGAAAGATTGCCTCATACATAATTTGTACAATACTCAATATCTATTCAAAATTAGTAAACAATAATTTTCACTCTAAAAAGAATCCCTAGAAATCTATGTATTTAAACTGTATAATGTATAATTCCAACATCATAAATTTCCATAAAATTACAGTAATAACTTTAAAAATTAAAAAGGGCTATTACTTTAAGGCTTGTGTAGTCCCAGAGTGCATTATGCAAATTTTCATTGGTAGGTTTTTATATTTAGAGCCATAGGAGCTGTTGGAGAAGGGCTAGACAGCATCAAATAGCTTCTTTTCCTCTATATACAATTATTCTTATCTAAAAATTAGAAGATACTGAAAGTATGTTTTCAATGAATGCCTGTGTTAAAATCTCTTTTCTTTCTAATGCCATCGGTCATGAAAGTTTAAAAATCTAGCACATTACAATGCGACAGCAGTATAATGTTGTTCAAGGAACTAGTCATGCACCACAAAGGAGTCAATAATGAACAGAGTGCAGTTTATGAATACATTTATGATCTCACCTGAATAACTATCATGACACTCCAGAGACACAAGTTCTGAACTAGCCCTCAGCTGGGAAGATGGCAAACCCTGTTAGGTTTCAGTTTGTTGAAAGACATTGTAGACATTCAAACTGTATTTTTTCCCAAGCATTATTTTATTAATTGAAGTGAGAGCACAATAGGATGAATACCTGTGATCTGGTTTGAGCTCTTAAGATACCTACTCCAAGAAAGGCATTTAAATGAACTCATTTCACTTTGCATGGCCTGAGTACTCACATAGTTAGGTTTTGCATTTCAGCCGGTGTCAGTAATTGAAAACTGAAAACTACTAACTCTTTCTTTAACTGTTCAAAATAGATTATAAGCATTCATCTGTGTAAGCCAAGTACTGCTGTTCTTTTGCATTTGTACTTTGTATGTGAGCTGGATCATGGTGTAGATATTCTTTTGGTTTGTAGTTTGAGAGAAGTAAGAATTTGTAAGATAAAAATATTCTGTTATGTAGAAACAGGTTGCAAAATACTTGCTTACATGGCAAATATGGGATCATTATGGGATCAGTACATGTGTGATCAATATATACAGAAGTATTATTGTCATAGACAGAGGAACATTACATCTTCTTCTGTGAACCTGCAGGGACAACCCTGAAATAAATGCCAACTTTTTCGAAGTAGCAACATTCTTTTCCGCACAAAGTGATGCGAGCCAGTATTTAATATCATGGAAAACATCTTGTTGCTAAACTGTGTAAGTTCCTTAACACCAAAATATAAAAATAAAAATTAAAAAAACAATTACAAAGTTAACAGTAATGAATACAACTGTTCAGTTTGTGGAACTGTATCAGTTATTTCTGATTCCCATTAACAGATACCTACAGCAAAAAAATATATTTTTTCCTCTCATTACTGTTCTCAACAGAAAAAATAAGGACTGCAAAGGCATTAAGGTTTTTTTTCTGATTTAGGATTGGATTACATTTTATAGCAGGATGTTTATATTGTCATGGTCCTGAGTTTTACTTCTATGAATAAAATGTAGATTCCAATTATTTTAGTTCAAATATTTTTTTTTCTCTTAATATAGTTTTATATAAAATTTAATGCACCCAATACATTTTTAAGAACAAGAATTACAAACTAGATTATCAGTTTAATATCTTCTTTCTAAATGCCAGGCATTCAATTTTTATTTTTATTTTTGCATTTTTATAATACAACATTATTGTAAAATTATGGTAATGAAATCTATTATTGATATATCAAACATGCTTTATAAACTCCTTAGAATTTCTGTTAGCTTTCAGCTTTCATATAGTATAAAAATACACCATTGTAAGAGTCTTCAAATAGTAAGTTTTACTTAATGAGATTCTTACATGAAGTGATCGGTTACATTATTAAGTTTTTAAGCATGCAGAGGTTGATAGTATATTGAAGTAGTGCCATTATTGAATCCCACAAAATTTCCCTATTACCCTATACTGATGTTTAGTTGCTTAACAGTCCTGGCTTCACAAATAGTTAGGGTGTAATTCTTACCGTAGGCAAAGAGAGTAACTGAGCTGCTTGTACTTAATGTTACACATATGCTTATATTCCAATGAAGAAGAATTTATTTACTTCTCTTTTTGATGACCATGAAAAAAGCATACAGTCTCTTGGCAAACTAGCCTCTGTTGCAATCAGAAATTTGAAATATTGGTGTTATAAGTCTATAGATACTTCATTAAAAATAGTAGATTAGGTGAAATTTGATGTAAATATTTAGCCGTGTGTGTGTACATGAATGGAAGAGCAGAGTCAGACCTGTGAAGGATTGAATGCAGTTACACTTTGCACTGGTTTTCCTGTGTTTTGCGCTTGGCGTGGTATTGGCCAGCTTTCTCCTGAACAGATGCTGGGAAAGGAAAGTGAGGGGGCTCCCAGTTTGAATTAGGTAGGCTGTAATTAGGGGTGAGACTGGAGGTGGAAATGGATGAGTGTGAGCCAGGAAATAGTTGAAATTGTGAAGAGACTGAGTTGAGACTGCAGATTGTTGGGAAGTGTTTGTTGCCACACTGATTATTGCTTTCCTTTTCCTTTACTCAGGAAAGAAGGTTTTTCTCCCCACATAACAGTGGCTCCAAAACAATACACCACTTGCTTGTCCACAGACAAACTGCTGGTACCCAAGAGCTTCCTGAAACAAATCAGTACAGTGTGGCTATGTACAGTGTACACAGAAGTTCTATGTGAATCTAAGAACAGATTTTATGTTCCTTAGAATGCCTGAATTTCTCAATTTTTCACAGCTATAGGTTTGGACTCTTGTCCTGAACCACAGACCCCAAGCAACGGGATCAAAATTGGAGACAGATACATGGTTGGAGATGTAGTATCTTTCCAGTGTGATCAAGGTTATTCTCTTCAGGTGAGCCAAGTTTCCGATATCAAATGGTTCATTTTAGTTCTTCAACATGGTTATGTTTGAGTCTGTCAATATGAAATGGACACTGAACTCTTCAGGAGTCATGAACACATGATAAGCTTCCAAATACTAAATTAGCAACTATCCAAATATTCCATCAGAAGTGTATGGCTCTGTGCTTCCTCTACATTAGTGACTACAAGTTGTTATCTATTATTGATGACATCTTTGGTATTCATAGCTGAGCTATGAAGTGTTGGCAAATTAAGTTAAATCCCTTGATGAGCAATTATAAACAGTTTTGTATGTGCTGGAGGAAAAAGAAAGTGAAGAGGGGGAATAAGAACAAAGGGAAAGGAAATAATTGTTTTTCTCAGTAAATCAGATAGTGTCAAGTTATTTTCTTGCAGTAATTTACTGGGGGTTTTATCCAAAAAGGTTTTCAAAAATGGGTGTATTTTTGCCAAGCAAATTTACTATGCTCTTGCATTAGCAAAGGTCTAACTAGGGGCAATGCAGTGATTGTGACTAATTCGCCTCTTTGAGTTACTTAGCATATATAACCAGTAGGAATCTGTCTGCCTACAAGAAATGCCTTGAAAATATTTTCAAAAAATTGTACAGTTACACTGTAGAAGCAAATCCAAAACTGAGTATTGTTTCCACCTGAGACACTGCCCAAAAGGACTAAGGTTCCAACTGATAGGTTGCTATTTTCAGCAACTGTGTTTTTTTCTCATGTGTGACTGCATACTCTACAGTCTCTACTTTATTGAGCTCTTTGAGGGCATACGAAGAGAGAAAACAATCACATTACTTATGCATAGTGAAAAGAAAAGTCTTAAAGGGAGAAAATGTTTTGTATATAACAGCACATGATTAACTACTAATGGAGTTATAGATAACTTTAGAGTAAAATAGCAAAAGGATAACTTACCTGCCTTTCTTTCTTCACTAACATCAGTCTGGCCTGTAACACATGTTGATAAGTGTCAGACTAACTGAAGTTTTAAAAACACTAATAATTTCAAACATTTATATTACATAATTCTGTGAAGACCTAAATAATGGGGTCATAGGTACTGCATCAAAAATAGAAATTTAATTACTTTTTTTTGACTAAAAAATATTTTTTAAAAGGATGCAGTTTATGTATTGTGATAGAAACTACATAAACTTGTCTGCTTCCAGATCTCAACTGCTGTTTGGATTTGGGACCTGTATCCCAGTTTCCTCTTCAAGACAGAGTTCCTAGATATGCCTGCAGCCTTCTAGCATTACAAGAATAACTGAAATGTTTGTGATTTCATCTCTGACAATGACTATTGAGGTTTACTTCTTATGTTGCCTGATTTTAGCCGGTCATTGGGAACAAATTGTCTTTTTTTTTTCTCCTTTGTTTTAATTTCATACTTAAGTACAAATATGTGAACAGACAAGACGCAGTAAATGGCTGAAACAAAGAAAAATCTAAAGAATATTGGAGTATAGACTGCAAAGAGACATGTAAAATCTCTTCCCTACATATTGTTTTCTGACTTATACAGTATGACTTTGCCACTTCATTTTTTTCTCTTCTAGCAGTGAGCAGATACGCCTACTTGCACTATGGAGAAAGTGTGTTTGTTTTTCTTCTAGAAGAGAAAAAATGGGTTTCAGGTTGATGACTAAACTATTCACAGTTACCCTGGATGCTTTACAGATACTTGGTTCCCTCAAATGCTACAGGTTCTGAATAGATAAGGAGAATTAACAAGAAAACCTAATTTTTCTCTTTATATGAAGGTTGAACAAACAGGCTAATGGCTATCAATTTTTTTCTACTAGAATCATAGAATCATTTAAGTTGGAAAAGATCTTTAAGATCAAGTCCAACCATTAACCTAACACTGCCAAGTCCACCACTAAACCATGTCCCTAAGCGCCACATCTGCACACCATCCAGCCCCGTAGACTTGTGTGAGTCTAAGTGGTGCAGCATGTCACTAACCATTTCCACTTGGGTTATGGGGGCTTCATTCTGCTCCCTGTCCCTGTCTTCCAGTTCAGGGGGCTGGGTAACTGGAGAACAACTGGTCTTACTATCAAAGACTGAGGCAAAGAAGGCATTAAGTTCCTCAGACTTTTCCTCATCCTTTGTCACTATGTTTCACCCCGCCCCCAATAAAGGATGGAGATTCTCCTTAGCTCTCCTTTTGTTGCTAAAGTATTTATAGAAACATTTTTTATTTATTTATAAAAACATTTTTTAGTGCCTTTTACGGCAGTAGCCAGATTAAATTCTAGTTGGGCTTTGGCCCTTCTAATTTTCTCCCTGCATAGCCTCATGATATTCTTGTAGTCCTCCTGAGTTTCCTGCCCCTTCTTCCAAAGGTCATAAACTCTCCTTTTTCTCCAGAGTTCCAGCCAAAGCTCTCTGTTCAGCCAGGCCAGTCTTCTTCCCCATGGGCTAGTCTTTCAGCACATGGGGATGGCCAGTTCCTGCACCTTTAAGATTTCCTTCTTGAAGAATGCCCAGCCTTCCTGGACCCCGTTTGTCCTTCAGGACTGCCTCCCAAGGGACTCTGTCAACCAGGCTCTTAAATAGGCCAAAGTCTGCCCTCCAGAAGTCTAAGGCAGCAGTTCTGCTGACGCCCCTCCTTACTTCTCTGAGAATCAAAAACTCTATCATTTCATGATCACTATGCCCAAGATGGCCTCCAACCATTAAATCACCCACAAGTCCTTCTCTGTTCACAAGCAATAGGTCCAGCAGGGTACCTTCCCTAGTTGGCTCACTCAACAGCTGTGTCAGGAAGTTGTCTTCCACACAGTCCAGGAACCTCCTAAACCGTTTCCTCTCTGCTGTATTGTATTTCCAGCATATGTGTGGTAAGTTGAAGTTTTCCCCAACCCCCCATGAGAACAAGGGCTAGTAATTGTGAGACTTCTCCCAGCTGCTTATAATATTTTGTCTGCCTCTTCATCCTGGTTGAGTGGTCTCTAACAGACTCCCACCATACTATCTGCCTTGTTGGCCTTTTCTGTGTTCTTACCCATAAACACTTGACTGTTCCATCACCAACATCAAGTTCTAGATGGTCAAAACACTCTCTAACATACAGGGCTATCCTATCGCCTCTCCTTCCTTGCCTATTCATTCTGAAGAGTTTATAGCCATCCATTGCAGCACTACAGTTGTGCAAGTCATTCCACCATGTTTCTGTGATGGCAACTATATCATAGTTTTCCCACTGCACGATGGCTTCCAGCTTCTCCTGTTTGTTGCCCATGCTGTGTGCATTGGTGTAGATGCACTTCAGTTGGGCTATTGATCCTACCACCTTTTTGGGAAGGAGAAGCCCTAATTCCTGTATGACCATTCTCAGGAGCTTCCATGATTTCTAGCACATCAATAACTCTTGCTTCTTTGCTGTCGCATGGATCTCCATCCCCTACCTCTACAGAGACGGCAGACTGAAGGACCTCGCTAGCACACCACCCCTCAAACATTGGCGTGCCATCCCCAGGCTTATCTCTAGCGAGCTTAGTTTTATCCATCTCCCCTTTCAAATCTAGTTTAAAGCTCTTTCAGTGAGCCCTGCTAACTCCTGTGAAAAGATCCTTTCCCCTCTTTGACACAGGTTTACCCCAACTCTTGCCAGCAGTGTCGTGTAGACTGACCCATGATCAAAAAACCCAAAATGCTGCAGGTGACACCAGGCTTGGAGCCAGGTTTTGATCTGCTGACTCTTCCTGTTTCTCCCCTGGTCATTCCCTGCAACTGGAAGAATAAAAGAGAACATTACTTGTGCTCCTGATCCCTTAAGCAGTTATCCCAAGGCCCTGAAGTTGCTCTTGATTGCCCTTGGACTTGTTGTTGCAACTTCATCCCTGCCTACCTGAAAAATCAATAATGGATAATAATCCGAGGGACGTACCAGGGTAGGAAGCTTTCTCTTCACATCTTTAACCCAGGTCCCAGGGAGGCAGCAGACTTCCCAAAGAAGTGGGTCTGGTCTGCATATTGGGCCTTCTGTTCCCTTCAGAAGGGAGTTTCCTATGACAATGATCCATCTTTTTTTTGCATTGTGGAAGCAGTTTTGACATAGGGCATAGGTCGATTTAACCTTGGCAACTCCTCCAAGTTAGATGAACCTCATTATCCTCATCATTGTTTGGTTCCACTTGCAGAGCTTCATACTTATTATGCAAGGGCACCTGGGAAGGTGGGTAGTCACAGAGGAGAAATGCCTGCTCCACCAGGCAGGAACTTGTTGCCATTGTCCCCTGTCCCTTAAGTCACTGTGTTCAGCCAGGTGGAGAGATGATAGGGAATCCTGGTATCATGCATCCTGTCTGCCTGTTGGGCCTGTCCCAGGGAAGGTAGGATGCAATTCCGGTAGTCTATCTCTCTCTCACACTCCCTGATACTCCTCAACCTGCTTACCTCCTTAGCTCCTCCACCTGTGGGAGGTGTGCCCACTGCTGCCATCAGGTACTGGTGTAAGAGTAGGGCACACCTTGCAGCTTGACAGCTGGGTCATTCTAAAGTCAGGATATCACCTTCAAGTGTATACTATGTGGTTTTGCAATACCCCCAAGTACAGTTTTCTCTGAGATTTTTCATTTTAATTTGCTGTCTCTGGAAGACAATTACAATTACATGAGGCTGATGAACAACACAGAGTGTCACTCTGGTGGGTCTTGGAACTTATCTGTAACAGATTGCCTTGAAATCATAACATTTCATCTGTTGTAAAGGGACACGTTGTAAAGAGATTCCTTAAATATCTCAGCTTTTGGCAACTTAAGCAACTGTTTTGGGGATGAGGGTAAGGACTGCATTTAGAATACATATCATAAATTTAAGATGTAAAGTCAGTACTGTATGATGTATACAGTTTGTATCTTTTATTATGTTCCACAAATGATGCAAATCAATACTATGTAAAAGTTGCTTCAATTGGACCTTTAGTTTCTAGACCCTTGGTTTACACTAAAGCTGGTATTAGAGAATTCAGCTGGATACTATTATACTGTTAGAAAGAATAGTAAGGGCATAGCTACAATTTTCTAGTGTGCTAATAGTCACATAGTTAAGATTACAGTCTTCTCTGGTATATTGAAGGTATAATGCAATTCACAGTGTACAATATAAATGCTAAACCTTATTGGTTTTTTATATTTTGATGATGGTTTAAATTAAAAATTATTTTTGTTGAGATAATAATGATGTGATATATATTGTATATTTTTTTATTATATGAATTAGAAAATACTGTGTCATTTTAGGGACATTCGCATATCACCTGTATGCCTGGACCAGTAAGAAGATGGAATTATCCCATTCCAATATGTTTAGGTATGTTCAGCATACATAAACTTTCTTAACTACGTCAGAACAAGAAAGCCAGAGAACTCAGAAGTAAGAGATATGTATAGGGGAAAGAATAGGGGGAACTGGAAGAACTTAATTAAAAGTGAAAATGGCCAAATTAAGATGCAGATTTTCAAACTATACTGCACACTTATTTTGGGAAAGCTTTTCTGAAATGTCCAATCAGAAGAAGAAAGAATGAAATATGTTCTAGTCAGAATCTATCATCAAATCACTGTCAATGATGAGACCTCCAGAGACCCTTGCAAACACAGTTAATTTATTTATGAATCATTTCCAGAGCAGAGTGATGACTATTATTGAAAATACTAAAATAGGAATAGCATTACATTTTCATCTCTAATAATTCAACATAAGACATATCTTCCCAATTTAAGAAGATACATTATTTTTCAAATTAAACTATATACATGACCATTTTAATATGAAGCCTTCCAGTGCTTCTTCCAAATGAAACACCTGAAGTACATTTAAATATATTCTCTTGATGTGATAATAAATGTGAGTGATGTAAAACTCTTTCTATTTGTATTCTCTTTCACTGAATAAAAATGCCCTTTTGTTTGGATTCCCTAACAGTAAAAGTTATCTGTATTCGTAATCTTGAATATATGTAAAGTTAGGATGCTGCAGATCTCATTAAAGATTTTATACTTTGCTTTTCTTCAAGATAGATTATCTATCCTCTTGAGCTGCTTCACATAATCCTGTTCTTAATCCTGTGAGGTGTTAAAAACCTCCTATGAGGTACTGAGCTTTCTCAGCTTAGCATTTATAAATATTCAAAAAGATTCAGATATTTGTAAGAATTTTTTCAGGAGTTAGTCTTCAGTTTCCATCATTATGCATTAACATATGTCTAGGAAGTCTGATATAACAATTGTGCTGTTCTGTGGTAAATTCTGAAGACAAAGATGTTGTATTGAAATTTTAGTTTTTCTTTTCCTTTTCCTTTTTTTTCCTTCTTTTTTGCAAGTCATGATTTTTAATTGCGTTTCAAAGTTTGTAGCAAATATTAATTGGACAAAACTGTTCAACAAAATTGTATTTACTATAATTAACATCTTGAAATCTGATATTGAAGTTTAAATTACTTTATTGACTGATGTCATGCCTGAAAAAAAATTAAAATTAAGTTCAAACATGGATTCGCTTCAATTTCTGGAAATATGTGTGTGTGCACATTTTCTAATTCTGTTTATCTTTGTTTCAGAAGAGCAGTAGCATACAAATGCAGTTTTTAAAAGGCTTCTTGAAATGTTTTGAGTACAGAACCTTTTTAAAATATGTTACTAATCTTATATTATTCAGATGCTTCTTTACAAACTAATGTGGAATTGTGACAAAGTTGCTATGAACTGAAGTGTGCCACTTGCCTGTTCACAAGGGTGGTTCACATAGAGTATAGAGTAAACATGTATTCTCTTTTCAGGTGCATGTCTCCCCAAAAGTAAAACCAAGTCAATTCAGAGTAGATAGGTATTTTTAAAATACCTGCTTGTAAATTACTTTGTTACATACATTTAGTGGTAAAGGAATGTTTGTGTATTTTTTGAAATACAAACCTAGTTGTTATATTATTAATGATGGAAGGATCTTAAATTTTCTGGATTAATTTTTAGCTCATTCTACTCCTCTGAAAAATTGGGTTTTTTTGCAGCACAATGTGGTGGTGGCATGTCAGACTTCAGCGGAGTGATCCTCAGCCCTGGGTTTCCTGGCAACTATCCTAGCAGTTTGGATTGCACATGGACAATAAAGCTGCCTATTGGTTTTGGTATGTGTTCTTTCACGGATTAAATTTATTGGGTTTTTTATGAATTCAAAACACTGAACATAGATTTTAAAATATTGTGAATATTTCTCCTGGGGGAAAAAAAAAAGAATTATAATTCACTTATAGAAGTTATCAAAGTCTGATAAAGACAAAGTTGTTTAATTAGAATTAAGCACAATTTTCTAACTTGATAGGCTTGATTTCTCTTTGTGAGGTCATAAATCCTACAAAAATAAATAGCACAAATATTTCAAACCAAGTCAGTATCAGTTTAGAAGACATTAAAGCTACATTTGGGTCCATTATTTTGTCATTAAGCTTCTTTGCATTTCCTAGGTGAATATCACAGCAGTGTAGAAATGTTCTTGGAAGGGACCTCTAGAAGCCTCCCACTCAAAGTTGTCAAACTTCCCACTAGAAGCAAAATTGTCAGTAACCCTAGATCAAGTCCACTATGACTGGCAGATCCTTCTCAGCAGGGCTGCTACTGACCTAATCAATTCCCAGCCTGTACCAACAGATAAGGATGTTGTGCTTCAGATGGAGAACTTTGCACTTCTTGTGCAAACCTTTAAGAAGGGTTTGTTTACTCAGCCCTCAAGTTTTTCAGTGTTTCTCTGGACAGAAGTTATGCCATTTGGTATGTTATCCACATCCCCTAGTTTAGTATCCTCCACAAATTTCTTGAGGATGCATTCTCATTATCCAGGTCTCTCATGAAGATATTGAATAGTGTAAGGTCCCATATCAACCCACAGAATATTGTACTTGTTACTGGCTACCAACTGGATGTTGAATAACTGATTATCACTCTTGGAGCCTTGAAGTTCCATTAATTTTTAACCTACTTCCTCTCCATTCATCAAGTTCATAGAATCCTAGAATGGTTTGGGTTGGAAGGGACCTCAAAGATCATCTAGTTCCAACCCCCCTGCCATGGGCAAGGACAGCCTCCACTAGACCACGTTGCCCAAAGCCCCATCCAACCTGGCCTTGAACACTTCCAGGGAGGGGGCACCAACAAGTTCTCTGAGCAACCTGTTCCAGTGTCTCACCACCCTCACAGGAAAGACTTTCTTTCTAACATCTAATCTAAATCTACCCTCTTTTAGTTTAAAGCCATTTAAAGTTCATATATGTTCAGCTTCCAGATGAGAATGCTATAGAAGACTAAGTTAAAAGTCATAGCAGAGTGAGAGTATTATATCCACCATTCTCCCTTTGTCAATTTAATCATAGAAGGAAATAATGGTTGATTAACTGTGATTTTCTGTTAATAAATCCATGTTGACTGCTCCTGAGTCCCTTTCTGTCTTTTATGTGTTTGGAAATTGCCTCCAATTAGACAAGTTCCGTAATCTTTCTATGGACTGCAGTGAACCTGCAGTTGCCATTGCCCAGGTCCTCTTTCTTTCCTTAAAGGTGGACATATCTTCAGACTTTTTCTGGTCACCAGAACTTCTCTCATTCACCATGATTTTGCATAGGTAATACCAGCATTTCAATTACATTGGCTAACCCCTTGAGCAACTTTGAGTGGATCTTACATATCTATCATGGCAAAATCTTTATTCAAAGCTAGCCAAGAGTGTTGGCCTATCTGATTTTTTATGTTTGTGAAACTTTTGTAGGAGCACGTGCACTTGGATTTTTTTCTTTATATGCTAGTTGAATGGCGTGCCTTTTTTTCATACATGCGTCACTTTTCTATTTTATACTTGCCATCTTCTGTCATCTTTACTTGATGATACAGAATTTCTGGGTCTTCCACAGTAACTGAATGTGACATCCCAAACAGTTTTCCCATCTGCATCTGTTCAGATTCTGCCTCTCCTCTTTTTAAAATAACTTCTGTGATCTTTTTGATTATAAATCCTGTGAGCCTGGTTCACTTACTTAAATGAAAGCCAATTGTTGTGCATGGTTTGTTTAAACTGAATAATATTAAACATTCAGTAACATTGACTTAACAGAATCTCTCTGTGGGAAATACGTTATGTCAGTATAAGAATTTCTGTATAGAACCTAATTGTTACGTTTGCATTTTGTTCAAAAGTCACAATATTCAAGTCAATAACTGATTTTTGGTATTAGCATTTTATGGAAATAGCATTGGTACTTTAATTCTGCCATTACCTGAATTTTAGACAGCTTGATGTTACAGCTTCAAGTGTTTCATCATGAATTATAATGCTGTCTAGAATCTTCAGCTCCCATGCAGATCCCTGCTAGTCTTCATGTATAGGAAAACTAAATGCTCCTTTTCCTAGAAGAAAACTAAAACTGCACAGATTGAAATGTTCTTGACATTTTTGACCATTTATAAACAGGATATGATTTAAACTGAATTGAAAATTCATTGTAAAAATGAAAAAAAAAAAAAGACATTTTAAAAAGTGATGGTTAAAACTGGATTTCTGATGCTGTGGTTCTAGTCCAGTGGAGGTACATACATCTAGCTCTTCTGAGCAGTAAATAGAAAAATTCAAAAAACCATCATGGGAACCTTCTATAGGCTTTCACTTGTTTAAGTGTTTCTAATAAGATTTTTCCCAGTTAAAAGTTATGGACCATAAGCTTTTCCACTTTATGTTACCTAATGGTGTAATCTAAACCAATGACACTATGTTGATTGCAATCAAGTTACAAAAGTACTTTATACAATTTCTTGCTATTCTTTCTGAGATTTATGGTTAGATTCTATACATAAATATATGAAATATTCATTCAAGAGGGGTGTCCAAACTGCAAAAAACCGTAGAAAAACCCAGTCTAACAAGCAGAAGTCTGAGAGAAACAGAGGCAGGGGCTACAGGCTGAGCAAAGGATTAATACTTTGAAAGATTGGTATTGTTCAGGAACTTGTAGTGAAAGACAGTAGAGTAGAGAGAGCAGAATGATGGGCAAAAATATTAGAGCTGGTTTTGTGTTGAACAAAGTAGGTGAAACAGAAAAAAAATGACAGTAAGGTAGCATGAGGTGGCAATTAATGATGACAGCTTAAACTTTGAGCAAGTGTTTAGTTCATAGGATCAAATAAAAGGCCAAGCCTACAAATATAATGGATAGAGAAAGAGCAAAGTTTGGATAAACTGGATTCTCTGTGTAGGAAATATTTGGAAGGCTGGCAAAGTCAAAGAATGACACTTAAAAGCAGAAGATTTCTTATCACATATAGACTATCTTCAGATAAAGAGAGACAGAAATGATAAATGTAATGTTCATTTAATTATGCGCCAGCCCTTTTTCCTGTAGCATATAAAATGTTACATGCTTCAGAAAACCATTCATAAACTTTACATGGTATCTGGGGAGAAAGCTCTAAAAGACAGTGACAAACACTATTTAGCTATTACAGTTTAGGAGTTACAAAATTATTCATGACTTTTCAATAATTAAACTGACATTATATCTTTTCCTTTCAATTTTATATGAAATCATGTTGATTGTCTTTGCCAGAAACACCAGTGGGACTCAATCATCTTCTTAATGAAAGTACTCCATTATCATTCCATAGTTGCACTAACTCCAGACAAAATACAAATTCTACTTTGTTGTAGCTTATATAGAAATATGTATAAACAGGAAAATGTTTAAAAAGAGCCTTATAACTACTCAGCTGCTGAGCATTTTCTTCTTATCCTGCCACACAATCATTGTAATACATCACCTGGTTAAAGAGAGAGAACTTGCTAATGCATAGTAAGCTACCTTCCTGTTCCTTACTGAATCAAATAATCAGAAATTTCTGTCAATGAGATCATCATATGGCACACTGTGTATATGAGAATTAAATAATTGGACTGCATGTTTAGTGGGAGAGGTACTGATGAGTGAAGATTAGATAATATCATTTACATTTTTTGCGACTCAAAAATACTATATATGTTAAGTGAAGTAAGGAGTGCAGCCACCTCCTCCAGGCACTGCAGCCCAGGACCCTCCTGCCCAGCCACTGGTGCCCGGCCTGGTGCCCAGGGACACAAAGGTCTCTGCCCAGGCTGAGGGACATGACTTCCATTTACCCATTTGCAGATTCAGACAGTAACGAAGCTGAGCCCAGGCACTCACAGAGGACACTGACATGGCTGGGCACACAGACTGCCAGAGAGAAGGTGCTGCCTTCAACAGCATCTGCTTACAGGGCTCACATAAAACACAAGCACAGGCAGCTAAGTCCCCTCCTCTTCTTGGGCTGGCAGAGACAGAAGGTCACTAGTGCAGGCAAACACACAACACTCTCTAGGTTCAGAAGCACATAGACATTTGCAGATCCCTTGAGTGTCCTCCCAGCACTCCTGTCTGGATCTTGCACTCCCTTACCTGCTTCACAGATCCCCTACTCGCTGGCTGGTCCAGCTTGATGCTCACTGCCAACACAGTGTTCACACACTTGTTCCTCATGCACTCCACATTTGCAAGTCCCCCTGAGTGTATCAGCATGGACTTTCTGTCTGGCTGATATCCTGGCCTGGACCCAAGGCCTTCCTACTCACCGGCTAGTCCAGTTTGAGGTTTGTTAGCAGATGATACATGTACACCATGCCACAGGCTGGGACTGGGAAAGACAGAGGCATTTGTCCTCCCAGCAGCCAGTACCAGGCATACAGGCTGTGACCCACCATCCTGCTTCAGCCACCACCACTGAGCTCCTTACTCACCTCACTTACCCTGTTTTCCCCAGTAATTTGTTTTGAGAACACACACTGTTCCCACCCCAGTGGCTGGAAGTTAAAGACCCTCACATTCACTTCAGGCCAGGGGCACCAACACTCCTGTTCTAACCTCAGTAGCTGGCTTCCAATCCACTCACACTGGTCCTCCCATTAGCTGGCATTCTGGGCACAAGGTCTGTAGAATCATAGAATAGTTTGGGTTGGAAAGGACTTTTAAAGGTAATCTCCTCCAACCCCCCTGCAATGAGCAGGGACATCATCAACTAGATAAGGTTGTTCAGAGCCCCTGTAGGACCCTCCCTAGAAATCCAGAGAGCTATGGCCTCTCACTTGCTACAGTAGCTGACACCACAGGCTGCAGGGTGCCCATATCCCTAATCTGACTCCAACAGCTGGCACCAGTTTTCACCACACGTGCACACACACACCCCCACCCCCTGGTCTCACCAGTAACTGGCACTGAGACCCTCCACTCACTCCAGTATCTTGGACCACAAGCCAGGGGCACCCACACCCCTGGTTTCACTCCAGCATCTGGCACCATATTCTTCTCACAGATACGGGTCTCATCAGTAGCTGGCACTTAGTCCCTGCAGCACACATACACATGAAATAGAGAGTGAGATTACACAAAGACATATTTAAGAAAAGATTTAATAAGAAGATATGAGATGATAGAACAGACTGGTGATCAGGTGCAGGGCTCAGCCAGACAAACATACCGACCCACCCCATTCTACACACAACCAGCCCCTTTTATGCCCTTTCCTACCATTGTCTTTCTTCCTCCCTGCTCCCCTTTCCCCTGTGCATCCCCTCAGGGCGTTGTATAGGTCTATCAGTTCCTGCACCCCTCTCAGTACAGGTTCCCCCTGGTTTACAATCTTACCAGTTGCGAAATTCAGATTGACCTTCCTGGAAGTTGTGCCTGTAGTTTCTTGACAGCCCATCAATTAGTGTGACTGGCAAGGTTTGTTTCTTGTCATTGGCTCCATGTTTGTTTTGTAAGGTCTGTGTCTTTATATATCTTGGTTTCTGGTTTCCCCCTTTTTTCATGGTTTCCCAATTGTCCCTTGTCAGATAACTTCACTGGAATAAACATTCTCACACTTTCACTCAGCTTCATCAGTTAGTGACTGACCAGGTTTGGTTCTCATCACTGCCTCCCTCAGGTTGGTGTCCCATATCTTCTTGTTTATGGCTTCCTCCTTTTCTTATTTTCCCTTGCTTCATTGAAAAATATCCTTGACCAGATACCCTTAAAGGAGCAGAAACTCTCAATCTACATACCTTTACAATATATATAATCCATATTATATGCATATTTTTACTGTGCCTCATTATTTTTATATACATATATAAATATATATATAAGCTGAGAGAGATCAGTTTATGTACAACTGAAATGCAGCGCTCTATGGGGTAGAATTCTGTCACTGTTTTTATCCCGGTGTGGCACACAAAGCATTTTTTTAACAGAACTGGAAACTGTTTTATGCAACTGAAAAGAGGAAAGATTTAACTAAATTGAATGTATTCCATGTTCAGAACTGAAATTTGCCCTACATGCACAAACAACAAACTTTGCCAAAAAGTAGCATATAAATAACCTACCGTTCAATGCCTTAGATCATGTTACTGTTTCAGTGTTAGCATTTCTTACCTTGCCAGCCTCTCAGAATTAGTAATGCCCGAGGAGAAAAAATGCTTCAAACTGAATTCCATGGACTGCATCTGAGAGCGTAACACATGCATTCCCACTGGTTACATTACTTTCTGATATTGTCAGTGTAAAATGTGCATATTTTATTTTCCCTCCTGGTATTGATACTGGTGGCTTTTATTTACTGATGATGTTTTTCAGGTGTCCATTTGCAATTTGTGAATTTCTCAACGGAGACCATACATGATTACTTAGAAGTTAGGAGTGGATCTTCAGAAACTAGCACTGTTATTGGGAGACTAAGTGGCCCTCAGCTACCCGCCTCTCTGTTCAGCACAACTCATGAAACCAGCTTATACTTTCACAGTGATTACTCACAGAATAAACAAGGATTTCATATTGTATATCAAGGTGAGATTTTGACATTCTTATGTGAGAACAAGTTGGCTGTTGAAGGTTATTTCTTTTTTGGGCATTCCTAAAAGATAAACATAAAATAAAAGATTTTGTGTGTTTCAAACCAAAGTGTTATGAATCAAGAACAAACAGAAGAATGCAGAAAATTAAGATGAAAAAGGAAAAATAATTGCATATTCTTTTTAAAAAGATGTTCAAATGTAGGAAAACATAATTTCACATATCTGAATTTGGTTGGCATATTAATTTACATTGCATGGCTTTACAAAGTAAGCATCTCTATTGTTTGATCTTTATAAACATATAGGAATCTCAATATTGTGTCTTGGGTTCTGGAAAGGAAAGATCTAAAAATTCTTTTAGAGTACTGGATCCATGTAGACTAGTACAGAATAATGCCAACTCAGAAATCTCCAAATCCATTTTATTTTCTAGTTGGCAATATCACTGGAAGGTTCTTGTTCTGTTGTACCCAAATAGGTCATGCTGAGCTAGTGAAGACTGCACGATCATAATTCTATTTATATAATTGCAGATTCAGTTTAAAGGGATTAGATCACTACTGTTCACAGAAAAAAGGTCAAATTTATATTTTAAACTATACCTGTTTTCATGATATGAATAATGTTAAAGGAAGATTTAAAGAGGTTTTACTTTAGAGCAGTCTCCTATTCCTCTTCCAACAGTAACAAGTCCAAATTGCCTTGAACACTATGTAACATTCTGGAAGCGAGCCACTGTAAAATTGTTAGCTTTTAAAGAAAAAGTCAGTTTATGACTTAAATTGCCCAGTAAGATTTTATTCACTTCTTATTTGGAATATGATACAATTTGTAGGAGTAAGAGAACTTTAAAATCTACTGCTAGGAGGGCAGTAAAAGACTTAAGAAAGCATTCTCTTACTGCTATTAATAGTAACAGTAATAATTTTGGAGACACTGTTGTTTGTCCAAGAATTAAAAAAAAAAAGTTTCTGTCTTTTGTAACCATGTAAGAGATAACTGTTTCTTTCAAACATAAGCAATCTGTGATCTTCTGATTTTGCAGATTTTGCATAGAGAATTTCTTCTCAGTTCTGTAATAAGAAGTCAGTGTTTCAAATCTTCTTGGAAAAGATCACCAAGATGTGCGAGAGAGTTTTCTTTTCAAATCTTACTTATTTGCTATAAAATCTATGATATTCATAGTTCATTATAGAGCCTTTTAATTCATCTGAGAAAACCAAGTAGAATTGTAAACAGGTTTATTTCTTCTCTTCCTCAAACATAAGAATGTAAACCCAGAAAACCCCTATTGAATCAGAAAAAAGCTTCAGCTAGCTCAATATCGTATTTCCAAATGGTAAAAAGAAATGCTACTTAGCAGCACAGAAGCCTTACTAGTTTCTTTTGTACTATCCCAGCATCCACAGTTGTTGTCAGACTCTTAATTCTATTACTGTGGGATTTGATGGCATTTTCACAGTCAGCCTTTCCACTGTCTACATGATGTTTGTGAACTTCAGTCATATTGCCCTCAATCTCTTTCCCAAGAAACCACGTTATTCTTTATCACAGGTTGTATCATATTACCAGGTATAGAAGTCAGACTCACCAATCTGTAATTTCAAGGATCCCCTCTAAAGATAGATGTGATTTACATTGGGAAATTACCACTCTAGATCAGATCTTGAACTGATATGATAAATATCTTGGTTCAGAAGTTTCTTCTGGGTGAAAGCCATCTGCTCCTGGTCCTTTGTCTTACCTATTTAGTGCAGTACTTTTGTATTTACATCAAATTGATCTAGTGCCTTAGACCTGCGTAATACAAGCATCATATTTTGTTTGGAAAACTCTACACCATCTTCAGCAGTAAAGATGGATACAAAGAATGTATTGAGTTTTTCTCTCTATGGCATCCTAATCCATAAAAGTCCCTTTTTTTCTTATTTGTCATGAATCTTCCCACCAGTTCCCTAGCTGACTTCTTGCTTCTGATGTTGTCAAATAATTTTTTTATGATCAGCTGAGACATCTTCTGCAAGACAAATTTCAAATTATTTTTGCTCTCTTTATTTTCTATTTAAATTTGACCTGCTGTGTTTTATGACTTTTTGGAAAGGCAGACTTTCATTATTTAAATGCCAACTTTTTCCCTGTTGTACCTTCTTCAACTTTCCTACTGAGTCACACAGGCATCTTTCTGAACCACTTCAGTGTTTTTTTATTCTGAATTGTAGAACATGTTTTACCTGGTCTTTGATGTAGTGTCAATTAGCAGATTCCAATCTAAATTATCTGTTTTGTATAATTTCCTTTCCAGAAAATTGAATATCCCTGTGCTGGGTTTATTTAACTTACTCCCTCCCAGTACAATCAAACCACATTATGACTGCTATTATGGAGCAGGTCTCCCATGAATACTTCTCAAACTAAGGCTTGAGTACCAAGCTGGTTCAAACCTAAAATAACATCGTTTCTTGTGGGCTCTCAAACAGCTTGTTCTAGGGAACAATTATTTTCTGCATTCAAAATTTCGTTTCTTCAAGTCATCCTGGTGAGGTGGATATTCGAGGCACTCCTTTACTACTACCTGTCATATTTTTGCAGCTTCACTAATTTTACATAACATTTCCTGTTCACTACCATTTTCCTGTTTAGACATTGGTAGAAGCAGCTCAGTATTACACTTGTATTTCTGGAGTTTTAATTTCCACCTCTGAGTATTCTACAGTGCTTCTTTTTTTTCTGGTAATATTTTTTTCGATAGCATTTAATATAATTTCTAAACAACAGTGCTGCTCTCCCACCTGGAAGTCTCTGCCCTCTCAGTCTTGGGAAGGTGGTTGCCTGGCAACACAGCATCCTGCTGCTCTATGCCATGCCTTTCACTTCAGGGCTCTTAGTTCGTTCAAGCGTTCTAGATCCCACCTCCTGTGTTTTAGGCTCCTATATTGATGTGAAATGGCTTCTTAGTTTGGCCATTGTTCTATTAATAATGTACACATCACCCCACATGCAGTATAGGCTACCTGATTTGCTTTTCCTATTTACTGTAATTCTGCTGTTTGTTATTCTCCTGCACTTTTTTTACAGGTGCATTGGCTGTTAACCTCCTCCTTGTCATGGCATCACATCTGTCTTCTGTACCTGTTAGTTTTTTCCCATGCTTCCAGTTTAGATAATCTTCTACAGATTTTTAAATTTTCATTGTCAGCTTCTTGGATCCATTTTGATTAGGATGTACTTAAGGGTGCACTTGGAAGCAATTTATAATCTTAAAAAGCCAGTCAGTGGCCTACCTTTTTGAAGATCTAAGTAAAGAAAACACAAAGTCTAAATTCATTTCTACTCTGTTCTTCTCTAATGCAGTACTCCTGTACTTACTAAAATTAAAAGATAAAATTAAGAGGTTAGTCTCATTTTTGCCTTCACAGACTGTTCTAAAAACCTGTGGGATAGGATATTGGGTATTTGGGTTTTTCTTTGTTTATGCACACACATATAATTTTTATCTATTTTTCCAGAAATGCTGTGGGAATGTTTCCCTGTGATTCTCCTGGTGTAGGATCAATGATTTTGATTGTAACTGTGATGGAACTTAAAACATATGGTATATCCATGGGTTTTTTTTAAATTTTATTCTAATGAAAAGCTTTTAGTTTTTAAGTAATAAAAATTTGTATTTTACTTATTTTCCCCCATTATTATTATTTATTTCAGCATATCAGCTACAAAGCTGTCCTGACCCTCGACCATTTCGTAATGGTTTTGTTATTGGAAATGACTTTACTGTGGGACAAACTATTTCATTTGAGTGTTTTCCTGGCTACACATTAATTGGAAATTCAGCTCTGACTTGTCTTCATGGCATCAGCCGTAACTGGAATCATCCTCTCCCCAGATGTGAAGGTATGTTCTGGGTGACCTTTAAACACTTCATTATTTGTAAGTCTTCCCAAGACTGTTAACTGAAACCATTTCAGCTTTTCAATTTAGAGAGACCTGTGTTTTTGTATTATGGTCTTTGCAGAGGAAGTATTCAATTTTGCACGTGAAAATTTTTGCAGAGAAGCTGAAATGTTTCATGGAAATATGAAATTTCTGAAAACTTATCTGAGACAGTAAGTTATTTTTGGAAGGTTGAGCTTAAGGTCTAGAGTGTGGAAACCTGTGCTGCTTTTTAATCTAGGCGGTGCTACAGAGCAAAAGTTCTGCACTGAGTCAAGAGAAAAGGATTCAAAAATTGAATTTTGCAACTCTGGCCACTTATGTTCTGCCTTATCAGTTAGAAAGAAATGTCAAAGGTGGCATAAAGTGCAGTTGTCCTCCAGTCAATGCTATGTACATGTTTTGTGAATGGGAATTTTTTTTAAATTCTATTTTTTAACCTTTCACATTTTTTACACTGATATGCTTGCAGCAGGTAAGCAAATTCAAGGAACTGTGGCTTGCACATAGCTGAAATTTTAAGGAGACAGAATGAATGTATATGGTGATTCTGTAGTGGTGGTTATCCATGCTGAAAGGAACCTGTACCTAAGCAGCAGGCCAAAGAAGGTCAGTGGTCCAGTGTCATCAGACTCTGAAACAGACAAGGACAGATGTTTTGGTAACACAGAAATCTCTTTGAGAACTATCTGTGCACCATAAAATCTATGTCTGGAACTAAGGTCTGAATTTTCTTCCATATGAAATAATTACTTTCTTCTGGAACCTCCAGGTTTGCCAAACTGTGGCAACATTCAGACAGCAATCTTAGTTTCCTGGAAGAACATAGACACTGTGAAGATACTTCGTATTCAAAACTGTCATCCCAAAATCCTACACTCCGAGGACCACAAGATCCAAACACATTTAGCAATTAAGTTATTGACTGTAAAGTTCTCTATATGCCTAAACATAGACTTCCACAAAAACAAGATCTGTACAAGGTGTTGAGTGCCCACTTTCATATGCCATAAAGGCCATCCACAGGACGGGTATACAGGACCTGAGTTAAAGGCCTAACTTCCCTCTATATTGAATGGTAAAAGTTCAGCATTAAGAATGGAATCCTCAATACCGAGCAAGTTGAAGAGGAATGTCTGGAAAAAAAAAAAAAAAAAAGGAAAAAAAGTAATAAGCCATCTTCTTTTCTGGATTTTTGCATTGTATTCTGAATCATCTACCTAAATTTAGGTACTTAGATTAGAAGCCACATTACTCAAAATTCCTTCTGGAGTCAGTGAGACACAGGCATTTCTGGGGGATGTGGTAGCTAAATTAAGATCTATCTGATAGTGAATTCAGAAGGAAAACCTTTATCATATAAATGAGAGTTCACACCTACATTGTCTGTCTTTTGAAAGGGGAAGAAGTTAATTAATCACAGTTAAGTTTCAACCCCCATTTTCTGGATCCTGAGGGAATAGTAATGGTTCATGTCTGAACTGCTAAACAGCTTAGCTTTTCCCTATTAGTTCTAGCTGTATTTTCTGTGTCTCAGAATTAAGACAAATAATTTACTTACTGGAGTGATTCCGTTTCTTTGAATTGCCTTACTGGAACCAAGAATTTAATTAGCAAATTTAATCTGCCCAAAGTATGTTGCTGCTCAGAGTATCACTTTTGATGAAGTTCCTGAACAGTGGCTGGAAGTTCTTTGTTTCTACTTAATATAATATGAAAAGATGTAGATAAAAAAATCAACCTAATTGATAATGGAGATCTAACGTGTGTGCTGTGCTGCATGATTAAAGATTGCCAATATTACTCAGCTCAGAGAGAAATTTCTTAAATTACATGGGGGTTTGTGCAAATATTTACTGTGCTACTTTTAGTAAAGAGTTTTTAACATTTTTTATGCTATTGATGGTTTTGAGTTTTGTTTTTTTCTTTATTGTTGAAAGACAAAGATAATTAGGTATCTTCTAGTTGTCTTGATTTGAGATAAAGGCCTCGTGTTCACAAGCATTAAAATGAAGTGGGCTTTTTTGTATATGCCTAATGCCAGAAATGTACAGTATGTTTTAAATCTGTATTTGCTTTAGTACCTTTATTGTAAGGCAGTGTACACTAAGGCTTGTTTAATGCCTCAGACTTCTTGAAGCAGACAATCTGAATCAAATATCACTAAGCACGATTTCTGTTTAAACAGCTTTGTTCTCTTCTCCTTGCATCCTCATGCACCTAAAATCCCTCTAACCTGTGCTCAGCACCATCGTGTGAGCTGGCACAGGCAGGACACAGCAACAACCACAAAAACACAGATAAAATGCAAAGAGTAAATTTATTTTTGTTACCTCACCAGCTGGGGGATCCCTGAAGTGGCACCGGGCAGAGGCACACAAGCAGGGGTGCAGGCACTGCGCAGCTCGTTTCATGCTAGAGGATCACCGAACCTGCTGTTTTCGCCCATATATCAGGGATTCATGCAGGCGTAGCTTACCACTGTGCTTTGATCCTTCCCACAGCAGGGCAGGAATCTCAAGCATGTTCAATAGGGTGCCTTTAAGTCTATCACAGGCCTATGTTATCTAAACACAGATGTTCTACTTGTCGAACACCGAGGCTAAACAACGATCAGTATGGTATAGGTGTTTTTTGACACTCCAGCTGCAAGTCACATGAGCAGGTCTACAATCCTCCTCACCAATCTTCTGTTATTTTCCCACAAACATCTAACACTCTCTGACCCTTCTTAACCCATCTCCCTCACTTTCATCCTTGTGGAATCTCTCCTTTTCCAAGAAATCTCAGCACTTGACAGTCACCAGCCCATGTCTTCACTCCCCTAACATCCTGCTGCAAAATCGATTCTGTCTGCACTGCTCAAAAACCTTTGAGACTTTGAAGCTAAAAGCTGAAGAAAAGCAACCAGCTGTTGAGTCTGAATGGATGAGGTGTGACTACAAAAGTCTCCTTACCCTACAGTTCAGCACCAAAGTGTATATGTAAACCATAACACATGCTTTGCCTAAATATAAACAATGCATAATTCCTATATGTCCAACCTATATTTCTCTGGTTAGAGGTTCTTAGGCATATTTTAGGGAACCTGGGTTGCCATTCCATGCCCATTTAGGATGGAGTGGGGAGGAATGTACGCGAAATAAAGCACATTATACTGTTCTAGGCTTTGCTCACTTTTCCAGTACTAGACTTCTATAACATAATTTCTCTTCTGTAATAACAGGGTGGTGTTATATTCAACATGCATCTGAAACCTCTATGGAGAAAATCATATAGTTTGGACTAATAGTTTTCCTGAAATGCATAGTTATGAAAGTCCAAAAGCTGTATGGTCAGTCTTGCACTGTATGATATCTAAAATTAGCAGACTTCAACAAGAATTACGGAAAGGACTCTCACTTTGTCTACCAGAATTTATCTCAGGAAATGCAAAATTGTTATTCATACTGTTGCGCACAATATTTTCATTTTTAAACTCCCTTCTAATTTTCCCCCACCCATCCTCCATCAACTTAGCATATCTCTTCTCTCACCTGACAATTTTGGTTGGCTACCTTCTTGTGACAACAAATGAAAGCAATTAGTGTCTTTCGCTGTTAATTTGTAGCTGGCATTTACACAAAGCCGTAACAAAATGGTTTTCAGTTGTGCAGGGAATAATTTAACCCAATGTCTAAATATTACTTTAGTTTCAGTTCTGAGAGTATTTATGACATCAGAATTACTTTTTTTTTTCTTTTAGATTTGACCAATAATGTCAAAATAAACTTCTCTTTGGAAAAAGCTCAGTAAAATTTGTTTTCCATACACAGCAATGTGTACCATAATCTAGTTATAGTGTACCAAATGTGTTAAAAAGTACGGCTTTTACATGGTCTAAGAAGAATGCGAGAAGCATCTAATATTTTTTAAAAACAAATGTCTTTTTAATAGCCCTTTGTGGAGGAAATATAACTGCAATGAATGGCACCATATACTCTCCAGGATACCCTGATGAGTATCCAAACTTTCAAGACTGCTTCTGGCTTGTAAGAGTACCACCTGGGAATGGAATCTACATCAATTTCACAGTTCTCCAAACAGAGCCAATATATGATTTCATAACTGTCTGGTAAGAAAACACTTTTCGCATTTATTTAATCTTCATGTGACACTATGCAACAATATGAATTAAAAAGAGTATATTTGTGATTTCTCCCTTGCCACTGGTGTTTTGTCCAGGGCAAATGAGTGATTTGCACTAGTCCATGTTTTCCAATGTACCATTCTCTCTAGATATCACTGGACATGAAATATCACGGGTTTTGTTTTAAGAATTAAAAAAAAATAATAGTATGCCTCAGTTTCTTGATGAAGTGTTCATAATTAGGATATGACAGCTTATCAATAACCAAGAGAAGCAGTGCTTAAGAGTGATAATAAGCAGTTGCAGCTGTGTGTATTACAATGTTTTAGAGTGTTAGTACTAGAAACTACAACAGCACTTTCTTAATTTCTTCCAAATTGGCTTCTTTTAAATGGTTAAAAGTACATAAAAGTAGAGATTGTATTTGTATTTGGCTATGACAAAAAGAATTGAGCTGACTATAGCTGTAAACAAATTATATTCTTTATATACCTGAGTCCATGTCTATCATGAATCTTTTCAGATAATGAAGCCCCCATTTTTCTTAGTTGCAAGGTTGGTAAAGGCGGGAGGCCGTAACCAAGTGTAACAGCTCCTATAGTAATCTTGAAACAGTTACCAGTGAGGCTCCTAGACATTTCACACTGGCTATGACTTTTTGGAAGCTTGCCTAAAACTGTAATCCACTGATTTTCTCTATGAGGGTGGTGATACCCTGGCACAGGTTGCCCAGAGAAGCTGTGGCTGCCCCTGGCTCCCTGGAAGTGTTCAAGGCCAGGCTGGATGGGGCTTTGGGCAACCTGGTCTAGTGGAGGGTGTCCCTGCCCATGGCAGGGGGGTGGAACTAGATGGTCTTGAAGGTCCCTTCCAACCCAAACCATTCTAGGATTCTATGATTATTGGATCTGCAGATTGAAAATCTGCAGGTTGAGAGAGTAGTTTTGTAGTCTGAGTAGTGCAAAATAATGAGAGGCAATTTGGAATATTAATTATTCATTTTATGTTTCTGTTGCACAGAAATCTAATTTGAATTGACATAAATTCATATAACTCAGGATTTGATTCCTACTTTCCTAAACATTAAACAGTTCTCTATACACTTCTGTGATCATTTCTGTAGGTTGTTCTTTTTCACCTTGTGTGCTACATACTGTCTTGTCCTGCATCCCACATACTGGATTACTTAAAATCTAACCAAAATTTGATCAGAATATCTACCCAGACTATTGCCTTGATAAAAGTCAGATAATTCTGAATCCCTTTAACTCTTCACCACTTGTTTTGTATATCAAATTTAGGCTGACTTTCAGAATCTTTCCTGAATTAAATTATACTTCTGTGTGCATACAGACATCTTTTCTCTATTTAATTCTACACAAACTAGAACACTACTGTCCACTTCTAGTGCTTCTTCCATTCTGCTCTTCCTTTCTACCAAGTGATTTAATTTGCTTTCAGTTGTACTCCTGTCTGTGTTACAAACTTAGTTCTTACAGTAAAAGTAATTGTATATACAATGACAAAGGTAAAACCTCGGGTTTATTTCATTATGTGTTCTTTGCTGATTTTTTTTAGATGTTTTGTATGCTATTTAGGTTAAGAACACTTTTAGGAGAATGTTGTGAAATTAAAGTATTTATTATGCTATTAATGTATATATCATGCATGTTGTTACTTATATATGAACATTACAGAACTGATTAGAAATTTTGATAGCTCTTTACAATGGAAAAAAATACATTTTATTCACAATTCAAATGCTTCTTCAAATCATATTATACCACTGATAAAACAGAAGGGGAAGGGGCAATGTGCAAGAATTTGGACAAATGTATTACTGCAAAAATTTCAAAACAAAAAAAATCCATCATTTTATTTTCAAATTACTTTAAGTTAAAATATCTTATGCCTATAACAATTAGAAAATTTAAACTGTTAATGTTTATCACTTTTGATCTGGAAGGAAGCGAGCACGAAAATTTAATACCCTTGCATCATGATTTTGTCCTATGTACAGTTCCACTATTGTTTAGTACTAACTTTCATTTAATTCTCCTATTGAAATCAGTATTTCATTCTTTCATAAGGTAGCATTGATCTTATCAGCAGGTCATGTATTGTCTAAATCATAATAAATAATAAAAAATAATATCTATCAATGTACGTAAACAAGGAGTTAAGAAATTAGTCAACTGCATGTCATACATAGTTTTGGTAAAAAGTACCAACATTTATATGAACGTTTACCTGAGCCAAAGAGACACAACCTTTTATATAAAATGCAAAGCACATCTCTCTCAGCAAGAAATTGATTTAGAAAACTAAACTAGTCATAAAAACAAACTTTAAAGTAATTATTATGTGTCCATATGCCCTACAAATTATAAATGATAGCATTATAACATTTATTGGGCGGGGAAGCTAAATTAAAGCATTCTGACATTAGAGAATTTCTACAAGTAGCATGCTTAAAATAATCATTATCAATAAAATCTGCATTTATAAATAGTACTCACAGAATCACAGATTGGTAGGGTTGGAAGGGACCTCTGGAGATCATCTAGTCCAACCCCCCTGCTAGAGCAGGATCACCTAGAGGAGGTTGCACAGGATCATGTCCCCGTGAGTTTCGAATATCTCCAGAGAAGGAGACACCACAGCCTCTCTGAGCAGCCTGTCCTAGTGTTCGGTCACCCCCAGAGTAAAGAAGTTTTGTCTCATGTTGAGATGGAACTTCCGGTGTTCCAGTTTGTGCCCATTGCCTCTTGTCCTGTTGCTGGGCTTCACTGGAAAGAGTCTGGCCCCATCCTCTTGACATCCACCCTTTAGATATTTATAAGCGTTCATGTGATCCCCTCCCAGCCTTCTCTTCTCCAGACTAAACAGCACCAGCTCTCTCAGCCTTTCCTCATACAAGAGATGTTCCAGTCCCCTCATCATCCTTGCAGCCCTCTGCTGGACTCTCTCCCATAGTTCTTCTCTTCATTTTCCTAGAAATGACCAAATTCAAAACACTGGGGGAGATGAGCAGTATAAGGTTTATTTATTTTCTGATAGCCACATTGAAAAGTATAGATAAGTAAATGTGAGCAAAATTTGTGTCAGGAAGATAAAATACGATCACAAATTCAATCATTTTGAGCTTGCTGCAATTTTTATTTAAAAATAAGAATATTACTTCCAAAAGGTGGTTGAATTGAGCATCTTGCTTTCTAATAATTTTTTATAATCCTCTAAGATACTGCCTGTTATATTCCAGTCCATATACAGAATTTCAAAAGACTTTCAGTCTTTAATGTCTCTTTTATCTGGTTTGAGATCACCCATGCCTTTTAGACTAATCTAGATAAATTTTACTACATTATATTAAAATTTGGAGAAAATAAATTATTTGTTTGGGAAAAAAAAAATCTTTTTGCATCTATTTTTCCTAGGGATGGACCAGACCAAACTTCTCCTCAAATTGGACAATTTAGTGGCAACACTGCATTAGAATCAGTCTATAGCACTTCCAATCAGATTCTGATCAAGTTCCACAGTGACTTTACTACCAGTGGCTTCTTTGTACTTAGTTATCATGGTAAGTGTGATAAATCACACTGTTTTACTTTCTGTACTGATTACTGCAGGAAGAAATCTCATGAAAAAATTACTTTAATTACTTTTTCTAAGAGGAGTTGCTGTTATTAATATGACTGACCACCGCTAGGGTAAGGCTAACATACAAAAGACTAATATGAATTATGAAAACAAGCTATTTTCTTTATTTTCTTGACTAGATATGAAATTTACTAGTAGTCAAGGAAAAAAAAAAGGTACTGTGAAGAGAAATGAGCAAAGGTGGTAGCATCAGGACGCTGCAGTTCAAGGTGCTCATCTTCTCACTGCTTACAATGCTTCTAATATTCCTTTGTAATCTAAATGTTTGTGGGGATCATTAAATTTCTCATAGGTTTCTGAATATTTTGAAAAATGTACTGTTGTTCTAGAGATTTCAATGATAGTGAACTATACTGTGTAGTTAAACTGCCCTTGAATTAAATACTGACTGAATGAAAATGCATAAGTATTAATGCACCAAATTCTACCTCTTTTTGTAGTCATTTAAACCTTCTGTGGCCAAGTGCTCTCTTGCATTCCTATCAATACAAGGAAACACATTCAGAAGAAAAGGTGGTTTTAGGTGTTCTGTGAATGCCTCTTGGATTGACTTACTCCAGGAAACATGGACAGGCCACTGTCTGTTTTCTGGATCCTGATCAGATTTGGGACTAGAAAGCTTTCTTTTTGACTTAGTAAAGACCAAGGTGAATAGAGATAGATAGAACTGAGGGGATTAAAGGAACTTTAATCTAAATGAAACAAAGCAGAACAAAAAAGATCTAAATCCCACAATGAAAAATCCAGCAGCAGCATCACTTGAATTGATTATGGAGTATAGACTCCAGTAGGATTAGGCAAAGGAGGGTCATTCTCATTCCAAATCTGGGCATCTAAATTGCATGTAGTAGTCTGTGAAGGACAAACTGACGCTTTATGTTCATCAATATATGAATTGGTATGTGTTGATATCAGTGTGTGATTATATCAGTATATGACCAAACACATGTGAAAATGCCCATACCTAGTAATAAAATGTCTAAAGATCTTGATCGCTTTGTACTTGTTTCTTTTGTTATTGTGGAAATTGTCATTCCACAAGTGTGGGCTCTAATGTGTAATAAAGATGCAAACTGAGCAGCACAAAGGATTATTCATGAAGAAACTTAAAACATTTTTTGAATTGATGTTGTCAAGATAAATAAATCTCTCAGTATCCTTGAGTCTGTGATCCTTCATATCAGCTACATACAATTTATAGCGATAAAAGCAAGGCAGTGAGAGGAATCAAATTTATTTAAAATAGATAATTTGAGGATTAAAATGAATGATACGTCTAAATGAGAGACATTTGAAATAAATGATATAAATTGTTTATTGAATCCATTCTTTTATTACTTTGGTGATTTTTTATTTTTTTTTTTTAATGCAAATAGCACAGCTGTTCCATGTTTGCTTGGTGTGTTTTAATTTAAATTACTTTATCCTAAGGCAGGATGTTAGCTTTCTGACGCACTGATTTAATTGGCTCTTCATTATACGATTGACAAAAAGGAGTGGAATAGGAAAATGACGAATGTGAGCAACAAAAAACCTTACCTGGATAAAATAAAAATTTTGTGATTGACAAAAGTTTGAGCAATTCGATTATTAAAGGATCCAAGCACAGGAAGTAACAAAGTTGTGTATAACTGAAGCTGAATCATCATCTGCCATAAGTAGATGTTTCCTTGCTAATGAGAGATGCTATAAAACAATGTGATATGAAAATGTAATATCACTGAAAACCAGGCATATCTGACTCATTGATCAACTGAGTGTACACCTTAAAACACGGAAGACTGCACTGTCAGTATAAATACTTCAGTGTGATTTCTTTGACCAGATTTCTGTCCTAATTGCACTCAGATTGAAGGGAATTTCACCTGTGTCCAAACAGCCTATACTCAGGTTCTCTGTAATAAAATAAAGCTATACAGCTTCTGCATACTCTTCCTACTTGTCTTTTTTAATCATTTTTTTATCTAATTATTTTAATTATCTAATTGTGTTGCTTTTGCATACCTGTATTAAAACTCAGAAAATTATTTCTTGTGCAACTTCAAATGAGAAGTTTGAAAGTAGAATTATTCTCTGACCCTATCTGCAAGTGAGATGTGCTCCACAACTATTCATTTACTCAGAAATTTCACATTCAAAGTGCTTCTGCCCATCAGTTATGCTGCCTCTGGGTAGAATCTTTTGGATTCTAAAACTTGTCCTTATTACAAAGTTTCAAAAGTTCAGCAGTAAAAATGTATTGTAAAAAAACCCCAAACAATTGCACAATACGAAAAATATTTGCTTTTCAGATGAGACCACTTACATGAGAAAATTGGCAACAACTTCTAAGCTTCTTAGGTTATTTATGAAGAGGGTTTTGCCGCTGAAATTAAATAACTAACTAAGAACACAGATGCAATTTCCATTTTTTCATTAATTCTGAAATTCATATGTTTCCTTTCTTTTGATTCTCTTCAAAGTTTCAAAGTAAATGAATGGATGTTTATTTTTATCCTGTTAATATGGGTATTAATTCAGCTATGGTTGCATGGCTGTGTTAGCTGTCTAAGTATGGGACTGTCAACTGTGCTTTTTTCCTGTTTATAGCCTATCAGCTCCGGGTCTGTCAGCCTCCAACAAATATACCAAATGCTGAAATTCTAACTGAGGACGATGAATTTGAAATAGGTAATATAAGAGAAAATAAAAGCAACTTTTTTTTTTTTAAAAAAAAGGACTGCTATGCACAGAAATTTCTTGCTTTTCAAGACGCAAATCATGCCAGTAATTTGTTAGAATTCTATCTGAAAATAAATTTTTAAGAAGTCATTCCTCTTCCCATCTATGAATGGGATCCTGAATCCCATCTATGCTTCAGAGATCACATACAAGTAACACAGTAACTCCTTTCAAATTGATTTAATTTTAAAATATCTATTTCATAATGATTAATACAAAACATTGTTTTATACTGAAACAAACAAAACCCACAAAAAACCACGTAGACAATGTATTTTGTACCAGAAATAGGTTCTGTGACCTGAAGGGTAAAATCAAATTTGTAAAAATTAGGAGGATCTGAGAAGAGGATGACATTCTGACCTTCTAAGACATGTTAATAATATTACTTAGCTGCCTATCGTTCAAAGAAATATTACTTACATGATCAAATGTCAGATGACTGACCAGCTAGTTTTGCTTACATGATGCAAAGAAAAATAAATTTACTTTTAATATATACCAATATTTGATGAGTTATATTGGTAACAAAGATTTTTGTTTTTTCTGTCGGCTCTGTAATCTGGACCAAAGAGAACTACTGAGATGTACAAATTTTTACTTTTATTGGTACATAAAACTATACTAATTTTAATTCCTTAATTAAAATTTACAATTTCTTATTCTCACCATGCCAAATTTATGTATCATCAACTAAATCCAGTTCCTGGTTTTCTTTTTTTTTTTCCCCCTCAGGATTGTATGGGTTACTGACTTGATCTTGTCTCTTTATTTAGTTCCATAATTATTACCTAATAAATTATATTGCTTAAAGCTTTGTGGACACATGGTTCGCACAGCTTCAGTCAAACCCAGACAAATTAGCAAACTATCCAACTAACAATGTGGTGGAAAACAGTGATAGATGCAGCATAGTGTGCAACACAATGCTCATTTACTACATTTCTTAGACTAATCAAAGTTGTTTATGCCAGAGGTCATTTAGCCCATTATATACGGTGGCAAGAAACTTCATTAATCAATAACGTTTTCGAAGCTAAAAGTCCAAGTTAATTGCTGTTTAATGTTTCTTTTGTTTGTTTATGTTTTGTCTTGTTTTGTTTTTCCAAACAGGAGACATAATAAGGTACCAGTGTCAACCAGGCTTTACTTTGGTTGGTAATGAAATTCTGACATGCCGACTAGGTGAAAGGCTTCAGATGGATGGAGCACCACCTACCTGTCAAGGTTTTTTCTCCTTTTTCTTTTCCTCCTGCCAGACCAGCTGAATGGTGATTCCTTAAAGGCCCTCCACTGTCTCTTTAGATAAGATAGCACATTGAAAATATTTCAGACTTGTTGATGCTATTCCCAATATTATCACTGTTTGCTATAGTGAATATGTATCAAATATTAAGGTAAAATAATTAATAGTGCTTTAACGAATTTGATGAGTTTAAAGAACTGCTGCTCTACTTTTTGAAAATAATTTCACAATTCTGTTCTTGGAGGGAGTCTCAATTTAATAAATAATGAGATTATTTAATTTTATCTAGAACATAATAGTATGGAAATTTATATGGAATTTTTTTAAAACACTAAATTAACATAGTGTGTATTTGGGTGAACAAGATCATGACATCGTTTTTCAGTGCAACCTTAAGTGCTTCAATTTTTATTCAGTGTGTCCTAAATAATAGGTTTTCTGTATGTGTGTGCGTATATCTGTGTGTGTTCATGTTTTCCTCCTTTTATTGAAAACTGTGAACAGAGAGATATAACACTACCTCTTTGTTAAGGTTGAAACAAGATTACAATCCTGCCAACCACTAACAGCACAGTATAAACCAGTCTTTATTAAGCTGATGTTTTGATGTGTTATGCTAGAATAGAATTTTTCCGTCATTTTTGAACAAAATCCAAGTTTTCTTTCATACCAAACCAGCTAGGGAGCTAATGGAGATAAACCTTGCACATGATTTATTTTAAAAAATGTAATCTCTTTAAAGTTTCAGTGATGGGCATATGTTTATGTTTTCTTACTAATTCTTCCATTTCCAGAAAGATAAATAAGGACATACACTTATAAACATGTATGATAAGACATTTTGAGGGGAAAAAACCCAACAAAACCCCACAGCCTCATAAAAGCATAATTTACGTAAACAAAAGCCATTTTGAATCCTATGAGTTGTTGTGATATGCCTTCATGATCCATCTACTCCTGAGATTAATATTCTAACATCTACTGCAATATTAAAATACTTTCCCAAATCAGTCATAATAAATGTAGTTGATTTACATTTGTATTAAATGAATAATACAGCCGTCTGGGTTTTCTATCAATAAGATGTTGTTTGTTTGCTCTCCCCCCTCCCCCCCCCCCCCGGCAATTTTGATTAATTAGCATATCTATAAAACACTCATGATGAAAGATTTATTTGGAAATAATAAATTAATTGTAAGTAAATCTACTACTTCTACAACTAAAGCTTTAATATTTGACAGTTTATTAGTAATTTCTGAAGTTTCAAACTGGTGCACAATTTAGTTGTTATGAATTTAAATTTTAGAATTGAAATATGACTACAATGTTGAACTCAGTTTTTAGCTGAGAGTTGAAAAATTACTGTCTTAAAAATATACCTTTTTGCTGCATTCCTCAAAAACTGGAAGGGTCAACTACTACTGCTGAATAAACTATTTTCCCCTGGTTTTATGCACAAAACTATGCAAAAGTTAAAATAATTCATAGCAGTAAGTCTATTTCTTAAAAATGCAAAGTGATCTTGAATTACAAGTTTTATAAGAACTTTAACACAGATAATTTCTGAAAATCCATGCATTTATTTAGGTACAATTCTGTCTAGGAATAGCTTCCAACACCCCAATTTAAATTAAATTCTTAATTTAGCAGGCTCATAGTATTTAATGGATAGAAAACCATAGCAACCTCCAGGTACTACTTTAAATGTTAAAATGATGTAATAATAGAACAAACAGAGACATATGTGCTGATCCTGAGGCATTCTCTCAGCACATGTTGCTGAAGGCATATTTATATTCATTGCAAGACCCAAGACAAAAACGCAGGAATGATGACTTCAGTTGCCATAGTTAATCTTTCTTCTGTCATATATAAATGCTAAATATTGGATCAGATACTGAACATTACATCAGTGCTCTTATTGTTTCAGTCTAAAGCTCAATGAAATTAAAATAATCTTCAGAGTTAGTAGACTCGGAAAATAATAATAATAAAAAAAAGAATCAAAGGAATTAGTTAAAACATGTTTAAAATGACCATTCAAACTGACCACCTAGAATAAACAGCAACAAAATTTTCTCTTGTATTTATTTATATAATGTGTAAGTTTGAAGATAACAATATGTAAGCTAAATTTCAGTATTGAAACCCAGATCAATAGAGAGCTTTGTGGAATCTACAGGCAGTGAAATTACATGCCTAAAATTTATATCTTTCATGATTTTAATATACTACACTGGTTTATATATCAACTACCATACTTTAATTGTGCAGGGTGTAACACATTACATAAGAGTCACTTTCCAGGAGTAAACTCAGCTCTTCTGTTGGTTCGTATTTGTATTAGTTTACTAATTCTTTTCACCAGGCAGAGCATATGTTTATTGTTAGACTTCAGTGTTAACTTCTGTTGCCTTAACCTAGTGAATATATTTGACACTTTACCCAGTGATGAGTTTTGGTTGAATTTTACTTCAGTTTTTAACTTGAAATAAATTAATACTCGTGTTCAACATTCATTTATTTATTGAATCTGAAGAGGACTGCTGAACAGAATTTAAATAACAATATTTTAGTTTTGAATCTAATGTATTTCAGTAAAGATACAGTAGACAATAACGAGGTATCCCTAGGAGAAAATATTGAAGCAAAAACTAATTAAGATTTTATTTGGTGATTTTAACTGTTACAATTTAGTTTATACTACATTTAGTACTATTTAAAACTATGTTGCCTTTTTTTCCCTATTTTTCTCTGATGTGTGTCAGTTGGACCAGCATTTCTTACAATTTGTGAAGATTTACTTCTTTAGAGCCGTAAATAATCACTAACTTCCACAAGCTTATGCTAACGTCTATCATCTTCTTTTGTTAAAATAAAGCTTTTCTCATACACAGCATGTAACTTTGCCCTTAATTTTCCTTGAAATTAGCTTCTACTTTCAGGATAAAATGAAAGCTTCAGAGTAAGAAGATTTAAACTGTATTTTGTATTATAATAAGAGGACCCTGAAAAAATTATTTATCTCAGCCACATTAGTTCAGATTCATAAAAAAAACCCAAACCAAACTTAGCTACCCATTTCCCAAGGGAATCCATTTACAGAAATAAGTCCTTAAACTCTCTGTAAAATTCCTGAGGGATGTTTACCTGGAGATCCTGAAACTGACAGTTTGCAAAGCAGAATCATACGGAGACAGCAAAATTAGCTGTAAATAAACTAGTGCAGCCGGATGACTATGCTGCTCTTCCTGCCACACCTCTCTGTGTGTGTTTATATATGTACGTAAGCATAAAACCTGAGAGGACCAGTTCTTTCATTTGTTTGACATAAAGTCTGTATCACAAGTGGCCCAACACTATAGTTTGACAGCCAGATTCTAGCCATATGAGTATTCTTCTGGATTGAGACAAACATAGGAGAAGAGAAACGACCATTTAAATTTAGCAGTTAGATGCTAATTTTGAAAGTGAATATTTTAAAATATACGTACAGATTCCTTTCTCCTTTTCAAGATCTGGTTGGATGAGGCTTTGAGCAACCTAATCTAGTGAAAGATGTCCCTGCCTGTGGCATGGGGTTGGACTAGATGATCTTCAAAGGTCCTATCCAACCCAAACCATTTTATGATTCGTATGAGGGTTTTTTATGAAAATTATTATTCTTTTCCTCTCTCTTTCTCTCTTTCTGTGTTCTCTCTCTTCATAGTCCAATAATATTTCCCCAGAAAAATCTCATTTTTATAATTAATACGCCAATATTATTTTCAGTGTTCTTGAGAAATCTGAGATCCTATTATTTTATTGTGTAACTTGTAATGGCTCAGTAGTAACTCACGTTCATGTAACTGTTAGCTGTGAATATGAAAACTAGATTTTGAGGCTCCTGTTTAGCAGTGTTCAGTTCTGAATAAACTATAGTTTGGACTGAAAGCAGCCCTGAGGAAGACTTGGAGGTGTTGGTTGATGAAAAGCTCTACATGAGCTGCCCATGTATGCTTGCAGCCCAGAAAGCCAACCGTGTCCTGGGCTGCATCAAAAGAAGTGTGACCAGCAGGTCGAGGGAGGTGATCCTGCCCCTCTACTCCGCTCTTGTGAGACCCCACCTGGAGGACTGCATCCAGCTCTGGGGGCCCCAGTACAAGAAACACATGGAGCTGTTGGAGAGAGTCTAGAGGAGGGCCATGAAGCTGATCAGAGGTCTGGAGCATCTCTCCTATGAGGACAGGCTGAGAGAGTTGGGATTGTTCAGCCTGGAGAAGAGAAGGCTCCGGGGAGATTTTATAGCAGCCCTCCAGTACCTGAAGGCTGCCTACAGGAAAGCTGGTGAGGGACTGTTTATGAGGGAGTGTAGTGACAGGACAAGGAGTAATGGGCTTAAGCTGAAGGAGGGTGGATTTAGATTAGATACTGGGAAAAAATTCTTTCCTGTGCGGGTGGTGAGGCACTGGAACAGGTTGCCCAAAGAGGTTGTGTAGGCCCCATCCCTGGAAGTGTTCAAGGCCAGGTTGGATGGGGCTTTGGGCAACCTGGTCTAGTGGAGGGTGTCCCTGCCCATGGCAGGGAGGTTGCAACTAGGTTATCTTTGAGGTCCCTGCCAACCCAAAACATTCTATAGGCACTTGTTCACATATTGTGAAGCAAAATCAGTTCTGAAAATAGTTCCAATAGCATGGTAATATCAAATATTTTTATTTAATGAAATTTTTATTCTGTGTAGACCTAGTTAGTCCAGATAAATCCAAAATCAAGCCTCTTCATCATACTTTTAAAGACCATTTTGCTCAATTTCAGCGGCTGCTTTAAAAGTGGTGATACATTATTTACGAAGTAGCATTTATCCTGCTAGCATCCTCTATGCCTCCTGAAACTATGAAAATTAAGACTAGTCAGAGCTGCTATATATTTTCCAGCACAGCTGTAAGTGGAAGATTAATAAATTCAGAATATGATGTGGAATATATGAAAAACTAATTCTTCAGAGTAAGGTGAAAGTATGGTAGGCAATACCTGCTGAAGAAGTCAGCAGGGATGGAGCAGGTGTCTTCTTTCATCACTACAGGAAACAATCTCGTTTGTAGGGTCTAGACTCTCCCAGAAATGTTTTAGAGAAAAGGGTAAAGCATGTTCCTTTTCTTATTTCCTAGAGGTAAATTTGGGAAGAAGGCTGTCAGCAACTAAGAACTTCAGATTTTTGTAATTTATTCTCCAGCTGACTTACATCTACTCATCAGGGAAATAGTTTGTTTCTGTGTTAAAAGGAAGAAAGTATCCAGTTGTCTGAACTTGAGAGTTCACTAGAAATGTGAAAGTATAACCAAAAATCTCTCCTTCACAGTTTTAATTAAAAAAAGTGGTTTGTAGATATAGATTCAATATGCTCATAACATATATGACACAGTTACACATCTGTTATACTTACCAAAGGACTGAAGAAAGATGAGGAATAGTTAATATATAAGTGTGTGTACATATCAGGGTCATATTTGGATTTTTACTTTTAAGTGGGGCAGAAATCACCTATTTTTTTCCTCCTGATTTGCACTTTATTTCATCGGAAAGTGTTTGTCATATGGTGAACTGTTCTACTTGTTTTTCAAAGAAGGAGCAATTAGATGAATTGCCCAAAGGCAGCCTGAGATTCTCTAGCTCATTCAGGATTATAACACCAACATCTTGACTTGTAGTCATAGGCTTTGATTTTAAGAACACTTCTTTGCTGCTTTATTTGTTAAGAGTTAGGAAAGAACTGTATTGGGACTGTATTAGGTGTGGTGAAGGAAAAAAATAGAATTTTAATTGGTTTTGGTGGCATGTAAAAGCAGTAACCTAGTGTTTTTGAGGTTTCTATGAACCAAAAAACTCGGTAACTGGATTAGCACAAGTCATCTTCTTGTCTAATTAGTCTTACAGAGTCCTACGAATCACAAATGTCAGTCTGAAGTGTGTCTTCCTAGACCAAAGGAATCATATCTGAATAGTGCTTACGTTGTCTGTAGGTACATCAATGTTCTTCAAGCTTGATTGAGGATCTCAAAATTTAGGTGCTGCTTTATACAGATTGTGAGTGGGATTGATTACTCTTTATTTAGAATCTGACAACCAAAAATCACAGTGTCTTCAAGTTTTGCTTTCAGTGCAAGACTTTACCTGGAATTATTGCTGACAGTAATAGCAATCTGAGGGGAAGAATAAAAGTCTATGGTTCACTTTTTGAACAACGCAACAGTTTAGTACTTAAGCACAGCCTACAAAAATATCTTGTCATATAGAGAATGAAAGAAGAAAAACATCATTAATTGATAACTTCTGAGGGTCGCCAGGCTTATTTTTAAGATAAACATTACTTTAGATTTTTTCTACTACCTATCTTTCTAAAATGTTGTCAGTCTTTCTGTTTTTGTGGAAATAAAATGAGTAATGCAGATTAAACTCAGGAAAATCTTGCCAATCACATGAAACAGGAATAGTGGCCTATAGATTTTTTTTTTTTACCAATCTTTCTGTTTCACAGTACTCTGTCCAGCCAATGAAATGCGTCTGGATTCAACAGGAGTAATACTGAGCCCTGGATATCCTGATAGCTACCCAAATCTCCAGATGTGTGCGTGGACCATTACTGTGGAAAAGGGTTATAATATCAGCATGTTCTTTGAATTCTTCCAGACAGAAAAGGAATTTGATATACTTGAGGTGTTTGATGGTAACTATAGGACGCACAACTTCGGATGATACTTTATATATACATATATATACACACATGTCTTTTTACATTGCATCTATGTAATCACTATTTTTTATGCATACCATAATTTTTCAGTATAAAAAATCTCAAATAAGCAATTATTTGGATTTGTGATGCTAAAAAGAACTGTTGGATTACTGTGTTTCAAAATTGTGCTGCATTAATTATGTCTAGAAATAATTTTGTTTCTGAACAAATATGTACTCTCTAGAGTATAACATGTCAACTTCCATTTTTACTTCAGATTCATTTACCATTTGCTTGGAGGATGTTTTCTATATATATTAATTCTATGCATTTAATTTCTTTTATGTTATTTTTAACTTTGTAACTTCTTTTTTTTTTTTTTTTTTTCTTTCCTTGTATCAAGGACCAAATAGTCATAGCCCATTGCTCATTTCTCTCAGTGGGGACTATTCGTCTTCTCTAAATATAACCAGCAATGGCCATGAAGTATTTCTCCGGTGGTCAGCAGATCATGGCACCAATAAAAAAGGTTTCAGGATAAGATATATAGGTATGTAAATCAGACTTTCTTTCATGTGTATAAAATGTCAATATGGAACATATTTATTTATGTGAGAAGGGTAATTTAAGCTATATTTTGTAACATTAATTGCCCAGACTGAAAGGAAATCCAATCTGTTTTATATATGAACCTGATGATACTGATCTTGTGAGGAAACAAAACCCCACACACCCTAAGTAGGATATATGAAACACATGTGCTCTGTAGAGATTTAAGGAAGCATTCCACAGGACTTAAAAATGGCATAAGCCAGTAGTAAAGATGAAGGAAGCAGCTTCGCCCTTCCCCCTCCCGTCATCTATTTGCACACATGTGCTTCTGTTGTTCATACTGGATCTTTATGCAATGCATCATTAACACTTTTGGTGGGACAGAGGAAGAGGTGGAAACAAGGCAGGAGTGAGCAGCTATAAGGTGGAAAAATGTAAGACCCTGAAGGACTGAACTCTTTAATTTAAGGTTCAACAGAATCAGCAAACCGTATTAGAAGAGATCAATTAGTATGTAAAAAAAGCCAACATTGTGTGTATTATTAATTCAAATGAATATATTTATGAATAGTGCGTGAAGATGATACTTAACAAAGATTGATTTTTAGATAATTGATTTTATAGAATTATTATATAATATCAATTTTACAGGATAATAATATTCATTAATCAAGCTAAAGTAGTTTCAAATTTACAGCAATTACACAAAATCTACCCTTGATTTTTTATCATGACCAAAGACATGAAACAGACAGAATGAAAATAGTATCTGTAGATACTAGAGAAGTTATTGGCACAGAACAATTTCACTTTACCAAGTGGAGAAAGCAATAGATAATAATTATAAAATTCTTCTTTCTGCTGTGTTTTTTTGTCTTCTGTAACTCAATTTCTGGCCACTTCACTACTTCAGTAAAATAATTAAGCTTACAACAGTCTGTAAAACAGTGTCAATGTCATCTTTCCCTTTAGGAGAGGACAGTTTTCTCAGAGGTAAAATGTTTGTTGTATAGCTAGATAAAGTTCACTGTTGGCTAGACACAAAACATTATATGGTACCCATTTTCATTGCCTGTAGTACCTGTTAGTTCTGTTGAAAAAGAAAGTTCTTAAAACTCTTTCCCTACTGGCAGCGAGAGAACTATTTAGAGTTAGACAGGAAATGTTTACTAGTGATCTATATCACTGAGAAAATACCAGTATGTTTTCTTATACGCTAAAGAAGTAGAGGTGTCTCTGGTTCTTCCAAGAGTATAAAGCAGGGGAAATTTAAGGAAGGAAATATTTTCATAGTATGTTCTCTGACAGATATGGCAGTGCTTCTCATTCTGCTGCTTACTTTAATAAAAAGTAAACAAACAGCCACGACTCCATCCTGATCAGAGGGAGACTTTGACTGAGAAAACCATTGATCTAAGTCATGGGACACAGAAATACTTAAAGGGCAAGTAAAGCAGCACATTTCTATTTGCCTGAGAAAATAGGTACCAATAGTTTCTTCAAAGCATGAAGGAAGTCCCTTCTGGTCCACTCCTTTGGCAAGGTATCCAAAACCAAGGACTTTGTACTCATGAACTTAATGAACAAGAGAATTAAAAGAAATATAACCATAATGACAGTATAATATGTAAGCAATCATTAATGTCAGAGAGGCTTCAAGTACATATATCCTTTCAGATTATAACAACTATATCTCTTAAAGATCTTTTTGGTCTTGTAAAGATTTCTGATTTTTTTTTTTTCATAGTATCTAAATAAGACTTCTGTAGGAGTTTTTGTGTTCTAAATAAATCACAAAAAAAAAAAAAAGCAAGCAGATTCAGTGGTTTTGCCATGGATTTATGGTGACACTTATAACTATGATAAAAATCTATTTTAGATTTTCTAGTTCACTTCAGTTCATTGTATCACAACACTTGAAAGAAATAACTTATTTAGGACCAGAAGGAAAAGATTATTTGACAAGAATTATGTGTGGTATGCCCTTGATGTTTCCTTCTTTAAAAAAAAAAAATTTAAAAAAATATATAACTATTGAAATTTATACAATTGAAATAAATTTCATTATGAACTAAAATTCTGTAGCTTACTTAGTTTAAAAGAGAAGATGGTGAAAAAATACCAGTTATAGAAGTGAGCTATCATTATATTTCCTTTGAGGTTACTAAAACCTGAAGCCGTTATAAAGCCCTATTCTTTCACCTTTGTACTTAGTGAAATTGCTTGATGCATGCATGATCAGGATACGAAATACAACAACTTTTAGTGACATTTTCTCAACTTGTTATCAGTTGTCCATTGAATACAACAAGAATTTGTCAACAATTGTTATCTGGATTCTAAATGCATTTTTATTTATTCAATATTTATGTTTAAAGCTCTCTACTGTAGTACTCCAGAGTCCCCTCCACATGGTTTCATTGTCAGTCAGACAGGTGGACAGCTCAACAGTATGGTTCGCTGGGCTTGTGATCGAGGTTTTCGGCTCGTTGGGAAAAGTACTGCTGTATGCAGGAAGTCTCCATATGGTTATTACTCATGGGATGTTCCAGTCCCAGCTTGTCAAGGTAAATTCTATTATTATTATAAAATAATATACCCTAAGAAACTTTCTTTTACCTTTTCTAATGTAATCCATCAGCTTTATGACTTAGAATGAATATCAAGTAATAATTTAATTATAATTTCTCTGTACCAAAATTGTTCTACCTAGTAAAACTTACAAAAAACAAATGTATTTTTAAGAAACAGCGTTTAAACAGAATTTGCTAAGATTGGCAGATACTAAAAATAATCTACATCATTGTGAGGGAAAAAAAACATAAATTTAAAATATGAAATTGTTAAAAAAGTTCATTTATCATGATCGAAGAACTATATAAAAAACAGAAAGAACTGAAACTTGCTACATTTCTAAGAACAGGAAACTGGACCAAAAAACCATTGCCTATGATGCCATTCTAATCTTTCATGGTTTAAAATGAAATTTAATAGAGAATTCATCACGTTACCTGTATAGTTACTTTCTTTGGCCTTATAAAAGCAAAACATATTCCACTTAACAAGGAAAAGGAAATGGTTGTTTAATACTCATCACAATTGCATTCTCATTCTTCCTTTCCTGAAAAGAATGCTATTGTTCTGATAACTTACCTATGTCACTCTTCAGTGAACTATTAGAATGATTTTTTTTCATGAAAATTTGCACATGTGTTTATTCAAAATGTGTGCATTTTGCTCCTGTTGACCAGTGGAGATAAATGTTACAAGAATGTTCCGTGATAATTTCCCATGATTTCTTTTTGATAAAAAATCTTTGAATTGTGTGTTTCTGAAGAAAAACTACCTAACTTTTGTCAAAGGTGAAACAATCTCAGTTCCAAAGCTTTTTGATAAATTTCTATTAAAGTATAAATGGTATGTCTGTATTTTTACAAACTGAAATTCTTCCAAAAAAAAACCAAACCCAAACCAAACTACAGGCAATGCTACATATAATTCTTTAGCTTTTTCTCCTTGTCATTTATATAAGGACTGCCTTTATGACAATTATTTGTAGAAGTTGATAAGACTGTTAATTAGATGTATCAAACAATGTGGAATGAAAAAAACCAAAACAACAAAACAAAACAAACAACTTACCAAATTCTAATAGCAGATGATTATTCTCAACATACTGAGTAGAGTTCAGTAATGAAAATAGTTACACTACTCAGATGATACTTTACAAACAAGTGGAGTTAAGTGCTTAGTAATCTCATGATGTGTGATCAAGTACAAAGACTGTTGGTACCAACTTAGCATATTGAAAATTATTTAATGTATTAACTGAGTAACAGTTAATTAACATTATGTATTTAATGAAGGCTGGCTTTGATACATCATATTAAGTTTATTCAGTTCTTCCATCAAGTCCTTGTGCACGGGAAGTTATTTGTGGCCATCAGTTAAGCTGAAGGAGGGTAGATTTAGATTAGATATTAGGAAGAAATCCTTCACTGTGAGGGTCGTGAGGTACTGGAACAGGTAGCCCAGAGAAGCTGTGGATGCCCCATCCCTGACAGTGTTCCAGGCCAGGTTGGATGGGGCTTTGGGCAACCTGGTCTAGTGGAGGGTGTCCCCACCCATGGCAGGGGAGTTGGAGCTATATCTTTAAGATCCCTTCCAACCCAGGCCATTCTATGTCTATGAACTATATGTAGCTTCAACTCACACCAGCAATCTCTTCAGATTCAACCTAATGACACATTACTACTGCAAAACCCCTGAGGAATAAGCTGCTTCTGTATATCAGTCATACATTTAAGCTTCCCATTGTTTTGCTGAGGTAAAAATTATACATTTTAATTATAATAAGATTATAATTATATGTGAAATATGTATTATCACCCATACCTGGATGATACAGAAGATTTATGATACAGTCTCTCGTATCAAAATATTGAGAACACCATCAGGAAAAATCCCTCATGTTCTTTCATAGGGGATACTTACAAGACACAAAGGCTTTGCCCTTCCTCCTCCTACTGAGCAGTACAGCTTCACAACAAAGTAGTTCTAACTCTTTTAAGTATGAGTTAGTGGTTCTTAGAACTTCATGATATAGAGGATGAGCATTGTTTTAACAACTATCAGTCAGTCAGAATTTACCAACTATTTTGCCAGGTGATATCAGATGACATCATCACAGTCTTACCTTCTACTTCACATTCTCTATCATTTTTAGCATAACTAGAAAAGCCATTTTAATCAGTTCTTTCACACATCTGAATGTAGGATTTCCACAAATGACCATTTAATAGAGCAAAAAAATAAGTATTAAGCTTTTTGCCTTTTTTTTTTTTTTTGCATAGGAGTACAAGGGGGAAGAAAAAGCCATTCTTTAAAAAGAATGCATCTAATTTTACTCTTTTGTTTTCTGTCTGAAGATTACCAGTCAAATCACAGTAGTAGTTACTGGCATCGTCTTATAGGAAATGAGAAATCTAAGGCCTCAAAATGTATGAATTCTTTAATGATACCTCTACAATCAGCACAGCTAGTGATTTGTGGTGGTTTGGGTTTTTTTTAGAAATACTAAGTTCATTTCTTGGCAAACGTTTTTTACTGCCTGCAAAATATCTCATGACGGTATTTAAACTAATGTTTTCTCTTCACATTTTCATTTTGTATCTGTACCACTATTATCAGTTCTGAATACTCTCTGGTAAATAATGAATGCCAGTAGCCTTTTCCACTACAGCTTTTTTTCCAAGCTCATGAATAATGTTAGAGCAATTTTTAATGTCCTCATTCTTAGTCCTATATGAATATAAATCTTGATCTCTGAACCTCTAAAGAGATAATACCAGCCATTCTTCAAATCACTTGCACTACAGGACTGACAGAACCTAAAAAGTCCTTATCATAGCATCATAGAATGGTTTGGGTTGGAAGGGACCTCAAAGATCATCTAGTTCCAACCACCCTGCCATGGCAGGGATACCCTCCACTAGACCAGGTTGCCCAAAGCCCCATCCAACCTGGCCTTGGACACTTCCAGGGATGGGACCTACATAACCTCCCTGGGCAACCTGTTCCAGTGCCTCACCACCCTCACAATAAAGAATTTCTTCCTAATATCAAATTTAAATCTACCCTCCTTCAACTTAAAGCCATTATCCCTTGTCCTATCATTACATGCCCTTGTTAACAGCTCCTCTCCAGCTTTCTTGTAGACCCACTTCAGGTACTGGAAGGCTGCTGTAAGGTCTCCCCAGAGCCTTCTCTTCTTTAGGCTGAACAAGCCCAACTTTCTCAACCTGTCCTCATAGGAGAGGTGCTCCAGCCCTCTGATCAGCTTCTGGACTCTCTCCAACAGCTCCATGTGTTTCTTGTACTGGGGCCCCCAGAGCTGGATGCAGTCCTCCAGGTGGGGTCTCACAAGAGCGGAGTAGACGGGCAGGATCACCTCCCTCGACCTGCTGGTCACACTTCTTTTGATGCAGCCCAGGACACGGTTGGCTTTCTGGGCTGCAAGCGCACACTGATAGCTTATGTTGAGCTTCTCATCAATCAATACCCCCAAATCCTTCTCCTCAGGTCTGCTCTTAATCCATTCTCTGCCAAGCCTGTAGTTGTGCTTAGGATTGCGCCGACCCACGAGTAGGACCTTGCACTTGGCCTTGTTGAACTTCATGCGGTTCACACCGGCCCACCTCTCCAGCCTGTCAGGGTCCCTCTGGATGGCATCCCTTCCGTCCAGAGTGTCGACTGCACCCACATAGGTTGGTGTTGTCAGGAAACTTGCTGAGGGTGCACTCGATCCCACTGTCCATATCACCAACGGTGTCAGTCCCAATACTGACCCCTGAGGAACGTCATCACTGGTCTCCTCTTGGACATTGAGCTGTTATCTTGGTCTAATAATAATTTCTGACATTTCAGATAAGTATTTAGAATATGCTGCTGATCTTGGAGAACTAATAAGGTTAAGATCTTCTAAGGGCTGCATGTGTATATCTTTTGAATTAGAACTGTGTTCTGAACATAGGATAGATTTTAATGTTTCAGTTGTGATTACAATTATGATTTTGATTTCCAATACTGTCCAAGCTGACATATAATGACCAAATAATTCTGTGATAGACCCATTTTTCTGGCACTTTGGATGTTCGATGTTTGTCATTGTTTTCCTGTCAAGTTGTCAGATGTGGCAATATCCTGTTGATCTTTTTACATTTTTTCCCTTAACTAAAAGCTAAATTTCTGTGCAAATCTCCACATATGTAAAATTAAGTTCATGATTGCTTTTAACTGAAAAATGTCATTGACTGATTCCTTGGGAGCTGTTGCTTATAGAAAAGTCTGTTATCAAGCATGGATGTGCTAGGATGAAACTTGTTTCTTAAAAATTTAAGGTTAAGGGAAGGATATATTTTTCTTGTGCCACAAGATTGATTCTGTTAGCATTGAGAATATAACTCAAAATTTATCAAGTCACTAATGGAGATTTTTGAATACTGAAGGAGTAATTAATCTCCATGGTAGATATAAAACATCTCAGGTTGTATCTACAGAATATCTGATATATATTTTACTGATTGCTAAAAGAGACAGAATTTACAGTATGTGAATAAGTAGTGCTATACATTTGTTTGTGCTCAGGATCATAAGCAACACCTGTTTACATGTTACAAGTTTTTTGGGGGTGGATATTAGTTTTTATACCCAGTTGAACACTGGCCCTGATCTAAATAGAAATAGGCTTAGTTCTGGAAACTCCATTATTTTCTGAAATTTCTTTTTATCATTAACATGTGGTTTTGAAGGAAGAGGTTAGCTTGGCCACTTATGCGGTGAACAGTGTTATTTGAGTATACCTTGGTTATACCAGCTTTTGGTTATCCTCCTCTTTGCACGGATAGGTCTGCCTAAAGTTTGCTGCTGCAGTCCAAGCTATTGAGGAATTTGAGATATAACAAACATCAACTTGGTCATATGTTTTCTTTGTAGTGTCATGGATGCTCATTTTCTTTCTTCGGTGATATCAGGTGAAATAGTACAGTTTTGTCAGATGTTTAGTAAGAAGTGGAAGATAGACCTTCTGGTTTAGTTAACTTGTCACTTTTTATACCTCTGAGATCATGTCTTCATACCCTCTGGAAGATGGAATTCAATTACCCTCTTGGTGCCTTCACTGTCTCCTAATCACCGTTTTCTTATTTTCTTCTAAACGTGTATTTGTTTGTAGCTGCCAGTAGATGTTGTGATGGCCATACGATATATGTTTCTATGGTTGCCCAGATGAGGTGATGAGCAAATTAATAATAGTTTTCTGTGATCTGTTCATTACAGCGTGTTCCTTTAAAAAAAAAAAACAAACCCAAACACGTACATGCTATATGGAGTTTCTTTTTATGGCAATTCAAGCATATTTTAATATTGTTCCTGTCATCTCTGTTCTGCAAGTTGTGATAACATTAGCACTTTACCTGTGTCTCGGCTGTCATTGTTAGCTGTGATACAGTGCCACACTGTTGTTATATTGCTTATTAGGCAGATCTGTCTTACAGCAGATCAGGTTGCAATAGGGGCAAAAATAGATTACTCTTTTTTATCAAGTATTTATGCATAGTCTGAGAGGCTTAACTTTTCATATCTTTGTGCAGGCAGGATAGTTGGTCTATTAGGGTTTAAGATTCCACTTCAAAGTAAAGTACTTAAGAGTTAAGTGCCTAAGCCCTTTATTTTTGGATCTGACCTTCATTAGATGTATGGTATTAAAATGTGGAAAAGAATTAATTTTGATTTTATTCCCAAATCTCTTGGTACTTTCTTTCTGCTGAATAATAATAACAATAATAATAATAATAATAATAATAGGCTTACATATTCATTTGCCAATTTTCAATATTTTCAAAAGGGTATTTTCTTTCTCCTTTGCAGGAGGAAAAATAGAATGTTGAAAGTTAATTTTAGTGCTTTGCCAGAGGTCACATAGTATATGTGACTGAAGAAGCCTGAAGTACAAACTAGATTCCTAATGTCTCAGACTGGTGCTTTACTCATTCAACCATGCTGATCATATTTTTTCCAAGTATTCTCTATTGGCTCTTGTTTGATTATCGTCTTCATTTTGAATGGATAGCTGCAGAGTTATGAACCACTGTTCTTATTTTTAACCTCCTCCATCAAAAGACAAAAACTTTCTGAGATTTAATTCTCGAAAATTTTAAGGAATTTATTTGTAGGCTTAAAACAGACATTAATGAGTTAAGAAGTAATTTTTATGAATTTAAGACTGTTGATGCTACAATGCAAAAATCCTTTGAGATGAGCAGAAGCTTATAGTGAAGAAGATATAGAATAACTATGTCTTTCTTTTTACCCAGCAATATCTTGTGGAATTCCTAAAGCTCCATTAAATGGTGGAATATTAACTACAGATTACTTAGTTGGCACTCGTGTTACTTATTTTTGCAATGATGGATATAGGCTATCAGCCAAGGAACTTACTACTGCAGTCTGCCAGCCGGATGGTACCTGGAGCAATCACAATAAAACACCTCGCTGTGTAGGTAAGTAACATGTAAAAACTCTCCGATGAGTAAGAATCTGGCTGTACATTTTGTTTATTTACCCAAGGCACAAATCTTCATATTACTTAAACTTTCAGCTTCAGGTTACCTTAATCTATGAATAATTGCTGGTATTAAATTACTGTGAAATACATATTTGAAAAATATATATATATATATGAGACATATATCGAAACAGTCTATGACAGCAGAAGAAATACACTAGAGATTATAGAATACATTAAAACTGATAATTATTTTACAGTTAAATCAAAGTTAATGGTTGCAGAGGTTTATGCAAAAGCCATCTCTTCAGTGAGAGCTGCACAGTTCATATACTGTTAACAAACCCTATTTACTATCCAGAATTGCTAAGTGTGATACTCTGGGATACTTGTTTGAAACTGCTGCTTATTATTTATATTCAGCCCCTCATTATAATCCTACACCATCTAAACGTGGGGAAACATCACTGAAGAGAAAATGCATGTTCAGTCCCAAAGAGCAGTGGATACCATCAAAGTTATAAGTGGGGTATGAAAACCCAGGAGATTGTACGACTGATACAGAAATGTCAGCCTCTGATGTACATTAAGATTTGAATTACTTCACCCAATGAATTTTGAAAGGGAAAGAAAACATACCCTAGAATAATTTTTAAGGATTTTGCCTTTCTCCTTTTTTTTTGCTTTTTCTTGTTCTTGTAAATTGCGTTCCCTCATACCTTTTCCTCTAGCTAAAGAACCAGTCCAAAGGGACAGAAAGAAAGTAGTATCCAGCAAAGATTTTACTCTGTGCCTTTTGTTCAGGGAAAAAGTTGTTCTGCTTGTTAAACTTTTTCTATTAGATTAGGCTTGTAGACTGTTTTTGTTTAGTTTTTGGAGGAAGAATACCTAGAATTATGACATGAGATAAAAATGTGTAGCTGCTGAAAAACCGTCTTGGATATTTTTTTATCTGTCACCAATGTGCAGCCTCTCCAAATGAGTCTTTAAGATCTCACGAAATTTACCCAAGTAGAAAAATAATTCCTATTTTGAAATGTAGCTAATGTTTTAGTAAAGATTCTGATATCTGATGTAAAGTGCCACAGGAGTTCCACGACTATAAATCTACAATGTATTCAACCATGCTATAGATTCTATCTACACCAATTGCATAGTTCTGCATACACAGTCACTGCTCTGTCTGGGCCATTGATCATTATTATTTAAAAGTGAGAACTTGTACCTGCTAACCACAGGCAACTTCAAATACAACCTTACTTTTCAAACATTATGTTACTGTGTTTAAAATATATTTCTGAATTAATAATGGTAAAGATTTTCCTAATTTGCCTGTACTAAGCCACAAATAACTATTTTTTTTATTATTCTGGAAGTTGTTACATGTCCAAGCATCAATTCTTTTACACTGGAACATGGAAGATGGAGAATAGTGAATGGTTCACATTATGAGTATAAAACAAAAGTAGTTTTCAGCTGTGATCCAGGGTATTATGGTTTGGGACCAGCATCTATTGAGTGCCTTGCTAATGGCACCTGGAGTTGGAGAAACGAGCGGCCTTACTGCCAAAGTGAGTACATGTATCTGCATCTGCTGTACAGACTTCAGATAAAAATATTTTATTTGGCTGAATTAGAAATTAACCAATTAAATGTTGGAATCAGTTAATTATAAAAAATATTTCCTGGCTGGAATTCCTAGGTATCCTAAAGGCTGTTTACAAATAGAATCCATTAGGTTTAGTAACAAGGAAATATCTGTAAGCACACTTCCGAATTTTAAAGGTCTCTAAATCTATAAAGGTTCAAAAAAAGTAATAGAGAACATTTTCCTATATATTTTTCTAGGTCAGGAATGCTGTCTAGTCTTGAAAAATGAAAAAAAAAAATTGTATCCTGTTTGTGCACTTGATAAATAAAATAATGTCTCCTTTCAGCTGATTACCATATAGAGTGCGTAGGTCCACATCATTCCCACCATTAGCTGTTATCCTGATAACCTGCAATAGCTACTTTTCAAAAAAATAAGTAATGAATAATCAGATACTTTAAACAAGTTAAATGTATGGCTACAGTTATGACTCCCTCCTCCACTCCTGTGAAAAGCAGGTTTCTTTATGTATTTAAATTTAGTCTTCTGTTTTTCAAAATTGTAGGGTTTGGGGTATACTTTGAAGCCCCAAAATACTTCCTTTTTGTGAAACACCATACAACACACACTGCGATAGAATTGGATATGACCGTGGTTTTGGTGCATGTATCTAAACTGTGTGTATCTGCATGTATGTGTATAAATACACACGCATCTAAAAAGCAGGGGATAAAAAGTGTAAGCCAGATAACTGTGGTTTAGAATATATTTAGGATTTATTGAGAACATATTTGAAACTAATAAAAAAAAGGGCTGAAAAATGCAATTCCAAAGACAGATTAATTACATTGGAAAGTAACCTTCATTTTGAGTTCTTTATAACCTACTGGAAATTTCATTTATAATTTAGAGGAGTTTTAAAAGTTAATTGTGATATTTCACCTCTGCTAGTGTTAAAAATATTGTATATATGTCTGTATCTGTATCTTTGTGTTTATAGATATTTTTACATTATATATATTTGTAACACTTTTTTCTTTAAAAGACAAACATTTTTCATTATGTTTTGGGAAGTTTTGTTTGCAGCATTACCACTACCTTTATTTTTTTGAGCATGAAGTACACTAGCTGCTTTCACCCTTTGATGATCCACCATCTTGTTTACTAATAGTAAAGTTCTTTTTACTAGTCCTAAAAAGAAAATTTTTGAAGAAGAATTATGATTTTGAATGAAAAGATGCTTTCAATTATAAATAAATAGCAAGGAATTCCATGTACATTGTTCACTCATTTTAACAACATATTGTGTGAATGCTAGGGCAAGCATTTCATTAGAAATTAGAAGATAAAAAAGACATCTTTCCACATAAAGATGATTTTTTAAATGGCAACAATTGTGATATGCCAATATTAAGAAAAAGTCATTGATAAACCCAAGGTAATTAAATAGCAATTAATAATGTTCTCAATGGGGGGGGGGTTAACTTTACAGACACAATTTTTATTTGTGTGTGTCCCCCCTCTCTTTCTTAAGTATTATTTCTGGGGAGGTAATAGTCTGTATGCAGAATTTTTCATCTATTTTTTCTACAGAGCAAAATACTTCAAGCTGTGAAATTGATTTATCTGATTGGTTGATAAGTATTAGAGAGTGTGTGTGTGATACTCAGCTGTACATTTCTGTTTTGTTTTGGTTTTGTCATAAAGTTATTTCTTGTGGAGAACTCCCTACACCTCCAAACGGGAATAAGATTGGAACTCAAATCACATATGGATCTACAGCTATATTTACCTGTGACTCGGGATACATGCTAGTTGGCTCTGCCGTCAGGGAATGCCTGTCTTCTGGACTCTGGAGTGGAATTGAAACCAGATGTTTAGGTATGGATACTACTGTCATAGCTTACCTATTTTCTTTCTCTCTAGCAGACAAAAGTAAGCAAAGTGAAACAGCTTGTCTCTTTCAGTTAGCACAGACATTGAAGAGAGTTGTGAATTTTAAAAATGTGTGTGGCTGAGCTGTTTTTTGTATCAAATTATAATTATAGATACCTTTCCAGAGACTGAATCATGTTTTCAATATCTTCCCCACATGCAAATGTCACTGGATTGCTGCATATGTCCCTAAAGTAGACCTGCAGATAAGCAGGAAGGCTGATTGATTCCAGATAATAGATATCCTCACTATGTCATTGTAATGACAGCCATAATAGCGTCAGAATATGTTGATAGTCTTGGCAGCTCTTTTTTGTCTTTCTTTTTTCGTTCCTGCTTCTTTCATTACAAGGATAGTACCTATAGCTATTGAATCTTAGGGGACAGTAAATGGCAAAGAGAATTAGAACATTTAATACAACTACCCTCATTTCTGAATCTCCTATGTTTTTGCAGAATACCTAAATAAAGATGTAGTAGTGTGAGAGTAATCCTGTTAATGTAATGATCTTGGTTTGATCCTTCACTGAATGTAGTGTGAAATTGAGTTCTGAATCAGTATTCTTCTCACTCCATAGCTGTTGAGAGGAAACAATGATCAAATTGAAAAAATAAATGAAACAAAACAACAGACAGGTCCTGAAGTAATTCTGTTAAGTAAGTCTTAAAAATAAATGTTTCACAAGAATTTATGGTGAAAAAAATATGAAAAAATCACTTCAGTGTTCTAAAATAAAGTAACAGTCGAAGAAAAAACCCATGACTGTTATGTCTCCAAGGTTACAGACCGCCTCTCACACTTTATTGTGCTTGATCTTTTTCTATACAGAAAACATTAAATCAGTTTCTGGGGGAAAGTCTATGTAATAAATCCTGGAGAAACATTCAGAAACATAGAATAGATTTTTACTGAATATCCTGTTTATAAAAAGAGACTGAAAAGTCTGTGTATTTTGTTATACACTTTCCTCAGGGAAAAACATTTAAATATTTGATGAAGAAATTTTTGTTCTGTTTCTGCTTATATGAAAACTTAGCATATTTACATTATTTTATTCCAGGGATGTTCAAGGCCAGGTTGGATGAGGCTTTGGGCAACATGGTCTAGTGGAGGGTGTCCCTGCCCACAGCAGGGGTGTTTGAACTAGATGATCTTTGAGGTCTCTTCCAACCCAAACCATTCTATAATACTTCCAGGGATGTGGCATCCACAATTTCTCTGGGCAACCTGTTCCAGTACCTCACCACCCTCACAGGAAAGAATTTCTTTCTAACATCTAATCTAAATCAACCCTCCTTCAGCTTAAACCCATTACCCCTTGTCCTGTCACTACACTCCCTCATAAACAGTCCCTCACCAGCTTTCCTGTAGGCCCCTTCAGGTACTAGAAGGCCGCAATTAGGTCTCCCCAGAACCGCCTTTTCTCCAGGCTGAACGATCCCAACTCTCTCAGCCTGTCCTCATAGGAGAGGTGCTCCAGCCCTCCGATCTTCTTTGTGGCCCTTCTCTGGACACTCTCCAACAGCTCCATGTCTCTCCTGTACTGGGACCCCCAGAGCTGGACGCAGTCCTCCAGGTGGGGTCTCACCAGAGCGGAGTAGAGGGGCAGGATCACCTCCCTCGACCTACTGGTCACGCCTCTTTTAATGCAGCCGAGGACACGGTTGGCTTTCTGGGCTACAAGTGCACACTGCCAGCTCATGCTGAACTTTTCATCAATCAACACCTCCAAGTCCTTCTCCTCGGGGCTGCTTTCAATCCATTCCTTGCCCAGCCTATAGTTGTGCTTGGGATTGCGCCGACCCACGTGCAGGACCTTGCACTTGGCCTTGTTGAACTTCATGCGGTTCGCAGGGGCCCACCTCTCCAGCCTGTCAAGGTCCCTCTGGATGGCATCCCTTCCCTCCAGCATGTCGACCACACCACACAGCTTGGTGTCGTCAGCAAACTTGCTGAGGGTGCACTCGATCCCACTGTCCACGTCACTGACAAAGATGTTGAACAGTGTCGGTCCCAGTACCGACCCCTGAGGAACACCACTCGTCACTGTTGTCCACTTGCACATTGAGCCATTGACCACAACTCTCTGAGTGCGACCATCCAGCCAATTCCTTGTCCACTGAGTCATCCATCCATCGAATCCATGTCTCTCCAATTTAGAGACGAGGATGTCGTGCGGGACAGTGTCAAATGCCTTGCACAAGTCCAGGTAGATGACGTCAGTTGCCCTTCCTTTGTCCACCAATGCTGTAACCCCATCATAGAAGGCCACCAAATTTGTCAACTAGACTTTCAAATGAAATATAAGATGTTTCATCTTTAAAGAATTATTCAGCCATTTCAAGGATTTCAGTAGAGAACTTCCCTCTCTGGACCATGGATTAAAAGAAGATTTAAAAGAATGTTACCATTCATCCTGAGCAATTTTAATACAGCTTGAAGAGCTGGCAAGGTGAAGATCTGCTGAAACTAGCAGGAGAAAAACCACAAACCCTGTTTGTCTAGGGCTGTGCCAGTGTCATTTCAATACTGTGATTTTCTACAGAATATGTTGTTTGTGAACAGGAGGATGTAAAAAATATTTCCTTATCAGAAATGCAAGCCCTGTAGAGAAGAAAGAAATTCCAGCAAATAATTCTTCCCTCCTCAGCTGAGGTCATTTTAACAGGTTAATTAACTTTACTGAATAAGAACCTAAATCTCTTTTTCAATAATATATTGATATGTAGCATTCTTTCACTACTATGCTCATGTTTGACATTACTGATAGCTAAAATAAGCATAGACATGTTTTTGCCATTTAATGTAAAGATTCTGTATTCATTTATTCCTACTCTTGCATCTCAGAGAGTAACTGCAGAAAAGAAACCTCATTTGCAGATGAGGTTTCTAAGGTTCTGACACTAAGTTACTATGCTCATTCTTCATTGCTAGAGCTGGATTTCATGTCAAGTTAGGTAATTTATTTTGTGCTCACATGTTATTAATATCCTTCATTCCTACTTTTTGACTAATTTTGTTTCTTAATGATATTTCATGTAGTTGTTCTTCTCAAGCTTTGCTAGACTGGAAATTGAGAATGTTATAGTGCTTATTTCCCCCTCCCCCATCAAATCTGCTACACGGTAAAGCCTTCACATTTAATCTCTTTCTTTGTAGCATTCACTCATTACATTTGCAAAAGTGACATATTTTGATTCAGTATTATACATTACAGGTTACATTAAGACCTAGTGGCCTCAACTGGATTCATAGAAATGCGATATAGATCTTTTATAGAAAGATGGAAATCTTTCTTATCATAGAAAAAATGGAAATACACCCAGTCTTACGATACAGCACTAAAATAAAGACATTGACAATAAACAAGGCTATCCTGAAAGCAATCTAGAATAGCCTAGAAGCCTAACCTCCTGTGATGTCAGCTATTTACTACTAGGGTTTTAGATTATTTTTTTTTTCCCTCCCAGTAATAGTAATTATGACAATCCAAGTCATATTAATTATGATAAGTGTTACAAATCTTTGGATGGAGATTTGGGTTAAAATTTGCTAATTTTATTTCAACTTTTCTTCTATCCATAACCCAGTTCTTAATGCAGGGCAGTAAATGTTCTGTTTGTTCTGTGGTTTTATTTGGCAATGTAACATGGAAGGGTGGGGGTTTTTTTTCTCATTCATTCTGATAAATACAGATCAGAAGTACAATATTGATCTTACTGCTTGAACAACTTCCTCTGTCCCATATTTTCCACAAACCTTATATGATTGTTTTTCATTTTTTGTTTTCAATAGCCTTCCAAGGTGACGACAACAGTTTTATATTTGTTTGTAATTGGTCTCAGAATCAGAATATTACTTTGGGGATAAAAACCTGATATTCCATTAGATAATAACAGTACTATTAAGTCTTTTATCCATGATAAGTAAATATTGAATGACTTATTGGCAGTTTACACAGCAGTGTAAATTGATAATAGAATCAGTATTTCTTAAATGCTTTCTCATCTATTTGCAAAATAAATTTCCTGACAAACAAGAAAAATAAAGAAGAGACAACGTTCTTGCTCAGTATTTGAACCTTTGTTTTCCCAGCAGTACTCTTAGTTTTTTCTCAGCAGTCCTTTGCTTTCTCCTTCCTTATCTTTTTGCATCGGTTTTCAGTTTTCTGCCATAGTTTTTCTGGCAGATATTGTTCATATTTCCAGGGAGCTCTCTCTATATGATACCCGGTTTGCAGTATTTGCATTCAGTCCCCAGTGAAAACACTCCACCTGCAGAGCTTAGCTCCTGAGCGGTTTTGTACCCGGATTGCATAAGGAGGAATTATTTAGCTATCTCATTGCAAAAGACAGTTAGCCACACCTTATGGTTATATTGAATGAAGTTTAGTTAGTACAACAGTTTTATCATTTTACTCAGTTTCATTACACCAAATTTCACAACTAAACTGTTCCTCTTCCATAATGATTCAATTGGGGTAAGTATGACACATTTCTCAAATGAGAACAGATTTAAAATTATGTTCCTTTATGGCTTTGCACTATTTTTTGCAGTACTGAAGTCTTATGTTACTCCTTGTTTATACCAGTGTGACAAAACTGACATCAGTTGTATGGTAGATGATATATATATATAATACAAGTGAGTGCAAGAAGGTTTTAGGGATACAGCTGTGAGAGAAAATGAAGGAATAGAGTTGATCTTGGATGCTGTTGCACAATAAGTATGTCTCATTCAGAAACAAATCAGTTTCTCAGAAAACTATATGTGTAGTATTTGTTTTCCTCAGACTACTGAAGAATCAGCAGTAATCTGAAAGATTTGAAAACTTTGCACTATCAAAACCCCCTCTAAAACCCCAAATTCACTATTTTTGTATATATACACACATAGATACAGGTACATATATGTAGTGCAAACATATAATACACAAAGAAAATCATCAAAGACTACTGAATGGCACTTCAAAATTACATTTCAGAATGTTAATAAGGGGAAAGAAATACCTTTATTTGTCACAAATCTCTTAAAATAAGAGATTAAAATGCATGTCCTGCATTTTAAATTGAATTCATCATAAAGACTCCTGGGATATTCAGTAATGAATATGAGCATGTCCTTAATGTACAATGAACATTTTGGAATTCTTTGCTTCACAGGTATCTTAAGAGAAAAAATGACAAAAGGGAAGAATTCTACTAATACTCATGAGAAAAATAAATAAATACCTTGCTTTTAGAAGAAATACGAGAAAACTAGAATAGAATGGAAGAGAAATTAAACAATAATTATTCTTCCAGATATGAGTGTGGATGATGGTGGGGTGTTTTTGTTGGTTGGGTGTTGATTCTTTTTTTCTTTCTCCTTTTTTTCTTGGTATTAGAGAAATAGTGATAGCAAGTACTATATGTGAAAGGTTTTTGTTTCCTCTGAGGGACACCAGCTCTGTGGATATGTGAAACAGAGTGGGAAAATAAAACAAACAAAGAAAAAAACTTCTGGAAAATATTAATGAGTCTCTGACTGTATCGCAACGTAGGGAATTTATTCAGCTGCATAAATTAGTGTAAATTTCAGCAATGTTCTCAAAGGTTTGCTTAGCAGGTACTATGTATACCGTTACATATACTTTCAATAGCAAACATATTGAACTGCTTACCATAGGTACCTATATGACAGATAGTATTTTGAAAATGAAAGAAATATCATTGAACCCATCATTTTTTTTTTAATTTTTTTTTTTTTTAAGCAGGGATGGTGTTTGTTTTGAATTTTTTTTTTATATCTCTTAGACAAAGCTTCCCCTGGAAAGCAGAGTGGAAACTGGAAACAAGTCCTGCAAATCCCAGATGATTTTTATTTGTTTTTAAAATTGAGATGAAAAATGTGTCACAAGTCTGGCATATCCTAGTTTAAAATTATATTTAATTCCTTAACACTGTCACAGTAAGTTGATTTTGAATTCTGTTATGATAGAACTACAGTTTTATAATATTCTTCATACTTTTAGATTTCTTTATTTTTCAGTTTAGAAACCTTACACAAGGATAGAGCCTAGGAATAGGCTCTACTATACAAAAAATATAGACTTCTTTACTAATAGTGACTAGTTCACAATTAGTCATGCAATATAGTTAGTGCTCCAAAGATGTAACTGTTACGCAGGGTGGGAGGAGATAATCAACACAGAGGAATTTGAAGTAATAGAATCCTAGAACAGCCCAGGTTGGAAGGGATCTCAAAAGATCATCTGGTCCAACCTTTCATGGGAAAGGGAGCTGAGCTGTATCTAGCACCCTGTCCAGTCGCATCTTGAAAACTTCCAGTGATGGAGACTCTACCACATCCCTGGGGAGGCTGTTCCAGTGAATGTTTGTTCTTACTGGAAATAAAATTCTTTCTTATGTTGACATGAAACCTCTCCCAGTACAACTTGTACCTGTTTCCCCTTGGCCTATCCATGTGACTCCTTGTGAAGAGAGAGCCTCCATCCTCTTTGTGGCTATCTTTTAAGTACTGGAATACTGTGATGTGCCACCCCCGAGCCTTCTCTTCTTCAGGGACTAACACCTTCAGTCGTTCCTCATAGGGCAGGTTCTCTAGCCCTTTGATTATCTTCATGGCCCTCCTTTGGACCCTCCCTGGTCTGTCTGCATCTCTTCAGTGGCGGGGACAAGAATGGATACGGTAGTCCAGCTGCAGCCTGACAAGGGCTGAGCAGAATGGGATGACAGCATCTCCATCTCTGCTCCTGCACATGCAGCCCAGGATCCAATTTGCCTCTGTTGGTGTAGCGGCGTGCTGCTGGCTCATGTTCAGCTTGTTGTCCACCAGGACCAGAAACAGTGTGGTCAGATAGGGAAGTGATTGTCCCCCTGTACTCAGCACTGTTGAGGCCACACCTCGAATACTGTCTTCATTTTTGGGGTCCTCACTACAAGAAAGACATGGAGGTGCTGGAGCTTGTCCAGAGAAGGGCAACGAAGCTGGTGAAGGGTCTAGAGAACAAGTCCTGCATGGAGTGGTTGAGGGAACTGGGGTTGTTTAATCTGAAGAAAAGGAGGCTGAGGGGAGGCCTTGTCACTCTGCAATTACCTGAAAGCGATCTCTTCTCCCAAGTAACAAGAGACAGGACAAGAGGAAACTGCCTCAAGTTGCACCAGGGGAAGTTTAGATTGAATATTGGGAAAAAATTCTTCACTTAAAGGGTTGTCAATCATTGGAACAGGCTTTCCAGGGAAGTAGTTGAGTCACCATCCCTGGAGGTATTGAAAAGACATGTAGATGTGGCACTTAGGGATATGGTTTAGTGTTTGCACTTAGCAGTGTTAGGTTAACAGTTAGGTTAAAGGTCTTTTCCAACCTAAACAATTTCATGATTCTATGAGTCTCTGACCCCTGGTCCCTTTCAGCCAAGTTGCTACCCAGTCACACAGATCCTAGCCTGTACTGGGCTCTTTGGTTATTCCTTCCCAGGATCTTGCACTTGTCTTTGTTAAACTTCATACATTTCTTGCTAGCCCACTCTTCCAGCCTGTCTGGGTCTTTCTGTCAGGTGGCTCTCCCTTCTGATGTGTTCACCTCACCACTCAGTCTGGTGACATCAGAAAACTTGTGAGGGTGATTTCAATCATCTCATTTATGAAGATATTGAACAGCGTGGGGCCCCATATCTATCTCTGGGGGATCCCACTTGTGACAGACTGCCAGCCTGAGCAAAAACCATGGATCACCACCCTCTGAGTGTGCCTTGTTAACCAATTCTGTACCCATCTCACAGACCAGCCACACAATCTGTACCTTGCTAGTTTGTCCAGGAGAAGGCTGTGCAAAACAGTGTAAATTCTTTAATGAAGTGCAGGTAAACAACATCCACTGCTCTCCCCTAGTCAATGGAAGATGTCAAAGAAAGTCAAAAGAAAAGAAAAAAAGAAGTGAAAGCTAGGGTCTGGGAGCTTTATGACAATGAGAGGAACTAGACTAAAAGGATGGGAATTTTAAGTCATTTTAAATTTTCTCAAGCTAGACAGAGACATTAGTGCAAGACTTATGGGTAATTTACAATGATTTTTTCACCTGTTGTGTTTGTGTGTTTTTTGTAATGTCCATGCACAGCTGCAGAAACTACAGTGTGATCTTAGTCACCTGATGCGTCGAATTACTTCAGTTTTATTCCCTCTGCACAGGAAACAGAGCTTGACCTTTCTAGTGATGTATGCTGCTTCCACTCTGCTGCCAGGAAGCAACACTAAAATCTTAATTAAGAACCAAGACCAATATTGTAATTAAATGCAATTAGAAAATTATTTCCTTGAACGTGGTCTGAATCACTTCAAACTGTCTCGTTGCATTTCTGATAGAAAATTATCTTTTCCAGCTCAGTTTTTACTGATTAGTCCTGTTTGTCATCACGAATGTGATAGTACAGGGAACTTTGGCCCTTTCTTGCATGTTCAAGAAAATCCACTTTCTTTACTGAACAGATTATGACTTTCCTGGAGAATAAAGAAGTACTCTAACAAAAATTTTATAAACATGTATTGTGCCATCTTATCCCAGAAAACATAACCCAAATTTCAAGTATGCCTAGTCCTTTTGTAACACTGAGGGAAATGAGGAGGGGACAAACAGAGGGGAATATACACTTAAACAGTATCGGATTTGTTCCTTATACAGAAGTCAAACTGCACTCATCAATTTAATCTGTGAAGGGTCACTTACTACCTATATTGTAAATTCTGATGATTTTATCATGATTCATACAATGAAATACAATACGAGGCTTAAGTTGCCAGACACAAGTTATAAGAAAATGTCAATTTTTTTTTCTTCACTAAAGTACTAGCTGAAACACTGCTTGTTTTTCTTGCTTGCCTTACTTGGTTTTGCAGTGAGTTGTCTGCCTTATGTCACAATCTCCATGACATCAACATTTCTCAGAGGATTTTCCATTAACACATTATTTGCTGAATCACAGTGCCTATTTTCCAGGGTTTGTTAAGTAAAATAGTAACAAATGACACATGGTTAATTCTTTTCCCCTGCCTCTTTCTAGATTAAATGTCTGTTTGAGCCTTTCATAGTGTAAATAAAATATTTCTCATATTTTGAGAATACAGTGTAGACGATTCAGCCAAGGCATAGAAAGGTTTTTGGTTGCAGGACATTTGGATGTAGTTGCACCGACTGCCTTTGTCCCAAACATATTAATCTTTTGAGGATTCCTCTGGGATCAATAGGTGAGAAAGAATGGAAGATAATCCAGAGATTCAGATTCCAGCAATAAATTATCAAAGTTAATGTGTTCCCCTTGTAAAAAGGCTATATTTATAAAATGGACATGGATTGATATTTATAATGGATTAATATTTATAATATTTATATGTATTTATTCTAATATAGGATTTTACAGGTTTTAATAAAAAGGAATTACTCATTTTTTGAAAAGAAATTTGATAACATATGCAATATTTAATCTTTTTGCTACACTGTCTTTTTGTAAGTTTTTATATGTGTACAGACCTACCTATACAACTGCAGTTTTCCCCAAGTTAATAAAAATAAACCTTTGAATGAAGTCAATAAAAAAAAAATTTAAAACATGTTCAGCATTTCTTTGTTTTAATTAAGGAGGTATATTTAAAATTACCTTGTCATATTTATTGATATTTTTTCTTTTCTTTTTTTTTTTTTTTTTAATTTACTTTGAAAAATCTAGCTGGTCACTGTGGTATTCCAGATCTTATAGTCAATGGTCAAGTAATTGGAGAAAATTACGGATATAGAGACACAGTTGTGTATCAGTGCAGTCCTGGTTTTCGGCTGATCGGTTCTTCTGTACGAATCTGTCAACAAGATCACAACTGGTCTGGTCAGCTTCCATCCTGTGTGCGTAAGTAAGCATAGCAACACATACTGATTTATTTCACAGGAATGTCTATGTCAGACAAGATGAGGATGACTTTGAAGCTTAGTATTCATTAAAAAAAAAAAAAAACACAAAGATTTAAAGCAGATCCTCAAAAGTATATGGCCACCTAAAATCTGTGATTCATCCATTAGGTGAAGTTTAATGTAGTCACTTAAAATTTCCACTGGATTATTGCATCTTTTGGCTACTAAATACCTGTCATTTATATGTGAGTATGAATTTCTTCTAAAAGTGGTGGTAATTAGGTGCCAAGGTACTCAAATTTGAAAAAGGCTTTATGTCCCTTAGTGACTTTTGGAAATATTTAATGTACATTTACTTTGTCAGTGGTAGTTAGATAAGTACATACTCTTGAATTATGCTGTCAGTACCGATGATTAAAATGTTTGTTTCAACAAACTTGTGCTTTTTTTTTTTTTCTTCTTCTTCTTCTCACAGAGCTATTTTAATTTTGATTTCTGGTTTGGTTTTGGCTTTTCTGGCGTGAATTTTGTACTTTGTTAATGAGGCTCCTTGTACGTGATGTGTGTCAACATATCACATGAAATACCATTATGTAATAACAGAAAATACTGTATTACATTTTGGGACAAATTGGGAGTTCTTGAAGGATTCTCAAGCAAATTACAACTGTTTCAATAATTTAGGTTCAGTAATGTCAGTGTATTGAAAATGTATTAGTCTGCCTCCAAATATTCTTAGATTTTTATAGCTACATTTTTGTAGCAGAAACTATCTGATTCATCATAATACACACTGTTAATTCATTACATTTACTTGTCACTCTTTTACATAGAACTAGATATACATGTAATAACATATACATATACTGTAATAATTGTAATTCTTAATTTTGTTTCCACTTTATGATCAAGTAATAGATCATTACTTCTTTATATTACATTTCAGACCAACCACTTCTTTATAGGTAACCGTTAAGGCAATAAAAATAGACACCATTAATGAATTTCTAAATTTAAATGTCAATATCAATGTGAGAACCGACAAATAAACCCCCACAATTGTTTTAGATGTACTAACAGCAGAGAAAATGGACATACTTTCTTCCTCTAATCAAATGGAAGCTTCTTTTTTCAATACAGGGGGATATGCAATACAGCACTTCAGAAAAAGACACAAGACTTGGGAAAAGTTTAGACTTGCAAAAGGCTGCTATAAAGAGCAACAGCCTCTAACTTTGTGAGAGAGAGTTAGAAACAGCTCCACTTCAGATCAAAGGTTCAAATGACACGTAGAAAAATAGTCTCACATTTCTTTGTTTATTTAACGTTAGATGTTTGAATTGAATTGAAATTTAGTTATTGTGACCTTTTCACTTTTTAATTCACCATTCCTCTTGCTTATACAGTTGGCAGATGTATTACTACTGTTGTGTAATGCTACTGTACATGCATGGGTATTAATCAAAATGTTATGCAAATTTCATACTTGTGTTTTCACAAGAATAATTTTTATTGTTATTATACATATATTAAAAAAACATCTCTGTGGGCTTAATGTGTATCTTTGCCTGATGGTTTTACCAATGTTAACAGTTTAGTGTATGATTCCAATTACTCTTTTGGGGAAAAAATGCAATTCCTTATATAAAAATTTCTGATGCCAATAACATAGTGATATTAATAGAACATACAGAATTCAATTTAACTTTCATTCATAGAATATACTTTGACTTGTCTGTATGCTATACTAGTTCTTAAGGACCATTTTCATTTTTTGATGTTGCTAAAAATTTTATTTCATTTGGATGATATGAATTTCTTTTAGAGTTATGATAAATGTGTTCTACATGGAGAAAAAGAATGTATATTTGTTAAAACTAACAAAATTAATTTAGAAAAATAATGAAGTTTCGCAATTGATAAAAATTTGAGAGTTGAATAATTTGTTCTGTGATATTATTTTTTTTTCATTTAAAATTACTGATTAACATTTTATTTATTAACTACTGGCACTTCCTAAAACATAGAAGGAAATATTTATACATTTTTTAAAATTAATTTGTGATTTATTTTCCTTATTGTTTTTGTATCTGGTCTTTGTGGACACCGAAAAGGAACTTTAACTTCTGCAGTCAGTTTTTGTATAAATACAATAAAAGTTTCACAGTATCCATAATGTTTCATATATCCAGTCATAAATTTATAACTGCAGTAAGTACTTAGTCCTCAAAGATAAAACAGAGTGAGTTGATATTAAGACATATTTGTAAGAAATAATTCCTGAGGAACTAATGCACTGAAATGTTTCCTTTGAATATCAGACTATATGTAATGAAAATCAAGTGCTTGCTTTTCTCCTGCTTCTTCAGAAAACTTCTCCTCATTTGCCTTGATTTCTGCATGGTAGATTCTATTCAGCTATTTAAAATATTTAAGTAAGTGTTTGAACCTTTACTAAAATATGTCTTCGTTCTTATTCAGTTCAGAGAAATGTGAATTTTTCATGGAAGGTACTCAATATTTTATAATATCTATCAAAACTTTAAAATACTATTATATAATGGTTGTAATGATTATCTATTATATCATAAATCATGATAAGTGATAACAGCAGGGTCTGTTTGTGTTTTGTTTCTTTGTGTTGTGCAATGCTAGCTGTTAGCTGTGGTCACCCTGGTAGTCCTATTTATGGAAGAACAAGTGGAAACGGTTTCAACTTCAATGACGTTGTGACATTCTCGTGTAATATTGGGTACGTTATGCAAGGACCAACCAAAGCACAGTGTCAGGCTAATAGGCAGTGGAGCCACCCACCTCCAATATGCAAAGGTAAGAATGCAAGCATTGGCAATTTTCAAACTTAGTTGGAAAATTGAGGTTGAAAAGTATACTGAAGGTAAAGGGAAACTGTCAAGACAAAATGATGACTCTCTTACTAACAGGCATCAATTAAAAATCATTAAAGATGATTTTTCATTTTTCAGTTAGATCTGTTCTACATTCAGAAGGTCACCAGGATAACTGTTGCCGAGAAACTTTCTTATGTGTCTATAGTTTGTATTGATTTTTTTTTTTAAAAGGTTTCTACAAGTTCCTTAAGCAAAATTATGAAGGAGATAATTAAGAGCTTAAATCCTGAAATAATGTTCTCTGCATTTTTAGCCAATATACTTCTGATAGGTGCATAACAAAACATAATTTTTTTTTCCTTTTACGTTTCCATTGATCTGACTGCTCATCTGGACTTTTTAATTTCTTATTCTAATTTGTTAGCATAATCCATTTGGGTTGGCTCTCAATACTTCTGCATATTATATTTAAAATAAAATAAATAAATAAAAGAATATTATGAAATTAATTCTGTCTGAGTCTCATAAACACTTTTAGAAAGGTTTTGTCACCATTGTCCTTTTTAAGTGTGTTGTTATGTGCTTTTTAAGTGTTTAAATTGTCCTTGTTTAGAATAATTTACTTTTTGCTGTAACCTACTTGCACATATACAGAAATTGTATTGATTGTTTTTTCAGCATCTTTCCAGCAGCTTCGATGGACTTTTATCTGTACACGGCTTAAGTCATGATCTGTATTTATAGTAATTTTATTTACTATATGTTCCTTCAAATAGGTATCCTCTACTTTCCTTTGATCGTTTTGCTGTAAGCAAAACTGGAAAATAGTTTACAGAACTCAAATTTCCAAGGACCTTTTTGCTGATGAAAAGTTATTATTTTTTAAATAGATGATGATGTGTTTACTTGACCAGAGAAGCCTATTGCATGGAAACTGTTAAAAAAATGTCCATGACCAATACCAAAACAAGTATTATAATCCCCTTGCCAGACAGCTGTAAGTTGCAAAAAAAGAAAAAAAAAATTAGTCTTCAGTGATTTTTAAACGTATGAATCCCAGAGTAGTTGGACTCAAAAAATATATCAGCATTCTTAACCGTCAAAGTATACCCATATTTTTAAAAGCAGATACCCATTTGTTAGAATATTTCCCTGTTCTAGCAAAATTACCGCAGTGTTACTTAACCAATCATGTGCCCTTTAGCTGAAAACATCCGCCTCAAAGGTACTCCATTATCAAAATGTTGGCATAGGAACATAAGTATATTTGCATGGCTGTGTGGGTTAGACCAAAGGCACATCTAGCCCCATAACCAGTTTCCAGCAGCTGTGAGCAATAGTTTATGTCAAGGCAAGAGTATAAATTGAATATATTGGTATGTTCAGTCACTTTTAGTGGCAAATACTTTCACAGCATCATCCCACTCTGTGAAGAAACATTTTATTGGTTCTTAGTTTAGCATCTCCTGGGTTTAGAATCTCCTGATTTCGTATCATCTTCCTAATTCAGTATCATTATCTATAAAATCAGGGTATATAAAATCAGGGTAGTAACACATTGGAAGTTTCTCATAGAAAGGATAGGAGACCATTTAAAGACCATTTTAGTAGACTCTATTTGTATGACTCTCACGTCTATGCTTTTTTTCTTTTTAGTGGTCAATTGTTCTGATCCTGGAATTCCCGCAAATTCCATAAGAGAAAGTAAAATAGAACATGGAAATTTCACATATGGCACAGTAGTATTTTATGACTGTAATCCTGGATATTTTTTATTTGGCTCTTCAGTTTTAATTTGTCAACCAAATGGCCACTGGGACAAACCTCTGCCTGAATGCATTAGTAAGTAGATAATGTGTATGCTTCTATAAAGAATGTGAACTGGACTGGGTATTATTTTACACATTGTTTCTATCAGTCTCATGACAGCAATCAGAATAATCATATTTATATACATTTTTGTGTATGCAGTAATAATGGCAGGTCTCAGTAGCAGCTGAATTAGCACAGTTATTTTGTTATTGTACGTAGCAAATAACATTGAATACTTGGGAAATGCAATAACTGAAACAAACATCTCTGAATACTTCAGCACAATTATCCCTGATAACAGGAATTGAAGATAAAAACATATCAATTGAATTTGCTAATATGTGAAATCCATTGGCCACAGAGTTATCATCACACTGAAACTTAAAAACTATAGTAGCCGATTATTGACTTATGTCACTATAGTACTTTCTGGACTTCTTTTGGGACAACAGCAAGATCAGACTATCTACGATGACCGCAGGCTAAGAGTAATGGCACTGTAGAGCACCGTAAGTGTCCTCTGGACCATGTCCTCAGCTTACCACAATACCAGATGTAGCTGAATATCATGGTCATGTGCAACCTATCCACTAAGGCAAGTGGATCAACACAAGGAGGGTGGGGTTTTTTTTGTACTGGCTTGTCATGAACAACTTTGTAACTGTGATGAAGATATAGCTACAGATGTTGTGTAGGTTTTTAATTGTCTGGGACAGCTGGTTTACCCAGTTCCCTATAAGTCTATGTAAAATATTATGGTTTACAACCAAAATTTCTCTCTGAGAGAGGCTGAGAGCTTTATTTTCTAGAGATTAAAGGAAAAACAAGTTAAGGGTTCCTTATTTAGGAATAATGGACTGTCATTTGCCATATTGTAGATATTAGTTCTCAGTTTTACCTTTATTAGTCTTCCTTAATTGGGGTTCCTCCAGTTCTGTTATTCTATCTCTGGGGAAAAAAAAAAAAAAAATCTGAAATTTTGTATCTTCTTACTGTTAAAACCTTTACTTCTGGAAGTTATCCCTTTCTTTGATGGGATAAATAGCTTGATTGCGAGTCACAGTTAAACCTATAAGAGAGTCTAACAGTTTCACATTAAATTTTAAGGTAATATTACCATTTCAGAAAGATAAATGTTAATTAATAGTAACATAACTTTAAAGAGAAAAATTCTAAAGGTAAAGGTGCAAAGATTTTTACTTTTGTATTTTTATCTCTTAATCTTCTTTCAGAATTGACAGAAGTAATTTAATAATACAGATTTTACTCTTCTTTTAAAATGACCTTTGAGAGTAAGAGTGCTATATGTACTTTTGAAAGGGAATCCTCAGCTTTATTTGTGTCATATATATAGAGGGGTCAATGAATTCTAACCTAGGCACTATCTATGCTATTTTGTACTCATTAAATTTACCTAAACTAACTTCTTGTGATGTAGCTACTGAGTATTTTTTATAAGAGCCTTTCAGCTTCTGGAGTGTTTTGCAAATTATTTCCCTTTTGGACATATTCAGGGTGGTCATTCAGTAGTCTGCACATTTTTCCACTGTAAGAGCAATGGAAAAGAAGTAGAAAGCTGGATGGATGTTTTTCTTTGACCCAGGCTGGATTATTTTTTTTGACCTAGCTGGATTTCAACCTCTCTCTAACTAGTCTCAAAGAACATACCTTTTTTTGAAAAATTGCTAGAGTAATGGAGAAGAGACACAGTAACAAAGGAAAAGTTGTTTACCTGTAAAGTGACTCGATTTCTTTGAAATGTGTTGTAGCTTGAGTACTTCTAGCTACTATAAATCCTCTAGAAGAAGCAGAATTCAGCGTTGGCCTGGACCATGATGTCCTTTCAACTCTCCCTTTGAAATAAAGACTTTCGGGGGCATAAAGTACTTTTAGGCACATGTTGCTAGGAAAATACTTTAAATTTGAAATGTACTCAAAATGAAAGGTATTTTTGGACAATACACCTCAAAGAATTCCAGTGACCATACCAGGTCTTTTTGTACTGCAAAGTATTGTCAGTTTAGTTCTGAGACACATGCTCTCATCTGTTATTTTTAAGCTACTGAGATGTGAGTACACACAATCCACATCTTCTAAGCTTGAAATCCAAATACTGTAGACTATTTTATTGCTGGTGTCTGTGCCATCCTCTCAATAATTCTATTGCATCACCTTGTCCTGACGTATTTTGTTTATTGGGATTTCTCAGGGAAAAAGAGATAGCCATTGAAATGTCATACCAGCAAAAGAATTATTTGCATATTATTCTTTCAGATTTATTTATTTATTTATTTATTTAGGAAAGTGAGATTTTGATGTGACAGGAATCGATTGATAATTGTCCATATTAATGAAAAAATATATTTTGACCTGACATTTTTACATACTCTGAAGATTAATAATATTATACTCTTTTCTTTTTCTTCTCCCTTTATTATTTGTTCATTAAAACTGATTCAAAGCTTAATGTAAAAAGGTACTGTGCAGGTATGTGATGGAACAGGACTAGATAACAGAGAGGCAGAAAGGACAAAATTGATGGGAATAAAATGGAGGATGCATTAGCATTAGGAGAAAAACAGAAGAAATAGGATCAACTTTTCATATGAAATCCCCAGCTGAGAACATGTATATAAAATTAAATTTCATAGAACGTATTATCAAGTTAAAGGTAGAATTACAAGGTTGTATAATTTTCTAAATCAGTTATTAGGAATCCAGGACTTTTGGACATGTGTAAACATAAAAGGGAAGTATGTATAGGAAAGCCAAAAACTGCATGCTGTAAGGCACCAGTATGAAATTCACTTTTCCTCTATGACAGCATCTGAAAAGCGCAAAAGAATGAATCAAGAAAAATACAGATAATAAAAACACTCTGAAAAATTGTGAATGTTATTTCTTTGAAACCTGCATGACCAACATGCCTTTTTATTAACAATGCTCTAAGTTTGCCTTGTCTACAATCATACATAATTAATGCTAGATTTTATTTATAAGCAATTGATCAAACATGTAACATGCTAACAAGTGCCCAGTTTGTAAAGGTGACCATTCTGACCATTTTACTCAAAGTCCTGCAAGCCTACATAATGGTCACAGGGGTCAGTGGCAGTAGGTAGGAATCAAAGTCAATCAATCACATACCACATTCCTAAATCCTTTGTGGGGTTATCAGGAAGGTTCTGCACCTTGCAAGTTGGACTCCTAAGAGAACATATGTCATTGTACACATATCAGTGTATGTATAAATGTAAAGCTCGAAGACCAAGAATAATCATTAAAGGAAGATGAATCATCACACATGACTTTGGTCATATGTTGTATTGTACAACCATTATACTGTTGTATATACATCTGAAGTGCTAGGGAATTGAATACATCCTCAACTCTGATCAGGCTGCTGATCTGGCTGTTCTAGTACCCTGATATTTGCAGCTATAATTTGTCGTTTTCATGATGCATAAATACAAATACCTTTGGCCAAGATATGCCACGTGCCATGGACAGGTGTAAGATAAAAAGAAATCAGACATGCAAGGCTAAATGCATTCTGTGAAAAGAGTGAATTTGGTTTATGAATTTTAACTGTGCAATTGCTGAATGTGACATATTTAGCTTACTTTTAAATTAACTCCTTGCTCTGAATAAACAACTGATAGGGAATTTATCCATGATCATTTCTAAGACTGGGATCCTAAAGAAATTAACTCCAATCTGTGCAATTAACATCAATGGATGATCCCTAAGAATACGTTAAAAATATGTAAACAGATATTTTATTTATGCAATACAATATTTTAAGTAACCAAAACCATGAATAGGAAATTAGTATATTAGTATTAAGGTTCAAAATTTAGCAGAAATGGTTTTGTTTATAGACCTAGTAGACTTCATGACTAATGATTTGGGTCCAGTGGATGAGAGATGAAGGTCTGCATATTCTCTGCCTCTGAAGAGTACATGCATGAGTGTGTGTGTGTGCGCGCATGTGTTCATCCCATGAAGATCAACTTAGTGAATGAGTGTCTTTGGACATCAATATGGATATCTAAAATACCTTTTTGATATCTCCAAACATTTGTTTCACAGCTTTTGGTATGTAATATATTTTGCAGTTCTGATCACATAATGTGTCTCCCTACCCCAAACCCTAAAAAGTTCAGACTGTTCACACAGTTTATGTATGGCGTTAGGAAAATGATAACTACAAACTGTTTGATCAGTGATAATAACCTTTTTTTATCTCCAATAATTATGCATTGTAGTGATTGACTGTGGCCATCCTGGCGTTCCTCCTAACGCGGTCCTGTCTGGAGATAAATACACATTTGGGGCTACTGTTCATTATACCTGTACAGGTAGACGATCGCTGTTAGGGCAGTCATCTCGTACATGTCAGTTAAATGGACATTGGAGCGGATCTCTTCCTCACTGCTCAGGTAATATTTTTTAATTAATGAGTGTGGCCTGTAGTTGTTTTGAATTTATTGTGATTTTGTCAGAAGGCCATTTTAAAATCTGGAAAATCATGTATAAAACTAGAGTAGTATCTCAATAGAAGTAAAAAAGTAAAACCAAAATAAGTAAGAAATCTATTAGCACGAAAAGAATTTGGGAGAAGTAGGCTTTCTCAGTGATATTTAACACGAATAGGAAATTGTACATTCAATAGAATGTTAAAGGAACTGATTTGTTTTGAAAATATTTTCTATATGACTTCTGGAATAAGTATTAATTTCCACAGGGAAACTTTGCATCATTATCTCTTCAGGATGATGGGTTCTTTTTTTTTTTTTTTTTTTAAAACTTGTAAAATATCTACTGACTTGATGACACCTCAGATATATCTTAATTGCATAATACATCCATCTTTATAATAATACTCAGTGGGCTCCACATAATTTCAGTATAAGATGCTCGGTTTTGAGGGAGTACCATATAATACCATCTAATACCATCCTTGTAATAGATTAGTCCTCACCAAAGTCGAGATATGTTTCTGAACAACTTAATGCTTAGGAATGTTCTGTTTCACTACTTCAGTTTGATTCACTTTAACAGCAGTGATCAAATGAAAAACAGAAATCCAAGTCACACACAAATTTGGAGACTTGACTAAATCCCATTTCTTATCTTAGAGTATGTAAAAGAAGATTGTGATAGAGGTTAATCTTGTTATCAGTTTTAATTCTCAATAAATACTGGGGGGGGGGTGTTCTTTCTTGTCATCCTCATATTTCCATTATATAGGTTAAAGAAATCATTGGGGTTTTGGACCTTATTTAAACCTATGTAATTCAGAGTGCTTAGGTATCTTCAAGGGCAGAAAATAGGGAGTAAACAAGTGACACATTTTTCCTTGTGTTACAACTATGACAAAACAAGAGGTGAAAAATAAATGATATGCAAATCTGACAGTGCTACTATACCAGTTTTCCACTGAAAGTCCAAGTTTTGTTACAGCATTAGTAAATGATAGAATCATAGAATAGTTTGGGTCACAAGGGCCCATCAAAGATCATCTAGTCCAACCCCCCTGCCATGGTCAGGGACATCTTCCACTAGATCAGCTTTCTCAAAGCCCCGTCCAACCTGACCTTGAATACTTCCAGGGATGGGTCTCACAACCCTCTTTGTAAAAAAAAGTCTTCCTTATGTCCAGTCTAAACCTATCATCTCAGTTTAAAACTGTTACCCCTTGTGCTGTCACTACAGGCCTTGATAAAAAGTCTCTCTACATCTTCCTTATATATTTTATATATTGAAAGGCTGCAATAAGGTCTTCCAAAGAGCCTTCCCTTCTCCACGCTGAGCAACCCCAATTGTCGCAGCCTTTTTGCATAGGAGAGCTGCTCCAGCCCTGTGATCATCTTTGTGGCCCTTCTCTGATCTTGCTCTAACAAGTCCATGTCCTTCTTGTACTGGTGACTCCAGACCTGGATGCATTGCTCCAGGTGGGGTCTCATGTTTTCCAATCCATTTTTTTTTTGCCTCCTGCCTTCTTTTCTTCAGTGTATTCAGGTATAAAGTGATTATGTCAGCTACAGTTTCAGAATATGCATTTTTTTTACAGCTCATGTCACAGAAATCGTTAACAATTAATAACAAATAATAAAATAGGGCTTCTTGGTTAATATCTAGCACTGAATTCCAAAGGGTTGGAAGAATTTTTCAGTATCTGAACCTTTTACTACAAACTTTTAGGAAGTGGCTGCAGACAAATGTTGTTATCTTGCTCTCTGAGTCCCTCCTCTTTCACTAATCTGCCATTACAATCTAAAATGTGACAGAAACTAGAAAAAGTGAACACCTAATTCAATCCCTTACCTGTCTAACCATAAAATCAGAGGGAAATTTGCCACAATGGGAGCAAAGATCAAATTCTTGTAAAATGTGATGTTTAGAGCTACGCAGCAGAAATCAAAGCTTAGTGTATAATAATACTTAGTAGATAATGATATATTTATGTGAATTGAAAATTCAGACTGGGTTCATCAAAAATGTTTTTACAGTTAGTATGCATATTTGTTTTGGGAAAAAACACTCTAGATAAAATCTAAGGCTACTTATTGTAGTTTTCCATAGTCTTCATAAGAAAAAAAAAATCTAATTCGTGAATTAAAAAAAAATATTAAAGAAATTGACAAAAATATTGAGGAATACAAATAGGAAGCCTAAAAATATATATGAAAATATCAAAGAAACCTTCTAGAAAAGAAGACTATTCTATAATCATCCTGCTATTAAAATAAATGTGTTCCAATATCTTGGGATAAGCATTCATAATTGATGCACATGAAAATACTTTTTTTTCTGATGACAATTTTTGTACCCACAGATACGAAACTTTGATCATATCTAATTGATTTTTCTCAATACATGAAGAAACATTGCTTTGACATAGATTCAAATGTGAATCATAGTAAATCAAATTGTAACAGAATACAAACTGTCATTTTCTTTAACTGTACTGTACCAAACTATAATTCTAGTTTAAGAATAATTTGGGACTTTGTTTTCAAAGTGTATTTTGAAATGCTTTCTCATTTTAAAATAATTTGCAGATTACCATACAGGATTTTCATATTTTGTATCTAAAAATATGTGAAATCATTAGCTTTCATTATTAGCCTTGATAACTTGATTTTTAAATGTATATTAAAGCCTTAAACTTTGTATTTTTGATTATGGTATTAATAATAAATCATATATAATGTTCAATTGACAAAAGATGCAGCATGCTTGCACTTTTCATATATGGAGAAAAATTCAAACAGAAAATGCTATTTCTGCAAACATAAGGTAACCAAATTTTGTCACATCATCCCCATGACAGGTTCCTTTTTGTTACATGGCATTTTATGTTTCACATCCTAGAGCTAGAAGGAATTGTCATGTCCCATTGATATCTGTTGGCATTCAGAAACACAGTTTTCAGTCGTCACATGCATATCAGCTGGAGTCAGAATTTTGCAGCAACTTAGAATACCTCGTAAGTGCAGCAATGGTTGTGTGCTTACTTAAGTGGTCTAAATACCCTCCTTTTCATTAAAATTAAATGCCAGCTGAGAATTGGTTACACATCTGGGTGAAGGATGGCTCATAACCGACTGTGAAAATCACTTAGTTGAATCTCTGAATGAGGTAATAAAAGTCTGTTCTATTATGATATCATTGATTATATCACTGTCACTTCCTGATGTGATAAGTCATTTAGAAAAATTACTTCTGTAACCTTCAGTCCAAAGAGCTGGTGGTTAACCTCCCTGAAATTAAAAGAGTAAAAATTCCCAGTAATAATTAGGTGTTAGGAAAGAACACATGATTTCATTTACAAGAGGAATATGTAATTTATACTTGGTATAGCAAAAAGCTCTGTTTTCATATTTTCATAATAAAATTGTTTTAAGCGTAATGCCAAGTAACTTCCAGAAAACTGAGCTGTTATTGTAAGGACTTTACATGTATAGAATAACTAATAGGGCCTGCCCCAAATTCTTCACAGTCTTATTAAATAATACTGGAAAATGTAAGATATGGATTCCCAAAATAACAAAAAAAAAAAAATCTTGATCTAGGACATTTTTAAATTGTTGTAAAAACATGTAGCAGACTATTTTCAAATGAGAAGGATGTTAAGTCACCTAAGTAGCTTGGACATGAAGTGTTTTGAAAGCCTATAAAACTATATTTCATTTACTATAATTTGAAACTATTTACATTTGTTATGTAAAGGACTGGCAGGCTCCTTTACTGATCTGTGTCACATAATGAAATGAGTAAACCTGGAAGAGCCTGTGATTTTGAACCAGTCAGCCAGCTCTTATACTTACTTGAGTTAATTTGCTATTTCTGAAAGCATTAAAAGGCGTAGGACCATGTACTTTTTGCACATACATGCTATAAAATTTCACAATGTAATAGGCATGACTACATTAGTTTGATTATTCTCAAATGGAAGGTGTCCATTTAAGCTTGGTTAGCTTAATTAATGATAAAATTGGCTCCTAAATTAGTGAGAGTGGTTCACGATTAGCTGTTTCAGCAAGAGTTTGGAGAGGCAGTATGGACTGCCAGGTTTGTTCTCTTCTGTGTTTCCAAGCAAAGTTCTGCCCTTTTCTGTGACTCTCCAGATGTGCCTTCAGACTGTGGGTCCATAGCTGCATTCTCTTTTCCCACAAGCCTATAGGAGTTGTGCAGATCAGGTCCTACGAGGTGCTTAGTTATGCTGTTTTTCAATAAATTTGTGGGGAAGGAAGCATGGCCTGTATGAAAGGAAATAAAAAGTAATAGCACGACCTACAAAACTGCAGGTTGGCACATGAACTGCCTTTGCAAGTGACAAAAATATGGTCAGCTTCTAGGACGTATTGGACTAAAGCAAGTATGTGCTTGTACACCATAATTCTCAAAGCAAAGCAAACTAGTGCTACTCTTCTTCCTTTCACTATTCAGTTCTGTACATGCTTTTCTTGGTAAAGAGATGTGTCCAACCAGTCACTCCAACAGCATACACACATGCACAGGATATTTACACAGTATATTTACACACATACAGTGCCAACCAAGGCAATGGAAGATCTGTTTTTCTCTGCATGTACAACTCCAGGGTCCTAACTTCCCATAGAGCCCATAGATAGAGAGTTTGTCACTTCTGGTCTTCTGGATATTTGGAGCAGATAACTTTGTTTACTACATCTATGTAAGAATTTCTCTTGCTGCTACTACTTAAGCTTACATAAATACCAGAAAGGTATGTCTATTCTACAGAAAACCTTCTTTACATCATTTGTTCAAATGTTTTAATATAATTGTCTCTAATGTGAAGATATAATACAACATTCTTCAGTAGATGAATTAAAGCCTTCTTGCTGATTCTTAAAATGTTTCTTCATTATTTGCATTAGTGTAACTAAGTACAATCTGATGCAGATATGCTTTCAAAAATATGATGTTTGAATTATTTTTTGTACAGAAGACTGTTCAGTTTATTTGCAAGTTGTCACAGAAAACCATAAGCTGAATATCCATGGGCGAAAACCTGAAGAGTGCCACTCCAAAAATTCTGGAATTCAACTCTTTTATGTTGAAACTCAGTAATACAATATACCTTAATCTCCTATTACATAGAAAACTAGCTTAAAGACCTTTAAAAAGATAAACCAGCAGATCTTAAATATATATTAAAAGATAGTATATATTATATATATAAAAAGTATATGTATAAAAGTATATATTAAAAGATTTAAACAGCCAACCTGCTGTGCAAATACAGTGTTACCAAGAACTTCCTAAAAGTTTTCAATATAAATGAAGATTTAGGTGTATAACCTTTGATATTTTTATTATGACTATGTTGATTATTTTAACATTGGTATGTAACAGATAGTACAAAAGATTAACCCTCTTAGAATTTGCTTAAACATTTCTAGCTGAGGGAGATTTTAGCTACCAGTCTTGAAGTTAGCTTTCAACATTTCTATAAATAAGAGAAATGCTTCGTGTCAGATGTACGTAAAATTGTTGACTAGAGCTTCCATTCAATGGTAAAACTGTGACAACTCTAATGATATCATAAAACTAGGAAGTATTTTATAAACACCTGTTATGGGCAAACAAGAAAATTACAATCTTTATGATCAGGACCTTGGTTTTCCTCAGAATTCCTTACTTTAAATGAAAAACGGACAAGGTTTGTGGCTTTCTTTTTGTTTCCCTGTTCTCGTTTGATGATTCTGTTACAACAAGTTTATAATGATCTAAGGGGACTCTTGAGATAATTATAATTTTTGCTCTGTATTTCTATAAAATAATTAAAAAATAAATTATTTGAGAATCAAGTAATTTTGTAATTACAGGGATTTACACCCACTAAGATACAGGTTTATTTCTAAAAATATAAATATAAATTTATTTATAAATACATAGAAACATGTATTTTAAATGCAGTATCATAATAATATTTCATACTTAGAGTAATCTTTGCACTCTAAATTTTAGGTGATACAGCTGGTTCTTGTGGTGATCCGGGTATCCCGGGTCATGGGTCTAGAGAAGAAAACAATTTTAAAATTAAAAGCACGGTACATTTCAGCTGTGATATTGGATATATACTTCATGGCTCAGAAGAAAGAACATGTATGGCAAATGGAAGTTGGACGGGAAGACAACCTGAGTGCAAAGGTAAAGCATAGAGGATCCATTCTTTTTTTTTGAACTGTCTTGTTAAAAACGCTAATCAGAAAACCAATTTTACATTGCCAGTTTTGAATTGTGAACAGTGTACAGCTGATTTTGGACTGATTTTTTTTTTTTTTTTAATAAGTTGTTACACCATACCAATGGCTTGGCATCAGGTGGCAAATTTGAAATCAGTTCCTGGCACCCATGAAACTGCATGTTTTCAAAGTTTTGGGGAAAAAAAAAGTATACTGGACTATTTATTTCTTCTCAAACTGTGTCAGCATCAGCTGTATGTGTTATCCAGTACAAAGAAACTAAAGAGAAAAAGAAATAGATAAGGCCTCTAGAACTCAATTTTTGCTGAAAGATTTTCCCTTAAAAAGCTCACCATCACCTGATCTTTACATCTGAATTTCAGAGAAAGAGCTGAGGTTTAGGAAAATGTCAATGTCAGGATTTCATTAGATATATCTATGTCATAAATGATTGGCTTAAAAAAATTAGTTATTAATACTGTTGACATTATTATATTTTTTTTTCAGTAGAAAAGGAATTGCTGAAGCAAATTTATTTGGAAAAATCATTCTAGAAATTTCCAGCTAGATATATTATCATAAAAGAAAGCTCTAACAGGATATTTATGGAGAATCATTTATTACCTTAATTATCTTGATTCAAAAATAGCAAATAATTCCCAACAGATTCTTCTTCAAAGAAAAGCTTCCTGAAAAGTAGAAAATAGTTTGAGAACCGGTACTCTTATTATCCACTTTATCACTGTTGACTGCGTTATCTGTATGAAATAGTCATCTCATTTTAAAAACTTATTTCACAAGCTGGTTTTGTAATATCCTTTCTGCTGAATGATCAGCATCCTGACACAAACATAAATATATATATATTTGTGTGTTGGTATCTGAAGGAATATGCTTAGCTGAACTGAACTTTCTGCTGTTCTTTGATTTTATATATTACAGAAGTGAATTACGCGTTTTACATTTTAGGATACATTTGGTGCTATTTTTCCCCATAAAAATCTCTTGAAATTATGAATCTGGTTCACAAATATATATACATAGATGTGTGTAATCTACACACAGGTATATTATTCTAGTTTAGGCCATATAGATTAGATGTAAGTATGTAATCACGTAAGAAAGACACATTCGAATTCCAAAGTTGAGCATTGAATAACTGGGAAACAGTTACACCTGCTTATGAAATAATAGTTTGACTCTCTCCTGTGCTTTAAATTAGGTAGGAAACATACTTTGGTACAGATTTCTACCACATAACACTGCTGGCAGCAGGATTGCCCTTAGACTTTACTATTTAAAAAATTATCTTTACCACATTTAAAAAACATTTAATATTTTGCTTTATAGCTGTGCAGTGTGGTAATCCAGGAACAACTGCTAATGGAAAAGTATTTCGTATTGATGGAACTACATTCTCTAATTCAGTAATTTATTCATGTATGGAAGGATACATACTTTCTGGATCATCTGTAAGACAATGCACTGCCAACGGAACATGGTCTGGATCCTTGCCAAACTGCACAAGTAAGACACATCTCTAATGAATAGTCTTTGGGTTTCCTCTGAAAGCCATTCAAGTAAAACATAGAAGTTGGATGCAAATAAATAAAGTTTTTATCTTTTTCTTGCAATACTTCATACATAATTTTGTACATGAAATACTTTTAAAAAATATAGTGATATGAGAAGATGAAGAATATGGGCTTTTTCAAAGACAGACACAGTACAGTAAAATATATAGACTGCTGTTACTTTAATTCTACCTACTTTAATTCTTTTCTAGTATATATTTTTAATCATGTTTATATTTCATATGTCATATGCAGACATTATTCATTTACTTGCTTTTATTAATCATGAAAACTTAGCAGTATAATATTCTGGTCTTCCAGAGGGCTGAAAATAAAAACCTTGAAATGAATACTTAAGAATTCTTTTTGTAGTGACTCTGAGGTCAAAACTCTTTTCTCACTCTCAGATAACATCTTCTATTCAGTCTCTTCATTAACCTTATACTTACTTTGGTTACTCAGCTAAAAGAAGACATTTCAGCTTCTCTCATATTCATAATAAGAATTTTGCCACAGTTTATTTTCAAGCCCATCCGTTCCTGCTTTATTACTAGTCCTAGTATTTATTACTAGATGTCCTAGTTAATTTTTAGTAACAATTATGAAAATTTTACATTTAGGTGGCAGATAAAACTGCCTATGATTTTGAGGAAACATATCCTCATCAGAGGTATAGCAAACTGTTGCTTAAATTTTGAACTAGTACCCTAGTTTTCGTGGAGTTGGCTACTTTACAGACTTACAGCAACCCAAATAGAGGCCAAAAGTAAGATGGTAAAGAAAACTTGTGTTGTTTTTATATCCATCTTTAATGGTAGGCATGTGAACAGCTGCTTTTGCAGTCAGCAAACCTGAGAGCCCAATGTTTTTGTTTATTTGTTATTTTCCAAGTGATAATGAGAACCAGATTAATTGTACCAAGGATAAAGGTGTTTTGTGATGGTAACTGCATCTATATTTTTTCCTTGTATTTTAGAATTACATTTAGATGAAGTACATGCTAGAACAGTCTTCTCAAAAAACACTACTCAGGTAGAAACTTGGGATTTTTGGTTAAAACCTACAAAAATGTCTTAACAGAGAACATATCCTAATAAAACAAAGAGAGGCATTGTGAAGAGTATATGTAATATAAAACAATATTCTTGATTTAATTAATATAGAAGTATTTTAACTTTGTTATTTATTGACATTCCTAATACACGGTTCTCTCTTTGTTATGATTACACATCTAAAAAGTACATCCTCTTATATGTTTATTCCAGTCATAATGTTGTTTAGGGGGTTTTAGTTTGATGTGTATCCCCTGGAGTGGTCAGAATATGAAAAGAACGGTTGAATGAAAATCCTTCCAAAAAAGGTACTAACTCTGAGACTCATTTCTGCCTTTTTGATCATTGCTGACTATTATCTAATTCCTAAAAGGGGGAGGAAGCACTGCTATGTGCTAAAACTTATATCTAAGCTGATACAGGTACTAGCAGCAGCTCTAAAATACCCAGAAATGAAGAGGCATTTTACAGCATGGCAGAATGGCTGAGGTCGGCAGTCACCTCTGGAGATTGTCTGTTCCAACCCCTCTGCTCACAAAAGGATCAGCTAGAGCAGATTGTTCAGCACTGTGTCCAATCTGTGTCCCTTTCTACAGACCTTTAATTCTATAGTTCCCCAGCACATCTAAATATAAAATAAAAAAAATATATTAAACTTCATCATACTTAACTTGCTGTGTGTTCTCTTACAACAATCTATCAATTTAAAATTGCTAACACATAATTTACAAGAGTCAATATCAATAATATCAGTATTACCAATAATATCAGTAAATATCAATATTTAGCTGGCAATATCAGCTAAATAGCTAGTTAACAGATCATGAGTTAACAATCCCCTCTCTTTCTCCTGCCAGTTTTATCTCCAGGTCTATAAAATAAACCTGAAGATTATCTATTGTAAGGAAAAAAAAAATTCTCATAATGATTTAAAAGTGTATCCAAAGCAGTAGAATTGGCAGTGTCAACAGACTTTGTTGACAGGGCAGGTTTTATTTAATTTTTTTCCTGACTGTTCCTAGCATTCAGTTGTGGTTTAACCCTGGTAGGCAGCTATGCACCACACAGCCACTCAGCCACTCATTCCCCACCAGTGAGATGGGGGAGAGAATTGGAAGGGTAAAAGTGCAACAACTTGTGGGTTGAGTTAAAGACAATCTAATATGTGAAGCAAAAGCCGCGCACACAAGCAAAGCAAGGGATTCATTCCCTACTTCCCATCGGCAGGCAGGTGTTCATCCATCTCCAGGAAAGCAGGGCTCCATCACGCATAGTGGTTTCTTGGGAAGACAAACATCATCGCTCCGAATGTCCCTCCCTTCTGCAGCTTTTATTACTGACCATGACATCATATGGTATGGAATACACCTTTGGTCAGTTGGGGTCAGCTATCCCAGCTCTGTCCCCTCCCAACTTCTTGAGCAGCCCCAGCCTACTCGCTGGCAGGGCAGTGTGAGAAACAGAGGTGGCCTTGATGCTGTGCAAGTACTGCTCAGCAAGAACTGAAACATCCCTGTGTTATCAACGCTGTTTTCATCACAAATCCACACCACCGTACTAGCTACTATGAAGAAAATTAACTCTATCCCAGTACACATACTCTCCATTTTTTACTATGTCAAGATTTCCCAAAATTTGCTTATTGCCTATTGAAGTCATGGGACCTCATGGAACCATTGCAGGTTTCCAGAATAGCTTAGGCAAACACCTGATCCAACTTTGTGTCATGGGTGACACAAAGTAAGCAGCAACCCACAGTGGATCTGGATGTTGGTGTCCATTTAAGAACCATGCAGTTTAGAGCTTTTACCTGCCTCATTATCTCACACTTCCTTCCTCCCCCTCAGGGTTACATTTGGGGAGGTCTCTGCTGTCCTGGGAAGGACAAGTTCAAAGTCCCGTTGGTTTATGTTGTGCCATTGGTCATACAAAACTCAGGTGTTATAAGTCAGGATCATCCCCTGACATTTGTCTCCACACATTGCCTTTTCTAGGATCTTCCCCAATTCCAGGATCTTTTCTCCAGACAGGATCTTCACATTCTTTCTGGGACTCCAACACCACTCTAAGCGGACACATAACACATATCAGCATCCTAACTGGTTGTTGTGTCTCACGTCTCTATTAATAGGAAGATTCAGGAGATGCCATTTTTATTTAGTCCAGATGTTACCAAAATTTACAGCCAGCTCATACTTAATACAGCTACCAAGTAATGCGCTGCTTCTTGCATATCACTGAAAATGCTAGCTTTTAGAGCTAGCACTGTAAGAAGAAAAATAGCATAGATAAGCTTATGCCTCTGTAGGTGCTGGGAGGCCTGGGCAGTGTAGCATCAAACAAGACTCTGACCCACATGCAGCATGCTGTTTAGCATGCCATGCAGACCCAAGATTCTCCCCTTTCAGTTGTTCAAGCTATTATAGGATTTTCTCACCATGAAACAACTTTATCATTTCTAGTCAAACAGAAACAATGTTCTCGTGAGAACTTCTTGCTGCACTGCTAGATAAAAAGCAAGGACATGCAACTCTTGCAATTGCTGCAGCTCCTCTGTTGCAATGAGCTGCCTGAGGCTGTGCCCTGGCCAAGGGGTCTGTGCCACACAGCACAGGTCTGAAGGCCATGCTGGATGTGCAGCACAGCGCAGCACGGTCCTGCAGCTCCTCACATTAATTGTATTGTGGGTCACTGACTCCTTGATGTACAATGGTCTTCTGGTCAGGATCAATACAACATTTAAGACGGGTTTTGCCTACCACAGTGACTTAAGCGGCAGTGGTCCAACTTTGGGTCATTGGATGGACTACTTGAGCAGGGGAGTTGGACAAGATAACCAGAGGTCTCTTCCAACCTCACCATTCTGTGATTCTCTGACTGTCCCAATCTGTGAATTTCAGAAGATGCCACTGAGCCTGCTAAGAAATTACTGCATGTTTCTTTTAGTTAAAGTTTTATTCCTATGTTTATGACAAAACACAGTATCTCAGTAAAATCTAGGTCACCTCCTTACATCTGCCTTTGCTTTCTTTGAAAGTCAAATGCTGCAGTATAAGACAAAAGAGCGAAAGGATCTTTTCCTTACCTCTGCTAACTCACCTCTATGAACAGTTCTACTGTTACAGCACAGTAATATGAAGAATGACTCTTTTTTCCCTCAAGTCTTTTCTTTCATGCAACTCTTTTTCCTATAGTAGGATAAAGACTAGTAAGTACAGAAGGGCAAAAATACATGAAAGAAAATCAGGTTTGGGGGTTGGTTGTTTTTTTTTCTTTTTCTTTTCTTTAAAATGAACAATCTAGAGATCTGCTAATGCCATGGTGGCTCTTGCCGTATAGCAGATCAATGTTAAATTGTCAGTAGCAGGAAAGGGTAAAATCATTACAGTAACAGTAACAGTGGAAGAAGCATAAACTTTGTATTAATGACTAAAAGAAAGAAATGGAGATTGTAAGTAAAGTGAACAAAAAAGCTGAGAACACCGTTTTAGTTGGATTTAAATAAACAATGAAAATAGTTTTAAACAGTATAAAATAAATGGATAGTTTGTGGAGCTGTTTGATCATATGTGGTGTATGGTGTTTGCATGTTCTTAAATTCATAAGGCAATGATTTGACATATTCTTCGTACAGGAAAATCTAAAGAGGTGAAACAAGGTTTAGGGAAACAAGAATAAAGGCATGAGAATTATGTTGTAATCCAGTCAAAACAATAGTATAACTGGAAAAATATCAAGGATGATTTTAGTTTAATTTGCAACGTTAAGGATAGTAAATGGAATATGTCAAAGAAAGAAAGATAGAATATGTAGAGCATTTGAATATACTTGTGTAACTAAGAGAAACATTACTGTCTTTTACAGCTCTATTTTTTTTTAATTTTTTTTATTTTGAGGGGAGGGAATGACAAAGAAAAATAGGCTGATCTGCAGTTTTCTTTATCACTGCACTAGCTACCTTTAGACTAACCCAGATAACCCTGTGGTATGTCAAGTTTACTATAAGATAAACTGTAAAACACATGCTGTATTTTGTATGAACTAGATTTTTTCCTGGTGTTTATTTTTTTCCTGAAAACAATAGCTTTTTATCATTGCCACTAGGGTTCTCAAGATTTCTTACTCTGAAAACTGTTCCAGAAATTGAAAGATCCAATTGACCAGGTCTGAGAGGAACTTACCTATTTCAACGTTATTCTCAGATTATAATGATATGATCCTTTATTAGCTCCTTATGAATATTTAATCTCATTAGGACACTAAAAGTCAAAGAGGTTTTACAACTGTTCCCACTCATTAAAGTGCTATATGCCTAATTTTATGATAAGCCATGGCCCTTGTTTGGCCTGAACATTCTCATCTGTTTATGCACATAATAACCATGCGAGCATTTACAAAGTGGGAATGTTTTGCAGACATATATCTTAAATTTTCCAGGCTGTGTTTTCTTTCAGGATGTACCCGTGCAAAAGTAAACTAAACAATAGAAATCTGCTTCTTTAGTAATGAAGCTCTGAACTGATAGGAAAATTTGAGGGTATCAAAGGGTGGTAGTGACATATGGATTATTTCTTGTACTTCTTTTCATTTTAAAATCTTGAGATTTTACTGATCAAAATTGTACAGTCCATTACTTCTACTATTGAACAGATGTATTTATGTTCTCCAAATGTAGCTGTTATACAGGTCCACATGTTGTGTTTGGCAACTAATTCATATGTTTATCTTCTCTTGATGGAGATAAGATTTATGATAATTTTCCTTCTCCTTTTTTCCCCAATAAATTCCTAGTTTTGCCCTATGTTTTCCCCCTCACATATAAATTAATCACATTCAGGTTGTAAAATCTGTTCCTCAAATATTTATTTACAGTTATCAGTTGTGGAGATCCAGGAGTCCCAGCGAATGGCATGAGATATGGTGATGATTATGTTGTTGGACAAAACATTACTTACATGTGCCAGCCTGGTTATACAATGGAATCAAATAGCTCTCTAATTCGCACTTGTACTAGCAATGGCACATGGAGTGGAGTAATCCCAACATGCAAAGGTACAGCATTTATTTTGATTGTCAATTATTTCTTCTATGACATTTACATCCACTGTTTATTGTAATGAGTCAGACAAATATTTCCACAGAAATCAAAACTTACTGCTAGTATGAATACAGTGAATTGGTTTTTTGGCTGCAGGAACAGTGACTTCATCCTTTGCTTCTTTTCCTTTTTATTTTTCATACCGGCACAATATGTTGTAGCTTGACAGAACATTTTATTACTTTGCTGCTAAACTGAATTAACCAATATGAAATTATGGCTTAGATTTGTTTTTTTGTTCGTTTGTTCATTTGTTTGTTTGTTTAAGGTGAGCCTGTCATACCAAAAATGACATTATATATGTCCCTGTCTTTACAAAAGGACCACTCAAGCATGTGATAGGCATCTTTGGGAAAGGTCTGCATAAATACAACTGAACTTTATCAAAGGCAAATTCTTCCATGTTACCCTATCCATAACACTAAGATTTTTCTTTGATTCCTCCTTCATTAGACATGCAGCTTTGAGCATCACTGTACTGTATCAACATACTCAGCAGAAAGACTAAATCCTTCTGGCAAATTTCCTAATAAATATTTTTCTGCTTCATGTCATTTTCTCTGCTGCGAAAACTGAAAGGATTAATCTCAAGATCTTCCTTTTCTCTCTTTTATTAATTACATTCATGATTTTTCTGTTTTATTGGCATTTTTTAATGCTCCCTGTTGAAATTTAAACAGCAAAAAATATCAATGTTACTGAAAGGCTACCTTATCTGTGCCATCAAATCAATTTTCTCTGAGAAGCTCACTTGCTAAACTCTAAAACGTCTTCTCTCTGGAGTCATTTTTCTCTCTCTTCCTGATACCACAGCTGTAGAGAAGCAGTGTTACTGTTTTGGTGTTTTATTTCTGGGTTCACACTAAGTATGCCTGATCTCTATTTTTAGCCAACTTAGTTGGTTATGTTTGTACTTACTTTGTTCTCATCCATCTTCCTTCTGTTTTGTTTTCAGGAAGTACGGTTACATACATGCTCAGCAGTTCTCATTTTCCTCCTCTGAATTCATTCATCAAAACAGATCAAATAAATTTCAAATCTCCACCCCATTTGCAATTACTTTCCTTGCTGAAAGGAAATTCTCCCAATATCTTACCAACTCCAGTTTAATTCTATTTCATCTTTGATAATGTAAATTTTTAAAGTTATTTTCCCAACACATTCTTAAAGGTTGTCATACTTCAAGATCCTCTTAACAATTAACTTTTTTTTTCTATTTGTAATGTGCTCTTAGCCAGCCTTAACTTCAATTACAAAACTGATTTTCAGAATGGAAGAACAGCCATACTGGTCCTATTGACCAAGAGTCTGTCTGTCTCCAAGAGTGGCTGTAAGCGAACAGCTAGAAGATCCTAAGACAGAACAAGTATTTATGATATAGCGTCGCAGCCTTAAATTCTTAACTGGGAGGAGGACATCTAACTCTCATTTGATTCAAACTGGACCATACAACGAAAGAGTTAGACTGTCAAGTTTGGCTTTGAGTTTTTGAGTCTTTCTGGTTTTAGGTCATATGTATTTATGGCTTGTATAAATACTAAATAATAATTATATGCAGAATATCTCGTGTTCTCAGAATTTCGATCTACTCCATACAGGTTTGTGTGAGTGCACTAGGTAAGTTAATAACCCCCATTTCTTTGTCTGTATAATTAAAAGTAATATATGATCTCATTGGCATCACGGAGACATGGTGGGATGGCTCTTATGACTGGAGTGTTGGAACGGAAGGATTCCATTCTCTCTTTAGGAAGGACAGGCAGAAGAGATAAGGAGGGGGTGTCATCCTCTATGTCAATGACTAGCTAGAGTGTATGAAGCTCTGCGTGGGGATGGATGAGGAGCCCACCAAAAACTTACGGCTCAGGATTAAAGAGTGGGCAGGGACAGGGGATATCATAGTGGGCGTCTGCTACAGGCAACCCAACCAAGCAGATGAGGCCCTCTGCAGAGAGGTAGGAGCAACCTCACATTCACAAGCCCTGGTCCTCCTGGGGGACTTCAACCACCCTGATATCTTTTGGAAGGACAACACAGAAGGGCATAAGCAATCCAGGAGGTTCCTGGAATGTGTTGATGATAACTTTGTTTTCCAAGTAACAGAGGAGCAAACGAGGAGAGGTGCCATGTTGGACCTTGTTCTCATCAACAAGGAGGGTCTGGTGGGGAAAGTGAAACTCAAGAGCAACCTTGGCTGCAGAGACCATGAAATGGTGGAGTTCAAGAACCTTAAGACAGTGAGGAGGGCATGCACCAAGCTCACTGCCCTGGACATCAGCAGAGCAGACTTTAGCCTCTTCAGGGACATGCTTGGTAGAGTACCATGAGACAAAGCTCTGGAGGGAAGAGAGGCCCAAGAAAGCTGGTTAGTATTCAAGGACCACTTTCTACAACCTCAGCAGCAAAGAGGAAGTCAGGCCAAAATGCCAGGAAGCCTGCATGAATGAACAAGGAGCTCCTGGACAAACTCCAGCACAAAAAGGAAGCCTACAGAGGGTGGAAGCAAGGGCAGGTAGCCTGGGAGGAATACAGAGAAACTGTCTGAGCAGCCAGGGATCAGATTAGGAAAGCTAAAGCCCTGATAGAATTAAATCTGGCCAGGGATGTCAAGGTCAACAAGAAAAGTTTCTATAGGTATGTCAGTGATAAAAGGAAGACTAGGGAAAATGTGGACCCTCTCTGGAAGGAAACAGAAGACCTGGTTACCCAGGATATGTAGAAGGCTGAGGTACTAAATGACATTTTTGCCTCAGTCTTTACCAGCAAGGGCTCTAGCCACATCGCCTAAGTCACAGAAGGCAAAGACTGGTAGAATGAAGTACCGCCCATGGTAGGAGAAAATCAGGTTCGAGACCATTGAAGGAACCTGAAGGTGCACAAGTCCATGGGACCTGATGAGATGCATCCACGGATCCTGAGGAAACTGGTGGATGAAGTGGCCAAGCCACTCTCCATCATATTTGAAAAGTTGTGGCAGTCCAGTGAAGTTCCCCCTGACCAAAAAAGAGGAAACATAACCCCCATTTTTAAAAAGACAAAAAAAGGAAGACCTGGGGAACAATAGACTGGTCAATCTCACCTCCGTGCCTGGCAAGACTATGGAGCAGATCTTCCTGGAAACTATGCTCAGGCACATGGAAACTAAGGAGGTGATTGGTGACAGCCAACACGGCTTCACTAAGGGCAAATAGTGCCTGACAAATTTGGTCGCCTTCTATGATGGGGTTACAGCATTGGTGGACAAGAGAAGAGCAACTAATGTCATCTACCTGGACTTGTGCAAGGCATTTGACACTGTCCCACACAAAAAACTTGTCTCTAAATTGGAGAGACATGGATTTGATGTTTGGACCACTTGGTGGGTAAGGAGTTGGCTGAATGGTCACACTCAAAGAGCTGCAGTCAATGACTTGAAGTCCAAGTGGAGAACAGTGACAAGTGGTGTTCCTCAGGGGTCGGTACTGGGACCGGCACTGTTTAACATCTTTGTCAGTGACATGGACAGTGGGATCGAGTGCACCCTCAGCAAGTTTGCTGATGACACCAAGCTGTGTGGTGTGGTCGACATGCTGGAGGGAAGGGATGCCATCCAGAGGGACCTTGACAGGCTGGAGAGGTGGGCCGGAGGAACTTCATGAAGTTCAACAAGGCCAAGTGCAAGGTCCTGCACATGGATCGGGGCGATTCCAAGCATAACTTCAGGCTGGGCAGAGAATGGATTGAGAGCAGCCCTGAGGAGAAGGACTTGGGGGTGTTGGTGAACGAAAAGCTCAACATGAGCCAGCAATGTGTGCTTGCAGCCCACAAAGCCAATCATATCTTGGGCTGCATCAAAGGAAGCGTGACCAGCAGGTTGAGGAGGATGATTCTGCCCCCGTACTCCACTCTTGTGAGACCCCATCTGGAGTACTGTGTCCAGCTCTGGAGTCCCCAATACAACAAAGACATGGAGCTGTTGGAGCGAGTCTAGAGGAGGGCCACAAAGATGATCGGAGGGCTGAAGCACCACCCATAAGATGACAGGCTGAGAGAGTTGGGATTGTTCAGCCTGCAGAAGAGAAGGCTCTGGGGAGGGCTTATAGCAGTCTTCCAGTACCTGAAGTGGGCCTACAAGAAAAATGTACAGGGACTTTTTACAAGGTGCATGTAGTGATAGGACAAGGGTTAATGGTTTTAAACTGAACGAGGGTAGATTTAGATTAGGTATTAGGAAAAAAAAATTCTCTGTGAGGGTGGTGAGGCACTGGAACAGGTTGCCTAGAGAAGCTGTGGATGCCCCATTTCTGGAAGTATTCAAGGATAGGTGGGATGGGCCTTTGGGCAACCTGGTCTAGTGGAGGGTGTCCCTGACCATGGCAGAGTGGTTGGAACTAGATGATCTTTAAGGTCCCTTCCAACCCAAACCATTCCATGATTCTGTCATTCTATCTAATATGCAATAGTGTGTTTGAAATGTATCACAATTAGTTCTTACTGTCAGGAGGGAGTGCCAGGGTCCTCTGGTACCATTTAGTTAAAATAATTGGAAAATGAACTGGGCAGAAAATGGATGCGTAATTGTCACAGTGCCATTGAAATAGAAGATATAAATAATTCTCTGGCTTTGCCTAGTTGGAAGAGGATGCATGTTAATCTGCAACTAAATATTCAACTATGCAAAAATTGTCATTTCTGCAGACTTGTATTTTTAATGTACTTTCAGCTCTTAAATTGAGAAATGTTGGTGTACATATTTGTGGTTATATCTCTGGCCAAAATATTTAGAGAGGCATTCTGCCTTATTGCTGGGAGTTGTTGATTTCTTCACCCCAAAATTCTTCTATTACACCTATTTTCATGCTACTTCTTCTGTCTCCTTTCCTAATTACTGACTAGTACTTCTTCCTTTATTATTCAGTTCAGAAGTTAAAACATACAGATCCTGTTTAAAGGACTAATCATGATGTTCCTCGAGAATGCTGACAGACTTTTGCTGCTTGGAGTACTTGTTTTGACTTACTTTTACCAGAGCATCATGAAAATGTGGCAAAAGCTATCATGTCCTTTTTTGGGTTGGTTGGTTGGTGTTTTTTTTTTTTTAAACTATGAACCAGAGCAAGAGAAACAGATAGCGTAAAAAATAGGGGCTTAACATTTAGATTTGGTTTACCGGTTGGCAAAGAATTATTTGATAATAGTACTACTTTCATCCAGCATTCTCAAACAGCCATGAATTATGCTGCAGAGCATCTTCGTGATGTAACCAGTTGAGATTCTCTCATTGAAGTGTGTAATAAGAATGGAGAAATGGGACATGGTGAACCTTCTGCAGATCACATTAAAATACACAGTACTCCTGATTTAGTGCCTCTGACTTCTTTTGGGCCTGTAAGATGACAGCTGTCTAAACATAAGTTTAAAGGTTATGAGTGCAGCTTTTAATTTCTTATGTTCTTGTGACCTGTGTGTTCTCTGCTTTATTTTTAGTCACCACCTCTTCTCATTTGCCCCAACTGTCTAAATTAAATCATACTAGTTTCATTTGCTCACTTTCTCCTTTGCCAGCACAGTTTCTCCCAACTTTTCTCTTTTTTACTTTCCTCTTTCTCATTCATTCCAGTAACTTTGGCCTAAATTTCCCCCTTTGATTCACTTTTTTTTTTTCATTTAACTTCTTTTATACCCCTTTCCCTTCAGCTTTTAATCAGCAATTGTCTGTTACTACCCCATTATCCAGTGAATGTCACTTTTATCTTCATCTCTACAGTTAGGTCTGTTTATTTCTACTGTCCTCCTGTGGTGTTTTTCAGTCCTCTTTCCTATAATTGAGTAGAAGATATCTCTACTTTTTCCTGGGAGGCTTGGAAATGAGAAATTATAGTGAAATACTTCTTGTTGGCCTTCTTAGAGGTAGCAACACTGACAATTTCAAGAGGTTGAAAATCCTTAAATTTTCTCCCTCCAGCTAGAAGAGGCATGCTTTTTGGAGAGAAGCTATTCATGAAGCAAATGCTAACCAAACTGTGGTACTTAGAAACAAGCTTTCAAGCCATATTTTGGAGCAATTGTCCTGGAATTTTATCCCTGGGCATGAATATCTAACATATGCTTAAGGTGGTTAACAGGAAGAAAGCATTTGACTATTACCACAGTAACTAAAGATAATTGTATTCGATGTTGTCTAAACAGACAAACAAAATCATCTTATAGTGTACTACCAGACATATCTTAAATGTTCTACACTCCATAGTCTCCATACTGATTTTTAGGCAGTCTTCCTATTAGGTTTGATGCAGTATTGTGTTTTATTTAAGACCCTTCACCAATCAGCCACTGTCTCCTTAATGGAGGAAACCTGAAGTACTAACTTCAGGAAATGTGGCAAGAATACAGGGAAGAAGATAACATGTCCTGATTGTATTGTCCTCTAAAAAAGGTGAAATTAGCACATATGGTTCTTCTAGTAATTGTGTACACTGGGGATATTTACAGCAGCTGGGCCTAATTATTTTGAATATTATTGCAGCTGTTACCTGCCCAACTCCTCCGCAGATCTCTAATGGAAGGTTGGAAGGAACAAACTTGGACTGGGGATTTAGCATTAGCTATGTCTGCTCTCCAGGATATGAACTTTCTTTTCCTGCTGTTTTGACTTGCGTTGGGAATGGAACATGGAGTGGTGAAGTACCTCAGTGCTTGCGTATGTATTTACTTTATGGTCCTGTATTTCTTTATTCAACTTCCCTCTTTAAAGTTTTTGGTTTGGGTTTTTTGTTTGTTTGTTTGTTTGTTTTTTTCCCCCTAGCAATAGCTCAGTTAATTTCCAACCTGGAATATATAAATTCAAATACAATCCCTCTATATTTTCCAAAATTGTAACATAATTTTTATATTGTGGAAGACATAGGAATATCTGCAAATCTGTGTGAGTATATAGGAAGCCTTAAACACAAACCAAACATTACAAGCAATGTGTACCAAATGATCCAAGGCAAAACAAGATTAAGAGGTGCTGTCTTGTGTTCAGACCCAGCTACATATAGAATAGGGCAAGTTTCATTATAATTTCTTTTATTTGCTCATTACTCATCCTAAACCTTCTCTGATGTCACAGAGAGTTTTTTCTGTCGCTAATGTTGACTAGGCCCCAGGGTGATTCCTTGACAATTGTCTATTTTTCCCCTTACACTAAATTAAGTTATATGTTTTATGCAGTAAATTTTGTTAACCTGGAAGTTATAACAATGATGGATTTTTATATTGCTAGAAATTTAATTATAATAACAAATGTGGCTTTTTCTTTAGGTTGGTGTCATTGCACTCATTATTTAAAAAATCTTTTTAAAAAAGTGATTGTGATGCTTCTGAGAGATATTCAATTGATTGCACTGAAGAAGAGGTTCTGTAGTTATTTGTAGAATAGCTATACCACTGAAACTCTATAATGCTCTTAAGCAAGGAGTCTAACTGGAAGAGGATAATTTTATCTTCATGGCTTTACAGTTTCTGAAGTTTAATTCAAGCTTGACAAATAGCTGAGCTTGTCAGGTAGTTTGCTAAATATTGAAAAATGCAGTTCTCCAATCGTTTACTGTTTTTTGCATTCTTCATCTCTCAAAAATATTCTCTGTTTTGGCTATATCCTACTACTATGCAAGCATATCACATAGATGATCTTTCCCTTTTTTCCCTAATAATATTCTCATAAGAACAGTTGCTTAGTGCTGCTGAAACTGTATGCATCAGAGATGGAACATGGTGAAAGGCATTGTTTCTGGAAGAAAAAAACCCCACCATTTGTTGTTTAAGTTCTCTGGATGGAACTCTTCTAGAGTCCAATATATTATGAACGTCAAAGACCACGAAAAATTCTTTTCATCATTTGCTCTTCATTGAAATATTGTGTCCTTACATTTATTTTTGGATACCACAAGCTCTTTGTCATCTTTGAGGCTGGAATACTCAATACTGCAATATGCTCTGAAAAAGGGGCTCCACCATTAAACTTTTTAAAAGGTACAGTTAGCACAGAATGCAGCTGCCTGCGAATTAAAGGTTGCTTCATACAGAGATTACATTAACTGAATGTTGTTGACGTGCTATGGTTACCCATTGGCTCGCAAGAGAAATCAATCGGCAGCCAGTACTTGTCAAGGAGCTTAAACTGGCTGCCATCTGGCAGAAATGAGAGGGAGATGGTGAAAGTCATTCTCAGTGAGCAATCTATAAGCAGTCCTTGACATCAGAAATTTAGTTCCCAGCTTGGTCCGTAAAGCATGTAGCTGAAGATAGGTAAGGTATAATTATAATATGGAATAATTATTCAGAATGGAATATAGTAATGTCTTTGGCTAAGTATTTGTCATCTATGATCAGGTAAATGTGCTTAATTATTCATATAGTTATTTGAGTAAAGGACTGCTGGTTTTATAAGCTTGGTAATAGGTGGCAAAAAAAAAAAAAAAAGGCCTGTGCCTGAAAACTCATAACTATAAATTGTTGTTAATCAATTAAATGACTTTGAAGAATGAAACTAGCCTCACAGCGTCCGTGTCAGAGCTCCATGGCCCTGTCTCTGTTAAAGGCTCTCAGAGTCCTTAGGAAAATGTTTCCACTGGGAGTGGGAGCACTCTCAGAGTATCCAGTTTGCTGTGACTTTAATTTGTTTTGTAGTTCCCTGTTCCAATATCAGAGGAATACTGCCATGTTTTACCATGTGCCCTGTTTCCATGGTTACCTATATAGAAGGCAGATACTCAGTAGCTATTCAATGAGTGTGTGAAGTTGACTGACAACTAAGTGGTGGAGTTTACTTAGTTTTACCAAAAAAAAAAAAAAAAGTTACAAAACACCTCATTTTTTAATGTGATGATATTTTTCCTTCGAGAGTGGTTGTTACTTTGTTGGTACAAACAACTGTTCAGGAGACAATTTCAAGCCTCTGTGTTAAAAATCTGTAAGTGTTTCATGTATTTTCAAATTAAGATTTCCACAGAATTTTCTAATGAAAACATAAATTACAACCATGATCTGTCAATCATACAATGAGTTTCACTGTGTGACACTATCCACAATTTATAGATCTTTTCAGAATTTAGCCTATAATTCTGCAGACAGTCCCATTCCACTTAAAGCCATGAAATTGTATATATTTATGGTATGTATAGATTAAGCCGTTTTTCTTCAACAACGTGCGTGTGCATGTATTTCCCATACCTTCATTGTCTGCAGTAAGAGGCAGAGGGCAGGAGCATTTCATGTGAGCAGGCCCTTTGGAAAACTTAAGGCATAGGTGACAAAGATAGAGAAATTAGAAATGTATTTGGAATATGATTGTTAAAGAGATGTTATTTAAATTTTGTTGAAGAGAAAGATGGACCATTAAATTCCACTGTCTGTACAACATGCCTTTTTAGAAATATGTCATTGCACACATGTGGGTTAGTGGGTTGTTGGGTTTTTTTGGTGTGTATTACAGCATTTTCTGTTTGATATGAAATTAGACTCTACAATATTGTAATTCATGGTGTGTCAGGGAATAATATAGTCTGATGGCACAGGGTTTACCATAGCTGATTGCATTTACTGAATCAATTATTCAAAATCCAGCTTCTGACATTAATCAGTACTTTATAGTGCAGAAGGCCAGTAAATTTGCCAGCAGTGCATTTACTTAGTTATGTTATGCTTTAGACATAAGAAATCTGTAGGAGATAGGTATAAAGTAAAAAGATCCATTTAAGCAGATATTCTTATCAGTCAAATTTATCCCACCTAATAACAGCTTATTAGTGTTTGACTTTTAGATTCCTGCTGAAATTTCTTTACTTTTTTTTTTGTTAACTGTACTAACTTTCAAGTGTTGTACATACCAAATCTTATCTTTCAGTGAAGGATGAGGAAGCAAGAATTTACAATTCCTAAATCTGTCTGACAAATCCTTTAATCATACAAAAATGTAGAGCACAGGGTAGGTGGCAGAAAGCAGGAGAGGACGGGAGATTGACATGAAAGTTTGGTACACTCTGATTGCTCTCTATAGGAGGATTTGCAGATTGATGTGGGTTGGGGCAGAGGTGAATTGTGGATATTTGGGCCTTAATAAAATAAGTTGTGTAACCTTGAGTGTCAGCTTCAAGCTACTGACCACACCCACTGTGTGGGCATTTTGAAGAGCTAGCAAAACTACTGCAAACTGAAGCAGACTAAAGATTAGCTATCTAGTCTCTCTTTGAATTCCAATTAAATGTTTCTTTATTAGACCTGTGTTTATAAAACAAATATAAAATTTGGAGTAACTGCTTGAGTGAGTTCAGCTAAGTGTTATTTTTTTTGTATTTTAATAAATTACACTTTCAATTTCTGTCACGTCTTTTCTCACAGCGAAGTTTTGTGGTGACCCTGGAGTACCTGCTCAAGGGAAGAGAGAAGGCAAAAGCTTCATCTATCAGTCAGAAGTCTCTTTCAGCTGCAATCCTCCTTTTATTTTGGTTGGCTCCAGCACCAGGATTTGCCAAGCAGATGGCACGTGGAGTGGTTCTTCTCCTCGATGTATAGGTGAGGTTACACTCATATTATTGAAATTTCTTGAAATTCTAATTATTCCTTTTCCTGCTAAGTCAATTTTGGAGTTTTCAGCTATTTTGAATTATCCTATACTCTCTAAGAATCAAGTCACTTTTTATTTTTGTTTCTGTCATTGGCTTTTTTCACGTTGTAGAACAAGCTTAATTTTGTGATACATTCATGTTTTTCATTAAAATACTGCAATTTGTTTTGTCTTTTATTTTTTGTATTTTATTTTTAAGAACCTACTCGCACAGCATGTGAAAATCCAGGAGTCCCAAGGCACGGGTCACAAAACAACACATTTGGCTATCAGGTAGAGTATACTATTTTTTATTAACTTGCATATTAAAATATGTTTATACTACCTCAAAGTCTAGAAACTTCTGATCAGAGGTCCAGAAACTGCTCATGCCTTGTAAGAGGTGGTTGTTGGAGTGTTGCCGTTTCCTTATTTCTAGCTGTTGGATTAGGTTGACCTTGTGTCCCTATTAGCAATGTGCTATGTGAAACCCTGGTCGTCAAATTCTGCTTGGTTTCACCTTGAAGGATTTTAGTATCTCCCCACCAATATATAAATGTTTCCTATTGTTTATCAAGTAGGCTTTTTCTCCTTAAAAGTGTGTATACTGTGTGCCAAACTGCTATATTTATAACATACTTTAAAAAACAGTGGAGTTTTTTGCGGTGGTGGTGTTTTGGTTTGGTTTTTGTTTTGTTTTTTTTTTTCCTGAGAGCAATTCTGTTGTTACATTTGGAAATGATGTGACCACAAACAAAATCACAGAGTCACAGGTTAGCAGGCGCCTCTGGAGAGCTTCTAGTTCAACTCCTCCTTCTCAAAGCATGGGCAACTAAAGCAGGTTGATTAGGGCAATGTTCGGGTGGTTTTGAATATTTCCAGGGATGGAGACTGTCTGGGCAACCTGTTCCGAGTTGATCACCCTTGCAGTGAAAATGCTTTTTCTTATTTTTAAAAAGAATTTCCTGTGTTTCAGTTTGTGCCTATTGCCTCTTGTCTTGTCACTGGGCACCACTGAAAAAAGTGTCTCTGTCACCTTTCCTGCCCCCAGTCAGTTTTAGAACACACTGATAAGATTCCCCTTGAGCCTTTTCTTTTGCAGGCTGGACAATCCCAGCTCTCTTAATGCTTGTATGCTGGATGCTCTAGTCCCTTAATCACCTTTGTCACCCATCGCTGGACTCAATGCAGTATGTCCCTGTCTCTCTTGCACTGGCGAGCCCCAGCACTGGACCCAGCACCCACTTGTGTCTCACCAGGGCTGAGCAGAGGGGAAGAATAACCTCCCTCGACCTGCTGGCAATGCTCTGCCTGGTGCAGCCCAGGAAGGTTATGACTGCCTTTTCTACACGGGTATGCTGTGGCAAATGGTGTCTGCATATGCTTCTGTTGGAAACAGAATTGTGAAACTGAAAATGCTTCTGAATTTCTGATTTTCTGAATCACATAAAACACTGACGTGAGTGAGAAGTTTTCCATGGTGTACAAATGCAAAAATGTGCCCTATAATTTGCTAGGAATCTGGTAAGGCAGCTGCAAACTAAGAATCTAAACTATCCTGCTACGTCTGTGTTTGGTATCAGGGCTAAAAGCTCCAGACATGTGAAGGGGACTAGGCAGAAGAGTAAGCTAGCAGCTCCCCGGTTATATGTGGTGCCTGTCTGCTAGCAGGAGTTAAATAAAAATTGCAGATTACCAGAAATGCATGAAAGGGCTGATTGAAATTTGAACAGATTTACAACATGAAATTAATTTTTAAAAGCAAGGGTTGTAGCTAAAGACTGTTCAAAGTTTCGTGGCCAAAAATTTCTTTGGTTAGTCATTCTGGTGGCCTTCATGCAGTACTCCTCCTGCACAGTGATTGTTTTAGCAATCTCTGGGTTTTCAGATTTGCTAGATCACATTCATGTGTGAGTGGTAATATAATTGTCTCAGTTTTCTCCAGGGAATGGAGTGCTGCTTCGTGCCAAGACAGAATATGCAGGGGCAGTACTTGGGCTAACTTCCTTTGGCTATAATACAATATTATGCTAGAGGGCAACTCTTTATTCAGCTGTGTAAGAAATGAATCATTGCAATGACCATTTTCTACAATTTTACTGTCACGATTTCTCTGACATATTAATGAGCCTTCTATCACTGAAGAAGCTAATGCAGACTTTCCATTTGTGGTGTAGTTGTTGTAGTTGTGACTGAAAGCATCCCTCACAGCTAGCATGGAACTGTCAAAATACCAGACAAAATGCCAGCTGATAAATAATTTCTAAAAGAAGTGTAGCTGCTGGCAGAATTTACAACCTTGATCCCACAGTTGTAAGGTTAGTGCCTAGCAGATTTAAACTGTAAGAGCTATAGTCTCCTTACCTAGCCAGCAATTTGTCCTCACACTCATGCAGTGAATTTGGGTTTACATAGTAACTACATGTCTGCCTGCAACTTCTGGTTACTCTAAAGACGATTGCTTAGTTAATACAGAACAGGGTAGGAGTATCATTCGTACAGATGAAGCTGTGTTTAGCTCTTTATTGGGTTGAAACAACAGTGATGATGATTGGTTCTAGACAAGTTATTGTCTGTAGAGCCTGGAAAGAAATATTACATTACCTATATTAAATAATGTTGACTCATTTAAATCACAAACATATTATAAATGAATTTATATTGTGCTATAATTAACTTCTTTTATGAATGGGATAATAATGACTTTTGCTTCCATCCATAGCAGAAAGGTAAAGAATAATTCTAAATTATACCGAAATACTGAAGATGAGATGGCTTTGATTTTCTTTTGTTTGATAGATCCATTCTCTACCTTTTTAAACAATAGACCAAAAGGTCTTATTACGCAAAATTAAGCAAAATGTTTTGCAGTTGGCTAACGTAACAAGGAGTTGTTACTGTTGAATATATGAGATGGTTTTCTGACTCAAACCCAAGGTAGGTTTGGTTGGGGGTTTGTTTGTTTGTTTTCTCATTTAGGACTTTGGTAGTGGTTTTTGTTTGGTTTTTTGGGGTTTAGTTTTTTGTTTTGGTTGGGTTTTTTTTTTACACCTCAACTACTTCACATTTAAACTAATATTAATAAGGTCACTTAAGTGACTTAATTGTTAAGTTTTAAATTTATGTCTGTGTCTCATAAAAAAAAAAAGCTGTAGCATGAAGCAGAATTCAAGTCTTCATATGTGGAGTCCAGTTTTAAGTGCTTTTCAACAAATGACAATACCTCCTCTTTTACCTGACTATATTACAGACTTTCACTTGCTTTTCACAATTCTAATGTCAAGTTGTGAACTTCCACAGCACTGGGGGTTTTTTTGTTCTTGTTGTTTCTCCCACTCTTGATTATCTGTTTTCCTGTGTCAATGATTGCATTGAAAGTTCAGGCATATACAACAAAATTCCAGGCTTGACTGAAAGGCGTATCAAAACCTGACCTCCTGGAACCTACACTAACAAAAGCACAAATATCACCACCTCACATTTGAATGGTGTTTCAGCTGTTAAATAGGAGCTTTGGAACAGAAAGGTAACAGAATTTTGCATGGATTTTATTGTTCAGTATTGAATTCAGCAGGCAGAAGCAGATCAGGTTCTTGCGTATTCAAGTAAGATCAAAATATCAGTTTAGTGCTACTTGGATATCAGGCATGGCATGTAAAAGAGTAGTATCACCTGCCTTAACTGTTATGAATATGTGCTTCTAGGATGTTTACCTTTCATCTGAGTATTTTTGATTTGACAGATCTACCTTAACAGTGTGCTACAATGAAGACAAAATATCTTTAGAACTTAGTGAATACTGACTTTATCTGTAATCTGGAAAATAAATTGCTCCTTGGAAAGAAACTGTGGTTTTGAAATATTTCTTCAGATATATTGCTAGTAACATAGAAAATTGCTTATAGCACTTTCACCATAAGCTGTTGTAGCACAAGATACTACTGAATTGAAGAAACAGTTTAGAACTGCTTAGATCAATCAGTCATATATATAAGATTTATTACTTCTCATACTTTTCCAACATATGTTTTTGTAGAAATTCAGCTACTTTCCCCTACATTAAAGCCTGAAGGGACCCAAAGGGCAGTCTGACTTTAGAAAGGAAAATAGCCCCATAATAGTAGTGGTAGCCCTGTGTTAGCTCTTGGGTTCTGTTTTATGAAATGCCACATGAAGCTTGATCTGCAGATGTGGAGCAACCTTGCAAATAATCTCCTTCTGTGAATGTAATGCTTATAAAAGCTTTAGTGTTAACTGAATTGTAGGATGAAATTCCAAGAGAAGTGCTGTACTACCACAGTATAGCTGTCTCCATTAGCACAGTCAGCATCATCACTCCGTCGATGAAAATGTAATTTAAGCCTTACAGACCTCAAATATTTTTCCTGGTTCCTCTGCTTCTCAGGATCCTGAGGTCTGTGGCTTCAACCTGCTGTCAGTGAGGGATGTTAGTGTCAGAATCTGGAGTGCTTCACTGGCAAGAATGTGATTTTGACTTTTTTTTCCTTCCTTTTTTTTTCTTTTTTTTTCATTCGTGATTCACCTGGGATTATTCATAATGTTTCTAACACACTTTTACACCATGCATACTGCAGCTCCACATTATATTTCAATCTACTCTATAAAGCACATTTCACCTATGTTAGATACTTGTTCTTTTTTACCCCTGAAACCCGATTCTGTCTAGGTCTGCATTTCTTTAAGTGACTGTGGGTGAGTTGTCCACAGCAATGGGGTCTCCAGTGCCAAGCCTGTGTCACATCCATCCCTTATCATACTCACACCTGTAGTCTTCTTCACAGTATCCTGTGTCTCCATTTCTCAAGGTCTTTGCTATCATTCAAGTGCCAGGCGTGTATTTCTCTTTACTGCATCACGTTAGTGGTAACTAGTTCATTCTGCACATAATAGCATCTTGTTACTACTGTGGATATAAAGCTGTGGTTGTACCATACAAAGATAAAGGAAGGCATGAAAACTAGTCATAGCCACCTGATCACAAGAAAATTTAATGTTACAGCTAAACCAAGTTTAAGAAAACTCCAAAACTCCAGCAGCTCAAGACACTTTCAGACAAAGAAAGCCAGGCAAACCTCTGTCCAGAGGTCTTGAAAACTCAATAGCCTGTTACTAGTAGTGGCAATATTGTATTCCTGGGCTACCAAACTACAGATACAGCAAAGACTTAATGACTTACGTTGTCATTCACTTAAAATATGATGCCAAAAGTTAGCAAAGAGAACTAACTGACATTCCCTTACCCTCTCAATCCTTTGGCATGAATTTCTGGGGATGGAGAAGGTTGTTAGAGTTTCTTCATATTCTTTGGTAAACTGCAGTCTGAGAAAAAATTGAATGTAAAGTAACACGTAAAAGTTAGAAATATCTATTCTTACAAGGAATATAAGAAATAATAAGGATAATACTTTATTATTATTTTTTATAATTATTATACATTATTATATCATTTTAGTAAAAAAATGTATATAGAGTACTTTCCTATTCTTTATAAATGGATGCAAGTTGATATTTATGCATTTTCTTCACAGATTGCTATTTCTCCTGTTAGGGAGTAGCAAATATATGATCTTTGATTCTTAGAAAAAGGAAAAATTGGTGATGTTGATTTTGGGCATATCCAAACCATAACTGACACTATGGAGAGACCAGCTATGGAACAGAGATGATCAAGAAGTATACAAGGAAATCTTTTTTTAATTTTTTTTTTCAGGATTGGATGCAACCATTGTTGCACATAGAGCAGTTCTTCCCTAAAAAACAGAGAATACAGTGAGCAAAGATATTTCAGCTGTTTCCCCAGCTGTCTCCATTAGTGCTTCTATTCAAGCTGTATAACAAAATATTTGAACAAATCAGAACGTCTCAAGACTGGGAATTTTTTAAGACCATGGAAGGCTGTATTGTAGCGCCACCTGGTGCCTCTAGCACAACAATATTACAAAATAGAAGTCCCAAAAACTAGTTTTTAAATTACTTTTTTTTTTTTTTTTTTTTTTACGACCAGGGAGCCTCATTCTTGTATTTATTTATTCATTATCTTGAATAGCATGGCAGCACTTCTAAAACTGTCTTCTCACTTGAGCAACTGTTGTATTTTTGATGCTACTTTTGGGGCTTATGTATATCAAGGTTGTGTTTCCCTAACAAGGATAATACAGGTGACATCCTTTTTTTTTTTTTTTTTTTTTTTTTTTTAGGAAATAAGGAAAACAGTTTCACTAATAGCTACTGTTTTGGATAGAAAAGTTGGTATTGCAGCAATGGTTTGGTTTGTTTGTTTGCTGTGGAGTTTTTTTTAAATTGTGGAACGTTAGCAACTCAACCTTTACACTTACCTGGCAACTTCAGCAATTTCCTTATCTCACTGATATATTTCCAGTACTAAAGAACTGGTTTGATGTTTAGGCAACCAAGCCTCAGTGAAGCCATAAGGTATGAAGAGGTGAAGATGGGCAGATGTGGAAAAAATGTCTATTAATTTCTTGGTTCTGCTCTTCAGGTGAACAGTTTTCCTTCAATATATCTGTCCAGCAGAACACTCAGTTTATAAAGAACTAATCCAAAGTCATGAATAGGCAGCTAAAGAAGAGAGAGAAGTTACAGAAAATTGAAAAAACACACCTCCTTCCTTTTTTCACTGTTATCCATTGAGTCCTGTAGGTCTAAAGACTTTATGGACATGATTTTCCAGCCCTTTCAACTCACAAAGTATGAACTTTCTGTTCAGGCCATTCTTGATGAGAAGAACTACAATATACTGAATTTTAATGAATATACTGAATTCTTTTTTTTTTTAATCTATTGACTTTTTGTTCATTTAAAGAGATTCTATACAATGACAAGTTTATTTTAGATAATATCCTACTAAAAAGAACATGAAAATTTCAAGATTGAAGTTATCTGATTAATTTGGTATTGCCCATATTTAAGTGGTGTTGAGCTAATATATGAAAGATAATCACATCGTGAGAACTGTCAAACTCTGAAAAATTGTGGTGGGTTGACCCTGGCTGGAGGCCAGGTGCCCACCAGAGCCGCTCTCTCACTCCCCTCACAGGGAGTAAAAGCATAACGAAACGCTTGGATCGAGATAAGGACAGGGAGAGATCACTCACTAATTATTGTCATGAGCAAAACAGACCAAACTTAGAGAGGGAATTCATCTAATTTATTACTAGGCAAAACAGAGTAGAGGAATGAGAAAATACAATCAAATCTTAAAACACCTCCCCCCCACCCCTCCCATCTTCCCGGGCTCAACTTCACTCCCGGTTTCAACCTTCCCCCCCCTCAGCGGCACAGGGGGAAGGGGAATGGGGGTTACGGTCAGTTCAGCACACGTTGTCTCTGCTGCTTCTTCATCCTCAGGGGGAGGACTCCTCTCATCATTCCCCTGCTCCAGCATGGAGTCCCTCTCATGGGGTGCAGACCTTCAGGAGCAAACTGCTCCAGCGTGGGGTCCCCCGCGGGGTCACAAGTCCTGCCAGCAAACCTGCCCTGGTGTGGGCTCCCCTCTGCACGGGTCCACCGGTCCGGCCAGGAACTTGCTCCAGCGTGGGCTTCCCACGGGCCGCAGCCTCCTTCAGGTGCCTCCACCTGCTCCGGCGTGGGGTCCTCCACGGGCTGCAGGTGGCATCGCTACACCCCCTCATCCTTTCTCCATGGGCTGCAGGGGGACAGCCTGCTTCACCATGGCCTTCACCACGGGCTGCAGGGGGATCTCCGCTCCAGCGCCTGGAGCACCTCCTCCCCCTCCATCTGCACTGACCTTGGTGTCTGCAGAGTTTCTTACATCTTCTCACTCCTCTCTCCGGTTGCAAAAGCTCTCTCCAACTGGTTTTTTTTTTCCTTCTTAAATATGTTATCACAGAGGCGCCGATTGGCTTGGCCTTGGCCAGTGGCGGGTCCGTCTTAGAGCCAGCTGGCATTGGCTCTGTCAGACACAGGGGGAGCTTCTAGCAGCTTCTCACAGAAGCCACCCCTGTAGCCCCCCCTGCTACCAAAACCTTGCCACGCAAACCCAACGCAAAAATATTAATTGAAAATAAGTGAGGTGGTGTAACTAAGCAGTTAAAACCATACAGTAGCTACTTCTGGAGTTGCTGTTGACTATTGCAGTTTGAATCTCTAAAACTTAGTTACAGTTTAGAATTAGATAGCTGAGTATAAGTAGCCAATTAACTTCTTTACCTCAGTGTCTTCCATCATGTCCAGCTACTCCACATAACAAAACAATTATATTTTTTTCTTAAATATTTTATATTCAGGAAGATCACAGAGTCAACTTTGAAATAATAAAGTGGAAATAAAATTAAATTCCTATTCAGATGTGTATTAAGAAACTACATTTAACTGTTAAGCTGAAGTTTGGTTTTGGTTGGATTTTTTTTTTGGTGTAAGCAAGGGTAAAAGGGTCCTGGTTTTCTAGTCAAAGTATTGTCTTCCTTGATAGCTAAAGATTAAATAGGGCACGTGTTCCTGTGAATGGAGATTGCTTCAGCAGAGGCAAATTACTGAAATGAACAAATCTTTCATAAGACTAGTATTTATTGTAAAGTAATATATTGGTGGTGGTTGTTTTAACTAAGCTCTTTACCATACAAAAAGTACTATTTCTATTTGATGCAACTTCTACAACTTTTAGTGTTTTCCCACTTTGTGCTTAAACATAAAAGTGATTTAGTGTTTTTTCTTCAATATCTTTTAAAAGTAATTACATAGTCCAGTGAGCACAGTAAAGAGGGAAAAAAAAAAGGGAGATGAATTTTAAATCACATATTGTGTTGATGAGCTACTATCCATAGTTCATGGGTTATTATTAAATTTTATTCTGATGAGAAGCTTGAGCTGAAATGGAACAGTACTATAAAGTTTCAAATAACTACTGGTAGCAGTGAAATGCTGTTTCTGAGGATTAAACAATTGTGAAAAAGTCCACATTTTACCTTTGAGCATCAATTTGAACCAAGTGTTATACATTTAAACAAAATGTATATTTATATAAATAAAATATAAATATATATTTATAATAATTAAAAAAAAACCCAAAACCAGAACCATAAATTTACTGTCACATACAGTACAAAGTTCTCAATTTCTTGTTTAAACATGAGTTGATAAATACGTTAATACAGGTCACTGCAGAAGAGTAGATATGGTCTATGCACCTTAATATTTGAGTTAACCACTCACAGCATGTAATAAACTACTCTCTGAATGATATACTGGTAATCTAATTTCCCTGCTTTTGATGGAAACTGAGAATTATTTGCATTTTCATCAATGTCACCATGACTGGACATGCTGAACAAGTTATTCCATGTTATGTTTATGCAGAAACTGTTATTGACTAAAGAATTCTATTTTCCTTTTCAGGTAACATACACCCATAATAAGAATAATAATTAAAAACTAGTCTCAGATGAATTGCTATTGGAAATTGTAATATGCTTGTGTTCCAGTTTCTATTATCTACGTGGAATAAAGAACGATCTTTTTTATCTCTTGTCATCAAAAAGCAAAATTAAAATCTTGGAGGAACATAGTTTCTGAAGCATGAGACTATGTTGTTGACCAGGTCTTGCATGTTCTAATGAAATATTTCTCATTATAATGTGTGAATTCATCCAGCATTCCACAAAGGGAGTCTAGTTCAGCAAAGGTCCAGCAGGTTCTATTACCCATTTCAGCTCTGCAGCTTCCCTGGTTTGCTGCAAGATTGCCTAACTGGCTCCTCCTGGGTCTAGAGCTAGGAAGCCCAGTGAGCTTAGTTTCCAAATTCACAGTGCCTCAACTGTTCCAGGCCCAAGGCAACAGAGAGACCACAGAAGACAAGGTTTCAATTCTCTTTCATGGAGGACTTCATTTGGGGGGGGAGTGATTTTAATGACAATTAAGCAAATTTTTATTTCATATCAAAATAATCTGTGAAATTAATTTACTTTCTGCAGAAAGAGCATCACAAATTATCGAACCTGTGTTATGTGAAGGAGTTTGCTATCAAATTTGGAAAAAAAAACCAAACCCAACAACTGATACATCCTTATAACAAAATTAATGTGTTTTCTACTTTTCAACAGGTGGGAAATGTTGTTCAGTTTCAGTGCAAAAAAGGTCACCTTCTTCATGGCTCAACAACACGAACTTGCCTTCCTGATCTTACATGGAGTGGAATCCAGCCTGAATGTATACGTAAGTTAAAAAGAAAAAAAAAAGATAGATCAAAAATCCTTTAATCTAGGCTATTTAGTTACAGTTACATTGTTACGAAGTTAATTTATATAGTTTTATTAACTTAAAGTTAATACAAATTTGCATTACTAGTTTACAGCTGCTAAAAATTTTATTTTGTGAGTGAATTTTTCTACAATAGCCTATAGAATTAAAAAAACCCACAAGACAAAACAAACAAAAAAACCCCCACAACCCACAAAATAATGAGAATAACAGAAAGCTCTTCATCTAGAGAGATGCTGAAATTGCTAAGTTTCTATCTAAGAGGGTGCAACCCTTCCAATGAAGAGAGTGAAAGAGTTGGGAGGAGGTGGTGAGAACAGGACGTGCAGGAAAGCCCTGGACAACCCTACCTTGTACTGGAGCAGATAATTACAATCAGTTCTGGTAAAGAGTTTGAGCTGTTTCCCAACTAAGGAGTCAGGGTATTTTAAGAAGGGGGGAAAAAGGGCTTGTAATTGGAAATTTTTGAATCTGAAATGGAGAAAATCTTACTTGGGTACAGGAAGTAGTATTTAATTTCTTAGATCTTTTATACTTTGGTAAGTAGTGCTAATTTACTGAAGGTATAACATCATGGTTATTTTTTCTAGTTTTTCTACTAGCCAGCTGTATTTTTCTGGAAATCGTCTCACTTTATAATGTCTGACCTTATAGAATCACTTCAGTGTATGGGGTGCATGACCACAGAAGAAAACAGCATTAGGGTTTCAGTTAGTGCCAGCATTCCCCCTAAGCAAACAGTAAATCAGTAGCTCAGTCTGTTGAAAGGTGAGCTCTGCTCTTGGAGGTATGCTGTTTTTGAGATAACACAAGACTCTCAGATTCTGGTGGTTGTTAAAGATATAAGATACTTTGCATGAGATTGGGAACAGTAATTAATTTTTCTGCCTGGTATTTAAAACTTGCCTTACCTACAATTTCTCCTTGACCTTTCGTAGTGTTTTCCAAATGACCCATTTATTTACTGTTATTTGATGCTACAGAGATATCATAAATCATGTAAGTCACAAGTCACGATTGCTTTTAAGTGTGGTAAGATGTGCACTGTTTGTGTTTGCCGATGCAGACAATGAATTTGGGTCGTAAAGTGCAGTTAAGTTGGTTCTTGGTGATTTGAAATTGAAAGGCCCATTTTCAAGAGTTTATTCAGAGGCTCAGGACAGTAACTTATAGACTATGTAGTAATTTTTCACGTGAATTAAAAATATATTAATATGTTACATTTATTGATGCTTTTTTCTTCAGTAGTTAATTGTCAGAATGGGTATAGATTGTTTTTTCAGATATATTTTCAACATTTTGACTGAAGGATATTTTATCTTTTCTTTGTAGCTCATAGCTGTAAACAACCAGAAACACCAACTCATGCTAATGTTGCAGGAATGGATCTTCCCTCACTTGGTTATACATTGATTTACACTTGTCAGCCAGGTTTCTTCCTGGCAGGAGGATCAGAGCATAGAGCCTGTAGGTCTGATGGCACATGGACTGGGAAAGTTCCAGTTTGTGAAGGTAAGCTCTTCTGTTTTCCACTGCATCTCTCTATCATATTTCAGTGATTTTCTTTACTTGCTGTCTGATAACATATGGCAGAATGACAAGGAGAACTAGGAGGGAGAATATCTAAGAGGATAACTCTAATCCTTTGTTGTTTGTGTTTAATGGGACGTGTGCTTTCATGTACTTGTCTTTCATTTGCATGCTCAGAGATGTCAATTCCAGATATAATTCTGGAGACCAAATACTTGAGAAACACCTGCTTTTAGACTTCTGACTGAGTCAGGTGCAGACTACATTCTCATAAGCTCAGTGGAGTAAGAATCTTGGTTTTGCACATATATACTAAACTTAGATCAGGATAATTTTATTTGCAGAGATTGTGTCAGCTGCAAGACAGCTATGACAGTAGCAATACTACTATGATATAGTTACCATAATGGAAACATGGTAGGATGACTCACACAACTGGAGTGCTGCAATGGATGGCTAAATAGTCTTCAGAAAGGATAGGCAAGGAAGGAGAGGCAGTGAGCCCTGTATGTTAGGGGGTGTTCTGACTGTCTAGAGCTTGGCAACGGTGATGATAGGGTTGAGTGTTTATGGGTAAGAATCAAAGGGAAGGCCAACAAGGAAGATATTGTGGTAGGAATCTGCTATAGACCAACCAACCAGGATGAAGAGGCAGATGAAATATTCTATAAGCAGCTGGGAGAAGTCTCACAATTGCTAGGCCATGTTCTCATGGGGGACTTCAACTTACCAGATGTCTGCTGGAAATACAATACAGCAGAGATGAAAATAGTTTAGGAGGTTCTTGGAGTTTGTGGAATCATAGAATCATAGACCAGTCTGGGTTGGAAGGGTCCTTAAAGATCATCTAGTGCCAACCACTCTGCCATGGGCAGGGACACCCTCCACTAGAACACGTGGCTCAAAGCCCCATCCAACCTGGCCTTAAACACTTCCAGAAATGGGGCATCCACAGCTTCTCTGGGCAACCTGTTCCAGTGCCGCACCACCCTCACAGTGAAGAATTTCTTCCTAATATCTAATCTACATCTACCCTTCTTCATTTTAAGCCCATTACCCCTCGTCCTATCATTACATGCCCTTGTAAACAGTCCCTCTCCAGCTTTCTCATAGGTCCCCTTCAAGTACTGGAAGGCTGCTATTAGGTCTCCCTGGAGTCTTCTCTTCTGTAGGCTGAACAACCCCAACTCTGTCAGCCTGTCTTCACAGGGGAGGTGCTCCAGCCCTCTGATCATCTTTTTGGCCCTCCTGTAGACTTGCTCCAACAGGTCCATGTCTTTCTTGTACTGCGGACCTCGGAGCTGAACACAGTACTCCAGGTGGGAAGATAACTTCCTGACACAGATGGTGAGTGACCCAACTATGGAATGCACCCCACTGACCCTGTTTCTTGTGAACAGAGAAGGACTTGTGGGTGATGTGATGGTTGGAGGCCATCTTAGGCACAGTGTTCACAAAATAGGAGTTTTTGATTCTCAGACATGCAAGGAGGAGGGTCAGCAGAACTGCTACTTTGGATGTCTGGAGGGCAGACTTTGGCCTATTTAGGAGCCTGGTGGACAAAGTCCCTTGGGAGGCAGTCCTGAAGGGCAAAGAAGTCCAGGAAGACTGGACATTCTTCAAGAAGGAAATCTGTCATGTTTTAACGCAGCTGGCAGCTAAAACAACCACACAACTGTTCATTCATTCTCCCCCTGGTGGGATGGGGAGAGAATCAGAAAAAAAACCAAAAACCTGTGGGTTGAGATAAAGACAGTTTAATAAGACAGAAAATAAAGGCTATTACTATTATATAGAAAAAAGAAGTGATGCACAGCACAATTGCTCACTAACAGAAGCCAATACTCAGCTAGTTCTTGAGCCAAACTGCCTCCCAGCCAATCCCCCAGTTATATATGGAGCATGATGTCATATGGTATGGAATAACTTCTTGGCCAGTTTGGGTCAGCTGTCCCGGCTGTGTCCCTGTTATGGTTTAGGCCCAGCCGGCAGCTGGGTGCTGTGCGGCCGCTCACTCACCCCTCCCCCAGCGGGATGGGAAGGAGAAGTATAACAAAAGGCTTGGGTCGAGATAAGGACAGGGAGAGATCACTCACTAATTACCGTCACAAGCAAAACAGATGAAACGTAGAGAGGAGATTCATCAGATTTATTACCAAGCAAAACAGAGTAGAGCAATGAGAAAATAAAATCAAATCTTAAAACACCTCCCCCCACCCCTCCCATCTTCCGGGGCTCAACTTCACTCCCGGCTTCAACCTCCTCCCCCCTCAGCGGCACAGGGGGGTGGGGAATGGGGGCTGCGGTCAGTTCAGCACACATTGTCTCTGCCGCTTCTTTGTCCTCAGGGGGAGGACTCCTCTCAACATTCCCCTGCTCCAACATGGAGTCTCTCCCACGGGCTACAGTCCTTCACGAACTGCTCCAGCGTGGTCTCTCCCACAGGGTGCAGACCTTCAGGAGCAAACTGCTCCAGTGTGGGGTCCCCCACGGGGTCACAAGTCCTGCCAGCAAACCTGCCCTGGCGTGGGCTCCCCTCTTCACGGGTCCACCGGTCCTGCCAGGAACTTGCTCCAGCGTGGGCTTCCCACGGGCCACAGCCTCCTTCAGGTGCCTCCACCTGCTCTGGCGTGGGGTCCTCCACGGGCTGCAGGTGGAATCTCTACACCCCCTCATCCTTCCTCCATGGGCTGCAGGGGGACAGCCTGCTTCACCATGGCCTTCACCATGGGCTGCAGGGGGATCTCTGCTCCGGCGCCTGGAGCACCTCCTCCCCCTCCATCTGCACTGACCTTGGTGTCTGCAGAGTTTCTTACATCTTCTCACTCCTCTCTCTGGCTGCAAAAGCTCTCTCTAACTGTTTTGTTTTCCTTCTTAAATATGTTATCACAGAGGCGCCGATTGGCTTGGCCTTGGCCAGGGGCGGGTCCATCTTGGAGCCGGCTGGCATTGGCTCTATCAGACACAGGGGAAGCTTCTAGCAACTTCTCACAGAAGCCACCCCTGTAACCCACCCCCGCAACCCACCCCCGCTACCAAAACCTTGCCACGCAAACCCAACACAGTCCCCTCCCAGCTTCTTGGGTGCCACCTGCCTTCTTGTTGGCAGGCCAGTATGAGAAGCTGAAAAGTCCTTGACTGCTTGGCAACAACTTAAAACATCAGCGTGTTATCAACATTATTTTCATACCAAATCCAAAACACAGCACTATACCAGCTAGTAGAAAAAAAATTAACTCTATCCCTGCCAAAACCAGGGCAAAATCTTAAAGGCACAAGAGCTGGCCATCTGCATGTTCCAAAAGATGAGCTGGTGGGGAAGAAGACCAGCCTAGCTGAACAGAGAGCTTTGGCTGGAACTCAGGAGAAAAAGGAGAGTTTATGATCTTTGGGAGAAGGGGCAGACAATTCAGGAGGACTACTAGGATGTCATGAAGTTATGCCAGGAGAAAATTAGAAGAGCCAAAGCCCAGCTAGAACTTGATCTGGCTAGTGCTGTGAAAGACAATTAAAAATGTTTCCATAAATACATTAAGAACAAAAAGAGAGCTGAGGAGACATTCTGTCCTCTGTTGGATGCAGGAGGAAACATAATGACAAAGGATGAGGAAAAGGCTGAGGTACTTAATGCAGTACCTTACTAGCAGTAAGACCAATTGTTCTCTGGTTACCCAGTCCTCTGAACTGGAAGACAGGGAAGGAGAGCAGAATGAAGCCCCCATAATCCAAGGCGAAATGCTTAGTGACCTGCTATACCACTTAGATACACACAAGCCTATGGGGCCGGATGGGATCCATCTAAGGGTATTGAGGGAGCTGATGGAAGCGCTCACCAAGCCACTTTCCATCATTTATCAGCAGTCCTGGCTAACCAGGGAGATCCCAGTAGACTGGAGGTTAGAAAATGTGATGCCCACCTACAAGAAGGGCTGGAAGGAGGATCTGGGGAACTACAGGCCTGTCAGTCTGACCTCAGTGCCAGGGAAGGGTATGGAGCAGATCATCCTGAGTGCCATCATCTGTCATGTACAGGACAACCAGGTGATCGGGCCCAGTCAGCATGGGTTTATGCAAAGCGCGTTCTGTTTGACTAACCTGATCTCCTTCTATGACAAGGTGACCCACTTAGTGGATGAGGGAAAGGCTATGGATGTTGTCTACCTGGAATTTAGGAAAGCCTTTGACACTGTTTCCCACAGCATTCTCCTGGAGAAACTGGCTGCTCATGGCTTGATGGCATACTCTTTGCTGGGTAAAAAACTGGCTGGATGGCCAGACCCAAAGAGTTGTCATGAATAGAGCTAAATCCAGTTGGCAGATGGTCACAAGTGGTGTTCTCCAGGGCTGGGCACTGGGGCCAGTTCTCTTTAATATCTTTATCAATGATCTGGACAAGGGGATTGAGTGTACCCTCAGTAAGTTTGCAGGCAACACCAAGTTGTGTGGGAGTGTTGATCTGCTTGAGGGTAGGAAGGCTCTACAGAGGGGTCTGGACAGGCTGGATTGATTGGCTGAGGCCAACTGTATGAGGTTCAATAAGGCTCAGTGCTGGGTCCTGCACTTGGATCACAACAATTCCATGCAACGCTTCAGGCTTGGAGATGAGTGGCTGGAAAGCTGCCTGGTGGAAAAGGACCTAGGGGTATTAGTCAACAGCCAGCTGAATATGAGCCAGCAATGCGCCCAGGTGGCCAAGAAGGCCAACAGCATCCTGGCTTGTATCAGAAATGGTGTGGCCAGCAGCACTAGGGAAGTGATTGTCCCTCTGTACTCAGCACTGGCGAGGCTGCACCTCAAGTGCTGTGTTCAGTTTTGGGCCCCTCACTACAAGAAAGATACCGAGGTGCTGGAGCATGTCCAAAGAAGGGCAACAAAGCTGGTGAAGAGTAAAGAGCAAGCCCTATGTGAAGTGGCTGAGGGAACTGGGGAAAAGTGGCAGAGCCTGGAGAAAAGGAGGCTGATGGGAGACCTTAGCACTCTCTACATCTACCTGAAAGGAGGTTGTAGAGAGGTGGATCTTGGTCTCTTCTCCCAAGTAACAAAATGTTCTCAAATTGCACCAGAGGAGATTGATTTGATATTATGAAAAAATTTCTTTACCAAAAGAGTTATCAATCATTAGAACAGGCTGCCCAGGGAAATGGTTGAGCCATCATCCCTGGAAGGATTTAAAAGATGTGTAGATGTGCTTAGGGACATGGTTTAGTGGTGGACTTGGCAGTGTTAGGTTAATGGTTGGACTTGATGATCTTAAAGGTCTTTTCCAAACTAAATGATTCCATGATTCTATCCTAATATTGTAGAAGGGTGCCTAAAGTCCTAGCAGATGTCTGAACCACTGCATGGAATTAATCTTTATGGTTTAATATTATTTTATATTTCTATGTAAGCAACAATATACTACTTGCAAATGAAATGTATCTACTTTGTCCTTGATGTTCCAACCTTTTATTTTGTTTCTAATTTTTACTACATACTACGTCATGGCAGGGCACGAGAAACCTCATGGCAGTATCATGGTGACAATCATGGTGTTTTTTCATGTGAGATAAGAAAGAACCTCAATATAGCAACTCTTTGAAATTCTATTTCCTGAATAATTAAAGGACCTTTCAGATTACTGATAGCTAATGTTTCAGATGTGTTTATCCCCAGCGCTCTTACAGAGGCATTCGAAGGCTACATAGCCAGTCACTGCTACTTGGAAGGGAAATAAGAAATTAATATTTTGTATTACTAAAAAACAGGTGTCCTGGCATTATGTGCTAGGCAAATGCTGGGGGAAAATGGAGCAGAGCTTTGGGAGAGTGTTAGAAAGGAAGCTGCCAGGAAGCTTATGACTTGTTCAGTACTCAGGAAGTATTATGTCAGGCCAAATGTGATTCATGGGCTTTATTTTGATCCAAGCGTTTTCTACTGATGATATTGAAACAAGTAGTATTAGCTGTCCTATCTGAGAGTAAGCAACCTTTAGGAGAATTTTTTTAAAAAAGTATTAAGTGGTAACTATAAATGTGTCTACCTTGTCATATAACTTAGTTTCCAAGTCCTAAGAAAATACTACAGAAATGCAAAATTTTTAGGATCAGAGGTCTTGATTCTTGCTTTTCAGCAGTAGAGAAAGCTAAATATGAGCAACATATTGTGAAGTATTAACTCTAATTAGATGAAGTCAAATATCTCAAGTATTTTCATTTTTACCTGTTACAAAGGGGTGAAACATCTCTCTCCTATGGAAGGGAGATGACCACTAGGTCAGCTTGTTCACCTGTGATTGTGAACTTCACAAAAATAACTTGGAAATGGATAAAAAGGAATAAAGCATTTGGACTTGAGAGTTCTAAAAGGATCTTTAGGGGTATTAAACCAGAAATTGTTCCTTTAAATACAATACTGCAATCTTGACAGTCCTACTCAGCAAATATCTGTACCTAGAAACTTAAACTCCATAGTTAACTTGTTTTAGTTTTGGGTTTGTTTTAAATTTGTATTTAAATTTTATTTTGTGTTTAATATTTCAATTCTGAACTTGACTAGAAATGTATCCACCTTGACAAGGCTGATTAACTCAGCAACTTTTTATACTAAAGCGCTTTGTAAACCATGATCCAGATATTTCTAACCTGACCTTAGCGTAGTCAAAAAGCATATGCTGTTCAAGCATACCCTCCAGGTCAACCATGTTCAGTGAAGTTCAGTAAGTTTCCTTCAACACAGAGAAGAAATAGAGATTAATCGATCAGTAGTAACAGGCCATGAGAACTTTAGGTTGAATTCCAACCCCTGCCCTTGGTTCTTACCAGTTTTAATCTATACACCAAGAGCAAGCCTTCTGTAATAAGCTAAAAGTTATTGCCAAGAAAAATACTTTCAGTGCTTCTTGCTAAAATTTCCTTTTTATGCAGAAAAATACTCCATTCATGGAGAAGGAAGTTGCTTTTCTTGTCTATTTTTTAAGAGTATCGATCAGAGAGAAAAGGCTTGGGTTCTAAGCCAAGATCCAAAATACAAAATATTAAAATAACCATTGGAACAAGGAATGGAGCCTAGTGCTGCATGAGAGTATTCTACATGAGGAGACAGAATTATGTGTTTTCTTTATAGCCCAGTGAATCCAAATTAGTTTCTGCAAAATAAAATAGATTCAGCTGCAGGAAATGACAATGTCCCATTGCATTTAGTTCATCATCTTCAGTAATCGGAGAGTTCCTGCTCTAAGCAGAGAAGAAATGAAATTCTCCAATTTCCAGTGCTCAAATCACCTGAGCAGTTGGAGATACTGTGGGCAGCCTCATTTCTTTCTTTCTTTCTGTTGCTATTCTTTAAAGAAACAGTGACTTCCTCCTCCATTGTTAGAGATTAAACATACATCTTTAGGTTTTCAGTCTTGAACACAAGATGTCTCACTCAGTACTGTTGAAGATAATTAAGTCCTGGAGAGCCATGTGATTTAAAACACTCTTGTTATGTATCTCTTCGCTGTTTGGTGTTACATTGCTTCCAGTCAAAGCACTGTTCAGAGTGCTATTTTGTGTGGATCCCAATTTAAATGACATAACTTGCCTTAGACGACATATTAGAAGATATCTCTTATATTAGGTGCAGAGTGCCAGACTGTGAATTCTCAAATGTGGATTCTGAAGTGAACGCCTACACTCTTTGGGTGTTGCAAATGACTTGGTAGCATCCAGGTGACTGACTTAGGAGAAAATGTGGCAACAGAAGAAATCAGTGGGCATGTGCCCTTCTGATACTATGGCTTGATACTGACTGAAATCTCATTCATATTTGAGTTTGAAACATCATTTTATATCCTTTATAACAAATAAATTCCATTATGGAAATTATCTTCCTAGTTTCAGAGTAACATATTTGATACTGATTTGTCTTTTTCTTATTTATTCTATTTAACAGCTGGTTCCAAAATATTAGTGAAGGACCCCAGACCAGCTTTGGGAACACCAAGTCCCAAACTAAGTGGTAAGTACTTTGATGTGTATATATATATAGTTTTAAACAATTTATGTAGAAAAGACAACAAGAATCAATTTAGTGAGTCTGTGCTGAATGGCTTAGAATGAATAAAGGGTATTAGATTATGCATCACATGAACAGAACAAAACCATAATTAATTAAATTTTTCCCCAATATTTAGGTCTGTCTAGACTATATGGTATTATTTATATCCATATACTATTTGTAACTGTTATGTGATGAGAGTTTTATTGGTTTCACTGAAATCACTGTGTTTTATGTAAAATCCTATGCAATTTCCCCATTCAGAAACTATATTACTCACCCAGAAATAAAGACATGTTTTTTTAATAGTCTTGCACTTCTTTTACTTATTGCTAATTTAAATTACTTTACCTAAATATTTCAGTATTACCCTTCAACTTAGCCTTCAAAAAAAGCTTATTTTAGCCTAGAGAAGATAGGCTCTTCAAGTTTGACTGAAGTCAACTCCAATTTTAACTGATTTGTTAAAGTGGGATCGAGTGCACCCTCAGCAAGTTTGCCGACGACACCAAGCTGCGTGGTGTGGTCGACATGCTGGAGGGAAGGGATGCTATCCAGAGGGACCTTGACAGGCTGGAGAGGTGGGCCCGTGCGAACCGCATGAAGTTCAACAAGGCCAAGTGCAAGGTCCTGCACATGGGTCTGCGCAATCCCAAGCACAACTATAGGCTGGGCAAGGAATGGATTGAAAGCAGCCCTGAGGAGAAGGACTTGGGAGTATTGATTGATGAGAAGCTCAACATAAGCTGTCAGTGTGCACTTGCAGCCCAGAAAGCCAACCATGTCCTGGGCTGCATCAAAAGAGGTGTGACCAGCAGGTCAAGGGAGGTGATCCTGCCCCTCTACTCCACTCTTGTGAGACCCCACCTGGAGGACTGCATCCAGCTCTGGGGGCCCCAGTACAAGAAACACATGGAGCTGTTGGAGAGAGTCCAGAGGAGGGCCACGAAGTTGATCAGAGGGCTGGAGCACCTCTCCTATGAGGACAGGCTGAGAGAGTTGGGATCGTTCAGCCTGGAGAAAAGGCGGCTCCGGGGAGATCTAATTGCGGCCTTCCAGTACCTGAAGTGGGCCTACAGGAAAGATGGAGAGGGACTGTTTATGGGGGAGTGTAGTGACAGGAGAAGGGGGGAATGGGTTCAAGCTGGAGGAGGGTCGATTTAGATTAGATGTTAGGAAGAAATTCTTTCCTGTGAGGGTGGTGAGGCACTGGACCAGGTTGCCCAGAGAGGTTGTGGATGCTCCCTCCCTGAAAGTGTTCAAGGCCAGGTTGGATGAGGCTTTGGGCAACGTGGTCTAGTGGAGGGTGTCCCTGCCCGTAGCAGGGGTGTTGGAACTAGATGATCTTTGAGGTCCCTTCCAACCCTAGCCATTGTATGATTCTATGATCTTCGGATGTCCTGACTAGGTCCAAGAGTAACCTTTCTCTGTTTAACAGGTTGTACACTACTTCAAATCTATGTTTGTCAATGATGGAGTCATATTATCAGTTTTTTCATTCAGAAACTTTTTGTACAATCCCAATTAAGCGCAAATAAAGTACATAAAGATCAGTTTTCCTGAAAGTAGTGAAATAAATTTCAGGCAGATCACAGATCAGCAGCGTCAGACTGTTGGCACCATCACCATCAACTAGGAAAGCTCTTTTACCCTCCATGGGGAAGGCAGCCTATCTCTGTGACCCATAAAATAAATGATGAAGGAAGATTGTCAGGTATTCCAGTGTGGCCCAGTATTGAATACTGGGATATCCCAAGAGAGAAAGGGGCAAGTATTCTTCTGTGTTTATCTGACATGGGATCCCAACGCGCACACAAACTCAGAGCTCTAAGTTCAGTGTGAGTGACTCCAACTAATGTGAAAGTGCTGATTTTAAATGGTGATTATTTGTTATATGGCTAAGTTTGAGGTATTTCCTTTGGAAAGTGCAGTAAACCCATCCTGAGTCACCTTCAATTTAATTGTTTAACTGGTATCTCATGTTAAGATTTTAAAGATTTGCGTGTATCTGTTTTTACTGGATAGCTAATGTTATTTTTCTTTAACCATACTGTTGCTGGAATAGCATTACTTAAATTAATCATTTTACAGCAAGATAATGATAGATATTAAATGTAAAAGTTTAAATCTAGCATATTTATTCTCCCTGTAGCCTATGATCTCTTTTAAATTTTAAATTAGGGGATTTTTTTTTTCTCCTGGTGAAGCTCATAATGTTTTTAATCATTTGAAGACAAAACATCTTATATAAATTTTTCATTAGAAAAAGTGACTAGGTAATAAAGATACTTATAAACTTTCAGTGTCATTTAAATATGCTTATGAATATTTTGATATCTAAATCAATATTAATTTCTGCAAAATTTAATCCTAGCTGTATGTTCCTGCCTGTCTGTGCTGGCATAAAAAAGATTCTGCAATGAGAGAAATCTGGTCTTTTGATTACAGCTGTTAAATTAGATTTTGTGAAGTTGGTTTGATTTTAGGAGATGTCCATATTTGAGGAAAGGAGCAAATAAAGGTACAGTTGTGGTTGTGTTCTTCAGTACAAATAGATTTCTTTCATAAATGTTCATGCCAGGTTTCTATGCTTTATGTGTGAAGATTATGCTTAATAGACATAAAAATAGAGAAGGTAGAGAAAATGCTAGTATTTATCACATATTTTGTTGGATGCTTGACTTCTAAGTACTAAATATTGCAAAATGTATTGAAACATGTTTGATGTCTGTATAGTTCCTGATGATGTATTTGCCCAAAATTATATATGGAAAGGCTCTTACAATTACAAAAGCAAGAAACAGCCCATGACTTTGACAGTCACCAGTTTCAATGCAACTTCAGGAAGAGTAAATGCAACACTTACAAACAGCAATATGGAACTGCTGCTATCAGGTATGGGATAAGAAAAACTCATTTCCATTTAATTTTTTTCTGCCTTATATACATTGGTTCCCTGTAACTTTATGCATAACACTTAAACTTTTAACATCTTCTGGAAACTTGCTTAGCTTATCAAAGAAAATTTCATTCTAGTTCAGTTCCTTTTCAAGGGTATGGGTTTTTCCAGCTTTTCCTTCTATCCCCCTTTTTAATTTCCCAGGTTTTTATTATATTTGGAGTTAATAGTAAATGAAGAGTGAAAGAATCATCCTAATTCTCATGCTTCTTTCTTAAATATTATAAATAAACTTAAATTACTGTTTCTGAGATTTTCTTAATCATACAATTTCCCTATGATAGCCTATTAATGACTAAAAAGCAATATGATGAGATTGGTATGTGTTGACCTAGCAAGGCAGAGATAATTAATGAACATGGAGACCAAGGAGAGATGACACTTGTTAGACTAGCTGATATAGTTGAAAAAAAGTAGCTACACTTCATGCTATGGTTTCAGAAGCAGCCCTTGGTTGCAATCTTGGTTTATGATATTCCATAGTCCCTGCCACACACAGCACTGTTGCCGTGGTTAGGCTGGCAAAATATGCACAGATCTGTAGCTGTGAACCATCAACAGTAACTACAGATATGGCTTGACTAGCAAGCAAACAAAAAAATATTGTTTGGGTTTACAGTTTTTGTTTGTCTTTCAAACTCTGAGTCCCTTGATCGAGACATCTCAGCCATGCAGACAATGGGCCTGTCACACCACAGGAGTTGCAGGCTGTAGCACAGGGGTGTGAATAAGCATAAAAGAAACACTTGAAATCAATATTATCACTCAGTTTCTGGAAACTTCACACTCTGTCTACAACATTTTTTGCAAGGACTGAAGAAGCCTAAAAATTGCAGTTATATATAGGCTGATTTTAATCTTTTTAAGGACCCCTTTCTAAACTGAAGTACTTTAACATCACTCTTTATCCAGAGGCGTTAGCGAGGACATAAGTGACAGAACATTAACCTGTTGGAAAAAAAAGAGGGAGGACAGTTCAGCCCATATGTTTCTGAGAGGGGTGTTCTACAGGAAGAATGTAATGGACCAAAGAATCCATGTCTCTGTTGGGCTCTTAGTTTCTAGTATCTAGCAGAGCAGTGAATTTTTGTCACTAGGTTTGTCTGTTGAAGGTATTTTGTAGGTGTCCTTTGAAGAATAACACTTGAGAGGCCGTAGATGAACTGTTTCATAAAACATTTTCTGACTGGTAATCATGTTTGTCTTGACTGTATGTGAATTTATTCTATTGTATGATGTCTGTTTAGTTTCAGCCATGTAGTTTCTATGAGGGTATTACATGCAGCAGATGTAATATTTCATGTCTTTAGGATTAGTAAAAGTAAAAGCTGTGTTTTCTTACCCAAACAACCTCCTCCTCCAAATAAAAAGGTTCCCTCAATTGGACACAGAAGTGATTGCAAATGCCCATTTTCATTCTACATACAGGCATTGCACACGTCATGAGGTAATGAATATTATTTTCTTTCCTTGTTTTGCAGATAGAAAACTGAGATCCTGTATACTAAAAGAATATCTCAGGGCAAGGGAAGTAGGGATGGATCAAGTAGGACATTTAGATGGCAGGAAGCTGATTTCTCCTATACTTAACTTGTAGGTTTCTGAAATGAAAAGTAGTTTTCTCCCCATGCAACACTTACTGGGTTTGCATTCCATCATTTGCTGCATCTTTTCTTACTTCTTTTTATTTTGGCACCTGTGCTTGCTGTAATTATAGTATACATGTCTGTCACAGGTTAGAAATGGGCATGTTCTTTTGATCAGGTCACCATGAGTGAGAATAGCAATGCTGTTATAGGGATTAATAGAAGAGAAAGGTGCAGCTTTTACTTCTTTATTTGGCTCAGGTTAAACACTCTCTTGTACACTGGGAAACCAGTTTCCAGCTATGAAGAAGCACATCGGCCTTTCACCAAGAAATGCTTGCGAATCCACCATTGTAAATTAGCAGAGAACAGTGGTGCCTTGGTCTGTGGGTAATTTTTCTCTATGCTCCTGTTTCCATCTACATACGTAATGTTCATGCTTATATACGCACACCACAGCCTTCAGCCTCATGCAAGTATTTCCTAATGTACATTTATAAGATACATCAATAGTGGATGTGATGATTGATTTTTTTTTTCCCAATTTCCAAATGATTTCTAGATGCACACTGTCCAAGCTCTTTGAAGTGACCAAACACTGTGTGATAATGTTAACACAGTCCTGAAGACAAGAGAATAAACCCTATCCTACCAAGGCACATTCATTTGAGCTCAGTGCAGCATTAACACAAAAGGAAGTCTGCTTTGTAGCTCAGACACTACCAGCCACTTTATCACTGTCCATCCGCAGCTGGACAGGGGAGAGAGAATATAACAAAAGGCTCATGGGTCGAGATACGGACAGGGAGACATCACTCACCAATTACCACCACAGGCAAAATAGACTCAACTTGTGGAAATTAATTTAATTTATTGCCAGTGAAATGAGAGTAAGGTGATAAGAAATAAAACCAAATCTTAAAACACCTTCTCCCCACCCCTGTCTTCTTCCCAGGTTCAGCTTCACTCCTGAATTCTCTACCTACTTCCCCCCAAGTGGCCCATGGGGATGGGGAATAGGGATTGTGGTCAGTTCATCACACATTTTCTCTGCTGCTCCTTCCTCCTCACTCTCTTCCCCTGCTCCAGTGTGGGGTCCCACCCATGGTAGACAGTCGTCCATGAAGTTCTGCAATGTGGGTCCTTCCCACGGGCTGCAGTTCTTCATGAACTGCTCCAGTGTGAGTCCCTTCCACATGTCCTTTCCACAGGGTGCAGTCCTTCAGGAATGGACTGCTCCAGCATGGGTCACACACAGGTCCACAGGTCTTGCCAGGACCCTGCTCCAGCATGGGCTTCCCATGGGGTCACAGCCTTCTTCAGGTGTCCACCTGCTCTGGTGTGGGATCCTCCATGGGCTGCAGGTGGATATCTGCTCCACCATCCAACCTCCATGGGCTGCAGGGGGACAGCATGCCTCACCATGGTCTTCTCCATGGGCTGCAGGGGAATCTCTGCTCCGGTGCCTGGAGCACCTCCTCCCCCTCCTTCTGCACTGACCTTGCAGACTGAAGAGTTGTTTCTCTCACATCTCCTCACTCCTCTCCTCTGACTGCTGCTGGTGTTGTGCAGTTGGGTTTTTTTTCCCCCTTCTTAACTATGTTACCCCAGAGGCACTAGCACAGTTGCTGATGGGCTTGGCCCTGGCCAGCAGCAGGTCCGTCTTGGAGCCGGCTGGCATTGGCTCTGTTGGACATGGGGGAAGCTTCTAGCATTATGTCACAGAAGCCACCCCTGCAGCTCCACCAGTACCAAAACCTTGCCACCCAAACCCAATACAGTACCTTCTCCTATGTCTCAGTGCTGTCTTCAGTTCTTTTCACATCATGGAATTTGGATGAATATAAAAATGGGACATGACCAGAATCAAGGGTACTGCAATGTTATTGGAGTTTTCAGTTAATAAAAAGAGATCTAGGTTATTTCATATGTAGCTAACACATACTAACTAAATCTAGTCTGAAGTCATCCACATTTGTTAGTCAGTAAAAATTAAAAAAAAAAAAAAAGAGGAATGAAAGCCAGTGTTTAAGTCTAATTCAATAACAGTATAATATCTGTTCTGTGAACTATTGAGTTAATAAATGAATGAATTGCAATTTCAGTTTGGTGGAATTTTCTGGAGGTGGGAGTATAATTGTTTGGGGTTTTTGTTATTTGTTTTTTGTTGTTTGGTTTTTTTTTTCTTGGTTTTGGTTTTAGTTTTGTTTCTGTTTAAAGTTTTAGCCATCATTAGCTTTTGGTGCAATATAACCTTGCATGATTCTACAAATAGATTTCATATGAAGTGAACAGTAATTTCAGTGCTCTGCCAGAAAGGAAATGATCAGACTAGAGAGGTCTTCTATTTAAAATCTTAAGTTTTGAACCGTTAATTGATAACAATGATTAAAAATGTGGGGAAAAATTCTAGACTGTATTGTCACTATTTACGATTGTCTTTGTAATGGAAGATTAAATCACTAAGGATATTGTACTATTTTGTTTTCATTCTCCAAATTAACAAATAAGGTTATTTGTGTTCTAAATATTTCTTCTGCAGGAATGAAAATGAGTCAATTAATTATGTCTACAAAATAAATAAGGTCATATACAAGTCTTATTGTCTGGGAGAAACTTTGTCATAATATTGACTGATGAAGAAATATATATTGGTATATATTCAAATTTAGAAATTTTTCATTTAGCACCAGCTTTGGGAAAAGAATTTAGATGTGGATGTTCCTGTTATCACCTTCTTTACCTGATGACTAAATTATAGATTTTGAAAGTTGGGATGCGAGGTTCAAATACAGTCTGCCTGATCCAGAACAGTATTTTCCATCTCAAATCAAATTACTGTCAGTGTTTGTTCTGTCTAAGGCTTGTTAACATAACTGTTAAGTAACAGCTGTGTGTACAGGGTTTCCCTTCTGTCCTCTGTACAGGCTAAGCTAAAACCAGTTTCTATTGAAATCCTATGATAATTGAAATAATTTCACAAAAGAATGCCTCTTGCTAAACTAAAATGTTGGTGACAGTGCTACCTTTTTTTCCTGCTTTCCCTTTTTATGGCAAGAGATTAAATGCTTATTCTTAAAGATGAAATTATTTCTCTACTCAACACAAATAAAAATTTTTGAAACTGTATTCTACAGGAGTGTATAAAAGCCAGGAAGCTCGGCTAATGCTCCACATATATCTCATTAAAGCACCCTCCCATACATCTGTGAGCAAGTTGAAAGAGGAAAAATGGGCTATGGATGGTTTTGTGAGTATATTTCTGCTACAAAAGAGAGTGAAAGCTTTTTTTTTGTTTGAAATCATGCTGGTGTTGTACACCCAAAAAATTCTGAGACATATCAAATGGAATCTTGTTAGCAATGCTGATTCATTAAATTAAATGAAAAATTTATTGTAAGATATAGGAGACCAGCCTGAAGGAAAATATGGGAATAGCCATACTGTGTAGGCACAATTACAATGCATGATAACACTGAAGCCTTTCTCTTGCTTCTCTTTGAATTTTATTCCAATATATTGAGACATTTTATCATCATGATAATATAATATCAATTTATAATAATATCATAATATATAATATTAATATAATAGCAATTGTTATCATTAGGCTAGCAGTCATATTTTACTTTTTGGTGATATTTTTAGAAATAACATGAAAAAGCTGAACTGTTACATGTATGGGAAAAACAAGATAGGTTCCTCCAATTAAGCATTAAGCCTCTTGGAGGTTCTGCGGCTGAGCTTATTCTTTAAAAGGGAGGAGAAGAGAGCATATAAGTGAGAGGAGGAAAGGTGAAGCAGAGAGGTAAAAAGAAGCAGCAACAGCCCATGAAAAGGAAATCCCTTCACAGAACAGACAGGAAAAACAAACATCACCCAAGATAATACTAAGGCTGGAAAAAGCTGAGTGTGTCAGGGGCCTGAGACACTTTATTTGCCAGAGAAGAAAGCAAATTTTTCAGAAAAGAAAGGGCCTAAAATAATTTGGATGATGATGAACACTCATACATCCCTATTACACTGTTTCATTTCTCAAGGAATCTGTCTGTTTTCTTGTTTCACCTACTGGTAATGCACTACTGGGACACCAGTATGGCTGCACGTCAAAAGAAGAGAAGAGGTGTACATTGAAGTGTACACGTAAATCCATATTTTTATAACTTGTGGCACTACTTCAATAATAATTTTTAAAAAGGTGCAAAACCAAAGCAAAAACCCTAAATCTCTCAAACAATACATATACTGGTAAAAGGGCTTAACTTCCGTTGTTTGTGGCTTCATGAGCATGATCCTGAGGTAAAAAAAAATATGGTAAAAGCAAGAAATTTACTTTTAGACTTCTAAATGCACAAATATACACAGTACAGTCCCTACATTCCATATGCTATTTACATACTGTTCTTATTTGACCAATATTTGTTGTTGTTGTTGTTGTTTTTTAATCTTGGAATAGCTCAAACAGGCTGCTTTACCCCAAAGAAAGAAATTCACCTGAGAAATGCACCCTTTCTTCAGTGAAAACATAGCTTCAGGTCATTGCTGAAGACATACTATTGCCTTGAGAAAGGGAAGCTTAAGGGAAAATATTGAAGGAACCTGCCTCAGGACTACTGAATTTAAACCTAATAACTGTCTTGGGAAGCAAGTACCTGTACATTTGAATACAATGTCTTAGCTTAGAATGTACTTACCCTAATAAGGGAGATATTCATTACAACCCTTTCCTCCCTCCCACAAGTCTTTTAGATTATTCTAGCCTATTTTACTCTTGCACCAAAACTTCATTCAATATTCTTCTGGTTTACAGATGTATAATAAGTTAATTATTGGGATAAGCACTGAGAAAGAACAAAGGAACTGTCAATTGAATGCAAGGTCTTTTTTATTTTCTTTTAAAGTAAATATTACAATCTCAATACTTGCATCCTTAGGATTATCTACAATATAAATTTTGCCATCTACTTCTTAAACAAATCAGATAATTATGAAGTATGTAAGATTCTTAGAAATATTATCTTGAATTGCCAGAAACTTTAAGGGTTTTTTTTGTTTTTAAAATGTAATACAGTTAAAGGTAGCATGAGGTAGTATATGTGACCATAAGCCACCATGTCTAAACAATTTTTTTGTTTACAGGTTTCTGCTGAACCTGATGGAGCAACATATGTTTTTCAAGGATTCATCCAGGGTAAAGATTATGGACAATTTGGACTTCAAAGATTAGGTATTCAGCAAATTCTAAGTTTTTGCCAGTTCATTGTTCCATATTCTCTTTAATTATATCCAGTAGTATAAGGGTATCTGCAGGTTGTTACCAGTATTGACATTTTATAGAATATTGAGGTATTCATATCTTTAAAATCTCATTTAAGTAGTACTTGCAAAGAGTGTTTTGTCAGAAGTTGTAAGGACTTAGAGACACCTTGCAATGTACTGCGTAGTATAGCTAGATATTTGTAATGTTTTGAGCAATGTTTTTCTATGAATATGTGTAAAATGCATTTAGTTGCACATCTTAATAACTATTTAGAAAGCCCATGTTATACAATGCTCTGCTAAACTGGGATCTGGCTCATGCTACTGAAACATTTCACCTGAGCATTTGCTAGAAGAGTGAAACTACTAAATATTTGTAAGTAAATCTTTATGTTACTGATAAGAACAAAATATTACTTGATAAGCATTTATTTCCTAAAAATTGACTTTTTGTTTCTATACATTCAGTTCTACACCAAACTAATAGTCTTTATTTACCCTTTCTTGGAGAAGACAGCTCTGATAACAGAGCTCTGGTAATAACATTCTTCTTTTTAAGAAAAAGAAATTCATTTACTTTTCTGATACTGTCCTAAGAACTGTGATATTTATCCTTCAACAAGAATTTGAATTTAGTTTGTACTGAATTCTTGAATGATAAAATACTATTGAGAATTTCTTAGAAGAGGAATTACTTTTCACTAATGTAATGGCTCCTTGGAATGCTTATCTTCAGATAAAATTCCTATGTGGATGCAAAAATAGGGTCTTTCAGCCACAAAGTATTGTCCGCTCTTATTTTTTCAGTAAAACCAGGAAATTCTTTAGTTCTTGAATGTGCTGGAAGAATTTATTAATGAATGTGTAAGGTAAAGGCATTTTTTCCTCTTTTCACAGTTCTAAGTCATAGTAAAATGCACGTCTTGGGATCTTGATTTCCAATGTATTTGCATATGTAAATTCTTTAAGAAGAATTGTTAGAACTATCTTTATGAAGAAATATTTCCTTTAAATGAATATGAAAAGAGTTATTTTCCTTTATTAACTTCTTCAAAATACTTGAAAGTCATCTAACGAAAATTAAAATGCAAAATTTCCTTGGCAAAGTGTTTTCACAGAAGCACAGAGCAGTAGAGGTTGGAAGGGACCTCTGGAGGTCATCTAGTCCAACCCCCATGCAAAAGCAGGATCACCTAGAGCACGTTGCACAGGATCACGTCCAGCCCGGTTTTGAATATCTCCAGAGAAGGAGACACCACAACCTCTCTGGGCAGCCTGTTCCAGTGCTCAGTCACCCTCCAAGTGATGAAGTTTCTCCTCATATTGAGACGGAACTTCCTGTGTTCCCCTTGTCCTGTCACTGGACACCACTGAAAAGAGTCTGGCCCCATCCTTTTGACATCCACATTTATATATTTATAAGCATTAATAAGATCCGCTCTTGATCTTCTCTTGTTCAGGCTAAACAGATCCAGCTCTCTCAGCCTTTCCTCATACGAGAGATGCTCCAGTCCCCTCATCATCCTTGTAGTCCTCTGCTGGACTCTCTCCAGTAGTTCCCTGTCTTTCTTTAACTGGGGAGCTCAGAACTGGACACAGTACTTCAGATGTGGCCTCACCAGAGAGGAGTAGAAGGGAAGGATAACCTCCCTCGACCTGCTGGCCACACTCTTCTGAATGCACCCCAGGATACCATTGGCCTTCTTGGCCACAAGGGCACATTGCTGGCTCATGGAGAGCTCATTGTGCACCAGGACTCCCAGGTCCTTCTCTGCAGCGCTACTTCCCAGCGGGTCAACACCTAACCTTTACTGGTCTATTTTCACAGAATCATAGAATCATAGAATAGTTTGAGTTGGAAGGGACCTTAAAGTTCATCTAGTTCCAACTCCCCCCTGCCGTGGGCAGCGACACTCTCCACTGTTGCCTCCAGGTGGCTCAAAGCCTCATCCAACCTGGCCTTGAACACTTCCAGGGAGGGGGCATCCACAGCTTCTCTGGGCAACCTGTTCCAGTGTCTCATCACCCTCACAGTGAAGATTTTTTTCCTTATCATCTAAACCTACCCTCTTTTAGTTTAAAGCCATTACCTCTTGTCCTATTACTACATGCCTCCATCATAGAATGCCGCCAAATTTGTCAGGCAGATTTGCCTTTACTAAAGGCATGTTGGGTGTCACCAATTACCTCCTTTTGATAGACTGTTATGAAAATTGTATTTCTTCATTTGATTTTTATATGTTTTTTTCTTTTCTTTCCTTTTTGTTTCTTTTAGTTTCATTTCTTTTGTTGTAGTTTTGAGACTCTTTTCTGTAATATATTGAAAGTTCATTTATTGGTTTATATCTTCTAGGAACAGAATGGTTCTCTCAGGTTTAAATTCTATACAAGAATTAATCATAGTTAATATAGTTTTTAAAACAGTTATGGAGAGACAATCATTGAACACATTTTGTTTAGCACGTTTACCACTTCATTATTTCATGCACACAAACACAGCTAGTTTCTCTGAAACAAAATATTTTCATTGCTAGTCCTATACAATTTTCCTCACAACATTTAATTTATTTTTCTGAACATTTAATTTATATTTCTGTGTTTTAGTATATTGATTATCCGTTTCTTTCTTTTTGTTTGGTTGGTCTTTCTTTTTTAAAAATTTCTATATGTTACTTTGTAAGATCAAGAAGTCAGAAAATATTATGCCATATACAATTCTTAAAAGGTCCAGTTCAAAGCTTAAAAATTAACTTTGAAGCTGCACTGGTATTCCTTTCCTCACATTAAAAAGGTGTATATCTTGTCTGTGTAGATAATCTAGATAATGTGTTCCTTAACCATGCAGGAGACCATATTCTTATTTTTTCATCAATATCTGTCTTTAGCTCTTCATAATTGTTCCTACCTGTTTCAGTCTATGTATCAATAGCAGTGCCTAATGAAATCAACATGATGAATTTTCAGTATGCCTCATCATGTGATTTGTCCTTTCCTTGAAATAATTTTTGCCTTTTATACACAGAGTATTTATTAATTTCCGAAATATACAATCAGTAATACAATCAAACATATGTGTTATTATAAATTTGACTTTTTGTAACACAGTATATTAATGTGTATTAATAACATCCAAATCTTGGATATCATATATATTTACTGTACCAGAGTATATGTATTGTTCTCCTGACATTTTGCATCCACTTATTCAGAATATGGTATACCACACTACATTTACTTTCCAGGTGGTCTCAGCATATAGCTGTATGTATGCAGATGAATTATGATGACCAAATCATAAGGTGTTACTGAATTCTGAAGTTTATAGAGTAGTATGTGCCAGGGGTAACAGACACATATATTATATTACTTGTTTTTTTCTTATTATTCTTTTTAGGACTTAACATGTCTGAGGGTTCAAATTCTTCTAATCAACCACATGGTACAAATAGTAGTTCAGTGGCCATTGCTATCCTTGTGCCTTTCTTTGCCCTTATATTTGCTGGTTTTGGCTTTTATCTTTATAAACAAAGGTAAGTACAGATTATGTATATAGTATTCCTGTATGGCTTGGTGTTTTTGTTGACTTCAGTCTTTGTTAGTATAAACAAAATTTTCTGTAAAACCACAAAATGTTTGCAAACTATGCATGTAGACACTTCTTCCTACCTCCATTAAGGTCTGGCTTGATGACTGAGAGATCAGTTTATTGTACCATGTCATACTTTCATTCCTACCTATATAAATACTATAAATTTCTCTCTTTATGATAAGTAAATGGATTCTATATATTATTGGCATATGGGGAATAATATAATGAATAGACTTTGTGTATACTTACAGTAGATTGCCTGTATTTTTTTTTTTTACATGTGACACAATTAAGATTCATATCTTGAGTAATTTATTTTAATGCCTGCTCTGTTTATTGGCTTGCAAGTATTATGTCATTGAGAGGTTTCATTATGGAACCGTTTCTGCATCTGAAATTATTAGTTCATATGCAATTATGTTATATAGCCACTAGTCTTCTCAATTTCATTAGTCTGAGTTCATCAGTTTCATTCATGTTATCAAGACCAGTATTAGTTCTTTGGATTTAGTGTCAAGTAATCTTTTCTTATAGCTTTGAAGCATTAGATGACTAAAGAAAATTTAATCACTTTAATGACAAGACAATTCATTGCCTACTAATAGTCAAAATGGTGGTATATGTCTGGTAGCCTGACAATAATAATTGTAATATAGTCTGCAGGATAACATTAGTTTTAAACACATACCATCATTTTTAAATGGTACCACTTGTTTTTTAACTGCTTCAGAATATGAAAAAGTGCTCATGTAATTTTTTTATACATTTGTTATTAACTATATGCTGTAAGCACTGGTCTTTACATTTTATATTGATGATTTACAATCCAGTATGAATTTTGCATAAAAATATAGACAAAATGTTTTCAAGGGATTGAACTTTGATATTTGGAGTTATCTAGTGAAAAAAGAAAACATTTCAGCCACAAAGTCATTCTTGATAAACTTGTTGAGTCTTCGACGGGAAAAAGAAAATCTCAGTCATCTGGCTGGGGAATTATTGCATCTTTACAAGATTTTGTTGTACTCTTAACTATTTATTATCTGATCATCAAAGTGGAAATACCTACATTTTCTCAGGTTGTTAACTAGTTTTTCAAGTGAACAACATTTTAAATGAACCATAAATCCCTTAAACTTTGATAGAGCACTAATTCTTAGCACACATACTGTAAAAAAAATTGAGATGATATATTGTTAAATTCTGTTTAGATTCTTAAAACACATCAAGTCAGTGAGGAAAATTGCAGTTACAAATACTCTGTCTTTCTTTTACAGGACTGCACCTAAAACACAGTATACAGGATGCTCTGTACATGAAAATAATAATGGACAAGCTGCTTTTGAAAACCCAATGTATGACACAAATGCAAAGTCTGTGGAAGGGAAAGCGGTACGATTTGACCCCAACTTGAACACCGTTTGCACAATGGTATAATGTGGTAATGATATGTCTTCAAAGTCTGGAAATTGACACACAACACAGTGCGCACACAGTTCACTGATTAAAAAAAAAGAAACAAAAAAAAAAAATTAAAGCACACTTTTCAGGATATACTGGGTCACCTTTTCCTGAGGATGATAGACAAGAATGGGTTGTGGTTATTTTGTTTTGATTTTGTTTTTCATAAACTGGATCAGAATTTTTCTTCGTGTATACCATGGAGAGTTTTAAAAAAATTTGCTGCACTCCATGAGTGCTACTCACAGTTTATTTGCTTTTTTAAAAAAGGAGGTTATTCTAAAACATAAAACATATTTGCATATATTGGAGGAGCATCCACTATCAGTATTTCTGTGCTTTATAAAAACTATAATAGAGGGACTGGGTTAAAAACAAGATATAGGTAGAAAATAAAAGCTATACTTACAGGAGACAATAGGTCACTGACTTCTCTTTAACAGTCATATGCTACATCTTTCTCATGAGTTTGTACCTTCCTTTCATTTTTTCAGCCCGTTTAGTATTTTATTTTTCTTGGAAGAGTTAATTTTTTAAGTCCAGGATGTAGTATTTTGAAATCAGCAAGTACAACTTACTCTTTTCATGCCACAGAAGAAAAATTAAAATGTCATGTTCGTATTGAATGAATTTCCTTCCCTGCTTCACATCTTGCTTTTCATGTTCCAAGTCAAGCTCCTTTTCTCTGTTTCCATTAACAATACTCACAAATGGTAATGTTTCTACATTTCTTTTGTCAATCATACAACTAGACAAATTTTGCAATCAAGAAACTAGTATGAATTGAACTTTGTCATGTGGCTATGTTCCTTACTGTGAAAGATCATTCAAAAGAGTGACCATCTTACATTTTTTTTCAAATGTGAAAACATAATTTAATGATATTTCCAATTAAAAAGTGCAGTTTACAGTAACATTAGTAATCAAATCCATATATCAAAAATGTAAGAGTCCATTTTTCAATCCATGCTAGTTAAATCTAGATTGTATCACATCAGTTTATTCCTTCAGCATTTTGTTAAAATGCGTGCACAAAGCATGGCGAAATCCCATTGAAGTTGGTGAATTCTAACAGAATTCAATGAACTTTGGATCAGACCTACAAGGCCAGAGGAAGTTATAATTTGGAAATACTGTGTTTTCACATCTATTTTATCTATATATTCCATAATATATGGAAACAAAACCTTACAGCTAACGATTTTAAATTGAATATATTACCATAGTGCAATGAAAACAAAAATATATATAAAAAAAATTAAATATATATATATATATATATATAAAGCCATGATTTTATTAGGGACAATCCATTCATTTTAGGGAAAATTCAAATTTCACAGCCCTCAGATACAAGTTTTAGACATTCCAGAATCACTTCTAAGGAAATGTAATTTTTAGTTTTACAGCAATTTCATATCAGAGTTATTCAGTGGCAACTCAGTAATTTATTTGATGTAGGTCATTGTCTTCCATTCATAGCATGACTCACAAATGCTGTGTGTTAGCCAGTGTGAATTATCTGTTATTGTCCCTTTCAGACATTAATAATTCTGTGAAAATCTAAACTTTTTATTACCGTAATAGAGAGTGCCTACCAAAAATCATTGTACCCAGGATTGCTGCTTGGATTTCTATAATGTTTGATGAATTTCTTATAAACCATTTTACAACACTTTGTTTTGAATATTCATACAACTCTGTCAAACTGTATTCTACTAAAAGGATGCTGTTTTATATTTTATACCATTGGTTGTTATTTATTCTTGTTTATTCAAATGACTGCAATAACTATGATTCATTCATTAATGTTAAGGTTAATACATTTGAGATCGTTTAAAATGTTTCTTCTGCAACTGGCTACTCCTCTTATATTAATGCATACACTTTTGTAAAGAAGTATATTTTTATGAAAAAGGATTTGTAAAAGTATGATGTAAATTTTCAGTGCCATGTAAACAAAATAAAAATGGACAATTGCTTTTTTTAACCATGTTTCTTCTTTGGAAGATGAGCTTTAAACTCACTTCAGTGTGAAGATGAGAAAATAACCAAATTAATAATTCCAATTTGGTATTTTTGTGGGTCTTAAAATCATGTTAATTTTTCTGAATCTTCCTGTGAATTTTAGGTGAAGTAGCAAGACTTAGATTATCTTCACAAATAACCAATGAGCATAATGTGTAAAAGTATTTATTTACTAAAATGAATTTTCTGTTTGACTTGAAGAAGCAGATTTACAAAAGAAAAAAAAAAGTGGCCTATAGTTGTCAACCCAGTGAAAAGCACAGAAAGACCTCTTTTTTCCCACTTTAAAAGAAAATAGAAAAAAAAGAAAACCTTAGTGTTCCTCAAGGTTGCAGACAGCCTACTTTGCACATTAATTTTGCTACCTTTCTGCAGAAATGTACAGGACATACATATTAACAGGTAGTACAAGTGCATACAGTATTTTCTGATATTTAAAAAACCCCAGTGTTGTCTTTTAATGACATTGAACTGGAGAGGAGGATCTTAATTATTTTACTATAATATTAAAACTGTCTTTTAACTATTCCTTTTCCTTGCAAGCATAGAAAGTGGATGACAAATCTTGATCTGAAATGCTATTCACAAGATAACTGGGGGGGGGGGGGGGGTGTTAATATTCTTTTGTGAATTTGATGCTCTATATAAACTGAAAAGACTCGTTCAGGCCCACGTTGAAGTCACTGAAGACTGTGTTGTTAAATACATTGCAAAGAGAAGCAAAGAGTCACTGTAAAAATGATACTGTGAGGATGATGCACTAATGTTTTTCGGAGGAGATGGTATGGTTCTAGAACAAATTGGTTAATTCTGCAAAGCAAAAAAAAATCCTGTTTCATAGTGGCCAAATTTTCATGTGCAACCTAGAATCTGAAGTTAAGTTCTTCCTTTTTTTGGTTTATGCATTATATGTTTTAACATATAAAAGTAAATAAAACTTACATTGAACTTGTTCAACAATTCTTTTAATGCTTAAGTTAGTATCCAGCTTGCACTTTTCAAGAAATAGACTGACTTCATTTTAATAGAGAATAAACTATTCATAATAGATGGTTTGGGGTTTTTTTGTTGGGTTGGAATTTTTTAAGGTTTTTTTTTTTTTTGGTTGGTTTGGTTTTGTAAGGGTTTTGGGTTGGGGTTTTTTTTTGGGGGGGGGGGGTGGCGGGACTTTGCTTGCTTGCTTGTTTGTTTCTACTGTAGTTCCTGAGATGTTTGACTCATAAATTGTTTGTGTGTGAACTGTTCAATTTTCTAGTAGCAGAGTCGTTAATTTTCACTGTTACATATGGAATTTCCAGTTTCAGTTGCTTGTTTGGAGTTGGTTAGCACAGCCTACTCACTACTTCTTGTTTTTATCAGGAAGATAGCTGAAATTAATTAGATTTTTTGTCCTCCAAGTACTTTGAATACATTATTCAAGCATACTACACTGAGAAAATGTGGGGGAATGCAGAGATTGTTATGCAACTCTGTGAATCCTTTCAAGATTAAGGCAGCTTCTGCAATACTACGGACTGAGATTTAAAACTTTAAGTTTCTATAGCAAATAGCCACTAAACTGGGTAACTGCAGGTAACGAGACTAACTGTCTCTGAGAGGCTTTGAGCTCTTTTAATTCTACATTATCTGCATGTCAAGACCCAACTGATCCACTACATCTCATTGAAGTAATACTACAATCTGGTTCATTACTGGAATCCAAAAACCACATAGTATCACCTAAACTCACCAAAGTAGCAGTTCTAGTAGAACTACTCAGAACAACCAGAACATCATAAAATGGAGCTAAAAATAACTGATTTTACTTTTGTTTGTGAAACAGAGCTAGCTTTAATATTGAGACATCTTATGCTGGAGGAATTCCTTGACAACAATACAAGAAGCTGTTCTTGTCAAGGAAATTATTTAATAGCTACGAATCTTACAGCTTCTTATAGAGAGCTAAAGGGAAGTAAGGTGAGTCTATCACCAAGTCATTAAGCTATTAATCTAGATAAAAGATAGCTTTTCTTTTCCAGGTCTTAAAAGTGTATATCTCAACCCACTAGTACAGTTGGCTGAAGTGTTCTGAAGTATTCATTTTTTTCAATGTTAGTGAAATGTAGGGAATTTAAATTCTTGGATATCACTGAACAAAGTTGTCAGCAGATCTGTATCCCAGTGTGTAGATTCAGTTGTAAGTCCCTAACTGCTACCTCGCTACTACAATATCTCAGTAAAGCATAGACCTCTTATGCAGGAATATGCTTTTTTTTTTTTTTACTGTATATACTTCTGCACATGATCTTTCTATAAAAGAGGGTCTGTTCCACAACAAGAAAATCAGTATGTTTTGCAGCATGCTTCTTTATAGGATGATCAGAGTTGGAGAAAAATATGGCTAGTATCATTTGTTATGTTAAACCCCCTAATCTTTGTTAAATTAATTTGTGAAAACTGCATCTCATCAGGTCCCATGGACTTGTGCACCTTCAGGTTCCTTAGATATTCTCGAACCTGATCTTCTCCTACACTGGGCGGTTCTGCATTCTCCCGGTCCCTGCCTTCTGTGACCTGGGCAGTGTGGCTCAAGGAACTGCCAGTGAAGACTGAGGCAAAGAAGTCATTGAGTACCTCAGCCTTCTCCATATCCTGGGTAACCAGGTCACCCATTTCATTCCGGAGGGAACCCACATTTTCCCTTGTCCTCTTTTTATCACTGATATATCTATAGAAACTTTTCTGCTTGTCCTTAACATCCCTGGCCAGACTAATTTCTAAATTACTAAATAACTAATTTCGGCTCCTCTTGTCTGTTCCGCATGCTCCGTGCGTTCGCGTAGAGGCATTTCAGTTGTGCCCCCGATGAGGCTGACTTATTGGCTGGGGTGGCTGGGATTCTTTCGATGTATTCTCCCAGTGTTTCTCTGTTGGTTCCTGTTGCATCTGGAGCCCCTGGCTCATCTCCTCTAGGCTTCGAGCGTGCTGCAGTGTGTCCAGCACGTCTCTGAGCAGTAGGCTGAGGGCCCTCACCAGGACCCTGTCCCTCCAACCTTGGCACGTCATCCCACATAGTACCATGACTATCCTTACATGGTACTACAGAAAATCTAAATAGCATTTCTCAAAACCAATTTTTTTTTTTTGAGGTTTTTTTTTATTTCATTTAGGTTTGGTCACCAAAAATTCAGTCAAACATAATGGAGAAAGGTGCACTGGGTTGGTTTTCTGGTGAAGCTGGAAGTCAATAAAATCTGTATTACCAGTTAGCAATTAAACATGTTATTCTTTATCTCCTTTTACATCTTTCCCTATGAAATAATTAATTCTTACAGAAGAGAGAATTCATGTGAGGGTAGCATGATATAACATTTAGGAATACATTTGGGTTTAAGATTTCTGCACTGTATTTCTATTTATTTTACAAAATCTTTGTGTGATCCCAGCTGGCATTTTTTTAAGCAAATGAAGGCCTGTCATTTGTGCACTAAGTTGGTTTTATCTTTAGTTCTAGACTATGTATGCCACTGTTTGATCATTTAGTTCATCATCTACTTTGAACTGCTGTCCGAAGAGACAGCTAGGACAATGGAAAAGTTATTTATAATTTGGTTTCCTTATGTAGTAAAATAAGTACAATGAGTAATACCTCATGCGAATAGTTTTGAAGATTTTGTAGTGTCAAAGATTAAGCAGGACCAATATTAATGAACATTTGGTTACATAAAAAATATTCCAGTGAAGTAGCTGAGTTCCCCATTTATTATCTTCTTGATGCTGAAACTATGGCAACATAATATCCTGACTTGCTCAACCAGGAGTAAGTGTAGTAGTAGTAGTTCTGAAGAGTAAGTCCCATCATTTTGTGAAAAATTATGAATGTTGAAGACATATATCATTCTCTAGCAATTAGTTAAGTATTCAGTGCTCCATACTTTGCTGCATACAAAATCATGCCAAAGCAGCCACATTAGGCTGATTAGGTCAAAATACTTTTTATCTGAAGTACATTGAGAACACGCTTATAGAAAGTGCCCTAGCCACCAAGCAGACTGAAGAGAAGGTAACTTCCATCAAAGGAGCTGCACATCCGTTTTAAAGTAACATCTTAAACCACATTAACTAGTGTCCATAATTTTATGCTCTAGCTGCATGTCCACATTTCTAAGAATACACATAATGTTTATCAGAGAGAACTTTGATCCCAATTACCTAGTACTGATAAAATAATTTATATTCCTAAGATAAAAGATGCTATGCAGGGGCAAACTAATTATATAATCATCTTTTTTTCCAATACTTAAATGACAGGAGATTATATCTGAACACTCTAAGTCTCCTGTGGTGATTCTTGTTAGACATTATGCTTGTTTCTTTTATCACATTCTGCAGTGATAAGAGTTTAGGCAGTGAAGTGCCAGAATTCAGAAACCCGGAAATAAAAAATAAAAACAACCTCTTCAAATTGTGAAGAATAGACTCTTCTCTAAGAGAAGTATAACTCAGAAGGATTCTGCTCCTATATATCAGTTGAAGAATTTGCAAATCCATGAGGAATCACCATATTTATGGCTATTTAAGTAATAAGTCCCTAATATTATTGCTTTTATTTTCACTCCTGTGCATTCAGAAATATGTTGATGCTAGAAAAGTGATCAGAAAATCATAAAGGTCAGTAAAAAAAAAAAAAAGTCTTGGAAAGCATAAAGGAATAAATAGATTGATGTTCTATGTTAACAAGCTAAATGGTGTTATATTTGATCAGATTCTGAAACCAGATGAGTAATATCAGGCTGATGTGCCTTTATCTCCCAGGCCCTCAGAGCAGCTTAACCTGTTCATTCAACCTATACTCATGTCTTGACAAAAGTTTTTGTTCCTTCACCTCTTATCATTGAGTTATTTCTTATCTGGTTTGAAAAGTTGTTTGATCCAAAAAAAGTTTTGAAGAGCAACTTTCAGGGACAGGAAATTAGAAAATTGTTGTGAACAGGGTCCATCTTATTTTAATGACCTGCTAAAAACTATGATTTACATGCTTTTTGATAGCATTTCTGGGCTTTATTTTCATTAAAGTAGAATTAATATATCGTACCCTTAAACAAACGTCAAAGTGTAAAAATATTTTGAGACTAGCAAATTTATACTTCTTATTTGTAAAATGTATTTTAAAATGACAGCATGCCACTGTCAATGTTATGTAGAATACAATACTTATATCTAAAGTGATGGACAAAGAGAAAATGAATGAAAAGCTCTCACTGCACTTATTACTGCTATTTTTACATTGCTTATAAGTAAGTCTAAGATTGCCAAAGATGAAGCAGGACCTATGTTAGACGTAGGACTGATTAAATAAAATATATTTCAAATAAAGGAACTATGCTTTCCCTCTTTCATTATCTACTCTGGATGCTGAAACTATGTCAACATGATATAGATTGTCTCTTACCAAATCTAAAAAAGACTAATTGCACAATATCAGTCATGTCCGTCACTCTAAAATAAGATGATTGACTTCATCATTAGTGAAAAGCAAACCCAATATGTTTGGCTTGGAGTACAGAGCTTTCCTGTAAATGAAGTAATTAATACTTAGCACATGTTAATGAGCTAAGATGAACTGTCAATTGCTTTTTGAGAAAGAGATTACCTAGCACAAGAAAAATTCAGGAGAATGGGCAACTGTGCTCGCCATAGCCATGGGCTCCAGAGAATAATGCAAAGTGACAAAAGCAATTAAGGAAGATAAACAGCTGATAGATGAGGAATCAGTTAAGGCAGTTGTCTGATATCATTCCTAAGCATGTTCAGAAGATACTAAGGAGCATATATGTACTTTCTCTAGATATATTTCCTGTGTGTGTATATATATACATACACACAGTGTGTATATATATATATATACACACACAGCATACAATAAATAATAAACTCTCTATATCCATGCACACATCTAAGGTAAAATCAAGCCAGTGGTGGTGAAATTTTCCTTATTTTTTTTAATAAAACCCCAAAGTATATACAATAAATACTATATATAATATAAGCATACTATGCATATCTACTATACTACTATATATAACATAGTATGTGTATATAATACGTAGGATATATATTATATTATATTGTATAATAAGTATTTTATATATATATAATATGTAGAGATATATATTCATATATTAATTTACTTATGTGGTTAAGTCAATTCTGCAAGTAGTGGACCCTCATAAAACATTTATTGCTTCAAATTGTAATATATTTACTACATATTAAGCCATAATTGCAGAAAAATCTTGTCTGCAGATAACTGCAAAATGTAAATGCTTACAGTATTAAGGTTATACAATATACAATATTAAGGGTATACAATATCTGTAGTAACATTCTATATTAAGTGTTAAAAAGATTAGAAGTGTGAAGTATGACTTGTGAGTGCCTTTATGTTCATGGACGATAAGGTGTAGTTGTCTGAAAAAGAGTGGGTTTATTACACTGAGAAGACTAAATTAGCTTTAAAAATACCAGGATTATAAAGCTCTTCATAAAAATATGGCATGATTTTTTTAGAACAGAATATAGAAAATACAGTAGTAACTTTCCCCTATTATGTGGCAGAACTATGGGCCATACAATGTAAGTAACTCTTGAAGATGTTTGAGGTGGAATTCATCGATGTTAAAGACTGAGAGCTAAAGCTGTGATCTCACACAGTGTTCAAAGGAATTTTACAAATACACCATAAACAATAGAAAAATGTATTGTATCAAATACCACAACATCAATAGATACCTACAATGAACTTAGTCATTAGTAGCCTCATATCTTAAAAAAAACATTAAAACTTTTAAAGATCTTTTCAGTCTAGTAACATAACTCTATGCTTCATGCCTTAATTCTATGCTTTCATTCTAAATATTAAAATGCTTTCATTATACCACAATAAAAATAACCAGCTCCAGGTAACTCTGTCCTTTATCATGGTTCATGTCACCTCTGTAGGTAAGACCTGGATACCTGCCTAGGTGGGATGTCATGACCCTGACATAACTCGCTTTATTTTATCAATTAACCTTAGGTTTCAGAAAGATGCAAGAGATCTGAACCCTACTCTCATGCAGCACAGAAGTATGATGCAACAGAAAGTAATGCGCTACATACCTTCTTTTATCTGTTCTTTTCCATCCTTCAGCATACCAGAAAACAAAATGAAATCCTTTTCCTCTACATGTGCAAAACTGGCAGAATATGGTGCCTAATGACAAAGCGTTAGCCTCTTTACAGTGCTTTTAACTTCTGCTTCCTTAGCAAGCACAAAAGATGAAAAACTAAAAGAAAAAGGATAAAAAAAATAACATCACCCAAATCCTTCCCTAGCTGACACCCTTAAAAAGTGAACAGATAATACATCTGCTGTTGGACTTCATGATCTTAAGTGTCTTTTCCAACCTAAATGATTGTATGTGCAACATGAGCAAGATATAAGAATTCCGAGAGGTCTATATAGCATTTGTAAGTGATACAGTAATGTGGATTCCAAAGGGGAGCAGATTGCCAGTTCTGTTTCCTAGTCATAGCAAGGTCCCTGAAAGTCACTAAGAAAACACTAATTACTTTCTGTGGAGGGTTTTGAAAGTTCAGAGGCTTGTTTAGTGTTTACAAGGGAAGATGTGTCCAGCTAGAATCACATTCTGCTTGTTGCTCTCCTGAGACCACTTACTGTCCACAAATACCTGCCAGGCCTTGACTTCTAAATTCTAGTAGCTGAGACTCTCTAAGTACTAAATAAAGCTAACAGGTTTCTGGCAGTATTGTGCTGACATTTAAACTGTCTTTATGAAGTATTTCTATTTTGACAGAGCAACAAATTCTGTGGAAAAAAATTATTTTGTGAAAATGTTTTTACTATCTCTACCAGTCACACCTCTGTTGAGGAGATAAGGCTATATAATTCATGCTAGACATAGAAACAAAATTATAAGTTCTCAGAACTAAAATATATGTATAAAACTCTCAGTCTTTCCTTCTAGTCCATTTTTTCAACTTCAAAATCAGACTCTTCTGTAGTGTTCTGCAATAATATAAAGCTGCAGTTATCATAGCCAGGAATATAACCATGGAGTACGAAAAAGTTTCAAACAGACCTAGTAGTTCATTCAAACACAATGAAGTAGTTCATTCTAATTGTAGAATATAGGTTTATATAATCATAGAGTAATTCAGGCTGGAAGGTACCTCAGGAGTTCTGTATTCCAGCCTCTTGCTCAAAGCAAGGTCAGCTCCGAGGTCAGCCCAGGTTTCTCAGGACTTTATGCAACTGGGTCTTAAAAACCTCCAGGAATGGAAACTGCACAACCTTCCTTGGTAACCTCTTTCACTGCCTAACTGTGCTCATGGGGAAAATGTTTCTCTCTGTGTTGAGCTGGAGACACTCCCTTATAAATTTTGCCTGTTGTTTCTTGTCTTCCTGTCAGATACTGCTGCAAAGATTTTGGGTCTGTCTTCATGAGGCTATCCTCACAGGTATTAGGAGAATGACTTTAAGTCCTCCATGCAAAGTTGTCTTTTCTCCAGGCTAAATAAACCCAGCTCCCTCAATCCTTGCAAAACAAGTTTTGCAGTCCCCAACCATCTTGGTGGCCAAACCAATTCATCAACATCTTTCTTGTTTTGCGGGGGGGTCTCTAAACTGGCTGCAGTATTCTAGGTGCTAACAAGTCTTGAGTAAAAGGAGAATCCCTCAATCTACTGGCTGGATTCCTGTTAACCCAGCCCAAGATGCCCTTGGCCCTCTGCTTGCAGGGCACACTGATGGCTCACGATCAGCTTGCTGCCTGCTGCAACTCCCAGAGATTTTTCAGCAGAGCTTCCCCCCTGCAGTCAGTCTCCAGCTTGTATTGCAGCCAGGAGAATGTCTTTGCAAGGTACAAGATCCCCTATTTGTTCTTGATGAATTTCATAAGGTTTCTGTAATCCTGTGTAGGTCCTTTTGGACGGCAGCACTTCCCTCAGCAGTATTGGCTGCTCCCTCACTCACACTTTGTCTCTGCAAATTTGCTGAGAATTCACTGTGTCAGCTCCTCTGGGTCATTGATATGTATATTGGACAGGACAGGTTCCTGAATGGGCCCTTGAGGAACACCACCAGACTCTTGGTTAGGGTAAAGACTACCCTTTGATCCTGATCTCCAAAAAAATTTTTTGAAAATATCTTTCAAATCTTGCTACTGGATCAGTTAAACTGTCAACCGTTCTCATAATTGCTTATGCTTTTCAAATGATGATATATTTAAGAATCTACTCAGTTAAAACCCCCCACTTTTTAAATAGATTTATTGAAAATTCTAATGTGTTAATAAACAAAAGGAAACAACAACAACAACAACAAAACCACACAAAAATGGAAAAATAAGTGGCAACTTACTGAGTTACACACCGCACTGAGAGCTTGGGTAATACTTTGTGGAACTTGCAGTAACAGGTATGGCTTACCGATGTTCCTAATGTCATCTGAGTTTTGATTGCTTTCTTTGTAAATTTCATGGAATACGCTAACTCCTTGATCAAAAATGCAAATAGCTTGAAAATGTCATTAGGATCATTGGAATCAGTAAAAATATTGTCAGTTTTGAAGCTGATGGAATATAAATTGCAGAGCTTGTTAAGCAATTGTCTTAACTTGCAATGTTGACTGAAAATACACAGTGTTACTTTGTACAAAGAAGAATTAAAAATTGATTCAATATGGTATTTTGGAGTGGGCGTGGGGCAAACTTAGGAAGAAGGCAGGAATACCCTATAGAGTGACTCTTTCCTCTTCCTCAGTCTCTATGTCTGAGTTTCAGCAGCAGTTGATTCCTCCTACTTTCCCACCTTGTTATTCTAAGTTGTCACAAGTAAATATACTTGGAAATAAAAGACATTGTGAGTAATTTTTTTAGCCTAGCAAATTTATAACCTTCACTATTAAGTCATCTAGGCAGCATACTTGTCTGTTTATTTAAGGCATGAAACATTAAGCTTTATGGGAACCTATGCAAAAGTAGGCAAGAGAGAAACACTATAGAAACAGCTCAGGTAAAAAAAAAAAAAAGAACACCCACAAACAAACCATGAACAGCTGACAATTTTTTTCCATCACTTTACTGTTGTGACTATACTGTAACTCTGTCTATTCCCATCACCCACGTTTTTATCCAGCATGTGAAAGCTGTATATGAAAACAAGCACGAGTTAAACATAGTCTTAGAGAAAGAGGTTTCCACACAGTGTATATGGAATGTTTTACTAAACAATTAAGAGCATTTGCTTTTAGTAAAACAAGGAACTTCAAATTTTTTAAAGTTCATTGAACAAATTGTTAGACAAACAACAAAACTATTAACCAATATATGGCAGACTAAGGAGCCAAATTCACTAGCTGTATTGCAAGAGATTTTATCACTTTTTCTGATGCTCTGTCTCAAATGTTCAAGATGGGATAAACTATTCATGTAAGACAATGCATTTCTATCACTAATCTGTAATATATAAGAATCATAGAACACTAGGTTGGAAGGGACCTCAAGGATCATCTAGTCCAACCTTTCTTGGCAAAACCTCCATCTAGAGAAAAGCACCATCTAGACAAGATGGCCCAGCACCGTGTCCAGCTGAATCTTTAAAGTGTCCAATGTTGGGGAATCCAGCATTTCCCTGGGGAGATTATTCCAATGGCTCATTATTCCAATGTTCTCATTCTGAACAATTGTGGGCCAATGTTATCCTTCTGCTTCTGCTTGTTTACATACACAGAGAACCTTTTCTTGTAGTTTTTGACATCTCTGGCCAATTTCATTTTGACCAATTAGACCAATATATGAATAAATCCTGCTGTACAGTGAAAAGGCAGGAAAAACCCACCTCTAGTGAGTGTTGTACAGGGATTGGGAAAACTAAGATGAGTGAAGAGATGTAGTTTTCCTGTTTCTTCAAGCTGCTGACCATTGAGACTTAGGTTAGTGGTTGACCTGCTGGGCAACAGCACTGCAGAGAAGGACCTGGGAGTCCTGGTGCACAACAAGCTCTCCATGAGCCAGCAATGTGCCCTCGTGGCCAGGAAGGCCAATGGTATCCTGGGGTGCATTCAGAAGAGCATGGCCAGCAGATCGAGGGAAGTTATCCTTCCCCTCTACTCTGCCCTGGTGAGGCCACATCTGGAGTTCTGTGTCCAGTTCTGGGCTCTCCAGTTAAAGAAAGACAGGGAGCTACTGGAGAGAGCCCAGCGGAGGGTGATGAGGATGATTAGGGGACTGGAACATCTCTCTTATGAGGAAAGGCGAGAGAGCTGGGTCTGTTTAGTCTGGAGAAGAGAAGGCTGGGAGGGGATCTCATCAATGCTTATAAATATCTAAAGGGTGGATGTCAAGAGGGTGGGGCCAGGGTCTTTTCAGTGGTGCCCAGTGACAGGACAAGGGGCAATGGGCACAAACTAGAAGACAGGAAGTTCCATCTCAATATGAGACAAAACTTCTGTACTTTGAGGATGACTGAGCACTGGAACAGGCTGCCCAGAGAGGTTGTGGAGTCTCCTTCTCTGGAGATATTCAAAACCGGCCTGGACGTGATCCTGTGCAATGTGCTCTAGGTGATCCTGCTTTAGCAGGGAGGTTAGACTAGATGATCTCCAGAGGTCCCTTCCAACCCCTACCATTCTGTGATTCTGTGATTTTTCTTGTGTCAACAGACAGGCACAGAACATGAAAAATGTGTCAATTATATTGAATGGGCCTGAATTCCTTTAGAAGGATGTTTTGTATCCAAAGAAATGGGAATTTTATTAATTTTCTGTTTACATAGCATTATTCATGCTGTACACGCTGTAATACGTTGCTGAGGGAGATCTGAAATCTCAAGAATGTCAGTTATTGTGAGTTGTTCATAAAAATCAAGGGACCTGTTGTCTAAGACAGGGAGTATTAGGGCTTATCTGACAGTAAAATCAAAGAGTCTAAAAAAGAAGTTCCTGTCTGATTTGAGTTTAGCACTCATTATATGTAGGGCAACACAACATTGTACATCTTTAATGTCAATGCAGGCTGAATATAGATTTGCTTGCTGTTGTCATCAGGAACATAAACTAGCCACAAGAATAATAAAGCAACCTTAATTTTCACTTTACTGCTTTTTAGAGCATATAAACTAAGAAAGATTGTTGAGGAAATATATTCAAACTGTATGAATTTTACCAGAAATAATTAAATCAAATTAAACCAAAATAGATGCAGTTAAACTGTCTTACAAAGTGTTCATTTACAGTTCTAAAAGAGTCAAAACCCACATTATTCATCAGAGACATTGCTTTTCCCTGCTTTCTGTTTAGATCTGGCTGGAGCACCTCTCCTATGAGGACAGGCTGAGAGAGTTGGGGTTGTTCAACCTGGAGAAGAGAAGGCTCCGGGGAGATCTAAGTGTGGCCTTCCAGTACCTGAAGGGGCCTACAGGAAAGCTGGTGAGGGACTGTTTATGAGGGAGTGTAGTGACAGGACAAGGGGTAATGGGTTTAAGTTAAAAGAAGGTAGATTTAGATTAGATGTTAGGCAGAAATTCTTTACTGTGAGGGTGGTGACGCACTGGAACAGGTTGCCCAGAGAGGTTGTGGATGCCACCTCCCTGGAAGTGTTCAAGGCCAGGATGGATGAGGCTTTGGGCAACCTGATCTAGTGGAGGGTGTCCCTGCCTATGATCTTTGAGGTCCCTTCCAACCCAACCTATTCTATGATTCTATGATTATCTTGCAGTTGAGTTCCTTGTGTCCCTGACAAAAAGCTGACATTTCACTAATTGGTCTTTGACTAGCAGCCTACATACACACCACTTTAGAAAACATACATACTGGGTTTAGACGGCTTTTTGTGTGCTTGATTGTACTCCAAGCCAAACGCACGTCTTGGCAGATGTCACCACTGAAGAACAGCTGAAGAGTCAGCAGGTAGAAACTATGAATCCCTGCTATCCCTCAGTGGGGGAAAGCCCACGCATACCTTACCTGCATTGTGGATGGAGCACATCTATCAGCCCTTGCAGTCAAATCCCACGGCCCATTGGGCAGATGGCATGGTGACAAAGGCTTTCCTGAAAAGGCCTTGTATGTGTACAGCAAAGGCTGATGTGGTATGCTGAATTTCAGAAGTGTGCATTCTGCATTGCTCTTGCTGGTGGTCTCTAAGTAGCGAAATGACCAGGCAAAACACAGGTCAAAGAATACATTGTCTTTTGTCCAAGTTATCTTAAGTTTTTCATTTAACACAGGGAGAACTGCAATATTTTGAAACCAACAAACTCTGCTTCCAGAAAAGCAAAAAACCAATGATAGTATACATTGCTTTTGCAGAGAAAAGATTAAAAGATCCATGATAAACTGTTACCACAGCTTTTGATTCTGAGTCAGAAGTCCAAAAAACATGACAGTGGAAGTTTGGCTGTGGAGTTTTTGTGGGGTTTTTTTGGTTTTGGTTTTTTTTTTATTTTTAATCTTCCCTCACTGAGTAACCTTTTCTGTGAAGACAGATCTTTTGTTTTGCTTCACGTAGGTGTGACCCTGCAGGCTCTGAATTTTCATGACAGTATCTGTGCTCCTCTTGACTTCTTCCTTAGTGGGAACTGAAGAATGGTGCTGACCACCCACAGTATTTTATAAGATTAGAGGAAAAACTGTAAAGTTCAGAGAGCATAGACAGATGTATTTTTTGGCTGTACAAAGAAAGAAGATAAATCAAACAAATGAAACGTTTGTTGCAGAAAATTACGAAGAAAAAAGTAGTGGCTGCATGAACAAATGTCCCATTCTGGTTAACAGAACTGTAATTGCTCATGTTGATTTGGCAAATTCTGCATTCATTTCTGGCTTGCACCTGAAACACTAGCCAGCTGAAGAAGACAGAGGGAAAAGCAAAGGAAGGGATTAAGTGAAGAGGGAAGGTACTTGAAGCAGAAAGGGTTATGGATTGACATAGGTATAGCTGTTGCAAGTGTTTCTATTTTGAAATAGTGGAATAATTAGTGTGATGATAGATTTATATCTGTAAGTTATAAGAATTCAAATTGCTGCAACTTTTACATCCACTAAACTCTGTCCAATAATGAGATTCATTTAATAATGTGGAAACATTATTATTTGAAATCTTTTGAAACAATTATACTAAAAAATACCGTAAGAAAAAAAAAATCTTCACTGGCAGGGCTACAGATATAAATTGTTTCTATCTCTGAAACATGAAATTGTAATTTAATTCATATCCTCATATCAAAACAGTTGCTTTACAAAATAGTGAATTAAATAGCATGTAGAGCATTTATTTGTACTCAAGATATCAAGAAATAGCTTTTATTTTAACAAATATATACATTTAAAGCAGAAAGTTCCGCATTGTTCTGGAGATGTATCAGTGAAAAATTACTCACAAGCAGCTGGTGGCTTTGCTGATCAAATTGTTTGACCCCCCCCTGCAGAGAGATATCTAAACAGTTTCAGAATTTAAGACATAATCAGGAAAATCTTTGCTTACTGTGACTGTTAAAAAGTGATGTATCATTGCAGATCAAGTGCATGCTCTTGACTTGATCCAGAATCTCCTAATATTAGGAAGAATTAAGGATCTCTTTACTATTTCTAGCACTTATCCATAGGATACTGCCCTTTATTGAAATAATCTGGGGAAATAAATCAAGGATCCAAACAAAAATGGTCTAGATCTAGCACTGTGTAATATTTCATTTGTTAATTAAAAAGATATATTAAATATTCAGTAATGGCTGAAGATGTCACATGGATTGGTTTGGTAGTAAATACTATGGACAGGTTGCTACAAAGTGACACAAATCTTACTTATTACAAATTTACCAAACCAACAAAATGAATTTTTAAATAGTCTAATTGGAAGAACTGGTTTGGAAAAAAATTAGGTCATCTCTAGAGAGTGGAAAATCTTATTCTGCACAGTGGTGAGCTGGACTCATCATAGGAAACAGTAAGATGCGGTTTCCTAGTAACTTAAGACTGAACAAGCAAAAATGATTTTGTGACGTGTTCAAGCTACCATCTTGTTTAAACAAAAGAATTAACGAGTGCAAAGCTCGCAAAACCTTAATATATAACAAAGGCATATACTCTGTTAAATAGTATTGTTCTCTATAAATAATCTCAGGATGATCTGTTCATTGAATGAATAGATCGGTATGACTAAGAGCATCAAAAGAGTACATCTTTGCAAGATGTCACATTGCTAAACTAATTAATATAAATTTCTCTGCCATAACAAAATGATTCCAGATTTTTTGAAAGCAGATTAATGTGCTGTTTTTAGGGATACCAACTAGTGCATGTTTTATTAGAAAGCATATCCTGAGTGTTTTAAAAAATAAATTAAAAGGAAAATACTTACATTGCAGCAAAAGGGCCAGTAATTTTCCTCATCTTACTTCATGTAATAATGTGCAATCGTCTTGGAAACATATTCTCTGTTTACACATAATGAATGAATCAATTAATAATAGCTCTATTACCTACTAAAGACCTAACTTGAAACACACATTTGTAAGCTAAACAATATGTTAGCAACTCAATAAAGCAAACTACTTCTAAAAGAATTTAACATTTAGCTAAAAAGCTAATTAAATTTAGAATAAATGATGATCCAAATAAGCAAAATGAGGAAATACAACAACAAAAAAACCCAGATGGATGTCAATCTCAAAAACATTTAGGTAAGTTGTATCCAATTATTATAATAAAAGCTAAATGCCCACTTATTTTTCTAAGAAATAGGAACACAGTCATTCTAGAAAGTACTTATACTGTTACATAGGTAAAATGAAGGTTTTCATTTGTATAACCCAAATTACCTTTTGATGAAACTCTTCCACAGAGTATTTGTAGAACTGAGATTTTCACCCTGTGCTAGATTTTGTTGTTCAATGGCCCAAAGGTTCTGATAAATTTCTGATAAAGGTCTAATAAATTTCTCAGGGTGTCACCCTTCTCCTACATGCTGCCAAACTGACTTTCCATTAGTTAATCTTTATTTTATATGCAGGAGAACCTAATTCTGATTATAAATACCTCTTGATTAAAATAGGTGCAATTGTCTTGACTTCAGTTAAGTTATTTCAGTGGGGATCTCTACTGCTGTGTGGAAGAGGTGACCTTGTCCCTAAAAATAATCAGACAGCTTGAGTCATTGTTGATATACACAGAAAAGTGAGGATGTTAAAAGTTTCCATTAAGAACATTATTATGGTCTTTGATTTACTGCTTTGTTTCATTTTAGAGAATTCCTGTAAGATTCTAATTACAGAAGGAAAAACTAAAACACTCTGACCATGAAGATAAGCAATAGAAGCCTTCAGATCCTTATACTATGCCAATATTCTCTAAGTAGCAGACAGTATTCAAAAGCCTGAACATAAATGCAATAAAATCTTTTTGTAATGAAAATACATCACTGGGAAATTCCACAAATCTATCATGTTACTATTTACCAAGGTCTTTAAGAAAGTACACTATAATTGCAAACTTACAAGAGAAAAAGAAACAAGAAAATAGAATTTGTCATGACTATTGCAAATCAGTATACCCTGTATTTCTGTCAATATGAAAAAAAAATTATAAGGTGTCATTGTAATACACACTTCATGTTGTGTGGCTGAGATATTAATACTTTGCATAGAAAATTATACATACACTTGTAAAATCAACACAGTATTTCTAAAGATTTTCAATAGACATTTGATCAGGCCATTGGAGATCAGAAAGATGAAGCCTATAAAAAAAAAAATTTCCTCTTAACTCACTTTATGGAAATGCAATTAACTCCAAGCAAGTTAAATGTTTGAACCAAAGTGCATACATGTTAGTGTCCTCTGTGTGTGTGTGTGTGCACGCATCTCTGGGTCACGGGCTCATGTATTTATATTTTGCAATAGCATTTTTTGCCTTCTATTCAGAAGAAAAAACCAGAAACCTCAAATATAGGAGGACTAACCTCCTATAAAAGAGAAAGATAAAAGAAAAATTGCATAAGTCAGGGAATTCTGATGATTCTGAAAGTGAATGAGAAGATCAAACTGTTTGGTATAAACAAAGGACTTTAAGTAGCCAAGAGGTAGGAGTTTCTGCAAGACAGTATGGTTGCCCTACTGCTCAGTAAGAGACCATGCAAGACTTGTTCCCTTATTTGCCTTAGATACACTCAGGCAGGATGTCTTTAATCATATCTTAGATAATTTCAGTACTTGTGATATAATTTCTTTAATTCAGATTAGTAGTATTCCATTTCTATTCTCCCATATGTATTTCATGATGAAGACTGTAAATAACAATCCCTGAAAACAGGTTCTGGGAGCCACTGTAGCAAATGTAATACTATTTTTCCCCCAGACATGGAGTATAAAAGGAGTTATCTAAAAAGCATGAAGAATGCTACAAAACTTGGAAAAAAAATAAGTCCTTGAGCTGGCAGAAAGTAGCAAAAAAAAAAAAAAAGAGCGCAAAACTCTGTATACGTGAGAAAATAATACTAAAAACATTATGGTGATGCCTTTCATTTGAAAAAAAACCATTTCATCTCCACTCTAACTCACTCTATTCTTTCTCTTTCTCTCAACCCTAACTTTTCTGCTGACCTTTATAAAACACCCAACTATTGCCCAAGAGGAAAATGTTCTTACAGCCCAGTTCTCTTCTGCTGCGCAAAGGAGACTGCAACAGGCTTACATGCAGAGAGCTCTGTTAGTGGAGGGTCTAGCTGACAGCATACATCGACTCGATGATGAAAGCTACTCCAAAAGAAAAATAAAAAAGGTTAGAGAGAGAGGAACAGAGAGGCAGAGACAGGGAGACAGAAGAAACAGAAAATTTTCCCAAGGTGTCCTGTCAGGAAGAAGAGCAACATGGTCCTAGATGAGCATTCATCACTGGGAGCTCTCACCAGTGCAGCAGGTGGCAATGATAAAGGTGATGAAGATAATGATCTTTGGTTGCTGCTGTTGTTGTGCTTTATCTCTAGTTCTATAGACTTTTCATAAGGAGCAGTACAAATTCCCTATTGGTTGTGACTATTTATGATGTTATTAGCACTGATTGAAATATGTTAATCAGGAGTAAATTTGCACAATGATTGGCTGTTAAATTTCTGTTCACAATATTATTCGATAATGTTTGTCAAGTATTCAAATTACAATTATCCATTCAGTTGAGAATTATGCTTTAGTTCCTTTAATATAAGCCAAAGTTCACAAACATGGAAAGGAAGAGGGAGAAGAGAGGTGACTGAGACTACTGATATGTACTTCCCATGCAAACACATCAAAACAACAAAATTTTAGCAAATGGGTGCATGAGAAAATGAGAAAAAGCAATCTGAGACTAATAGCATGAGCACTCAAAAGCAGAAGTGCTGCTACACTGTAAAATACTACCTAAATAAGTAAAAAGAAAGGTCACAGAATTGCAGATAGTAGACCACTAGCATTAATAAGGGCAAGTCACCAAGTTACCGAAGAGAACTTGCAATAAGAAGGAGAGGTTTACTCTTTCTCTCAACTCTAACTCTAACCCAGATACTTCCCTTGCCCCTTAGACAAAGCCCCAGCCATGACCCCAGGAAGACTCTCACACAGACCAGGGCTCTTTACAGCCTGCTCTTCCCTTTCCTAGTGCCTTGCCAGCTCTCCAGCACATGTAGCTCTGCTGTTCTCTCAACCCAAACCGCAACCTTAAGTGTAGGCTGAGCGCGAGGCACTGCTTCTGCTGTAGCAGGGTCAGGTCTAACAGGATTTTTCCAGGAGTTGTACTGTCTTCTAGAAATTACCTTTTTAAAAAAACAAACTAAACCCAACAGACGCTGTACATGTAATGCATATTTTTTCCTCACAATATCTAGAATATTTAAACTTCATTAAATGCTTATATTACTGTGTTTCCATTTTTGAAATCCATGAACCTGGAGAGGCAGATGGCTAAACGGTTTGCAGATGATTGAAAATGATAAATGGCTATGACAAGGTTAGTAATGGTACTTTTGTTCACTGTATTAGTGCAATCTGTTTCTGCCTAGGAAGCAACCTGAACTATTAAGTGAACTTAAATTAACAAAATATTTTCTTCTATTTTTTTACATGACATTCCATACTTTTGTTTTCAACATAATTCATGTTTACCTGTACTGAGTGTCATTTTTATATACTGTGTAGTTTTAGGGCTATTAGCTAGGTCTTGGATGACACCTGCTATTTTATCTGTGTATGTTATATTAACCTTTTTTCAGACACATTTACAGATTTTCAATGTCCTTGAGTTCACAGCATATAACTAATAAAAAAAGAAAATCCATATGGCCTCACAGATGCATACTGCAACTATCCTGCAAATTTGGTAGAAGGAAGTGCTTGTATTTGGTTTTGGTTTATTCCCTTGAATTAATATGTCAGCTGCAATAACTGGGAATGGCAAGATCACAAAGATTTGTTATGTAATCATATTTTTTTAAGTGTATTTAACAATTATTTTCCCTTTCCCAATTTACTAGACTGACAATTAAGAAAGAAACAGGAGATAATGAAGGATAATTAGGGAGGCAAAGCATTGGTGCAAGGTAGGGAAAAGATTACCATAGAAATATGGGAATGGAGACTCACTGTGATTCAGACCAATGGTTTGTCTGGTTAGACCTCCTTTACTTAACAGTATCCAGCACCATTTCTTTTCAGAATAAGGTAGAAGAAAAACTCAGGCTGTAGTCACTGACATTCCCGCTAATTCAATGTGGCCTTAATTTCGTCTCCATTCCGTTTCTGGGCTATGGAATATTTTTACTTGAACAATTTCTCAATAACCTCTTCATTTTAAAAAAAGAAAAGAAAAACCAGAACAATTATTAGCATACAACAAACAGAATTTGTCCAGATACAGCTTTGTTTTTTAAAAAGTTTTGATCTAGCACAATTTACGAATGGCCTTGCCATTTTCAACAGGGAATTTTATCTACCATTGTACTGCCCATGCCAGAAGCTTTATTAAATTCTGCAAAGCTCTTCACCATCTCAGATTTTACTAAACATATTCACATGCAAATCAGTGCTAAAGAATTCTAACATAACTTTAACTCAGGATCCACCATTATAAACATATTGCAGTGGTGCAGTTAAAGCAACAATTTCCATTATTCTTTTTCCTCTTGTGCAGTTCCAGTCAAGTACAGTATCTCTCATGTCCTTTACAACAAAACTATGTTCATGAGAGTTTATGGGTAGTGCTTCAGACTTCTCATATGTCCAGCTCTTATATGTTCATGTGACTTCTTTTGACACATTTAATCTTCATAATTTACTATGGATTTCAGCCTCTTCCCTTTTATATACTGTAGTTGCTGATAATCCCTTAAAAAGAAGGATAAAATAGATTGTGCCCTTGTAAAAATAATTTAATTTCTTGTCAATGTTCCTATTCTTAATCAGAGTTATAACTTATCTATATAAACCTATTCTCAGGGAGTCTTGGTCAGGAATGCATTTCATTGCATTGAGTCATGGTACTAAATGAATCTTCACCAAATTTTCCTAATTCTTAAACTAAGTATCCCATGACACTTATTTCTCCTGTTAGCATCTTTGCACTTCAAATGTCCACTTCATTATTCTAATTGCCACTATCCATTTTCTCCTCTAAGGTTTTGATGTTTTCTATTGGATTCAATAAAGTTGGATATCCATTTTCTGAAAATGTATTTCAGCATGACAAGAACAGTAGATATTTTCTTTGAGAATACAGGGGTTTTTCACCTGCCCTTCTATATGCCTTCCTGCTCCCTCTCCATCAGAGAATTCACCCATTCTCTGATGCTACAATTTGCCAGAGGACAAATCTTTCAGGACAAATCCAAGTGTTTCTGTTTCATTACTTTTAATAATTTTTTACTAGTATGTATTTTTTTTTAAAAAAAAGTCCTTTTAAAAAGTCCTTTTTCAAAGTTTCTGGTTCAAGATTAATTGTGGCTCTAGTTTCAATACAAATTTTTCTCCTAACATTAATCTTAAAAAAAAATCCTGTCCTTTGTTACACTTGGTAGATTTGTAGACTGTGAGGACTCAGAGAGGCTGTTTGTGCCCTTTAGCAGGCACATGATCAGACTGGACCCTTGCCTTGGCCATCTGGTGAATTCCATATAATGTGCATGATTTAAGAAGACAATCAAGCACCTCTAATAATCATTATGTCTGTCTCCTAGGATATGGTCCTCTTTTCCTCACTCTCTTCAGCCTTTTTTATGCTGAGTTCTGCAACATTAACAACTGCTTGCCAAGTTTGCTTCAAACTTTTGCAGTCGTGTCTCCTGTTGACGGATTTACATTACAAACCACAACGTCAATAACAGTGGCTTTCAACTGTTGACAGAACCTGGTCTGTCATTCCGCTTGATACATAAAAATTATGCAGCATGTTGCAGGCAACAATAAAAATTTTGGAACAGACATGCCCAGGTCAGTTTGTAGCTGTTCTTGCACCCACTATAAAAGTAACTATCATTAAGCTTTTCTTGTTTACAAAACTGAGAAAAAGAAAATGTAATTGTTAACTGTGAAATTAAAGGATGAAATAACAGGTTGTTTAAACACTGAAAATTTTAAAGAATTTTCTGAATCTTACTCCTAAACTAAATAGTCCTCAGTCCATAAGCTAGATTGCCTTCTTTTCAGGGTCCACATATGAGATGTAAGGAAAAAAAAAAAGAGCACAAAACTGATTTGGTTTAAAACATTAAGTGCTCCAGAATTCTTCATTTTAAATACCTCTACTGCTTACTTTCTTTAGTCACTTCTTATTTCTTCTAAAATCTTGAAAACTTTGAAAAACTGAGGAATGATCTTTGTCCAAATGGTCCCATTCCAATTATTATTGTGCCATGTGTGGTCTTTCTTGTGTTTCAGATTACACGTGGTATTAGGTGCTGTGAAAAACACAATAGTGCAAGTTTTTAAAAATGAGAGGTAAGAGATTACAATAATTTTGCTAGAGAGGAAACCAACATAGTTAAAGTAACTGTGTAAATTCCAGCCCTACATAGCCCTGAGCTGTGTTTTACTTATATCCTGAAGACATGCCAATTAAAGCAGCTGATACAATTTATTTCCTCAAACTGATTAGCCAGAGGAAAGTTAAACAAAAGGAAGTATTTTTCAGATTAATTTCAGATGATATGGGAGATGATATGGTAGAAATATAATCACAAATCCAGCCAATTCTACTGAGTTTATAAACCCAAATAAATTGGTACCTCAGGCCAACCAGCAAAGATACATGTGGGAATCTTAGAAAAAGTAGCTTGTTCCTCATTAAGGTGAAGGTTTTCCTCTGGCATCAAACAGAGGAGGGTAGGATCCCAACACTTTTTGACAAGGGGTGTGCAGTGGAGCTAGAAATCTTTTTCACAGAATCACAGAATGATTGAGGTTGAAAGGCACCTCAGGAAGTCATCTGGTCCAACCTCTCTGCTCAAGCAGAGTCATGTAGAGCAGTCTACCCAGGACCACATCCAGACAGGTTTTGAATATCTCCAAGCAAGAAGATTTCACAACCTCCCTGGGGAACCTGTGCCACTGCTCAATCACCCTCACAGTAAAAAAGTGTATCCTGATGTTCAGAGGGAACCTCCTGTGTTTCAGTTTGTGCCTGTTGCCTCCTGTCCTGTTGCTGGATACCACTGAAAAGACCCTGGCTCTGTCCTCTTTGCACCCTCACTTCAGGTGTTTGCATACATCGATAAGATCCCCTGAGCCTTCTCTTCTTCCAGATCTCTCAGCCTTTCATCATATGAGAGATGTTCCAGTCCATCATCTCAGAAGCCTTTTGTTTGACTCTCTATTTAAACTATGGGAAAGACACATACACAAAGACATCCAAAGGATTGGAAATCTTACAGTTTGCCTCTGACTCTCTTGAGAGACTACTGAAAATCCGGTTTGTTAAATTACATACATCTTCAAATTTTCTAGGTCAGTTAAAAATGCTGATAAAGGTTTGACTGTGAATTCAAGGAAAAGTACACGTGATTATGATTGGTATGTACAAGTGAGGCAGCAGACTGAAATTTTGCAGTGTTTCTAGGCACTTTTAGTTCTGTGTTGAAAATACATTTTCAATACTTAGATGATAAAAACCATGTAGATTATAATTATGCATTTTGTTCACCAGAAAAGCTTCCACAGGTGTGCGGTTTTATGTGTGAGTTTCCAGAGAGCATATCTTACTGAAATTCTCACATAAAGAAACATGCTCCAAAATAAAAATCAGAATTGATCCATCAGACTTTAAAATGCATAAATTGATATTCCTTTTTCCTTTTTTTTTTTTTTTTTTTTACATATGTACCTTTCTCCCATTGTCTGAGACAGCAATAATGACAGGGATTCAAAGCTATGTCTGAATTACAAAGTTTCATGGGATCAAGCAGCAAATGTAAGCAGTGTAAGGTCATCAGGCTTACTCTTTAATTGATTGATCTCTGGTACAGTTTCATCCCAGGTCAGCTAGCACTCTTCTAAATTCCAGGACTTGTTTAGGGGATAAACTGGTCAGGAATTCCCAAAATATATTATTGAAAAAATTACCCTAATTTGTATGGGAGGAGTTAACCTGAGTACCTGTTAGTTTACTGATACAGCTGTAGCCATAAAAATGAACTTGATACCACTTATCCAAAATCATAATGTATAGTAGATAAAAACTATATTCTTTTAATTTGCTTTTTTGTGTTTTACTTTTACACTGTCAATTACTTAATCATGAACTCTAGAAACTATTATTTTTAATGAGAAATGGAAGCTGAATTTTTCTGTTAATGACATAGTGCTTAGAATGGAGTCTAACAAAATCACCAACTCTTCTCAGATTGATGAAACTAAGGGAGTTAGAAACAATGAGATATATTACAGAAGCTCGTCTCTAGTATTGTGTACATAAACTAGTATTTTTTTTTAACTACCTCAGCAAATTAAGAAATTTACAGTGTAAATATCTACACTGATTTTTTTCTTCCAGGTTCCCTTTATAATTACAGTAAAGAAATAATTCTGAGGAGAAAATAATCTGATCTATTTTAGACTTTTGCTTCATAATAAAATGAATCACTCTATAAAGGTGGCAATTTCTCTCCTATGCGTTAAGGAGCTCTAGGTGCCTAGCTGTAGTGGTCCTATCCTGGTGTCATGGTTTAACCCCAGCTGGCAACTAAGCACCACACAGCCGCTTGTTCATTCCTCCCCCAGCGTGATGGGGGAAGAGAATTGGAAGGGTAAAAGTAAGAAAACTCGTGGGTTGAGATAAAAAAAGTTTAATAATTGAAATAAAATATAACAACAGCAACAAAAACAAACTGCAACAACAACGACAATAATAATAATGATGATGATGATGATGATGATGATGAAAAGGAAAATAACAAAGAGAGAAAAATAAAACCCAAGAAAGACAAGTGATGCAAATGAGAATAATTGCTCACTATCAATTGACTGATGCCCAGCCAGTCCTTGAGCAGTGATCCCCAAAAAACCTCCCCTGCTAGTTTTATTGCTGTGCATGACATCATATGGTATGGAATATCCCTTTGGTCAGTTGGGGTCAGCTGTCCCAGCTGTGTCCCCTCCCAACTCCTTGTGCACCCCCAGCCTGCTCGCTGGTCGGGTGGTGTGTCCCGGCAGAAAAGGCCTTGGCTCTGTGTAAGCACTGCTCAGCAGGAACAAAAACATCCCTGTGTTATCAACACTGTTTCCAGCACAAATCCAAAACATAGACCCAGACTAGCTACTGTGAAGAAATTTAACTCTATCCCAGCCAAACCCAGCACACCTTGCCACGGGATAAACTTAGCTGACTAATTGTAACGGAGCAGCACGTAGACAGCTCCCCCTTGGCACCAGTGATTGCACTGCTGGTGAGTCCTTGTCCCTATCCAAAAGTGAAGCATGTTCTTATGCAAATATCCTTTTGCTTGACAACAGAAATGATAAATAGAATTGTTTTCATCTAAGAAAATCCTAGAATAGCTCTAAAGGCCATAATGCTGGTGAACTTTTCCATGGCATGCAGCATGACATGCCGTGACTGGAGGTCCTTTCAGTGTGGCACAGCTCAGAATTCCCAGCATCTGAAGACATGTAAGATTATATATCCTATTTTCTTTCTAGTGTTTGCTCCAATAAATGGTATTTAAATGAATACAGACTCCAAGTGCCTTTCTTACTGAGATCATAATGAACATTAACACTGGTTCGTTATGGTAGTTGTAACCCTGATCTCTGTATTTGGTCAACTGAATCCTTGACTGCTCTGCAGAAATATATATGTCCATTGTAATGTGGTAGTAAGATGCAAGTGTATGGACAAAAGTTAATGTATAAGATACTGTTAGATGGTTCCACACCAAATACCTGGTTTGGCTGATGTTATAATCCTTTTTCAATTCTATGTTAAAAGAAAGTACACTTGATATTAAATTCCTCATAGTCTACTCTTGTACTGCAGTTAAATTACTTAATTTGACCAACAAAGCCTACTATATGATGATTATTTATAGATTTCAGTGGCTATTAATAATTTATTTATAAGTTGTGAATAAAAACAGCCTTGTGAGAATTAGCGTACAATATTGCTCTATGAATATGTATGCATTATTGTAATGTTCATCCTTCACAAGACCTGAGAGGGAAGATGGTACAAATAAAGCACACAGTAAGTGCTACATTCGTCAAAGGTTATTTTTGCAATTTCTATGTAAATAGACTGCTCTCTGTGGAGAAAATTTGTAGCATGAGGAAAGAAGAGGGAATGCAAACTATCTGTACATGACTAGAGTCCTGGGGTCAAAGGCTTTTTAAAGTAATTACCTCCACGGTTTCAGGGCAGCAGTCAGCTCCTCGTGATGCTAACAGAAATTTTACATTAATAAATAAATCTCTCAGTAAATTTCACAGATTCAATGTGGATTTTTATTTACTGGGGCTTTTTTGAAGAATAAGGTGGATGCTGCATGACCAAGTTCAAATTTATGTATGATTAAGAAGAGTCTGAATCTACTTCTGTGTGTGTGACTAAGGGGAGTGTAGCTCTAAAAGAGAAAAGTTGTCCCTGGAAGGACTGTTAATTCTTTTTGTATATAGCTATGACTAGAGGATGTGATCATTAAAAACTCTTGTCTCAAATACTAAATATCAAAAGTGATTAATTTAAAGTATACTATTGCATTTAGGAACTGAACACTGTTTATTTTCTTCCCTGTCTGTCATTCAACATTGACGTTTTAAGGATTCCGATAGTAATATTTATCAGCAATATTATCACTGTCAATTGCTTTGTGCTAAATCTCTTAGAATTACTGCTTCTTAGTTTTTGACTCTGACACTGTAGCTTGAATTATTTCTCCTCATTGTCCAGAGTGGAATTTCTGCTATATATTACTTTGTGTTTAAACAATAAAAAAATAATCCATTGTTAGGTCCCTCCCCCTTTTTTTTTTTTAATGCTTATTGCTCAGTGAAAGTCTCAGTTTTTCCATAGGGCATACCTATAAAGCTTTTGTCTTCACAAACAACAGTTACTGTTTTACTTGACTTCAATCAGTTCTTCCTGGGCTTCCTCCATGTAGCTGTCATTTGAAAAAGTCTCTCTTTAAAGAGATGCACTAAGCTTCCTCACTGCTGTAGGAGACGTGCAAAAGTCTGAGAGTCTCAAATTCAGCATCTGAATTTATCTGTCCTTGGTGTCTACTTGAGGAAGATAAAGAAGGACGTTCAAAGATAATGTTCTCCTTTTCTTTCCCTCCATTCAATAAAGAAAGCACCTTGTCAATTAATATAGAACATAACCCCAACATATTTTAAATAACATTAACTGAGATGAAAATGGGCAACAATATTTGTTTTCCCTGACGTAAATTCCCTTTTAATAGAAATCTTAATTTAGCATCTGTACCTGCTGTTACAAAGCTAAAAAAAAAAAAAAAAAAAAAAAAAAAAGTAAGTATTTAAATATTTTCCCTGTAATACTAAAAAAATAAAAGATACTACAAGCAACTGCAGTGGTCTTCTAGTAAAACAGTAAGAGACGTTCAGAACTGAGCTGGAGTAAAACTCGAGAGGCAAAACATTCACCTCTAAAGAGAAGACAGAACTTCAGTAAGGCTAATTATAGAGTAAATATTCTATAGTAATGGGAAGCTACATCTTGTAATTCTGAAAATAGCTTCAGGTCTTAGTATATAAAATAATATGATCTATTGTAGTGACGTGGCTCTATGAATTAGCATAGAGCAATTAGCAGATTACTGTAAAGCAGAGAGAGTAGGTATTTTCTACTCAAACAATTATTTTGACTACTGCTGGAATAGTACATCCAGTTCTAATGCTGGGATCTTCAACAAAGTTTTGAAATCTATAAAAGAAAACAGAAAAACCTTTAAGGTTAATTCAATTTAGGAAAAAAAAATCAATTTCTTGTAAGACTAACACAATTCTGTAAGTTTAGTTCTTTAAAAAGTAAAGATTATGATTTACAGGAGTCCTCAGAAGAATCTTTTTGTAGGATAAACATTTCTTAAGTCATTCCAAAAAAGACATAATAAAGTCAGTAGTAAAACACTGAAATAAGGGTTATTCAGACCAGAAAATTCAAGTTTTCGAGTGATAGTATTAACAGTGAACTGAGTTATTCAGGTTACTTTAATATTCTCCATCCTTTTTATTGTGTAACTCAACACAGGATATCTCTTAAAATATATATGGAACAAACTGATTTAGAAATTGCTCAATACTTTTCTTCCATGTTATCTCTTAAAATAAGGGAATTATCTGATAAAATGATTGTAATTGTTCTGCAAGGATTGCAAATATGTTAAAATCAGTATTTAGTACTTTGTATTTGTCTTAGAAACACTAAACTTTAAAAAAAATTGTAAAAATCAATTACATACACCAAAAAAAGTTATACACATCTGAGAATCTATGCATTTCTTCATAACTCTTCTATAGTTCCTGATTATGAAATCTTTTGAGAAAAATAGTGAGACTCTCACTTATTTCAAAAAGTATTGCATTATCTTTGTTACAGTGTATTTCCTCTGAAGCAATCCAGCATGCAGTAGGTGGGTACTTAAATCCTGTATGGATGTTCTGTAACAAGCTATAGATCATAATTGTACATTTATATGCTGAATATTTTTTTGGTGGAAGGCAAGGATGAAAATTTTTAGGAAAGGAAAATATGCTTTCCAGTGAAACTTTCATGGTGGCTGTGAGGCTGCAGCACTTTTCACACTGTAACCTCAAAATACTGCACATATAATACTGGCTCTCCTCCCTTGGTGTCTTATTCCCAGTTATACGATCTAACTACATTTAGGCTGGACTATCTAAACCCTGTTGACTTCTGTTGCTAAGTGCCTTAGCTTTTGTTGCTGAGCTTTCTTCCATTGCAGAGCATTTGGTATGGGTCACTGTGGGGTGAGGGTGTTAAAGCAAAGAGGCAGTGTACCTGCTAAGATTGATCAGCAGAATGATCTTCAGACTGGAGAAAAGAAAATGGAGAATATTATATATCTTAGAAGGAGATTATGGCACGATGAAGTGAAGGCAATGAGAAAAACATAACGGAAGTGTTTCTCTATTTGAGTCATTGAAGTGAAAATTTCTTTCTGTTTTCAGTACTATAATAGTTTGTTATTCAATTTTTCCTCTAAGTTTTGAAGAGTTTATTGATTTTTATGATAAAATTGAGAGCAACAAAATTATGCTACTTTAAGTATATAACCCCAGCTTATGAAATGTTGCTCTGCTGTGTATATGACTGAATGTGCAAGCATAAAAAAGAAGAGCCAGGGCAAGGAAAGGTGGGCTGTCCTGTCACTGTCTATATTTGTGTTTGATATCCACACCAGGGGGGATTACATGGTAGCAGTTAACAGCCATTTCAAATGTACAGTTCTGTCAGAACATCTGCTGTGTTAAACTGATAATGGTTTTAACTTTCCCACTGGAAATCACACTGTATCTTTTTACATTTTTACTAGGTGGTATTTCATGATGTGTCAAATCACAGTATAATTATATATTTCAGAAAAAACAAATACTAACTTTTTACTGGAAATTTAAAAGATGCACATCTGTTTCTCAGTGGGAAAAAAACCCCACTTATTTCACTAAATATGTTTTCAAATAACCCTGGAAAAATATGTACTTGGGCAAAATATCGAAGCTATTCCATTAGAATTCAAGTTAAAATAATGTAAATTACTTTCCAAACTACAGTCTGGAAGGTTTACTTTCACAGAAAGTAACATCTCCAATTGGCAAAATTCTGTAGAGTTTACACACAACTTTCAAACTCTAACATCAAGGATTCTGGTACAATTATAAGATCAAATATTTCTATTTACTCTCTATTCTGTATTTTAAAAGATGATAAAATGTTCTTTAAAGTTATAGCAGGAATATCTTCTGTGAAACACACTTAAAGATATATCATAAAGATCTTTTTGAATTTCCCACATGCTGGAGTAAACACTTCTTATGTTTATCAGTCAATATCTTCTTAAACATTCCTGGACAGCATATTTTATAAATATGTTCTCTCATATCATATCACTATTATCTCACTGATCTGCATAGGAAACCAATCAAATACTCACTCAAGTAATGTCACTTAATAAAGGAAAACAAAATAAAAACAAAACTATGCATATTTTTCTAAGGAAAAATTATCTATCTTAATTTTATGGTGAAACTAAAAACTGTAGTATTTGATCCCTTGGTTGACAATCTCCTCTGTACCTCTGTTAATTTCAATTATGTTCTCTAGCAGGCTTTTAAAAAGATGTGGGGAAAAAGTCCTCCTAACCATCTTTTAAAGCAATGGGATCTAGAGAGAAATGTTATTATATGTTCTGTAACATCAGGCATGTATATTCGTTAAATAATTAAAAAATAACAGCTCCAAAAACAACAGTGTTATTTCATTTCCAGTTTAGTATTTTCAAACCTTCCAGGAAACTTTATCAGTAAACGTTTTTAGTGGTCAGAAATCTGTCTAGTAATAGGAGTTGATGTGGTTGTATACATTGCAGATTGGTGATAATACATCGATGGAAAAAAATAGCTATATAGATATACTGTCCTTCTCGTACTAGTCAATGTACATTGTTGGGGTTTTTTCCTTCATAGAAAGACATGACAGACTGCCTGGAAATTTTTAGTCAAATGCACTTCAAGACTTTCTGCTCCAAGAACAAAAGCTATAGTAAGGTCCTGCTCTCAGGGGAATCACAGTGATGTCAGTTTGACATTTAAGGAATGGATCCAGGTTTGGATCTATTTAGTTTGGCAACTAAATTAATCTTAATTGCCAGAAATTTTAATTGCAGTGTCATAATTGTTGTATAGATTTTTATTTTCTCAAGGAGGCAAATCTGGTCATCATAATGAAAATGTATCAAGAATGTTTATTATAAAATAGAGACTCCATTTGAACAATAGAAACACAATGACATCTTAATTTTTATTGTTAGAAGTTAATGAACCTGCAAATATGACTGAAAAGTTATGCAGTAGAAGCATATCTGTTATGCTATTATGTTGAATCCAGTAGTAGCCAAATGTAATGTAATTGAAATGAAGGTGTCAAAATGGGATAGATTAGGGATGAGGGGTGGGTTGTAGTAAATATTTCTCAGATGGGCTCATTCGTCTCTGATACATGGATGCAAAAGAGAAGCACTTTATTACAAGCTAGTAATAACGCCTCATAGAAACTATTTCAAATATCATTTCCTCTACTTAATTCTGTTTAACATTAAGTGACACTGATTTTGTCCTCAGTATAATTTAGATTCAATAGGGCTGTTTAGCAGGGGCATAGCACATGCTCAGTTTTCTATGAAACATAACATTAAAAGATTTGAGCATAATATTAACCAGAAAAATTTTCAGGAACTTCCTCAATGATGCTTTGACAGTATGCTTTAAATATGTGAAAGAAGGTGGAAGGCAGCTGTGATGAATGTAAAGGATTGTAGCATATTTGAGAATAAATTCGACAGCCATCCAGTGCCTCTGTGAGGTAAACAGTCCTTACATCACAGGTAATTTGCTCCTACCATAGGAAAATGCAACACAGTGGCTTTCAAATTACTCATTTCCAGGTAGTATAAATATTTAGCTCTTACTGAAGAATAGAATAGAATAGAATAGAATAGAATAGAACAGCACAGCACAGCACAGCACAGCACAGCACAGCTCAGTTGGAAGGGACCTACAATTACTGTCTTGTCCAACAGCAATATTTTAAATATTTTAAACTAACATTTAGTAAATTTCAGCTTTAGGCCTGTATTCACATTATGGCTACATTATTCCTCATTTCTCACACAAAAGCTACACCTGCACTTTGAAGACTGAGAGAAGGTGCAGAATTTGTACAGGTATAAACTGCATATGGCATAAATGGTCCTGTTTCTCTTACCCACTTTTCACAGCCTTGTAGTCCAGGTACCATCAAGTTTTCAACTGGAAACAAGTTGAAAAATGCTATTGCAACAAAGAGATTATTAGGAGTCATCATCCAATGTGTCATAGTTTCCACTCTCTCTTTTATTTTCATAGGCGAACCCACTGGGGAGACAAACTGTGCACATTTATGTATGTCTTACGTACAGAGGAAGTGTATTTGTGCAATCCCATTTGTAGGAAAGCACAGATGAACAGAATGTTTCTTGAGCTAGAAAGCCTTGAAAAGAGCTAAGACTGACAGAAAGGAAGAAGCTTGCTATTCTGCTCTTTATCAGGCAGACAACAGCTACAAATCTTTCTATATGAAGAGAGGAAAACTGTGGTTCTTCTCCCAACATATTTAACTAAAAACTTGCTTGTAAGAAAATATGAGTAATGACTTCTGATGCAGAGGATGGATAAATCAGGGCTTCATACTTACCTGTTTTGAGACAAATATTAGACCTCATGTTATTTTATAATGTATATTTGTGTCAATGGAGCATTATTAACAAGTTAATAACTGTTGCACCTGAATAACATGCAGTTCTGAGGTTGACAAAATACTGGTCCTGGGTATTTTTAAAATGCTGCCAAGAGAAACTGTGAAAAGCCCGAGACATGCAATATCCTGTATTTATCTTCTACTATACTTCTACTCTCTATTTATAACAAATTATAAATTCAAAGGGCATATATAAACATGGATATACACCATTTCTAATACACTGTGTCTAACTGTAGTATTTGTTAGGGTATGTACCAAAGGCTCATCCCCACACACAGAGGAGCACAGAGGCAGAGGGCAGCGGGGGAGCCCCAGTGCCCCAGTCCGAGACACGAGCCCCTGCCCCGGCCCCCAGGGCTGTCCCAGAGACCATCAGCACCATGGGCTGGGTGAGACCCAGCACCGTGGGTCCGCGGGGTGGTTCTCTGGGGCACTGCACAGACTGGGATGGGGGTGTGGTTCCTGCTCTGCATGATGGAACTCTTTATGGGATGAGGAGGAAGAGCATGCTGGGATTGTACAAGATTTTTTACGGGATGCTTAAGGGAGGCACCAAAGCCAAGGAAAGGGAGGGATCAAGGTGGTTTGCGGAAGAACAAGCATGGAAATATACAGGAAGCAGGGGATAAAATGGGAGCAGTCACCTGTAAACAGTTTGCTGATTAGCATGTGTGTCTGTCTGACCATGTCCTGTGCCTGATCAGCATGGTCTGTGGTCTTCACATTGACCTCCATTTTTAACTCTCAATTCTGTGTACATGTGTGTGTTTGGGGTCTGAGTGTCAAAGCTGCAGTCAGACCACAGTCTATGTGTCCGTGGGGCAGCAACTGGAGAGACCAGAGTATGTGCATAGTCTGTGGGTACATATGCCAGCATATGATCACTAGCTGATATCAAGGCAGACTAGCCCACAAGAACAATATAAGACTTGGGATGCAGGCACTGAAGCAGCAAGAAGTCTGGGAGAGACATGGGTGTGCCTCTCTGAGTTGGCTGGGGATGCCGTGAGGTCTGCACATCAACTAAGACATCCTTTTGCATGTGTGTTTCTGTGCATGAGGCAACCAGAGATGAAATGTTCCTGGAGCCTGCTACTGGACTGACTAAGGCCAGCTGCTGGAGGGATCCGTATTGCATATCTGTACATATATATGTATATATATTTCCCACTAACAGACCTTCATCTACGAAGGGAAAGAGGATGAAGCCATTAGTGCTGTTTGTGTTTGCATGAGTGATAGTGGGTTTTTTGATGTTGATCTGTGTGGACTGCCATGTGTAAACAACATATGTGTATTGTATGCATGTATTTATGCGTGGTTATGTATGCCTATTGGTATTACATTCTCCACTTCACTCCTGGCTGGAGCCGCAACAGCCTCACCTCCACTGGGCTACTGGATTTAGCAACTCCTAACAACTGGAAATCATATCTAGACAAAATGTCCTCAAAAATAATAACACTTGCTGTATATACCAAGGAAAGAGTACAAAATACTTTTTTCTGCTTTCCCACATAAGCATCTTTTCAAAATTCTTAACATTATGTATATCGTAACTTAGCCAATTTCATTGCTCTATACAGCTTAGTTTTATTGTCTGTTACTAATAGTAAATCATGTTCTTTGTACCTAGAGTTGATGTCTAGTTGCCAGTATCATTTACTGGCAATAAATCTTTAGTTGATAATAATATTCCTATTCCAGGAATTCAGGGCAACAGTCTTTATTAAGACATTGGCTAAGGTCTCATCCACCTTGAAAATGGCTGGGCAGTTAAAATGTTGCATAGCACCTCTACCTTGTGTTAACAACAATTTATTTCCTGTATGACTTATTTTAGGCTTTGGCTCTTCTGGTTCCAGCTGGAGTGATTAAAGACAAGACTTAGCTTCTCTAGCTGCTTGGCTGTGCTGTATACTGGAAGCTCCCCAATTTTCGATTCTGCCAGAAGAGAACATACAAGAACTTAATCTACTTCAAGCAAAATAGCCAATTTGGCTTAAAATATCCTTTTAAGTTTCCATGCTTTGAAGGAGTAGAAGGCAAATATCATTGCAACACCTGTTAAACAAGAAAGTCTCTTCTTTCTTTGCTGTGTAGTTTATTCTCAAGCCTTGCCTAGTTAGTCACATATGGTAAGGTACAGGAAGTTAGGAGGGTTTTGGAAATTTAGATACAGTAAACTAGAATAATGAAAACATTTAAGAAAATTATTGTTTTCTTTCTTATAACTTTAAAACTTAATTTTCTTGAGACAAAGATATAAGCTGCCAAAAAATCAGCAAAAGTGTACTTGCGGGTCAGGATCAGCCCTTCTTTAAGGTACTATATGACCTGTATGTAAAGAAGACCTATATGCAAAGTAGAAAAAGGAAAGGGAAAAAAATGTTTTTCTGAGCTGTAGCAGTTGGCAAAACTTATCACTGATTTTAAAATAAAGCATCTGTGGTGCTAGCTTGGTAACAGGTACAATAGGAATCAGATTACTATAATGTCGCCTGTTGACCAGGCTGAAATAATGCCTGTACTTGATGTCAAGGAGTGAATATGCTGCCCATCCTTGAACTGGATGCCAGTCCTCCCCAGGCAGAAACACTACAAAGCCAGCTAAAAGAGAGTGCCATGCTGGCTTTAAGCACAGTAGGAAATTTACTTAGCTTTTATCAGCTAGAAGTCACTGTTCTGTACATCACACACATTACATTTGGCAGCCTTTATTCTCAAAAAAGAACTACAATACCAATAATTTAAATGGTTATTTTTAAATGCATATAAAACAGTTGTGAAATATGTTCTATATAGCTTTTTAGTTTCCTCTTGTCAACTGATGTGTCATTAACAGAGAATAACAATTTATTTTTTTCGGGCTCATTCAACAGGCATACTGTTAATAGAATTACTAAAGGAGATTCCAGAGTAACTTTACATGAATTTTCAGAAAAATACCTTTCTCCAGTCAGCATCCTCTCTACTCTGTTTCCAAAATGGTCCACAATCTATCCCTGCCTCTTTACTGAGACTTTGAGCATGTTCTTATTTGAGACCTTTGTGGGTAGTAACGTCACTTGTTAAGAGAATGAAACATTTCACCACAGCTCTGAAACCTAATTTCATTGATGCTTTTTCTTTTCAGTGTGCAAAAATAAGGACAATCTCTGGACCAGCATGAGTCACGACTCAACAATTTCAAATTTTTTAACATTACAGACGTTGGAATATAATCATAAAGATTACTGATTTATTTTCTCCTTTGCTTTTGCCATTCATTTGTTGAACAGGGCAAAATGACAGTGGAGATAGATTAAGTTGATAAATGCAAACATCATCCCTTGTTTCTCTTCACAAATATACCACATTGATTATCAGAGCACTCAGTGATTCCTTTCTTACACCAGTAAATGAAAGAACTATTTTCCTGAAAATGTGTGGTACTCATCAGTTCTGTTACAAACCTCATGAACAGGTAAACAGAAAAACTTCAGTGTTTTAAAAAATCTATGTAAATGTGTGAATGAATTCTAAATTTATTATCCTCACCTACACTACTGGAGTCTAGGTAGAATCTTTAAATGAATTTTCATTGAAAGCTTAGTTTTTTAAAGACGGTGTACTCAAAGCCAATCTCAAATTACTATCTGAAACATCCAAGTGTGGCAGATGTAGAAAAGAACCATGCTGTCACAGGCACAGTACAAACAAGCCTATGCAGAGCCTTATACTGTGTTTTTTCCCCATGTTCTACTCACTACTTGGACGCCCACATGGATACTGTATACTGGCTTCTTTACTGCCATAGATTTTGGAGTTATTTGTGTCAGTTATTGTCCTGCAGTTGTCTTCTAAATGAAATATAAGCAGTTCCATAATTAGAATATAGCATGTTTCAACTTCATAGAGCATCTTTCTATCAAAGTGTTAGCAGGTCAGTATGATAAATCAAGAAAGATAGTTCAAACATTTAATTTTTTATTAGGTCATTAAGCAAGTGTAATGCACATTTGACAGATTGTTTTTTAATATGCAAAAGAGTGATCTCATTAATTCTGCCATTTTCTTTGTATACCTGATTGCCAGTGTAATGCAGGTAATTATGAGAAGAAAAGTGAAGGTACCTATCCATATAATAAATAAGCTGTTTGAATGAAGCTAAACCTTATCTCTGTTCTGCACTACTTATGAAACTTCTCTAAATTTGAAGTGAGAGATCTTCATATCCACCGAAGAAGGTAGCAATCACTAGAGAATTTTGAAATTAAATTTGGCTATTGCTGTTCCCTAGCCCGTGGAATTCATGTTAAAAGGAATCTGTACATTTCACCTACAAAATAACTCAGACTGGGACTGAAGGCCCAGGTCTGTGCTTACACAGGTTGTCCCATGTGAGGCTGTTCAGGGCAGTTAAGGCCTATTGGTGCACTCCCAGCCCTGAAAATACTTTTACATAGTACAGTAAGAGAAGGACAGTTTTTCATTCCTGACAGTAAACTAAGCATTACTTACAGCATTTTTCTGTAATGTTTTCTATGGAAATTTATAGAATAATACAATATTTTGGGGTGAGATGGACCACCAGAGGCTGTTTGTCCTACCTTTTGCTCAAAGCAGGGTAAGCCATCAAGTCAGACCAGGCTGCTCAGGGCTGGAGACTGCACAGCCTCTCTGAGCAAGCTGTGCTAATGCTTGACTGTGCTCATTATTTAGAAGTTTTTATAACCAGTCTGAACCTTTCTTATTTTAACTTATGCCTGTTGTCTCTCTCCCACCAGGAATCTCTGCAAAGATCTTGATCCTGTCATTATGATCTCCCCATAGGTGTTCACCAGCTTCTGCGAGGTTTCCCCATAGTCATCCGTTCTGCAGGCTGAATCAGCCTCTCCTTACAGGGCAAGTGCCCTGACCAGTGTAGTGACTCTCCACTATACTGTCCCTAGATTATTGATTTCTTTCTGTTTGGGACCAAATATTAGATGCAGTATTCTAGATGCAGTCTAATGAGAGCCCACTAAAGAAAAAGAATAATTTCCCTTGATGTGCACTGCTTTTTAGCACAGGGGCCAGGTGCACCTTGTAGGTGGAAGGTCTTCCTTTGCCTCCCTTTGCTGAAGCAAAGAACACATTCAGTACCTCAGTCTTGTCTGTCTCCAGTTTTAATCTATTCTTCCAATACAGTCCAGAAAACACTTAACACTGAATTTTCAACAAATATAGCTATTAAACACTTCACCAAATTTTTAAAAATATATGTAAATTAATATTTTTTATAATTTTAAAGTGAAAGCATTTTGCTCAAATTTTTCTGTATTAGCCTACTGAAATACTTTTTTTTTTTTTTTTTAAAAAGGTGTGGGCATTGCGCAGATGTTATTAAAATATATAAACTATGAATCTCAGGAAGCTTTCCAAAAAGTGTTGGCATTCATAAATTATAGTTGAAGTAAAATGTCATTGTGTTTTTGGAAAGCCTACACTTAATAAATCATTGCTCAGCAGAAAGATTTTCTCTCTGTGTGAAATGAGAGGATAACGAGTACACATCATACAATTGTCATTTTTCCTTTGTAGGGGAGAGGAAAGCAGAGGGGTTGGAAACCATACCCCTTTCTAAAGGAAATTCCTCTTAAAGAATACAGAAAGTAATGGAACTATTTCATGATGATTAAACCAAGTTACTCCACTGTAGAAATGTATTGCTGTTGGTAAAAAAATATAATTAATATATTGATTTAATAGGGCCATCTCTACACTGATCACTTTTCACTTTTTCAGTTCTGTTAAATTTAAAACATGTTTACTTGCACAGAAAGTATATGACCGGATGTGTGCAAATTTCTGTCCTGCTGTTTTGTAAATACAATCAACTAAAATACTTTGGCTATAGATTTGTTAAATGGATAGCAGCAAAGATTTTCTCACATTTGTCTTATGAAAATTAAGACTAGGGAATGATTTCTTGTGCCAGTTGCAATTTATTAACTGTGTGATCATATGACAAAAGATGATTTCTTTAACACATCCTAGTGAACTATTGCTCACTGACTCAACGTAATGGTGCTTCAAGATAAAGAAAATTACTTCAGAACTGAAGTGGTGTAATTGAGGCAGGCAGCTATTAGGGCTCAGCCGATGTGTGATAATTCATTAAGCCACAGTAACTCAATAGCTTTGGCTCATTTGATAATAAAGTATATGCAACCCTTTACTGTGTTTATACAAATTCCAAATCAATGGGTAATTCTTTATGCTTCTACCAAAATATTCTTCAGTATTATTTTTGTGATAGTAAGATGAAAAGTCAGCTTTTTGTTTTGTTTTGTTTTGTTTAATATAGAAGCAATCTAAGTCTCAGTGTTAGGAATTAATTACTAGGAATCAATACAAATCACAGAGAACTTAATTAATTTTAGTGAAAACCACCCACATTCATAGCTCTATAATAATTCCGTGGATGTCAATGGAAATTTTGCCTGTAACTGCTATAGGTTAATTCTTCTTTTAGGATTATGGTGCCATACACCTCAGGATAGCTATGTTCCACCACCACTTTTTTTCACTAGTATGTTTACAATACTGTCTCCATTATTTCTTTCTTTAGAAAAACAGTAATTGATCCTGCTAATCAAATGTCAGTATATATCCATAGCTAGCTGTACTAAATTAAATTCAGTGCTACTCCAGGTATATTTGATACTCTATTAATTTGATGTCTCAGGAGTGAAGAAAGAAGGATCCGATATTGTTTTCTAACACTTGCTTCAAAAAAATCCTTATAAGAAAATCTTATTATTTCAATGTGTTGTCAAAGCTGGAAAAATGTTCAATTTTATATAAATTCTTGAGTAAAAGGTCATAGAAGGATAGAACTTTTTTGTATGCTAGTTTTTTATAACTTCAAGAACAAAAAGTTATGCATCAAAGCTATAAACATAGTAACTCCATGTCCTTAATTCCTTTTTCCACTGTATAATCATTCTACAAGGGCAAAGACAGCCTACTTTTTTAAAAGTTGTTTATTTACTCCATTATCAATACCTCCCCACCCAATTATGGTAAAAGTGTAGCTTGCTGCTGCAGAGTATTCTTAAAACACTTCTGCAAAAAACCCCATGCTGATAATTTTAACCCATCCTTTCAATATCCTTTCCCTTCATGTATTTGCCTAATCCATCTGTTGTGTCATTTCTTAATTAAAAAGCCCCTCCTGCAATTGCTAGTAAGGAAGACAGTTTAAATTCTGTTGTCCTTCTATAACATTAGCACAAACAAATGACAGGGTATCACTTTGTAAGACACGGTTCACAGTAGGTAGATCATAAAAGGTCTGCATCTTCCCCAGTTACCTGAAAGAACACTAGACTTGAGTGCACCTAAACCTCAAAGTTAATTTGGTTCCAGATATTGTTGAGTTAGAACATCTTTGAACAATTCTTTGAAAAGGAGACTTAGAAAAGAGATATATGAGTAGCTAGTAAGAAGTTACCATCAGTTTAAAGAACTAATTGGGAAAAATATTAACATATATATTTCAGGCAAAGATAAGGACAGATAGTAGGAATAGTAGTAGTTGGAATAAAGAATGCAGCATATAGATAAAGTTCGAACAAGTGGAGAACTTTGCATTTGATTCTTTGCAGCTGGTACAAAGAGCTCCAGAAGAAAGCAACACAAACAAGTAAAATGACAATAGAACAAGTTCTAAAAACAACAATAAAAGGTTACCTTTAAATAGTAATCTTCCAATTTATTGTCTTTTAACATTAGGTAATATTAGTCTCATTTTATAAAATTGCAAACAGTATTCTTCCTAAAATTCAGCTGCAGAGTATCAATGTGTCTACTGTACAATTTTCTGAAAAACATTGAGGATGCAGCTAGATTCAGCTAATGCTCCTGTAATTGCCTCTAACATACACCAATTCAGCAGTACAATGCTACTGCTACTAGAATCCAAACATCAGTCTCTCTGTGATGTTCTCCATATTAGCCACAGGGCATTGAACAGAGAGCAAATAAAGGAAGAGTTTGATATATTATCTCTAATAGGGAATCAATGCCAGATGTTGTGTGGAAATAACGAGGAAAAGTGGTAGTATATTACACTGAATGGTGCTTACATACACATTGCAAGTCCAATCTTGAAAATTTTAGTTGTTCATAACTGCTATTATGTTTTATGGGAATTTTGCATCCCTAGGGATTATAAATTCATGTGCTGCTTTCTAAATTTATGAAAAAGAAGAAGAATATGCTCAGGAATAGTAGAAAAAACAGATTTTAGGATATCAGTAGTGAATAACATTTACTATTTACAACACAGACAAGTAGTAATTTAAATTATGTACAAGATCACTTTTAGTCTGGATTGAAATAATTTATGAAGAAATGATAGAAATTAAAGGTATATGAAAGACAGGAGGACTGACAAAGAAACAGCTATACAGTTGTTGGTTAAGGGAAGTTTGTGAAGAAAGAACCAATTGGACAGTGACAAAAAAAAACGAGAGGAGAACAAAAGAAATTGTTCTGATTTTACATGACCTTTGCTAAATTAACTTATTTTGCTGGTCCAGTTAGTTCAATTCTCACTCGTATAATCAGTGTGTTTTAGAAATAAGTTTAATGATCCATTTCTTTTTGCACGTATGCACCAACCTCTACTGTGGAAAATTCATTTAATATGCTATATACTAAAATTCTATATATTACACAATATCAAGTCATAAAACTTTGATGTCTGTCCCCAAAATATATCATAGAATCATAGGATCGTAGAATGGTTTGGGTTGGAAAGGACCTCAAAGATCGTCTAGTTCCAACCACCCTGCCATGGGCAGGGACACCCTCCACTAGACCAGGTTGCCCAAAGCCTCATCCAACCTGGCCTTAAACACTTCCAGGGACGGGACATCCACAGCTCCTCTGGGCAACCTGTTCCAGTGCCTCACTACCCTCACAGTGAAGAATTTCTTCATTATATCTAATCTAAATCTACCATCTTTCAGTTTAAATCCATTAGCCCTTGTCCTATCACTATAATCCCTGATAAACAGTCCCTCTCCAGCTTTCTTGTAGGCCCCCTTTAGGTACTGGAAGGCTGATATGTATTTACAAGCAAAAGAGAGGTGGCTCTCAAAGCCAAATTATGCATTTCACAATACATATACAGACTGGGCACAAAATAATAACCAAAAATATTTTGAAATGCTATTTGTATTATTTAGTAAATAAAAAGCAAAGAGGAGCCAATTTGTTTGCAAGACTACATTATGCAACACTGTTATATCAAGCACACTAAGGATTTTTAAAAAAAAAATATTGAAAGATAGCTATCTTTCAGTTTAGGTTCCTTTTTATTATTTCTTAAAGCTAAATATTTACATTGATCATATCTTCCAAAGTATGATTGTACTCAACTTTGACTTATTTTTATTTAGATACAAATAAAATACTAGTATTAAAATAAGTGCAGTGCTAGTGCTTTTTGGACTTAAATGATGATGATCTTTGTAGTGTATTACTGTATCAATGGACTGCTACAGTTATATTGCAAGTTATTTTCATTGCATCTCCAACTTCACAAATGCCCACACATTTGAGAAGCTATTATTTTATCAACTTTTTTTCTTCTTTGTGTACCCTAATAAAAAATAGTTATGAAGACTGAATACTTTCCATCCACCTGATATTCAAGCATATTCCAGGTTACTTTAGTGAACATCCAAGAGTTTTAATAATTAATGCTGGCAATCAGAAAAACTTATAGAAATTTCTGCTAGAGAGCAGGTGTCAGACTGGCTTGTGAAGATATGGCAAGACTCTCTGTTACCTGTTGAACATACTGGACAAAATATTTTGTGGTAGCAGTTACTGAAAAGGTAGTCTGGTATTCTAGTTTTAACCACATACGGTCCTTGTTAGTCCACAACACCCTCTTCATTTACCCTAAAACACCCAATATTAAAGTTACCTACATGACAGGCCATGCTAAGGTAAAGCTGGCAACATTAAAAAATGGAAAATTCATTATCAAGTTTTACTAAGTAAAAGGCAGTAGACTAGAGAGAAAATTATGTTTAATCTGCTTACAATACCCTCACACTTTCCTCTCCACAACCTGCTTTGAACTCTACCTGCTTACATAAACTAATTGTTCACGGCCCCAATCCTAGCGGTAGCCAACAGTTTGAGGTTACGTTTACTAAGACAATGCCATCATCCAATGTCTGGTAAGAATTTATTCTGGATTCGGGGCAGATGAAGATTGCCTCCAAGTGTCTCCAGTTTCCCCCAAGTCATTGATAGCTACCTCACATAGCAGAGTTTGAGATAAAGCTGTATTTTTATCTTGCACCCACAAGAAAATTATCTAAAAGATAACTAAGCATGCCATGAAAACTTTTCTTTACAAGAACAAAAAACTCCAAAGCCTCTTAAGGTATCTGCCTACATCGTAGCATCAGAAGATGGAGCACAGATAGTGTTATCTAAGTTTGTCACAATTTTAGGGCAATGAAGTTCCCAGGAAACATTCTTGTAGGATGGCTGAGAGATTGTATCAGAGGTAAAATACAAGGAAAGAGACTGCAGGAAAGGAAAGGCTTAATATGCAGACCATCACATTTACCCAATAGAATAGACAGAGTTTTAGAAAAGGGGATAAAAAACTACAGATCTAGCAGTTTGGACCTCATCTTTGAAGATCCCGGGCTACTTACAGAAAGGTGGTTCCTATGGTCAAATACTGGTAAAGGGCTACATTCCACATAGACATATGGGAGATGCTGAATACGTCTTTTTTAAAAAATACCTGTCTTTATACTTCTTATACAAGTTTTTTTACCTTATTATCTGTATTTAATCTTTAAGATATAAACCATAAAATGCTGAGTAATTTTGATCTTTTATTGTTTAATTTGGTTTCTTAAACTTCATAGTTGGTTTATGAACATTGAAATACATTAACTCATTTAATGTTTTAATACAAAATTTTCTTGCATCATCTGGTAAAAGGTAGAATTGCCAACGAGAGTTGTGGATGGTATTCAGAAAATGTGTTACACAGCATTTGCTGTAGCTGAGATAAATGGTGTGAAATGGATCCTATCTGTAAACCATTGATGCCCAAGAACAGAGAGAGTTAGTTATCAGTAACTGTATCCTCCATCTAGGAGGACTCTCTGCCAGCAATGGCTCTCTGCCCTTGGTTGTAGCAGGAAAAGCCAGCTTAATGCAAGGCCCAGTACTTGACATAAGGATAATATTGCTCATAGCTCACTGTCATTAGATCAAGCTTGTGTGAGAATTTCCACATCAACAAGAAAGCTGTTTTCTACCACTATCATGCCCTCTTTTTTTTTTTCTTTTCCCTCCAGAACTCTGTATTTTCGCACTAGATCTGAAAGACTGAAGTCATAAAAATGTGGAATAACATTGTACTGAAACATTTTGCTTATTAAAGATTACATTTCCTCCTATTTTTTAATTAATGCAAGAAATACAAACTTATTCATTCTTATCTGCATCTAGTTACTCCTCAGATACTAATTTGCTTTGGGTTTTTTTGGTTGGGTTTTTTGTTCGTTTGTTTGTTTTTTTCCTGCTAGACTTTCACTAAGATCAGAATAGTACTCTTGTAGATGAGATATTGCTAACACTTCAGCAAAACATAGAAACATGGATCCTGTTTCACAACTGGAGTTACACAGGCAGAGATCTGTGGAATTGTGATTCTTCATACAAAACTTCATGAAGAACTATATATGAAGGTTTGTCACAAAAATTATGATTGGTCACAAGAATGATGCAAAAATAATATCTTTGTCATGTCTCCTTGATAAAATTTGTTCAAAATTAGGTATTGTGTTTTGTCTGTAGTGAACATTTTATGGAATAGTCAAAATGACATGGAAAAGAAGGAACATAATTGAACACAGTCTTTTTTATTTGCTTGTTTCCCCACTTAGATTTCTCTTTCTCTACTCCTTTTTTTTCTCTCCTGACAGTTCCTCTTCCTAAATTAAAGAAAAGCCCAGTATAAGGTTTCATTTCCAGACAAATGTTCCACGAAATTCATCAATTCATACAACTTATTACGAGAGCCTCCAGTATTTATGTGCTTTGTTTTATTTCTTATCAAGTAGGAGTGGATGAAAGACCCCATCTGTGTTTTTGAAGGTTTCTGCACTGCAAATTTATTAGATAACATTAAAATGGACAGATGGGCAGATAATTTTGCCTTCTTATACAGTCATCACCACAATGCACACAGTGTTATAGAATAAAGATGTTCACTTTCCACTTGTTGCCCATCCACACCAGGCAGTGTGGTCAAACAGAAAAGGACCAACTGTTTTTTTGGCTGCCCGATATGGATCTTATTCTTGAGCATCCTGTGGTTTCACAGTTCACCATTTGGATCAATTTGTACACATTCTTACAAATATATCCAAATACATAGGTGCATAACAGGAAAATCCAAATGGATAACTGCAGTAACACAGATTTTATAAAAATGCTAAAAGGCAAATAACATATGGCATTTATACATATAATTAGTTTTGTAAATCTCAAAAAAAAAAATGCTTGAAAAGAATTCTACTGTATTGCTCCCACCACTGTTGGTTAGTAACACCGTAATTAATTTAGAATCCATGTACAACATTTCTCTATTTTTGCTTACTAGATTTTATGACCAAAAAATGGAGCATTTTCCCACAGTTGTAGAGTGAATGAGGGTCATTGCTAAAAGAAGTAACAAAGTATATATGCAACATTACACTCCATCCATATAGACAGCATATGCATGGACTAATTACATTCTTTCAGATTCTTTCTATCTTCAGGAAGGAATTTATGGACTTAATTGTCTCTAGACTATCGTGATCTCACTACTGACTGAAACAGGTCTTTTACTGAGAGAGACAAGAAAGGCTGAGGTATTTCACACCTTTTCCTAAGTTTTTGTTAACAACTTCAGCCCCCACGTTTTCCAGATCTCTGTGCCCAGTTGTGTTGGGTTTGTGTGGCAAGGTTTTGGTAGTGGGGGGGCTACAGGGGTGGCTTCTGTGAGAAGCTGCTAGAAGCTTCCCCTGTGTCTGACAGAGCCAATGCCAGCCGGCTCTAAGACGGGCCCGCCGCTGGCCAAGGCCAAGCCAATCAGCGCCTCTGTGATAACATATTTAAGAAGGAAAACAAAAGAGTTAAGGAAGCTTTTGCAACCGGAGAGAGGAGTGAGAAGATGTAAGAAACTCTGCAGACACCAAGGCCAGTGCAGATGGAGGGGGAGGAGGTGCTCCAGGCGCCGGAGCAGAGATCCCCCTGCAGCCCATGGTGAAGGCCATGGTGAGGCAGGCTGTCCCCCTGCAGGCCATGGAGGAAGGATGAGGGGGTGTAGAGATTCTACCTGCAGCCCATGGAGGACCCCATGCCAGAGCAGGTGGAGGCATCTGAAGGAGGCTGTGGCCCGTGGGAAGCCCACGCTGGAGCAAGTTCCTGGCCGGACCGGTGGACCCGTGCAGAGGGGAGCCCACGCCAGGGCAGGTTTGCTGGCAGGACTTGTGACCCCGTGGGGGACTCCATGCTGGAGCAGTTTGCTCCTGAAGGTCTGCACCCCGTGGGAGAGACCACGCTGGAGCAGTTCGTGAAGGACTGTAGCCCGTGGGAGAGACTCATGTTGGAGACGTTCTTGAAGGACTGTCTCCCGTGAGAGGGACTCCATGCTGGAGCAGCGGAACGTTGAGAAGAGTCCTCCCCCTGAGGACAAAGAAGCGGCAGAGACAATGTGTGCTGAACTGACCACAACCCCCATTCCCTGCCCCCTTGTGCCGCTGAGGGAGGAGGAGGTTGAAGCCGGGAGCGAAGTTGAGCCCGGGAAGATGGGAGGGGTGGGGGGAGGTGTTTTAAGACTTGATTTTATTTCTCATCCCTCTACTCCGTTTTGCTTAGTGGTAAATTAGATGAATCTCCTCTCTACGTTCAGTCTGTTTTGCTCGTGACGGTAATTAGTGATCTCTCCCTGTCCTTATCTCGACCCAAGCCTTTTGTTATACTTCTCCTCCCCGTCCCGCTGGGGGAGGGGTGAGTGCGCGGCTGCGTGGCACCCAGCTGCCGGCTGGGCCTAAACCATGACACCAGTGCCGAGGTTTGTGAGAGAGGGGAGTAGAGGAGCCTGAGTTGAGACTCCTCAGGTGAGCTGGTAGTTTTCAAGTTCATGGGACAAGGCTGGATGCATTTGAGAGAGCTGACAGATCTCCAAGATATAATTGTGAGGCCAGTCGCTATCATGTTTGAAAAGTCCGGCTGATCAAGGGAGTTCCCTGAAGACTGGAATGCGGTCTCTTACACAATCCTGTTAGTCAAACTGGAGACTTATGGAGTGGATAGGTGTACCACATGGAAAGTGAAAATCTAATTGGACTGATGGGTTATAGGGTAGTGGTTCAAATTGAAACTGGTTACTGGTTTGCAGTGGTATTTTTAAGGGGTTTATATCTGGAGCAATTCTGGTTTTAATATCCTTATCAACAACCTAGATGATGGGACAGAAAGCACCTCTAGCAAATTCACAAATGACACAGATTAGGCATATTGGGCTATATTAGCAAAAACACAGTCAGTGACTGAGGGAAGCAGTTACTCTGCTATACTTGGCCATCATGAAGCTGCATCTGGCATTTTCTGTCCAGTTTTAGGACTCCCCATTTAAAAAGAAATACCAACACAGATGAGAGACTGTAAGGCCACCAAGATGTACTTAGGGGTTTGGAATATATGAGAGACTGAATGAACCAGAAACTTAGACTGGAGAGGAAAGCTAACAGTGGAGCTAATCACTGTACAGAAAACTTAAAGCTTGTTCTTTTGCCCTGCAATTTTCCTCAAAAAATTATAAAACTATAATGCACATATTGCACTTATATAGGGAAACAAATATATTGTATAAAAATGCTCTGTGCAGGGAATATATTTGGTTTGGTGTTGAATAATACTCATTTTAGGTCATACTTTATTTGGCTAACAGTAACTGAAGAGTACTGTAGGGAAAGTGTTTTAGACCTATCTAATAAAAGATACAAGCCTTCAGCTGCATTTAGGATACCATTCATCAAATGTTTGTTTCTGTTGTGCATAATGTGCATAAACTGAAGTCATATATTATTCAAAACCACAAAATTCTTCTTTTACAAGCTTCTACATAAGGTAAAAACTGACAACATGACATTTCTTGAGAGAAGTCAACATCTTACTGAAATCCCACTGTACACACAAAGAAAGTTTCAGATCAGAAGGATAAACTTTATCATCTAAACTTATGTATGTAAAAAATTTTCAAAGAAAATTTCAGATAAGCACAGGTATGTCTTTTCTGTCATAAGCAACATATAAGAGATCATTCTGTAGTGTCAATGAATTGCATTAAAAATTATTTGATTTTCTCAATATCTTGGGGCTGTCAGAGGGCACAGCAATAAATTCATTTTCTCGGTTTCATGTGTTGAGTGGTCAATAGAGTAAGTTTTGCATATTTTTTAATTTATTTTTTTAAGCAACCTCTAAATCACCTAGACAGGACCAGTAACCAATGATTGCCCACTGCAGATTGTGGTAACTGGTGTGGTCACCTATCTAGAAAGTCTTGTACTTCGGGGGGGGGGGTGTGGAGGAAAAAAAAAAAAGTCCTTGGTAAGTTTGTACATTTTCTTTGTTTGCCGTCATTAAACTGTGTGGCTACTTTTCTCATCAAGCTAACCTGAGGGGTTTGTTCATGATCCCGCATTGGTTGTGTAGCAGAGATAGTTGAACATTTGATCACACCTCTGGTTTAATTCTCTCTGTTGTATTCTTCGTAAGAAAGGAAGTGGAAGTAATAATTCTTGACCAGTCAGAAAGGACAGGCAAATAAGAAAGACTTGGGTAGGCTGTATGCAGCTAACAGTTACGGAAAGGCAATAACTTCTGCAACTTGATATGGTTTTCCTAAAAGACCTTTCCTTGTCTTCTGAAGATACTGTGCAAAATGGTGACAAATCCAAATGAAATTTGATCACGTCAATAGAATTCAAGAAAACTGAGATTTCTTTGCTAAGCAAATTAGGCAATGGTTGGTATCAGTGCCACAAGAACAACTTTTTTTTTTTTTTTTTTGATTGGCAATAGAGTAACTAAGGAAGTGGACAGACTGTGATCAATAAATTAAGGGGGAAAAAAGTGTTTTTTTCATTCTGTTTAAGAGCCAGTGAAGTAACTGTCATGTTTGGGACAATTTGAACAGAATAATACAGAAGGCATACCTAGGATGTTGTACAGGGTTTGTACACACAAAGTAAAGTTATGGAGGCTCCTTCACAGGATGCTTTGGATGCAAAAGATGACAGAGTTTCACAGAAAACTAGAAAAAATTGTGAAGGAGAAATTTGTTGTGAATTGTTAAACACTTGGAAATATTTTTAAATTTTAGAAATTCCTGAGCAACTTAGGAAGTATTTGGGGGAAATGCATATGCTTATGCTGTTCTTATATTCTTCCATGGGCATCAACCTTTAGCTCCTTCCAGAGACAGGACACAAAGTTTGATGGATCTTTGATCTTACTCTATAAAGCTGCTCTGATATTCTGACTTATTTCTGCTTCATAGTAGTCTTTTTTTTGTTTCATTTGTTTTCACTGTCTGGTTACTGGCAGTACTACAGTAGTTCAGTGCCGTAATCACAGTTACCCTTGCTGATAATTACCTTTTTGGTGTAATCTTTTCCTTAGTTTACTGCATTTAAGGAGATAGCTTTCCCATGACATGTAGTTACATTGGAATTATTTTTTAAAGATGAAAAAGCATTGCTGTTTGATAGTAATGAATTTGTATTGATCAGTTTTGGGTTGCAGTTTTCAGTTACTTTTTTTTTCTTTTTTAATTACACAGAGCAGAAAATGTGGTGTTCAAACTTCTCTTAACATTCACCCCTGTTCAAGATTTTATTGGGACTTAAGTAGTTCTAGTGCTGATTCACACAAGAAGAAAACTGGAAACTGTGCAGAAATATGTAATCACAAATTTTTACCATGAGTGATTCCAAAGATGGTATCCTGTGTACAACAACTAGCTAATTCATAAATTCATATATTGAACAAATTATTTAGAACAAAAACAGACAAAATGAAGGTTTTAACAGAAGGGCACAGTAGCCCAGACAAGTGATCAACATAATGATATGAGAGACCTACAGGCAGTGTAGAAGCTGCCAGTGCAACTGCCTGAAGAGTCTGCCAATGAACCAGATGCTGCTGTAGGGAAAATATCTTTCTCAGCTGGCATCTGGGTAGTGTTTGTCATCTGAAAGAGAAAACGACTTATGATTATTATGTGGTGGGATAAATAGCACTATTCTGTCACTGTATAGTCAACTTTATTAAGCGTCTTGGGAAATCCATTCTGTATGCGGATTTTATAGATCATATTTCACTTGTGACAGAAGTACCTTGTTTTAAGTAATCAGGAGAAGAGATCCTCTGATAGATAAATGGTAGCACAGATAAAAAATGTTTTCTATTTTATCCATAAAAATAATTTCACTCTCACTTTACTCTTTGCATTTCAACGCATGCTTTTTCAGCCTGTATGAAGACAATAATTAACATTTTGTCTCTTGAGACTGGACAAAAATGAAGTTAAACTGGCATCAATGACACTGAGATACAGAGCATTTTTTTCTAGTTGAAGAATTCTCAAAGGATACGTCACAGATTTTTTTTATGTCTAGATAGATAGATCATATATATCTATTCAGAGATAGATATATAAAAATACAGAGCATCCCAAACCCCATCTTACAATATGTGAAACAATAAGACTTCACCTTTCAACTTTTCTCCACTAAAAGACCCTCAAAACAGAATTAGCAATCCAAGTGGTGATTTAGTTCTGACTATATGACAGGTCTGGTATTCTTCGGACTTCAGCAGTTTACATGGATTGACAAGGGATTAAGAATGTAAAAAGGCCAGAAATGTGGCTTAGTGATATATCAAATTGCTGTAAGAATTATTTCTTTCTAATCTCAGCACAGATAAATTTAAGTTGACATTCTATGCTTTTTCACTGTAAAGAGATACAGTGATAAATTACAAGTGAAAAAGGCAATAGACAGAGTGAAATGGCTGGGTTTCCTCCTGGATTAAGTGTGACAAGTGACTGCACAGTATACAGTCAATTTCTAAAAATGCCACTGTTCTTATACAGCTAAGAAATTTTAAGAAATTAATTGCATAGTGTGGAATTGACCATGGGTTTCTTTTGGGTTTTGTTTGTTTATTTGTTTGAAAGAATGCCTCACATCCTTAGTTGGGTTGCACCACCTGTATGTGTGCATGTTTGTCTATGTTTTAGCGTAGGTGATGATACCTTTTTTATTTCCCAAACACTGAGTTTCTGTGGAGTACTAGTAAAGCTAGAGTACTCTGTTTAACAACAGAGAGTCTGGAATTGAAATAATCAATTTCATCAGTGGGCATTGCCAATACCTTGGCCTAATGGCATTTCTTCTAGCCAGCCCTTTTATATTAAATATACAAACAGAGAAGACAGCAGGAGACATGGCAGCCTGAGCTGCACTGGGACCACCCATTATTTAGACAATCTTCCAGTGGTTTTAGGGATTTTCTGCACTTGAAAAATGACTAAAGGAGAGAACCAAACTCACTAGCACAGAAGGCCAAATCTAAATTCACTACAGTAAATGTCACACAGTATTTTCTTTCCTTTTTGAAAACATACACAATAATTTTACCATCTGAGAGATTCAGCAAATCAGATCTATGTTTTACAGTGCTAATAGTAAGTGCAATAAAAATCCTACCTTCCAGAGTAATATACAGCAGATGAGAAGTACAATTATCTTAGTACTAGATCACAGAATCACAGAATCATAGAATCATAGCCCTTAAAAGATCATCTGGTCCAACCTTTTGTGGGAAAGGGAGCCTAGATGAGATTATCTAGCACCTTGTCCAATCACATCTTGAAAACCTCTAGTGATGGGGACTCCATCACATCCCTGGGGAAGTTTTTCAAGTGATTGACTGTTCTCACTGTAAAAAATTTCTTTGTTTTATCAAGATGAAACTTCTTCCAGTACAACTTCCACTTATTCCCCCTTGTCTTCTCCAAATGATGATCAGCTGTAACAGAACAGCACAAGTCCATTGAAGTCATTGGAATGGCACTATTTGACAGAAGATTACTAGTAGCCCTGTTAACCTCTATACCCAGCCCAATCTCCAGCCGATAGTTACATCAGGATCAGGATCTGCTCTTTAAAGTCTTAGAAGATTCCATTTGGCTTAGTGAGAATTTAATGGCCCAAATAATGCAATCATTTTTACATCAGAAGTTGACTCCAGTGGAGACTTCTACTTAAAAGCAGGTGCCATGACATGTTCTAATCTTATTTGGTAGAGTTCAGTCTGTGTCCTGGTTTTCAGCTGCGAGTGGTAATTTTCACAAGAAGCTGGGAGGGGACACAGCCATGACACAGCACTTCTAAGGCTGTGGGGCTGTAAATAATGTCCTGATACACTGCTTTCTTCTGGGGATCTCAAATTCCTTTGTGAATATAGGATTTTATGCTGAAATTTAATGAAAAACAAAAATAGCAGCCAATGAATGTTTCAAGGAAACTAATATTGTCATTGTTTTATGAGTTTTGCTGTTGGGCTTGTGTTTGCATGTCCTCCCACAGCTAAATAGCTGAGACAAAAAAAAAAAAAATCAATAATTCTGATTCAGAAAATGTATTTTTACATTCATCAAGGGTAAAACATTTTCAACACTATCTATTCCACCTAGTATTCCAATTTCTAAATGAAAAAAAATTCTTTTGGTGTTATACTGTATTTAACCGTTCTTGCAAAACGTCAGCTTTTCATAAGCAAGAATTCTGTTTGTTTGCATATTGGAAATCTTGTTTCCACCTATAGTGTAATATGAAAATAATAAATTATATTTTTTAAAAAAGTCACAAATATTGGCAATGCCTGTGTTATGATATTTTCTGACAAATTAAATGGCTATAGAACATAACTGTTGCCACAGGTACCAGGAGATTTCAAGGATAAAACAGGTCAATCTCAGTTTAACCATCTGTCACAATTTAATAGAATTAAAATAATTTCATTGAACTTGTGTTTTTCCAGTGTGATGAGGGCAATGCTGCACTTAGAGGCCTGTTTTGTGAGTATTGTGACTTGGAAAGAAATTTGTCAACTATATTCACTGCCTGATAAAGTATGGGTTCATTGAGAATTTCCAAACTGACAAGGATTCTATTTTTCTTTTTTTTTAAAGTCCACATCTGTGTGTGGGTCAGTCCCATTAGAACATTCTATTGCTCTAGTGTGTTAGCAAAAAACACACCAGAGACTTCCAGAGTAGACTGCTTGGAGTAACAGGAGCCCAGAAACAATTTAACTTGTAGGTAATTTAAGAATAATAACCAATTTTCCATGCAGCAGTTCCAGAAATATAATTCAGTATCTTCCCACTAGTTTGCAACAGTAATCCACTGACTCGCCACTGGAATCTGCTTTAAAAATTCTCTTTAGAAACTTTTTTTTTTTAAATTCAGATTAATGTTTACATTATTCTAAATGAAATATAAATCACATTCATTAAAATTAATAATGATAAATATCCTTGTTTGCATGAAATGGAAATGCATAATCAGAGAAAATTAAAGTCATAGTAATTAATTAGTTCACAAAATTGGGAGATGGTGGGGATGCCAAACAGATGCAAGTAAATAAATGGTTGAATGAATAGTACATTATCAATTTGTATGGAGGCTGTTCTGCAATAGGCACAACTGTCTCTTTCAGTTCCACAGGGAATAATCAAAAAGTTAAACTAAGTAATAAATCGATGTGTTGTTTTTTAAGGGAAAACAAATCTGCAAAGGAAACTCCACAGAGTATCTGATATGGCAAAATGAAATTCAGCCTTACCTTTACAATTTTATTCATTAAATGCTTGAGAAAATAAATGAAAATGAGAAAAATATTGATCAAATGTATCCAGTTTTTGTTTAATAGAAGGTGGTGAAATTTCTACAATTTGAGGGGCTTATTCTGAAATACATACTGTACATGATTACTTCACAAAAAAGTTGTTATTCAAACTTTGAAATGCATGCTGTGTGTGTTTCTATGTATTTTTTTCTGTTCTCTGATGAGCTGACTTTGTAACTAATGAACTCAGTGGGAAATCTGATTATCATAATCAAAATATATCATTTCAAATTTGCTTTCTGCAAATACAGGGCACAAGAGCTTAAAATCCCCATAAACACTCATTCTATCAATGGCTGCTATAACTAACAAGACATAATTTGTCACCAATAACAATATTTTTTCCACTGTATAACCTCATTATTCTTTTGCTTTATCATATTATCATAGAATCATAGAATCAAAGAATGACAGAATAATAGAATCATAGAATGGTTTGGGTTGGAAAAGACCTCAAAAATCATCTAGTTCCACCCCCCCTGCCATGGGCAGGGACACCCTCCACTAGACCACGTTGCCCAAAGCCCCATCCAACCTGGTCTTAAACACCTCCAGGGATGGGGCCTCCACAACTTCTCTGGGCAACCTGTTCCAGTGCCTCCCCACTCTAACAGTAAAGAATTTCTTCCTAATATCTAATCTAAATCTACCCTCCTTCAGATTAAAGACATTACCCCTTGTCCTGTCACTACATGCTGTTGTAAAAAGTCCCTCTCCAGCTTTCTTGTAGGCCCTCTTCAGGTACTGGAAGGCTGCTACAAGGTCTTCCCAGAGCCTTCTCTTCTTTAGGCTGAACAACCCCAACTCTGTCGGCCTGTCTTCACAGGGGAGGTGCTCCAGCCCTCTCATCATCTTCATGGCCCTCCTCTGGACTCGCTCCAACAACTCTATATTCTTCTTATGTTGGGGACCCCAGAGCTGGACGTAGTACTCCAGGTGGGGTCTCACAAGAGTGGAGTAGAGGGGCAGAATCACCTCCCTCGACCTGCTGATCATGCTGGTTTTAATGCAGCCCAGGATATGGTTGGCTTTCTAGGCTGCAGGTGCACGCTGCTGGCTCATGTTGAGCTTCTTATCCACAAACACCCCCAAGTCCTTCTCCACTGGACTGCTCTCAATCTGTTGCCCCAACCCATGTGCAGAACATTGCACTTGACCTTGTTGAACATGTAGTTCACACGGGCCCACCTCTCCAGCCTGCCAAGGTCCCTCTGGATGGCATCCCTTCCCTCCAGTGTGTTGACTGCCCCACACAGCTTGGTGTCATTAGTAAAGTCGCTGAGGGCGCACTCAATACCACTGTCCATGTCATCAACAAAGATGTTAAATAGCACCAGTCCCAATACCAACCCCTGAGGAACGCCACTTGTCATTGGTCTCCACTTGGACATCAAGCCATTGACTGCAACTCTTTGAGTGTGACCATTCAGCCAATTCCTTATCCACCGAGTGGTCCAAACATCAAATCCATGTCTCTCCAATTTAAAGACAAGGTTTTTGTGTGGGACAGTGTCAAATGTTTTGCACAAGTCCAGGTAGATGACATCAGTTGCTCTTCCCGTGTCCACCAACGCCGTAACCTCATCATAGAAGGCCACCAGATTTGTGAGGCACGATTTGCCCTTAGTGAAGCCATGTTGGCTGTTACCAATCACCTCCTTATTTTCCACATGCCTGAGTGTAGTCTCCAGGAGGATCTGCTCCATGATCTTGCCAGGCATGGAAGTGAGACTGACCAGCCGGTAGTTCCTCGGGTCTTCCTTTTTACCCTTCTTAAAAATGGGGGTTATGTTTCCCCTTTTCCAGTCAGTGGGAACTTCACTGGACTGCCATGACTTCTCTTTGTGTGTCTGTCTTCCACTTTATTCTTAATCCTCAAAAAATTTTCTCAAGTCTAGCTTTGCATGTTATTTGCAGTGTGCTCATTACTTCATAGTGCATGAAGGATACTCTTTGCTGCTGTGATAATGCAACCAATAAATAATAATTCTGAAATTATATTCAATTGCTAGGAGCTCTTGAGGCAGATAAATACATATGCAAGAATATGAGCATATTTATTTATTTACTTATTGTTATGTGATTGAGGTGCAAATGATAATGGAGCGCCACTGTTCTAGACACTGTACAAATAAGTGACGTCTGAATGAAGCAGTGGTGTGGATGGAGGCGTGTGGCCACCTTTCAGTCTCATGAGCAAGAGGAAATGCTGTGCCAGGCTATGACAGCAAATTGAAGCAAGACTGCTGGCTGCTCTCTCTAGCCACGAATGTAATGCATCAGCAAAGGAAAATCTTTATCAGGCCAGTGACTCTAGCCACTGGTAGAAATTGCCATGTGTAAGTTTCTGTGCTATTAGCTACATCAGATTGTGATTTTTCCACCTCCCCAGCTGTACTTTATCATGTTTCCTATGACATGGGAAAGCTCAAAGCACATTTGCAACTACTGACTATGTTGATGGGATGGAGAACAGAAAGGTTTGAGTTTCTGTTTTCTGGAACTTTCTGGTCTTTGATTCTGTCATTGGCTATAAGGCAAGAATCCAGTTATATTTTCAAACTCAGCCACTGGAAAAAAAAGCCCACAGGACTAGCTGATTACAGAACAAAATCAACTTGGATAATCCATTCATTCAGTGTACTAGTATTTTGCAACAGGTGTGTCAGGCCATTTTCCATGACTAATTTATAACAATGGATTTTTTAAAGCTACCATTCATGTGTCTGTAACTCTTTTAAGTAAAACTATAGCTGATTATCTGTAATGAAAACAACAGAATTAAAACTATGGAACTCTTTTTAAAAATCATTGCCTACCAAATAATAATTATTCTGAATAAAAGTTCATTGTAATATAAAACAATGAAATCTTAGAGTTATAAGACCTACAGCAATTTAAAAAAAAAAACCAACCCAAAAAAAACCCCCACAAAAAAAACCCCAGCCAGTGTCATGGTGTAACCCAAGCAGGCAACTAAACACCACACAACCACTTGTTCACTTCCCCCAGTTGGATGTCGGAGAGAATTAGAAGGGTAAAAGTGCAACCAAAAAGCATTCTGTAGCCTATTTCTTCCAAGCTAATACTTATTAGACTGAAATTTATTAATGAATTTTACTTGCTTAAACTTGGGTGTTTTGATTTGGTACCACTTTATGGATTTTCAAAGCAGAGATGATGAGTCATATTCAGACATAAATTGAATTTCATTTATTTAAAGAATATGTTCATCACTTAGATATTAATCACAAGGAAAATATCTGCATTGTAACTACAAAATTCTTGATATTATTCTTTTGCTATTTGATGCCTAATTCATGGTATCTGCTATTTGCAAAAATAGAAATTCTTCTTTGTGGGAAGAAAACATTTAACTATGATCAATAGTGGCCCGATAGAGCCACTACAGTCTGATTAAGTAGCTGCCTAAGCTGGGAGTATTTGCTACACCACGAAAAAAAAAGGCGGGGGGGGAAGCGAGGGAGATGTTTATAGCCCTGGCAAGCAAGCAGAATGCCCCAGAGCGTGAATAAACATTACAATAATGTAATCATTTATATGAGAAAAAATGTCCTAGAAAATATATTGTATTTACTTAATCCTGTCACCCCAGGCTTGCAAATGTAAAGAAAGTGACTTAGTGCTAAGTGATTTGTGTTATTCAATGCTGTACTGTAGTCAACTGGCTGATATTTAAGACAGACGTTAAAAGACAGCAGCATTAACCTTGTCCCTTCATCCCAGATCATGCAAGATAATTAGTCTTTCTGCTTCATTAGGTGCCTAAATCCACTACTCTGGCACCTGTGACATCTTTCAAAATGTATGTTAGTTATCACTAACTCAGTAGGTACCTGCCTGTTTGGTGAATGTGAACCAAGCTATTTAAGGTAACAAGAAGATAGAAATTTCAGCTGAGACCTCTCTGGAGAGAAAATCTCAAGATAAGTGCTCCCCAGGTGCTAGCCTCAGAAGAGATCCTTTCATCTGCAGCTATCTAGAGCGTGCTTTGGCTGTTAGAGGAGATATTAAAAATATGCAGGTCTGTGTGAGCTGAGGCTGAACACAGATGTCCAGGGTGACTATCAGGCTTCTGTCTGTTCTGAGATATCTCAGTATATGCCTCTGGCAGACATGTTCTGCTCTATAATCAAAGGACTAAGGGAATTTTGGGATGAAATACAGTGTTCATATTTTTTTGCAAAAAGGTTTTGAATCTTGGTCTTTCATATCTCTTTGGGAGGATGCTATCTCAAGGTAATGGGTATTCAGGGGTAACGTGTGGGCTCTGTTCTTTCAAAGATATGACAGATAGGAATCCAAAAGCTGTGTAACAACAGCTTTTGAGTAGAGGACAATCGTCATCCTTGGCCTTGTCAGCAGCAATTTCCCGGGCACAGTTTGGACAGGATCCATTATCAAAAAGCAGATTTTTACACTCAAAATTTTGTTATGGAAAAAAAAGGAAATACCTTATACATAAACCCAGGAATTTATTGTTACTATAATTGAAATCTTGGCAGCTTAATCAAGCTTAATCATTATTAATCCAAGTCTAAATATCAGAAAAATAAAATAAAATCAATAAATTAATACTTTTATATATGTATAAAGTCTTAATAATTCAGATAAAATTGTCCTGCATGATCTCCCTTTTTTCTGTTCCATTCACTAATATTATGGTCACCCTTTCATGGGTCCTCTAGGTCCTGATGTTCAAGCTAATACTGGTTAAGGTGAGTCATCAATATCACTAGTCCTTCCAGAAGCAATATGTTGTTGATGGTTTCCTCTTCCTCATCCTAGGATCCACGTGAGGTAATTTTTATATTTGCTAACATATTTTTACACCTTATTTTTACACTTCCATTTGTCTGCAGCTCCAAATTATATCTAAATGTACTGTATATCAAGTGGTCTTTAAGGATCACTGAGCCCAACACCTGTGCCATTGGCAGGGACATCTTTCACTAGATCAGATTTCCAAAGCCCCATCCAACCTGACTTTCAACACTTCCAATGATGGGGCATCCACAACTTTTCTGGACAACTTGTTCCAGTGCCTCACCACCCTTATTTTTAAAAAACTTCTTCTTTATGTCCAATCTAAACTTACCCTCTTTCAATTTTAAACCATTACCTCTTGTCCTGTCACTACAGGCCTTGGTAAAATGTCTCTCTCCAGCTTTCTTATAAGACCCCTTTATATACTGAAAGGCTGCTGTAAGGTCTCCCTGGAGCCTTCTCCTCTCCAGGTTGAACAATCCCAACTCTCTCAGCCTGTCCTCATAGGAGAGGTGCTCCATCCCTCCAGTCAGCTTTGTGGCCCTCCTCTGGACTTGCTCCAACAGCTCCATGTCCTTCTTGTACTGGGGACCCCAGAGCTGGACACAGTACTCCAGGTGGGGTCTCACGAGAGTGGAGTAGAGGGGCAGAATCACCTCCCTCAGCCTGCTGGTCACACCTCTTTTGATACAGCCCAGGATACAGATGGCTTTCTGGAAAGCGCACATTGCCAGCTCATGTCAAATTTTTCATGTACCATTATCTCCAAGTCCTTCTCCACTGGACTGCTCTCAATCCATTCATCTTCCAGTCTGTATTGATACTGTGGATTGTCCTGACCTGGGTGCAAGACCTTGCACTTGGCCTTGTTGAACTTCATGAGGTTCACATAGGCCCACTCTTCAAGCCTGTCAAGGTCCCTCTGGATGGCATCCCTTCCCTCTGGTGTATCCACTGCACCACTCAGCTTGATGTCACCTGCAAACTTGCTGAAGGTGCACTCAGTCCCACTGTCTATGTAACTGACAATAATGTCATTAAACAGTATTGGTTCCGATTTGGACTCTTGAGGGAATATCACTTGTTACTGTTTTCCACATGTATGCTGAGCCACATATGCTAGCTTTTATGTATGTTGGATACTACTTCATTATTCTCCTTGCTCCCGCTAAAATGAATTTGCTCCAACTGCATGTCTTCATTTCTTTAAGTGACCATGGAGAAGTTTTTATAGATGTGAGGTCTCCAGTGCCAATCCTGCGTCCCATAATGTTATCATCCTATGCCTGAACTGCTCTACATCACATCCTGTGTCCCCACTTCTCAAGGCCTTTACTGTCATACCAGGCCTGTATTTCTCTATATCCTATCTCTTCCACCATTCTTTTAGATTCATAAACTTTTTTTTCCTACACAGAAGACTACTTGTCAATGCTATCTATAAAAAGCTATGATTGTATCACACAAAGATAATTAAAGTAAAACAAGTTTGCCATAGCCACTTAGTTGGAAGAATAAATGCTGCTATGGATAACCCAAATATAAACAAAGCTGCAAGCAGGTCAAGGAAAGTCCAACAGAGCCAGCCTCACATGCTTCAGTTCTGAGACTGGGCAAACTCACTTCAAGGCCTGTGGCCTTTTACTAGCAATGAAAATATAGCAGCTTGTCCTTTCTTAACTTATGTCAGACGAAAAGAGAATTTAGTTATACAGACATGAGCCATTTTGTTCAAATTAGTCTGAAGAGTTTTAAAAATTTTAGATATATTCTTAGTTTCTCATGTACTGCTGTTGTGGTTTAGCCCCAGCCGTCAACTAAGCACCACGCAGCCGCTCACTCACTCCCCCTCGGTAGGATGGGGGAGAGAACGGGAAGAGTGAAAGTGAGAAAACTCGTGGGTTGAGAGAAAGACAGTTTAATAGGGAAATCAAAAGCCGCACACACAAGCAAAGCAAAACGACGAATTCATTCATTACTTCCCATGGGCAGGCAGGTGTTCAGCCATCTCCAGGAAAGCAGGGCTCCATCACGCGTAATGGTTACTTGGGAAGACAAATGCCATCACTCCAAATGCCACTGTACCCCCCACTCCAGTCCTTCCTCTTCCTCAAAGCTCTTATAAGCTGAGAATGATGTCATATGGTATGGAATATCCCTTTGGTCAGTTGGGGTCAACTGTCCTGGCTGTGTCCCCTCCCAACTTCTTGTGCACCCCCAGCCATCCCACTGGCGGGGCAGTGTGAGAAGCAGAAAAGGCCTTGACTCTGTGTAAGCACTGCTCAACAATAATAAAACCACCTCTGTATAACAAAAACATCTCTATATTATCAACAGTGTTTCCAACACAAATCCAAAACATAGCCCCTTACTAGCTACTGTGAAGAAAATTAACTCTATCTCCACTGAAAACAGGACAACTGTGTAGAGCGCCTGGACTGAGTGACTGTCAGTCTGATACCAAAATTCCACTGGTAAAATGTTATTTAGGTTTAGATTTTATGATATTACATATTTTTAAGAATATAACTCCCGGGCTCTGTGTTCTTAAACGTATTTCTGTACTTTTACATCTGACACCATGTGATATCCTATTTCAGGTCTGATATTATTCTAAGGCAGTAGCTGTTAGAGAGATCAACATTGACTCAAGTCAAACCACTGAATGCTCCAAAGGAGGAGTCTCGGGATAAGTGGGTGAATCTTAGAATTTGGGCCTCAACCCATGGATAAACTCAGACAATCAAGTAATGGTGGACTGGAGGGTGACTCCTTTCCTAGTCAGGGTCCTCGGCCTTGAACTTTTTTGAAAGGTTAAGTCCCTAAGCTGGATTCATACTATTGTCTCCTGTTCACAAACTTCTCCTGCACTTGCACTACATTTCTCAGTATTCCTCATTCTCCTGTGGGTGGCCTGAAAAAGCTGATTCACCATGGGATTGCAACTTGCTAATGAGATAGGTATTTCTTTCATTCCTTCTGTGATGTTGCTTTTAAGAACAAAGCCCATGTGACTTTCCTCTTTGTCAGCTTCCTTAAAGCTTGGGATGGAAGTTTTTGCCATCTCAGACTTTGTTTCAATAATTTGGCCTGGTGCAAGCGTAGTCATCATTTGTGTTATGCTATAACTTCATGGTCAGAGTTGGAGAACTGTGGAGGTAAGCCTGGCAGCCAGAAGCTGCAAGGAAACCCTGAAAGTGTTGACTTACTATCAGCAGTCTGGTGCTAGCCTTCTGTAATACTTGCAGGTTACACACTCTGGAAATGATGTGACACCTACCTATCATCATCATGAACTCGATCCAAAAACTACACAGAATGAAAGGCAGAGAGGTATTATATGATGCAAGGCAAAAACACCATCTGCTAGCTCATAGTGAGTTGCATACATTCTCAGACTTTCCATCAGAATTTTTTTTCATGTTTCCACATTCCTGGGAAAGCCATTGATATTTTATAGTGTCACTATGTGTGTGCGTCATTTTATCTTACCTTTGACCTCACTATTGGTCAGCCTGACACTGAAATAAAACATTTGCAATATCTAAATTACTCTCTGTGTGAACAGATATGAGTATGATAACATAATAAATAACATACTGCATGTATTTTGAGACCTTGAGTGTGCAATTTTAAGCTTCAGAAAAGATGAAAGAATTGCCAAAATTTCCTGAGGAAACAACACTAAGCTTTAGTTTGATTTCTGGTACACTCTGGATTGCAGTCCTTTATGGAGTTGATCAGTCTTCAGCTCTGTGCATGGGTCTTGCTCAGCTTCCAATTCCTGTGCCCTGGTGATGACTGTGTTTGCAGTTTTTTAATTCTGCTTCAGTAACTCGAGTGTGGGATTATGTACTAGAAGTACTGTGCTGCTGCTGAGATTATATTCATTCATGGAATTTTGCTTTCTGACAGGCCCTGTTATTACCTGGCATGCACACTTTGTGGTGTTATGTTGGACACAGAGTGTCCTTCTACAACAATTGTGTGACCAGACACAGTCTTCCCTCAGATGAGAGATATGCCCTTATGGAGTCTTTGTGTGCTTTTTCCTAGATGGCTAACTAGATTGGATTTTCCTCATCAAAGACACAGAAAGTAAGCAAGGACCATCCTTTGCACTTTCTAGAATACGGGGAAAGATGCTTGATGCTTCTTAAAACTCTGCCAAAGGAGAACAGAATTCTTTATGCACTTCTTTCTTCTACCCTTTCCCACACAAATGACATATAGACAATTTAGCCTCATGAGAAGGATAGTTATCACAACTGAATTTGGCGTATTAGCGTATGTTTAGGATGCAATCCTTCAAGATACTGCAGGCTTTTTGCTCTCAGTAGTGGATTTCAAATAATATTTAACAATCTAAAGATCAAGTTCTTGTGAAAAATGTGATAGCCATGAATACTAATACAGCTTTAACCGCATTGGTATTTGGAAATAATACTGAAGCATGGAGGAATAAGGAGTTGAGACATAGAATAAGTCACACAATAGATCAACACCAAAAGAAGAAATTGTTCAAGTCCAGTTATATTGGAAGTTTAAAGTAGAGGAAGGCAGCTAGGAAAGTACTGTCACTTCCTACAGCTTGCAAGTCTACATTCTGTCTTCAGTGATATTTACAGATGAAGAAAAGATGAGAAGAGTAATTAGTCTGGGTTCTTTCCTATTAAAATCAGATTATAAAATGTATCAGGAGAACTGTTCAAATACCACAGTTCCTCAGTCATTGAAACTGCAAGCACAAGTTGAAAAGCTACATGTAGAAATATGCTGACATTTGCATACAAGCATAATTATGGATTTTCGTACACCTATTTTATATAATTCTCATTTGACATGCCACACAGCAAAGCCTTCAAGAATCAGCTCTTCCTTACATTAGAAGGAGCTAACATTTTTACACGTCTGCTTCTGCAGCACTTCAGACACAAATGAGCTGATTTTACTGAACTGAATAGTGCTATCACCTTTTGGGTTTTCTGATCAGTGAGTAGTGATAAACTTATACGAATGTCTGACACTCCAGATATTTGCAGGAGTATAAAATGTCAGCTAGGTCTTTATTTATTATCATTAACTTATGATCCAGTAAGTCTTCACCAGCAAAACTGTTTTGGGATACCCCCCCCCCCCCAGCGTACACCACCTGGTCTCTCTTGGCAATAAGTTCTGTGTGATATACAGCAATTACCTCTGAAAAATAAAAAGCTCCTGGAGATCTGGAGTGGAAAGCTAACTTCATAGAGTCTTTTCACAGTCACTAGAATTATATATGTTTTTTATGTACTGTTTAACATAACTTTAAAAAAAAATTTTGATGAATTCAGCACCTTTAAGCTGTAATTTTTAATCTATTTAGAATTTTTGATGGGCAATTACAAAACTCAGACATGCCTATCTAGCAGAGGAAGAAAAACTTAGAGTCTGGACTTTATACATTGCATATTGACTCTTTGGATTCAATTCACTAAAATAAGCTGACAAAATGTTCTTGTAGTGTAATATTTTTGGTTGCTTTGTATTGTAGAAGAAAGTCCATCATTCCACTGAGTCATGTGATGATAGGTATGATGGGAAACTAACATAAAAAGTTATAACGTGGAATTCAAGAACTTGTTCCCAGAGGAATGGAAGAAAAAGTTCCTGAAAATTCAGAAAAAAAAAAAAACCACCAAAAAACCAACCCCGAAATATAAGCTTGAAGTCCTTCTCTCTTTTGTAATCACTTACTTCCAGAAGCTGGGCCATTTGGGGAAAACAAACAAACAAACAAAACCCCCACCAAACCACAGAAAATTCAAAATATCTGAAAAAAATACAATTCCATACCGGGAGCTGGCAACACTGCCAACAAGTGCCCTCTGAGCAAGCAATTAAGATAGGTCGGAATTTAAAAAAATGTAACACATTTGAAGTACCCTTTTCCTCAGAGCTCCATCTGCTGCCTGATGATGGGAAAGTCAGGTTTGGAAGCTGCTCCATCTGTACCTCTGCTTGCAGAAGAGCTCACCCTGGCAGCACTGGATACAAAATTCAGCCAACACAGGTTAGCATCTGAAAGGCTGCAAGCATCCATGCAAGTATCATTTAAACTAAATAAAACTCTTGTTTATTTCTGCTTTCATTGGGTTTTGTGTTTGGTTTTGGTTTTAATTAATATTTGTATCTACATCCCTGTGCATTCACATAAAAAGTAATAAATGTTAATAAGTACTACATTAAATATTAGTTTCAAAGTGTGTACTAGGTTCTTACCAAATATTCAAGAGTGGAATACTCATATTCCAAGAAAATCACCATCTTGGGATAAATAAAAGTAAAGATGTAGTATAAAAAAGGGAACAGGAACAGAAAATTCCCAGAGGGAAAAAAGAGGAATAGAAAAAGAAAATAATAGCTGAAGGTACAGAACAATTTAAATCAGTAATGTGTTTGGAAACCTCATGGATTTTTATAGGGATAAATGAAATAACAACACTGAATTTTCAGTGTAAAAATTCAAGCTTTTCCTTTTTTAAAATATTACATTGTACATCTCCCTTATACGTTAGCTGTTAAAACCCTGGAAGCAAAAAGGCTGGTATCAGCACATAGCCAGGATTCAGAGAGAATTAGAGGTTGAAGCGTAGCCCATAGATTGAGGAAAGTAATTATCCTCCATTATTCAGCACTTATTAGACCACATCTAGAATACTGTATCTAATTTTGAGCTCCCAATATAGAAGAAACATGAAGAAACTGGACTGAGTTCAGTGAAGGGCCTCCAAGCTGGCTAAGGCTGGAGCACCTGCCTTGTGAGCAGAGGCTGATGGGCTTGGTCAGCCTGCAGGAGGGACAGCTTTGAGGGGGTGGAGGACTGCTTGAGGATGGGACCTGATAACAACAGTGCATGGTGGGTGGATGAGCAATGAGCAAAAGTTGAATTTTTTCGCCATCACTGGAAGAGGCTGCCCAGAGATGCTGTGTAGTCCCCATCCCCGGAGGTTTTCCAGACCTGGATAAGCCAATTGGATAAAGCCCTGAGTGACCTGAACTGATCTCAGAGCTGACCTTGCTGGACTAGAGACCTGCTGAGGTCCCTTCCAGCCTGAATTATCCTACCTATCCCATCTTTAAATGCTGTATAAGTTAAAAGTAATATTGTGAAACACCAGCAGTTTTTTTCTGCTTATTCCACCATCACCTTCCAGTTGTTCATTACATACTCAGCACTTTTCCTTTTTAATGTGTATTAACTGGCATGAAGTCAGTGTCATCTTTTCCATGACTGAGATATTCTCTTTCATGCAGCAAGAAATCTCTGGCTTCCAGCAGTCTGCTGCAATGAACAGCTGAGTAAGAGGCAAAAAGATGTAGTAATAAACCATGACTTCTAACTTTTTCCCTACCATCTTCATTAAAAATACATAAACAAAAGGGCTAAAAGCCACACAATTAGAATGATACATAATGTTTTATCCTCAGCATATCTTCTCTACTATGAGTGTTAATTTAGACTATCTTCCTCAAATATTTATCCTATTTTTTAAAGTATATGAGACGGAATAAGATGTTCAGTTGGTCTGCTGGCAAATGATAATTCATGAGGTAAAAATAGATACAATTTTAATATAATCTCTTGGAGAAGGTCAGAAAATATAATGTAAATCTGTATCTTTATGTTTGTAATAGTGCATGGATTTTTTAATTCTTTTTTAGAAATTCATAAAATGAATAGAATGAAAATTTCAAAAAATCACTTAATTTCTTAATTTCTTTGAATTCTAAAAATGTCATCAGCCATTTGAAATTAAAATTGATTAAAACACTGAAAAAAAAAAAGAGGAGTTGGTCAATTACAAGTTAAGTATTTTTTTGCCTGTTAAAGACCACTAAGCTACTTTAAATACATGTGTATCGAATGGGTAATATTACTACTGTTAAAAGCTGCCATCTTATAAAGTTAAAAAACCTGAAAATTTCAGAAAAAAGAGTGCTATAAAAAAGTTGAAAATTTCTTCTTCTTGTAAAATAAAAATATTTGGCACTTCTCTATCATCGTTCAATCCTTTCATCTATCTATCTGACTGATTATAGAATCATAGAACAGTTTAGGTATTCCTTCCCATAGAAGGGACCTTTAAAGTCAAATCCTCCTGCAATGAGCAGGGACATCTTTCACTAGATCAGGTTTTTCAGAGCCCCGTCCAACCTGACCTTGAATGTTTCCAGGGATAGGGCATCTACCACCTCTCTGGGAAACCTGTTCCAGTGTTTTACCACCCTCACTGTAAAAAATTTCTTCCTTATATGTAGTCTGAATCTACCTTATTTTAGTTTAAAACCATTACCCCTTGTCCTATTGCTACAGGCCCTACTAAAATTATTTGTCATACTGGTTGGTTATCATCAAGTCAGACAACATGTTGGAATCCAATGGCATCAGTACAAACCATGGGTTCTATATTTGATTTTATTTTAATATCTTACAAATTCTCTTTTCTCTGTCTTTCAGATTCATCAATGAAGATTTCCTTTGAACTGCTCAAATTCTGGCATTCTCCACTTTTTTCAAAAGGTTTATTCCTGGTGCTACTGCTCTCTGTTTGCGACAGAGAGTCATCACATCCAAAAAGCAGATCTATCTTTTTCTACGTTAAATTTCTTAGAATAGATTTTGGACATTGTGTTAAAATTTCTGCCTACATATACGAAATAAATGATCTATATTTTCTGGAAAAACTAAAAGTTCTAGTCATCAACACACATTTTCAATATCAGACTACAGATGATTCTGTGGAAGCATAAAATTTTTAGGAGTGTCTGCATTCTAACAGAATGTCCTATTCTCAAAGTACAAGATGATATGATTTTTGTTATCATGTTGAATTTCATAATCCTTTTGCTGAGCAGTTGTTACTAAATCGTACTTGTTTGTATTTGGTAGTCACCCAATCCAAATGCTGTTATTTGCAATCACACACAACTGTGTGCACTTGTGAGGCAGGAGGATTTCTAATTATGTCTGTATGACTTGCTGGTATGTTTAGGAAGCTGGTAGTCCTTCATGAATGTCATATTGCTGTATACTCTGTGTTATCAAATATTGAATATGTGGAGAATGTCTTAACTGCAGCCTGAAAGCATGACTGTCACCAAAGTCCTCCTGATTTCAGCTCTGTGCTTGCATGTTGCCAAGATTTCTGTAGTGTATATGAACCCAATGGAGTTGAGATCATAAGAAGAAACATGACATGAGATGGAATTTATTTTTTAGATGGAGTAAGGTGTGTGCGTCTGTGGGATATAACCATTTTGATCATAGAGTTAACTGTGTTGAGATCTTCTCTTGACCTCTTTGAATTCTCCAGAATATCCAGAAGGGTACTGTGAGAGACAGTGTCAAAAATCTTTGCTAAAATAAAAAAATCCCCAGATCTACTGGCTTCCTTTGGTTAGCTAGATGGGTGAGCCTGTCATAAAAGCAAATGTAATAAAGCAGAACATTCCTTTCATGAACCCATGCTGGCTATGACCAGTGACTACATTGTGTCTCAAGTGCTTTTCAATAACTCCTAGAATAACCTTCTCCCTTTCCCCCTTCAAAACTGGTTTAAAGCTTTTTCAATGAGCTCTGCTAACTCTTTTGCAAAAATCCTTTTCCCCCTTTAAGAAAGGTGGACCCTGTCTGTTGCCAGCAAGCCTGATGTGTAGACTGACCCATGATCAAAAAACCCCAAAATTCTGCCAGTGATACCAGTCACTGAACTAGGTATTGATCAGCTGGGTCTTCTTATTTCCTCCCTCATCAGTCCCTGTAACTGGAAGGATAGAGGAAAACACTACTTGTGGTCCTGATCCCTTAACCAGTTGTCCCAAGGCCCTGGTTTCTTTTGATCACCCTTGGATTCCTTCCTTAATTTCCTGTTAAGGAATCATTTCATATGGTTTAGAACTAATCACATTTACAAATTAAATACTTTTGTAGGTCAACTATCTTGGCATCTAAACATTTATTTTATCTATACACATGCATGATATTGCCATTGTGCATGTAATTTTTGGTACTTGTGTATAATTTTCTACATTTACTCTTTGGGTTCTTATGTTTTGAAGTCTCTGAGAGCATTAAATGTTGCTAAGATCAGGCTTAAGACTCTGTTTCAGTTTTAGGGTGAAGATCACTCCATGACTGGATGGACAGGTAAATGTAAGAGTAGTCCGGCCAGCAGTTAAGTGCTCATGTATGCAGAAGCTTGCACCATGTCTGAGTAAAAAGAACATCATTACAGGTTGTCTGTAATTTTTGTGATAACCAGTTGTGAAGACTCAAATATTTCTGAGAAAATCAAATGCAATTGTTGCTTGAGGAGAGTACCCTGATGCCTGGGGCAAAATTAGGATAAGACTATATCCGTAAATTGAACAGTTCCACAGGGTGTTTTCTGGTACTCTTTAATTTAGTAGTGTGGTAATAGCCTTAATAGGTTGATTGGCTGGCCTGAACTTTTCAAAGATTTTCCTCTGGAGTAACTGTATACACTTGACATGCAACTGTACCTAGGCTCAATGAACACACATTTCAGATGGAATGTATTTGTGAGGTAAATGAAGATACAGAGGGTCAAAATACACAGTCATTACACAGACTGTAGGAGAAAGTGCTTACAGGGTGGACATCAAATGAAGAAAAATAAAAGCAGAGACTGTTCCTTTTGGATGTGAAACTCAGCATCTCTGATTTCATGTCATTTGAAGGGTAAAATGAAACATTTTTGAAAAATAATGGGGGTTTCTTAAGAGATAAAGCCAACTTCCTTTTGCTTATATTTAATTTTTATATACTATGATAGCTTATGTTCAGCTTTTCTGTCTTCAATCATCTCACTACTCATCTCTTCAAAGGGCTTTTTTTTTTTTTTTTCCGGATGGATAGAGTGACCTGGAGAACAATTATGTGAATTATGCACAATTTCTGAAGCTAGTTAATGGATCCCACTGAACTGCCAAAGCTTTGGAAATACATCTTTAAAATGCCAATTTTCAAAAAAGATAATTATGCTGATATGAATTACTATATTATGTCACAGTTCTATGAAATAAAAAAGAGGATAATAGGACAAGTGCTGAGGGCATATTTGTTTCTATCTGTGAGAATCAAATAGAAATGAAATAATATGATGTCCTACCCTTACTAAACTATATATCATCTGCCTCTAGGCAAAAGGAAATAGTAAAGTATGTAATAATCTTTCAAACAGATTAGATTGGACAAAAGTGTTCCTATTAGCTCCATGGGCTGATTTAATTTGCCCAAAGTATTTGACATACTGCATTTTGGAATTTTGCACTTTGCTGTTGCACACTGTTTATCTTAACTACTTCACAAAAGTTTTACAATATTATTCTGTTTCCATCTATTTTAATGCTTTTGAACTTGCTGTCAACCTTTGTGTACATGTAAAATATTAATGACTGCAGTTTTTAAGTATAACAAAGTTTTGAAAGTGAAGCTCTGTATTTGTCAGTGATCAGATACATCCTCAAGGATTTGTCATCTTCAGTGTCAACCTGATGAGAAGTTTAATGTGTAAATGAAGTATTTGGAAGATCAGGTCATAGCAGTGCATGAGTGAAGCTGCAGCACATTTCTTCTGATTATCCAAAGGTTTCAGGTGTCTCACAATCTTCAGATAATCATAGCTCTACCGTTATGTCACTGTCATATAATGTCAGTATCATCGTCTGCTTCTCTACCTTTCAAATGGGAAAGCACACACATATATTCACACCCACCCACAAAATACACTGTGGCTTTGGGTTGGGTTTTGTTGCTTTTTTTGTTTTCTTTTTCTTTTTTCTCCAGCTTGATAGGAGTAGCAAAACACCATCTGGTGCTAATCTCCACTCTGACTAATAAAATAATGCAGCACCAAGACAGACCTTCTATTAAAATGAATACTTCGGCAGTACAAATAGACCTACGCAGAGTACTGTGACATAACATAATGTGCATACCAGTTCTTTGAATGTGGGTGCTTGTTGGTTTTGTGTATAAAATGAATGAAAGGCGTATGTTCTTTGACCTAAAGTGAATTAGAATTTTATTAAAACTGTAGAACTAATCTTCCCTTCTAGTGCCACCAGAATCACTCAAGAGTGATTCAACAGATTACAACAGAAACAGTATCAGTATTTGGCCTTAAGGAAAGCCTTATGGTCCTACGGTTCAGCAAGATGCTGAACTGGGAAACAAGAGAATTAATTTCTAATCTTCCTTCTGCAACTGATCTCTTCTACAGTGTCACTTCTTTACTGCCATCCTCTGAAGGGTAGACTCAATTGCTAGATTACACAATTTTACAGTTAAAATAGAGAAGTCGTGCTTTATAAATGTGCAATTTCCATCTGTATTTAGTGTTAATTTTTCTCTCAATCGTAGTAAAAACTTGCTCTAAATCTTCTGTATCAAATAAATGTATTAAACAGTAATTTTACAACAATAACAGTAATTTTAAGAAAAACATTGCAATTGTCATTCTGAAGGGCTAAAAATGATGAATTAATCAACTCTGCCCATCAAAATCTTAAGAGTTGAAGGTAACTGAACATAAGAGAACTTTTCATGATTTTTAAAGCATGGTGGTTTGGGTTATTTGCTTGTTTGTTTGTGGTTTATCTCTTTGATTCTAAGCTGTCAGAGTAAAAATAGGTCATATTTTCAAAACTGTAAAAAATCTATAACTAATGCATTTAGCAAATATTTAAAAATATTTATCATGTATGTTGACAGTAAAAAATGTTAACAGGTTATTTATTGAAAAGAGAGTGCACTCAAGAAAATATAGAGGAGGAAAAAAGTGACGTACTTTCATAAAAAAAAAATTCACAAATGCCGTGAAAGATTATATAATGAGTTCACTTTAGAACTACTTGTCTATGAAAAAACAGTTTAGATATCTGCTACACTGACTAGATAGGTTACTTATTTTTCTTTATTTTGCCTTCCAAGGAAATATACTATTGTTTTATTTTTCTGGAACAAAATATGCAACTAATTATACAATTTTTTTTTTTTTCTTCAGGATGTCATTAATATGATGCATCTGTTTAGCATCACCTGGAATGATAATACTGGAACTCACATGGTCTGAATCAGTCTATAGATCCATCTTTATTCATCTAATTTTAACAAACGTGTTAGCCCAATTGACTCTGATGAAATTGAAATACATGTTTAATGTTAAGCATATTATTAAGTGTCTTTCTGAATTGTCCCATAAAGAGGAACATCTGTTTCTTTGCTCTAAGTCTTAATTATTTAATCACGCACCTCTTTAATTTTCTCTATTTGGGCAGGAGGGAATCATTCATTCTCCATTGTTGATTACAGATATGTCTTAGACGACTACGTAATCAGGTGAATTTGAGTACTGTAAAATTTCAAGTGTTGATATGACAGCTGAGGATATGAGAATAAGTCTTGCTTTCTCTTCTCTACTGTTCCTGGAATCTAGCCCAGAATTCTTCAAAAGGTATGCATTTGGCCTGAAAAATATTCACAATGTCTTGAAAATCACTAAGGAATAGCTCTGGAAAAAGGCAAAGTACATGGTGCTCAGGCATATAGCATGCTGGAATCCAAAATCCTTAGACAGACACTACGGTTTCTCCTAGGAAATAAAATCGGCTTTGGATCATTCTGTGAACTTGAGGGCAGGAGTTGCAGTATGGCTTGTAGCCATTTAGCTAAACTCTTGCCCTGCTACAACCGGGGATCTGTCACCCGTGCTGACTGGGAGGAACAAATCCTGCCCAACAAAATCCCCCAAACTCTCCGAACATCGTCTGGGAGAGCACTAGTTGATAAAGGCCAAAACCATTTCTGGAAGCACACTAGCAATTAAATAGCATGAACTGTTTTGAAAAGGTGCATGCATCCCTGCCTGCTTTATCGGTATAGCAACAGACATTTTTTATAGCATGTGTTGAGAATGGATCCATAAAAGCCAGCCAGTAAACTCAATGTTGCTTAAACTAGTCAGGAAGAAACACCAAGGAAAAGGGTACTACAGCTAATCAGCCTCTGTTATCACAGTGCCTGCCTCGCTCTGAACTTCAAGGAAGCATCTTCCCAGAATGAGAAGCAAGAGCTGCACACTCCTACAAGGCCATGGGCCTTGTTACTCCAAAGACAAAGTGTCATAGCACTTATTCAGGATGCCAAAAATCTACTCCCAATTCTCTTCTTATGTGAAAAAAACCACACATTCAGGTACCAGCAGGTATAAAATACACACTGGTGTGTGTTTATTTATTTTTGTCTTGAACTATACTAACTTGGATAAATAGTCAAAGATTATTGGGGGGGGCAGAGAAGAGATAAAAATGCTTAATATAACTTACTATGCAGTGGTTAGGGTAATTACTAGAGAAATAGCAAATGAAAGTTCAAGTTAACCTTATAAACCAGGAGATTTGATATTATATTAATGTCCTAAGCACTAACTTAGTGTGATTGACTGTGCTACAGCTTTCTGTATTTTGTGAGTAATAATTAAATTACTGTAGTGAATTTATCTTGAAAAACTGTTCATTTTTAAAAGAATGGAGATAAATCATTATGACATCTTAATTTCTTCTTTTTTTTTTCTTTTTTTTTGGGGGGAGGGGTAAAAATTCATGACATTTATTCCTTAATATGTGAGTAGTATCATATTACATAAAACCGTATTTTTGGTGAATAGGTATTCTACAAAAAAAAAAACCAACCCAAAACCAAAACAAAAAAACCCAAACCAAAACAAAAACCCCAACCAAAACAAAAAACCCCAGTCTGTAATCATAACACTTCAGTAACATAGAGTATGTCAACAGACATAGTCTGTTTCAAGTCAGACTTAATAGAACAAAGTGATGGAATCAAACTATAAATTAACATTTTTTGCTGGTAATAGTGCAAGGATGTTGGTTCTTAGGTTCACAGTTCTGAATATTTTTTCCCTATTTTTCTGTAGTGTTATCTATTTATTCCTGCAGAAAACTCAAGACATTATGGAAGAACAGAGACCTTGTAAACCACAGAATAAAATCATGATATTCCTATCATAGACCTTCCAGCACTTTTGACTCATGTTGGTTGAAAACAATTTTATTTTCTTTTTTTTTTTTGTTAGTGAATATGTTTGTTACTTTGAAAAAGATACTAACTACTAAGAGGATGAATAAATTATTTCAGTGGTTCTACTTCAGTTTAAATATTTTGAAAATTAATATAAGTATTTAGATTCCTAAGTGCTGAGCTAAATATTAGTTGATAAAACTGTATCTTTTAGTTTTCAAGAACTGGAAAAGTGGAAAATTATTGTTCATAAACAGTGGGAAAAAACCCTCTAATCTCCAAATCAAATTTGATTTAGACCTTAATGGAAAGTTATAGATATATTCTGGTAGCTAGGAAAAGAAAGATCTATGAATATTTAAATATTAACAAAATAGTTATTTCTGTAAGGGCCACTTATAAACACTTGTAGGGTGACTTCAGTGGCCAGGAAATGCCATCTAATTAATTCTTTTTTTAGCTACAGAAATATATGGCTAAAGTTACTTTTTTGTAAGCATTCAGAAGTCATTGAAAAGAGGGACAATGAAAAGGGAGATGAGTAGTGCACATCAATAATATGATGTAAAATCACTTCAAACCTCATTTAACATATTTTTCCTCACAAAGAACTTCCCAACTAAAGTAATCCGATTCAACTCTTTTGAGGTAAAGGACAAATGAAAAGAAAGGGGAAAAAAAAAAATTAAAAGTTGAGAAACATGTGATTTATTTCTTCTTCTGGAAGAAATTACTTAATTGGGAATTTGATTTTTGCAGACACAAAACTCTCTTAGAGCTTCTCAAGTACCAAAGCACAGACTATTTTAGTAGGACACCTGAAATATTTGAAATTTGACAAAGACGAAGATCATGGTCTTTCTTTGTAATCCCTTGTTTTAACTTCCTTCAAGATATTAACTTTTGAAGTCTTACACAGCTCTCTACTGGTCTGAAACTTAAGGTCATTTTCTCCTTGAATATTATCTTTTGAGGTTGATGGCTATCCCCATTCCTACTGTTCTTTAGCCACGCTTCATCTGGGCTACTAGGTGACTCCGTCCACACTCAGTAGGAATACATTGTGTTATTCTTCTACCCTGCCAACAGTGCTGTTCTCCTGAATATACTGTAAAAGATATTCTGCCATCCAGTACTGTCTATTCTGCCCTCTAGTAATCACTCTCCTCCCTCACTATTCACAACAAAGACTCAGTGTGTCTCCATTCGTTTTTTAATCGCTATCCTGGTCTATTCTTCTACTCCAAATTATTTCATTCTATTCCCCTGTTATCCTTGTCATCTCTGCTTTTTATCTTGAACTGCTCTGCTGAGCTCTCATGTTCACAGTTCATTTCCCTTTGACTTGACATGGATAAAAGTTCCACCCATCATCCAGTAGTGAGCTGGGATTACAGCATGAGGCTAGCCTACCCCTGCTAGTCTGCCATTGAAGTATATGTCCAGATATTTTTAAAACAGACCATGGTAATCCGCTCATATGAAACCCACACATATCTTCCAACTGTTTTTTGCTTTAGGTTTTTTACTTCCTGTGAAAGTCTTCAGTTCCTAAAAGTTTTTTCTTATTTAAAAACAGTCATCAGGATAACAGTTTTGTAAGACATTGCATAAATCTTCATAAAGACTGAACTGAGTTACACAGCTTAAATTCTACTTTTTTAAAAAAAAAAATAATCACATGAATATCTGGAATATTTTGAATGGGCCCTGGATAATGTATTGTTTAGGTAGCTGTTCTTCCGCTGATAACAGTTGAAGTAGTATACACTGTATCTTTCAAGACACAATTCAAAGAGAATGAAACTCCAAGCAAATATTTTTTTCACTTGGACAACAGTTACACATAATAGCATGTCTTGAAACCTTAGTAATTAAAGAACTGCTTTTGGGAATGCTTTGGTTAAGAAAAGATAGTATCATCAACATGACCACTGTAAATTGCACTTGGACAAAAAAGTATAGTATTTATATCTCGGACATCCTGGAAAGATAGGGGTTTAAGAAAGGGAAGAGAAGAAGATGAACAGGTACATACCAAAAAGAGTAGTTAAAAAACACCAAAGATGTGACAGATGTGCTTTTTAGAGCATATCCCAGCTGTCAGGTCAGTTATTTTCATCACAGTTTATAGGAACCTAGAATGGAGTTCTTAAAAGGGAACATTAACCTAGACACAATGCCATGCTCACAAGGCTATATGGCATTTGGATCAGAACTAGTTCATATTTTGCCAACTTAGAGCTCAGCCAGGCTGAGCTCGGCTGAGATGCATGACCAAGTAATTACGACTATGAGTGATTTACATGAATCAGCCTTATCAGCTGATAAGTTCATGTGCTAGTTACTTGTGGCGTTATTGAAAGTACATTTTATCTCATTAGTTACTGTTAAGCTGTTAAAACATTCTAAAATAGCTACCTTCATATACAGCAATTTAGCAAGTTAATAAATCTCGTTATCCTTGGGAATCTGGCAAACAATAGTAACGTATTATATGTATGGCTTCATCCTAGAGTCGTGTCTCCCCATTCTGAGATACCACGCTAAGTATGCTTTGCCTTGATATGAAAAGAACTAATGTGTGCTGCATGTTCCTTAGGTGTTAAATGTGAATATCATATTCAGTTAAAAGGAAGAGAGAAATGAAGTTTAAATGGTTATTTCCTTATCATATATTTAACTGATGTGAATGTTTTCTTTTTCTCAAAAAATAATTATTATCACTGTTGGTTTTGTCTTTCCAAAGCTGTTGCATGTGTTCTGTTTTTTAAAGTTCTCATTATTTCATAGCCTATTTTTTAGTAAGAAAATGTTATTTATATACATACCCATGAAAGGTACTCAGTTATTGGAGTCACTGGGGTAAGATCAGTTTGTTGATACTAGACTCATGAAGGTCCTTAGCTATGCAATTTAATCTCTTGAATTAATTCAACATCTGGCAGACCTGATAAAGTTACAATTTCAGATTGAGATAATTATATTTGCAAATCAGCATATGAAATGGGTTGGAGGGCTAGTAGTGACAGTAGTACATTTGGAGAGAAGTGATTAGCCATTAGTGATTAGAAATGAATAGGTCATTGTGCACTGTACACAGGCATTGTGGTTACCTAGGGCGTTTTAAGGTCAGAAGAATCATACTGGTCTTCTTACCGAGCTATTATTTTAACTCTGCTGTATAGTCTTGTTTGTAACTTCAACAATGAGCTGAAGTGTGGATTACCCTAAGGTTCCGGGTGCTTTGCTTTGCTTTCCTTTCTTCTCTTCTCTTTTTTCTCTTCTCTTCTCTTCTCTTCTCTTCTCTTCTCTTCTCTTCTCTTCTCTTCTTTTCTTTTTCTTTTCTTTTCTCTTTTCTTTTCTCTTTCCTTTCCTTTCCTTTCCTTTCCTTTCCTTTCCTTTCCTTTCCTTTCCTTTCCTTTCCTTTCCTTTCCTTTCCTTTCCTTCTTTTCTTTTCTTTTCTTTTCTTTTCTTTTCTTTTCTTTTCTTTTCTTTTCTTTTCTTTTCTTTTCTTTTCTTTTCTTTTCTTTTCTTTTCTTTTCTTTTCTTTTCTTTTCTTTTCTTTTCTTTTCTTTTCTTTTCTTTTCTTTTCTTTTTTCTTCTTTTCTTTTCTTTTTTCTTTTCTTTTCTTCTCTTTTCTTCTCTTTTCTTTTCTCTTTTCTTCTCTTTTCTTTTTTCTTTTCTCTTTTCTTTTTTCTCTTTTCTCTTCTCTTCTCTTCTCTTCTCTTCCCTTTTCCCTTTTCCCTTTTCCCTTTTCCCTTTTCCCTTTTCCCTTTTCCCTTTTCCCTTTTCCCTTTTCCCTTTTCTTTTTCAGGAGACTCACTTTTGGTTTTAGCTATTCATGATTAACATAATGTAAAAAATCTGAAGCTTATTTCAAGTCATAATTTTCTAATTCCTAGTAATTAGATTTTGTTTTGCTTTTGTCTACTAAATTAAATAACTCACTTATAGAATAGGTTCTCATGGGATTGTGATCCCTTCTTAATCTTCTTTGCAACAAACTATATAGTGATTTCCTTAAATTTCTTATTAGGAAGTGTATTAAACAGACCACAAAATACTCTAGAGACAGTTTTCTGATACTTTTTAAAGGTTTTCTTATCCTTTTTGTAATGTTACCTTTGATCTTTCCTGCTCCCTCTCTCCAGTGCTTTACAGTATTTGCCTCAAGTAATGCAAGTAACAGTCTTAGCATTGTGATAGAGGGCTAGGGAACATTTTATTTTTTATAGTGTGTGAATGTATGCAAACTGTGATATTCTCTCCTCATCACTAAATTTCAGTTACACAGCATGCCGAATTGCAAAATTCTGGACTCCGTGATCTCGGTAGTCCCTTATGTTTTTGAATGCCTGACTGTATCCACCTTTCAAGTATTGCTCTTGTCAATGCCAACTAGGTAGATGACATTAACTTTTTCCATTGGTTAATATTGTCCCATTTTTTTCCATTTATAAAAAATGTCATCTTCAAGTAGAAAAATGTAGTTCTAGGCCCAAGTGCACAATGATGCCTCTGCCCCCAAAAAGTTTTAGCCTATAATTGTTGCTATATTATCATGGCAACTTCTCACTTCTTTCCAAGTTATGTACAGGATAGTAGTTGGACAGCCAGCAGAAATGACAGCAAAGGATTGTGGAAAGTGTCCTTTGATTTCCGATCCTCTGTAATTTCCTTCTAAGCACTCTTCTCCTGTGTTTTGGCCAACTAACACAGAAATAGGAACAAGACTTTTCTGAGCTAGATTTAAAGGGAAGGCTGAATTCAAAGGATTTAAATCAAGGAAATAAAAATATTGTAGTGTAACTCAGATCATCTGTCAAAAAATGCCTCTGACAGAAATAAGCCCTTTCCCAGGCTTTATTGTCTCCCAATCAAGCTTTAATCTGGGAATATCCTTGGACAGGAGGAATATTCCCTTCTCAAATCTTCTAAACTCCCTTATTTCCTTGCTGGATTAGCCCAGGTAGCAAACTTTGGTCTTCCTTTTTTTCCCTTCCCCTGAAAGTTCCTCAGGTATTGTGCAGCCTATGTATATCTTATATTACGCTGTATTCATTTGATGTATTTATTATCCCTCTGAATCTCAGAAGATGAAAAAAATTAGAACCTTCCTTTCAAAAAAATAACAAAAAACAAAACAAATATAAACAAACAAACAAAACCCCAAACAAATGAATGAGTGATTGTATATGGCCTTTAGGTTGAACAATTTGTCTTTCTTTAAAATATAGAGCAGATGTGATTATGCCTTGTAACTCTTTTATATATTTGACTTTCATTTAAAGTGTGAAATGAAATCATATTTTGGCAGTGAAAATGCTTTTATGTTTTAATTCTGATTTTTTTTTTATTAACAGCTTTCTCATCCAGAAAATATTATTACACAAAACTTAGGATTGGTTTATTTATATGTAGCGTTGTCTGAGTTATCTAATGTGTATGGAAAGTTGGGGTTTTTTTTTCTTTTTTTTTCTAGCATGCACATTTGGTTAAAAAATTCATTCTGTTAATGACACTGGTAACAGCTTCGATAAGAGATCACTCTTCAGTATAAATCAGTGATGAGAAAAAAGGATCATCAAGTTATGGTAGGTATTTCCAGGCAAGGCTATATTTCTTTCTTCTGTTCTTCTGTAATAATTCCTTGCTATACCTCTATGAAATACTAATCAGACTCTTATGCTCTGTTTCAACTTTAATTTTTGCATAAGATTCTCATCCTTCTGCCTGTCACTCATCAGGTAAGCAGAATATAACAATGGCAAGCAGTCACAGTCATTTCAGGCTTACAAGAACAGGGAGAAATCTCAATTTAATACCTCTCAATCTGATGAAAACCAGACTATTCTGTTATAGCCTTTTTGGGTTTGCATGTCAAGGTTTTGGTAGTGGAGGGGCTACAGGGGTGGCTTCTGTGAGAAGCTGCTAGAAGCTTCCCCTGTGTCTGACAGAGCCGATGCCAGCCGGCTCCAAGATGGACCTGCCGCTGGCCAAGGCTGAGCCCATCAGTGACAGTGGTAGTGCCTCTGGGGTAACAGGGTTAAGAACGGCAAAAAAAATTGCAGTGCAACAACAGCAGCCAGAGAGAGGAGTGAGAAGATGTGAGAAGAACAGCCCTGCAGACACCAAGGTCAGTGCAGAAGGAGGGGGAGGAGGTGCTCCAGGCGCCGGAGCAGAGATCCCCCTGCAGCCCATGGTGAAGACCATGGTGAAGCAGGCTGTCCCCCTGCAGCCCATGGAGGAAGGGTGAGGGGGTGTAGAAATTCCACCTGCAGCCCATGGAGGACCCCACGCCGGAGCAGGTGGATGCACCTGAAGGAGGCTGTGACCCCGTGGGAAGCCCACGCTGGAGCAAGCTCCTGGCAGGACTTGTGGCCCCATGGAGAGAGGAGCCCAGGCCAGGGCAGGTTTGCTGGCAGGACTTGTGACCCCGTGGGGGACCCACACTGGAGCAGTTTAGTACTGAAGAACTGCAGCCCATGGGCAGGACTCATGTTGGAGAAGTTCATGGAGGACTGTCTCCCGTGGGAGGGACCCCACACTGGAGCAGGGGCAGAGTGTGAGGAGTCCTCCCCCTGAGGATGAAAGAGTGGCAGAGACAACGTGTGATCAACTGACTGCGACCCCCATTCCCCGTCCTTCTGTGCTTCTGGGGAGGAGGGAGAGAAATCAGGAGTGAAGTTGAGCCTGGGAGGAAGGGAGGGATGGGGGAGGTGGTTTAAGATTTAATGTTTATTTCTCATTACCCTATTCTGATTTGATTGGTAATAAGTTAAGTTAATTTCCCCAAGTCAAGTATGTTTTGCCCATGACAGTAACTGGTGAGTGATCTCTCCCTGTCCTTATCTCGACCCATGAACCTTTTGTTACATTTTGTGTCCCCAGTTCAGCTGAGAAGAGGAGTGATAGAGCTGCTTTGGTCAGCTAAAGTCAAACCCACCACAATGGCATTTTAAAAATCATATACTTCAGATGTTTTTGGGTGTTAATAGTTAACTTCTACACCCAGATCACCATAGTGTTCACATTTCTGGCTATCCAGACTACCACAACTTAATTGTAACACTACATCAGTGTATACCAATGGAGTTATGCTGGCATAAAAATAGAGTTACACAGCAGTGACACAGCCCATGCAGTTATTGGTAAATTCTAAAGTTCTAACATATTTAAGCAAGGAAAGAGAAAAAAAGAAAAAAAAGAGAAAAAAAGAAGAAAATAGGTAAAGAGGTAATCTTCTATTTTCCAAAAGACATTTACTTGTTTACTTATTACTATATATTATATTTAAGAGAATTAACATATCCAGAATTTGAATTATAAGTCATTACTTAGACAAATGTAGCTCAGAGTTTTGTGTGTGTGCATCTCCTTTAGTCCTCTGTCTGATCTAGGGAGGATTTGAGACTGTTATCATAGGATCATAGAATCACACAATATCTCAGGTTGGAAGGGACCCATAAGGATCATCAAGTCCAACTCCTGGCTCCTCGCAGGACTACCTAAAACTAAACCATATGACTAAGATAATCATTCAGATGCTCCTTGAACTCTGACAGGCTTGGTGCCACGACCACTTCCCTGGGGAGCCTGTTCCAGTGACCGACCACCCTCTCAGTGAAGAACCTCTTCCTAATGTCCAGTCTGAACTTCCCCGACGCAGCTTCATCCCATTTCCTCACGTCCTATTGCTGGTCACCAGAGAGAGGAGATCAGCACCTCCCACTCCGCTGCCCTGCTTGAGGAAGCTGTAGACTGCAATGAGGTCATGCCTTAGCCTTCTCTAGTGACTCCTTGACAAATGGATTCAGTTCATGTCATAATTCTGGAAGCAAATAAGTGACTTCAGGAACATTTGAATCCAAGTTGAGAATCATGACACTAACTTTAACTGGTAATTTTGCCTGAGTAAGAACCACAGGCACCTATTAAAGAATGTATGGTAGAAGAAAGTGTTAATATTCATCAATGGAAGGTGACAGATGAAAAGACACATTAAATTAAGGTGCCAGAGGCACAAAGAATGCAGTAAAACAAGACTGGCATTGGAAAGGGAACATAAAAAAGGAAAACACAAAAGAAAAGAAGAAATTATAGTGAGTTTACAAGGGACACAAATCTTTATGAAATTATGCAGAATGTCAAATTTGCCACACATTGCTTGTTAAACTCATAAACAGAAAAGAAGGAAAAGATGAAAAGAAAATATCAAACAGTAGTACTGAAATGGTTCAGGGGAAGTACACAGGAAACATTTAATATCAAGGTGGGGGGAAATATATGCAATAATTTACTTTGAAAATTATTATTAGCCTGTTAGAAGCAGGGAGTTGGACTTGATGATCCTTAGGGATCCCTTGCAACTGGAGATGTCCTGTCCTATGATTCTATGATACTTCTATATAGTTATACAATGATATGTATACTTATTGATTTTTCAAAACCACTATTTTTAATATCTGTTAATAATACTGAAAATGAAAAAGAAATAGAAATAAGAATGACAATTTATCTATAAATGCTATAAAGAACACGAATAAAAGTTGCAAAAGAGAGTTCAGTTTAGATGGATAGAATATCTAGCTAGAAAGAGCAAATTAAGCAACAAAACCTGTTCATAAGAAAGAACTAGAAATCCTGAGAAAACTCTTGGCATGAGATAAGCAAATATGCTACTTATCTTTCAATAAAAAACAAACTTGAGGTGTCAGGAACTCATGAAGGGCTCAGTGGTCTGCACATTATTGTGTACTTTCTAGCTCTAGTAAAACAAACTATTAAGAGAGGAAAAATCCTTGAATGTTAAACACAGCAGGAACATGCAGCATAAATTTGCAGAAAATATTTAAAAAAAAAAAAATCCAACTCTTTTTTCTTTTAAAAGAAGCAGCATAAGAGATAATGTACAGGTAGTATGTTTACATTTTAATAATATTTGTGAAAACACTGAAGTTATTGGAGAAAAAAAACCTTCTGATTACTACAAATAAATGATTATTTGGTATGGTAAAGAATCAAACACTAAGGAATGGAAGGGAAATAACAAGCAAGAATTTTATGGTCAATAATAACTACTGTTATACTTTACAGAATAATGATCTGGAAGGAGGGAGTAAACAGCCTGTTATTGAAAATCACTGATTATCTCACAGAAGAGAAGAGCCATAGAAGGACCATCAGCAAGGTTAAAAATTGGGATAGAACAAAAGCAGTATGTTCCTTTGGGTGTGTGTAGGAGTGTACGGGGACAAAAAACAAAGCCAAACCAAAACTAACCAAACAAAAGAAAAATCAACAACCTTCCCAAACCCCAAAAAACTCCAACCAAAAAACTGTTTCACCTTGGAAACAGCAAGCTAAGATACTCAGTGACACTGAGTCGTCAGGAATTGGATTTATACAATTGTGGAAAAATTAAGAAAATAAGATTCAAGCAATTTCTCTCAGAATTTCACTGGCTTTAATTTTCCATTGTGTAAAATGGAATCTTGAATATCCAATGTCCACTTAGAGTAGACAGATGAAACAAATGACGTTGGAAAATGTAAGTTCTCCTGACCTTGGACTTACTGACAGGCCCACTTGATCTCCCCACCTCTGTTTTGCATTCCATCATTAACTTCTCTAATGACTTCCAGTCTCTCAGGAACAGGAAGGTATTGCCAGAACTTCGAGACTTGAAGGAAAGAAAAAAAATAGAGTATGATAGAGATGACCATGGAGGGATCCAAAATTTGTACAAATAGTGAAGCTGTTTCATGCCTGATAAATTCACTTGAAATCAGATCACGAGGTATGATTTGAGTCTTGGTTTTGGGGAGATATAATACCAAGAGTACAAAGCAATTGAAGTGAGCATCACTTGGGGAACTGGCAATACCAAATTAAACAAAACTCTTCTAAACAGTGTTTGGATAAACAGTATTTTGGAGCTCGAGCACAGACACTAGTCTGAAGCTCCTTTAAGAGTACTGTATTGACCAATGGGGTAAGACAGAAAACATAAGATGACTTTAACAGAAGTTTTTCTTTCTCTCAGTGCCATGTCTTTTCACTCTGTAAAAATGATATGACAAATTCTTTATAGTGTCAAGAACAGAATTTTCCTTATTATAATAAGGAAAAGGCTATTTCCCTGAGCATTTTCCTTTCTCGGGCATACTGGAAAGGTGTCACATAGCATCTTCCATGGTGGATTCTCCTTGCCTTCTTTTCCATGTCTTTCTTTTGTTTTGCTTCTCACTGACAGAGCTCATTGGTTAACTGAGATACTTTGCTGATGCATTTTTCCCTGAAACAGTATAAGAATAACACGCAATTATAACATAATGAGTCTCAGTTTGAAAATATTGGAAGAAGGAATCTGAATTAACCATGGACAAGAACTGTCCTTCGCCATGGCTGATTAGGATATAACTATGATTTACTACGTTTGGCAGTAGGATTTATACGCCAAGATACCATTAAAATCCTATGATGTGAGATCTCAGGAGTCAGCACATTAGTCTTACTACTATTATAACTCCAATAAGCATAAAATGAAGACAAGGTCTTGAAGTTCAAGTAAAAGTTTTTTTTCCAAGGTATTTAAAACAAACTTTATGGGAAAAAATATAAAAGATGCAGACTAATTTTTCTGAGAGTTTTCTTTACCACTGGATGAAGTCTGATGATCTCAGATATATAACCTTTTGGGTTTGATCAGGTTTTATGGAGTACACATTAAACTACAAACTAATCTAAAAAAATACCTCTAAGTTTATATTGCTGGAGGTCCAAATTTCAATGTTAAAATTCATTCTCCATTCATTTATTGGAGGATTTTTCTACATTTCTACATTTTGGTTCTCACTGAAGTCTCTGGAAGACAGTCAAATTTACCTAGCAAGTAGAAGAGCAGTTATTAAAGAGAAACATGACAATGAGCAATACATTCTTTAATGTGTTTTTTATATGCATGAAGTATGTGTGAGGGGAAGAGAAACCAAGACAGAAAAAGCAGAATAAGATCCTGGTTGTTCAGCTGTGTATGTGAAAATAAAATCAAAACAAAAATCCTTACATCAACACTGTGAATGAATTCCACAAATCAAATGCTTGTGTACCTTCCTTCTGATCAAAAAAGAAAACATTTCTTGCTGCTGGAGACAAAGCCAATTGACAAAGCTGAAAATATTTCAAAAGACTAAAGCTCAAAATCCAGTCACCTCAATGTGACTCAGAGTGAACAGTAGCAACACAGGAAAAAGCTAACTGTGACATGTCTCCTTCACTTGGCCTGAAGGATTTTTGTGCCTGGAATAAAGTATTTGTTTAAAAACATCCCCATAGCTTTAAAAAGTCTAGGCACTCCTCTGAAAGGAAGTCTCATGTATACACTTTCAATGCAAATTTTCACCCAGCTAGTGAACTACAGCATGTAGCTAGTTTCAAGTATTTGCTAACATTTGTTTGTATTTGGTTCACACCAAAGAATAGAAAGGCAGATAGAAAGAAAGAAAGAGCTTTGAAAAGGTCATGAGATCTCAAACAAAAGTAATGTTAGCCTCCCTCCTGAAACATGTTGAATTATTAAAAGATCACAAGTAATCTCTGAATCTTCCAAGGAAATTTCAGGGTTTAGTAAATGTATGCCTGATAACTGAACAGTGAAAATGAAACTGTAGGATGCAAAGACGGTTCAAAAATCCAGAAACTGTAGTTGAAATATAGTTCAAAAGCAGACTGCACTGAATTATTGAATGAAAAACATAACCTCGTGGACATATTTAAAACAAATTTAACGCATAAACTGTGCTCTTGCATTTAAACAGTGCAACATCATATCAATAGTCAGTATCACCATAAACACTCTTATAGTGCTTTATAAATTCACTCCCAAATTGTAAATGCCCTTTATGTCATAACCAATAATCAGCATCATGCTATTTACTATAACACAGTTGGCACAATGAAAATATCAAGAGGCAGAGCAGTGTTGAGCACAGACTGGTTCTTGGGACTTCAAAAAGCTCAGTAAATCAGTTCTAACGAAGTTGAGACTTTGACTGACAAGGTAAACATTACAAATAATGTAATGCATTTCAGTATTGTGTGAGTAACATTTCTTACTAAGCCTTAAATATTACAAAGTGTTTTATTGATTATGTTACTTGATATTTTTTTTCTGAAGAATTTTTATTTTCTCATATTTTATAGATTCTAACAGTTATTCATTGCCACAATGCAAGCTACCCTTTCCCAGATTGTTTATAATTATTTTCTGTACTGCCTGGGCTACATTTTCAATTCAAAAGAGTTCCTGCTATCACTGTTAGTTGCCATTCTTTTTTAGAATCATAGAATCATAGAATGGTTTGGGTTGGAAGGGACCTTAAAGATCAAGTTCCAACCCCCCTGCCATGGGCAGGGACACCCTCCACTAGACCACGTTGCTCAAAGCCCCATCCAGCCTGGCCTTGAACACTTCCAGGGATGGGGCATCCACAGCTTCTCTGGGCAACCTGTTCCAGTGCCTCACTACCCTCACAGAGAATTTCTTCCTAATATCTAATCTAAATCTACCCTCCTTCAGCTTGAGGCCATTACCCTTTGTCCTGTCACTACTTGCCCTTGTAAATAGTCCCTCTCTAGATTTCTTGTAGGCCCCCTTTAGGTACTGGAAGGCCGCAATAAGGTCTCCTCGGAGCCTTCTCTTCTCCAGGCTGAACAATCCCAACTCTCTCAGCCTGTCCTCAGAGGAGAGGTGTTCCAGCCCTCTGATCTTTGTGGCCCTCCTCTGGACTCTCTCCAACAGATCCATGTCTGTCTTGTACTGGGGCCCCCAGAGCTGGACGCAGTACTCCCGGTGGGGTCTCACAAGAGCGGAGTAGAGGGGCAGGATCACCTGCCTCGACCTGCTGGTCACACCTCTTTTGATGCAGTCCAGGACACGGTTGGCTTTCTGGGCTGCAAGCACACACTGCTGGCTCATGTTGAGCTTTTTATCAGTCAACACCACCAAGTCCTTCTCCTCAGGGCTGCTCTCAATCCATTCTCCGCCCAGCCTGTAGTTGTGCTTGGGATTGTGCCGACCTACGTGCAGGACCTTGCATGTGTCAGTGTGCCAGATTTATGCCAAATCGTTTTCATTTGCTGCTTTCCAAAGTAGTCTAGCAGACCTCAAACAATTTGGTAGAATATCATCTGTCTTTGGCCTCCAGAACAAGAGAGTCAATCAGGCGCTCTGAAAATTTCAGTTCATGCTTCTGTGCTGTAATGGACAAGGTAGAATCCTTTTCTCTATCAGTGTCTACTGCAGTAATTTCACTGTTACTAAGTGAGGAATCATCCAACTACAGATATATAGCGCAGAATTAAATGGGGCATAAAAACCTAACCAAAAGATCTCTTGATTTCTTCCTAGACAGTAAATATTCAGGCCTGTAAGGCACCTCCAAACATGTATGTGTGCTTCAGTGAGAAATGAGTGGATGGGCACCTTTGGCAACATGTAAAGATGTCACATATTATTTAAATTATAAGAAGAGCAAAGATGCATTATCACCCAGGAGGTGCTCAGATGTAACCACAGGATTCACAGGCCTTAGCCATGTATCTTCATTTTCACATTGTATCATTTAGAAGTTTACATGTTCTGTTTTGGGGTTTTTTTTGTTTGTTTGTAGGGTTTGAGATCTTTTGTTTGGCTTTTATGTTTGGTTTTGTTTTGTTTTGTTTGGTGGGGCTTTTTAAATATCTTCTTTTGCGGGCAGGAAACTTTCCTGATTATATATGTTGAAGAATCTGAAAATAAGCAGTGATTATGTCTGAGAAGATTGGAGGCCCCTCAACCCCTTAAAAAAATCATTTCTATAAAATATTGTATAAAAGAACTTGCTTCATGTGTATGAAACTTCTGTAGTTCTATGCAGTACTGTACATCCTATGCCTCAGCATTATATGATGTGGTGTTTTGTTTGCTATCTCATATCCCTCATAAAAACCAGATATAACACAAAATTGTAACATGACGACATGACAGGAACTGTAGCTCAGGGGAATCGATGGTAGAGCCTCAGCTTAAAAGGGGGTATAGGTCCTCACTGAGGCCTCTTCTGGCTCTTTCCTCCCAGCAGCTCCTAGCAGCTGGCCAAATGCTTTGCCCTGAGCCCAGCAGCCAAAGCCCCAGGCGGGGGGGCCGTGCCCAGGACCCTGATGGGATATAGACTGTGCAAGGCAATGCCTTCTACCTACTGCAACCAAATTATGACAAGCGTCTTCCATTTTCAGAAGGCTTTGCTAAACAAGTACTAAATGTTTCTTTTAATGCCTAAGGCATGGCCTACACCTGGTCATGCTGTGACCTGGATTAGAGTGACCTAACAGAAAAAGCTGGGAAAAACAGATGCCAAAATCAGGACACATAATTATCTTCTTTCCAAGTTAGCTATAGCAGCATGGGGGTGATACTACATGAACCCTTTGAATGACTGACTGCATTTGCCATCTGCTATTCATTTGCAAAACATTGTGCTTCTGCTTAGCATTCCTCAATGCACGCAAGCAGTACCCAGCTACCTTCAACCATAAACAGGAATGGTGTCAGCCATTCCTCTGTAAGAGCAGCTCTATTTGGTAATATGGCACCAGCATGTGATTGCAATCAGTAGTTAATGTTAACCTTGGTAAAACAGACATGTTCTGACTCTAATTTCCCAGTTTACAGAAATCTCTGGAGTTTTGTTGTCAAGAAGAGGTCCTTGTTTGTACATTTGAGCTGGTGAGAGAAATTACATTCATCAGTAGTCATCATTTTAGCCATTCTTTGGAATATCATTAATGGTACTTTTCAAATAGGTATTAGACTGCTTAAGGTTTCTGTGCAGTCAGCCTTTATGAATGAAGAAACCTAAAGTTTTCAGACTCTGTGGTGATCTGAAGACTGAATACAGCAAAAGAAGCTGCTCTGTTCCTTTGACAAGCCATACACTTGGATGAGGTCGGTTTACTGAAGCACAGATCAGCTTTCTGACTTTTCAGAATGTATTAAAAAGGAATCAAACCTCAGGGCAATTATAAGCATGCAACAGTAGTTCCCTGCTGCCTTTCAAAGTATAATTTCGCAGTGAAGAAAAAAAAAAAAAGAAAAGAAATAACCTACATAGAAAATATTTTTAGTACTTTTAAACATATTTTTGTATTATACATAACAATGTGGATAACTTTTAAAATAAAAATTAATTGATAGTATGTCTGCTAGCATTCCTCTTATACCCTACCCAGCCTGCTTCTGACACATATTGTAATGTAGGATTTCAATATAAAGTTTATGTTTGAAAACATATAAAACATGCTTCTCATCTTTTTTTTTTCCCCAGGGCTGATTTCTTAATCTATTATTTCTCCTCCCAGAAATGTCGCTTGCATATTCAGATGTTAAAAATAACTTCATAGCAATTGACTTCACATCCTGTGCAAGACCACTCTGGAAACCATTACTGTCAGCATTCCAGCCCTCTAGTCAACAACTGACTGCTCTCAGTTGCTGATGAAACCATCTAGAGCACTTCACTTACTAAAGTCTGCATGTAATAATGTTAATACCATGGATTTTTATAAATAGAAATGGAAAGCTACTAGGTAGAAGCTAAATAATATTTTGAAGATATGGAAACATTTGATGTAGAAGAGAAAAAAAAAAAAACAACAAAACCAACAAGCTCTAAAAATGCTAACTTGAAAAATATATTTTCTAGAGTAGAAGGATACCTTAAGTGTTCATTTAATTTTAAAACATAAGAATAAATTTTTGGCACTAAATGAAGCAAAATTTTCCTGAGAGGTTTCTAGTCAATCAGCAAAAATCTATAAGCCTCCACATGTTTTTATTATAAAGATATTTGTGAACATAAATACATTGGTACTAGTTTTGTTTGCAGTTAGTAATAATAACAGTAAAACCAAGAGCAAATATATCTCAGTAATGAGTAGAGATAATTTTGCATTAAGTTTTTTCATTTTTTAATGGAAGACGACATTTGATATGACTTTAATAATTTCTCACTATGTTTTAGAATCCTCACTTTATGAAATTAAAATATACAAAACACTTTTTAAGATTAATTGCCTTCATACCTCTATTCTGTGGCATCATTCCTCACTTCATCTGATTTACTCTTAGATTTTGGTAGGAGAGTCCAGATGTAAATGAAGAATTTAATAGAATTAAATACTGTAATTAAATAAAAAAAGTAAATATACTATTAATTACAACAAAATCACAATGACAATGTTGTTCTCAACCATTGATGATGTCATTTTGACAGCATTTTTTTGGCTTTGCGTATTTATGTTATTAAACCAAAGAACCATTTCTACCACATAGGCTGTAAATCACCTTGAGTCAAGTTCTTATTTTACTTGTTTTTCTGAGGACTGCACTGGGAATACTAGGAGAAATAGGATTTGCATGTGTAGTGTACTGGCTACAAACTAAATCTGCCTTCAAATCTAGATGCCCACTTATATAGGAAATGTGGATCCACGACAAGGAATTATGATCTTTCAAATTCTAGTAGTTTGGCTGGGTCAAAATTCAGTAATTAACTTTTAAGATTCTAGGAATGAATTGTAAACTCCTTCTGCCCCTACCACTGCAGAAAGTTTGTACTACTTATACCTTTTTTCATATTAAAAAAATCCAATGCAACATTCCTTTTCCCTGCTAATTATATTTTAAGATAATGTAGTTGTGCGTAACTTCTTATTTTTTCACCTCCACCCTTAAATAGGTAGAATTCCCTAGGAATTAGGGAAAGCTAAGCTCTGAGTCTACTGAATAACTGAGTGCATAATCAGCAAAAAGTGAGTTCTGTGACTTTGATTATGCAGACTATGTAGTTTCCAATGGAAGATGAAATGTGATTCAGAAAAATCTTTCCACCTTGCACTTTTTCATTTTAAATAGTAGTTGCTGGGAATTTCTACTTGCATAATAGAATGGAAAGTTTACTCTTCCTCTTAATTCTTAGATACTGAAGTTATCACTTAACAGAGTTTTTCCTGACTGGCCAGTTTAGTGACTAAATGAGGACAGGCTTTGTTATAAGAAAATATACCTTTACAATTAAACACATGATTCTAAGTATTTTTATATCAGCTTGGTTTCTTATAGAGTTATTATTTGAATCTGACCTAGACTTAGGTCCATTTTGAATATAACTGCGGGCCATATACGGTTGAAAATGAAACTAATAGATGATCTAATGATGCCTGTGGTTAATCTGTTATAGATAAACTAGCAGAGTTGCATAGCTATTACATAAACAGCACAAGAAAATGTGCTTGGAATAGGATGTGATCAGTCCATAGTAATGTTGAATTACCAAAGTGGGATCTGAAAATCATTCTGCATTGAGCTCATTGACTATATTGTGTCCAGAGAGAGATAATTAACCAAAACATAATTATAATAATGCTTTAGGATGAAGTGTCATATCAGCCTAACTTAAAATGTATGTTTGAAGAGTAGGTGCATATTAATAATTCCATTTGGTAAACTGGAATTAATAAATCAAGTTACTCAGTTAGGGGAGAATTTTGTGCAAGAAGTCAAATTCAGCAACTGATTTACTGGTCTCTATGAGTTGTGACAATTGGGTCAATTTCCAGGAGAAGATACAAGGAGTCTATAATTAGAACCATTTACTCGAGTATTTTGCCTTGCTCTTATACTAAGCTTTTCAACATGCTATCATCAGGTCTATTCCTAACTGAACATTTGGGACTATTTTCCTACAAACAACTCATTTATGGGGATGCAGTCCTTGTATTATGAAAACCCAGGTTATCATGTGTATTTAGAGTCCATAAAAAAGGTGGGAAACTTTCTGTACATTCTTTCATGAAACTATGGTAAGGCATAACCAAAGTGTCAGACTTGTTCTGGATAGGAGGGGGCACAGCTTTTATTCTCATAAAATAATATATATTATATAATATATATAATAATAGATATAATATATAATTATATATCATATATATTACTCGTCTACTTAGAGTCTTAACAACCTAATCAGAATTAAAAAGTTAGTAATACTAAAAATGCAGGTGATTTCCAGTTACAACACTCTTAATTCAAATGAATTGAGGAAAAAACTCTTCAATAACACAGTTCAAACTGTAAAATAAAAATAAAAATAAAAAAACCCAAAACCCAAACAAACAACCCCAATCAAATGAAAAAAAAAAGTTATTAATCGAATCCCTTTTGTGCTGGTGTTACTTTCATCTATCCAATGTCCTTCTGAATATATCAACAGTATATTTTAAGCAGAAAGATGAGGGGTTAAAACCAGGTTAAATAGCTCAGGGCAAGACAAATCCAGAGAGTTCATGCAACCCAGTACAGGCAGGTCAGTACACCACCTGGGGCCTTTTCTTAGGGGTAGGACAAAAATCACATTTAGTTGGTTCTGCTGGGAAAGATCTGTGGAGTCCAATCTTCCCAATGTAACAAACTAATCTGATGATAGAGGTTTCAGGTGAGATTTGAAGAACCAGAGAAGTACAATAGTCTGTGGGTAGGGATGTAAAATACCAGTAATTGTTTCACAATTCAGTTAACATTTAAATATAACTTAACTAATCTGGATGAAGGATTCAGTTGATCCTTTTCACAATCTTATTCAAGAATGGCCAACCATACCTCCTTACTCCAGAACCCAGACCATTCATTCATGCAAATTATCTCCTAGAGTCTGAAGATGTACATCTTTCGCAAAAATGAAAAGTTGCTTTTTGAAACTATAATCTATTTTTATGTGTTTAAACCCACATCACGTGTCAAGTAAGTGTGTGTGTGTGTGTGTGTGTTCTGGTTCCTAATATGGCAATTTCCACTGACATCGCTCTTTGCCAGTTGCAAATCTAAGATGAAATGTCTGACTGCACTCTTGAGCTGCATGTATTTTGACATCACAACTGTTCTTAATGGGTTTCCCGTGTGCCCAGTGGAATACATTCTGCCGTACTGGCAGCCACATGCATATGTAAAATCCATCTTTTTGCCTCTGTTCTATTCAGGTATATTTTTTTGGCTCATGCAAATCAAACACTGTCCAGAAGACATGCACTTGAAATAATGAGGCAATGAAGTCTCAAAGGAGGGAGCTTCTGCAGAATGAGGCGGGGGGTGGGGTGGGGGGGGTGGAGGGGGAAGTTTTGAACTAATTTGCATGCTAACCATCTAAATGCACATTGTCTTGGCAGATATCTTGCACCGAAATTAAAAAAAAAATATAGGCACAATGCCACTGGAAAGATGGACAGGAGTGTAGACAGACAAAAGATGAACTATGAGTATGCTATAGGTTTACTAAAGGTAGAATAATCTTGCCAGACCTTCATTGTTCACCCTGAGGATATTGCCTTTATGAAGGACAATATGCTATCTCTAATCAAGCTCCTGAATACATCACATTTGTTACCTCTAAATAAAAAATTGCCACCAGTGTTACATGCAGTATTTCTGACTCTGTCAAGATGTGTTTATTTCTGAGTCATGGTTGTATGCTGTGGTGTAAAGTTGTCATTTAATATACTTTACCTTGTTATGCCTCATGGCTCAAGTATTCATTCAGCTGCCTGACCACATTTTGCTTATCTTTCTGACAAACACTCTCTGTTGACAAAGTCAGTGGGAAAGGCTTGTATGCAGTGGTTTTTATCAAATCCTTGGAAAGAGCTGCAGCAGTCAAGCCATGTTCTGTGGATATTTAATTTAGATGAAGTTAGCATAGGCTGTCTTCACATGTAGTCAATGGAAAGGTTCAGCTGAAGGGTAATTCAGAACAGAAGTCTAACTTAGGTGCCTCTAAAGCCTGCCTCCCTCCGCTAACTGTAAAAGGAAACGAAGGACCCGACAATTTCCTGTTCAAGCAACAGCATTGCAGTAGAGCTACTCCTAATTTACACCACTTTAAGAAAAATAGATTTATTCAGAGAGTTTTCTTAAATAACTGGCATTTCTTGAGATGTATCATTTCTGACACAAAGAAGTAGGACTCATTTGGAAAAGACGACCATGATAAGCTGCTGCCAGACAGTACACAAATGTGATATATATAGCCATGGAGTTCACTGAGGAGTAACAACTCCTTCTCAGATACAGTGAGGATTATAAAAGTTGAGAAACTTTTTATATCTGTGATTACCTTATTCACATTGAAGACTTAAACACTAAGTAAATAACAAAAGTCAGCTAATGACAATGCCTGTCCCAAACCAGCTTATTTTCTAAGCACAGTTAATGGAAGAAAGTTAACTAGTTTGAAAGAACAACATAAGAATATCAGTATGAGGAGAGGAATATCGTAATAAATAATGTCATAGTAAATGGCATACCCACAGCCTAGCTTTGGAAGAACAGAAGAGTTTCCATGGAATTTGCCATGTGATTTTAAAAAAGACGTTAAAAGCTGATGAAGGCAGAGCGAAGGAAAAGGCATCTCTGACTAGAAGACAAAATGGTTGCATTAAATTGTTTCAGTGTGTGCAGGTGTCTCTGTTTAATGAGTTGCTTGCTCCATTTTATCATTTTTGCATTATATTAAACATAGTGTTAAAGAGATGACTGGAAACATTTTACTAAGGTTATTTTCATCAAAAGTGTGTGTGTGCATATATATATATTTGCATGTTGTGTGTAAGGCATGGGTGGGGGGAAATTTCCATGTCAAGAGCTAAAGATCATGTCACAAGGGCTCTGGCATTTAGGATTGTAAAGAGACATAAGGCAAGATATTAAGTTTATGGAAAATTTCATTTTTCACAATATGCTTTTCATCAAAATTAGATCTAATTCATTAAAAGACAATTTTGTGAACAAGAAGCTTCCCAGTAGCTGCTTAGTAAAATTGACCTCCTTGTCAATGTTGTTGCTGCTAAAAGCATTACTGGATCTCATGAGAACATTGTTTTCATTTGGCTTTATAGCAGGTGCCCACATTTATGGCTGATTCTGTGAATTTAAAGGAAGCCACAGAGTTTGATCTGCAGTGAGAGAGTTAGTAATTTTGGCAGTGACAGCTCCAGATGGGTGTTCCTTAGGGATTTAGGGATGAGCCAAAGTCTAAATAGATATATGAATTCTCAGAGCTTTCAGATGCCAAAAATCAAGGGAAACAGCTTAGGTTACAGACACTAGGCTCTCCAGGCTTGGAAGTAGCCAGTGATGTAGAAAGTTAAGAAAATTCTTGCAAACATTTTGAAATCTGAAAAAAAGAATGGATTGGACCAAGTAAAGCCAGAAGAAGATAGCCTTTATATATAAACCCCCCTACTTTTTCACAAGATAATAGAGCATATTATTGTATATAAGAACATTCAGACTTCAGGCCCATTCCTTGGCTAAAGATACAAAGTTGTTAAAATCCTTGATGGGAAAGCAGATCTGTTGAACACTTTTGGATGTATTTTTTATTACAGACCTGGCCTAAGGATCATCATTGTAGTACACTTCTGAATTTGAAAAAAGATTCTGGGTCTTGCTGTAGGATAAATCCAAAAAGTGACCCAAAGGAATTAATTGATGGTACAGGTTCTTAAGTTTCAAAGCAGGTGTGGTGGGGTTTTTTTTTGTTGTTGTTTGTTTTGGTTTTTTTTAATCCAAATGTCTGAGATTTACAACTAATGTGTCATTTAAGAAGACTAACAAGAACAGAAAGTGAAATTTTCACTTGCTCCAGAAATAAAATACCCACTGGTGGCTTTCTTATTTAACCTAAGAGTTTTCTAAGCACTTGAAAGTAAGCATGTCTGCAGAAATGTCTAACAATATAGATACATAGTTCTTGATATGCTTCATTATAACCTGAAATACATTTTAGATATGTCTATTTTTTTTTATTTCTGAGATGTGTTTAATCCACTAGGCATATTGAAAGCACACCTGAAAAGAGTTAGATCTCTTTCAATTTCTCTCCAAATATTTATTTCATGCAATTACTGTCTAATAAAGATGTTGAAACAACCCTGCAACCAATGACTACCAAAAAATCCTCCACTTTCCTCTTCAGTGGCACACACCTTACTTGTAAGGTATCTACTTGCAGAAGACGTGTAAGAACAGTGTAAGGACTCAGGGGGGTAGTACCGTACATGAAGTCTGGCCTAGTGCCTGAACTGTACAGAGTGGTGGAGGTTGTACTTGCCCTTCTTGTGTACAGTTCTTGGCTAGTGCCTAGTAGTGCCACTCATCCTGTATGATTTCTCAATCAGTTTTCATGGACTTTTTAGAATCTTTCACTGCCTGAATAGAAAATTTGCGCGTTGTTAGGTTCATAAAGCTCTAAACTTCATACTGGAGTCAGGAGCCTAATTTTTTTCAAGCATTCCAGTATCTTTAGTCAGAGGTAGCTCTGTAAATAGTGAGATCCATCACGACCAGAACTTTATAACACTCTATAAAATCTTCCAAGTTTTAGTTCCCTTTTGCACAAAGCATGAAGGTAACACGTGCTAGTAAGACACCTAACAAGACAATGCACGGGAAGTTGTGTTGGGTTTGCATGCCAAGGTTTTGGTAGCGGGAGGGGCTACAAGGGTGGCTTCTGTGAGAAGTTGCTAGAAGCTCCCCCTGTGTCTGATAGAGCCAATGCCAGCCGGCTCCAAGATGAACCCGCCACTGGCCAAGGCCAAGCCAATCGGCGCCTCTGTGATAATATATTTAAGAAGGAAAACAAAAGAGTTAGAAAAAAGCTTTTGCAGCTAGAGAGAGGAGTGAGACAACGTAAGAAACTCTGCAGACACCAAGGTCAGTGAGGAAGGAGGGGGAGGAGGTGCTCCAGACACCAGAACAAAGATTCTCCCTGCAGCCCGTGGTGAAGACCATGGTGAAGCAGGCTGTCCCCCTGCAGCCCATGGAGGAAGGATGAGGGGGTGTAGAGATTCTACCTGCAGCCCGTGGAGGACCCCACTCCAGAGCAGGTGGAGGCACCTGAAGGAGGCTGTGGCCCGTGGGAAGCCCACGCTGGAGCAAGCTCCTGGCCGGACCGGTGGACCCGTGAAGAGGGGAGCCCAGGCCAGGGCAGGTTTTCTGGCAGGACTTGTGACCCTGTGGGAGAGACCCCACGCTGGAGCAGTTTGCTCCTGAAGGTCTGCACCCCATGGGAGAGACTACGCTGGAGCAGTTTGTGGACTGTCTCCCGTGGGAGAGACTCCATGTTGGAGCAGGGGAATGTCCTCCCCCTGAGGGCAAAGAAGCGGCAGAGACAACGTGAGATGAACTGACCGCAACCCCCATTCCCTGCCCCCTTGTGCCGCTGAGGGGGAGGAGGTTGAAGCCGGGAGTGAAGTTGAGCCCGAGAAGATGGGAGGGGTGGGAGGAGGTGTTTTAAGACTTGATTGTATTTTCTCATTGCTCTACTCTGTTTTGCCTAGTAATAAATCTGATGAATCTCCTCTCTACGTTCAGTCTGTTTTGCTCGTGACAGTAATTAGTGAGTGATCTCTCCCTGTCCTTATCTCGACCTGCAAGCATTTTGTTATACTTCTCCTTCCCATCCCGTTGGGGGAGGGGTGAGTGAGCAGCCGCGTGGCGCCCAGCTACCGGCTGGGCCTAAACCACGGCAGAAGTACAGAGTGGAAGGAAACAGGAAGCGCACTAACTGTGCGCATTAGCTGTCAGTGGACATTTCCATGGCTATACCCACAGCCACAAAGATGAGCATGTGAGAGCTTAGGATGAGTGCTCATTCTGTTCATGAGGTAATAGGAGTTATTGTATAACATTTATTATTGTATATTGTTATATATATTATATATACACAATATATTATATTGTATAACATTGTCCTCTCCTCCTGTATCTCCCCTCAGCTGGGATGCCACTCAGTAGATTTCACAAGGATTCAAAGGCCTGATTTTGCACGGTTCACCAGCCATCTGTTGGTGAATGCCAGTGCATAAAAGTGAGTAATTCATTAAAGTCACGAAAAGGAAAATTTTAATCATAGGTTAACTTCTGCGTGTGTATGCAATTGGTTCAGAACTATTTGTCTATCTGTGTGTGTGTGTAATTTGGTTCAGAACTATTTGCCTGTCTGTCTGTGTAATTTGATCCAGAATTGTCTGCCTGACTGTACGTATGATGTGATTTAACACCCATCTGTGTGTGCAACCCTGCTGTAAGTTTCCAGTGACCTTTGCCATTTTAAATCTTTTATTAAGTCTCTATTTTGATTGTAACAAGTTCCATTGAATCATTCTGTTAAATTAGCTGCTGTTAAATGCTGTTAATAATTATTGTGATCTATCTCAAATATTAATAAATCCTAAATTGCTGCTAAACCAAAGCCCTGTAACAAAATCACATTCATGACAATGCTTCAACCAACCCTTTTACAACGAAGCTGAATCAAGTGATTAGATTTTAAAAAGATAAACAAGGTAAGTAAATTAATCACAGAGTTTTTGTATGTTCATGTGCCTGTGCAACAGTCCTTTGTCAGGATTTTTCTGGTTATCCATCCCCAAGTTCAGACAAACATGGGGCAACTCAGGCTGTGTGGGATGTGATGCACAGATGAAGGTTACAAGGTCATTTACAAGATAATAGCCTTTATTTCTCTTTCTAACAAATAATAATTAAATATTGATGTCTTGTTAGCATTGTGTTGATAATGGACAACCTATGTTATTCTTGTTTCCTGCCATATTGCTCTCATAAACTCCTGGTGTGTTACACGTAAAAACATTGAATCACAGGATTGCTGTGGTTGGATGGGACCTCTGGAGGTCATCTGGTCCAGCCCCCTCTTCTCAAGCAGGGCCACCTAGAGCCAGGTACTCAGGAACATGTCAGACAGCTTTTGGATATCTCCAAGGAGAGAGACTCCACAGTGTCGCTGGGTAACCTGTGCCAGTGCTTAGACATGCTCACAGTAAAAAAGTGTTTCCTGATGTTCAAATGGAATGTCTTGTGTTTCAGTTTGTGCCCACTGCCTCTTGTCCTAACACCACAAAGAAACCTGACTCTGTCTTCTCTGCACCATTCCCTCAAGTATTTATATACATTGATAAGATCCCCCATGAGCAATCTCTTCTCCAGGCTGAACAGTCACAGCTCTCTCAGCCTTTCCTCCTATGAAAGATGTTCCAGTCCCTTAGTCATCTTCATGGTCCTTTGTTGGACTATCACCAGTATGTTCATGTCTCTTTTGTACTGGAGAGTCCAGAAATGGGCACACTACTTCAAATGTAGCCTCACCAGTACTGAGTAGAGGGGAAGGATCACCTCCCTCAACCTCCTGGCAACACTCCTAATGCAGCCCAAAGGGCAGAAGGTGTTACCATAATTCTTCTTTGACTAAAGAAAATAAACCATTTGGTTTTGAATACAGAATATCCTGAACTTTTTTTGTATAGAAAATTAGCTTGCTTTCCATTTGTTCTCTCTGTAGAAATTTGATTTTACAGTGTAAGTACCTAATGTAATGTATGACATGACTAATCATATTTTTGTCAGAATATTTCAGCTAAATACATGTGATGACGTTCTGGGCTCAGAAGGAGAATCTGTCAAGCTTCAAATTTACCCTCCAGCTAGTGTGGGTTTACATCATCATACTGTAGTTCATAGATTTTCCATGGGCCAAAGATGGGAAAGAGACTTTTTTTTTTCAGTGAGTACTCCATGTATGTACTTTGAAGAAGTACTTATTTAGCCTTCAGAGAGCAGAAAGCCTTGATACACTAGTGCATATTAGCTAGCAAGGGTTATTCCAGATGAGAATTTCTGAGAAGGAATGGTTTACCGAGAGAATAGTAGTAATAATTAAACCTGATTCAAACCAGAAATGCTTAATACTGTCAGGGTTGGTTTGGAGGTGGGTTTTTTTTGCATTCTGCTTCATCTTAAATCTCTTTTTGGAAGTTTTCTAAAATTTCAAATCTCTCAGAATCTTCTGGCAGACCTCCATTTTAAATACTTCAGAAAACTGTTTCCTTTTTGTGTCACATGAAAATTCACTACATTAAACTACACATCATCTTTATTCATATAATAATTCATTTAGGAAAGCAAGCAAACAAAAAAGAACCCTATAACTGAGAAAATATCATTACCATTTTTTCCATATAGGTGAAAGATACTAAATGGTACACAACGAAGGAATCCAAACAATCTAGCAGTTCCCACTTGAATTCAAATTGAATTTATAGTGACACACAAACAAAATCCTTTGTAGGGAGGAGGAGAGGAAAAATTATTTTCACCTAATTATCCCACCTAAAAGTAAGGTGTCAAAATGAATCCCTTTCAAACTAGTTTCAAGCTTTTATGGAGGCATTAATGTTAATTTGCATCAAGAGACATAATGAATTAAAAATCCAGGACCACAGACAAGGAATATACTGCTGTCTTTATCAGCTTGCTCATAAATAATAGAATCTAGGTAAATCAACACAAGTCTTTGTGGGTTCCATCATGTACCATTTAAACTTGCTATACTTCAGTAATCCCTCTATAGTCTGCAGTTCCCCCTTCATTTGTCAAATATGGCATACATCCAACAGTCTAACTAAAGAATTTAAGTAAATGGCTCTATCTAAAGTGACTCTTCTTTGTCAAGACCTTAAATTTGGTGCGTGGAATAAAACATGTTTGGCAAATGACAAGCTGTATTTGGAAATTCTTAAACTTCTATTAATGACATTATTGTGAATAGTCAATAAACCCATTGTATTAGAGAAGCCTATAATTTTTATCGGCTAACTGTGTATCTGAGTGATTCAGAGAAAGTAAGGAGAAAAATAAAGTTAAACAACCTTTGTGCACTTCTTTTTTTCTGAGATCATGAAGTAAATTACTTAAACTATAATGAAATTTTAAACCGTTTGTGGATTGTTCTAACAATTGCTTTTCAGGAAAGAGTGCATTAAGATGATCCTGCAACCATATTCTAAAGATCTTCTTCTACCTCCATGTCCAGAGTTTGAATGTAGAGCACGATGTGGCTGTGCCTTGGATCCTGAAAATTCATTACCGAAGTTTGCTCTCAACAGATTTTTTTTTTTTATGATGTTTCTTTTTATATGATATCTTCATTTTTAAAGAATGTGAAAGGATCTTGTTGAAAATAGAAATATATATATTTTTTATGCCAAAGACAAGTAAGAATCTTTTAGAATATATTTTAAACTTTTTCATAGTGGCAAAATACCAAATGTGGAAATTTTATTGTGTACAGAGAAAATGATAAAATTCTTACTGTACAAAACCTCACAATCAAGGTATGGATTTGACATATCTGCCAATGGCATTTGAGTTGGTCATCTTCAGACACAACTCCATACATTTCATGTTTAACACTGCTATGCTAGTTCATTGACATTTAAGCAGAATGGTGCAGGGCTCTTCTACTCTTCTTAAATCTGAAATAAGGGCACACTTCATACATTGAATTTCAGTTTGAGAAAAGGTCTAGCTTTGTTTCTCTTGTCACATGTTCCAGTAAATTATTAGTGGAAACAAAAGTGCTACTCTTACTTTTCCTTGAGTTTTATGATTAAAAGTAAAGCTTCTACAACCTCAAAAATAGCTGTTATTTTAAAAAAGTTTCTCCCATCCTTCTCTCCCAAAAATGAAGCTGAATTGGAGATAGATTTTGTAAACACCCATGCTGAACACTGCAACAGGAAAGATTAATCATGCTGCATTTGTGTTTGCATGTCTCATTGAATTTTCTATGTGTGATTGATGACACTGGTGGATGAAAAAGAGATGGTGTAACAAATTCTTAGGTAACTGGAGAGCATGGGCAGTATGCTATAACTGCAAGTTTAGTGGTCTGAAAATTGTTAATGAAAAGTTCTTGCCTTGTTTTCCTGCAAAAATTGCAAGGAAATGGGAAACACTTAGACTATGGGGTTTTTCTATCTATGAGTTCTGTCCATTTCATTAATTATGGTATCACATCTTGCAAGAATAGCTAGCTTCCTCTGTTATACAGTATATTAAAAATGAACACAGAAACCAGAATCTTATTCTGAGCCCTGCTCAGTAATTTCAGCCAAGACACAAACTTCACCATTATGCACGCTATCAAATATTTTCAATAGTTTAATCTAATCAAAATTTTAAATACCTCCAAACACATTACACCAGCATTAGATATTTCTAAGTTACTTAAGTTATCTCTTAACAAAGATGAACAATTTACTTACCACATCCTACATATCCATATATTTATACAGGATGTCATAATTTATGCAACATCTTATCCCTTTGTTAAAATAAATCCCTAAAAAGATTAGTTTAATAATATGACTATTGAATGGGCCCTTGTTTGACACCTTCTTTTTTTGTCGATGAAACATACCATAAACAAATAAAAAAGAAATAATTGTATTAGTATCTCCTTTGGTGATACAGCAGTCCCACTGGGAATTTCTATGATCAGCTCGGTGTTTATGCAGCTGTCTTTCAGAAGGCATGACTTATTTTTCAGTCCCTAAGTGAAAGTGCCTGAGTGGCAGACTTGGAGATTGATTGATTGATTGATTGATTGATTTAAATCCATGAAACAAAACAGTAAAGGGAAAATGCAGAGCAATATTATTATTGCAAATATGCTTCAAACCTGGACTGCAGCTATCTACTACTAGGATGAAAGTGTCTTCCTAGCTGCATGATACCAAGTCTTTTAATGCTTTCTATACTTTGCCAGCAAAGGAGGAAAAGTGTGATTGTGTTGATAGTTTTATTTTCTAATCTGGTGAATAACTCTCCCCTGGGAACTGGACTGTGATGAATCTACTCACTTTGTGTAGGTCAGGAGACAGCCATCAGTATTAATTTCAAGGGTTTGGTTGGAAGGAAAATACTGGCAATTTTTAGAAGTCCAAACCCACTCACAAAACAAATATGTCCAATCTGAGACAGAGAGCACCTATGCTCTGCTAGGTTCCTGTGGAATTTCTGGTCTAGTGTAGCAGATGTGAATGCTGTCAAGAGGCATGACCGATTCCCATTCTTGCTACACTAGTCAGATTTGATGCTGTTTTTCATAATTCTATGCTTCATTTCTTACTTCTTATTATTTCCTTAGAAGCAAACTTGAATTTATCCCCTGTCAGTTTATATTATTTTGTTGTCTTCATTTTCCATTGGTTTAAATAATTCCCTCTTCTTTCTGTTTGCATCCCTAGTTTAATTACAGAAAAAAACCTTACATTCCTTTCTAACTTTACCTTTCACAGAAGAAATAAGTCCCAGACTTCTCTTCTTCTTCTAAGAAAACCTTTCGTTATCCTGCTTTTTTTTAACAGGCTTTTCCTGCATTTATTCCAGCTCAAATGCATGTTTCTTGAATATTGCTTAAACAACAGTCCATGCTACACAGATCGAGTTGTAATCAATGCTTTGTACGTTGACAGTTCTATTACTTTATGTCTATATTGTGCTAGCTATATCCTGACATTATGTTTGTTTATTTTCATATCTTCAATAGGATGGCAGTTTACCACCACCTTATTATCAGGTAATATATCCTTGCCTTATTTCACTTCTGCTTCTATCCAGTGAGTCCCCAGTTTCTTATTAGCATCAAATAAATGACTAGGCATCGTTCCACTGAATTTCCTTCTCCCTTTTCCATCCCTAAAGATTATCCATCCCTTCATGAGTAATATTCCAATTCTCTCATGCCTTGCTCATGCCTTTTAGCTTCATGTTATAAATTAAATACATTAATACTTCTTGCATCAAGAAGGCTAACAAAAATGTTAATATTAATATGATCAGTTCCAAGACAGATTCTTTAGGAGTTCACCACATTGTTAATTCTCCAGTGTGATAATACCATACCTAAATCAATAGATTTATTATGATCTCCTGTGAAAAATCTCCATAGTTTTGTAATACATTTATTTTAGTTTTATGGGAAGGAGATTAAGCTACACTGTGTGAACTACAGTCAAACATAGTACAGCCTTAAGTATACTTCCATTTCCATTAGCAATTCTACTTTGGCCCTCTGTTCAAAATTATCATCTTTGTTGCTATCTGAAATGAAGAATTTATGTAGTTTTTAAGCAATACCTAGATTATCTGCAATCTCAATACTGTCTCTACGTCACAATGGCATACATCTCATTACTTACAAGGTTTGAAAAAAATTATTTCTCTTGTTTTAATTAATCTTTGTGAAATCTATTTTGAAAGAGTTTATTAATCTCTTAAATGGTAATCTCATTTCCTACATGGTTTGATAAAATGGGAAATCATTCATTTTTATAAGTAAAGAAACTGTCCCAGATTTACACCTCACAGAGAATTTTTTTGTCAAGCTCAAGCTGACACTGTTATGTCTGTTTCCTTGGTTCTTCTTTGTTGCATATATATCAAAGGACTTCTATGGACATGAATATGAAAAAGACTTCCTTTTCGTTAGGCTGTAGAACACAGAAATGTTATGTCCTATGTGTGGCACTCTACGTTCATCCATTCAAGGAAGAAAAAAAATAATGTTCCAAGACTTTAACAGATCATAAATAGCTTTTGTACTCATCCTAACGTAGGAACAACAGGAATACAGTGATCAATATCCATTTAAACACAACTCTTAATCTCCATCAGTTAGACCATCTCTGACTATATATATAAAGTAAAATGAAATGAACCTTTTTGAGAAAAACAAATAAATAAACAAATAAAACCCCCCAAACTCCCAACATTTCCTTAGTTATACAAAGAATAAAAGCATGTTCATACATATATTATTACACATTAACCAATACATTAGGTGTTATGGTAATACATGTAATGATTATGCTATTTTTTCCACTCTGTATTCTAATATTTCATTTTAAGGGTATCTGTCTGGGTCAGAAAACTGTCAACGAAGTGCTTGTTATTGTCTCCATGTGTGATTGATGGCTCATTTTAAATATGCCAGCAGCATGATTCTATCAGCAGTGGCATAAGATATATCAGAATATTTTAATATTATACACTCTGGTATTTTCACTGCTTTGAAAAAAAGCTGATGTTCATTTGATTTTTAACACAGAGCAGAGCAGAATAAGGATATCTAAATTATACCACGTCATTGGTATCTTTAACTTACCTAAAATATTATTAAATAGCAACCTATGTAAACAAACTGAACCCCATACATCAAGTATATGATCGAAACTTGAAATGAGTGAAATGTCTTCCTGCAGGTTAAATAAATATAGATGATTGACCAGAATCAAGTTCCTCAGGAAAAAGAGAACACTCAGGAATATTTATTTAATCTTGTTTATTTTCTTATAGAGTATATTGTAATGGAAATTTGAAGAACTGAAAATATTATGGTTTTTTTTCTTTTAAAGAACCTCAAACATTTGAAAACCCATGAAACTCTAGCTGCTGTATTCCTAAATCCTCTCAAAAGCTTGGTGTGTAAGTGCTTTCTTACATTTGTATATGTATTTTTTTTTTTATGCTTGACTGTAGTAGCATTTTGAAACATTGACCTTACGCAGAATTCAGATAGGAAGGGATTTCTTCCAGTTCTTTTAGTTCTTCAGGAGGGTAATCACAGAAACATAGGACCTGAAGCCTACTGAAGTCTTTTTAAGCAGCTTTCATGTTCCAAGAGGGGGAAAAAAAACCCTTTCATAAAGACTTACTCTTTCTTGTCCCCTTTCACTGGCTTAACTATGGGACTGTACTGTTTTTCCTTGTAATTCCATCCTTCCTACTTCACTACATATTTTACTACAAAAAAGTAATGTCAATTCCTACAGACAATAGCTTTTTTCAGTCCATACCTGTAATATGTTCAAAGTTCAAAGTCCTCAAAGTCATGGGTCCTGAATCAGAAAGAGTATGATGTTGATGACAGGGCTTTCTTCCTCATCAGTCTTGGGCCACTTGGGTCTATTTTATGCTTTCCTAAACAGTCTTTTTATGTTGTCTTTCTTTTCTTTGTTTCCTAAATATTGAGTTTTTCTGTTCTGTTTGTTATCAATAAAACTGGTTTTACCTGATCCACAAAATTGCATGGCTACAGTGACCAGAAATTTGCCACAGTGATCTGTGGTATCAACTAATTTGTCTGCTCATCCTGGCCACATTTTTTCTAGTGTCACAGATAGTTCATTTCACAGCAAATAACTGCTTTTTCTATAATCTAAACCAAACAGAAAACAATTAAGGCAGAAGCTTCCTGATTGCCACACAATTTCTAACACAGCTAAAACAAGTCTAGATCAGCTCAGTCCACGACAGTCTCAGGCAAGACCTCATGCCCTGTGCTGTCAGGTCAATATAAAATCTGTGGCCTTCTACTAGCGAATTACAACTGATGAGATTTTGACTCAATTTGAAAAGTAGAAAATCCTATTGGTTATATTATATTCATGTCTCAATGAGTTTCCTAGGATTTTGAAATTTTTTGGTACATCAGGCATCTGCCACTTGGTTTAAAGGAGTAAATGATACCAGGTTTTCCTCTTTAAATGGAACTATATGAAAAGGACAATTTTGTCTGTTTGTTTCACAAATACTTGCTGAAAACAGAAAAGTGCTGAGCACCAAGGATTTTGGATGTCACCTCAAATTTTACAGTCTCTGGATATTATAGGTTCATCATTCTTTTCATCAATGGCATACCCAAGTTAATTTACCTCCTCATGACCTCCGTTCAACGCCCTTTATTGATACCTGTTCTGATCATCTTCTTTTCTTCCTTTGTGATTTAATCCTATGACCTAGTCATGTGCAATGGCAATCCTGGTAGGATAGAAGGAAGAACCATAAACATTACTACAGTGACTGTTACTATCAGACTTCTGCCTAAGGGCCTATATTCTTTGGCCTCTGGTAATTCTTTGTGTCTCTGGCAATTCATCCTTTCTCATTTGATGGTCAGGGTACCTATATGCTTCTCATATACTTTAGTGTAGTCTAAAGATTCACTGCCTAGGATTGGATTTGCTGGATTACTTATTTTATGTATGAGTTGCACTCTGTAGTATGTCCATGTTTGGCAGCAATGTACAAGGCATTGCATTAAGAAGGGGGTTGACAGGATCAAAGACTTCAGACATAAACTAGAAAATATTGGAATCCCAATCTGTGCTGTTCTGGGTCATCTATTTCTTATGAAAGTTGCAGAAAATCTTCAAAACTTCTTGTTGGCTGGAAATTTCTGCTAATTAAAATCTTACTGGGGATATGTGGCACAAGAACACTTGAACTCAGACATAGACTAAGCTGTATAGGCTGCCTTTTCATAGGAATCTCGGCTAAATGGTATAAAGCATCCCTCAGTAAAGACTCAAATATCTGAATCTTCAACTAGATGAAAGCATAAAATATTGCATTGGAACTTCATCCTTTCTGAGTAATTAGTTTTCTGATCTTATAGCAATATTAATTTAGGAAAGTCCTGTTCTTCTCCTGCCCGTTACTCTTTCTCACCTCCGTAACATGGCTTGACACTCTCCTGCTTTGCCAATACTGTTTTTACATGAAAAAAAACCAACCACACTTTTTTTCTCCACATTTTATTTATATATATATGCATATATACTGATATCATTCATCAATCTAGCTCACGAACAATTGTTCCCAGGGTTTGAAAAAGCAGCAGTAAGTGATTTAGCAGTAAGCAGATATTAGTGTCAGAGTCCCCATACCAAAAATTACCTCTCATTTACATATATTTTTATTGCTGCTATCATTAGTTATTTATATTACAGCAATTATTATAGTAATTCACAGCACCTATACACAAAATATATATATATAAATTCTAATTCATATGATACGACAACAAAAACATGCAAAGAGGTATACCAGCATGAGAACCAGTAATGTAAAGCATTAATAATTGCCTTCATGTTTTCTTATTTGAATTTGTGATTACTTCTCGAACAAGATAAGAAAACAGTGTATCCTTTATCTGGAATTTTAGGAGATATAACTTATTCTTTCTTTACATGATTGAAGTAAAGCAATATCATTTATACTGACTTCAGATGAACAGAGGCTAGGATACTTAATAAAGGTATTTTAGATTTTAAGAGAAAACCTTAGCCACAGGCCATTAATGAGATACCTCAATATTGTTCTCTTTACTTAAGAAAACATAGTTATCTGAATGTTCAAAGGGAGCTAAGATTTTTCAGACCTTTGTAAGAAAAATTCTTGCCTAGTCGTTAAATGGGGATATTGAGAAAAACAAATTACATGGGTGGCAAATTAATTACAGCAGAATTAACAATGTGAGAATGAAAGCTGGATTTGGCCCTCTGTGGGTTTTTTTGTTTTGTTTTGTTTTTGTTTTTTCTTTTAATCAAGGCCAGATATGTTTGCCTGGACACTGTTCCTTGAATATTTATTTGGTTATTTTCTTTCTGCTATGCAGATAATTAAGAATTCATCTTTAGTTCTGTCAGGCACTATTCATAATTTGTACTTCTCATCAAAATTTCACTTGCTACCTTAACTCAGATCTAAATTTTGGTGTGCTGTCACTTTTCTGAGCTTGAAATAATTAAGTAGATAATAGTATTTTCCTGTGATAGATTTGAAATATAAAATGACTAGAAGTATTTAGAATGAACCATGTATGACAACGAACATTTTTCCTTTGGCTCGTCATATCCTAAACACCATTTTTGGCTTTTAAATAATCTTGCAGAATATCACCACCTTGGTAATAACTTCCAACTGGCACTAGATAACAATGCATACAAAAAAAATGGTTCCACTTCTCTCTAGCCCTTTGTCTTTGATTTTACTCAAATCTTGTCTAATGCTTTATTAGCCAAGTTCCAAAATTTTTTCTTGCACTTAACGGAAAACTCAGAATTAATAATTTATTCATAGCACCCAGGCCTTTTATGTTGGTTAAGCATAAATTAAGGTTTAGGGATTTTCCTGTTTAATCATCTGTACCAGTTTTCTGGTGACTCTTTAGCCTATACAAATTTTAGCAAATAGAGTGCTGAATAAGTGTTTTTTGATGGTTCTAATTGGAGGACTGAGATTTCACATAATTTTATTGGGACTGTATTATTAGTCACTTTACTCGCACAATATTGTTTCTGTTGCCTTACATAAACCTTATGGAAATGACTCTCTGAAAACACCACTTGTAACCAGAGACAAAGTAGTGAACTCGAGAGACCTATAACGTGAGATAAGACAATTAGAGTATTCAAGATGGGCATTTTGCAGCGAGAGTGCAGGGGTTTTTTAATTCTGTTTTATTCAATCATGACATAAAATTTTCATACCATTCAGGGAATTGCAGCTACTGGAAGAGAAGAAAATCCTCATTGGAGACTAAAGAAGAAGTAGATTCTATACACTTTTGTTAATATACAGTCTTAAAATTTTTATTGTCCTAGCATAAATAACATGTCCATCATTTCTTCCATTTTCTCAGTACTCATGACTAGTGCTGAGATCTGCATTTCTGTTACTTTATCTGAAGTTTGGCAGGCAGATCCTGCCTATGGAGAGGTGGTTTAATGTGCAAGACAGGAAAAAAGAAAACATGGAAAATAATGTAAAAACGTAAAAGAAGGAGACAGAAAGATGAAATTACAGACAGTGGTGAGGAATGAGGGGACTGGAGTAGGTGATACTGTATCTTCTTTCCTGGAAAAAAACCCCAAACAACCAACCAAAAAACAAACAAGCAAACAAACAAAACCCAAACAAACTACCATAAAATTAACAGTGACATTTAATGGGTTATAAGATGAAGTACTATACACTTTACTGTGATTCCTGGTGCACCAGCTGGGAAATGTGGAAAGTAGGAATGGTTTCTCCTGCCTTCCATCTATCTCTGGTGACAGTGGAGACCACTGGACAAGCAGCTTCTGCAGTCAATCTACAAGAATCTTGAAGTAGCCCTTACTAGAGAAGTGATTAAATAAGGCTGTTGGGGGAACAGTTGATCTAGTCCACAGACTTCAGCTTTCCTACATTTCTAACATTCCAACATTTCACGTATAAAACAAACAAACAAATAGAAACCTCTCAGAAGACAGAAAGAGTGAGTAAAGAAATCACCTGGAGAATTCAAATCAGCATCCAAAAAGATTGCAAGGAATGATTTAAACTATCAAAATTTCTAGGTGTCGTAAAAAAACAGCAGAAACATAAAAGAAAGAAAATAAAACATAAACCAGGCACAAATCTACCCAAGATTACCTCAAGAACATCACATCTTGTTGCATTACATATACTTCTGCAGTGTTAATTTTGCCTCAGGCTATAGATACATGCTGAGATCTGTTTGGGCATTCTTTCTGAAAAACACCAGCAACTCCTCTTCAAATGACACCATAAGGAGTAGAATCACCCACATGTCAGGAGACATAAAGTAACAAATAATTGAATGTATGAAAAGAGCAAAATATAACTCAATAGATTTGCTATATATTGAGATGAAACGGCTGCAGAAAATCAATTGTGATGGTTCAGGAAGGGTACTTTTGTAATGGTTATTTCTGAAAAATGACAGTAATGAAACAGGTCAGTCCTGAGAAGATATTAATTCATTCTTATAAATGAGAGCAGGATCAGATCTGCCTGTTGCAACTGTTCATCACAAATTCTTGAGAGTATTTCTCTCATCATTCTTGTCTGATATTTCAGCACTTTGGCCTCATCTTATTAACATTGTTCTTTTTTCATGCAGTTGATCAATCCCTTTCTATTTCATAACACTTCAAATACAGTAATTTAAAGTATTAAAATGTGGTGCTGTGTATCCTTGTAAAACCTCAAATCTACACAATTTCAGCAGATTATAAAAATGTGAAGTATAGGCACAACCTTCTAGAGATACTGACATTGCTCCACATCTATACCAACTCCATTTTTCTAACAGTGGGACCAAGAGTATAGTCCGCTTTGTGGGTTTTACAATTCTGCCATGGTTCTCAACTTGCAATTAAGAAACTATCTGCCCGTAAAGATCCCTTAGACCTGAAGAGCGAGGAGTTTGACTGCAAGGACCATGTATCTATATTTCTAAAACATTTATAATTTATTTGGAAAAGAACAAAACATATGGCCTGAAGGGAAAAGACTGTATTGGGTCTGGCTGCGATGGAGTTAATTGTCCCCACAGCAGCCCTCACCGTGCTGTGCTGTGCATTGGTAGCGAGCAAGGTGTTGGTAACACACCAGTGATTTGGCTGCTGCTGAGCAGTGCTGGCACACATCAAGGCTGTCTCGCCAACATTTCCCCTCCCTCACCAGTAGGCTGGGGGTGGGCAAGATCTTGGGAGGGGACACAGCCAGGAGAGTTGACCCCAGCTAACCAAAGGGATATTCCATACTATATGACATCTGCTCAGCAATAAAAAACTAAGAGAAAGGAGGAGGAAGGGGGGAGGGAATTAATTATTTATGATGTTTGTCTTCCTGAGCAACCACTACATGTACTGAAGCCCTGCTTCCCAGGAAGTGGCTGAACATCTCCTGCTGATGGGAAGTAGAGAATAGATCTTTTGTTTTTCCTTTGCTTCCATGTATGGCTTTTTGCTGTTGCTTATTAAACTGCCTTTATCTTTACCCACAAGTTTTTTTCCATCTAATTTTCTCCCTCCCTCCATCTTGCTGAAGAGGGGAGTGCTAGAGCGGCTTGGTGGGCACCTGGCATCCAGCTAAGGTCAACCCACCACAAAGACCAAATTTGATTCTGTTGTAAATAAGCATACTACATTGAGCATGATAAGTCTAACTTTTGTTTACACAGAACTTAATGTGTGTGCCATGAGTGACAGCCTTGGGAGATTCCTGCCCATGGCAGACAGAAGGCCCCACTGGCTGACCTGACTTCTTGTCTAGGGAGGTTTGCTGCTTGTCAGGGTTCAAACTGAGGATGAGCTAGACTGCTGATTCTTGTCCAGCCCCTAGACTATTATCCACTGGTTCTCTTTGATGTGGATTCTGACACTGCCATGGGAAAACCTGGAGAGTATCAAGCTTGACTACATGTCTCTGGAGGTGAGAGCGAAGGGCATATGGACCCAGGTAGTTTTCTCCTTGATCCTGTTGATGAGGGGAAAAGGCTTGATGTGCAGCTGCATCTTGCAGGTCAATGCTTGTTTGCACAGCTGGTGTTGACCAGAAGGTGTAAGGATATGAGAAATGTGAGGGTACATGGTTCTTTAAGTTATCTGGTTAAAGACTATTCAGTACAAACGAAATAACAAATAGGAAGGAAAGTGATTAATTAAGCACACCCCCCCACAAACATTAAGGATTTTGTAGCAACGGAGATAAGAGATGACTAGAACCCATCAGCCACTGAGGGATGGGCCTTGAAGAGGGTCAGCCTGAATTTGTCACTGACACAAAAAGGAAAACAAGAGTGACATAAGGAATAGGGGATATTTGAGGTGACTTCTGGAACTGTGTAAAACGTACTGTCAGATATTCGAGTGGATTTGTGGGATATTCAGGTGAAGGGTCAAAGGCGGGGAAAGGGAAGAATGAGGAGGGACTGAGGAGTGTGTTACTGCACGCATCATGCATCAACTGGACTATCCAGAAAGTAGACGACCTGCATAATAGTAAGGAAGCCCAGGGTCTGGGCATGAATATTAGATGAAATTAGAGACTGTCATGATATTTGACGGATCTGTGAATGTGTGTGTGTGTAGTGAATCTAGAAAGTGAGGACATGTGACTTTTCACTTGTGAACTTCATTCCTGATCAGTGAGAGGAACAGGGCTTTGCTATCTGTACTTAAGTTTTACATGATTTCTGGTATTATTATACGTGGATACTGCTAAAGGCTGTGCTCTGTGAGAGTCTGTGTGGCCAGATATGTTAATGTCATCTGTGGATGTGTGTGTGTATATATGTGTGCATATGTGCCTCTCTGGGATACACACTCAGCCTTGACTTTGACTGAACCTGCGAGCAGGAACGGTCTCACACACAGACATGGGACTGGGATGGAAAGAACCCTGGGGCCCAGACTGCACCTGTCTGGGCTTCAGCAGCCAGGAAGGAGGAATCTTCTGGCCCTGGAATCCATTGGACTCAGCGGATCCCATAACATCTCTAACAGGTGGATTTGGCTTTACAACCATGGGAGCATTGAGGACTGCTAGGAAGAGTTGGAATCCACCTGATAAAGTGAGGTAAATCATCTTTGCCAATAGGCTGCCCAACCTGGACAGGAGGCGTTTAAACTAGGAATCATGTGAGAGGGAGGTCACAACTCACACTGGAAGAAAACAAACATCACTCATCTACAAAAAGAGCAAGGAGAGGGATCCAAGGAACTACAGGCTAGTAAGTCTTACCTCAGTCCCTGCAAAGGTGGTGGAGCAAATCCTCCTTGACACCATTTCCAAAGATATTAAGGAGAAGAAGGTAACTGAGAGTAGATAATATGGATTCACATAGGTGAAATGTTGCCTTGCAAACCTGATAGCCTTCTGCAATGAGATGACTGGCTTAATGATTAGAGGAAAATAGTGGATGTTTTTTATCTTGACTTTAGCAAGGCTTTCAACATTGTCTCCCATAATATTCTCATAGACAAGTGGAAAATGAGGTGGACTGAAAACTGGCTGAACTGCCAGGCTGAAGGCATCATGATCAGTAGCATAAAGTCCCTCTGGAGGTTGGTCAGTAGTGCTACTCTAGGGGACTAAGAGGGTTGGAACTCTTCAACCTGGAGAAGAGAAGGCTCAGGGAAATCTTGCGTGTAAATATCTGATGGAAAGGAGTAAAGAAGATGGTGCCAGACACTTGTCAGTGGCACCCAAGACAAGAGGCAATGAGCTCAAATAGAAATAGAGGAAATTCCACTTAAACATAAGAAAGTGTTTGTTTGTGTGTTTGTTTGTTTTTTACTGTGTGGATGGTCAAACCCTTGAATAGATTTCCCAGAGAGTCTGTGGAGTGTTCAGCCTTGGACATATTCAAAAATCCACTGGACACAGCCCTGAGCACCCTGCTGTGTTTGGCTGGATTGATCCACAGATACCTCATTCATTCTGTGATTCTGTGATCATTATTTTTGTTGTTGCTGTTTTGGCCCTAATATAAGTACTGTGAAATATGAGCAAGATCTTTCCCCTGTCCTATGAGTGTAGTGAAAGCCAATGTTTAAAGCACAGACTGGTGACACTAGGTCCACTAACATAACAAAAAGTTATCATAATTAAATTAGAGAAGTAAACTGATAATTTAAAAAGGAACATCTGGTCAAAGCAGATAGAGGATTGTTCTTGCCTGCATTTCTTGTGATGTATGTTTCTAGGGCTAAGCCTGAGCAATTCTTAAATTGTTTGTTAGAACAGGAGTAAATATTTGATGTACACTATTTTTATGCTTAATAGAGCTATCAACACCAAGGGCGCGCAACTCTTTTTTCAGGCTACACATGCAACAGCAAGTAGGCCAACTATTTTAAAATCAGTTATTTCTGTCAGATTATTTACTCAAAAAAAAAAAAAAAGCCTAAACATAAAGTTACTGAATTCTAAATGAATTATGAGTAGATAAAACAGTTCAGTTTATTTGTATGTCTATGTGTTTGGAATCTGAGTTTGAAGAGAAATCTCTTCCACTAATCTGAGACAGTAAAAATAAAACTGTTGGTGCCTCATGTTCTTCCTACAGTTTCTGTTAACTCTTGTTGACACTTTTCCTATATTAACATAGAGGCCTTTATATAATTTTTTAAAGATATACAATAGAATATATCTTAAGTATTGGATTTAGAAGATTAGATTTCATAGAAAATTCAAATTTATACTTTATAACATTGATGCCACTTAATATGAGCTATTAGATTTTACATTCTTCAAATAAAAAAAAATTAAAAAACAGTGGGAATGAAATTTTGATTATATACTAGCCTCATTATATGCTTTCAGTGACTAGATGATTAACATAAATGCCAGTGTTGTAGGTGATGCAAAACTTAGGAGATGTAGAAAACTGTTAAATTTTACAAGTTAACCACCAGAATTTTCCATGGCTCCCAGTATATTTAAAGCCAGAGATTTCTGCAGTCATTCAGGTGCTCAGAAATAGATCAATGTTGCCTCTAGTGAATAATTTCTTGTTCTTTTTAAAACAGTTTTTACCATTGTTCATATTGCCTGTAAATGGAGTTTCTATAGAGACTTGAATATACAGTTTGCACTTATTTCTAGTGATTCTGCACTAATTTATATAAGCCAAAAATCTAGCCTGTTAAACATTTAAGGTATGAACTGTAATCTCTCTCAAATGTCAGAGATATTTTTAAAGAATCATGCATGTTAAGCCCTTTCATATTCACAAGAATATTCTAGGGCTCACAAGAAAATTCTAGGGCTATTCTTGACATTTTAATGAAAATCTTAATCTGATCATCTTCTGAATAATACTGTCTTTTATCCTGACAATAATTATCTGTAATATCAAGTTCCAAAGCCATTGATTTAAAAAGTCTTTGAAAAATTAAACTACTTGCTCCATCCCTTTCTGTTAATTATATTTGTAACATGCTGTAATTCATCAGATCTATCTTGTAATTTTTTTCAGTGTTAAGTGGTATTAATTGCAAAGATTTTAGAAGGCCAAAAAGAAAATCAATTCTGAGATCTGAAACTGAATATGGCATTGCATGTGCTTGAAATACAACACAACCTATTGTTACTTAATAAATTGTTACAATGTATTTTTAGTCTACTTAATGTTTCAACAGTTTAACCAAAACTGTTTAACCAGTTATGATGATGTTAACACTCACAGTCTAAAGTACTTATTAATACAAAACAGATCTTTTAAACATTATTGCCATTAAAAGTTGTGTCTCCCAGTATCTCTTACTTTTCTCTGTGTCACATTCACCCTTCCACTGCTCCTGTGTATTGACAAATGTTTGGGGAGTATGGTTATGATAAGTTGTGAGCCTCCTGATGTCTTTTCCAGGAAGGCAATCATTGTTATGATGAGTATTTCTTCCTTCTCTTTGGCTGGAGGGCCATGATGTTAATGGTGGTTATTTCTTCTTCCTTGCCATGGGATCCACTTAGACCCATTGTTAACTGCTTTTCACAAACCTTGCTCTTTCTCCATTAGTCTGCATATCTCTGTTATTTTCAACTTTACTACATATGTATGGCTTTTTAGCATGTGTTAGATACTTACCTTTTTTTTGTTGACCTTAAAATCAGTTTTTCCCACCTCCTGAGTTTGCATTGTTATCAATAACTTACCATGCATGAGCTATTTATAATTCTGGAGCCTGTTTTCATCTGTGGTAATATATGGCTCATATCTTCAAGGGCTCTGCTGTCACCCCAGTATTGTACTCCTTCACATGCATCATGACCTGCTTAGTGGTTTAGGAAAAGGCTGTGGATATTGTTCACCTGGGCTTTAGTAAAGCCTTTGACACCATTTCCCACAGCATTCTCCTGGAGAAATTGGCTGCTCATGGCCTGGATGGGAGGTAGTTAAATTCAGTTGGAGGTAAATCACAAGTGAGGATCCCCAGGGCTCAGTATTGGGGCCAGTTCTCTTTAATATCTTTATCAATGATCTGGATGAGGGGATCGAGTGCACCCTCAGTAAGTTTGCAGGCAACACCAAGTTGTGTGGAAGTGTTGATCTGCTTGAGGGTAGAAAAGCTCTACAGAGGGATCTGGACAGGCTGGATTGATGGGATAAGGCCAATTGTATGAGATTCAGCACAGCTCAGTGCTGGTCCTGCACTTGGGTCACAACAACCCCAGGCAACGCTACAGGCTTGGGGAAGAGTGGCTGGAAAGCTGCCCAGCAGAAAAGGACCTGGGGGTGTTGGTCGACAGCCAGCTGAATATGAGCCAGCAGTGTGCCCAGGTGTCCAAGAAGGCCAACAGCATCCTGGCTTATATCAGAAATAGTGTGGCCAGCAGGACTAGGGAAGCTATGCCCCCCTGTATTCTGGCACTGGTGAGGCTGCCTCTTGAGTACTGTGTTCAGTTTTGGGTCTCGCACTACAAGAAAGACATTGAGGTGTGTTGTGGTTTAACCCCAGCTGGCAACGAAGCACCACGCAGCCACTCACTCACTGTCCCCTGGTGGAATGGGTAAGAGAATCAGAAGAGTAAAAGTGAGGAAGCACGAGGGTTGACATAAAGGCAATTTAATAGGTAAAGCAAAAGCCGTGCTCACAAGCAAAGCAAAGCAAGGAATTAATTCAGCACCTCCCATCAGCAGGCAAATCTTCAGCCATCTCCAGGAAAGCAGGGCTCCATCACACGTGATGGTTACTTGGGAAGACAAATGACATCATTCTAAAAGTCCCCCCCCCTTCCTTCTTCTTGCTCCAACTTTATATGCTGAGCATGACATCATATGGTATGGAATATCCGTTTGATCAGTTGGGGTCAGCTGTCCAGGCTGTGTCCTCTCCCAACTCCTTGTGCACCCCCAGCTACTCTCTGGTGGGGTGGTGTGAGGAGCAGAAAAGCCCTTGACTCTGTGTAAGCACTACTCAACTACAACTAAAACATCCCTGAATTATCAACACTGCTTTAAGCAGAAATCCAAAACATAGCCTCATAATAGCTACTATGAAAAAACCTAACCCTGTCCCTGCCAAAACCAGCACAAGGTGCTGGAGCGCATCCAAATGAGGGCAACAAAGCTGGTGAAGGGTCTAGAGCACAAGTCTTATGAGGAGCGGCTGAGGATACTGAGGTTGTTTAGCCTGGAGAAAAGGGGGCTGAGGAGAGATCTTATAGCTCTTTACAACTACCTGAAAGGAGGTTGTAACGAGGTGCATATTCATCTCTTTTCCAAAGTAACAAGTGATAGGACAAGAGGAAACAGCCTCAAGTGGTTCCAGGGGAGGTTTAGATTGTATATTAGGAAAAATTTCTTCACCAAAAGGGTTGTCAAGCACTGGAACAGGCTTCCCAGGGAAGTGATTGAGTCACCACCCCTGGAGGTATTTAAAAGACATGTAGATGTGACGCTTAGGGACATGGTTTAGTGGGTTGGTCTCGATGATCTTAAGGGTCTTTTCCACCCTGAATGATTCTATGATTCTATGATTATAGGATCATAGACAGTTCTTTCTACACAGGGTAGCCAGTTCCTATGTATATCACAGATAACAATAGAACATAAACTACACAGTTATACAAAGCTTTAAAAAAACATGCCATTCATAAAAAATGCAGACTTGAGCCTCTACTGAAATTATTGACCTCTTACACTTCTATTTTTTTCTTTTCCCATCAACAGCAATGCATATATTTTTTCATCAAATATTTTGGCAAAATTAACTTCTCAGTACAGCCATCTGAAAGAAATGAAGGCTTATTAATGTCCTTTTTTTGACCTCAAAGACTTGGACCAGAATATATTACAGGAAAATTTTAACTCTGTCTGATTGATCAGTTTTGTCTGACCTTTTTTAAATAACAAAAAAACATTACACCCCCCCCCCTCCACACACACACACACTATTTTCTATATGTTGTCTCTCTAGTTAGATCTAAACTTTTTTGGCTGCAATGCAAGCGAACAGCAAACTTTTACAAACTGACCTAACGTATTTTTAACATGGCAGTTGTATCCTATAGGGACTGTAGCACTGAACAATATCTGACATGGTGTAGACACAAAGGAAAAAATTATATCATTTAACTGGAAATCTGAAAGTAGAAGATAAACTTATATCAAAACTAAGAAACTGTCTTGCAAAAGACCATACGTGAAGTTTCTAGAATGAAGAAATTAACTAAGATGTCTTGTGAATGGTAATCCTCCAGGGATCCTTCCTTTGTTCCTTTCTACTCTACATATTTTTATTTTCTCTGCACTGACACCAAACATGTCCATCATAGCTTAGAATCACTGATTCTTTTTTCAATTTTCTGTATGAATAAAGGATTTCCTAATATTTATTAGTTCTACAATGTCATAATTCTTCCACATTCTTTGGTTTTGCTTTGTTTTGGGTTTTTTGTGTGATGTCTTTTTTGGTTTGGATTTTTTCTTTCTTATTGTTTTTGTTTGGTTGGGATTTTTTGGTTTTATGGTTGTTGTTTTTTGGGGGGGTGGGTTTGTTTGGTTTTGGTTTTGTTTTGTTTACCCATAAGAGTTTAGTGAGATCAATGTCATTCATCCTTTTCTTTCTTTTTCATAAAATAAAAGCTTCAATTTTATTTCAAATCCTCCATCACAGTAATTGAATTCTGCTAATGGTTTTTCCTGCCTGTGTCTGCAATACTTTCCTTTAAAAAAGAACACATGCTAGCCTCAATCTTTTCAAAAAAAGCTTAAGGTAGCAATCAATTTGTGCCAGGCTGAGTTGCAAAAAACCTTTTACTTCTATCTCTTCTTAAAGTGTCCATGTCAAAGAAGGTATGCTAATCTTGCCTTTTAGAATGCAGAATCAAGAGCAAAGGTAGGAGATAATGACACTGGCTAACCAAGGAAAAGTTCTCTGAATCTTCAAACTAAGAGGTGTAAAATCAAGATCCTAAAGGGAAAGTTTGGAACGTAAGTTAATAGCCTGATTTTCAAAAATGGAAATATCAGTGACTTCTACTGCTTGTCAGAGCAACTATGAAATTCTGCCCCTGTGTAAAGATGATGATCTACTATAAAGTGAATAGTGCAGACATTTTATCATTGACTCATCACATATTTGCCCCAAATCTAAAATGATCCCCGTAATCATTACACATGGTCATCCACATTTGCACTGCATCCCATCTTTTTCTATTTACACCATAATTGCAGAGTATATCTTTTATTTGTTCAATGGACATGTCAGATAGAGTGGTTCTGCAGAGACAAAAAATGGACTCTTGATTTTCAAGATGGCTCTTGTGTAAGAAGACCAAATCAGTATTATAAATGGTCTAAAAATAGACCTAGTGGTGTAGCTCATTAAATATGATTTTGCCATTACTAGTAGAAAACCACAAGTGTTGCATTTACCCCTCAGTGCATGGACTTGGGACTTGCCTGGGCTTGCCTTGGCCAGAGCTGTTTTCTCCTTCTTTTAAAAACTTCCTAATGGTCAAGTAACTTGATTAACTTGTCTGAGGTTACTCTCTCTGACTACCAAATATGGTAATGTTCTGACAAACCCAAGTAGTCACTTCATAACAAGTAATAGACTTCTATGTTAATTGGAGCTGGTGGAGGCTACTATGCAACAATTTGCACAGTCAACCTGTAGCTGAGTATGAAGGAAAAGAAAGCAGACTATGACAACAAAGTCCATAACAAGAGCTCCAAGCAGAATCTGAGACTGAGGAGCAAGGGACCCTCACTCACGATGAGAATCACTTCTAAGTGATGAACTCAGGATACTGAAGACTCCCTCTGACACCCTATCACCTCTCTGCTTCGGAAAGACTGTCAGCAGTTGTCATGGTTTTACCCCAGCTGGCAGCTGAGCACCACACAGCCGATCACTCACTCCCCCCATCGGGATGGGGGAGAGAATTGGAAAAGTTCAAGTGAGAAAACTCGTGGGTTGAGATAAAGACAGTTTAATAGGTAAAGCAAAAGCCGTGCACACAAGCAAAGCAAGACAAGGAATTCATTCACCACTTCCCATGGGCAGGCAGGTGTTCAGGCATCTCCAGGAAAGCAGGGCTCTGTCACGCGTAACGGTGACGTGGGAAGACAAACGCCATCACTCCGAACGCCCTCCCCCCCCAAGCTCCTTATAAAGTGAGCATGACATCATATGGTATGGAATATCCCTTTGGTCAGTTTGGGTCACCTGTCCTGGCTGTGTCCCTTCCCAATGTCTTGTGCACCCCCTTTCCATCCCACTGGCAGGGCAGTGCAAGAAGCAGAAAAGGCCTTGGCCCCGTGTAAACACTGCTCAACAATAAGTCCATAGAACAAAACCATCTCTATATTATCAACACTGTCTCCAGCACAAATCCAAAACATATCCCCACACTAGCTACTATGAAGAAAATCAACCTTCTCAGCTAAAACCAGGACAGCATTGACTATGAAATCCAGAGACACATTGAAAGGATGAGCATAAATACTAGAGGGAAACGGTAGCTATTAGGAAGGGGTTTTTTCCCCATAACACTTTTGAGGTTATTATTGTTAATGAACCTTTTTGTATTAATTTGAACTCTGAGTGTTAGCATTACTGTAACTAGACTAAGAAGAGCTGTTTCTTGTGGTTTGATTCAACTGTTAAAATAGTAATTAGTCTAACGATAAATTCCTGGCTTCATGTGTATATGGCTTGTTCCCTTAGCCCGTAACAAGATTATGAGTGTAACAATGATTAATGGGCAAAAGTTCAGGTTTGTTTGTTTGTTTGTTTTTTCCAATTAAAGAGCTATGCATAGCATGGAATGTACAGAATTTTGCCCAGGGTCAAGCTGATAATTACTTAGAAGAATGCCAGTTGTGATTATTACTTCATTCCTCTTTCTTTTTGTGTATATTTACATCTGATAATTACACTGCCATCTAAGACTATCTAAAGTAGGCTCTCATTAAGAAATATCTTGTTAGTTAGGTTTTTTTATCTCTTAGTGTGGTGGGTTGACCCTGGCTGGAGGCCAGGTGCCCACCAGAGCCGCTCTCTCACTCCCCTCATTCACTAAACAGGGGAGAAAAGGCATAACGAAATGCTTGCAGGTCGAGATAAGGACAGGGAGAGATCACTCACTAGTTGTTGTCACGAGCAAAACAGACCAAACTTAGAGAGGGAATTCATCTAATTTATTACTAGGCAAAACAGAGTAGAGGAATGAGAAAATAAAATCAACTCTTAAAACACTTCCCCCCACCCCTCCCATCTTCCCGGGCTCAACTTCACTCCCGGCTTCAACCTTCCCCCCCCTCAGCAGCACAGGGGGGCAGGGAATGGGCGTTATGGTCAGTTCATCTCACGGTGTTTCTGCCGCCTCTTCATCCTCAGGGGGAGGACTCCTCTCATCGTTCCCCTGCTCCAGCATGGAGTCCCTCTCACGGGGTGCAGACCTTCAGGAGCAAACTTCTCCAGCGTGGGGTCCCCCACGGGGTCACAAGTCCTGCCAGCAAACCTGCCCTGGCGTGGGCTCCCCTCTTCACGGGTCCACCGGTCCGGCCTGGAACTTGCTCCAGCGTGGGCTTCCCACGGGCCACAGTCTCCTTCAGGTGCCGCCACCTGCTCCAGCGTGGGGTCCTCCACGGGCTGCAGGTGGAATCTCTACACCCCCTCATCCTTCCTCCATGGGCTGCAGGGGGACAGCCTGCTTCACCATGGCCTTCACCGTGGGCTGCAGGGGGATCTCTGCTCCGGCGCCTGGAGCTCCTCCTCCCCCTCCATCTGCACTGACCTTGGTGTCTGCAGAGTTTCTTACATCTTCTCACTCCTCTCTCCGGCTGCAAAAGCTCTCTCTCTCTAAGTGTTTTTCTTCTTCTTAAATATGTTATCACAGAGGCGCTGATTGGCTTGGCCTTGGCCAGCGGCGGGCCCGTCTTAGAGCCGGCTGGCATTGGCTCTGTCAGACACAGGGGAAGCTTGTAGCAGCTTCTCACAGAAGCCACCCCTGTAGCCCCCTCCCACTACCAAAACCCTGCCACGCAAACCCAACACACTTAGGAATAAGATAGATTTCCAAGTTTTTGATAGCCTGAATGAAATGGAAATTGTACACACACTGTGAACATGCCATGGCACTCACTCAAACCATCTGCATTTCAGTAAACTGGAAGTGAAAGAAAGCACCAAGATAGAGAGCTACTTGCAGACACAGGAAAAGCCTGGGAGAGAGCATATAGAGTTTGGTTTTTTGTTTTCTGAGGAAGAAAAAATGAAGGAGTTAGAAGAGCTGGGGAAAAGGCTGAGGGGATGGAACTAGAACAAAGGGGAATTAAAATGGTAAGGAATAGTTAATCTTGCAGATGGATACGAGAGGGAAAATAAATGGAAGTCTTCGTATGAATAAAGTACAAGAGTGACAGACGAAGGAAATTACATGGTGGATGGTGATACTTAAGTTCATGGAAAAGCCAACAAATGCCATGTGACTGGAGAACGGGCATCAAGTACTGTGGATGCTGGAGTTACACTGAAAGTAGAAAAAATGGTGCTTTACATGGAACATAGCAGAAATGAAGGGGAGAACAGATTAACAACAAAAGCCAAACAAGTCAACACAACATTACCTCATAGATCCTTCCTAGTAGGATCAAGCACAGAAATGAAGTGCCTTGTGTGGATAGTAAAACTGAGTTTACTAAACTTTCTTGCAGTAATACAAAAAATGACACAGACATCCATCAGGTTTAACAGCAGAATGTGTGCAAAGGAAAAAAAGGAATAACTGGAAAGTTAAAATTTAAGCATGGCTGCAAAATAATGGACAGAACAGTTCAGAATTCACAGAGTATTAATAAGAAGGAGGATAGAAGGAGCATGTGAATGGAATGAGCTGCTGGTCAAAACAAATCAGCTTGGTAATAGAACAATCTGAGGATAAAGTGTGTTGAAGAGTGGAAGAGATGATTCATGCCTAACAATCAGACAAGAAAATAAGGTCAAGGAAAAATGCGACTAGAGGTACATTTGAGACATCAATATGAACATGAAAATTACCATCAATGAGAATGGAAGATTAGATTCTTCACTCTCACACTTTTTCTCAAAGTGGAAGCCTTTCCACATCCCAGCTTGGTTGGATGAACTAAGTACTTATCCTTGCAAAACTTTGACAAACAAAGCAAGCACCAATTTATTATGTGTAGGGCTTTTGCATGTGACTAAGAACCAAATGTACACTCAGAGACTGCAAAAATGAAACTGATTTGGGAAAATTAGTTCAAATGGTGCCTATGCATTTGAGATCTCTAAGGTCAGGGTAATAAACATGCAGGCTAAGGTCCAAATTCTCAATAAAACACACACACAGATGACCATATTCATAAACTAAGAGTCTTGTTTGACAGAAAGTAAATTCAGGAACATGGATATACAGGCATATATATTTTGTAATAGAGTTCCTTGCTGGTAAAATAGGATTTAAACGGAGAACAAAAACACATATCTTTTGTTAGTCCTTTGTAAATTCAGCAGCTCTTAATTTCACCAAATAGGAGCTCTAACCTGAAGAATTTAACTGATAAAGGGGCCTGCCAGAATCTAGGAGATTATCCAATTACAACTTAAAGAAATTTACAGCAAAGATGACTGTCTAAAGGTAGAAGTCTCTGAAAACATTAGGAAAAGAGAAGGAAAGAGTATGAGAGAGAGACCGAGCTTTACTTTCTCATGTGAATAAAGTGAGGAGAATTATACTTGTCCTTAAGTTTTGTGGTGACTGGAGTAAAGTTCCCTGGTGTCGCGTTTGTACCTGCTTGCCTTTCTTTCTTTCTTTCTTTCTTTCTTTCTTTCTTTCTTTCTTTCTGTCCTGGTTTTAGCTGAGAGGGTTGATTTTCTTCATGGTAGCTAGTGTGAGGATATGTTTTGGATTTGTGCTGGAGACGGTGTTGATAATGTAGAGATGTTTTTGTTCTATGGACTTATTGTTGAGCAGTGTTTACACAGGGCCAAGGCCTTTTCTGCTTCTTGCACTGCCCTGCCAGCGGGATGGCTGGGAGTGCACAAGAAGTTGGGAGGAGACAGACAGGACAGGTGACCCAAACTGACCAAAGGGATATTCCATACCATATGACGTCATGCTCAGTTTATAAGGAGCTTGGGGGGAAGAGAAGGGGGGGGCGGCGGCGTTCGGAGTGATGGCGTTTGTCTTCCCAAGTAACCGTTACGCGTGACAGGGCCCTGCTTCCCTGGAGATGGCTGAACACCTGCCTGCCCATGGGAAGTGGTGAATGAATTCCTTGCTTTGCTTTGCTTGTGCACGCGGCTTTTGCTTTACCTATTAAAATGTCTTTATCTCAACCTACGAGTTTTCTCACTTTAACTTTTCCAATTCTCTCCCCCATCCCGATGGCGGGGGGAGTGAGTGAGCGGCTGCGTGGTGCTTAGCTGCCGGCTGGGGTAAAACCACGACTCACTCTTTCTTTCTTTCTTTCTTTCTTTCTTTCTTTCTTTCTTTCTTTCTTTCTTTCTTTCTCTTTCTTTCTCTTTCTTTCTTTCTTTCTTTCTTTCTTTCTTTCTTTCTTTCTTTCTTTCTTCTTTTCATCTACTTCTCTCTCCCCACCATCTGCTTTTTCTATGGTCCAGCCCCATACTTATATGAAAAATTTCCATTAATTCTTACAGAGTAATTTTAGGTTTATGGCTGTTAACCAAAAGGTACTCTTAATTTAGAAGCATTTTTTGAGGTTGTACTAACAGAGAATTAAAAATTGCTGTTAATCCTGAGCTGAGTCAAGAGAGTGGTAGATGGCTGCTTCTGGGAACAAAAAAGAGGTTCCAGAGAACCACTACTTTGGAAATCGCATCCAGATCAGGATTATCAGAAGCTAGCAGCTCTTTCAAAAGCTAACAGGCTTTCCTAGCTCTCTCTAGGTCCTGGGAGTTGTCCACGTAAGGAAACTGTATTATCATGCCTGGACAGAGAATAATTTGATCGTGCATATCAATCCTATCTCCATCACAGCTATTGTGATCTTTGAACTGGCATAGGAGAGTGTCCAATTGATTCAGAAGCATTTGAGACTGACTGGAGATCAAGTACATTTATTCTTCTTTATTGCTAACAGCTCCTGTCCAATTCGTACTTAGGCATGGGTAGACAAACCTTACTGTTCAACACTTGCAGCTTCGGATCTGAAGTTCTGCTTCAGCCAGTATCTCTGTGAGTCAGTGGATTGCATGGTCACATGCTGGGAGCTCTGTTTAACATATCTAAACATGATTCAGTTGTTACAAGTAAAAAATGTTTCCCCCACAAAATTTATAGTCTCAGTGTAAGAAAGGGTGTAACAGTGGCCTTTGAAAGCAAGATCTGTATAGCACATACCTTTCATATAATGGACTTACTTTCTATAGCATTATAATATTATATTGTTGGTTGATGAGAAGCTCAACATGAGCCGGCAGTGTGCGCTTGCAGCCCAGAAAGCCAACCATGTCCTGGGCTGCATCAAAAGAGGTGTGACCAGCAGGTCGAGGGAGGTGATCCTGCCCCTCTACTCTGCTCTGGTGAGACCCCACCTGGAGGACTGTGTCCAGCTCTGGGGGCCCCAGGACAGAAGAGACATGGAGCTGTTGGAGCGATTCCAGAGGAGGCCACGAAGCTGATCAGAGGGCTGGAGCACCTCTCCTATGAGGACAGGCTGAGAGAGTCAGGATCGTTCAGCCTGGAGAAGAGAAGGCTCCAGGGAGATCTAAGTGCGGCTTTCCAGTACCTGAAGGGGCCTACAGGAAAGCTGGTGAGGGACTGTTTATGAGGGGGTGTAGTGACAGGACAAGGGGTAATGGGTTTAAGCTGAAGGAGGGTCCATTTAGATTAGATGTTAGAAAGAAATTCTTTCCTGTTAGAGAGTGGTGAGGCACTGGAACAGGTTGCCCAGAGAAGCTGTGTATGCCCCCTCCCTGGAAGTGTTCAAGGCCAGGTTGGATGAGGCTTTGGGCAATGTGGTCTAGTGGAGGGTGTCCCTGCCCGCAGCAGGGGTGTTGGAACTAGATGATCTTTGAGGTCCCTTCCAACCCAAACCATTCTATGATTCTATGATTCTATGATTCTATGATTCTATGATTCTATGATAAGAGGTTGACATCTAGCTCACACTTCATTCAAATCCTGAGATGCAGTCATTAAGATGAATACACTATCAAACAAGTTTTAAGAATATGTAGAACAGAGAAATTGGAAGTATTTCGAAACACTGCCATCCTGAGATACTTAAAAGACTTGAGAAAAGCTGAAATTTTGCTGTCCTACTTAAAATAATGAAAATATCAGTAATATCAATGACAATGAAAATATTTGATAAAATAGTCAATGTCCTATTAATAATGCTAACATCCATCTTGTATTCACATTTTAAGCTGCTTACAAGTTTTCTACTAAATATGCTGCAATGATTTATTTACTACCTTGTTCAAATCAAAATGTACAGATGTACAGATGCTGAGATATAACCAACATTGGCTTGGAATGTAGTGTTTATTCTAAGCATTCTGACAAAACAGTAGACTACTTTAGGGACATGAAAAGAAGATATTTTCATTATCATATGAAAGACACTATTATGATGTAATTTATGAAGTTTAAATAGAGGGATATTGGGATTCTTCTTTTGGCAGGGTCTAATCGGAAGAAGTAAGTAGAATATAATATGAAACCTTCATCAATAAACTTGAAACAGCCATCCCAAGAAGGAACAAAATTACAACAAAGAAATCTTCCTTGCCTTTCAAATCAACCTCAGTGAAATTGGCATTTATATCCCTTTATGAAAGGGGATCTAAATGCCTCGGCTAAAATGAAAAGAAAAAGGTTTTTTTAGGGGTCAAGTCTTCCCTTATCTGACATGTTTTATGTGTCAGTAGGAGATGAAGCTATGCATAAATTTAATCTTACAGACAAGACCTCACCATCATTAGCAGCACACAGGCAGGAAGCACAGAAGCTCACTCTAATCATTAATGGTCAAATATTTTTTGTTACTTCCATGACCTTTTGTAGTCTTGCAGGTTAATAATCTTGATTACTTATACTCTACCAATTCAAAAAGGTCTGCACTGTCTCCTTCCATTACAGGAAATAATCACAAACATGCATATTACTCTAGAGGATTCATATAAATGTCTGAAGTGGCTATAACATACCTAATATACTCTTGCTAAAAAAAAAAAAAAAAAATGTAGATGGAAAACAAATATAGCCAGCTATTGGCACATTGTGAACTTTCTTTCCCATACTAACAAAAATATCCCTCAAAAATATTAATGCAAGGATGTGGTGTTTGGGGTTTTTTTCCCAGACAGTTGGCAACAGTTACCAGACACTTTCTTTTATAGAAAATTTGTTTCATCTTCATGTGGTAATGGTAGTCTGAATAAGCACGAAGATGAAATTATCTTTTATCCTTCTTTGTCTATTATGCCTCTCGACTTAGAGGACGCTTACATATTTTTTATCCATTTATTCCCATGGATTCTCAAATTTATATAAAAAAATAACTAGGAGAAAAGGGAAAAACAAGCCTTTAGTTTTCACATAATTGAGCAGCAAAGGATGTTTAATATAGCAATAAGAGCTACAGCTTTTCATTAGAGAAATCAATGTGTAAGCATTTTTTCACTGACATCAGTATCTCACATGGGGGTCAATCTAGCCAGAAAATCTTTCATTTCTGAATTACAGTATTTCCAAAATGCCTCTGATCTGGAGCAAAGCCAGCCCATTCAGCACAAATCTTAGACTCCTGTGGAATTTCACTCCCTAAAGAAGATAAATAAAATTTTAATATATGTCAGCATCAATATCATTGTAAAGTAGGAGCCATCTAGAAGATGGGTTTAGGAAAAGGTTTTTTTCCACTCAGTTCTTTCTGACTGAAACTCCCAAGATACTGCTAGCAGTTCAGTTCCCAATGTCCCAGCAGTTCCCATGTGAAACACATGCTCCATTCCAGCTCAAAATCAGACTTTCCACAAGGCTGCCACCCTTTTCCTGTATAACGGAAAGAAAAGTCAAAAACTTCAAAGATGACAGAAGCAGCATGTAGCTAGAGACTGAAAAAACACTTGAAAAAGCAAATGCAATGTCAGTAACAGTTCTCTGATACCAAATTGTTGACCTCATCTGAAAAATGGCTCCATGTTTGTTGCACATAAGCTGCTGTGCCATTTGGGAACTATGCAGAGATCATTGTTTTATCATCTCAGCTAAAGTGAACAAAGATTTCCCTCTTTTTTTGCTGTTTCTCACCTTGTAAATCATGACTTCAAGCAAGCCTGCTGTCTTCCATGGTTTGTCTAAAATTCAGTGGTGGGACATATGACAGAAGCAAATGCCTATTGATCAGCTGTTCTTTAGCAAAAAGTGCCACTGTAGTAAATAACATGGATCACTGTTGTTAAACAATTTATTATGTTACAAAAGGCAATTTTCAACAGAGCTATTTTAAAAGGGCCTTATGAGTAAATACTTTTTGGAATACTTCAAGGTGATAGCATAAAAAACCTTCTGTTACAAGGACTAGTATGAGGTTTTTAGACCATCTAACCCTGCTAAAACATTTTTTGTCCCCTCAGCATACTTCTTGCAGTCTATATGGTTCTTATAAAGTAGATTTTACAATTTGAAAACTCAATTAAAATAATAATAGGAAAGTTCTACTGACTTCACATTAGCTTTTGCTCACACACATATAAAATTTGTGCTTGACTTTTCAAGTTAGGCTGTAAAGCTTCTTGCAGAGGTGTGATTTAGTGAATAAAGTGGACAAAGAAATACAAAGTCCAAATGATGGCTAGTAAGTTGGGGCATCCCTCAAGGATAAGTACTGGGATCAATAATGTCTAACATTTAAAGTTTATAAACCTGGATGACAAGGCGGAGTGTACTCTCAGCATCTTTGTGTAGGACACCTGACTAGGGTAGTGGTCTTTATACAGGAGGGTGGGGATGCCATCACAGGCTGGAGAAATGAGCCAACAGGAACCTCATGAAGTTTAACAAGAGGAAATGTAAAGTCCTGCACTTGGAGAGGAATAACTCCATGTACTGGTACAGACTGGGGTCCAAACTGTTGAGAAGCACCTTTACAGAAAATACCTTATGGGTCCTAGTGAATAAGGCAAAGAGCAGACAATATTGCTGTCTTCAAGTATCTGATCAGAGGGTAGAGGGAGTATAAGCCACAATCTGGAGGTGCACAATGACAAGGCAGAGATAATAAGTTGAAGCTTGAGAGCAGACATGACTTGAAACAGAAATTGCTATTATTTTTTAGGATTTCATTTATTTATTTACTTACTTTTTTTGTGTGACATTGGTCAAACATAAGACAGGTTACACAGAGAGGTTGTGGACCATTGTCTTGGTTTTGGCTGAGACAGAATTAATTTTCTTCCTAGTAGCTGACATAGTGCTGTGGTTTGGATTTACTATGAGAATAATGTTGATAACACACTGAGGTTTTTAGTAGCTGCTAGGTAGTTGTAGTCTCTACACTAAGTCAAGGACTTTCCAGCTTCTCACGCCCTGCCAGGTGCACAAGAACCCGGGAGAGCACAGCCAGGACAGCTGACCCAGGCTGGCCACAGGGATATTCCCTGCCATAGAACATCGTGCTCCATGGATAACTGGGGGAGCTAGCCAGAAGACAAAATTGCTGCTTGGAAACAGATTGGGCATTGGGTTGTTTTTTTCTGCATGTGGTGAGTAATTGCATTTCTGCATCACTCGTTATTGTTACTGTTATTGTTATTAATGTTGTTATTGTTAGTAACGTTAGTATTGTTAGTATTCTTTTCCTTTGTTATTCTATTAAACTGTCTTTATCTCAACCCTCCAGGTTTTTTCCCATTGTCCTCCCATCCCCTTGCAGGGTGGGGGGGAGAGTGAGCAGCCGCGTGGCGCTTAGTTACCGGCTGGGGTTAAACCACAACAGTCCTTTTTGGAGCCCAATGTGGGGCACAAATGGTTGAGATAACAGCAGATCCGACCATAGCATGCTAAAACAAATTTGTTATAAGCATTCATTATATTAGTCAAATTGTCAATGGTCCACTGGTCACAATGTTGGTTTATTTATTCTCAGAGTTGTGTCATGTAACACCTTACTTGCTGTATATATTGATTATCAGTGTCTATGTGTGGTTTGCCACCTCTGGCCATTGGATTAAGGTTATTGCTCTGCTTTTCAGTGTACTACTGTCTCATGGTATGATAAAATCATTGATAGAGTTTTTAGCAGTTATAGGAAGGCTGATACCTTTAATCTCTCTGTTATTTTCAATCAAAATAACCTTTAAATGAACCTTTTTCTTCTTAAATAAATTTATTTTTTAAATATCATTCTGAATTGTAGTGATTGCTACCCTGCTACTGATCAGTTTTTACAAGATTACAAGATAGGCCTGTGGTCATTCATTAAATGTAATGAATATGTGTAGATCCAGCCTCTGACCTATAGTTTTCTTTCTTTTTTTTTTGAGTCACTATCAATTGTCTTTAGTGCAATGGCACATTTGAAAATTACTACGTTTCCAATACAAGCAACACATAGTCGTGCACCCAAACACCTGACACACTTCTCATATTGGCTTACTTTTTAAAATGCAATTTCAATACCAGGAAATCACATACATACAACAATAAGGAATATAGAAATGATACGGTGACAAAATAATTTTTTTTAAGTAATCTGTCTTAGCTTTTAGGAAGTCTTGCAGGAAATTTTGATAAATTCAGTAGGTACCAGAAATACCTTGCATATTATTTGTTCAGATATGCTTATTGTTATACTGAATAGAGTTGCATGTATGCATGGTCCACTCATATCATTTGGATTCAGCTGTAATGAAAGGTCAGACAGGTGAGGGAAACTGATAAATAATGATGTATCTGATGGTGCTCATTGAAATTCTGTCTGGAAGAAATTGTATTGTAAGGTAAATAAATGTATTAGGGATGTCTAATGCTACATAATGAAACCTGCAAAGAGGTATTTGTGAAAGTAAATTAATGTCTGTTATAGTCTTTATTGATTTTTTGTGACAAGAGAGTGATATTTTTCCCCCAATATATTTGGAAAGTGAAAATCTTAAGAAACACTGTAAGAATGTGAGAAAATTGAAAGAAACTGGAGTACTGGTCCACACATTAGGGGAAGAAATTATTTGTTTTCCTTGTTAGACTTTTAGTAAAGTTTCAAAATCTATCCAACTATACAAATGATGAAACTAGTCAAAACTAAGATGATTAACATCAGAAGAGTCAAAGGCAATGTCAAAATGTTGGACAACTCACAAAATAAGAACACTTTCAGTTGGACTAATGAACTCCCAATAAGATACCATAGAATGAGTGTTTCCAGTGAATGGCTTTCTAAGATTGAAATACAACAGTTTTACAGACAGACAATATATCCTTTTCTTGTAAAAGTTTTTAAATACAAGTTTTAGAAAATTTAAAATATTACTTATAGATTTATTTAAAGGTGGTAAAATTTCAATTGTAAATATATATACATAATTGCTAATAAAATATAGATCACAAAGTTTGTATCTGCAAAGGTTAGTTTCATTTTATTTTTGCAAATCAAATACTGTAATATTTGTTGCTTTCTTCATATTTAACATGTTGGGGTTTTGGAGGTTTTGTTTTTGTTTTTGTTTTTGTTTTTTTTTTTCCTTTTAAATGAATTTGGAAGTATAAGTTCAATTACATCTGTGTTTTGAAAGTACTCAATTTTTGAACTGCTTAAGAAAATAGAAAACCACACTGTAATTATGCTGATAGATGAGACAATACCAACAGCATTTTAAAATTTTTGAAAAGCAATAGACATGAGGTCAGTACAACATTCATAATGCCAGGCTGGCTTGAGATCAAATGACCAAAGAAAGGAAAGGAAAATGAAAACTTCAAGTGGAAAGGCTGTTAGAAGATAAGGCTTAAGTTAAATAAACAAATGGCTCAGGACTATCCATTCAAATCAAGAGCTACAACTAGATTTCAAAATGAAAAAAAAGGTGGATGCTAGATCATGCAACAGGTGCTTTGTGTTTATTGTCTTTAAAAACAGACCTGTTTTATGAAAAAAAAGAAAAACAACCCAACAAACCCCCCCCACACAAACCACAAACCAAAACCCAAAAAACTCAAAATAATAATAATTAAAAAACCCGTGTCTTTATGGAAGACAAAATTTATAATCAGCAGCAGAACTTCTTTAATGTTTTAGTGGTGGACTTGCATCAAAACAAATCATCAAAAGAAAACCGAAAGAGACCAAGGAGTAAAATATGAAGTTACCCACTGCTGTGGATGAACAAATCCTGGGGAAGTATGAAGCAAAGCGGTGGTTAAATAAAGAAACTTAATTGGCCACAAAGGTAATGGAGAGGATTGGGGGGCGGGGGGGAATGTACCAATTTTTATGCTGCCACAGATCAGGTATCAATTAAAGATCTTAAAAAGATGGGAGCAGCATTGCAAGATATAATAATAAAGGGCAAAATCAGACATGGGCTAATAAAGTTACCACCAGAAGAAATTGAGGTCATGGGTACCACTGTTGAAGACAGCTGCAGCCATATGTGACAGAACAGTAAAAATTCGGGACTCAGGTCATCTTCCCTCACCCTTCTATTACAAAGCCCTCCATTCTTTTTTCTAACCATTCATCTGCAACTTCAGTGCTATACTCTCTACTTCTTCTGTCCTTAAAAATTAGAATTCAGTCGGTCTGCCTTATTACCAGATCTATCCCTTTAACGTAAAGTCAGAGCACTCATCAGAGACTCAGTTCTTTTGGAACATCTGATCCAAACCAACACATTATTTTACTTCTGCCCTGAAACCCAAAAGAGAAGAGGCTTTAATTCCAAGGCCGTCTTGGAAGTTCTTAGAATTTTAGTTATTAAGGATACTGCTTCCTATCCAGGCAGGTCCAGCATATCCTCACTTTTTCTCTTACTGTTCATTCAGATGCTGCAGTGATTTACCCTTGGTGATAGTCCCTTGAAACCCAAAATGAGACACCTCAGTTTAAATTCTTATCATAGAATGATAGAATCATAGAATGGTTTGGGTTGGAAGGGACCTCAAAGACCATCTAGTTCCAACCCCCCTGCTGCAGGCAGGGACACCCTCCACTAGACCGGGTTGCCCAAAGCGTCATCCAACCTGGCAACCTTATGTGTGACAAGAGATAAGAATCTTGGAATAGCACCTAAAAGAGGCATTATGTTGAACAGTCAGGTGCTGATACCTAGCAAATAGAAAATTATTATGAAAAAGATTTGACTGATTTTTTTTTTTTTTTTTTTTACTTGTAAATGAGAAACTGCAGGAAGGATTATTTACATGGGACCTGCAGTCAGAAACAACAGTTCTGGTGGTAAAGCTTCTACCCTATTTTTCATAATGGCAAATAAGAGGTGCTTTCATTTCACGGTAATTCTGGCAAACTTTGTTTGTTTGTTTGTTTTCCAGGATAATTAAGGACTAGGAATATTTGTTCAAGAAATAGAAGACGTACTGAATTTCTGTTTTACCTCCAAGCATGTGGGGACAATACTTGGCCACACTTGCTAAGATGTTCTATAAACTATTTGAGATTAATTGGCCTTGGAAGAGTGGGAAAAGTTAATGCCTTAACCACAATTTCAGTTTGGGGGGATTTTTAATCACTGACATTTTTAAAAAGGGAGTGGGTCACTTTTGCAGAAGTTTTAAGATAAAATGGAAGTTATTATTACATTTTTTTTGCTCTATAAATACATTCCATGAGTCTAAAAAATAAAACTCTCTTCCTTTCTGATAATTTGAGAAAACATCAACCATCTGGGAATGAAACCAGACCAGTTCAGGACTTAGAAAAATATTGATAAAAGCTTTCTGGCTGGTTTAGATACCTCCAGGTTAAGTGGCAGCTGAAAAGGTTTTAAAGTTTGCAGTTTTAAGTTAAGAGGTTACTGAAGAAGGTAAGCACCCAAATGTTCTGAATAACTATTCTTTAAAAAAACCATAAATCTTATCCAATCGAATGTACACAGTGAACTTTCTATGTTCTAGTGGAAGCAAGAGATTTTACCCTTTTTAATACCTGACCTTAAAGATCATGGATTGGTCATTTCAGTGTTTGTACATGGATATTTTTAAGGTAAAAACAATTCACAGAAATCAAACTTAATATTAAAAATGTATCATTACTAGATAGTGATTTTATTGGGTAGTTACATATTGTAAACATTCAAAAGAATTTATATTTTAACTTCACAATTGAGGTAGCAACACTAATGTATTTTTTCAGATTTTTTCCTGAGAATCTCAAGTTTTCCAAGATGTTATGGCATGGGCACCAAGAGAAAACTCCAGCAGGAAAAAGAAGTAACCTAAGGAGTTTACTAAAAAAAGAGGAATATACCAAGGTTTCATCCATGCAGCACTCAGTGTCAAGTAAAGAAATTCTGATCATAAGAATCCATTTTCTAGCATTCCCCTTATACTGCTGTGGGGGGAAAAAAAAAAAAAAAAGAAAAAAGAGAACAAGGTCCACACTTTTGCTGACACCATTGGGTTGTTTGTCACACTTATAAAGAGGTAAATTTTAACTTTCTTTTCTCTTTTTTTTTTTAAGATACAATATTGATGTTTTTATGTTAAGGCCAGCTATAGTTCAAAAATATTCTTCTTCCATAGCCAGTGAGTTTGCATCTGACACGTATCTCTCTGGTTCAATTGCTCTATCAACTGACTTCAGATGATGACAAGCAACCTGAACAACTCATTATCTGCCTACACAATCTGTCTTCTATAGTGGCTAATCATTAATGTAGCAGACAGATTTTGTTTCTGTTTTGATGATACATCTGTAGATGTTTAACGACTTGAATGACAGGAAGGTCAGGGAACAATCCAGCTATCCTTTGGCAGTTTCTAATCTAATACAAATATCATCTGAGATTCAATCTTAATAATTTTCCTGCCAAGAAAAGCATGCAGAAAACTGAAAATAAGCCAGCCCTTAAAGGTGTCCAATCAGTAGTACAACAAAGAGCACTAACACAGGTAGTGTAGTAGCTGTTAGAATTATTCTCTTTAAATAAAAGAATAACAGAGTCTTTGGATAGTGCTTTATAGAGTTGTTATAGTGATTTTCCTAAAGGTCGAAAAGTAAGCACACATACAGAAAAGCATGAAAACAAATAAGCCCAGTGAGGAAATAAATCATTATTCTGAAGTGAAACTAAATATATCCAAACCTCAGATTGTGAGGCAAGAGAAATTTGACCCCTAAAGGTATGAATTCCAAAATAAATCCTGCATTCCTAAGACAAAAATAAAAATGACTTAATCAGTAAGTGAAAATATTGACAGAAGATATTAATCGTTTATTGTAGACCTGGGCAAAATTATTTCTAAGTATTTAGAACATCTGCATACAGTAAAAAGACAATATTGTAGCTTCAAAGAGTAATTATTAATTACTCTAGGAAAAGAAGAGTTTCTGGGAAACTCAAAGTAACGTGAGGAATATATCCTTTCTTTTGTCTCCTCTCTCACAGCTGACAAAAACTTCCTGTGTGCAAAACACAGAAAGGGAAATGCAATTTAAAATAAATGGCTGTGTCTTGGGTCCTATCTTGTGCTTTTGGTAAAGTTAATTCCATGGTGTCCTAATTAGAATTGCTGTGATTTTTATCCATCTGATTATGAATTTTGTCATATTTATATAAGTTTCTAGCTCTATATAGTTAGGATGACTTTTTGCACTTTACATCCAATACAAATATAACATGAAGAGGTTGTAATTGCGTGTAGTATTTAGGTCTTAGGTGGAAAGTAAGTTGCACTGGAATGTTTGCCTTTCACAAAGATTCCATAGTCATGCTTGTGATTTAGTATGATTGATACTAATAAATAGATAACTCAGCATTTAAAATGTCAATAACCTTTTTCACACTATGATAATATTTCCTGCAGCTATTAGTGCAGTCTAATGGATCAATAGAAGATGCTAATGCAAGATTTGCTCTACAAGCAAATTCCATTCTTACATTATATATTATCCTTATCAAAAAGAAAAGCAGTTTGAGAAGATTTGGTAGGTTGTTGAGCTGCATGTTATATAGGAAGGCAGAAATTCACTAATGTTTTTATAAAGCTTGAGTATTCAGCAAATTGTGGGTGGTTTTTTTTCCCCACATACGTATCATAGACCTGCTTGAATATATAAGCAATCTCTCACTGCAACTCTCACATAGCTTATATGAGATAAGATTACCTCACAGTCTGCCCCAAATCTTCAAAATATATTTAACACATATTTACATATTCAACCTTCCACATGGAATTCAATGGGATTTAACCATTGTAGTACTTTATTACATTGAGATTTTAAATTTTTATCTTTTTAAAATATCTATTGGACCTCTTTGGACCATTTGATCTATGCATTAGTGAATTATTGCTTTCTCCCATACAATTCTCTCTGGTAATTCAGAGTCTATATTAAATGCAGAAGGCCTCCCTGGAAAACCTGATCTCTTCAATTTTTACTCATTATGACATAGTAATCAATATCATGATTTATGAATAAAACTATCAGTAGAGATTTATATCCATTTTTCCTTCATTAAAAATGTAAATTTGAGGATGGGGGTTGTTCACTTATGCATTTAAAACCTGTTCTATGAATAACAGTGAGTCCATACAGCAGCTGAAGATATGTGAAGATCCACGGGTCTAAGTCATTAGACGCTGTAAAGCATCACAAAATCACAGGGTTGTTGAGGCTGGAAGGAACCTTCCTCCATAGGTCATCTGGTCCAAGACCCCTGCTCAAGCGGGGCCACATCAGCAAGTTCCTAGGATCATGTCCAGCCAACTCTTAAACATTTCCAAGGGGGAGACTCCTTAACCACCCTAGGCAACCTATTCCAGTGCTTGGTCACCCTCGCAGTAAAAAAATATTTCCTGATGTTCGGATGAAACCTCCTGTGTTTTTGTGCCCAATGCCTGTGCCAGTGGTCTAATCGCTGGGCACCACTGAAAAGAGTCAAGTATTTATACACAATGATAAGATCACCCCTGAGCCTTCTCTTCTCAAGGCTGAACATTCCCATCTCTTTCAACCTTTCACTATATGAGAGATGCTCCCGTTCCTTAATCATTTCCATGGCTCTTTGTTGGACTCTTTCCAGTATGTTCACACTGAGGAGCCCAGAACTAGACACATTACTTAACAGTTAGACACTCTTAAGTATCACTTGCTATAAGCATCAAAGCTGCAAGTGCATTTTCATAGAATCACAGAATGGATTGGGTTGGAAGGGACCTCAAAGATCACGTACTTCCAACCCCCCTGCCATGGGCAGGGACACCCTCCACTACACCAGGTTGCTCAAAGCTCCATCCAACCTGGCCTTGAACACTTCCAGGGAGGGGGCATCTACAATCTCTCTGGGCAACCTGTTCCAGTGTCTCATCACCCACACAGAGAATTTTTTCCTAATATCTAATCTAAATCTACCCTCCTTCAGCTTAAACCCATTACCCCTGGTCCTATTGCTACATGCCCTTGTAAACAGTCCCTCTCCAGCTTTCCTACAGGCTCCCTTTAGGTACTGGAAGGCTGCAATAAGGTCTCCCTAGAGCCTTCTCTTCTCCAGGCTGAATAAACCTTACTCTCTCAGCCTGTCCTCACAGGAGAGGTGCTCCAGCCCTCTGATCATCTTTGTGGCCCTCTTCTGGACTCTCTCCAACAGCTCCATGTCATTCTTATGTTGGAGGCCCAGAAGCTGGACACAGTAGTCCAGGTTGGGTCTCATGAGAGCAGAGCAGAGGGGCAGAATCATCTCCCTTGACCTGCTGATCACACCTCTTTTGATGCAGCCCAGGATACGGTTGGCTTTCTGGACCACAAGCACTCATTGTTGGCTTATGTTAAGCTTCTCATCCACCAACACCTCCAAGTCCTTCGCCTCAGGGCTGCTTTCAGTCCATTCTCTGCCCAGCCTGGAGTTGTACTTGGGATTGCACCAACCCATGTGCAGGACCTTGCATTTGGCCTTGTTGAACTTAACGCGAACCTTTATTCATTACTTTATTCCTTCTGGACAACATTTTGTTCATCTGGAACATTTAGAATTTTTTTTTTTCAAAGTTCAAATTTCTGAGGTTCTTTTTCCTTTTTAAAAAAGATTTTTCTGGCATAGGGAGAAAACTGGTCTCAGCAGTTGAGTCACACTTCCTTCAGGTGGTTAAAATAAGTATCGTCACAGAACTAGAACCATGAAAATCCTGTAGCAGTAGGCTCTTTAAATTAAGAAACTATGGAGAAACCTAGCAGTATTTAAAAAACACTCGTTGAATGGGATAATACAGTTGTGGAAGTCTTTGTACTATTCATCTGTTTTATTATTGAGTATTATGGAATTAAATGCAGTTTTTGCTAGGTGTACAATGACTCAGAGTCCTGCCTAAACTACAGTCTATTGTGCTGTGTATTGTCACAGGGAGGAAAACCAGCAGTGACCCTGCAGGTGCTTTTAAATGTGCTTGTTCAGCATGAAAGGGCTGCTATAAAATGCAGTAGTTACAGTGCTGCTTGTATATGTTTCTCTTTTGGAAAAAATAGACTGTATCCAATTATAACCTTGCTATGATGTTCATCTTCAGACAAGGCATGAAAATTTGTAACCACAGCAGCATCAGTGACAGAGTGAGTAGTTTAACCTTTGTACGTGAATGTTATCTCACGCCCACACCTCAGAACAACCTGCCGGTATCAGATATCTTAATCGTCTGCTGCGACGTATAAAGAGCAGCCATACTATAGAAGTCATACAGAAGAGCTTCCAGCAGCATCAGCATCTCTGGTGAAAAAAACTCTCAGGACTATTCACATCTATCATTTTAAGGCACAGAGGTACTAGGAGGCTTGGAAGAGACAACCCCCCTTTTCTGCCTCAGGTACTAATAAGACTTGTGAAAAAAAGCTCTCATAATTTGGCATTTTCCCCCTTTTTCCTCTCTCATATCCGCATTGTGTTTACATGTATCCTACACAGAAATGTTAAACTATTTAAATATATATATTTTTTTTAAGATATTTTTCGACTTACTGCTAGAATACTCCACAAAATTTGCTTGGAAATATTTGACAGGGAAAATAAACAGTTAGAATCAGATTTTAGAATGAGTAGACAAAAAGAGTTTTGTATTTTAGTTTTAAGTATATATGCATGACACTTAATTTGATCAGAATCCAAATCTGAAGTGTTTAAGATCACCTTCCCTCTTAAAATGTATGTCATAATGACATATCAGCTATGAGATATTACATAAAATTAGCATCTTTCAGAATAGGTGCTTTTGTCTAGAGACAACATGAGTAGTAAAGGATGACATCATCTAGACTAATACATATATCTTGACGGGTAGGGCGCTCTCCTGGAAGGTGGAAGAGATTTATTAGAGCCTCCTCAGACAGAAGAAAATTTGATGCAAAGCAAAGTCCTTCACAACTAGGTTAAGATGGTAAAGATAAACCCCTTTTCTCTGTTTTTAGAAACAATAAAGTCACAACACCTATTTTGCAGGAAGAGACACTTCCTAATATTTGTGTTAGGAAGATCCTAAGCATAACTGTATGATTGGATGCCTGTGGCTGTTTTTCCAATACAGGGAAAGCATTCTGGGAGAAGGAGCTGTCTGTGTAGCCAGCTGCAGATGTTGGTTTATATTTCCCTTCTAGCCCTGTCAGGAGTGGACTGGTGGCTAATACAGAGCCAGTGGCATTTGATTTTTTTCTGAGACATGCTTTTCATGTGGTTTGAGTTTTTTTTGTTTGGTTTGGGATTTTTTTAACTGTTCAAAGCACCTAATATAATGAAAGAGTGATGCCTTTGATCAGAGGGCAGTAGCAGCATGTGTTGCCTTGGGGCACAGCATGAGGGCATATTGACAAATTTGAAGGTGCAAGTCCCATTCAGATAGTAATAGAGGATATGCCAGGTGGAAGAATTCATGCATGACACATTCATACTGTGTGTTTGAGACAGACTATGGAGCAGCTATTCTGTTAAATCTGACATGATTTTGTTTTGGATGGAAATATCTCTCTCACTCCAGGGGGGATCCAAGGGCAAATGAGCATGTACACACAGGGAGGATTAAGGGACCAGGGCCCTAGAAAGAAACAGGGAGCAAGGCAAGCAGACAGTGCGAAAACATAGCCCATATCTATGCCACTAAGATAAACATGCTAGCTCTACATACCATTACTCCATATTACCAAGTTTCCCAAGAACAAATGCCCTGCTTATGTAGCTTACTGTAAAATGGAATTCTTCCATCAAAAGTTTTGACCCTTTGATTTCACTATAACAGTACTGTATTTTTCATATCTTAAAAGAGCGGTTCACAGGAAATAATATACTGAAGTGCCAAATAAACAACTAATTTTGAAATGTGACCTTCACCACTGTGCTGCATGTTGTTTACATATAAAAGTAATGGGTAGTAAAAGGGTGTCCTTTTGACAGCTAAGAGAAAAAAATATTCTTTTCCTTGATATGACAGTTATGTAGGTGTTTATAATTCTACCCAGAGTTATCAAGTCCTTGCTTTAATAGGCTTTATTTCTTACAAGTATTGTAAAAAAACCCCAAAACGCAAACCACCTAAAACCAACAAACCCCCCTGAATTTAACAAAATACGACAGTGGTTTAATCCCACTGAATTCAGCGTATAAGGTTGATTGTGATAAGTGTTAAATTTAGTGATTTAGAACAGACTATGAGACAAGCTTATCTCATATAAGTAAAAAAACCCCAAAAATGAAACCAAGAACAATAATTTTGCTACCACTCCCACAAAGTACCCGCTCCCCAAATTCTACAACATTCTCAATAACGAATGAAAAATAAGTTCAATAGTTGGCTCATTATTCAACTGTGATGACAAAGTGTACATCGAAGAGAGATCTCATCTAACTACATTTGATTTGATATTTTTGTTCTCTACAGGCAAGAAATTACGGTTCCTCTTTGACTGTGGTCATTGTGCACCTTAAGCAAGTGAAAGAATCCATTTTGTCTTGTCTAATAAACCTATGAGTCACAAACCCTGTCCTACATGAACAGACGTACCAGCAGAATCCATATTTTCTAAAACGGATAGAAAGATAAAGGCTAGAAATTGATTACAGATTTTACAGTAATTTTAAACAATATCTGAGACAGAGGGTGTCAACTATTTGAAGTTTTCATGGGTTGAGGGTTGTTTAAAAATGAAATCAGTTACTATGTGATATTATAGGGTAAATTTTCATGTAAGCAAGGGGAAACCAAGCTGTAGTCCAAAGAAAGAAAAATGCTTCACTTCAGTCTTTTCTCCAGTGTAATTACAGCTGTGTTTCATAGCAGCAAATTACTGACTTCTCCCTAGGCTCTAGTAGGCACGTATAGATAAAGAATAAAATCACAGTTACATTCTTGCTACTGGTCACTTTATCTATATGATGTGAAGCTCCCATACAACAGAGTATATGTAAGAAAAAAATAAATAAATACATTGCTCCTTTGTTATTTGAACAATTTACCTATACAAGGATATAAAATTTAATTAATAATAATTCAGAAACTGACCACACAGGAAACAGAAAGCCAAGACAGCAAAATTTTGAAATTTCAAAGGTTATTGTAGATCATCTGCAAGCTTCCTAAATGTAGGCCAAAAAATGTCTCTCTGAACTTGGCTGAAGTTTGGCTGAACTTTGTTTGTAGATCTATTTTTTCCTAGCAGATATAACGGCAAACTCTTCTTTTTTTTTCCTATTTCATATTTTTGTTTTAATTTTATTGCTTAAATGGAACTCTCAGTTTAGCAGAATTTAAAAAAGAAGCATAACCTATATCTTTAAGTTATGAAGACATTCTATTTTAAAATAAGAATTTATACTATCATTCTATGTATTTTTTACATTAAATACATTACTGAATTGACACTCTTTCACACTTTTATTAGCTATTAAATCTAAAGAACTTTCCAGTAGAATTGACCTAATCCAAACAACTATTTTTCGCTGACCTCAAGTGAGTTCATTAGTGAAAGATATGATAAACTTTCACTATCTTTTCAGATAAATTTGGAGGAAACCTGTTATAATTGCTTGAAAAAAATTTTTAAATCTCAGTAATAAGCTTGTATAGTTTGTATATTTGTATATTTGTTATAATTATTTTAGCATCGTTCTATTCAGTGCGTAATTTGAACAGACTTTCTGCTCCTCAAGAGAATTTCATCCTCATTAATCACAGTTTATTTTTGCTTTCAGAAAACTCTTCATTTTTGTGTACACTCCCCTCTTCCATTATTATTACTGAGAATTATTTGGTAGAAGAATATGGAACAAATCAAACTTTTTTTTTTCTTCAAACTCTAGTTCCAAGTTAGTAACGTTCCCAGCTCTATCCATCATTGTAATGCATTTTGTCATACCATGATTAAGTGAATTTACATTGCTGTGAAAATGGCCTGGGTTGTGGAGGTATCATTCTTCCATCTGGTCCTTTCAAACTCACTTTCATTTTCTGAGTTCTACTAGTCTTTCTTTTCTGAATACTTTATTAAGCCTTTGTTTGTTTCTTTGTTTGTTTGTTTTTACAAACTGCTCTTGAGCTATCCCGCCAGTCTTTTCCAGTTTGGTAGTTATCATTGTTAGATCTGGTCAAACATTCATATACCTGATGAATCTCAAAAGTAAGAAATACTGTTTATATAAGGTTATATTGAATTACTTTTTAAAATTCTATGAATAGAGAGTGAATGTGAATATCTGGATGCAGGAGCACCAGAAAGAATGACAGAAGCCTATAATAATGGCATATATTGATGCCAAATAGACTAACAGGTCAGCAAGATTACAACACCTCTAGGTGCCTCTTCTCAGGACGTGCAAGCTGGGAAACAAAGGACAGAAGTTGATGAGGCAGGATGGTAAGACTAAACACTATAAAATACTGAAGATTACAAAAAAGATATATCCAAACCCAGCACATAATCATCAATTTAGAAAAAACAAAGAGATGCCATGTGAACTTGAACAATGCCATCATCTGTCCATTTCATTGCAAGGATGCAACGTGCAGATCGCCTGAATACATATGTCACAGTGCCTGAAGGCCAGACAGATCGCTTGGTTATATGTACCTTGCAGTCTGAATACTGAACAAACTACTTAGGCACAAGTTTCTTGGTGCTTATGACTATGCAGGTATGAAACTGTGAGTAAGTGAAATCACTTTAAATAAATAAATAAAATCTATAATCACAGAAACACAGAATGACAGATTGGTAGGGGATGGAAGGAACCTCTGGAGATCATCTAGTCCAACCCCCCTGCTAAAGCAGGATCACCTAGAGCAGGTTGCACAGGATCGTGTCCAGGTGGGTTTTGAATATCTCCAGAGAAGGAGACTCCACAACCTCTCTGGGCAGCCTGTTCCAGGGCTCTATCACCCTCAGAGTGAAGAAATTTTTCCTCATGTTCAGGTGCAACTTCCTGTGTTCCAGTTTGTGCCCATTGCCCCTTGTCCTGGCCCCATCCTCTTGACATCCACCCTTTAGATATTTATAAGTATTGATGAGATCCCCTCTCAGTCTTCTCTCCAGGCTAGAGAGACCCAGCTCTCTCAGCCTTTCCTCATATAAGAGATGCTCCAGTCCCCTAATTTTCTTTGTAGCCCTCCGCTTGGCTCTCTCCAGTAGTTCTTTTTCTTTCTTCAACTGGGGAGCCCAGAACTGGACACAATATTCCAGATGTGACCTCACCAGGGCAGAGTAGAGGGTGAGGATAACCTCCCTCAACCTTCAGTGTTATTTTCTAAAACTTAAACAGTCTTAACAACTATTAAAATCATAGGCTTATATAATGATTCAGGTTGGAAGAGACCTCAGGAAGTCTCTAGTCAAACCTCCTGCTCAAGACAGGATCAGGCATGAGGTCAGACCAGATTGCTAAGGTTGGCCATTTGAGTCTTAATCACTTCCAAGGATGGAGACTGCATAATCTCTCTGGGCAACCTGTTCTAATGCTTGACTATCCTCATGGTGAAAAAGTTTCTCCTTATATACAGTCTGAACCTCTCTTTTTTCAACTTATGCCCATTTGCTTAAGTTATTTAAGTGCATAACAGGAGCTAGAACCAATACTTGTGGTATCTTGGATGTAGAATGCACAGATCCTTAGATTAGGACAATAATTTTCTATCCAGCTTTGTAGTCCTTTGAATAGGTTTATTGCTCATTAAATAACCTTATTATGTTTCATATGTTTCTACCTGGGTAGAAAATTTGCAGTATTATGCATTGCTGTCCAGTATTTTCTTGTATTTCTTTCATCATAAAGTTCTGGTTTGCTAAACCCAGATAAATTTTTGCCAACATGCTCTACTTTCATTTCTTGCAGCTTTCTATCAGAACTATGTCTTTTTCTTTACCTGTCTGCTTGTTCCACTCCTCAAGTGTCCAGCAGCTCATACTGAAGACTCTGGAAATTAGCTGAGAGCCTGAAGGACCTGAGTACAACTTCTACAAACTTTAATTTCTCAGAAGGCTGTTACGGTCCTTTTTGTCACACTATATCTTATATGCATGGCATTAGCTTAGAATTGGTAGCAAATACAGGAAAAAGAAAAGAAAAAAAAACCACAACAAAAAAACCCCCAAACAGATCAAGTTTTATTTATGGATATTTTAAACAAAATCTTCTGGGATATAAATTCAGGCAAATCTAGTCAAGGATGAATGGAAGGAATTTGCATAGCATTCCTCAGCATGTTTTTAAAGCTCTCTTTGGTAGCTAAAATAAGTCATGCTTGGAGTTAAAAGTAGACTTGTGATTTGAATATTGTTAGAAAAGTGATATGGTTATTGTTATGAAGAAGTTTGTGACTTACTGTCCTTTCCCTTTAGTTTAGATCAGAGCTACTTTCCTTCCATGGTTGGATGCTTAGCAGAGAAGTGTGGGGCTTGAGCAGTTCCCTGGGCTTTTCTCAAGTGTGGTGAGCTTTGATTAGCCTGACCAGCCAACCATCAAGGAGAGCAAAGTTCAATTAGTCCCCATTTTCTCTAAGCCCTTTTTGCAATGAGATGTCTGTACCTGAGATGCCTGTTAACACATGCTGCTCTGGAAGCTGCTGTAACTCCACACTACGTATCAGCAGGGCTGCCTGCAGCTCTCAGTGTCAAGACACTTAAAGCATCAGGTACATTATACAAAACAACTAAAACCCAAATTATTGCATATGAAAAGAAAAAATTTTTGGCTGCATTATCTTCTTCTCATCAGAGGTTCCATCTTTTTAGCTGCTAGAAAAAGACTGAGATCGGAAGAGTGATAACTCCAGCTCTGCTTGGGAGATTCTGCTCTGCCTCCAAAAAGCATTAAGGCTTAAATTGGATCTAGAATCTCTGTGAAGAAGCAGCTTTGTTGCTTCAATTATGTTGTGCTTCTTATTCTTTTGAAGCTTACCATCCTTACATTGAGATCTGTACATAGTAATGTGCTTTCCTTTTTTTCAGTATTGATAAAAAAAAAAAATGAAAAATATGCAAAATATATCCGGGGAAACACTATATATTAGTTGTCATTATGAGAAAACAGCATTAAAATACATTTACTAAAATTATCTTCTCTCTTTTTTTTCCCCTTTACGTAAGTGCAGACAGCTTCAGCCCCTTGTTTTTTCAATCTAAGTAGTGCTTTTAAGTTTCTGTTGAACTAACCTCTGATTTACAGAAGATTTTGTACTGAAATTGAAAAGAGCATTCATTTTTATTGGCCTTTTCTATCCCTTATTATTCTCTGAGCTTATTATTCTCCTATGTGTAACCTCAGTTCTCCACAGTAGGATCCACCCACCTTAGTAGTTTGGAAAGCAGGCATCACAGAAGATGTGGAAATAACAACAGCAGTAACTAACATAATCGTTCTCCTGTATTTTTATTCTCAGTAACAATTAATCTCTCACAATCCTCCTTGTCCCAAAACATTTTTGTAGTCAAGAAATCATAACAGAAAATGCAAACTAATATTTTATAAAGGCAAAACTATTCTTTAACTGTGGTGAAAATATGTCATTTGTCTGGACCCTTACTTTCCTCTTTCTTAGTTACCTTTTTGTAAAAAATTTGAAATCTTAACTTTACATGCAAAAGACAAATACAGAAGACCCATTTCACCCTACTTCCACCCTGCAGAACAATAAAATGTTACATCCTTCACTCTCCGTAGTGTCTAGAATGAAATGTCAGTACGTGTGATTCATCAATACAGGACACTCTCAGGATTGAGCTGCCATTCATCTAGCATGGGAGAATTCTAGATATTTTTCCCTATTCCTCAGTTAGAAACCTTAAGTTTATCACCAGCATTTAAGGTTAAATTAACCTTTATAGAACTTTTCCAGTTTGTAGAAATGCCATTTTGCCCCTTGAGGGAGAATATAAAAGCCTCTGGATGCTTTAGGTCTTTGAAGCTATATAGATAAAAGCAAACAAAAAAAAAAACCCCAACAAACCACCAAAAAACCCCCAAACCAAACCCCAAACCAAACAAAAAGAAAAAAAAAATCAAAAAACTCCACAATTTTAATTTGTGCCCAAATCATTTATATCACCATCTTCATCATTCTCCAGCATGCCTGGTTTTTTATATATTCTGACAGAACGTGCACAAAATATAGTACCAAATATATACTGAAAAGTATTTTTTCATCAGTAATGAAAATCAAGTCCTGATTTTCTACATATTTGTTATCACTTCAATATTAGCAAAATAAGCAACATGGCCTCCTACTTGAAGTGCTACAAGATCTCTGGTAGGTGTATATTTGGCGGAAAGTTTAATTTTTGTTGTTGCTTCTCTAGCAGTGATTATTATATGCCAGAAACATATTGGCTCTTTAGCATTGAATTATATAAAGATATATAATTATAGGGGTATATAGAATAATGAATATTTCCTTATTTTTTTTCAGTCAAATACAATAATGAAATGTAATGTAAGTCTTTCTTAACATTGTAAGAAATGAGTAAAGGTTCAAAAGGGGAAAAAAAATGTCAGGATAAATGAAGATTATTAAAATAAATTCAAATAGAAAAAACCAAGGGTTTTGGGTTCTATTTGTTCAAAAAAGTATCACACTCTGGTTTTGTGCTTTTTAAGATAGCAAAATCAAAGCAGATTCAACAGCTATAGGCAAGTAGATATGCACACACAAAATATTCATATCAAGTCTGAAGAAACACATTCCTGAAAAAGCACTTCGCCAAGAGGTAAATCTTGGGCAATATTTATCTCTTGGGTCAATAAATCTTAATTTTCATCTCAGCATATGTTAAAACTCATTTATTTTTAATTAAAATTTCAGAGAATGGCTATTGTTGAAATAAAATAAACCAGAACATATCTTGCAAAATAATAAAATAAAAAGGGCAGAGCTTTCCCTTTCCTAAACTTTAATATAGAGAAAAATAAAGAGAAGAATTTACAATGCAATAACTCTTCAACTATAGCAAAGGAATACCTTACTAAACTCAACAGAAATTCAGCACTCCTATTGCTGAACATTGCTGAACAATTTTGCATATGGATAATAAGACAGGATTATATTTAAAGAAATCATCAGGGAAACATCATTGGGACTTCTGAACTGATGGTAAAGCCTTGTCTGCTTACTGTGGCCTCATCATGTCACCTTAATGTGACCTCATTTAAACACCAACCCTACAATTAAATCACCTGGGAGGACCTTATTTCCAATCAGGATTTCTCTCAGTTTCATGAAACTGCATGTGTGTTTCTGTGCAGATTAGATGACAGGATCAAAGCTAAGGTATATCCCAGAAGGTATGTAAAAGTTGCAAAGGACCCCCTCATGACCTACTTACAGCTAGATATATACCTTGACAGATTTTTGTTATTAAAAAGGTCCTGCCAAGTCTCGTAAGTTTCTGACTCCATCATTAAATGGGTAAAAAAAAGAGCAAATGACAGACCAAAAAAATTTCCAGCATTAAATATTATGTTCTGAAATATTTGTCAAACTGAAGCCTTTTTGTTTGTGGCTGTTCTCAATCTGTCACTCATGTTATTGAGGTAATGAAAGCCAAATATAATTTATCTTCATTTTCTGTTTTTTTCTTTGTTTTCCAAGATTATTGTTAACTACTGACATTTTTTGTTTCCCTAAATAAGAACATGGCAACTTACATACACATATATGTATATTTTAATTAGGGATTTTAGATTTGTAAGAATGTATGTCATAGAACAGCATGTTCCAGTCATTTGTCACTAGTGTAGAGAATTCTTATTGTGCAATGATTTTTTGTTGAATAGCTATGCACTTTAGGGGAGAGTAAGATATAGAAATGATGAATGCAGCACATGATTCTGATTGAGCAGGAAACTGGACTTTTCTTTTTCAGACAAAGATACTGTAGATTGCAATTTGTTTATAGTTTGCTCACATGACCCTCAGAAGACACAAAAATCATTACTGAATAGTCCTTTATTCAGACATAGCGAGAACAGTCATTTAACAGTTTGACATAAAGATATACTTGATATAATATTGATCAGCTTTGAAAGAATTAGGTTAAAGACCCCTCTTAGAAATGTTTTGTTGATTAGAAACAGATTAACAAATATTAGTAATTATAAAAGACTTACAGAATAGTCAGCCTCAGAACTGACGCTCCTCATTATAAAGAAGGGCAGTATTGCCATATGTGGTAGGGATTTAAAAAAAAAATTACATACTTCAGGGATTTGGATTGTTTGCTTACTCTTGCATTCCTTCATAAATATGCATATGTTTGTTATCGAGTTATTTTCATTACATCTTTTTAATTAATTTTCTTGAAAACATTCTCAAAAATAAACTTTGTATGTGATAGATAGCTTAATATTTTAAATTCCATTTGCCATTTCAATTCCTCCAAACACTTACATTAAGTACTAATAGGTGACCTGCAATGTCCTCCTTTCTTTTTTGTTTTTGGCTATTTTTACACTGTGTAGATTTCTTAACATCTATGGAAAATTATACATGAGAAAAAATGTATGAGCTAAAGCAAAACAAATTGCACCAGGGAAAGGCTGAGCAGACTAAAGTTCAAGTCTGGAGTACAGAGAATAACCATTTCTATTGATAACAGGGTTGTCATAACCTTTTGTCTCTACTTATTTGTTGCTCTCCATAATAGAGAGGGTGATGTCCACATCTTGCATATCTCAATGTGTGAAGGGCCAGAACACTCACACTAAATGCAAAATACTGTTAAACAAGGACCATTATCATTAATAAACATTTATAAGATCTAAATAAAAAAAAAGAAGCCAATATTTCATTCCTTCCTCCTTCTTTTATTTTCTCTGAGAGTGTGCCAGAAAACAGGATGATCAACAGATACATTCCCAAAATATGCAGTTTCATCAGTCTCTGGTCCTTCTTTCATATTCCTTTCTTGTTTGTTTACCTTCTTAGAATTGTGTAATCATACAATAGTTTGTGTTGGAAGGGACATTTAAAGGTCATCTTGTCCAACCCCCCTGCAATGAGCAGGGACATCTTCAACTAGATCAGATTGCTAACTCTTACTGCCCTATCAAGCAGGACCTGTATTGTCTGAAGGCAGAATTCAGAATATATGAGGCTATTCATAGTATGAACTCTTACATATGTATAAAGATATCTCCAACTCTGAAAGTGTGCAGCACCTGAAAAGAAGTTCGAAAAAATAGAAGTGGATTTTTTTCATACACTGTCTATATTATATTTTAATATTTTGTCTTCTGTGTTTCAATAGTTCTGCTTATGTCAGTCTTTATGGTTTTTGTCAAAACATGAACCTGGTCTCCAGAACTGTCTCTGGAGTCTGCAGACTACTGATTTGAAGAAATACAGAAATTTCTCTCCCTACAGAAAGGGCAGCTTAGACCGCATGCTGGTACTTTCACATAGCCTCAGTTGTCCTAACTAGCAGACGGTTTTAGCATCGGTGCAAACAGAAGTCTTATAAGAAGACTTGTTTTTATATTTTTCTGAATTTTCATTATGGACAATTTATTTTCATTGCCTTTCCATCTTCCTTTCCAAAGACCATTCATTTTATCTACTACTTCTTTGTTGATTGCTTTCTGGCATGTTTCCATTGCTTGGGATATTGGCCCACCAGTCCATTACTTTAATGGCTATGATTTGATGGAATAGTATGAAAGATCATTTTACATTTCTAAATTATGTCTGGCATCCTGGAGAACTTGCATCTTGCAGTCCATTGCTTGTTCCTACTTTTAACCAGCATAAATACAAATTCCAATGAAAATCCTTCTGTAGTTCTGCAATTCCCTCCCTCCAATAGTGGAGGGTGTCCCTGCCCATGGGGCAGGGGGGTTGGAACTAGATGATCTCTGAGGTCCCTTCCAACCCAAACCATCCCATGATTCTATGATTCTATGACAATTCTTCATCCACGTTTTTGGTTCAGTCTCAGAACTACTATTTCTAATAGGAATAATAGCAAATCAGGATTTTCACTGTAATTTACATTCACAATACAGATGTTAGACTGTTTTTAACATCCTCCGCTCTCTGTCAGATGAAGTGGGACAAAAGGCAAAGCTAATTAAAATAATTAGAAAAGTTCAAGTATGAGATTTGTATTAAATATCACAGAAAATCCCAGTCTGCAGTAGGATGTTGATATGTTAATTAACTTGTACTTCCACTAAAATAAAATGTTAAATAAGATCTCCACAGACTTTATAAGCAGAACAGCTTGAATAATGCTTATCCTTAATCTGAGAAATCTTTTCATGAAATAATTCATTGGCCTTTATTACACTCATTTTTATAGTAATATATTCTTATCTTCTACAAAGGTAAGTAACATTATTATTAATTTAAATATTGAATTATAAATATTTCTTTTTCATAGAATCATAGAATGATTTGGGAAGAGACCTCAAAGATCATCCCTCCCATGGGCAGGGACACCCTACACTAGACCACGTTGCCCAAAGCCCCATCCAACCTGGCCTTGAACACTTCCGGGGATGGGGCATCCACAACCTCTCTGGGCAACCTGTTCCAGTGCCTCACCACCCTCACAGGAAAGAATTTCTTCCTAATATCTAATCTAAATCTACCCTCCTTCAGCTTAAAGCCATTACCCCTTGTCCTATCACTACATGCCCTTGTAAACAGTCCCTCTCCAGCTTTCTTGTAGGCCCCCTTCAGGTACTGGAGGGCCGCAATAAGGTCTCCCTGGAGCCTTCTCTTCTCCAGGCTGAACAATCCCAATTCTCTCAGCCTGTCCTCACAGGAGAGGTGCTCCAGCACTCTGATGTTCTTTGTGGTCCTCCTCTGGACTCGCTCTAACAGGTCCATGTCTTTGTTGTACTGGAGACCCCAGAGCTGGACGCAGTACTCCAGGTGGGGTCTCACCAGAGCGGAGTAGAGGGGCAGAAACAACTCCCTTGACCTGCTGGTCACACTTCTTTTCATCAATCAACACCCCCAAGTCCTTCTCCACTGGGCTGTTCTCAATCTATTCTCCGCCCAGCCTGTAGTTGTGCTTGGGATTGTGTCAACCCATGTGCAGGACCTTGCACTTGGCCTTGTTGATCTTCATGCAGTTCGCATGGGCCTATCTCTCAAGCTTGTCTGTTGTCCCTTCCCTCCAGCGTGTCGACAGGACCACACAGCTTGGTGTCGTCAGCAAACTTGCTGAGAGTGCACTCAATCCCACTGTCCGTGTTGCCAACAAAGATGTTAAACAGCGCTGGTCAAAATACCAGCCCCTGAGGAACGCCACTCATCACTGGTCTCCACTTGGACATCAAGCCACTGATAGCAACTCTCTGAGTGCATTCAACCAATTCCTTGTCGACTGAGTGGTCCATCCGTCAGATCTATGTCTCTCCAATTTAGAGAGACATTTAGTTTTATAACGAGTATTGATCATAGTCCTTTGATTGAAACTAGGAAGCAGGAATTTGGAAATAATTTAGCATGAGGCTGGCAATGTCACATGTTTGGATATTGAACTTAAGATATAAATTGAGTTTCAGGGGCTACTCTTCGACCTGACACTTTGAGCTGATCCAGACCACCAGACGTTTATAAGCATGTGGAGGAAAAGAAGGTTATTGGGAGTCGTCAACATGGATTCACCAAGAGGAAATCATGCTGGACCAATCTGATAGCCTTCTATGATGGCATGACTGGCTGTGTGGGTGAGGGGAGAGCAGATGTCCTCTTTGACTTCAGTAAGGCTTTTGACACTGTCTCCCATAATGTCCTCATAGGTAAGCTATAGATGAGTGGACAGTGAGGTGGATTGAGAACTGGCTGAATGGCAGAGCTTAGAGGCTTTGTGATAAGTGGTGCAGTTGGAGGCCTGTCGTGTGCCCCAGGGGTCAGTACTGGGTCCAGTCTTATTCAACATATTCATCAATGACCTGGATGAGGGGACAGAGTGTAACCTCAGCAAGTTTGCTGATGTTACAAAACTGGGAAGAATGGCTGATACATCAGAAGGCTGTGCTGCCATTCAGTAAGATCTGGACAGGCTAGAGAGTTGGGTGGAGAGGAACCTAATGAAGTTCAACATGGGCAAGTGTAGGGTCCTGCACCTGGGGGGAATAACCCCAAACATCAGTACAGGTTAGGGGTTGGCCTGCTGGGAAGCAGCACTGCAGAGAAGAACCTGGGAGTCCTGGTGCACAAGAAGTTAAGCATGATGCAGTAACGTGCCCTCATGGCCAGGAAGGCCAATGGTATCCAGGGGTGCATTAAGAAGAGTGTGGCCAGCAGGTCGAGGGAGGTTCTCCTTCCCTTCTACTCCTCTCTGGTGAGGCCACACCTGGAATATTGTGTCCATTTCTGGGCTCCCCAGTTCAAGAAAGACAGGGAACTACCGGAGAGAGTCCAGGGGATGGCTGCAAGGATGATTAGGGGACTGGAGCATCTCCATGAGGAAAGGCTGAGAGAGCTGGGTCTGTTTAGTCTGGAGAAGAGAAGACTGAGAGGGGATCTGATCAACGCTTATAAATATCTAAAGGGTGGATGTCAAGAGGAAGGGGCCAGACTCTTTTCAGTCATGTCCATCAATAGGACAAGGGGCAACGGGCGCAAACTGGAACACAGGAAGTTCCACCTGAATATGAGGGAAAACTTCTTCACTTTCAGGGTGACCAAGCACTTGAACAGATTTCCCAGAGAGGCTGTGGAGTCTCCTTCTCTGGAGATATTAAAAACCCACCTGTATGCAATCCTGTGCAACATGATCTAGGTGATCCTGCTTTAGGCAGGAGGGTTGGACTAGATGATCTCCAGAGGTCCCTTCCAACCCCTACCAATCTGTGATTCTGTGATTTTTCTGTCATTTGAGGTAAGAGGACTTTCACAGAATTTAGAATGTCTTGTTTCTGCAACTTCAGCAGGAGACATGCTATGCACACAGTTTCTGTTCCAGTCAAGAAAGAGAGTCATATTTCCCATGTTTATTTCACGCCTGTAATGCCTTTGCCTCTGCTTATTGTTCCCTTTTAACTTAGTCTCCTGGCTCTTTCTAAAATATGCAAATTTCAACAAAGAAAAGTCTATAAAGTGTCTATGACTAAGAATGGTTTATAAATTAATTTTGTTTATTGAGTCAAGCTATGTTTGAAGTCTTCCTAATGCTGTTTCATATATGACCTACTTTATCATCAATAGCCTCTTTAGCAGCTTGCAGCTATCTGGTGTATAAAAAGTCTAATGGGTTTCTACAATCAATTAAATAAAATATTAAATAAGATCATACCAAACCAACACCAGTACTTATTTATGGGTTTATTACAAAATGTTATGTGCATCTTTGATTGCACAGGACCATGTGAATGGAGCCTAACAGCCTCAGAAAACAGTAGCCAATTGGCTGGAAGAAGTCAGTCTTTTTACCTTTCCAGCAGCTGCTGTGTGTACACCAACCCAGCATGTTCATACCATTGAACATACACTTGTACTCCTTTACCCTATGACTATGCTATTTGGTTGTAGGAAACCACATAATCTATGTCTGAATTTCTCCTCTGTGTGTAGTAAAATTGGTAGGGGGTGACAAAAAACAAAAAAGACTGCAATAGCTTTGATTTAGCTTGTGTTTTGTATGTATAAATAATCCAGTGAGAAGAGCAATATCAGATCATCTAGCTCTGAGGCAAAGCAGCAGCCGTTCTTGATTCCAGGAATAAATGTATTTTGAAATATTTCAGTATTATAATATTTCAATATTTTCAAATATCTCAATATCACAATTATTTTGTCTAAAGGAAGGCTGGACCTAATTGATCAAGCTTTTTCTTTTAGTGTGGTTGTCACCATGTCTTTTTCAGAAAATAACAACAGTTTTCTATAACTGTGAAGTTCTTCACGCCTAATAGTTAGATGGCTTACAGAAAAAGATGCCTTGTACAGGTCACTATTCAGAAAAATGACTGACAAGAGACAGAATTTCTTTTTCTGTCACTTCAGGGACAGAAAACTCCAGACTTCTGTCTTTTAAAATAGGCATGCATTTTTCAAGGTGTGGTAAAGACCTTAATTTTTCCTTTTCAAAAAATCTATAACTCAATGAACATCATTGGCTGATCTAGTCAAAATAACACTTATTAGCTTGTAACCTGTTTTTTTTCACACACTGCCTCCTCCTTCCCCTCCCCCCAGCCTTCTCATTTTCAGTAAGTCTGGGGCAGTTTTCTCCTGATTTTGATGATATTGTCAGAACTTTGAGGTTTGGGTTTTTTACATTTTCTGTCTCAAGTCGCAGTCATTTTTAGACTAGAATACCCAAAATAGTACCTGAAATGTGTGAACCACATGAAGGCTGATTGATAGTTTTGCTGAAATGATACAGAGTACTAGATGGTGAAATGGCAGCATTTCTGGCAGCACCCAGAAATAAAAGCACAACATAATAACTTTCTTGAAAGTGCTGGAATGAGACAATAACAGAAATCCAAGGTAATAAACAGTTATGATCGATTACTGATCAGTAAAGGAATACAACCTTGGGAGACAGACAAATTTATTCTCAGGGATAGCAGCAAGTGTTCAATGTATATAAAACATCCTGTGGGCAAGCCAGAGAAATAATAAGTGAAATTTCAATTTATTCTTTGAAAGAGTTGCAGTATAAATAAAGCCTCTGAAATATTCCCCAAGGTGCATATCCTTAGTGTCAGAAACATGGACACCTCATAACATGATTGTTATGAAGTGAAGGGTGCAGAAGCTTTACCTGCTTGTTTGCTCAGGGCAAGATAGATACTTAAATCTCTGTATCTGATCAGTCCTGGAAAAGTTGTCTGGAATTTTTTTCCTCCATTTCCCTAGTGCCAACACTCATTACTGCTATACATGATGAACATTAGTAAATTGAAAGCAAAGCCTTGCTCCTCAAAAGTCTGAAAATTGCCTAAGCTCAGTAACAATTATGTCTGTCATCATAAATTCCAACTCCATTAAGTGTGGAATTATGAGTAATTGATGGCTTGATTCTGACTTAAACAAAGGAGCAGGGAATGCCAGTCTTGGATATTTAGGCTGCATTGTGGCTAAAGTCCACTTTAAATGGAAGTAAAGATGGGAGCTTAATTTTTGAAATATATTCCTGTATAGGAAATATTAGGATTAATGTAGAGTTTCTTAAATTCATAATGCAAGTCTTAATCATCACGTATCTTTTGGATAAAAAAAATTTTATTCCATTGCAAAGAAAAAATATAAAGGAGGAAGGATCAAAACCGAAACCTTTCCTACTTCTTAACTTGCATAGTGAAATTATGACTTGAATCTTCTGACATACTTTAACCAATAAATTTTGTGCTACCAGATCTGTTAGGTGACCTCTTTTCAATTTATTTTTATATGTGCATATATATGTACATAAGCATTTCTTTAAAAAAAATTCTAACTAAACCATATCAAAATTCTACAAGAAATTAAACACAACATTTTCAGAGATAGTCAATAGTGCTGTTTTTAAAACACTTAATGTATGTATGGTTATGTCTACTTCATGTATATCTACACATATATCTACTATATATATACAACACTATAGACATGCTAGTGAAGCCCTTACACAGGCAAAACTGTCATCAAGAAAATTTGAAAGATACATATGAAACATATTCTTACTACCTTACCATCCAACAGAAAGCATTAATATTTCATGGGACTAGTGTAGTTCTGTTGCATTTCTTTTCATTTTCTTCTAAAAAAAAATGACTGGATCTATTTTTTTTTTTTTTTTATTGTTATTATGAATTGTTGGAGGAGTCAAAAGATGTGGGAGCACGTCTCAGTGCTGGGACTGATCTTCAGTATGATTCTGTCTACCACCTTTACCTGAGTTACTTTTCTTATTTCTCTCTCATCTGTATTGACAGCAGGATACCTATGGCATTCATTGCCCTTTCCTGTGTGTCACTACCAAGCTAACAGCTGGACTTGAAGAAGACTGTGGCTTGGATAAAGTGCTTTAGTTAAAGAAAAGAAAGTGAACAGTCAAAATGAGTCATTCCTAAAAAGGCAAAGACACTTTTTTTTTTTTTTTTTTTTAAGTGTTGCATTGAAGAACAATCTCTTGTTTTGAAAAAGAGATTCATACAGGTGAGTTTGAGCCTGGGATATGGTGGTGTACTGGATTTGGCTGGGATGAAGTTAAGTTTCCTCATAACAGCTTGTATGTTTCTGTACTCTGGATTTGTGACTAAAACAGTTCTGATGACACACTGGTGTTTTGGCTATTACGGAGCAGACCTTGCACAACATAGCTTCTTTCTCTTCTTCCCACTTTGCACCCTGCAGTGATTAGGGTGGAGGTGCACAAGAAATTGGGGACAGCTGACTGGAATTGACCCAAGGTATATTCCGCACCATAGGACATTGTGCTCAGCAGTAAAAACGTTGGGGAAAGGAGAAGGAAGTGGGAACCATTTGTAGATATGGCATTTGTCTTCCCAAGTAACCAATAAGAAGACATGCCTAGGACCTCCTAACCTGGAAGTGACTACTCATGCAAAGTAGTGAACAAATTCCTTATTTTGCTTTGCTTGCACAAATAGCTTTGCTTCACCTGTTGAATTGTCTTTATCTCAATCCAAGTGTTCTTGCTTTTGCTTTTCCAATTCTCTCCCCCTTCCCACTGAGGAGGAGAGTGAGAGAGGAACTGGGTGGATTCTTAATTGCTGGCCAGGGTCAACCCACCAGAAATGGCTAGTATATATTATATATATATTTAATCAGGTTCCAATTCTATACATTAGTACAAATTGAGGTCCTTTAAATTACAGCATTTCTTATCCTTGCTGGTAACAGCCTTTTATTTGCTCCCAAATATCCTTTGCTCTCCTGCAAAATACCAAAATGTTTTGTGTAAAGAAAAACATAAATAGTAACCTCTTTCATGGGGTGTTTCGGTTAGACTATTCAAGAGTTTGTTTCATCCCTGTTAATTGAAAGTAGCCTGTACTAGTGTTGATAGCACATCTCAAGATCTGCATAAGATTTTTTCTCTTTGTGCCATCAGGTCCTACATACCACCTTCCTTCTTCAGCCTGGCAAGTGTACTAATATGATCCTTAGGGCAGTGCTTAAACTGCTCATCAAGAGCCTACACATCCTTACCTTACAGTCCCACAAGCATTAGGGATATTGGCTCACCCTGTTTCCTACTTGGAAGGGTTACAATCATCTATCTTAAGGAGTGGGATGGCAGACTACTTTTCTCAACTGGTGTAGAAGCACCATTCTTTAATACTAAATGAAGTACTAGAGGCAAGAGTTTATAAATCAGTCTGGAGATCCCCATTTTTTGTTGTCTAGCTCTAGACTTCTACGAGATGAACTTGCCTGTTTTGGTTCATATACTTGTCCCCCTGAATTTTTTACAAAAGATAGGTTCTAAGACTTAAACCTGAAGAATATGAATGGTTCTTTCAATATTTGTTCAATTTCGTTTAAGCTTTTGAGAACTTTCATGGTTACATTTTGAAATGGTTTTGGGTTTTGTTTTTTTTTTTTTTTTTTTTCTTATTTAGAAGTCAGAAAGTGTTTGCCTGAAGATTTAAAATTAACACATTTAAAGTATTACTTTTATAGTCTTTGTCTGCAAGTTTTCTATATTTAAAATATATAAATAAAAACCTTCAGTAACATGAAGAATCCCTTCACTGTGCCTAATATGTTTGATGTTTTTTGGGTTTTGTTGGGGTTTTGTTGCTGTTGTTTTGTTTCATTTTATTTCATTTTTCTCTGAAATGTGTTTAGGTGTCTAACTCTTGTGCTGGATCTGGTCTTCTGTTTATTGTAAAGGTTGGTGAGGTCCAGAACTTTTGAAAAACAAAATAAATATTTAAGTAGTTTTTCTTCTCTATATATATTTAATGATCACTGAAAGAGACACATCTGCATGTGTGTGCTTCTCTTGTGACTTTGGGTTTTCTTACTTCCTTATTAGAAAAATGTTCTATAAATCAAATTATAGTAGTCTGCATTATGATAAATGAAAAGGCAATGCTGTACAACAGAATTTAAAGCAAAATAAATCATTACTTTTTCAGTGAGATAAATTTTATAATAATATGTCATTTTTCTAACTTTCAAAGCTCAGTTTTTAAATCAAAACCTTGCGTATTTGCACTACACCCAGAAATGCTACTATTTAAAAATAGTTAATTAGTTATTATTATAGCAGTATCAGGAAGCTGGTTTCCAAAAGAGAAAACAAACAAACAAAACCAACAGCAACAACAAAACCCGAACACACTATGCTATAAACTGCATTTTCAAAAATTACTTCTTTCTTTGGACTCTATTTCTTACTTAACACAGCAACATTTCTTCCTGTTGGTCTTTAAAAACTTCTTGATTGCTTTCATTCCATTAAAATATAGCACAAAATTCAGAGGAGTAAACATGCATACACACACATACACAGATAAGATACTGTTATCTCTCTTTTAAATATATATACTAATATCTGTAGCTCATTACTATCAGAAGGGCATCTGCTAGAAATGAACCCATCCTGAAAATATATGAAGAAAAGAGACACTCCTATATTGTCTTAAGAGAATCTTCAGGTCTCATTCTGGTGATCTGTAAAATCTGACATGTAAGAATAAGCACCATAGACATTTGTAGACTATGAATAGCTAGCAGTCACATTAATAACTTCTGGAATATTTCAAATAATATACATTCTTATGGTATGAAAGTTTTTTTCAATTTTCTACAAATCCACACTGGGCAATAGTATTTGAACACTACTGCATCTGTGGACATCTCAGATGGGGGTCTCAGAAGCATTAGGCAAGACATATAATATTGGAACAATTTTGACTTGTCTATTAATCTATTGAAAGTCAGGGAAATATCCATGCACAATGCAATAAGATTCATAATAGCCCATGAAAACTTCAGAAGACACCCACTGTGGATGTGGTATCCTAAATGATATTTCTTTCATGTCACATTTTTTTATCTGAGTGATAGTTACTTTTGCTATTATATTTGCTGTTTCTTGTAATAAACCAAGTCCTTCAAAGAGGTGTCCTCAACTTACATGACCTCAAGGGAATAATTAAATATCTTGCAGACTGGTATGTTTCCTTATAAACACAAAGATGATTACTATCTCTTTGCTCTCTTTTCAAATACTATGCTGGCTTTAGGACCTAGCATCTTCTGCTAGAATTGTGTGTCTAGGAGTTAATGTCTCTGTCCTTTATAATAAAACATCTTCTTTCCTTTTTTTTTGCAATTCCCAAAGTGAAGCTGAGACATATTGGAAGGAGAAGAAACTGATATTAATCAATGCATACAAGTGGATGTCCAGAAGCATCATGCTCTGGATCAAACAACATAATGGTTTCTGTGTGACCCTGGTTAGATCACTTCTGTGGGCACGCAAGTCTGGCATTAAATTGCAAGAAGGACACTGGTGAGATGGAGGAAATTTAGATTAAGTGGAGAAAAAAACTATTTAAAAGATTTCCATAGAGACACAAGTGAAGACAGATTGTTCAGTGCTGTTGGAAAAGGTGTAAAGTTTTCTATAATAAAATAAAATGGAAAAACATCGATTTTAGGCTAAACAGTAATCTTTTCATAACAGTCTGTTAAACTAATGGAGGTCTTATATTGAATTGTTTTAGTAGGATTCATTAAAACCAGCTCAGAATCTGGTGTAAATAAAAGTTTTCTGTCCAGCAAATCTATCAGTAGAGGGGATTGTCTAAAGTTATATTCTTATTTTCTAATTATATGTTTAGAAGAAATTTTGAAGTACATTTTTATGTTTCATTTTTGGCACAAAAATATAACAAACAGATTACTGTAAATCAGTATTATGACTGAAAAGGAATATTTATTTGAAAATTTTACTAAAATATAATTACTTTATAATGTAGTCATGTATAGCAGGTGACATGCACTATTTTAATTTTAGAGGGATATTTTAATAACAAAGAGTAAATTGCCTTTCCTGCTATAGGCAAATAGCCTATGAAAAAATGCAGAAGTCTAACTTGACCTCTCAGTCACATTATAATTCATTCACTTAAGTTCTTCTTATTATTTTTAAGCTTTTCCATGCTTCCACTTGATTTATAACTTTACATGGTTGTGTCTACGACCAATGTGGATCTGCTACACTGCAAATACTTGCTTTAAACCTTTAGATGCCAAGAAGGGTGATGCTTAGTATCCTTCAAGGCAGATCAAAGAGTCCAAAGACTCTCTGGGGCTGTTTAAGACTTCTAATTACAGGATGTGAATCAGTTAAAATTTTCTCCTTGAACATACCAGCTATCTATAATAGTCAGGTTCAGATTAACGTCTTCAATGTTGTTTATTTTTAGATAATACTGGATTAAAGTCTGGAATGAGAGAACTGAGAGCCTACTGTGGATCTGCTTGTAGACCCCACAGAGGGTGAACAGATTGGTGACTCTGTAGGTCTATCAGATGTGTGAAACAACCAGACCTCTCTGTAGACTATGTGACATCATTTTAGCAGCACAGTGTATCGATCTCCAAAGCATGGTATTCATTCAAATGAAAGGTAATTCTGTGCTCTGACTAAGGGGATGTGGGAAGGACTTGTTGCTAAATCATTTACACTTTTCAAACTCAATCAATTAATTGAACCTGATAAATTCTAAAGAATTTTTCTTAAAGGGAAAAAAAATCCTGCAGTGTGCATAATAACTTGTAATATTCCAAGTTTTGAATCAGTTTCAAGATATTTTCAGTTGTAATAACTCTGACAGTCATTCTTATTAGTCACAGTAATTTTTTAATGAATAACAGGGACACATTTTGGGGGATTCATGTGATGCCTATCTATGTGCTACCCCTGAAATTAAATAAATATGAAACAAAATAAAATTGGGGAAAAAAAAGAGTTAAAAGTAACTGTATGAAAAAAATAAGTGAAAAATAAAATGGGAAATATTGTCTAATTCATATTTCTTGGACATGTTCCACAGAGGGTTCTTGATTATTGAAGCTCCCGTTCTGTAGTAGTCTCCAAATGAAGAACTTATTTTTAGTGCATTGGTAAGACTGTCTACAGATAGTTCACATTTAAAGAAGGATAAAAATATAACATATGACAATGTGTTAATTTTTTATTATATAAATGTTACACCTGGCCCAGCATCTTGTTTCAAGCAATGACCATATAAGGCCAGTTCCCAGGGAAAGGTATCATTATAGAATGCTAGAATTGTTTGGGTTGGAATGGACCTTAAAGATCATCTAGTTCCAACCCCCCTGCCATGGGCAGGGACACCCTCCACTAGACCACGTTGCCCAAAGCCCCATCCAGCCTGGCCTTGAACACTTCCAGGGAGGGGGCATCCACAGCTTCTCTGGGCAACCTGTTCCAGTGCCTCACCACCCGCACAGTGAAGAATTTCTTCCTAATATCTAATCAAAATCTACCCCCTTTCAGTTTAAAACCATTACCCCTTGTCCTATCACTACATGCCCATGTAAACAGTCCCTCTCCAGATTTCCTATAGGTCCCTTTTAAGTACTGGAAGGCTGCGAGAAGGTCTCCTCGGAGCCTTCTCTTCTCCAGGCTGAACAAGCCCAACTGTCTCAGCCTGGCCTCATAGGAGAGATGCTCCAGCCCTCTGATCATCTTGGTGACCCTCCTCTGAACTCACTTCAACAGCTCCATGTCTTTCTTATACTGGGGACCCCAGAGCTGAACACAGTACTCCAGGTGGGGTCTCACAAGAGCGGAGTAGAGGGGCAGAATCACCTCCTTTACCTGCTGGTCACACTTCTTTTGATGCAGCCCAGGATACGGTTGGCTTTCTGGGCCACTACTGCACCTTGCTGGCTCATATTCAGTTTTTCATCCACCAATTCACCCACCTAAGTCCTTTTCTGCATGTCTGTTCTCAATCCACTCTTCGCGAAGACTGTATTTGTCCTTTGGATTGCCTCAACCCATGTGCAGAACCTTACACTTGGCCTTGTTGAAATTCAAGAGGTTCACACAGGCCTACCACTCAAGCCTGTCAAAGTCCTTCTGGACAGCACCCCCTTCCTCTATAGTATCAACCACATTACTCAGCTTGGTGTCATCCACAAACTTGCTGAGAGTGCACTCAATCCCACTGTCCACGTCACCAACAAAGATGTTAAATAATACTGGTCACAATACTGATCCCTGAAGGACACCATTCACCACTGATGTCCACTTGGACATCGAGCTGTTGACTGCGGCTCTTTCAGTGCAACCATCCAGCCAATTGCTTATCCACCGAGTGGTCCATCCATCAAATCCATATCTCTCCAAATCTAGAGACAAGGATGTCAAGCAAAACAGTGTCAAATGCTTTGCACAAGTCCAGGTAGATGACATCAGTTGCTCTTGCCTTATCCACCAACACTGTAACCCTGTCATAGAAGGCCACCAAATTTGTCAGGCATGATTTGCCCTTAGTGAAGCCATGCTGGTTGTCACAAATCACCTTATTTTCTATTTGCATGAGCAGAGTTTCCAGGATGATTTGCTCAGTGATCTTGCCAGGCACAGAGGTGAGACTGACCGGCCTGTAGTTCCCTGGGTCTTCCTTTTTTTCCTGTTTAGAAATGGACACTATGTTTCCCCTTTTCCAGTCAGTGGGAACTTCACTGGACTGCCAGGACTTCTCAAATATGATGGAGAGTGTCTTAGCAACTTAATCTGCCAGTTCCCTCAGGACCCACAGATGCATCTCATCAGGTCCCATGGTCTTGTGCACCTTCAGGTTCCTTCAATGGTCTCAAACCTGACCTTCTGTTATGGTGGGCAGTACTTCATTCTCCTAGTCCCTGACTTTTAATTCTGTGAAATGGGCAGCATGGCTAGAACACTTGCTGGTGAAGACCAAGTCTAAAAAGTTGAGTACCTCAGCCTTCTCCATGATGGTTGTACCCTGGTCTCCTGTTTTGCTCATCAGGGCAGGTACAGTTTCTTTAATCTTCCTTCGTTGTCCTATATACCTGAAGAAATGCTTCTTGCTATTTTTCACATCCTTAGTCAAGTTCTACTCCAGCTGTACCTTGGCTTTCCTGATCATCTTCTTGCACTCTCAGGTCATATCCCTATAATCTTCCCTGTATGCACGGCCTATGCACTTTTGTTTTCTGTTTTAGTTTGGCTACAATGTCTTGACTTAGACAAGCTGGTCTCCTGCCTCCCCTGCCCAACTTCTTGCACATTGGGATTGAGAGCTCTGGTACCCTAAGAAAAATATCTTTAAATATCTCCCAGCTCTCGTTCACTCCTTTGCCACTGAGGGGCTTCCCAAGAGGTCCTGTGCACTACTACCCTAAATAACGGAAGCTTTTCCTTTCTGAGGTTTAGGGTCCTGACTTTACTTTTTACCCATCCTGTATTTCTCCAGATTTCACCAGAGCAAGGTCACTGCAGCCCAGGCTACTTCCAATCTTGACCTCTCTGATAAGTTCTTCATTAGTAAGCAACAGGTCCAGCAGTGCCTCTCATCAAGCTGTCCATAATCTGTACTAGGAAGTTGTTCTCTAAGCACTCCAGATGAGTCATCAGGAGTGGATGACCTTTCAGACTAAGGGTGGGGTCACATCTTAGTGGTGCAACACACGGGATTCAGGGGAAGACCATTTTTGAATCACACAGCATTTATTATTGGATGTTTACAGGAGGAAGCAAAGGTGGGAAAAGATGATTTAGTTGATTTGAGGAAGGACAAGCATAGGAAAATAGAGGCATAAGGGAGCAAAAAGAGCCAGAGCTTGCTGGTTGGTATGCTTGTCTGTTCATGCCCCACGCCTGGTCAATGAAGTCTGTCTTGTCTTATGAAACTCCACCTTCTACTATTTTCTGGTAAGGGACGTTTTACTCTGTATATATGCATTTATGAGGAATCTGTGGTGCCAGCAACTGCAGCAAGTAAGTGTGTGATCGCTAGCGATGATCAGGTTGGACCAGCTGATGAGCAAATGAAGTGACCTAGGAGCCAGGAGTGTATGTGGGTCTTTAAGGCACAACCCTAGATATGGGAGCACTGTGTGTCTCTAAGGGCAAGAGCACAAGGGGATTGACTATGGGACCAAGGATGACCTAGTCAGCTCTCTGTGTGTGCATATCTGAGTGAGACAGACTGTTCCAGCAACTGGAGAGGGGCTGTGGCCTTGAAGGACCATATATGAAAGTGACACTAATATATATTTAGTAATAATAATAATAGTAATAATAATAATAATAGTAATAATGATGATGATGTATATTTTGCCACTAATGAGACTCCATCCTACTCAGCCAGTGAGGGAAGTAGGATGAAGCTGCTGGTGTTGTCTGCATTCATGTGAGTACTCTGCGTGGCTGTGAGTTATGTGGCCAGCCATATATATATATACACACATACATATGTATGTATATACCTGTTGTGCATGTGTGTTTTTCAACTGTTTAATTAGCTGGACCTGGGGGGCACAGAGCTGAAGCAGCCTCACATGTCTCAGGTTGTTGGATCTAACAGATCCTCTAACAGATACAAAATCTAATTTCTTAATCTGTTATAGAAACATAATCCCAAAATATTTGTGCTTCTGTGCTCTCCAGCTTTCTCCTTTTCTACAGTTTAAACTCCATCTCTTGATCTTCTTGACTGTAAATGATAGCAGCTTGGTTCCCTTATGGCTCAAATGAAATCCTTTTCTCCTGTGCTGGCACCCTTTATTCCTGTGTCTCTAGTTCCTGCTGAATCTGCTTCTTACACTATCTCTGCCAGCCATTCAAATGATCCCTATCCTCCTCTCTCTGGTCCTATGAGCACTTCAGAGGATGTTACTGAAGAAATTCTGGTCTTCATCTTACTATATTTTTTCTTTCAGAGCATCTTTTCTACTGTTTCCTCTTTCTGTTCAAAAACCATGTAGATGTGGCACTTAGGGACATGGTTTAGTAGACATGGTGGTGTTGGGTCAATAGTTGGACTTGATGATCTTAGAGGTCTTTTCCAACCTTAAGATTCTATGATTCTATGATGTTCGGTGAGTGTGAAGAGGGCACAAAAGTGGAGCTAAAACTTTAACTGCAAGGTATTTGCTCCACGACTTCAATCTATTTGTCTTCTTAATAATAAAGCATGAGAGATGATATCAGTGTGCTCTTCCCCTTGAGCTGAAGTTTTTCTTATTTGGAAAATGTTTAGATATATGTTTTCCACACTCTTTTTCAAATAAAGCAACCTTCCAAATATTGAAAACTCTCTGCACAACCTGAACAGGTAACTACTTTCACAGGATGGAAACACTAGAACTGTAGGTTACTGGAAAGGTAAGGCATATTGATGAATGAGGTTTTGGAAGTTTATGTTATAGAGTAGGTGATCAGCATCATAATAAAACCTGAAGAGAACCGGTAAAAAACTAAAGTACTTTCTGGAAGGCATGCCATAGGACAGCACAAGTTATTAGGTAATAATTTGTTTCAATATCAAAATTCAATATATATTTGAACTAAAATATACATGCTCACTGCTAAATATTGATTTCTTCTTTTGTCATGTTGAGGTCTTTTCTAAATTACTGCACCCTTTTACAAAATTTAATGGCAATCATGTGATTCCCAAAATTCAGACTTAGAAGAATATGTTATCATTTTTCTTATACCTTAATGAGAATTTTTTTTTAAGAAGAAACTATTTCTTAATAAGAAACTTTTACACATCACGCAGCAGCTACATAAGCCAAAATTCTTCTTTCAAATGGAAAATGAGTTAAATAAATCTCATCTACAATGTGATACTCTCCAAATGCCATTACTCGAAGATCCATTAAAATTTATGAAATTTCTGCATGTCATGACTGTGAAAAGTAGAACACACTCATGGAAGAGATGAATGCTTTACTGATTTATCTGACTCTTGGTTGCTACTTATCTTGTTTGAACTCAATGAAATGACAAACAAACAGGCAAATTTGTTGCAAAAATCTTGATGCTGTATGTCTTGGATACCCAGTATCTAAGGAAACACACTCAGATATGAGTGCTTTGCCACCAAATATGATGGTATGAAACACTGGCCAAGAAAATTCCTGATGAGTACTGACCATATGGCAATTCTGAAACATACAAGTCAGAAAGATAAATACACAAATAACCAAAAAAGACCTATAAGGTATGAGGAAAACAGTGCAGTTACTATAGAAAACCCTTCACGAATGCTTATTTAATTTCAATTGACTAACTGATTCAAGTTCTTAAAAACAAATTGGGGTAATAGAACTTCAGACTGAGGGAAAAAACATGACGTGTATTTCCAAAAGAAAGATTTAAAGTGAAGGATGCATCAAAAAATAGCAGCAACACCAGAGTGATTCATGAAATGACTGGTGTTGCCAAGTTTGCAACTAAAGATAATTATACACAGACTTGTGCATTGAGCTATGAACTCATTAAAATTGACTCAATTCCCACCCTGCTGTAGCAGTTATCACCTTAGCTACGCTACCATAAGATGACACTAATCCCTCTGAGGAACTCGGAAGTCTCAGCAGATAGCACGCTTCCCTCATAAATAGGACACTTGGATGCAAACCACATTTCCTGTCTCCCAGGAGAGCTTCTTTAAACATTAGGCCATAGTAGACTGGACTGGAGACAGAGAAGGAAGAAAGAAGAAACCCTCAACCCCTCCTGTTTAACCTCTGACACTGTTTAGAAAGAAAAAGTTACTAATGGATTCAGGAAGTGACAGAGAATGATTTTATTGACTCTTGGTAAAGGAATTGTTTGGGAAGGTGAGTGACTTGACCCTGACCTCAGAGCTATTTCTGAATTTTATCCATTTACTCTTACAGATAAAGGGCAAAAGTACCTGCCACCACAATGGCCATGAATTCAAAATGAAGATGGCAAGATTGACTGTGTGAAGATCTGATCCAGTCTAGATATGGTAGGCAATTTAGTGAGATATTATTGAATTGGAGCCCTAAGCGCTGCTGTGACAAGCTTCTGGAGCCTAACTGAATTAGACAGAAGTCAGCTATCAAGTTGCTTAAACTGGGGAAGTAGTTGACAATGTAGAGGTACAACTGTTAAGGATTTCTAAGTCTTTAGGCTTTGGAATATTAGGACTAGATGACAGCAGTACTTTCAGTTTTGGTAGTGATAGCAAGAATACTTTATTGATGTACTGATACAGCTTTTGAAACTGGTTCTTCAATGAAAACTACACAATGTAACTAGAATCCGTAGGATGCGACAAAAAGTAGCAATAACCACAAAGTACAAAAATGTGTATTTTTCCAATCAAAACACTCTGAGAATAAAATGAAATATGCAGGTTTTGAACCAAAATCTGCTACAAGGAAACAATGACAACTGAAAAAAACCTTACCTTTTGTAAAAATTGAAAAGTTTAAATCATTACAGTTAATCTCATAAAGTATGCTAATCTGTATAGAGCTGAAGGAGATGCAGCTGTGATGGAGGGAGCCACACAACTCCGTTGCTGGTGTGGTAAACCCATGCCTGTAAACTACAAGGCAGAACTGAGACCAGAAAGTTAGTGAACAATAGAAGTAATTGTTAGAGTATTTGTAAACAAGAAACTCTCAAATCTGAGGGAATTGTGACCTACAGGGAAATCAGGATGTGAAAATGAAGCCATGGATGGGGAAATCTACAGATCTGTCTGAGTGTAATCATAGTTTCATTTCAGAGTAGGACAAAGTTATATTATACTTTAGGTGTGCTTATTTGCAACTATGGAACACAAGTACCTAAAAAGAAGAGCCTAGAAAAATGTATAAATATTGATTTAAAGGAAAAAATAAATTAAAATTGCTTTATATATTGATAGTTATGGTTCAGATGTTTTGGGGGTGGAGGACAAGAAGAGGATTTAATTATTTAAAAATGTAGTTTCATTTCAGAGCATTTGTGGGGGGTGTTTCTTTTAATATATAACGTGCTTTAATTAACTATTTTTTTCCATCCCCTCCCCATCTTTCTATTCCAATCGTCTTTAACTATGCAAATCATCTTCTTCAGGATTTGAAAAGAAACCAACATGACAATGGTACACAATCAAAACATCAACTCCAGCTTCATGTTGGAAGCTTCTCCCCTTTTGGTGAGGATTCTTTACTGCTTTCTGAATATAAATTTAAAAACTCACTAGTTAAATTCTTTTATGAGAACACTGCATATAGCAGTAGGACACCAATTTCAAAGTGATTATGATTAGTAATTATTTTACAGTTTTAATCTTAGTAAAGAGAGACACGCTGTGGTGTAATAAAGATACAGACTCTATGGTTTCAACAATGATATTAATGTGTCTTCAGGGGAAAAATTAACAACCTAAAATTACTTCATATTAGAGGAGTTTGGTGCTGCAGTAACATGATTATACAATTAATCACTTCCGCATAAGTTTTGGAAATAACTAAAATAAAACTAATCTACTGGCATGGTACCGATATTGTAAGCTAGCATAAAAAATGCCCCCTAGGCATTGAAATTGCTTTCTTGTAGCAGTTTTTATTTTCACTTTTAGGGAAGCTGTGTGAAAGAACATATGATATATCAAGATGGTCAATTTTTTGTAAATGTAAGGTCTGTTATGTCCATTACCTTGTTATCTAAACATATATAAAATTAAGACAATATTTCACACCACATTTTACAGCTCACTTCATAAACATATCCCTAGCTAAACAAAGTAGCATGGCACTTCTCAAATTTACTTCAGGTCTGTAGAGGCCATGGGTAGACCATTTGGCCATGTAGAATGTGTCCCAAAGAAGTCATGTCTTGAAAAAGACAAAGTTGGAGGCTCTGCCTTGACATTGGGTGGGGAAGCATCCCGATGAGATGCAGAGGTCAGGATTATGATTGTTTCAAAAAATTAAAACTGAGAGGAGAAATTGGCAATTAGAATTTATGTTGGAAAAGCTGCTTAAACGGCCTAAAATCTTGACTAGATCAGAGACTGACCTTACAGATCTCTAGGTTACAAATATGATCTGAATTCAGGCAAGCTTTTCTTTACTAGAACTACCTATTTGGTCAAAGATTGCTTAATTTTTCTGTAAATGTTACTAGTTGTTATGTCTCTCTGTTACAAAATTGCTAGATGGTGCAGGGCTTGATATTTGACTAGTCTCCAAACCCACTGTGGAGAACACTGGAAAAATTTCAGCCAGTACCTGCATTTATTCTGATTATCTGACTGCATGAGCAGATAGGTCTTCAGAGAAAATGTTTCTCATTATTTCTACTGCTAAACTTTTAGAAAATATATTATGTGTACAACACTTCCACGTCTGCAAGTTACCCAGACCAAGACAATGGAAGCAAAAATCTCTTGGGAGAAGTTACAAGCAGGTTACACTAGCACTAGTTTCAGTTGCACCATGTAATAAACATCAAATTACATGGGCTGTTTGGTGGCTTGACCCTGGCTGGAGGCCAGGTGCCCACCAGAGACGCTCTGTCACCGTCCATCCTTAACTAGACAGGGGAGAAAGGTATCAAGAAAGGTTTGTGGGTCAAGATAAGGACAGGGAGAAATCACTCACCAATTACCATCACGGGCAAAACAGACTGAACCTGAAGAAAAATTCATCTAATTTATTACCAAGCAAAACAGAGTAGAGGAATGAGAAGCAAAATCAAATCTTAAAACACCTCCCCCCACCCCTCCCATCTTCCTGGGCTTAACTTCACTCCCAATTTCTCTACCTCCTCCCCTCAGCATCACAGGGGGATGGGGAATGGGGGTTGTGGTCAGTTCATCACATGGTCTCTGCCACTCCTTCCTCTTCAGGGGGAGGACTCCTCACACTCTGCCCCTGCTCCATTGTGGGGTCCCTTCCTCGGGAGACAGTCCTCCACCAACATCTCCAATGTGAGTCCTTCCCACGGGCTACAGTCCTTCATGAACTACTCCAGTGTGGGTGTCTCCCACAGGGTGCAGACCTTCAGGAACAGACTGCTCCAGCGTGGGCTTCCCACAGGGTCACAGCCTCCTTCAGGTGCCTCCACCTGCTCCGGCGTGGGGTCCTCCACGGGCTGCAGGTGGAATCTCTACACCCCCTCATCCTTCCTCCGTGGGCTGCAGGGGGATCTCTGCTCCGGTGCCTGGAGCACCTCCTGCCCCTCCTTCCTCACTGACCTTGGTGTCTGCAGAGTTTCTTACATCTTCTCACTCCTCTCTCCAGTTGCAAAAGCTCTCTCTCACTGTTTTATTTTCCTTCTTAAATATGTTATCACAGAGGCGCTGATTGGCTTGGCCTTGGCCAGGGGCGGGTCCATCTTGGAGCCGGCTGGCATTGGCTCTGTCAGACACAGGGGAAGCTTCTAGCAGCTTCTCACAGAAGCCACTGCTGTAGGTCCCTGCTACCAAAACCTTGCCGCGCAAATCCAATACAGGCTGTTAGAGCACTCAAGTTCCTCTACATTTTACAAGCAGTAACTGAGGTGAGCTACAGAATGGAGTTGAACTACACACTGTAAATAGACCAGAAATGCTTACTTTCCAGGAAGTGCTGTTTGTTTTCAATGTCTGCTGTGCGTGATCATTGAAACATTTCAGAACATGCGTTTCATAAACTGATCAAACCAGGTAAGCAAAGTGAAAATAATAATTTTTAAATGTCTGATTTTAGCTTCTTTCTACCTGCAGTGAGGTTGTGTGAGGTCGTCAGTATTGTGGTCATTCTCAGTAACAAATATATCTTTTCATTTCTGATGATAAACTGGTCTTCCTATCGGGATGTTCTTTGCAAAATCTAACTGGAATCAGAATAATAAAACAGTCAATCCTTTCTGAATGAAGCTTAGTGACAGATGAATTTGGCAACCCTTAGTGCTTAAATGAGTGTTTCACCAGTATTCTAAATGGAAGCAGATGGCAACTTCCCAGAGACTGTGCACATTCCCCGGGGGAGAGGAAAAACGTTACAACACTCCACCATTGCACTGGAGCAGATAATTAGGCAATTAGATCTATTAAAAGCTGACAAAGGGAAAAGTATAGATGAACCTTCTCCTTAGGCTTCAATATGACAGTACTTATAATAGCCTATATGGAAAGTCACAGTGATTTATGAATTTTAAGACTGATTTATTGTCATTTATGTATGTATGAGCATATGCACACCTAACATATACTAGGTATATTTTACATACGTACATATATGCTTATACATGTATGCTATATATATGTGTGATTACAAACATCTCTTTTCAGACAATGGTAATTTTGTCAAAAGTCTAATACAAAAGTAATTTATGCTCTAATTTCTCCCAGTGGACTTCATTCCGCGCAGATCTATTTCAGGATGCCAAAATGCGAGGACTAGGAAGTATTCTCTCCTTCATGGATGCTAGTTATCTTCCCAGGGCGTCTGGAAGAGACAAATGTTCCCAGTGGTATGAGAGGAGAGAGAGCTTCTCCGCTTGTTAAAGCATGTATTTGCTAGGAAATTAACTGATCTTCAGTGCGGACTCTGTGTGTCTTTCAGCACCAGCCAGATGAGTTCAGCTTAACAACTTGTATCACAGAATGAGAGATTGTTGTGAAGTCTTTCTGTTCATATGATTTTACAGTTAGTAAATGGACTGGTGGAACTGGAGCTAATTTCACTCTCATTATATTTTTTTAGGTAAAATGCTAACACTATAAATGCCACAATGAATTGTATTGATTAGACGTGCCCATTTTTGGTGCACAGATATGAATCATAGATTTTACAATTTCTTTCTTTTATGTTTCTTGTGGTACTAGGAAAAAGGCATCTTCAAAGGGCCTTCCCAATCTTCTCTTATTAGCTGAAAGATGCAACTACAATTCTCTCTGACTCTTTCCATATATCTAGGTATACACAGGCATTTTATTAATATTCTCTTGTTAATTATATAATTATATAATCAATAGAAATGTAGTATATGATGTATTATTAATATATTATTAAGAATATTAATATTATTTATTACCTTACATCATGACTCAGGAGCCAGTCATTGTGCCAGATACTATACATACACAGGAGAAAAACAAACATGCAAGCCACATTTCAAAAATCTATACTACACAGTATTTTAAGAAATACTTACAATAATATGAATTTAAAAAATCAATTACAGGTCATATAATCAAGTAAAATAAAATAAAATAAAATAAAATAAAATAAAATAAAATCTGGAAGATCCTGATCATATGGAAATCAATAGATCACACAGGTAATGTGACATGAAGCAAAATATACCTTTTGATCTCCGATGCAGTGTGACACAGAATAGAGAAAATACAAGAAAGTACAAAAGTTCAGCAGAATAAAATAAATAAAAAAAGGATCAAACAAAGTAATAGAGGAAGAGATAACAAGCAGTCACTAGGAGAAAAAGCTGTGGATAAACAATATCATCAGCTTCTTAAGTGGTCAAGACATTTCAAAACTAACTTAATTTTAAATAACTTTTCTTTTTAAGATGCAGAAAAATTAACTGCCTATGGCATTTATGTTGCTTGAGAATATCATGCTTGATTACTCCATATCAATGTCTTGCCTCTTCACATCCCCAAGAAAAGTAGAAACTTCCTTAGGTAATTTCTCTGCAAACAAGGAGATCTTTTTCTAAATTACTTCCCAGTTTTGTTTACTTTTTAAACGTGGTCTCCTTGAACTATCCCTGCCTTGTTCTGTACATTGGTGACAATTTTACATTCTCTTTCACTAATTTCTGGATGGTTTCCAGTTCCTATGACTTTAGAGGCCAAGAATATAAATGGCCTTCCACCGCTGCATTTTAATTCTAATGTCCAACATTTTTGCAGGTTTCAGAGAGAGAGTTCACACCCATGTGCACACAAATGGGTTTTATATATATGTGGTTGTCATTGGGGAAAGAAACTAGCAAGGACAACTCTCCTTGTCTTCATTATACAGCAGTGAAAACTGTTCATTGTATTGGCAAATGCCGTCTTTAATGCAGGAAAGGTAATGTCCCTATACTCCCTCAGAGCATCTTTTGAGAGTTTGATTTCCTTCCTTTCACCATACAAGGAGACAAGGAAATTAGCCTTCATCAGATAAAGTTAGCATCTTTGAAGTTTCCTTATATGACTCCTTAGAGGAGAAAAAAAGAAAAAAAAAAAAAAAGGAAAAAAAAAACAAGAGACTTTACAAGTAATAGGGCTTCATACAGATTAACTAAGGGAAATAAAAAATAGTTCAGGCTACGCAATGATTCCTTCTGGTGTTAAATCCAGTGAATCTGTGATGTGTTCCTTAACAAGTTCTCCTTTCTACTTATGCAATATAAATATATTACATATATATTATGAACAATGGAAAAGACATAAATGCAGTGAAAAGTCTGTGTTAAAAGCAAGTAATTATTAAGATGTTGTTTTATTATTATAGAGACAAAGTTGTTTTCTGAACTTGTACCAAAGAAATAGAAGGTTTTTGTCTATTATATGGAGTGCAATCTATGAAACTTTGGTAAAATTATGATAAATTATATTTGAGACAGTGTAATAGAGGTAATGGATTTTGAAGCCAAGTAATCAAGATAAAAAGAATTTCAAGTACATAGAAATTAAATAATGTGGCAGCTCATGTAAACTGCAGTGTTAGAAATGTGATTATGGAAAGCCATACAGGTTTAAGTTTTACAGTAATATGAGTAGTTTAAACTACTATAAATGATGCACTGAAGACTTTTGTATTAAGTGTAAATTTAGTGTTATTTGAATCAAGAGAAGGAGAATTAACATTACTTTTGTCTGCTGCTACTCAATTTAAAAAGTTACATAAATTAGATAAACTAATTTCATTCATTTTCTAAATACATGCTACTTCTGTTATTAGATAGAGACTTGATTCTGAATGGGTCTTTAATGTTACTGGAACATTTTTCTCTCTAATCTTTTCACTCAATTCATAGAATTTCTGGGTTGGAAGGGAGCTCATGAAGATACCTGATATTCTCTCTGTTTATATAGCTTTAAGTCATTTTTGGCAGATGTCCTTTCCACTCTGTTTTAACAGTGGTGGTAGAGGCTCTACAGCCTTGCCAATCTAGTGCAGTACTGTTCTGTCCTTACCACCAGATGTCTCATCTCTTGAATTTCTTTGCTACAAATATTATTTATGCTATACATGAATACATGGAAAATAGGAAACCGGAACACATAGTTGGCTTGCTTACTGTTCCAATATTTTTCCAGGAACTGATATAAACCAGGTATATCTGTATTTACTGATTCCTCCTTTCTGACTTTATAGAAATAGAGACCACAGAGCTTTTTCCAGACTTTCAATATCTCACCAAGCTTCCCCGAGTTCTCAAGAGATAAAGGATTTTGGCTCAGATTTCATTAGCCAAAGTCTAAGTGTCTTTCTATTAAGTTAATCTATAAGATGAAAATGTGCAAATTACTTCAGTACTTCTTAAGTTGCTTATTGCTTGTTCCTGACTTAGATTTTATCTTTCTGATTGTAATTACCACCTGGTCTATTTTCACCAATTTTGTATGATATAATTTACTTAATTTCTGTTGGTATTACTACCACTTTCATAGTCTCCATCTTGCTATTAAACTTCTTACAAAATAATTGCTTGTGTATCTTCTTTCCTTAGTACATTTCGTTTGTGCATTGGCTTTTCTCTTTTTGCTCATGTGAAATTATTCTTAGTACCTTGTCCTAGGCTTCGCTTTTTCAATGCATCTTTTTTTGGTGTTTGAGACTCATGAAGAAAAATCCTGATTTAGCCAAGTTGATTTTTTAAAACATGCCCAAGCTTTCTTGCAGTAGGACATTTTGTATGTGTATTTTCAATACCATTCATTAAAAATGAACAATATTGTGAGACTTCTTTACCACTTTTGACCTATATATTAGGATGTCTTACATACTCTCAAAGTTTATTATTTCAATTTAATACACTATGATACAATATAAAATATTTCTATTTCTATATTTCTACTAAAATAATGGAAATGAAAATATTTAATTCCTTCATACACTGCATTTTCATGTTATTTTTGCTTCTTAACACAAGAATGATGAATATTCATTCTATGACCACTCTGACCTAAATTAATTTCCTTCTTGATATTCTCAATCTTTGAATGAAATATAGGGCAACCTGTTCTGGAGGTGTTACATATCACTATGTATTAAAAAAATTTCACTGAGATTCAGTTCACAAAATATTACCTCCTTGTCAATAGCTACTACACCTTCACCAGTCACCTAGGTTCTCTTTGTAGTCACTAAATAAAGAAAAAGACAATTCTAATGCTGTGAGTGATGTGATCTAAGATAAGTTTTTGTTCCCCCAAGAGGTAGTTTAGCTGATAAGCACTCATGTAGCTATCCAGAATAAGGTGAGGCAAATTTCTACCATATGTGTCATGCTGTCCTACCTCTCACAGTATCTTACCAGGTAGTTAAAGTATCCCAAAGCCAACCCTTTACATGATTCTGCCATTTTCTCAAACAAAACTGTATCTTCCTGTCATTCTAGAATTGTCAGGGAACTCTTGCCGTCCAGTAATTTATTAACTTTCTTCTCAAATAGCAGTCACACTGTATTTTAGATACTGGAGGATGTGCATTTGGTCTTGACATACAAGGCAAACACTGGTCATTTATGAAGTCATCAAGGTCCTTGTATGACCCAGTAATGGACCTCTTCATCTCCATTATTTTTGGTGAACTTCTTTTCTTTATACTTTTCTTTGGGCTTTTGTTAACACTATTACTTTAATTATAGATAAGAGAAAGTATAATTGTACTCTGCCCTTCCATCATTTGACATGAATGCTGATCTGCCATTTTCTTCTCCTCTCACATCAACAATTGCAAACCTGTCTGTCATAACCTCCATAAATTCATTTCTACTGTATTGTTATTTCCTCATTCAAGATTCCCTTTCCTCTCGCTTTCATGATGGCAGCTTTCTTCTTCTGGTTTGCTCAGCTTTCCTAAAAGAAAAATGCATAAAATTCTATTGTCTGAATGCTTTCATATCTGTCTACATCTCTTACTTCATGCTTCATATATTTAGAAATATACGAAGCATAAAGTATGATATATGATATATTACATTATATTACATCATATCATAACTTTTTTTATGTTTGTGCATATACATACACACATACACATATGCTTTTTGCCTTACCTTTACTTTTTTCACCGTTTTCCCTATTTTTCTAAAATTTCATGTCATGTTCATTCATTCTTTCACATCTTAAAATTTGGATTTTATGAACAGGCCATTCTGTGCCTTTTTTTGATACTGAAAGTAGTAAGAATGAATTAGAGATTTAGATTACCTTTTCCATAAGCCTGTTTAGTGTTAAGTACTCTAGTGTGAAGAACTAGTTTATGAATTAAATATTTTCATGCATCTTTGAAATAAAACTTGTCTGATTTCAGGCAAGTAAAGCACAGTAATTCAGAAATTACCCTACATCCTGAGGTAATGCTTTAATTCTTGGTAAAAGCTGAAGTGTTTTGGTGTGATTCAACTGATGACATTAATGTATGTCATTGTTTAGAAGTCATCAGTGCTGTTAATTGAAATGGAAAAGCCAGAGAGACATGAGAATTTTTTCTGCATTAAGTATAATTCTTTTGATTTTGAAGTTAAAACTGGAGCTCTTAAAGCTATTTTAAAACATGATTCCTGACTTAATGCTGTGCCCCCTAGGAGCTTTTGACAAAAGCTTGCAAAATATCCTCTGAAGATCTCACTGTATAATCTTAGACATTTTTAATGCATTTTCACAAATTGGTCACAAAAGAAAACAAAATGAAGTACTTTTACAAGTACTCATTCATCTATAATGATTTTTTTTAAACTAACATCAATATGGAATGGTACTTTTCTGGGGGGGGGCAGAAAGGAACTTTCTCAGTTTTCAGGGCAACGATTATTTTTTTTTTTCAGCTAATAGGTTTATATAACTGTCCTTTTCCTATAGAAAAAATGTATTGTGTCAGTAAAGTCTGTGTCCTAATTCGTCATCACAGGTAGCTTAAAAAACTGCTATAAATAAAGGAAATGTTAAACAGACTGTAAAAGAGATGGTAGCTTCTATAATGCACTGGATTCAGAATATATATGAGGCACATGATAAAAGCTTCATATTAACATATTCTCCAAATGGCTCTGTTAACAGCTTTACAACAGGTAGCACTTTCATCCATTTAGCATGAAAGTGCTTCATTTTCCCCAACTAATCACAGTACATTAATTGGCTCAGTTATAATTTTCTGAGCTCATTTGGTAGTTCCTGACATTTAATACTGAGAATTTTTAGCAGAGAATACTATATTAAACCAGAATTTGTTTACTGTACCTTGATATTTGGATTTGATAACGTAAGTCAATTGCTGATCTGAGTATACACAAATTTCCCTTGATCAAAATCTGATATACACTTTAATCTGAAACTGTCACATCAGCCAATGTATCTACAAGCATATATGTGTACACGCACATATACCTATGATAACTTTAAACCCCAAAATTCTATTCTTTAAACTCTTAACTTTACAAATTAAGCCCGCAAAAGTTATAAAATGAGAAATGTCATGTTTATAGCTTTTATTTCATCCATGTTTTCCTTAATTCTTTAATTTGTTTACATATTGTCGTGGTTTAGCCCCAGTCAGCAGCTGAGCACCACATGGCAGCTGAGCACCCACCGCCCCTCCCCACCCCCAGTGGGTTGGGGGAGAAAATCGGAAGCAAATGTAAAACTCGTAGGTTGGGATAAGGACAGTTTACTGTGACAGCAAAGGAAGAGGAAAATAACAACAGTACTTATAACAGAATGTACAAAGTGGGTGATACACAATGCAATTTGCTCACCCAACTGGACATCCAGCCCATCCCAGAGCTGTCACTCCTCCCTGGCCAGCCCCCTTTATATACTGAGCATGACGTCATATGGTATGGAACACCACTTTGGCTAGTTTGAGTCACCTGTCCTGGCTGTGTCCTGTCCCAGCTTCTTGTGAAAATTAATTCTATCCTGGCTGGAAACCAGGACACATATATTCTTTGCAATACTGTCTTAATGAGACCATAAGTTTCATATTTTCTGCAAGATCTCTGCCTTTTTCTGTGCAGAAATAGAATTGTTCTGTATGTGAATCTTGACAGTATAGAATACCTATTATCTGGAAGAACAAAGTGTCCATTTATTACTGAATCTTAAAATTAAGTGGTTAGAACCAGAAGATTATAGTACTGTAAATGATCTTTTATAGTTAGCAGAATATTACCTTTGGAACTGTATTAAGCTTGCATTTACTGCACAGTTTGCACATAATGTTGGACAAAACAGTTGTAACAAACTTGACATTCGTGTTTGGTAGTTTCATGTACAATTTCTTGAAAACCTATTAAAGACAATACAGTCAAGATACTTGTTGAAATGCTACATTCACAGCTTCCTCTGAAGTGAATCTGAACTGGCTGGAGAACAGCCTACATTTCTAATAGTATCCTAATTTAGGGAATATTTCCAGACACTGGAACTTGATTGTCTTTAAGTTGGGAGAATACTCCTAGTTAGAATATGGACTTATAACTCACACTTTAGCTTTGATTTGGATTCATAAAGCCTTCCTTAAACAAATCCCAAGCATGTCTCAGAGATTAGTATTAGCTAGACGTAATTTGCAATAGGCAGTTTAGATGTGATGAAATGCTATTCAGAAAAATAAGATGTAGTTTGGACAATGGATGGTCTCAGAGCCAGAGCATAGTCCAAGGTGTGAATAATTTTCTGTTGTAAATACAACATATAGGGCCCCTATATTTACTATTTCTTTTTATTTAAGAAGGAGTCCTGTTGCAAATAAGATTTTGTTACATGGCTTTGGTTTAGCAGAAATTTAGGGTTTATTAATATTTTTGAGGTATATCACAAGATTAGATTGTATAATTACTAACAGCACTTAGTCATCAGCCAATTTAACAGAGTGAGTCAATTGATTTGTTGCAAGCAAAATAGTGACTTAGTTAAAGATTCAAGAAAGGCAAGGGTTGCCCAAAACTTGCAGCAGGGTTGTACAGATACACAGATGGGGGTTAAATCAAATCACATGTACAGACAAGTAGACAAATAATTCTGAATAAAATTACACATACAGATAGGAAAATAGTTCAGAACCAAATTGCACACACACACACAGAGCAGTTAACCTATGATTAAAATTTCCCTTTTTGTGAGTTTCACGAATTACTCACTTTTATGCACTGGCATTCATCAATGGATGGTTGGTGAACCTCGTGAAATCAGGCCTTTGAATCCTTGTGACATCATTGACGAATGGTCTTTGAATCCTTGTGAAATCCACCGAGAGGCATCCCAGCTGAGGGGAGATACTGGGTCACACAGCCTGCTGTGGTCCCACAGAGCTCAAAGGGTCTTGCTCTTGGGATTGCTATTTATAGGATCTCGAGATGATTGGCTTTGGTCAGTATTCTCCATTCTGGCCACACTTTGTGCTGTTATTCTGGTAGGCAATTCAGGCAGCAGGCGGCCCGGGTGTGACCAAGGGGTGCCTGATGCTCAAGTCATTGCACTTGTATCCAAGATAGCAGCACAATGGGGCTTATCCTGAGATCTCAGAGTGGCCTGGGGGGTTGCACCACCACAGGTCCAAAGAACTCTTCAAGTTGAAAGACAGACATTTTTGGCCATGAAAGGAAATGACTGCTTATAGTCACAGAATACTAATTTCTTGATCTAGGCTGGGCATTAGTTTCTTTACTTTCTCCTGGACACAATAAGAGGACAGTACAATTCTTTAATGAAAGACCTCCTAATAAAGACTTCATTTTCCTGGTCTAGCCCAGCTGCTTGACAGGATGTTCATTAGCTGTATCAATACTGTCCTTTTGTTTTTGTCTCCCTTTTGCCCAAGAATAAAGGGGTTAGGTCCTCATAGCAGAGTTAAGACTATGGCACTACAGTGGAAAAGATAACCATTCCAGAGTAGCCAGCCTCAGCATCAGAAAATAGTGGCAGGTATATTGAATTTATAAATACAGACATGGATACATGCTGCCTATGAATGCAAAATATTCTTTCCATGCACTGGATCTTCAAGCCTTCACATCATAAAATAAAGGACACTGTTATTCTTAATCACTAAGCGTACAGATCCAAAAAAGGACTTGTTCAGACCTTAAATAAAACAAAAACTGAGCAGTCCCTCTGCTCAGCAGATTCATGCCCTGGAATTACCTAAAACTCAGTAAACACATCACTGTTCCCTACTTCTAGCCATCTGATCTTCTTTAGAGCATATATATCTCAGCAGATGGCTATCTACATCCTGCCTGAGTTACAGGGAAAAATAATGAACAGCTAGGCAGAGGAAAATTGCATTCTCTCAGGGGTCCAGTTTATTAAGATATGATTAGATGAAATCTACAGCATGCCAGAAGATTCAGAACATTTCAGAAATGAAGTCAGTACTGTATTTTCTTGAAAATGTAGTTCATTGTAGAGGATGAGAAAGAGATATTGACTTTTTTTATAATGACCCAATGTTTAGACTCTCCATTCAAGAAGTAGGAGAGCAGAAAATTCAGTGCCCTTCCTGGCTTCAGACCTCTCCAGCTTCTTAAAACATCTTTTTAAGCACTTCCCTGGATATGCTTTGTTTGTTTCTTGTATTTCTAAATGTAAAGGCTTTTAATCCAAAGGCAAGGGCAACCTAGGGACTGGAAACTAAAATTTGACTTCTCTGAACACATGGGTACTCTACTACTACAACATTAAATAGTCATGTTGCCTTTTGCTTGTTCAGTATTTCACCCCATGAACTTGTGTGTGTTTGTCTGTGTGGATTTCTACACAATGGCACAGCTTCAGAAAGGTATGGAAGAAGAATCAGGGGGTCACTAACGAAAATGGGCTAATATTTAACGTACCCCTCCTGGGAACTTCCTGATTAACTTTACCTCAACTAGCAGAAGTTTTGAAACCAATTTGGCATGAATGACTCTTTAGCTCCTAGGTTGTTAAATATGACACAGGAAATATCCATAGCTCCTGAAGCTGTGTAATTTTGAAGGCTGCAACAAGTGAATATTTGTATTATGCACTAAATGAACTGACTGAAAACCTACTGGGCTGAATCCCAGAGATTACTCAGATTTTATTAAGGTTTTGAGAATGTATAGGATTATATAAAAGGTGGTCCCTGTCTCAACAGAAGCCTAAACTTAGTCTACGTATCTGTCTTCTTTTGCTGAAGCTTTTGAATTAGATGCAGTTGAAAAGATGTAAACCTAAAGACTGTCTCCTGAATTAAAAACAAAACCAAAAAACCCCCAAAAACCCCTAAAAACCCCAAACAATGGCTTGGTACCATCACATATCACATAACGTCTCAGTTTGAAAAGCTAATTTTGGAAAAGTAGCAATCAACTGAAAATGAGATGGGAAATTTTGGTTTCTCTCAGTATTATTTGATGCTGCCAACATCACAGTCAACACATGGGATTCTACACATAATTTGATAGCAAAAAGTACAGTCATAAATACTGACATAATGAATATTGCACATATACATTGGAATACAAAACTGGATAAAAATAAATAAAAAACACTCCCTTGCTGAAGGGAATTGGTTAGATAATTTTTTTTTTGCATTTGTTTTTAAAATATTTAATCTAAGAAATGAACAATAACTCTAGTACTTCACAACATTTTTTCTAAACTGGCAATCACAAATGAAAATTAAATCTGTTCATTAAAGAACAGAAAACAAGAACATAAGTTATTTATGCTATTCCACTATAATTTTGCCAGCTAAACTGCTTAGAGCACTGTTGTTTCAGACTGTACTGAACCAATAAATTATAATTTCATATTTGCATTTTTAGTACCTCAGAGACTTCTCCACAAACACATGTTAATTACTGTACAAACACGAAATCAGAACATGAGTTTTCCTTAAAATTTCCTTACAATTCTGATATGAATAAAGAGACAGTAAATGAGGCAGAAAGACAGGTGGGTGAAAGAGAAGTTTGGACCCTGATCTTAGAACACCAGCACTGTCAGTCATCAAACTCCTTCTAGGCAATGCAGCATAGTAGACTATTTTGAGGAGAGCAAAAAGAGAGTAAAAGTTCCTTCTCCTGTAGTCTTCATGGCATACACCAAGAAAGAATCTTTAAAAAATAGATCACAAGTGAGGCAAAAGGCAAGATTTACTGCCACACATCTCTCAGGATTGTAGTATTATGGATGTTATGAGTCACAAACTGAAATCTTCAGAAGCCACGTGGCTGTGATATACGTATCTTAAAAAGCAGAAGAGTTGCAGAGTCTGTGCTGGCTTTCCATAGGTCCAACTACTGTACTCTAGGATTGTACTGGTGTCATTAGGCAGCTAGATACATGAGAAACTCAGCAATGTCAGCTCTAATAGATCCTAGTCACTTGGTTCTTCTCACAGCTGGAGATGTGGGCTGTTAAACCATTTCAGCTAGCTCATGTACACTAACAGCCACATGATGTAATCTTATTCAAAAGCAAATAAAAAACTATCAGTAAGATAGCCATCGGGATTTAACACAAGTCTAGCATCATATTTTTTTCATAACCTCAACCTGAGAATTGCCATCTGGGCAAGTTATATCTTGGAAAGCTTTAAATTTCTAAGAAATAAAAATAGGCTCTAGTACTAAAACTTGCTGAGCAACTGCTTCCTGTGCTGCTTTTGTTATCTCTATTTGACTAGCTTCTGCCTTTCTCATCTGATGCAGTTCCTTTATCTCTTGCTGTGTCTAGCCTTGAATTCACACCTTACAAGTTTATGAATCTCTTCTGGAAGCTGCTGGAAGTTTACTTATATGCCATCCTGAAAGTCACATTCAATGTTGAAGCTTCACTTCCATTAAAGATAGTAGCAGCACTTCCCAGATGCAAAGGGTGTGGATAAAAAAGAAAGTAAGCATTTGAAAGAAATGGAAGGGACTTTGACTACTTATAAATAGGCAAATAGGTATGCTGTAGTCAAATAGAGACTAATTAATAAGTTTGTGACCAGGCTAAACTATTACAGAGATTTTATCCCTCAGGCATTAAATGAGTATTTATCTGTATAATGTTGATTCACTTTCTTTACCAAAGAAGATTCAGTAAAGGTCCAGATAAAGCTTTTTAAAGAAAATTTGTCAGCATCAGTTTTCATACATATATTTTCTGTTGATTTTTACTTTTTTACTTCTCTTAAAAAAATAATATTCTTTATACAGTTCGAGTAATGCAGATGGCATTGAACTGTCATAAAACTGCATAAGAAAATTTAAAAATTTTATGGCTGAGGAACAGTTCTGTTCATTCAGATCCACAACAATTTGTTACTGACTTCATGTAATGGAAGGACTAAAACATATAGGAAAGAAGTGACAAACCTTGTACAATATTTATAATGTTTTTGTAGAATGAACAAATTATTCATAAAATATGTGTAAGGGAAGGGTTTGCTTTTTCATTCTACCAGCTTATCCTACAAAAAAGCTCAGTAAGATGTTAACATAACAAAACCATCCACTAGATATTATTTCACATTTGCATTTCAGCATTCATTAATCCTCTTTATACTTTAATTATGGTTCATTCCTGTGCCTGATGCCATTATGCACCTTTTCCTCTTTTCTGTTAGATCTTTCTCCTCTTAGAGTACTTATTTTATGTAATTCTGATATTCATTTGATTATATTTCTACAACTTCTTCCAAATTTCCATTGTTTTCTTCTAAATGAAAACAGGTTTTATGAGACTAACCACTGAGGTATCTGAACATTCAACATCATTGGTTTTTAGACCAATATTCTTTTTAAATAACATTTTTCCTCCTTCCGTATTTCTGAAATGTATCTTCCTGTAAACTTTAAGATACTTTGATACATATCAGGAATTTTCTTAAGAGTGGATAGTTAAATCACAATAATAAAATAATCGGCTTCTACTTATTCATACTGAGTAGTCCATTTTTTAAAGTCTTGTCACTAAAAGCCTCTGGTTTTGAAGATTTCTCAGAAATCTATGAAAGCACATCATACCTCCAGGAATACAAATCTTTCCAGAGTACTCAATGTCATATTAATTGAAATCCCTAATGATTCATGTTTGAAGCCTCGTTAAAGGCCTTTCTCATATGCATAAAATATTTCTTGTTCTTTCTTTTCAGAAAACCCAAGTTTCCTACAACAGTTACCTTTGCATTCCTCAATCTCAATACTTCAATTCATCCTTTCCCCAGATACATTTTTATCATATGTGGTCACAATGTTTATTTGCTCTCATAAACAAAAATTATAACAACTCCTTTGTTGGTCTTCATTCCTTTTTAAAATATCTTAGAGTATCAAAATCAAAATTCTATCAATTGGCTGTTTCTTTTAATATGCACAGTGCCATGCATATTGCATAAGTAACTCCAGCTGCTGGAGTTTGAGATGTTATTTATAGCCATTTTTAGTGAGGATGAACAAATAATATAGTAGTGTGTGAGACAAGCAGGCAGGTGCTCAGACATACGATCCAGTGACTAAAACTTAAAATATAACACATCACCTCATTTGCAAAATTACCTCTGATTTATAAGAAATAAAGAAAATCCCACAACCTCTTATCTTGGGCCACACTGGAAAAGTTTTAAACAATTTTACACTGGAGTAAGGACAGTATATGGTGAATTTAGCTAATTCTTAAAGCTGAAATGGCACAAAGGTGATGTGTTACATAAAAAGAAAGCAAATGATATGTACATCAGAATTATGACAGGAACTTTTAAATAATGAACAGATTTTGATAACACTCATTGGCACTTTTACTTTGATATGGCTCTATTAACTTCCAATTATCACCTTGTGGCTTCCAAATTATCACCTGCTTATCCAACATGTTAACTAATTTACTCCAGACATAATCTACCTTCTAGTGTGTGACCATTTTTACTGCAGAATCATCATACTTAGATGCCATTAAATGACAATGAAGGCTTTCTTTCATGTTGTTTATACAATCCAGAACATTATTGCTGAGTACAGAAAAGATTCTATATATTCTATGTAGTCTTTTTTAGATCATCTTAGTGTAACTACTATGGGAAACCTGAGCTTTTATAATTTATCTTTAATATCAGAAATCTTATAGTCACTTCAACAGCCTCAGGAAGCTCATCTTTATAATAGCTCTGTGCTCTTCTTTGCTGCTGTACTGGTTTAACTCATATGTATTCAAATATAAATGTCCTGAAACTAATCCTTGAAATGTAAAGTGAGAGTATTCTAAATTCTTTCTTAGGGCTTGTAGAGACAGGCAAAGACTGCACAGGCCACCCAAGCCTGGAACAGCCAGGAACTGAGGCCAAAGTCCTAGATCAATGTATTAACTAGAGACCACAGTTGGAAATGGCATTTTATCAGATACATTTTCTACAAAATACAATTGTTTCAGGCTCTTCTTGCTGAATATGGCCAAGTTTCAGCTAGAGAAAAACAAATGCAAGCCCTGCAAAGTTGAAAAACTTCCATTTGGGGGTTTTGTTTCGGTTTTTAAATAATATTTCAGGACCAAATTTTCTGGAATTGCAGTAAAAAGTTACAATCTTTTTAATCTGGATTTTCTTTTGTTAAATTTGAAATTAGAAGTTGTTTCCTTTTTTTTCTTTTTTTCTTTTTTTCTTTTTTTTTTTTTTTTTAATTGGGCCAATAAGCTGAAAAATACAGTTTTCACAAAAGTCTTTTCCATACAGGTTTGTTTTTTTTTTTTTTTTCTGTCAATTACAATAAAGATCTGAAAGTAAAATTGGACAGGTTGTACAATACAATTGGGTCTGCACTAAACTTGAAATTGTCAGACCCAGTGAAGTGTGTAGAGTTCACTACAAAAGCATATTCTCATTTATTTCTTCTGGTAAACATCTGTAGAACACATGCTTCTGAGGCTTTATTTATAATTTTTCATGTATCTATATCCAGCAACAGAGCTTTTAAAAATTTGTCCAAATGAGAATGTATACAGACCTTTTCGAATTTTAGCCCTCATTATTTATTCACTCAGTTACTACCTCCTAGAGGCTATTGCAAGGGTCCTCTGAAATCCCCACGTTGTTTTGCATGGGTCAGTGAGCACCAGTTAGTACTGACTTTGATCAGTATTTTTCTGGGTTGCATGTGGCAGGTGCATTGCTTTGCGTGTGTCAAAGTTACCAGCTCACTGATGCATCAGACCCTGAAAAATCTTTCTCAGTGGTCACTGGTATTGTACTTGAATAGGAGAATATTAAAAGCAAGAGAATACCTAGTTACCAGATCTATTTCTCATAATAAATACATACATGAATAAACATAGATGTCTCATGGTTTCCTATAAATATTGAAATTTTTGTAACTTTTTAAAATTCACTATTAACTAATTTATGTTTAGGGATTTATCAGTTATTCGTTGACATTTCCACCTCCACAAATGGATTCAATGGCTGCATCTATACTACTGCCAAACCATGGACTGGTTTCCAGTGTTCAACTACTGCCTCTTTTGAACAGTCTTCCCTCCAAAATAAGAGAACTATTTCCAACCAATGTACTGGGAAGAGTCTATGAAAGGTGTCCAGACACATCCTGATACATCCATTTGCAAACAGAATCTATAGCCTAAACCCCTCTTTTTCTCTACAAAGTAAAAGACATAATTTGGAGTAGGGTAAAGAACTAGGAGAGGGAAGAATAAATTAAATTAAAATATTCAGATGTTTTATATCAGGCTACCTGTGTGACCAGCTCTTAAGTCAACATTGATTAACAAAACACCAGTATCCCATCTGATATTAAAAAATATATGTACACATGTTTAAATATAAACACCCATAAGTTTCACCTCTTCAGATTTTTTTAAGCATGTGAAGACTAGAAAGAATTCATTTTACTATGAAATATTAATTTGAAAAATTCTGCTTCTTAGCAAACCGTTATATTTTTCAATGTGTTTTATTGCAAACAGCAATTGATTAATTACGAACAAGGCAGAAATGAGCATAGGCACAATCAATATAAATGTAACAGATTGATTACATTATTGTGAGTTTTCGTTACCAGATACAATTTTTATACTAAAATCTGGAGAAAAAAAAATTGTTGCAAATATATGATGCATATTAAGTCATCAGAGAACCTCATTCAAAGACTTTAAGAGTCAACAACCAGATTTTCATTGATATCAGTGAGTTTTGGATGCAATCATAAATATTTTCTCTCTTTTTGTAATGCTTATTCACTTCTATATTCACAATGGTCAAAAAAATGTGTCCATCCTAATATGCATGACTACGCATACATATATATATATTGGAGATTTGCAGAGTAAGGGAGGGGTATATTTTCTGAATTTAATTCTAGGTACTGAAGCCAGTAGATAGTATATTTTCTAATCAAGTTAGCTACTATGACTAAGAACCAAAGAACAACTCAGGCACATAAGGTTAGACCAGTTTACTTGCCTGATTTAAACCTTTAGAAAAACCAATTTTTTGCTCATCCATGATATAAAACAAGGAAGCACTTATAATCCAATATAATCTAAAATTTTATTTATTTAAATTAACTTGGGACATAAAATTCTGTTTATTGACAGTTTTAAGGGACATGATGCTTTCATAGTAAGGTGTATTGGAATCAACAAATTAGGTGGTCCTCTGCCCAAACCACTGGAAAATGTTTGTGATACTGGATGATGCGTGAAAATATGACTGTTGCTGCCACATGCCTTTGCAATATACTTACAGTGGATACAACTGCCTCAGTTTCAAATGTAGTGAAGCAAAATCCCATCTTCCTTAGGACTGCTTGAAGCAGGTTGCAGGCCCTTTCCCTTGTTTAAACTCTATTACTGTGCATGGAAGACAAATTGTATATTTTAACACTACACAGTCATTGAAAAACAACATAATCCGATAAACGGTACCTGGAGCAAGCTGGAACCTCTGCCTCCTACTCCCAGGTGACTCTCTGAACAGCCTGCTGGAATACCAGGTATCCTCTGCCTCTCTCTCCCCCTGTCTTTAATTATGGCATAGAAATGGAACTGATTCCACTGAAAGAGATGATGCCTTATAACATTAAAGAATCTATGAGGAGATCTGAAAACTGGTTCAGAGTTCAAGCAGAGACAGAAGAGAACAAAATACTTACTCAGGGTCTAACTATTCTGTAAATGCCATCTAGCAGTACCTTGAAGAAAAAGAGAGCTGATTCATTATTTCAAAATATGGTGTAGGTGTATGTAATTAAGAGAAGGTACTGAAATATGAATATGGAGGTGTATGTCCAGGACTCTGATGTGTTTAACTCTTCCCTCCACATTGTTTGGCTGCTAGAGAAATTTTATTTTTTAGAATTTCAGCTTCATTTCCTTTTACTTTTTAAAATCATGTTCCTAAGACTTTGTTTGTAGAAAGTATTGGAAAAAAAAATAAATCATTATGAATGCATAACTGTGTTTCTATAGCACATACAGGAGATCCATAGGAACCTAGTTACTATCAAACTATTGAAAATACCAGGTTAATAATTCATTTCTTTCCACATGACACAGAAAGTTTTAGTTGCAGTTACTTGCTAATATTGTGGTGGGTTGACCCTGGCTGGAGGCCAGGTGCCCACCAGAGCCTCTCTCTCACTCCCCTCACTCACTAGACAGGGGAGAAAAAGTATAATGAAACGCTTGTGGGTCGAGATAAGGACAGGGAGAGATCACTCACTAATTATCGTCACGAGCAAAACAGACTGAACTGAGAGAGGGAATTCATCTAATTTTTTACTAGGCAAAACAGAGTAGAGGAATGAGAAAATAAAATCAAGTCTTAAAACACTTCCCCCCACCCCTCCCATCTTCCTGGGCTTAACTTCACTCCCAGTTTCTCTACCTCCTCCCCTCAGCGGCACAGGGGGATGGGGAATGGGGGTTGTGGTCAGTTCATCACATGGTCTCTGCCACTCCTTCCTCCTCAGGGGGAGGACTCCTCACACTCTGCCCCTGCTCCATTGTGGGGTCCCTGCCTCGGGAGACAGTCCTCCACCAACATCTCCAATGTGAGTCCTTCCCACGGGCTACAGTCCTTCATGAACTACTCCAGTGTGGGTGTCTCCCACAGGGTGCAGACCTTCAGGAACAGACTGCTCCAGCGTGGGCTTCCCACAGGGTCACAGCCTCCTTCAGGTGCCTCCACCTGCTCCGGCGTGGGGTCCTCCACGGGCTGCAGGTGGAATCTCTACACCCCCTCATCCTTCCTCCGTGGGCTGCAGGGGGATCTCTGCTCCGGTGCCTGGAGCACCTCCTGCCCCTCCTTCCTCACTGACCTTGGTGTCTGCAGAGTTTCTTACATCTTCTCACTCCTCTCTCCAGTTGCAAAAGCTCTCTCTCACTGTTTTATTTTCCTTCTTAAATATGTTATCACAGAGGCGCTGATTGGCTTGGCCTTGGCCATCGGCGGGCCCGTCTTAGAGCTGGCTGGCGTTGGCTCTGTCAGACACAGGGGAAGCTTCTAGCAGCTTCTCACAGAAGCCACCCCTGTAGCCCCCCCACTACCAAAACCTTGCCACACAAACCCAACACAATAATTCATTTCTTTCTACGTGACACAGAAAGTTTTAGTTGCAGTTACTTGCTAATATTAAGCAAAACTGCTTAATTAACCAGCACAAATGTGTAATGATATGATTGAGAATGTTAATAATGCTGATAATTTTTGTGAATTCTTACATTTGATAGCATGACTTTGACCAGTTCTTTTCATGACCAAAAAGAGTGAAGCTTTGTTATTATCCCTGTAATTTATACTATGACCAATTTAGGAATCCAAATCAGTTAGCTGATTTCCAGAGTGCTTTTAAACTTACTTTATCTCAGCTAATATTTCCTCATGATGCAGCAGGCAGACAGCAAGGAGCAGAGTAGGGGAAATGACATCAATTACAAGAATAGAGTAGAGCAGAAATACAGATCTCATGACTTAGTCCTTTATAAAGAATTTTCAATAGCTGCAGATATTCTAGAAGTTAGCATTCTGCAGTTCTTCCAATATATTGTAGCTCTTCTCCCTTGCTTTGGGCTAGGGCCAATAATCTTATCTTTCTTTTTCTTTTTAATGTTTTTGTGGTCTTTACAGGAGAACAAATGTGGACAATGACAGATGGATTCTATATTTCTCTGTCTATTTGAGAAACAGTGAGACTACATGGTCCCTTCCCAGTAGAAAAAGGGAAAACCTTAATCAAAAGTAAATAATGCAAAAAATATTAGTATTTATTTTCATAGGGGATAAAGACACTTTCAATTATATCACATATCAGCTGCTGACAACCTTCCAAAAAATCACAAAGTATAAGCCAGAGCAGTAACTGCAAGCTGTATCTGTTAATACGTAGCCTTGTCATACGGTATTGTCATTGCTAGTAGCAGTCTACGAAATTTATACTGAGATTCCGAAGCTCAGGACTAGAGACTGTCAGGCTTACTGTGTCGGAACCCAGTAGGCCCTAGTCCTTCTCCACAGGGCTGCTCTCAATCCATTCATCCCCAAGCCTATATTTGTGCTTTGGATTGCCACGATCCTGGTGTAGGACCTTGCACTTGGTCTTGTTGAACTTCGTGAGATTCACATGGGCCCACTCCTCAAGCTTTTCAAGGTCCCTCTGGATGGCATCCCATCCCTCAAACGTATTAACTGCACCACTCAGTTGAGTGTCATCCACAAACTTGATGAAAGTGCACTCAATCCCACCATCTATGTCATTAATGAAGATATTAAATTGTATTAGTCTCAGTATGGACCCTTGAGGAGCGTCAGTCGGGTTTCCAGTTGGACACTGAGTCATTGACTGTAACTTTGGATGTAGTCATCCAGCCAATTCCTTCTCCATCAAATAGTCCATCCTTCAAGCCCATATCTCTCCAATTTAGAGGTAAGAATGTTGCGGACAACTGTTGTGGTTTTGCCCCAGTTGGCAACTAAGCACGATACAGCTGCTCACTCACCTCCCCCTGGCAGGATGGGGTGAGAGGATCAGAAGAAAGAAAGTGAGAAAAATCATGGGTTGAGATAAAGACAGTTTAATAAGTAAAACAATCGTTATGCAAGCAAGCAAAGCAAAACAAGGAATTCATTCACTGCTTCCCAGTGGCAGGCAAGTGTTCAGCCATCTCCAGGAAAGCAGGGCTCCATTACACGTAACAGTGACTTGGGAAGACAAACGCCATCACTCCGAATGTCTCCCCCCTCCTTCTTCTTCCCCCAGCTTTATATGCTGTGCATGATGTCATGTGATATGGAAGATCCCTTTGGTCAGTTTGGGTCAGCTGTCCTGGCTGTGTCCCCTCCCAGCTTCTTGAACACCCCCAGGTACTCCCTGGCAGGGTGGAGTGAGAAGCAGAAAAGGCCTTGACTCTGTGTAATCACTGCTGAATATTAATAAAAACGTCTCTATATTATCAACATTGTTTACAACATAAATCCAAAACATAGTCTCATACCAGCTACTATAAAAAAAAAAACCAACTCCATCCGAGCCAAAACCAGCACAACAACCATTATCAAAGGCCTTACAGAAGTCAAGACAGATAACATCAGTTGCTCTTCCCTTGTCCACTGATGCAGTCCATTGTGGAAGTCATGTAGGGTGGAGAAATACAGGCCTGATATGATAGCAGAGTCCTTGAAAAGGGTGGAAACAGGATGCAGCATAGGGGAGTATAGGCATGGGATGATAAGAGATGGGATATAATCTTTTCATTAGCCACCCCTTAGCTATAAACAACTTACCCATGATCAGTTACAGAAATGAAGACCTGGAGCTGGACAAAACTGATTCTGGGGGTAACGAAGAAAAGAGAGAACGTGTACCCAATATACAAAAAAAGGACCAGCCAATTTGGCTGTAACTTGGAGCTGCAGGCCACTGAAGAAAGAGCGTGCTACCAAACATTTGAAAATTACTCCAAGTGGACTGTAGACAGAGGAAGAAGAAATTATCAACGTGAACATCATATCTATCTGTCTTGACAAAGGACTCCAAATGCTAACAGTTCACACTAACATTCCACCACACATCAACACTAGAAAAAGTCTTCGCATACAGGAGGAGTGGAAAGGTGAGCATAACACCGCGTGAAGGAGTAGTAGCTAAGAATCTTGTATTTAACAATCTTTATTCTTATTTTTTCTTTTCCTGTGATAATTATCTAGTTAACAACTATTAGATTTCAATTATAGTAACACTAAAACCTTTGCTTTATATGTATATGAAGTGTTCTTTCTGTTTGCCAATAAACAAGATTTTGAGTGTAACAACCTATGGAAAATATATCCATAAGCCTTTCTCATACGGGCATTAAAATTCCTGGGGATAGTTTTAGGGACCTTTTTCAGGATTTCTGATCCTTACAAGACACACAAGCGTAGTGGGAAATCTGGGAGTGGGAGAATGAGTGGGTGAGTCAGGAGCACAGGAAAGAATAGCTTGCTTGTTTGCAGGAGGAAGAACCAACACACATACTGTAGAGATATTGGATAGCTGTACAAAGGTTTGTCAGGGGTAATTTCACAGGTACCTCTGTGCCAGAAAAGACTCTTAAACAAATTTACAGCATATATTCAATGAGTTTCTTAGCCTTATACCATGTCACTCCAGTGCTTGCACTGGAGTTACTCTTGATTTACACTGTGGTAACTGAGATTACAGTTTGCTCCAGTGCTTAAAGCAAACATTTAAGAGGAGTTGAGCATGGAATAGATTCAAGTGACATCTAAAATATCATCAATGTTATGCAACTGGAAAAAGCAACAGTTAACAAGCCCAGTGAAGCAATAATAAACTGGGACTTGACATTCCTCCCTTGTCTCCAGGCTGTTGGCTTGTGCAGTACAGAGCACTAACTGTCCATTCACTGAATTTTGTCAGTCTGATTATCTTTTTTCACCTGCAGGGACTATCCAGTGTAACAAGGCCTTAGAAAAAGATCATCGTTCTTTTAGCCTTTTAAAGTAATTGAAGAGACAGCTTCTAGATGGTTTAACCCCAGTGCCCTTTTACGAGATGAGTATGCGGATGCTAGTGGGTCTCTGGAGTTGTTTATTGCTCTTTTTTTTTCTGTAGCCATATTACAACTCAAAGACCCAAGCGCCCTGAAATATCATTACTTCATTGTTCTTTTTTCTGACAGTAATTTTAGTGGTTCTATTATTCCCTTCAGTCTCTGTTCCTCTCTACACCTTATTGCACAAGATGGAAAGTATAAACACATAACTTAACAACACTTACTTCCCAGATATAATCTAGCATGGAACATTTATATCTGTTAGATTACACAGTGTCTGTGCCCTGCAATCATATTCTGAAATCTAGACCATAGACATAATCATAAATCATAGAATCATGGAATGGTTAAATATCTTGACAGACAAAACATTTGCCTACAGGCCCTAGTCAGAGTGGCCTTATCAGTTTCCAATTAGTAGTGATTCATCCAGGGTTCCCCAAGTGATATAGCTTTAGTCTCACTTTGATCTCAGTGAATACCTACTTAATACCTAGTTAACCTTGCAGCTTCTGAAATAATTTATTTACTTGTATTTTTGTGCTGTTGCTTACCAGGACCTTGGCCACTTGATTTCCTTGCCTACCTTTTGTCCTGGTTTAGTTTTCTGTAGATGTCTGTTGCTGGACCTTGTTTGTTATTAGGTTGTCTTAAAGACTTCAACAATGCTTTACTCTCCAAAAGGCAACTAAGCAGTAAATAGTTAATAGATTGACATGTTTGTGTTAGATTTTTATACATCTGCTAAACATTACCACCTGTCCTACAGGTGATTTCTGAAGGACTATAACAGTTCAAAGGATAGTAGAATTAAAGTTAGAAGGGACATCAGAAAATCTCTTGTCCAACTTCCTGCTCAAACCAGGGTGAACAATGATATTATTGATGCCATACTTTCAATCATTTATGTTAGCCTTCCCCTTACTTTCAGCAGTGCTGCAGAATGTATTCACTGGGAGGTAAATTATGGGTTTATGATAATGATATGCCCTGTTCTTTTCAAATAACTTATTATTTTCTTTATTGATTGATATTGAAAACTGATCTGATGTTTACATGAAACTGTCTATTATATCCCCAAGGTTTTCCTTCTAAGTATGAATGATCACATCATTTAAATACATGCATTGATGAACCCACTCATGATCATAGAATCATAGAATCATAGAAACATCTAAAGGTTTGGGTTGGAAGGGACCTTTCTTGTAAGCCCGCTTTCTACATTGGAAAGGCTACAAAAAGGTCTCCCCGGAGCCTTCTCTTCTCCAGGATGAACAAGCCCAACTGTCTCAGCATTTTTTTCATGGGAGAGGTGTTCCAGCCCTATGACCATTTTTGTGGTCCCCCTCTGGACCCACTCTAACAGGTCCATATCCTTCTTGTACTGGGGACATAGAGCTGGATGCGGTACTTCAAATGGGTTCTCACAAGAGCGGAATAGAGGAGATGGCCATGCCTTTTTTTATGCAACCCAAGATATGAGTTGCTTTCTGGGCTGCAAGCGCACATTGCCAGTTCTTGTCCAATTTTTCATCCACCAGTATCTACCTACCAGAGAAGAGATTGGAGACATCAATGTCTTCTTTAAGTGATAAAACTCATTCGCCTTCTCCAGGACTCAGACTGGTAACCTAGAACTCTTTGGAGCCTGTTAAACATATGTGAAAGAACTGTACCACCTTTGTCTTGTTCCCTTCTCAGTCGGGAAGGTCCTTCATAATCCTTTGCAATCTAAGTTGTGTCACTTCTGGGCCCTTTTGCAGATCATCCTAGAATAATTCAGATCATATAGTTTCAGGAAAGTGACATTGAAGGTCTTTTGGTATTTTAAGGACAAAAAAGGCCTGTAAAAATGACTGAGCATATAACGGTGGTATTTCACAGGCAACTTCACTAGGTAAATTGAAATTTTATCGGCAATTTCACTAGGTAAAGGTAGGGGCGTTTGCCTCCAAGGAGTCACAAGAATCATTTACAGTATATATTTCACAGTGGTTGATAAAAACAGGAAAACTATGGTCAAGGATAAGCATGTCTCAGAAATATATCCAATTCCTTATTTCCTTTATATCCCCCTATAAACAGAAAGACTGCCAAGTGCTCTATTAGCAAATCTAGTGCAGGAATACACTCATATATAATGCCTAATCCATCAACCCATCTTCCCAGGTAGTTTAGAAACTATTGGGGTAATCAATGGGACTTTGGTATTTTATAATGTTGCTGTATGTTCAAGGATCTGAAGAAAACCTTATCTCATAGTCACCACCACACTATACACATTCATTTCTGGTTGCCTGGAGTCAGTAGGCAGAATAAATTATGTGCCTAAAATTAATTGCTGAATGTATATCTATTAGTCTCAACAAAATTTCCACCCTTCCAAAACAAGCAAGACTGGACTGAATATGATTTTAGTCTATTGAAATGTGAAATTTGCATTCTGAGGTAGACTTGTCAAAAAAAAAAAAAATATTCAAAGGGTTGTACTCTACCCATAATTTCCATTCAATTAGCAAATCTCTGAAAAACTTCAATTTGTTTTTAAGTTTTAAATACAATGACAATATAGAACTTGATTTATTGCTGGTATTCTAATTAGGAGACTATAATTCAGAACATGGAGATCTCCATCAATTTCATAGCACTGATTGTATTTACAGTTGGGCTTGATCTTAAAGGTCTTTTCCAACCTAAATGATTCTATGATTCTGTTTTAATAAATTATCTTATTCTCCAATATGTTAATCTCTTTTCTGTGACCTACAATCTTCCTCTCCCTCCTTTATCAATACTAACTCAATTATTTACATGATGACATAATATTTGAAAAGTTTTAACGTCCTTATCTTTTCCTAGTTTTACTTAGCTACTGAAAACAAAAGAATATTATCACATGTCAGTTAATCGCCAGTGAGCTGCAAATAACATTTTAGGAAAGACTGCAGTGACTAATATTTTGAAAAAGAAGTGTATTCCTGATATGTTTTAGCTGAAGCAACAAAAAGTAATGCCTCATAAAACTTAAAGTTAATGATGAGTTTATAACTGATAAATGTTTAGTATAATAAATTTAATTATACACCACTATTGGAGGGCAGTAATTTACTGCCTAGTAAATTAGTCCCTATCCTACAATTCTGCTTGTAAATTTGCCCCCTTATCATAACAGAATATTACACAGTTATGACAGTCTTGCTAAAGGAACTATGCCTTTCATTTGGGGAATCAGTGTTATACGGCCTAATTAAATGATTAAAACTGATAGTAATTTTATATAGAACATCTACAGGGAATATCAGAAGAATAACTAAAAAAGGCAAAATATGAGTCATGAAAATTATTTTAAGACCAAGAGGTTTGTAATACACTAAAGGAGTATTCCGTATTTTGATCTCTGTGCTGAGTGTGATACAGTTGTTGCATCTGATACGTTACACAATTTTCTAGAATTAGTGACTTTGTTATGATTGTCATACAAATTAATAATAAGTCAGTACTTATTCTGTCTCTCTCCTGACAATAAATGCTTACTCACAACAAAAAATGATGAGGTCTATCACATGTTTTTCCCTGTAATGTTGTTAATTTATTAATATATAATTTTAGTTGTTTTAAGTATGTACTCAAATAACTTTGGATTTAGGTAGTTTAACAAATTTCAGAATAACTTCTGCTAATATATCTAGAAACTGCAATCATAGGATACTCCCTTAATAGTCTTTAAATAAAAATCTATATTGATAAAAGGCTAGATATATTACGTGATTATAACACTCTATGATATCCTTTACATTCATACAAACACAGTAAATGTTTTGTAACAAGGCTAGTTAAGAATCTAGCTATCTATTTACATGCATATTATGTAATTTTACTTTCCCAGTACCACTGAATGCATGGGACCATGAATAGCCTGAACAGTATGATGATGTTGTACATGCCAGTTTCATTTATTCTAGCCTATAATATGAAGCAAGAAGCTATGATGTAAAACTGGATATTATCTACTATAGAGCAAGAAACTGGCTTTTACATTTTTATATAGTCTGTGGAAGACAGTATCTTCTAACACTGAAGTGTTGCATTGCCTGCAGCTGTCTTCGCAGCGACAAGTAATTATTTTCTAAGATTCAGTATATTGAGCATGATAGCATCCATTTAAAACGCTTCGTTGTCTTTAATTTTGAAGTTTCAATGAAGTTGGATTGGCTTCTTAAAGAAGACTAGACTGATATGCTAAATGCAACAGTAGAAGCTCTGAAGTTTTCTTCTCCCATTCCTTCCTTCATAGTATTGCACATGCCCTCTGATCATCTTCGTGGTCTCCTCTGGACTCGCTCCAACAGCTCCATGTCTCTCCTGTACTGGGGCCCCCAGAGCTGGACGCAGTACTCCAGGTGGGGTCTCACAAGAGCGGAGTAGAGGGGCAGGGTCACCTCCCTCGACCTGCTGGTCACACCTCTTTTGATGCAGCCCAGGACACGGTTGGCTTTCTGGGCTGCAAGCTCACACTGCTGGCTCATGTTGAGCTGCTCATCAATCAATACCCCCAAGTCCTTCTCCTCGGGGCTGCTTTCAATCCATTCCTTGCCCAGCCTATAGTTGTGCTAGGGAATGATGATCAGAGGGCAGCTCTCCTATGATGACAGGCTGAGAGAGTTGGGGTTGTTCAGCCTGGAGAAGAGAAGGCTCCGGGGAGATCTAATTGCAGCCTTCCAATACCTAAAGGGGCCTGCAGGAAAGAAGGAGAGGGACTGTTTATCAGGGAGTGTAGTGATAGGACAAGGAGTAAGGGGTTTAAACTGAAAGAGGATAGATTTAGATTAAATATTAGGATGAAATTCTTCACTGTGAGGGTGGTGAGGCACTGGAACAGGTTGCCCAGAGAAGTTGTGGATGCCCAATCCCTGAAAGTGTTCAAGGCCAGGTTGGATGGGGCTTTGGGCAACGTGGTCTAGTGGAGGGTGTCCCAGCCCATGGCAGGGGGCTTGGAACTAAATGATCTTTGAGGTCCCTTCCAATCCAAACCATTCTATAATTCTATGATTCTATGAATGTGCTGACCCATGCGCAGGACCTTGCACTTGGCCTTGTTGAAATTCATGCAGTTTGCGTGGGCCCATGTCTCAAGCCTGTGAAGGTCCATCTGGGTGGTGTGGCTTCCCTCCAGAGTGCTGACCACACCACACAGCTTGGTGTCATCAGCAAACTTGCTCAGAGTGCACTCAATCCCACCATGTGTAATGTTTTTGCTCTCCCAAAGAAACAGATGATTTCTCACTACGTATAGAATTGTTACTGAAGCTAGATAGGGACTCAGGATAAATCTGTAGAAAGATACATATTCTGTTGTAATTTGTGGTATATTGTGTTCTTATGGGGGTTTGGAATAGGAGGGTTTAAGTTGCACTGACTGAATGACGAATTACCAAAAAGGCCTATTAAAAAAAAATTAAAGTCACTAGTAATGCGTAACCCACAGTGCTATGACTGTGTACCTCAAGCATGCATTTTCTGATGCTTCTTTTTCTCTCAATAGATTTTATTTAGGAATGCATTAAAATGTGTCAAGGTTTCTCAGGACATTAGGGTAATAGATCAGCTTTACAAAAGGATTTAATTTGTTAAAATATGGATTTGGAGAGTCTTCCTTTAGAAAACTGATCATGTGCCAGGGCTGTGAGTGCATTCCCCTTGGGTAGATCTTTGGTGGCATGGGCTGACAGCCAGCTCAGGCACACGCAAATGTCAGGCTTTGTGATGCCTCAGCAGAGTTCAGCCCCTCTGCTGCTTGGGGCTTGCTTTCAAATTCAAGATCTTGCTCTTGGTCTCTGTCTGACCAACATGGCAGCTTTGCCTTGAGCCTGATCTCCTATCTTTGACCTGGCCCCCAGACTTTCCATTCTGTCTTGAGCTTCAACCTGCCCTGGACTATGGGTGTGTATGGTGAACACTGGACTCTTGGCTGACCTCATCTGCTGCCCCCAGAGCTGCCCTGCTCATGTTGCTCAGCCCTGCGGGATTGCGCCCTGCTAGCATAGTCCCTTCCCCACCTGTCCTGCTGTGAATCCCATTCCTCAGTCTCAAGACATGCAGAGCCACTTGGCTCGATGCTCCTTGGCGTAGCTGCGAGGAAGTGGAAACTGGCATGCAAGTATGGAAATGAAAAACCCTATTTCTAGATTTTTCTCCATCTACTTATAAAAACCACAAACCTACGTGTAGATAGAGTATGCTTATCGCATCAAGTAACATGAGAAAGGTAAGAAGGTACAGTCAAACATACCGTTATGTAAAATGGTACTGGAAATTGAGACAAATTACAAGTATGGATAATGTGAACACTGGCAAAATAAGACGTCATCAGTGATGCAGTTTAGAATAAGAACTGTATTGATATTGCTTCTCCTATTACTGTTTTCTTCCTAAAATGCATTCCTCCTAAGAGTTGTACCTGTATGCATTGTAATTAGTTATAAAAAAAGTATGATTACATGTCTTCTGAAACAATAATGCAGACTGTGAAAAGGAAATTATCATTAAATTCTAATCAGTCATGCAACTGGTGAACAATACAAAAAATTATAGTGTATTGCTAAATTTGATTTTTTTTCCATCTCTGTTAGCAGGTTTTCTGTCTTTTGTTGAATATTTAGTAAGCTTCTTGCTATTTTTACATAATTCCAGCTTGCTTAACTTAACTGTAAGCAGCTTTATTTTGAAAATAGAAATGTGTTTTCAGGGTTTTCTGTTTTTTTGGATACACTTTACAGTAATTCTATTACCTAACAAACAAAACTGGTGCACTTTTGGAAAAGAGTCATCAGCTAGGAGCTGATTAGCTTCCACTACCGTCTTTCTGTTTTATTTATAAAGAGTGAAGGAGTGATACCTGTAGTCTCAGACTTCCAATGAAATGATCCTGAAGATTAGATAGATTAGATAGATTAGATATAAGGAAAAAAATTCTTCACTGTGAGGATGGTGAGGCACTGGCACAGGTTGCCCAGAGAGGTTGCGGATGCCCCATCCCTGGAAGTGTTCAAGGCCAGGTTGGATGAGGCTTTGGGCAACGTGGTCTAGTGGAGGGTGTCCCTGCCCATGGCAGGGGGGTTGGAACTAGATGATCTTTGAGGTCCCTTCCAATCCAAACCATTCTATGATTCTATGATTCTATGATTTACTAACTCTGAGGTTTGTTGTAGGCTTCCGTAAGCATGAAATCAAGAAAATAGGTCATTCTAGTTTAATGTTTTAATTGTAAATCCTCTTATTAGTTTAAAGTCCAAATGTATTTACTTCTTTTCTTCCTGATCTTTTCCTCTGGTTTTGCCTGTGGTGCAGCAGTGGTAAAGCCTGAGCAGAAGTGTTTTGCCTGTGTTGCTTTCCTCTCTGCTTATTTTCAGAGCCCTGTTACCTTTCTCAGATTTCTCTGATCACAGAATATTTGCTTAGAATCATAAAATCACCTGAACCTATTACTCTGAATGTCTTCCATTTAAGATTAAAGTGATAATTTGGGATAATCAGAAATGAAGAGGCCTAGAACATCATCTAGTCAAAGCAGTTGTCTGGTATCTGTATTCCAAGCTAAGAGGAAAAATAATTAAGTAATCTTTTTACAGATTGATCAAGTCTGGTTAATAGCCTAGAAATGCAGAGCAGTAAATGCATTTCAAAAAACAGGCAATGTGATTTTGACAACTCCAAATCTAGTGTAACAATATGTGAAGCTTAAAAACCATTTTTAAAAGAAAAAGCAATTTGAGACATGCAGAACCAAAAAAAAGTCGTCTTTTTTTGATAATTAAAACATTTTGGAACTTATCTGTCTGAATGTCAGTGAAACCATTTAGTACTGAAATGTGTGCAAAATTGTTAATAAAACTAAGGAAGACCAAGATCCATAGATGAAATATGAGGAAATGGTTTTAAGTAAGTAGCGTTAGAAGGTAAAGTATTAGCTTGGAATTAGAATACTGAACATATCTACAAGGATTCATCTATTTTTATGTTAATATTCCAATTAGTCACCATGGCACAAAAATTAGTAGTGTAGTGATGAAATCTGCTGATGGCACTAAGTTGAGACACTTTATCAATACAGAGGAGAGACAGTACATCACAGAAGAGGAATAAGTGGAGAAACAGGATAAAAATTAATTATAAGAAATGCAATTTTACAATCTTAGGTCTATTAAAAATGTTATAAGCTGTTGTGCTCATTAATTTGAAATAATTGAGAAGGGAAAGGATGTGGGTGTACTTGTTGATGCAAGCAGATTGTATAGCCAGAATACTCCAGGATAGAGTATTAGGAATTGACAAGTACTACTTTTTTATAAACGGGACCACCGAGAAATCATTTGAAATTCTGTACACAGCTCTGGTTCTCTGTGGTCATGAAGATGAACTGAACTGGAACAAGTGGAGAGAAAGACAAGCAAGATGACTAGGAAAATGGAAAACCTGTCTTATAAGAGGACACTAGCAAAAAAAAAAGAAGGCTAAGGTGGCACAAAATATATAACTAGTCATTACTTTACTAAGGTAGTAATAAATCTTATGACTTAAAAACCATACTAGAAACCTTAGGGAGTGGCTCTATAAAATGCTCTACTTCAGACATCATCTACCTGTGATAATATCTGAGATCTTCTACTTTTTTTTTTTTCTATTCCACATATCTGTTTAAAATGTCGTATGTGATAATAATGTTGCTAAAATATACTCTATCTAGATATTTTCTCTGTCTCTTAAACCCTCTTTACAATCTTCTTTTAAAAAGAAAAAAAGATAAAACTGTCTGAATTCAAGCCTGTGGATATTATTTATGATTTGGTATAACTGATGGTTAAAACCAGTATTATGAGGAAAAAATCCTTAACTTCACTAAAAGCTCTCTACTTCCTCTATCTGCTTCAGCACATCAATATTAGTTACAGAGGTGCAAATCCTCTACATTTCAAGCTTTAAAGTTTCATTGTCCTTTTTTTAAAGGCATTGGATAAAATGAATCTGCTAAAGATAGACAGTGTTAGGGATGTCATAATCTAAACCAAGGGCAGTCAGTTGTTATGAGTAATTTTTTTCACCAGATGTTACTGTCTAATTAGTAGTATAGCATTGACTCAAAATTTTCAGTAACTCCCAAAATGAGGTTTAAAGTGGTTTACATTTTCAGGAATGGAAGGTCTTATTCCACAAATATTTTACCTATATTCTTGCCAATTCTTAGACCGTAGTTTTCATTTAAATTAAAAACCAGGGATTTCAGTACTTAATATTGTTAAGGTCAGGCCAAATCTGGGACTCGGGGAGATCCCCTCCCCAGCCTGTTTGCTGCTGTTCCCCTTTGGCAGTCCAGACGGCAGCAAGGATGAACATGTACTCCGAAAATGTAGATACATATGCATGGAGGTCTAGCTACACAGATTGACAGAGACAGAGAGTAGTCCTCTTCCTCGCACACACATAAACCTCAGCAGCAGTCATAAAGACATGACCAACATAGCCAAATCTTGTTCCTTTTCTCCAGCTCACTGGCACAGGACTTCCCTAGTTAGCACTCCCCACACCTCCAACACACTCATGATCACAGATTCAGAGATTCACTGATTGGTAGGGGTTGGAAGGGACCTCTACAGATCATCTAGTCCAACCCCCCTGCTAGAGCAGGATCACCTAGAGCAGGTTGCACAGGATTGCATCCAGGTGGGTTTTTAATATGTCCAGAGAAGGAGACTCCACAACACAGGCATGTCTTCAGGTCCCTCAAACCCTGACCAGTCTGTCCCAATCACATCTGCCCAGAGTAGTTGCCCATGCCCTGGGTTCTGTTTGTACAGCCTTCAGTCCTGACCCTGGCTTTTTCCAGACTCTGGTCTCCTCTAACTTGCTGGCCTGTTCAGCTTGAGGATAAGTAGTGAATCACACACACACAGACACATACACACACACACACACATACATACACAGAACAGAGCTGGTTGAACCTCTTCAAGTCTGTGCTGTACCATTTTCTTCAAAGACCCAACTGTTAGTGACCTAAGAGCTCTGGTCTTTGTTATTTTTCTCAGAAATCCACTTTTCATTATGGTTTGTGTATCTGGGGTTTTAATTTATTAATGTCCTTGGTTCTTTTTTTTGCCTTTATTGTGAATAGCTGTCACCAAGGTATCCTTATAAACCATACTCTTACAAATATATCGCTAGATATATATTTTAGCTTGAAAGTACTCATCATAGTCAAATCAGTTTCAGGATGATTTTAGAGAGCAGTGCTATATAAGATTCCCATAGGATGCAATGACATGTTTTTAGCTGTTGAAAACTGAAACTTGGAAGACAAATGGCTACTAGAGGAGAGAGGATTATTTTCTGTATCTCTGAGAACTGATTTAAATCATGACTTCTTTTAAAAAAATAAACCCATTCAGAAAGAAGCAGCTGCTTGCTAGAGATCCCATTTAATAGCATTACAAAATAATTAAAATATCAGAGTGCCTAGTAGGTTTTGGATATCTTGTCCTTGTTGGTAATTGCACAAGAGAGAAAGGACTGTACATAGTGATGATCATACAGAAGAAGCTTGTAAACTAATATTCTATTAACAGGTTGATCTCGTTTATTTCCCAGAGAGAGACTTTGAATTCACTGCACAAGGAGAAACATCTGCTTTAGTCTAACAAAAGATTTTGCTAAATAACTTGCAAAATCAGTGAGTACTTGTATATCTTATGTTGTAACATGTGCTTACTATTAAGTAGCATTTTTGTATTAGCCTCTTGAAGTACTCTTACTACTAATCTGAAGAGAGATGTTACGTTACTAAATGGAAAAAAGCAGTTTTGCTTTCTTCAGAGTATCGACAACTGGATTTGTAAATTCTTATTTTGATAAAAGATTATAAGCCATTTAGCCAAGCTGAAGTTTTCTTATGCATATAAAGCTGTTCTATGTAAGGACATCCATCTTTTCCCTGAATTTCTTATATATTGTCACAAGTAAAATTTTGCAAGTCAATCCGCAAGGTTTTTCCTCAAATGTTAGCAAGGACAGAATTTCACTCAGGAATCACCCCTATCACTTGTTTTAAAATGATCCTCAGTCCCAAGATTTGATTTTTTAAATTTTTTTTCCTTCAGTAGTATAGACTGGGCTCTTGGCCCTTTTGATATTTTAAAGCTGTTCGGTTGTTGTGCACAGTAACATAAATGAAAACAACTTTGTGATTCATTAAGTCAACTAGGAGTGAAGGTGCAAGAGAAGAAATGAAAAACTTCTCCACACGAGTTAAAAAGTTGCAGAGGTTTCATGGTGATGTGATTTTAAACCACTTTTAAAAAGAAAGTAAACAACTTTTCCATTCCAATAAGTACTGGTGCAAATGTCAAATAAGGAAAATTTGGTAGACTTATCTTAATTTTTCTCATGTCTTTTGTATTTGTCTTCTGCCCCTTCTACCACCTACTGTTTCATTCACAAACTTCATGTAACTCTCAGTCCCTAAACTCAGATGTCCACTTCTGTATTTATCCAGTTTCTTCATCCGTGTTATCCAGTTTCCTCACCCTTGTCCTGTCTGCCTTGCGTCATCCTTGTCTAGTCTTTGACATTACTGGTACTAAAGTAACTGAGAATCTATTTCAATAATCTGTATTATTGTTTCAAAGAATAAGTATAACTCTTTAAGTGATGGTTTTGCTTATCTGTGTTTGAATATAATGCCATTTACTTATGTAATCTTGTCAACTGATAAAATAATTTGCACTTAAATGGCACTAGTTGGGTGTCATACTTCCAATGACAATCCCATTTGAAGTTATTGGGATGTGTAGCCTTACACAAAATCTTATTTCACAATGAAGTAGCTGATTAATGAGGGGTAGCAACAACATCTCAACTTGTTCTGTGGGATAACTAATAAAACAAACAGTTTGAAGGCATATAATTTATTCAAATGTAACTTCAATGGATTTGTCTATTGATAGTGTTTGAATTTATTTATTTAAGGATAAAGCACAAACTACTTCTTTCACAACTAAAGAATCCACATAAGTTACAAATACTAATGAAAAGACATGGGAGACAAAGGGGTTTATGAGACATAAACATGGAACCTGCTATAGGTGATCTTACTTTAGCAGAGGGATTGGACTAGATCTCCAGAGGTCCCTTCCAACACCTACCATTCTGTGATTCTGTGGTTTTATGATAACACCGATTGAAACTTCCCTATGGTTAGAACATGATAGAACTCCTCAATGAGCATGATGATGTCTAGTAAAAATGGACTTTACACTGCAAAAAATGCTGTAAGAATAGCAACAAAGAGTTTCTGGAGAAGGAAGTAAACCAAAATCTTTTGCACTTTATAGAATTGTTAGTGAGAGTCTACTTGCAAATTTTCAAAGTTTGCATGAACAGGAGAACCAGAACTTGAACCCTGACAAATTTAAATGACATCAAAGGAAGCAAAGAAAAAAAGTCGTAGAAACTAGAACAATTAGGAAGACAAAAGAAAGAGTAACAAGGCAAGAAGGAAAGAGATGGAATAAGCTGAAAGTGATGTACAGGCTTCTGTAATGGGTGGGGAACAAACTTCAGTTACCAAATAGAGTGGTAATGAGAGACAGAGAGACCAGAAAACATGAAGCTATGGCTGACAAAAGTTGCAGTTTTCAAAAGCTTTCAACAGTACCTCTTGTCTACAGGTAGGTAGGTTAATCGGAGGTTTTTCCCCCTGATTCTGGATAGCGGTTAACCATGTAACAATATATTTGCATCTGTATATCTCAGCATGACCCTTTATTTCCTCCAAAATTTTTCAGCAAACAAAGGGAGGATGTTAGGTAACATTAAAGTGTTGAACTTTGTTTCTGTTTATGATACTATATTTGATGTTGTAGTATCTTGAAAAACATTTTTATATCTTAATATACCAATGTATTTATTTGTACAACTTGCACAATGTTGTATTCCTCATAGGACATAGAGGCAACATGAGATTTACCATTAAATGGTTATGTTCAAAGTAAATCTATCATCACATTTATTACAATTTTGAACCTACAATCTCATAGGCTAGATTATACTGCTTTTTAAACATTCTGAATTGTTAATAATGAAAGTTCTTTTATCAGCAGTGCTACTCAGGGTTTGCAGTGATAAATGAATGTACATTGCACACAGAATAAGATAACCTACAAAGCTGAAGGTCTTGAGTTTGCAAAGACTAAACCAGCTCTAACTTTTCAGAAGAGAATGGATTATATCTTAGTCTCAATGGTGTGGATGTTTTCCTGGTTTTGTTAATACTGGATTTTCTCAGACTGCTTTCTCTTTGCACAAAAGTCTTTATTCTTGTTATCTGTTTGTACCATACATCACAGGAAGCATTCTTAATCCGTGACTTCAAGTCCAGGTAGCTGCTGCAAGAATACAGTAAATAAAGCAACACCAAGTGACAATAACTCTTAACCAAAGATGACAGATCAACACACTAGGGGAGATGTCTCCAGTTGTGGATTATTGCTGTGATGGTTTTTCAGTTTGTTGCCAGGCAGTTTGATTCAATTTACTGTAACTCTAAACATTTATTCAGATAAAATCCTTTAAAGCAATTTATTCTTGTATGTGTTTTACCTCTCATGTTACAATAAATCATATCTGACCTCTCTCTAAAAAGATATATGTAATCGGGACAAGCTTTAACATAATTAGTGCTATAGTGGCTCTTTTTCTCAAAGCTATTAAGGAAAATGAATTCAACTGAAACCTCCAAACACAACAAAAGAAAACAGCATGTTTGACAAAGCAACTCAAAGTACTGCTATAATCAAAATATTTCATGAAAATAGCGTAGGAAAACATGCCATGGAGAGGGAAACGTTTCTTTTGCCTGGACTGGTAGGCAGTTAATGAGATAATGCATTATTCATTTTCACCTAGACAGGAATACAGGCATAGATGCCTACAGAAGAAAAACACCATATAAACACTTGATCACATGAAGCAGCACATAGATGTCATATCCATCCTCATGTATTTGTGATCATGTCTCAAAACATATAATTTCTAGCTAACTTATTATGCCAATTCTAGAACTGCTAATGAAAAAAACACACACACACGAATCTACACCTATTAAAAAAAAAACCAAACAAAAAAACCCCACAAAACAAAACACTTCACATCATCACAAGTTCACAATTGTATAAGTACTTTACACTCTGTTAATTTGCCTCAGTGGTAGTGTCTTTTTGCAGTTATTTCTGCAAGGACTCAATCTTTCATTTGAGTTTACACAGCAATACCTTTTTTATTTAAGAGAACATAGTAAAAGAATCAGGAATTAATGTAAAGCACATCACAGCACCAAAGCAAAGCGTGGAATGTGTACTATGTATTCCAGTAATTAGGAGAATCCAGTCATTCAAGTCTCAATTAACTAAGTCTAATGATATTTCTAGATATAAAATAGTAATTGACTTACAAATGTTTATCTTTTATTAGTTTGAAGTTATAAGTGGTAAGAATATTATTTTAACATTCACAGTCTGAAGATTGGAACTGAAAGCTCAACTAATTTTTAGTAAAATACATTTGTTTCTCTCTGATTTACTTGCTAAAATTATGGAGAATATTTTTATCAGTCAAGGAAAGTAAAGAATGATGTGGTATTAATACCACACTGCTTATTGAAGTAAAAGAAGTAGAGATGCAGTTAGGAAATGGAAAAGGTAATCTGAGTCCTAAGAAAATTCTAGCTAGGAAGATCTATCTCTGAGAAAATGTCTCAAGAGAGGCAGTAAAATCCAGTCAATTAAGGTACATAAGACTAGAATCTCTAAACAAAGCCCTTGAACATATGCTAGGGGAAACCTTATTGAAGAAATATGACAAGGATCTGGTTTACATGTTTCTGAATTGACTCATATCACTTAATTAAATATTGGTACTGTGCTTTATTGCCAAATTCTGTATGGTAATTAGAAAAAAGATCAGCTGCAGTGGCTACATGGTAGATGACACAGCTGGGCATATAACTTGTTTTTCTGTTTAACACATATGGATAATGTGTAAGTAGCAGGAATTGCTACTGTTCTTTAAACAAGTCTCAACGCATATATTTCATAGTCACAGTCAGTTATTTGGATTGAATTAATTTGCAGGTAAAATAGCTTGTCCATTACTCTCATTTCTTTCTTTTCATTATTTAAAAATATTGCTAGATCAATAGGATCAGCTCTGCTCATTAACTCTCACCAAAAAGCTTCTTCTGTTCCAGCAATCTGGGACCCTTAGTAAGGAATTATTTTCAAGTGTTATTCATTATGCATCTAGTATGAAACAGCTAAGTTTCATGTTATTTAACTTACGCCATCGAAAAGCTAAATTTTAAAGGCTCCATTTCACATAATCAGATAATGACTTGGGTTGGAAGGAACCTTTAAAGATCATCTAGTCCAATCCCCTTCCCATGGGCAGGGACATTTTTCTCAAGATCAGTTTCCTTATATCCAATGTATTTAATCTACCCTCTTTCACTTTAAAACTAACTCTTGTCCTGTCAATACAGGCTTTGCTAAAAAGTCTTTCTCCATCTTTCTTACAAGCTCCCTTTATGTATAGAAAGACTGCAATTAGGTCTCCCAGAAACCTTCTCCAGGCTGAATAACCCCATCTCTCTCAGCCTTTCTTTGTAGGAGAGGTGTTTCAGCCCTATGACCATTTTTGTGGCCCTTTTCTGGACCCACTGTAACAGATTCATGTCTTCCTTGTGCTGCAGACCCCAGAACTGGACACAGTATTGCGGGGGGGGGAGGTCTCATTAGAGCAGAGTAGAGGAGGAGAATCACCTCCCTTGACCTGTTTGCTGTACTTCTTTTTATGCAGCCTAAAATACAATTGGCTTTCTGGGCTGGAAGAACATAGCTGGCTCATGTCCAATTTTTCATTCACCAGTATGCCCAAGTCCTCCACAGGGCTGCTCTCAATCCATTCATCCCCCAGTCTGAACTGATACTAGGTATTGCCCCAATCCAGGCGTAGGACCATGCACTTGGCCTTGCTGAACTTCATGAGGTCCACATTGGCCCACCTCCAAGCCTGTCAAGGTCCCTCTGGCATCCCTTCCTTCTAGAGAATTAGCTGAACCATTCAGCTTGGTGTCATGCACAAACTTACTGAGGGTGCACTCAATCCCTACCATTTATGTAATTGATGAAGATATTGAACAGTTCCGGTCCCAGTATGGATCCCTGAGCAACATCACTTGTTACTGATTTCTGTTTGGACATTGAGTCATTGACTCTAACTCTTTGGATGCAGCCATCCAGCCAATTTATTATCCATCTAATAGTCCAGCCATCAAACCTGTATGTCTTAAATTTAGAGACAAGGATGTTTTAATGGGACCATATCAAAGGCCTTACAGATGTCTGGGTAGATGATATACATAGCTCTTCCTTTGTCTACTGGTGCAGTCACTCCATCATAGAAGGCCACTAAAGTAGTCAGGCATGATTTGCTGTTGGTGAAGCCACGTTTGCTCTCTCTAATCAAATCCCTGTCTTCTGTATGCCTGGACAAAGCTTACAGGATCTTATCCATGACCTTACTCGGAACAGAGATGAGGCTGACTGGTCAGTAGTTCCCAGGGTGCTCTTTTTACCTTTCTTAAAAATGAGTGTGATGTTTCCCTTTTTCCAGTTGCTGGGGACTTTGCTTGACTGCCATAACTTTTTAAATGTGATGGAGAGCAGCTTAGCAACTACATCTGTGAGTTCCCTCAGGACCCTGGGATGCATCTCATTGGATCCCATGGGGCTGTATACTTTCAGGTTCCTCAGATGGTCTCAAACCTAATCTTCTCCTACAATGGGTAAGACTTCATTCACCTAGTCCTTGCCTTGAGATTCAGGGACTTGAGAGATGTAGGAAAAGCAATTGCCTGAGGCAAAAAAAAATTGTTGAGTAACTCAGTCTTCTCCATGTCAGTTGTTATCAGATCCCCTGTGTCATTTTTCATGGGGTTACAAGTTCTTTTGTCGTCCTTTTCTGACTAACACACCTGTAGAAGCCCTTCTTATTATTCTTTACATTTCTAGGAATTTGGAAAAGATAGGGTCTTCCATAGGATTAGCTATTCTTCCTGTCTTACACAATTATTTTGTTATTAACTACTGAGGAAAAAATTCTGGTGATCTTAGATTTAATTCCTGGTTTAGACCCTCAAACTAAGAGCAGTTTTTTCTTTCTGCCTGTCAAGGTCCCTGAATTTGCACAACCATCTGGTACATCAAACACTCCCCTTCATATTGTCTGCAAACTTGCTGAGGGTGTTCTCTGTCCCATAGTTCAGATTATTAATGAAGACATTAAACAGCATTGGCCCCAGTGTTGACCCCTGAGGTACACTGCTAGCAACTGGCTTCCAGCTGGACTTTGTCATTCTGATAACATGAAGCCTGACAGTTCAGCCAGTTTTCTGTCCGACCTCTCTCTCTGCTTATGTAGTCCTTCATGAGCTTGTTTATGAGGGTGTTACACGAGACAGCAGCAAAAAAATCCATCCACTGCTCTTCCGTCATCCATCAAGCCAATCATCTCATTGTAGTAAGACATTTGGGTGGTTAAGCACAATTTTGCCTTTGCAAATCCTGATCACCTTCTGGTGCTTGATGTGTTTGGAAATGGTTTCCGGGAAGATTTACTCCACCACCTTCCCCGGCACTGATGTGAAGCTGACCAACTTGTAGTTCCCCAGACCCTCCTCCTCCTTGCCCGTCTCGAAGACAGGAATGATATTTGGTTCACTCCACCTATAGGCAGCATGCACAGAGCAAGAGTAAGCATGCTAGTCTCTACCTTACACAGTCCTGTAACACTATTAAACCAAATCTGGAGTCCTGAAATGTCTCCAAGCGGCACAGAGTGTCCTGACCTTGAAGTCATGCTACTAAAAATCCCAGTGCAGTGTCCATTACACTGCCCTCCCATTACAGTAGAAACACCAAATGAATAAAAATCATCAAAGAAAAATAATAATCTTTTAGAAGCAGTGAGTGTCACTAAATTCCAGGGGTGAAAAAAACCTGGTGCTCTGGGTGCTTCTAACGGTATAGCCACAGTTTAATATTAATATTAAGACAAACTCTGTCATGGCAACTGAAGCAGAGGAGCATAAATTAAAGCAGCCCTGAATTTCTCTGATAATTCTGAACAGCAAAACTCAGGTTTTTTACTTCCAATTAAAATAATCTATGCATTGAGATTGGACACATGCTGTGAATCATTACCTATTGAGATAACTTCTCAGAAAATATGGTGTATTTTCTGTCACTTCAAACCTTTCTTTTCTGAAGGTGTGGAATGTCCTTACTGAATGTATTTAATGAAGAAACTACTCAATGTGAAATTTTGGCCTATGTTATACATAAGACTGGATTATATGATCATAATAGAACTTTTCATAGAAAATTTTATTATTTTAATTATTTTAAATTATACTTAAGGAAATTGCCCAGAAAATGTTGAAGTTTCTTGGCTGAACTCTTGGAAATGTATAACAATGCTTATCTACAGGTTAATTTAAATATCCAGCTGTTGTAAACATAAGTTTGGCACAAAGTTATGTGTCCCTCTCCATGGTCCAGTGCAACAGGTGTCCCTTTTTCCCACGAAAGCTTTCCAGTTACTCCTGATTAACTCTTTTTCCTGTGAAATTTCATGATCATCTAACAATCCTCAATAGTTGCTTGCAAAAATGAATCACTTCTTGAAGAATGTAGGTGTCAATTTTAGACTAAAATAATGTGGGTCAGATTTCCCCGGTTAATTTTTTAATAACTCAGTTCAGAATCTAATTTTTGTAATGGTATTTTAAGTTATAGAGATGGAGAAGACATAATTCCAAGTCATTTTCCCTAGCCCTAATTTTCAGTAATAGCCTTGCTTAAAGGTTCCTGCTTTAAGACCAACTAATAAATGCCTGAATCAGGCATGGGGCCTGATCAGCCCAGCTCTTTTCTAATAGAATGTAATGGCAAAAGTCCCTCAGCTTCTCCTGTTCAGAGATGTCATTATTCTTAACTCAATTATTAGCATGTCTAAAAAATGTAATTTCTAGACATGTCAATAACAACAATGATGATAATAATAAAAACTACCACAAAAACAGCAGCAACAACAACAACATATATATTTACCAGCATTATAGTGTGAAAATAATTTGAGAGTAGTACTTGGTTCAATAAAAGTTGTATAGAGACTAATAAGCACCTTTGGCCTCAAAATTTATTGTTCTAGAATAGGATTGTTGCCTCGTAAACAAGAAACAACCTCAAATTAGCATAATCAACTCTGCCACTTACCATGAGTAGAATGCTAAAACCTCTAGACTAGTTCAAAGTAAAATGAAGCATAAATTCATTCCTTTTGTGATTTGGCTTGTGCTTTTTGTATTTCTAAAGAGAAAAATGTGTGCACCAACCACCAATTATTGGAGCATTGCTAATTTGCATATCTAATTTCAAGCTGTACTAATTGCCTTTGAAAATGCCAAGCTTGTTTATTAGTCATTTCTTATTTTCCTGAAGGAAGAGTCTATTTACACAGAAGCATTCTCCATAACTGAAAAATCATTATCCTGGGACCTAAGGAAAAAAATAAACCAACATTTAATATGTAGGTACAGCTCTTTTATCTTATATAATGAAATTTTACAATTAAGTTAGCAGACGCCTCCAGGCATTTTGAACTGGGGAGTTATTTCTATTAAGCTTTTCATCTGCTTTAAGTATAATAACTTTGAATATTTGGATTGCTTTGCAAGCAGTACTTTTTTTTTTTTTTTTTTTACAGGTAGTATTACATTTAGTGGTATGTATTGCATTTAGTGGTATGTATTGCATTTAGGAAGGAAGGAAGGAAGGAAGGAAGGAAGGAAGGAAACACAAGACCTTTTGTTTCTTTTATAACATAAAGTTTACACAGTTAACAACTCAAATTCAAATAACTACAAAAGTTAGCTTTCCGTTACACAACTGATAGTAAAGAAGTAAAAAAAAGTATAGCAGATGCACGTATTATTAAAGGACAAATGTATAAATGTCCTGATTTGTGAATGCAAGCAACCTCAATATTTAATTGAAACTTATTCTTTGTTTGTATGTAATAAATATACAGGGTAGCATTAAAATTTCATTAGTCATCGATCGATGAATGAAGCCTTAACACCCACAAGCAAGATGTGCAAGGAGAAATTATACCAGCAGCACACAGTTGATACTGTAAAAAGAAACGATGAGTGTTTGTAGTGGGAGACTCTGTGAAGGGGCACCGAGGTGCCCAGCTGCCGACCTGACAGGGAATCACGAGAGGTATGCTGCCTTCCGGGAGACAAGATCAGAGATGTTGCCAAGAGTGTGCCACAGCTTGTCAAGGGCACAGACTACTATCCACTGCTACTCTTTCATGTGGGCATGAATGACACTGTAAGCTGGAACCTGGGTAGAATCAAGGAAGACTATAAAGCCTTGTGGGTGCAAGTGAAAAACACTGGTGCTCAAGTTATCGTTTCCTCCATTCTACCAATTGGAGGGAAGGGGGCAGCCAGAAATAGACATAGAATGTATATCAACTCCTGGCTACGTAGCTGGTGCTGTCACAAGGGGTTTGGCTTTTATGACAATGGGAAATTCTTTGACTATAACCTTTGAGAGAGGGATGGGATTCACCTGTCTAGAAGAGGCAAGGGAATCTTTGGCAGCAAGATTGAGAACCAGAAAGCCAACCACCTCAAGGGTGTGTGTGGCTATGGCGGACCCTCCTGCACCCCTGCAAGGAAACCTCCACACTCAATTACCTCACCGAAATGCCTGTACACCAACACACGCAGCATGGGAAATAAACAGGAAGAACTAGAGATCTGTGTGTGGTCATAGGCCATGATGTCATTGCAATTACAGACATGGTGAGATAGCTTGCATGACTGGAATGCTGTCATGGGTAGCTATGTACTTTTTAGGAAAGACGGCCCAGCAAGGTGAGGTGGTGGAGTTGTTCTTTATCTGAGAGAGCAACTGGAATGTATTGAGCTCCATCTAGGGGTGGATGAAGAAAGAGTCAAGAGCTTATGGGTAAGGATTAAGGGGCAGGCTAAACGGGTGACATTGTTGAGGGTGTTTATTACAGGCCACCTGATCAGGATGAGGAAGTTGATGAGGCCTTCTACAGACAGCTGGAAGTAGCCTCATGATCATGGGCCCTGATCCTCATGGGGGACTTCAACCACCCTGATATTTGCCAAAAAGGCAATACAACCAGGCACACAGAGTCCGGGAGGTTCCTGCAGAGTATTGATGACAACTTTTTTTGACACAGGTGGTGGAGGAGCCCGTGAAGACAGGGGTGCTGCTGGACCTTGTACTAAGAAACAAAGAAGGACTGGTTGAAGATGTGAAGGTTGGGGGCCGTCTTGGCTGCAATGACCATGAGATGGTGGAGTTCAGGATCCTATGTGGAAGAAGCAGGCCAATAAGTAGGATTACAATCCTGGACTTCAGGAGAGTTAAATTTGGCCTTTTCAAAGACCTGCTTGGGAGAATCCCATGGGTTAAGGCTCTAGAAGGTAAGGGGGCCCAAGAGAGCTGGTTAATATTCAAGCACCACATCCTCCAAGCTCAAGATTGGTGCATCCCAAAGAATAGGAAGATAAGCAAAGGAAGAAGGAGACCTGCATGGATGAGTAAGGAGCTGCTAGAAAAACATCAAAGGGAAGAAGGAAGTTTACAGTTTGTGGAAAAATGGAATGGCCACTTGGGAGGAATATAGGAATGAATTCAGAGTGTGTGGGGATGCAACAAGGAAGGCTAAGGCCCAGTTGGAATTAAAACTGGCAGGGGAAGTCAAAGACAACAAGAAGGGCCTTTTCAAATGCATCAGTAGCAAAAGGAAGACTCAGAAAAATGTGGTCCCGCTGCTGAATGAGGTGGGTGCTTTGGCAATGGAGGATACAGAGAGACAGACTTACTGAATGCCTTATTTGCTTCAGTCTTTACTGCTAAGGCTGGCCCTCATGAAACCCTGGCCAAGAAGGCCAGTGGTATCCTGGGGTGCATTAAGAAGAGTGTGGCCAGCAGGTTGAGGGAGGTTATCCTCCCCCTCTACTCTGCCCTGGTGAGGCCACATCTGGAGTTCTGTGTCCAGTTCTGGGCTCCCCAGTTCAAGAAAGACACGGAACTACTGGAGAGAGTCCAGCGGAGGGCTATGAAGATGATTACGGGACTGGACCACGTCGCCTATGAGGAAAGGCTGAGAGAGCTGGGTCTGTTTAGCCTGGAGAAGAGATGACTGAGAAGGGATCTTATTAATGCTTATAAATATCCAAAGGGTGGATGTCTAGAGGAGGGGCCAGACTCTTTTCAGTGGTGTCCAGTGACAGGACAAGGGGCAATGGGCACAAACTGGAACACAGGAAGTTCCATCTGAAAATGAGGAAAAACTTCTTCACTTTGAGGTTGACTGAGCACTGGCGCAGGGAAGTTGTGGAGTCTCCTTCTCTGAACGCAATCCTGTGCAACATGCTTTAGGTGATCCTGCTTTAGCAGGGAGGTTGGACTAGATGATCTCCAGAGGTCCCTTTCTACCCCTACCAGTTTGTGAATCTGTAAATCTGTGAATCTGTGATGGTGATTGTGGTATCAAAGTCAATTCCTTGCTTTGTGATATCAAGGTCACAAGAATTCATGGAGATATATTATGTGAGTTTATGAAAGGTAATCTTTTAACAGGATCCAGTTTATTTGACTGTGTGTAAAAACACAAAAATTAATGATACAAAAGGTTCAAAAACTACCCTGGAGATGACTAATGTATATTGTCATTTGGCACCTAAACTTTATCATTTGAAACTTCATCCATGTATGTATTTTGGACAAGATACTAAAGATTCACAGTTTGCAGTCATAGTTTATCTGTGATAATAGACATGGTATTTTAACGTAAATAATGTCTGCACCACTTGTCAGGTTTATGCTGCAATGTAATTTTAATAAATTTACAGTAATAATGAACTGTGAGGAGGAGAATAAATTAATTGGGAAAGAGTACCTGTCTGGAAGTGAGTCAGTGCTGCAGCGTAGGAAGTGTTTGTAGTGAACAGGGCTATACAAATACCAGATCCAAGTGAATGTAGTTATATACTGGTGTCAGAAGCTCAGATATGATTTTTTTTGTTGTTGTTTTTCCCAATAGCTGAGCTATAAATCTCAGGACAGCTAAGTTTTATCTAACCTTCTATTGCATCACAGCCATTGAAGGTAGTATACATCTGTAATATTTACTTTTGATGGATTTAGTTTTACAACAGTCTACATAAATTAAATGTTTCTGAAATGACCATGTTGCCCAGATATATTTAATCATGATGGCCATGATAATCATGATAACACATCATGACACTTCATATTTGTTATAAGAATCTTCCTGAACTGTCTTGATAAAAAAGTTTTCCATTTTGCCATAAAGTCCATTGCCTTTGGTAATTTATAAGAAAAATACCTGTTATGTACACTTTTTTCTCTCTCTCTCTTTTTTTTTTTTCAATGTCTTGGAAATACCTTTGATTCAGTGATAATAATTAAGTCATAAGGTCTTTTCATTCCTACAAGAAAAAATGTTTAAAGTTATTACTTACATTTTAAAATTAGTCATTTGAACCAGTTAAGAGAGGTTTAAGATTTTTATATTTGTGAAGAAATATACTACTTCTACTTAAAGTGAAATTTTATTTGGAAAAGTGGAATTTCTTATTAAGAGTTAACAAGATATCAATTTTTAAAAGAAATACTTACCAGTATCCTTGAGGTCTGGAGGTTTTTTTTTTTTCTGAAAAAAAATGGTTTACCCCTGCACTCAATAGTCTACAAGATTCTACTTGGAATAATTTTCTTTTTTCATATAGTCATAGAATCATTTAGGTTGGAATGTTATTAATTAAGCTAATCTTTTCTAGATTATGTTAATTATGTATGAGACGGTACCTAGATGTGGTTGGCTGTGTTGTTTCCATGTATGAAACTGTGCATTATTTCAAATATTTCAAATATTTCAAATTGTTGCATTATCCTGGAGAGTGTAAAGGTTGAGGTCATTTAAACATTTACAAAAATCATCTACTGAAATAATTTCCATGCAAATATTTATTATTATTCTACTGGCTATTGTAATAATTTAATTAAAAGTGTCCTAGAAAGGACATGAATCGCCTATTCTGAGTGCTTGACAAATTATAATGTCAGAATTCAGCAACTGGACACATACATGCTAAGAATGCTGTAGATATGGACAACAAAACAAAACTGATACATTGATAAAAACTACTAACAGTCAATGAGGCATAAATGTAGTATTTAATATGATTTTATTTTTGTTTAATTCTTGCTAAGCATAAATATTTTCATGCTTAATTTAACTTATATTGTTAGTGAAACTTGAAGAGGCCTATTTTTCATGGTAATGTTGTCTATTTGATAAAATGCCTTTAGTTACAAATGCGATAATTGGCCTGAATAGGACAGTCTGGTTTTATAATTGCAAGCTAAAAATAAAGATATGTGCAAACAGATTCCCTTCATTAAAGCCACTTCCTTGATTCTTCATACTGCAGGTAGGTATTAAAAATAGTAAGGCATTTTTATTATGCTTTTTTGACTAAAATCTAACATACCCCTCCAAAAAAAGCCCTCAAGCCTATCACATCAAATTGCCATAATATATCAGCTCTGAGAACATATCATGCATACTAACTGAATCTTATGCATCAGTCTTTCTCCATGTGTCTGCTCAGATTCTTAGACCAACATCCTAGAATAACATATTAGAATAACTAATAATGTATCAGAATAACTAGGATTCTGGAGTGTTTCAATCTATTTGAATCCTTCCTGAGACAATTTAACAAGGGGCTAATATTCTGAGAAAGACTGCTCTGTACTTTCTTTATTCATCACTCTTGAGCATCTTGGCCTTCGTTTTTTTCGTCCCTGAGTATTTGGTTTCTGGATAGCCTGCTTGAAATCTTCCCTTTCTCAATATTTGGTTAATAAATAAAGAAATAAATAAACAAACTGTGCATCCTGACTTCTAAGGCATGGTTCAACATGCTTCATCACATGGAGTGTCTTCTTGTAGGTGTCATCAGAATGAAACCTATGTGCAGAAAATGTGCTGTTTGCCCCACATGTTCCTTTACTATGAACACTATATACTGCAGAGTGTATTTCTATTTTCCAAGTATATCTTTTAACTTTTATTGCAAAGTATATTTGAAACTTTTGTTACAATAATTCTAAGTGACCATTCTGTCAATATTTACATATCAAAAATTCAAGGGGAGCAAGTTTTTACGTAGGATTTCTCACTCCAAATGTCTAAATGTCACAGAGTACTATATCTGAAACTTTATTCAATCCCATGTTTATTAATGCAAACCAGATTATATTTAAGAAGGAAGAAGGAAAAAATATGGGTCTATTTCTGCATTTAATGTAACATCTGTGATAGCTAACCTTTTTGTCTTCTTCAATGTAGTTGCCCAAGGCCATTTTTCATTACATACCACCTTAAACTGAGGATAAGTTAGACTCTGAACTTTTGTACATAAAACACATTTTATCAAAATAGGAGCTTCTTCCCCCACAGTAGCTGCTGTATGTTAGAAGGTCACCTGCAAATTTACTAAGTTTTCTGCTCTTCAGAAATAAATAATGCTTTTAGAAAAAATCATTTACACACCCACATACTGTCAATTATTAAAAAAAATGTACTGAGTATAGCATCTCTACATTAATTAAATATTTCTCTCCTTACTTAAAAAGAAAGTTTCCAACCAAATTATTTGTGATGAAACTAAGTGAAGCCTACATGGATGGGTGACAGATTTAGCTCTTCCTGTTTGCTAAAACATGAATGCTTAAGACTGAAAAACATCTCTGTGGATATCGAATACAAGTTTCTGATGCACTGAAATACTTCAAAACCAAAGTTAATAATATACTGCACTGACATATGCAAAACATATGCACTGACTCATATTACCTCAAAACTGGAAAAGAAAAAGAAGAAAAACAACTTTAATTCTGATGCTATTCTTTATGCTTGTAACATTTTCCAGAGGCTACCAAATACTTTCAATTGATTGGTTCAAAAATGGCAGCCTGCATTTCCAAAGATTTCTTTTGGCAGGACTAGCTTATATAGTCCTCACAAAATTTCTGCTGGCATTTGGTTCACTGGATTTGGATTAGAAATAAAGATCTTATCTTTGTATATCTTATATCAGTTTATATCAATATGTCCAAGAAAGAAGCCACATATTTAACCATGAATTGGACTGAAAGTAAATACCTTTTATATGGAAGATATCTCTAGTTTTGGATTTTTCCCAGTATACATTTGAGTTGAACCTGGTGTTCTAGAAATGACTTTTTCTTTAAACTCAATACCAGTAATAAAATGTTGCCTGTATTTGACTCTGCTTAAGCTGTTACTAAAAGTATTTCAAATGTCTCCAATAATTTACACAAGATCTAACCCACTATAGTATAATGAATTGTAAAAAGATCACTTGAGATGCCCTCAGTAATTGGTTTTAGAACTGTATATGCATTTTAGAAATATAAGGAAAGGAAACGCAGGGTAGATGGATGAAGCAAAATTTTCTTATCTTGTTCAGAGGAAGGTACATTCTCCCTCTCTGTTCGAAATTAGATGGAAATGTATACAATGCTGATAATAAGTATCATAGGTAAAAGGTGGTGTTATTACTGGTCACTATTTCCCACTCCCTTTTTAGGTTCTCTCTTTTTTTTTTTTTTTTTTCCCCTGTTTACACCAGAAAAGTGACTCAGCTTGAAGTCATCAGCTTGAGGTGAAGCCTTTGGCTGTGCTACACTTACCTATGCTGTTTAACAGCTGTCAAGGTTCTGTCTGAAATAGATGTAAGTGGAAACAGTTTTCTTCATTTACTGTTTTAAAGGAAAAATGCATATTTCTTCCCATTTCTACCAAAGCTGAATATTATTTTTCTATGCACTTAATAATATTTTTTGTACTCAACTAAAATCTTCTTACTTTTATACTAGAGAAAGTGAGTAATGTAATTTTTCTTTAACTCCCTTTTTGCATAAATGCACAGAAAGTACATATATATATATTTAACTGGTTCCATCCTAGACCACTATCTGGTTACACTTTTGTTATGTGAAGTCACTATGTGCTATTTTAAATTTTAGTCTCCCTCCAGCATTTTGTCTTGAATATACTTTTTAATATTCATAGTCTATAATGGCTTACCCAAGTGAAATAGTACTGCAAAACCAGATTCAGACTGCTAGAATTAACTTGACAGCTCAATTAAACAGCTTCCAAAATGAGTTTCCTGTCCTTCTTTTTCACTTTACCATGTTGTATACAATCCAGGATGTTAGGGCAAAAGACTGTTTTCTTTTCTTTTCATAAATATACGCTGAAATGTTGTCTACCTAGACTTTAGTAAAGCATTTGACACTGTTTCCCACAGCATTGTCCTGGAGAAAATGGCTGCTCATGGCTTGACGGGCATAGTCTTTGCTGGGTAAAAAACTGGCTGGATGGCCGGGCCCAAAGAGTTGTGGTGAATGGAGTTAAATCCAGTTGATGGCTGGTCACAAGTGGTGTTCCCCAGGGCTCAGTATTGGGGCCAGTTCTCTTCAATATCTTTATCAATGATCTGGACAAGGGGATCGAGTGCACCTTCAGTAAGTTTGCAGATGGCACCAAGTTGGGCAGGAGCGTTCATCTGCTTGAGGGCAGGAAGGCTCTACAGAGGGACCTGGACAGGCTGGATCGATGGGGTGAGGCCAATTGTGTGAGGTTCGACAAGGCTCAGTGCTGGGTCCTGCACTTTGGTCACAACAACCCCATGCAGTGCTACAGGCTTGGGGAAGAGTGGCTGGAAAGCTGCCCATTGGAAATGTACCTGGGGGTGTTGGTCAACAGCCGGCTGAATATGAGCCAGCAGTGTGCCTAGGTGATCAATAAGACCAACAGCATCCTGGCTTGTATCAGGAATAGTGTGGCCAGCAGGACTAGGGAAGTGATGTCCACCTGTACTCGGCACTGGTGAGGCCGCACCTTGAGCACTGTGTTCGGTTTTGGGCCCCTCACTACAAGAAAGACATTGAGGTGCTGGAGCGTGTCCAGAGAAGGGCAACGAAGCTGGTGAAGGGTCTAGAGCACAAGTCTTAGGAGGAGCGGCTGAGGATACTGGGGTTGTTTAGCCTGGAGAAAAGAAGGCTGAGGGGAGACCTTATTGCTCCCTACAGCTGCCTGAAAGGAGTTTGTAGCCAGGTGGGTGTTGGTGTCTTCTCCCAAGTGACAAATGAGTCACAGAGTCAAATAGCTACTTTCACAAAGTATGTTTAAAATACGCTAAAAATTGGATTTTCCAAAACTACATTAATCTTTCTGGAAGAGCATATCTTTTATTTTTTTAAGTCCCCTAGCAGAGGAACCTTAATCATTGGCCAGGCTAGATTAACTTCCTAATTTTCTATCTTGTTAGCAAGCTCTTATTTGCCTCTATTTCCATTAATAAAATAAAACTTTCTGATTGTACTGAGACACCAATCCATACTCTTTAAGAGCAGCCAGTAAGCTAACATTTGGCAGGCCTAAGTACCTACTTACTAAAACAGATATAACATGGGAATATATTACCCAGCCAAATTGATTCTGGTTTTGATAGTATCATTTGTTATTGTCATGTATATTTTTGCCTCCCTTATTCCATGACTTACATGTTGTCATGAAATCAAAAATCTGCTTTCTCTTGCTTCAAAGGATATGAGGATTCTTCTTGTGTGAGAATTTGAGCCAAAATATCCAGTAGAAGGGTAAACACTGAAGTGTACTCTGAAATGAAATAACTTGTGGTCTAATAGGTTGGATGAGGCTTTGGGCAACCTGATCTAGTGAAGGGTGTCCCAGCCCATGGCAGGGGTGTTGGAACTAGATGATCTTTGAGGTTTCTTCCAACCCAAACCATTCTATGATTCTATGATTCTACAGCTTTCCTGGAAAATAATGAATCTGAGCTAATTCGAGCACAGACATGGGACTGTAGATAGAGGTTCACATGACTCCATATCATCTGAAGAAAGGAGTGAGAGCATCAGTCTGGATCACAGCAGTAAACTAAGATGTAAATAAAGCAGGTGCTAGAATCTCTCATTGTAAATGTGTGAATATAACTTTATAACTAGAAGGGAAGGTTATGTTACACATTGCTGATTCCTGCACAGGAAAAGTGTTTCTTCTTCCATATCATACCCTTGTATTTGAATATTTGCAACATTAATATTTTAGCATATGTTAGAGAGAAAGGAAATTCCTTACCAAATGTGTTTGTTATCATTATATTGACAGCCCAATACATGAATATTAGCCTGTATACAACAGCATTTCGCAATTTACTAAGTCCCATTCAAAGATCGATATGAATAATTTTTATATGTCCAGCCAATTTATCTTGGCACCACATCTACCTGTATTCTCCAAATATTCATTATACTGAGATAATCTGTTACACCATGTTTGCTCCGACAATGTATTCCTGAAACACATTCTTAACTCAGACTGCACCCACTTTTAAACTCTGCTTTTAATCCAAGTTCACCTGTCACAAGAAAACATTCAATGCTTGTTTTTTTTGCACAGCTCTTTGCTAGTTAAAAAAAAAAAACAACTGCAAACTACAGTAAAGAAAAGCAAAACCATAGTATGTAGTAATTGAAGTCTTCTCTAATCTTGCAGTGTCTTGTGCACATCATGATTCATAAATCATCTCTCAAAGGTCTGTAAAGTAAGCCTTGAAGTTAAAAAAAAAAAAAAAAAAAAAAAAAAAACAACAAACAGACCAAAAGAGAGGAAGAGGGAGAGGGAGAGGAGAGGAGAGGAGAAGAGAGGAGAGGAGATTTCTCCAGAAAAAGAATTACCTTAAAAAAGTAGAAATTACCAAAACTAGAAAAAAAAAATCACTACAATAACAGAAAAGTAATTTAACGTTCAGTTTTCTCCTTTCTCATTTTAGATGTACAAGTGGCACTAGAGTTTTATTTGCAAGTCCTTCAAAGTTATGTCCTATACTGTTTAACTATACGGTCCTAAACTATTCACAGTACTTAATAGATTGACAATTTGATGGGTGATTCAGCTACAGAATGCACTGTTTCCACCCTAAGAAAATCAGAATGTTTCAGAGCATAAGTTATAGAATAAATGATTTGCCATATAGATGATAGCTGATGAAAAATTATAGATATATTCACTCAGTTTTTGGAAACAATTAATTCACTCTAACTGTGCTCATGTTCATCAAGATCTTGGTATCAGGGTTACTAGAAACATTGTGAAAACAAAACTGTTAAGTAGTTTTTATTTATGACCACTTGATTCTAAGACTTAAGTCCATTCAGTCACCAGATAATACACTATAATTGATTCTACATCCTAGTTTCAGTACCGAATGATGATTAACTTTAGACATGAAATGCAATGAATTATTCAAATATATTTAGTGGATAGTAATGAAGTAATAACAAACTTGAGAAAATAAGGAACTTAACATCCAACTTTAATTCAAATAATTAACATTCAAAATGCCAATGTACAGGTTTTTACAATAATTATTCTATATGCTAATTGGGGAATTTTATTAACAGTGTTAAAATAGTGATTTCTTAATGTACCTAATCAGAAATGTCTTATGTTCACTCATGCAAATTCACGCCTTTGATGTTCTTACTGAAAAACCACATAGAATGGCTACTTCTTAAGACTAATATCAGCAATTTGCTAATTTAGACAGAATTAGCACTTTTCAAAGCATTATATTAAATTAAATGATTAATTTTCTAAAGAAAGGAGCTGTTTTCTTATGGAAGAATATAAAACCTCTTTTGACTAGAGATCTCTAATTGTCCTTCATTCGTTATTTGATTTTAATGAAACATGCATCCATTTCTCAATCCCGAATGTGAACGTATCTTCAGAACTCACAGGTCCATCCTGTTTCCCTGTGTTATGCGTGAAGGTAAACAGAAGACTGGTATAGTTGATGTTGTAGTGGGTATCTGCTGTAAGTCACCTGACCAGTAAGAACAAGCAGATCAGGCCCTCTACAGACAGCTGGAAGCAGCCTCACATTTACGGGCTCTGGTCCTCATGGGGGACTTTAGCCACCCTGATACCTATTGGAGGGAAAACACAGCAGGGCATAAGCAATCCAGGAGGTTCCTGGAGAGCACTGATGACAACTTTTTGATTTAAGTGATAAAGGAGCCAAATGAGGACAGGTGCTTTACTGGACCTCATATTCACAAACAAGGAGAAGCTTATTTGGGATGTGAAGGTTGAAGGCAGCCTTGGCTGCAGTGACCGTGATATGATGGAGTCAAGGATTAGAAAAGGAAGGAGGAGGGCAAAAAGCAAGATCACAGTGCTGGACTTCAGGAGAGCAGATTTTGGCCTCTTCAAGGATCTTCTTGGTAGAGTCCATTGGGATAAGGCTCTGGAGGGCAGAGTGACCTGAAAAAGCTGGTTAGTATTCAAGGATCACCTGCTCCAAATTCAAGAGCAGTCCATCTCAAAAATCAAGAAATCAGTTGAAAATGCTAGGCCTGTGTGGATGAACAAGGAGTTCCTAGCCAAACTCAAACACAAAAAGGAGCCATACAGAGGGCGGAAGCAAGGATGAGCAACCTGGGACTACATGGAAAATTATGGAAGATTAAAAAGGAAATAAAATTATGCCAATATTCAGAAAGGATAGATAATTTAAGTAATTCTAGAACCAATTAACTTAATACTTTATTTTAGGTATATTAATAGAAATCCTGATATAGAATCCAATAAGGTATTAAAGGGAAAGCATTCATAATAATCAGAATGGCTTTCTAGATAACATTATTTCTAAAAAACTGGCTCCTTTTTTGATGAGACTGACAAAGACACTAATGATTGAACCATTGCTCAGCTCACAATTCAATGTCACAGTTGTGACATTTTGATATTTAAAAAGTAGTATGTTTTAAGAAAGATGGGGTTGTGAATATGAATAAGGCATTGGATCATCTGTCATATGGGGAGAAGCTGTGAGAATCAAACCTTGGAAGAGGTTGTCAAGAGGTTGTCCAAGTTGTGGAGTCTCCTCCCACCTTGGCGACATTTAAAACCTGACTGACTGGACATGTCCCTGAGTAACCTGCTCTAGTTGCCCCTATTTTCATAGAATCATAGAATCATAGAATGGCTAGGGTTGGAAGGGACCTCAAAGATCATCTAGTTCCAACCCCCCCTGCCATGGGCAGGGATACCCTCCACTAGACCAGGTTGCCCAAAGCCTCATCCAACCTGGTCTTAAACACTTCCAGGGAGGGGGCATCCACAACCTCTCTGGGCAACCTGTTCCAGTACCTCACCACCCTCACAGCAAAGAATTTCTTCCTAACATCTAATCTAAATGCACCCTCCTTCAGCTTAAACCCATTACCCCTTGTCCTGTCACTACACTCCCCGATAAACGGTCCCTCACCATCTTTCCTGTAGGCCCCCTTCAGGTACTGGAAAGCCACAATTAGATCTCCCGGGAGCCTTCTCTTCTCCAGGCTGAACAACCCCAACTCTCTCAGCCTGTCCTCATAGGAGAGGTGTTCCATCCCTCCAATCAGCTTTGTGGCCGTCCTCTGGACTCACTCCAACAGCTCAATGTCTCTCCTAAATTTTAATTAATAATGATGTTTAAATTTAAGCAGAAGGGTTTGGATTATACGATTTCCAGAGGTGCCTTCGAATATCATCCATTCTGTGATTCTGTGAAAACTAGGAGATATTACATGGATTATTATTGAACTGACGTATTTCAAAACATAGTTGTCTGTGGGGAATCATGTTTGAGTGGCACTTTTCCTAGGGGGAGTCCAAAGTGATTGATGTTAAAACCAACACTATTAACATTTTCATGAATGCTCTCAAAGTAAATATCAATTCACTGTTGGTTACATTTGCAGATGACACAAAGATTGACAGAACGATAATTAATGATGAGGAGAGAGTAGTCATATAGGAAGATTTGTATTGAAACATGAACTGGCCTCATTTAAAGAATAAAAAATAAAAATATTCTAAGAATAAGGTATGAAAGTTGTAACTACAGACTAGGAAATTGTTATGGAAAGCGGTGACTAAAATAGGCTCTGGAGGTAATGCAATATCCCGTGCAACACCGCAGAAGAGTAGGCTAATCTTTGGAGTGAATAATAGTGAATAAAAGTAAGAAGGAGATTTTAGCTCATTATGATATTAAGGAGGTTAGTGTGCATGTTTTTAAAGGAAATTGAAAAGATTCTAAGAAGCAATCAGGAAAAAAAAAAAAAAATCCCAAAGGGAATTGCATCGGTTTGCACATCTTGTCAGAAATCAGACAGATTTCTTTAGAAAGCAACAGAAAGAGCCATGAGGAAAAAAAAAATAGGATCTAGGACTTAACAACTAACTCAAATGGAAATGAAGTCCAAAGTTGTTTGTGTTTGTGTTTGTTTGTTTGTTTGTTTTAAAGAGAATGTTTAACTTCTGTAAAGAGCAGTCACAAGAAATGGTAAAATATCTGTGTTTTGGTATCTTCAAAACGTATGAGATGTTTTCCTGAATGTAGTTTTACTCAAATATATGATCACAAGTTCCATACACATACTACTGAACAAAATACAAGGCAAGAAGACACACAGGATATGGAATAAACAGACCTAGTTTAATCTGCTCACCTTTTAGTCTGTGCATCGACTTAGAACAGCTAGTAAAATCAAGGAACTTACTACTTTCTATATAATTGCATTTTGTACATAAATATGATGATCATTCTGAAACCAGGAGAATTTCCTGAGAACAGGAAATTCTTTAAGTACTTTCCAATAGGAAGATGAATTAAAAAAGCCCCATATCTTAAAAGCCAATGCTACTATGAAGCACCCTTTTAGGAGGGATATAACACAAACTATATATTCAGGTGAAATTCACATCAATTTATTCATACATTGGTTTCAACAGTATAAAGGCCATTATATAATCTAGTTTGACTTTCTGAAATTACAGTATTTTAATTTATCAATCTTGTATTAACCCTAAGAACTGTGTTAGAGTAAAACTTAAGTTTCAGGAAATATTTCATCTTAATGTGGCATTATTAAGAAAATGAGACCTCAGTGCACCACTTCCAATGGCATTTTTTCCAGTATTTCAATATTGTTTCCATGTTAAATCATTCTCACTTTGAAAAACAGGGCCACATTTCTAAAATGACTGGCTACAGCTCTCAGCTTTTAGTTCTTATTGCACCATTCTATGCTGCTCTGAAGATACATTTTGCGCCAAAGATTCTTTTTATAATGGGGAGGTTTATACTGCAACATAATCTCTTTAATAAATTAAATGTAGTAAGCATATCATAAGGGCATTTTTCCAGTTATTGAACCATTATATCATCACTTTTACATACTGTCTTAAAATTTTCAGTGTTTTTGCTGAAGATATCAGAACTTTAAACAACAGCTTAATACTGGTCTTCACATCTTATCAACCTGCTCACTATTCTGGTATTGATTCATCCAAGATATGAATCACCCAGTCTCTCATAGCATTAAACTGAGTGCTTATGTTCTATTTATTGTCCAGCACACCCCCTAAATCACTTTCAGAGCCTCTGCTCTCCAGTGTAGCGTTCAGTGTGCTGTTCAACAGGTTGTAATCTTCTGCCTTGTTATTCTAGAGCTTACATGGTAGGCAGTTTCTGTTGCTGTAGAGGTCTCCCTGACCAAAAGTTGCTGAGGGATCGAAGTATCATGAGCCACAGCTTCTACAGTATTGACTTCAACAGAACAACCTTCAAAAAAATCAGACCTTCCTCTACCCACTTCTTCTGAGTTCTTGGATATGCTGAAAAACTGTGAGCTTGTAAGAGTATAAGAGTTTAAGAATTTTCCCCATAATTCTGGACAATCTTACAGTACAAAGGTGCATATTTGAAGTCTACAGCATTCATTGTTAAAGGAATTATGATTCATTATTTTAATTCATAAATGTAATCAGTACAATTATACATCATTGTCAATTATAATCCTAATTCCATAGATGGTGAACAGAGGCAGAGACATTAACATAAAAAAAGAGCTTACTGAGGAAAGAGTGAGAAAAGTTATTTTTCATGAAACCTTTTTCATTCAGTTAAAAGAGTACTGTGGAATTTCAGCAGGTGCTCAGTCAGTAACAGCAATTCTTTCACATCACTGTGTTTTTCCTATCTTGGATAGATCAGAGTGCTTTTCTAGTCTGCCCCAACTCAGAATTTCTGCCAGCCTTCTGTCTGCATCTCCTGCCTGTACCAAGCTCAGGCCATCTCAGAATTCCGCTTACCATACCAGCAGATTAACAGCACAGAGGAGAATCTGTTATTTCTTGTGCAAAGCTTTCATTCTCTGTATCAGATGAAGAAAAGATACTGCTCATTTCTAGGCCAGAGACTGCTTCATCTGCATGGCATCATGGGTTAACTTATTTGTGATATTCTGTCAAAAATTGGCTGAAAACTGATGAAGTTTGACTTTTCCTTTTCACAATTAGGAAGATTTTTATAGGGAGAGCCAACAGGGGGAAATGCCTTCTTTCAAATGTCAAGTTGCAACTTTGAAATACAGTATCGTTACAATTTATTAAAAAAAAAAAAAAAAAACCAACAAAAAAAAAACCCCAAACCACTCTATAAACCTCCGGAAAAATTCTATATATTTTACCCTACCATAATCCATGTAACCATGTTCACAGATTGGTTTTGAATTTTCATAAATAAAAGTAATTTAGCCTGAGATAGAAGTACAGTGAAAAGTTAAATCCAAATAAATGTTTAAAGAAAAGGTTATAAAATATGGAAAGAAAAAATATGTTAGCTTTATGTGGTCCTTCCAAAAAAGGAAAGTATGAGCAATAGAAGTAGTTTCAAATTACAATAATTTGAGAACTTTGAGAACATAATTGAAAATGCTATGCTGGTATTACGGTATTATTAAGTAAATCATAAAATGCTACGCAAGTTGGTTTTATGCTGTGACTGTCTTTATAGTTACTGACAGGTTAGTATTTCATTTCAGTTATATAGGTGAAAATCTTTAATAATTGCTAACAATGACAGGAGTGAACTTCAAACAGCTCTAAATAAAATATTAATGCTGCAATTATTCAGAAGCATAACAAAAGCACCTTTTTAAAATTCTCACAGGATTTATGCTCATTATCATCAAATTTATAATTACCTAGAAATGCCACTGTTATTAATTCATTATATAAAATCCCTTATTTAAATGCCTGACAAAAAATTTGAATTCACATGTCATCTACAACCATTGGCCATAACTTTCTAGCATCTATGTAGTTCTAAAATTGCATGTTAATATTGAGGATAGTAAAAGGGATCTATAGTTTCAGAAAAAAACATTCAGTTTAGCCAGATATCAGATAGCTAGGTGTATTCCCCCTTCACAGAGTTTAAAATGTTCAGTCTTAACTATAAAGATGATGTGGAAAGAAATGTAAGTCTTCTATGAGTCTATTTTTATTCCATTGATAACAATAACTTTTGCAGATAACATGACAGTCTGATGCTGTGACTCAAAACAGCATGGATCTTAACAGCACATTCCATGCATCTATTTATGAGCATTTAGTTTAACATTCTGACATATTTTAAAGTCCACAGTTATTGAAATGCAGAAAAATTAACAATAAAAGAGCATCAGTTACATGAATGTAAATTAAAACACTTTCTCATAAAAAAATAAAGCAGCTTTGTTTAAGTCACAATTTAGAGTGAGAAAAAATCAGCACATATTTAATTTGTACGGGTATTTACTGCAGTTGTTCCACAATTGTCTGTAGTTACAGAGAGGAATGGTCCTACTATGTGATCTTTATGGATTTCTAGGCCTGAACTCCCACAATTGTCTGGTGTCTTTTCTAGGAGCCAAGGGTAATATTTTAACTGATATAGAGTTAGAACATCATGAAGTTCAAATTAATGATACTGTTATATAGTAATACATATCTATCTACTTCTTTTTCCAACTGCCTCCTTGTAGAACAACTTTGTGTATGGTATCAAGTAAATGATTTGGCAGCAGAAGAAAAACAAATAGTTTTTTACTATAGACTGAGTAATTCAATGAAACAATAAAAAGCAAAAACAAACAAAAACCCTAACAGCAATAGTAAGGAAAAGAGGTAGCCAGAAATGAGAATTAAAATAACCAAGCAGTTGATCACTGAGGGATATAGACAGTTCCCTATCCCAGAGTGTTCAGATACTGCTAGGAAGCTATTATTTGTGGCCAGAGCTGGGCTGCCTTCCCTTCAGCTCACCAATATGTTCTAGTGCTCCTAGTTTGAGCTTGAAGATGTTTCAAAATAAACAAACAACTCAACCATAGAAAAAGGTTCGCAACAGATAAAGGAAAGCAGGCTTAAGCTCTTCTCTGCTTGTCTTTAGCAACAGTCTGGAAGATGAGTTTCCTTTGTTTCTGATGATTGTGTTAATCGATAGGGTAACATCTGTGCTGCCACAAGTATCTTTTATTTTGAAATGGTTGCAATTATTCTAATGGAAAGTTGGATTTTATCAAGTTTAGATTTATGAAAAGCTTTACCAAGCACTTTGCATAAGAAAATTGCCCCTCAATTAAAACAAAGTACAGTTTTGTCACAGTGTCAGGTGCATATTTTGAAATTATTAATGCCCAAATAACAGCTCAGCTTAGAAGCCTTCAAAGTTAAGAAACCTGCTCTGTTGTTTTGTTTTATTTTGTTTTATTCTGTCTTTTTTTTTTTTTAATGCAAGTAGAAACCACATTCTCTGACTTCCAATGGCCTGCAGAGGTAGAGAAGGATGTTCCCTCATCGTGGTTGTCATACAACTTGCCAGGACTCTGTGCTTATGTGAGTTACTGTCTTGCTCTTTCTGCTTTCTTGTTGTAAAGTTTCGGCCTGAAGGAGAATGATTCTCTCTTGGGAGCCCCACATAAGGCTAACACACAAGGGCTGCAGTAGCAAGCAATGCAGCAGTCCCCTACTCTCTTCCATCACATCCTCCTTCCCACTCATACCATTTACACAGCTGTTGGAGCAGCTAAAGAAAAAATGTATTTAAAGTGGATGATTCGTTCCAAATCCAACATTTATAGATGCAATAGTCCAAATTTGATAGAAAGAGACATAAATGGGGCCAATATTTCAAAAGATTGTAGCAATGAAGTTCTTTTGAGGAATGAATAGATATAAGATTTCTGTATGTCAGGGAAAGAATTCAGAAAAAAATATTGTTTGGGTGCAAAACAGCAAAGAATAATAAGCAGAGACCAATGAAATGGAAAATAATCAAAACTAATTTGTTAGAAATTGAAATGTTACAAGGGGATTGCAGTTTTCCAAAGGAAAAATTAGTTCTCTTTGTACCTATTGTACCTTGTGTGAGTGTTACCATTTCATAGTTTTAACTAGAAGATAATTACTGCATACTATTGAGTTCTAAATCAGCAGCACAAAATTTATGAGTAGATAGTAATTTAGTACGAGGAAAAATGGTCTGCTTGAATTTCAAATTTCAAGAATAAAAATGTGATAAGTAAAGAGCTATTTAAACTTTAAACTGGTACTGTAAAGTATGTCTTTGGAAAAGGTGCTCCACAGCCCCAGACAATTTGAGTGAAGGTTTAAAAAAGGCTGTAGGCACATGTTTTGCTGTGAATACGTATTAAGTCAACATAGGATAGTATGTTTGTAATCAGTGTCAGGTGATTTTACTCGTACTAAGTCCTTCATCAGGTAGATCTAAATGAGCATTTTCCACTCTTGATAAGCAAGATGACAATTCCAAATCCATTGGTATTTTGTACTAAGTCACTCCATTTTAGATACGAGCTTTTTCCTTAGTGCATAGTCTTGTTTAAAAAAAAAAAAAAAAAAAGTCTTAGACTGCCTAGCACTGGTGCTACAAACAGATATTTGCAAGATGTCAAGGAGACAAAAAACATGCAGCTAAGGCTAGGTAATAGTAAAAGCATTATTAAAACAATCTCTTGCTCATTTGACACACCCACCTCACAGAAGAAAACATAGTGAATCGTAGTGAATCGTTGTCAGAGGTGCCACTACACAGAATTCTCCTCCCTCTGTTCCCAAGATGAAACAATATTACTTTTAGCAAGAGTTTATTAAGAATGAGAGGTAGACACAGACCTCTTGCTACCTACTTGGCTCTAAGTCTCTATGTCTCCTGTGCGCAATCTGTGTAGGCGAAAGAGGTGTGGAGACATAGTGTATTTCCTATCATTTATGCATTTACCCCATAACTTATTTTTTTAAGACATAAGCATCTCCCATCCTCTTTGTCCCAATTGGTCTGACAGAGAACTGCGGAAAACTAATGTGCTTAGCTCAGGGACATGACCAGTTGTCCTGGTTTCAGCTGAGAGGGTTAATTTTCTTCACAGTAGCTGGTATGGGGCTATGTTTTGGATTTGTGCTGGAAACAGTGCTGATAGCACAGGGATGTTTTTGTTCTATGGACCTGTTGCTGCTGAGCAGTGCTTACGCAGAGCCAAGGCCTTTTCTGCTTCTCGTGCTGCCCTGCCAGCGGGATGGACGGGGGTGCACAAGACATTGGGAAGGGACACAGCCAGGACAGGTGACCCAAACTGATCAAAGGCATATTCCATACCATATGATGTCATGCTCACTTTATAAGAGGCTTGGGGAAGAGGAGGGACTGGGGGGTGGCAGCGTTCAGAGTGATGGTGTTTGTCTTCCCAAGTCACCGTTAGGCGTGACGGAGCCCTGCTTTCCTGGAGATGGCTGAACACCTGCCTGCCCATGGGAAGTGGGGAATGAATTCCTTGTTCTGCTTTGCTTGTGTGCACGGCTTTTGCTTTACCTATTAAACTGTCTTTATCTCAACCCACGAGTTTTCTCACTTTTACCCTTCTGATTCTGTCCTCCATATCTCTGGGGGAGTGAGTGAGCGGCTGCATGGTGCTCAGCTGCCGGCTGGGGTAAAACCACGACACCAGCCTATAGAGTAGCATATCTACTCTATCACCTTGAGGTTTGGAGATTTTCATTTTGGGACTTTAATACATGTTTAGTGTGCATTTTTCAGATACATTAGTGAGTATAGTATACAGTTAGTATACGTTGTTCAGACCTATACAGTGTTCTTTTCAAGCTAATGAATCTAGGTGGGGAGATACACTATTGATAATCGAAGAAAATACTAGCTGTAGACAGCTAGATGAAAGGCTAAGACTAGCATGTTTATCTGAAGACTCATGCTTGTCATGACATTGAATAGTGTTTTTAATGACTTTTGCAGAAGATTAGTAGACTTTGAAAAGTCTGAAAAGTATTAACTAATATTAATTAACATGAAAGCTCATTTTGTAAGACTGACCTTTTAAAATAAACTGTAAATGTTCTTTCAGAGTTAAAACTACATGAGTTTTAGTATCAGAAGGAAAAGGAGGTGGAACAAATCTTAGCTTCTGTGTTCCCTGTGGATTTTGGTATGTATTGGATATCAATCAGATCAGAAGATGGATTTGACAGACATAAATTTATAAATAACTGTTGTATTTTTAATCTACTGGATGTCTTTAGTGGCCTCTTGAGTAACTGTAGTGTGATACACAGCACACTGAAGCTGATGGAAAAAACTTACTGTAAAATCAATAAGCTTGGGATGTGACCTATAGTTCCCAGACATATTTGAAAATCACCTGGATGATATAATAAAAATACCCTGCAAATGCTGTCTTTATTGATTTTGCAGGGTTTTACTGTGTGTTGCTCCACATTAAGATGTATGCCAGAGATCTCCTAAATACTTCTTTTAGGACATAGAGCTTCAAGACATCCAGGCTTGCTGATTTCAAAATGTTTATTCCTAACAGATGTTACCTAATAACCTTCCGTATTGCCAGAGGATTAGAAAAATATTTCATACACAAGGGAGACATGCATGTCATATTGCTACTTTTCAAAGACTATAATGTGTTTTTAACATAATTCTTAACATACTTTCTACTCCTTTCTGATAATGGACTAAAAGTGTTGCCATAACTTCTTACCTATCACAGGACCATCCTCTTCCTTCTATCTAGTTAGAGTATCATGTGTGAATAAACCAGTGATCCTTAACTTTTTCAAGCCCAGGAAAATGATGTTGAGCAAGTAAGAAGCTGTAACTAACAATACAATTTGCTTTTCCACAATAACCTTCCTTTATGTTTTTGTATCCTGAAGATGTGACTAATACTAGAGGATCTCACAGGTCACATGTCTACCACATCTGGAGAACCACAAGCATAAGCAGCCATAAACAGAGTATCCATGAGGCTACACAGTCATATTTCTTTTCTCTCTAACATAATGAATCATAAATCCACTGCTAAGAGGTCAGAGAAATATTCTAAGAAATAAAAAAAGTATTTCAATCCTCCAAGCAGAGAGAACATTAATTGCAAATCTCCCACACCCTAGAAATTATTCTACTGTGTCTTCCTTTATTGTGTTTTAAGAGTGATACGCAGCTCTCTCTTTAAGCTTATTTTTATGTGAGAAGAAATAGCTGAAATAGCTAAAAAATCCACAGTCATGTGTATATATCTGAGGAAGGGGAATGTACATATTTATTTTTTTCTCTGTTTCCAACTGGCTAGCTTGGGTATATTCCTATACAGTTGCATGGCTATTGCAAACATCACTAAAATTTTCCCATGTCCTTTGTGAAGATTTTTTTTTTTTTTTTAAGATTTTTAGTGGTTATAGACCTTAAAGACTAGTCCAACAAGGTGTTCTAATGGATCCTTAGACTACTCAAGCTGCAATTTAGTCATAGTATAGCTTCTTCAGTTAGGAGAACAGGTTAGAAAAGCCCTGTCTAAAACATAGATGTCTAAAGCTTTGTTATACACACAAGGTCACAGTCATTGCTGAGCATGCATCTAGGCATTTAAGATCCAGAAAACAGGTATTTCAGAGTTTAAAACCTCTCTTTGGAAAGCCTACTCAGACTCACAGAATAATACAGGGTGAAAGACACAGCTGGAAGTCATCTAGTTCAACTGCTTTCTCAGACTAAGGCTACCTCTGAACTTAGATAAGGTTGCTCAGGGTCTTGTTTAGCTGAATTTTTAATATCTACAAGGGTAGAGATTCTACATATTCTGGCCATCCACTTGCAGTGCTGACTCTGTGATTTATTTTTTCCTTATATCTAGCCAAAATTTTCAGTGTTACAACTTGTTCCTCGTATATTTTACATTAAACAAATAATGTTCAAACCCTTCTGCCTTGGTAAGTAGTGCTATTTTCTGCTCACCTTTGGTCTCCATGAAATTTGCAACCTGGTTTTGTAATGACCCAGCATCAGTAGGAAAGATTGAACATACTTTTCATTCTGGTTATGAGGTCAGCTTCAAAGCACACATATGGTAGTCAGTTGCATAAAGCAGCAAAGTGCCAGAGGCGTGACAAGCAGCAATAACAACCCATTTAGGCCATTATGCAAACCACTCTTTTAGATTAAAATAGCAAACTATGTGCCTAAGTCAATAACAATGTTTGAGTTTCAATCACATTTTCAGAGAGGCACATAGCAAAATAGAGCCCTTTCTCTGTTATTTCTTACATGCTTTTTAGCAGCTGACAGATGCTGGAAATCACAGTCAAAACATCTTTATTTTCATGCAGGATCTTATGTCAGATAACTTTCAGGCACTGCAGAGCTGAGAATCAAGTTGCCTACTGTGGTGGGTGCCCACCAAAGCCTCTCTGTTACTGTCCATCCTCAGCTGGACAGGGGAGAGAAAACATAACAAAAGGCTCATGGGTTGAGATAAGAACAGGGAGAGATCACTCACCAATTACTGTCATGGGCAAAACAGACTCAGCTTGGGAAAATTAATTTAATTTATTGTCAATCAAATCAGAGTAGGAGAATGAGAAATAAAACCAAATCTTAAAAACACCTCCCCCCCACCTCTCCCTTCTTCCTGGGCTCAACTTCACTCCCAATTTCTCTACCTCCTCCCCGCAGCAGCACAGGGGGACGGGGAATGGGGGTCGTGGTCAGTTCATCACATGTTGTCTCTGCCGCTCCTTCCTCCTCAGGGAGAGGACTCCTCACACTATGTCCCTGCTCCAGCGTGGGGTCCCTCCCACAGGGTACAGTCCTTCAGGAACAGACTGCTCCAGCGTGGGTCTCCCATGGAGCCACGGGTCCTGCAGAAGTGCGGGCTTCCCACAGGGTCACAACCTCCTTTGGGCATCCACCTGCTTTGGCTTGGGGTCCTCCATGAGCTTCAGATGGATATCTGCTCCACCATCACCTTCCATGGGCTGCAGAGGGACAGCCTGCCTCACCATGGTCTTCTCCATGGGCTGCAGGGAATTCTCTGCTCCGGCACATTGGAGCACCTCCTCCCCCTCCTTCTGCACTGACCTTGGTGTCTGCAGAGTTGTTCCTCTCACATCTTCTCACTCCTCTTTCTGGCTGCAATTGCTCCTGGGTTTTTTTGGTGTTTTGGCGTTTTTTTGTTTGGTTGGTTTGTTTTTTTTTTTTGGGGGGGGGGGGGTGTTTGTGGGTTTTTTTTTTTTTCCTCTTCTTAAATCTGTTATCCCAGAGGCACTACCACCATCACTGACGGGCTCAGCCTTGGCCAGCAGTGGGTCCATCCTGGAGCCGGCTGGCATTGGCTCTGTCAGACACAGGGGAAGCTTCTAGCAGCTTCTCACAGAAGCCATCCCTGTAGCCCCCTGCTACATACACCTAAGTGCATTTGTTAAATCTGATCCTTTTTTATTTAGTTTAGAAAAGGAAGATTAAGACACTTATCCCTGGAGTATGGATGAATATCACAAATATGACACATGAAGTGAATTGCTTTATGTCTTTTTTCCAATGGACCATTCCATCTGCATCATTGTGTCTGTTTATTTTGCTTTCTACTTGCTGATGTGCATTACACAGTGGTTTCTCAGGCCAAACTTTTTGCCATTTATTTGACAGAATTCACTTTCACATGTCATAAAGTCAAATATTTTAAGTAAAGAACACATGTTCCAAGAAAGCAATACAAAGAAAAACCAAGAGGAACAGTTTGATTCTGCTATCCGTGCAGTGCTAATTTCATTCTTTTATCCTGTCCTCACTCAGTGAATTTTAACAGCCCACATTTAAAACATTACTGAAACCTAGTTCTTGCATATAGACCTTACTTTTCTTTTAACTCCATTGCAAAGATGGCAATTGGGATAGGTCAAAACATGATTTTTTTTTTTTTTTAAATAATTTATCTTGTCTGCAAAAAAGAATTGAAAAGGCTGAATGTAGAGAGGCTGTTCAGATCCCTGCTGGCAAGGCAATATCTGGTGATAAAAGGAGAATACCTACCAAACTTCAGTACTGTCTGTCACCTGGGAAATGCTGAGCATTAATGAAGAACAAGACTCATAGAGTGCATGTATATAAAACTTGTTAATTTCTACTTGAACAGCAAGATATTGCTGTGGCTTAGATTTGTTCTTTATTTTGTGGTGTTTGGGGTTTTTTGACTTTTGGGGTTTTTTTGGTTTTTTTGTGGTTTGTTTGGTGTTTTTTTTTCTCTGAAGCATGTCTACAGGCATGATGATAAATTAAGAAATATACCATAGAAAGCATGACGTAGAATCATCAGATTTTTGGTAGTCATATTTTTAAAGGTTTTAAAAAACAGGCAACAGAGGTATTAGTTCAAGTGCAGGATTACTCGTAAGTACAGTAATAAATATAAGAAATATTCTTTCCTAATCTAAGGAAGTTTTATTTCATGTTTCTGTAAATATCACTGACTTCACACATGCTTTCTTTGTACTTCTAGGAACCTCCTTGCCAAAAAAAGTGTATGATGGTAATCTTTAGTTCATGTAGAATATTTTTCATAATAAGATATTCAGACATTTTATAAAGGAGATCAGTGTCATTCTTCAAATTTAAAAATACACAGTTCACACATTTTTATTTATGGGTAGGATGTAAAATTCTTTTGAAAAAGCACATATATCATATATCAGACCTTTTAGTTTGTAGTTAAATTTACAATGAACTCTTAAGAGGAATGGTGTGACGGACATTAAGACATCCTGTAATATTCAGACTATTGTACTAATCTTATAAAAACTTTTAAGAGCACGTTAGTGTCTGGACTCTCTGCACAACTGACTTTCTCCTGCAGAATTAAAACCAGTAGGAGACAATCAAATTAGAACATCAAATACTTCAATACTGTGAAATAATACATTTTTTTTAATGTTGTGTTCCCTCCCCTTTCCCAAGAGGAGGAGCAAAAACTTACTTTACCTAAATCAAGCATCGTGGCTTTACAGTTCACTCAGGGACTGATAGGGTGACCCTGACCAACACCAACTGATCTTGGACTAATTTGAAATTCCTTAGAACTATTAAAGATTTCACAAGAAATTAAGGAGACCACAATTAGCTGAGCATTGGTACCGAAGACAGATGTAGAAGCCATTTATAACTGCAAAGTTATGTTGTACAAGGATCACATTAAATGATGGTATTTTCCATGAGGAGAGCAATCTGGTGACTGGGTAATTTTACATCTACTGAGGCAAGCACAATTTAATTTGGAAATCTATAGATTAAAAGCCTCAACCTAGAAGAAGTCAATTACTCAACTGACCCAGCTGAAATTCCCGAGAAAGAAAACAGTTAGAGAAACTCTGAAAGCACTTAAGGAAGCTATCAGAGGTCAGACAGGTAGTTGAGATCAGATTTATGACTAAAATTCAGTCACTTTTAGACTAGACTAGACTAGACTAGACTAGACCAGAATATTTGAGTTGGAAGGGACCTACAAGAATCATGTAATCCAACTGCCTGATCACTTCAGGGCTGATCAAAAGTTAAAGCAGGTTATCAAAGGCATTGTCCAAATGCATCTTAAACACTGACAGGCTTGGGGCATGGACCACCTCTCTAGGGAGTCTGTTCCAGTGTTTGACCACCCTCTTGATAAAGAAATGCTTCCTAAGGTCCAGTTTGAACCTCCCCTGGTGCAGCTTTGAACCATTCCTGCGTGTCCTGTGACTTGGTACTAGGGAGAAGAGATCCGCACCTCCCTCTCCACTTCCCCTGCTCAGGAAGCTGTAGAGAGCAATATCAGCCCTCAGCTTCCTTTTCTCCAAACTAGACAACCCCAAAGTCCTTAGCCGCTCCTCATAGGACGTTCCTTCCAGCCCTTTCACCAGGTTTGTTGCCCTTCTCTGCCTTCCTTTTGTTCTGATTAGTCATACTAACAAAAATAATGTGAAGACAGATAAAAGACAGAACATTGCCACTGGATTAAACATCTAGGACTGTTCAGCCTAGGGAAGAGAAGACTCAGGGGGGATTTTATTCATGTATATAAACACCTGAAGGGAGGCTGCAAAGGCGATGGAGCCAGGGTCTTTTCAGCGGTGCCCAGTGACAGGACCAAAGGCAATGGGCACAAACTAAAACATAGGAAGTTCCCTCTGAATATTGGATAACTGCTGTTATCTGAGTATCAGCAACAGAACTTAGCCCATATCTCCACCTGACAACACCAGTGTTAGGCAATGATGAGTTCATCATGGTAATCTACTCTAAAATATTATGATTAATCAATTTTAAGAAGCTATATGTGCCATATGGCTTTATAAATTTGATTAACCTTTACTTATATCCTATTTTAATCTATTACAGTCATTACCTAGATGATAAATACATCTTTCTAGCAGATCTTTAAAACTCCTGCAAAACTAAATAAAAATTCAATTTCATAATTACTCAATTTTCATTTTATCTTTATTTTTTCTTGAGGAATATATTGGAGAAAATATGTAAGAATAACAGGGTTAACATTTATATGGGGTTTATATTTTCTGGTAGCTGCCACTGAAACATTTCAGTTTACCTTAATTTAAAAGATAGTTCATGACTTTTGATGCATCTTTTGTTTATCCCATGCATCCACATGGGCTTCAGGCAAGACGTAGGATGAGAAATGGAAAGGTCACATAGTTTTGTATTTCAGGGTACTCTGAGGTTCCTTTGGTTCTTTCAGCAGGTTACAGAAGATGTGATAAACATTAAGATACAGACCACATCACCATGTCTTCCTTTAGTTTTTTCCTACTGTGTTTACCAAAGTGGATTACATATCATTCCTTCATATATGCCTAGTATTGAAGCTACAAGCTTGATAGAGAAATTCAAGTTTTATTTCTTCAATAGTCTTGTTGTTCTTAGAACGTCAACCGTTGTCAGCTGTATATAGCCAATACTGTACAAATTGAGAAGATAGACATCACAGAACAGTGGAGTGATAGTGTCATTAACGATCTGCAAAAAAAATTAAATTGCTACATTAGATATTCACTTTCTCTGAGTATATTTAATGCAACATGCTTGTAATGAACTGATTTTATGATGAACTTCAAACAGAAATTTTCTGAGTCCTACTTAACTTATTTGTAGTATGGAGAATAACAGTTCTTACAGTAGGAATGATGCTGTGTGACTTCATTAATAATTACACACATCAAGGTGCTGAAGTGTAATTTATTGCAGAAATAGTAATAATCATTACTGCAGAGTGCAATCCAGTTTACTCACATCTCTTTGCAGATGATGTACACATGGGTTTAAACAGCCCATCTTCAATAGTTACAACACACAAAGTAGACACTACATAGAGTAATTTCTAGTCCCAGGAAAAGTCAAAGACATGCTAACCAAGTAAGGATGGAGAATTATGGGACTTTTCTTTCAGTTTTCATGATGTTTTAGTAACAAGAAATGTCTGCTGCAAACCAGATTCCCTAGGATTCTGGATGTGCCTCATATAGCTATATCTGCAACAATTATAAATCTGACAAATATAGGTGGATATTTTTTTCTTTCGTGGAAGGAGGTATTTGATTTTACGTTGATAATTCCTCCAGGCTATGCTATGGTAATACAGTAATCTAAATGCTCCTAAACAAACTATTTTCTTCAAGGTTATCATGCCTTTCAGTTTTCCAGGTTTCCCTACTGTACATTTGATATTATTGGGTACAGACAGGCCCTTGATCTGTGCAACAGCAGAATTGTACTACACAGCTCTGACTCTCTGGGTATAGCCTGGAAATCTGAGGAAATTATTCTTGTTTAGCATGTATTAGTTTCTTGCTAATAGTAACAGTTTCCTAGAAGAAGATAATTTCATTTTGTCATTTGCTTTGCTGTGCTCCCTATGAAATTGAGAAAACATCTGCACTGTGAAATAATTCAGTTTTCTAGCTCACTACCAGGTCTCAGTCTCCTGATTGTCCACATTGCATACCATCATGGCTTCTCTTTCTGGGAAGGAAAACAATCTTCTCCAAAACAAAATGCATTTGCTCAATTCTGGGAATAGTTCACTCCAGGTACCCTTTCAATAATGTTTAAAGGTGAGAATGCACCATGTTTATGCCCCTCTGCTCTACTTAGTGAATTAATGCTATTCTGTCTAATATTGCACTTTTGAGCACTTCTGGAGTTTTTCTGACATTCTGTGACACTTCAGTTCCTCTGATATGTATCAGAAATACTCCACTGGAGCATGCTTTATCCTTCATTTTTACTCAGAAACATAGAATTGCAATGTCCCCTGAAATTTTAGTTATGTCTGGGAACCTCCAGACACCATGTAAGACTCAATCAGCTCTGGAAGTACTAAGATGTGTGAACCACAAGCACTTTACAGCCTTGGTCTAGGGGCTGGGGCTTATTCCTTACTGTAGCAGCATTTAGCAATGTGGAAGTAGCCGTATAATCTCGTTCAGAATTAACACAGATTTTCAAATCTTTGTATAAAGTCTACAAATCTGGTGTAAAGCTTCCCTTTCCAATACAGATCCAACATACAGGAGCTTTGTTCCCTTAAGGGATTTGCATCAGTAGCTAAAGATGAGCCTGACATCCAAGTCAATTGCTCTGAAACTCTGAAGGATAAACTCCTGCTTTTAGAACTTGATATTTCAGTCAAACTTCATTCATTTAAGTTTGTCCAGCTACACCTCTCATTAATACTTTCTTGATATTAATATTCCCACAGATAACCTTTCTGAGATTGGTTTTAATAGAAGAGAATCACAGATGTTCCTTTTTTTTCTCTACTTGAAAAACGAAAGATGGTCAACCAATAAAGAGCAAATGTTGCTACACAAGGAGGAAGAATATTCCCTCAAAGATTTGAGCAAACAAAAACTGCTGACAAGGGCTCATAGTAGAGAAAATAAAAGGGTACAGATATGACTGAATCAAAAGCAGGTCAAACTGTGAAAATATTTATTAACATAGTTCTCAGACTGTATTAATTCCTTGTAATTTCTAACTCTTTGAGATATTTCACAGATGGCTAATCAACAGAAACCACTGTGGTGGTGCTCCACTACCACCACCACTCCCTGCCTTGAGCCACTCCGTACTTGGTGTGATTTCATCCCCCTGTCCTGGGCCACATGCCAACCTAGGATGAGTTGGGTGTGGATTGCGAAAGGCAGCAGACCAGAGTGTTAGGGCACCCCCTTAACATGCCTGGCTCTTGCTTCCCCTATTGTTGGGAACGGTAATGACAATCAGTCACCTCCTGACAGCCTGTTACATCTGCATGTGGGTCATGACCCAAAAGGGGGTGATACCAGAACTTCAAACTCTAGCAAGTTCTGGGTCTGTGCAACTGGTGGAAAATACCAGAATATTTCATGATCTGAGCTGGGCCAAAGGGGAAAAGTACCTGACAAAAGTCAATTATAAATTGACTATAAATTGTGATTCTAAGCAAGATCCTTTGAGCTCTCCTGGATCGCAGCAGGCTGTGACCAGCACCTCCCTGAGCTGGGACACCTCCCAGGCGCAAACTTCTTGAGAACTGTCTGCTGACGGAAGACCAGGGCGAAGTCAGCCTTCTTGAGTCTCAACTATCGCCCGCTGAGGAATGCCGATGCATTGTGAGTATTTTCTCCGAACTCGAAGAGGGAAATTTTAACTATAAGCTAGCTTCCTTCATTCGCCTCCCTACGTACATACATGTTTAAACATACACATTTGCCTTCATGAGTGTGGGCTGTATATATCACTGGGCGCAAATATTTTTGTCTGTGTGTACCTGTATGTTTTATGTTTATACATATACATAGGTTCTATAAACTTTGATTTAAGCTAACTTATAGTAAGTTAGTGTGAATCTTGTCATCTTTGAATCTGTAATTAAGTCATTGTTTTGATCATATTTTCCTGAATTACTTGTAAATCTTTGAAATTAGTCAATCATAAAGTGCTTCTAAAAATTAACCTTTAATTTACCTTATACTATTAATAAATTTTGAATTGACTAAATCATAGCCATGTCAAACACCTTCACCTGCGACACCCATCCAGAAGCTATAATTTCAGAAAAATGAGAAAAAATACACCTATCACTTGGACCCATCTAAAATAAAGCATCTGATCAAATAACAGACCACAGCTTTTATTTCTTGACAGAAAACTTCCTGCCACCATTATTCTGGTTATCAGCACCTATAAAATGTGCTTTAAAATCTCATTAAATCTGTCTAGAATTACAGTTTTGCAAATTAAAAGACACAAACTGTAGGCAAAAGGACTAGGAAAATAGCAAGGGCTCAGTCTAATTTCCTTTAAACAGAAAAAAAAAAAAGTGAAAACCAAACCCTAACCCAAACCTAAAACAGTAATTACAAGAGTTGTATAAGGCAAATACTACAAAGAAAGATAGCAAAAAGGTAAACATCAGTTTTATTATTTGGTTTCTTTTCACTCATATTGATTTGAAATTGTACAGTTAAAATATACAGGCTATGGCAATTAATGGAACGTTACAAACCATATTGACTACAAACAACCCAAGGCCACCGAGTAACTTATTTTTGAAGGCTGTCTACTGAGCGCTATGCTTCTATGACTAGTAGATACTGTTTAAAATGTGCTAAATTCTGCTGAAGATTTTAAGTACAAGCCAGTCATTATGCACTGTTTTATTCTGAAAACAACTGTTGTAAAATATGAAAGAGAAAGTTCTGTAATGAAAGGAAGGAATATACAACAAATAAACAGCTTTGACAACCTTCTTCATATAACAAAATCCCAAAGAGATCTTGTAATTATTCTAAGAATACTTGGAGAGGGGAAAAATCCATATTTTTTCTCTGATATATGTGGCAGATAAATACCATTAGCATTGTCAGGTTGCTGTTACATATATAGTAACATACTCGGTTAAGATAAGTAGCAAGCAGACATTGTATCTTTCTTATTTACGAAGGATATCTGACAGTGAACAAAGAAAAGAGATAAATTTGTTGGTCACTTATGACTTCCCCTCAGCAAAATTTATAACAAAAGGAAGACCACTTACGATATTTAAATGTATGTGACACAAGTATACATTCCTAAGGCAGTCTGTTTGCAAGCAATCTGTGACAGACAAAAGTGCTATGAAATAAACTGGAGTTGACAGAGTCCATAAAACAAGCTGTGCACTTGCCTGAAGATGTAAAGTACCAGACAAAGGTCTGTAAACACTAAAAGTCTAAATGTAGGGTACTATGTCCAATGCTTTTAAAGAGGCATGGATACATAGAGGGGTTTTTTTATATTTTCTGAAGGAACAAAAAGGGACTTTCTCTTCTTGGTCAGAATGTAAGGTCAAGAGGAGAAAACAAAAAACAAGTCAAAACAAAATCTCCCAAAGAAAATGGAGGGCTTGGGGAAATGGAGGCTTGTTTAGTGAATGCAGGCAGCTTGACTCTCAATTAAGAGCGTTTCAGTCATGTAGAAGTGATTACCCTCAGCAATTTGAGACTTCTCTAAGAGGTCTACTTTCCAGAAGTCTTCCTTAAACACTTCCTGAAAATCAGACCTTGAATATATTGTCAATTGAATACCTGCATTTTAAGATATAAAAAACACTGCTCACTTTTTTTTTTTTTTTTTTTCCTCTCCAGTCTTGATTTTTCTGCAGCTGGAAGAGACTCTCCAATGTTAGTGTCTTCACTAGCTTACAGCCTGCTCAAAGAGAATATTGTTGAAGATAAATACATGATAATATTCTATGAGTAGGACTGGTTACGGTCAGCTTTTAACAGCTATCTTGCCTTTAGGCTTCTTTCCGATAATCCTCCTGCAGCTGTACAACATCCTAAAACAAACAATGAATTTTGGATTTGTCCTTTTCCATTAGGGATAGGAAAGAACCCCATGTGGAGCTCTGTCATAAAAGTACAGAGAGGAATTTGAACTTTAAATCAGGGTAAGGCTCAGACTTGACGTGATACTGGAAGCTATATATAGACTTGATGAACAAAACTATACAGATCAGTGTTCAGTCTAACAAATGTTTCTACTTTTGGTGGGTGGCATGAAGTTCAAAACAAATTCTATGTTTAACAGCTGGTGAAACAGTAAAATGGACACAGGAGTCCTGGCACAATCCTACCAAATGAGAACACTGAAAGATTCAAGATCAACTTGACATTTTCAGGATGAAGTATTAAGGCATACTATAAACTAAGAACAGTGTATAACTACAGCTGCCATCATAATTTCTTGGTATACCTAAGAAGCCCTGCTTATTCCCATAATACTTCATTCAATGTTACTGCTTTTATTGCCTTTCAAGTATCATGTAATTCAAACATAATTGCTTTATAGCAGCTACATCCTCTCGTAATAAGTGCCAGTGACACATATACAGTTGCTATTTTTTATATAATCTGTCTAAGGGAGTTCTGGTTCTCTTATATTGCAACATGTTACTGCAGCATTTAAAATGCATTCCATCTGTAAGGGCCATACATGTACTGTACCTGTAATCAATATGCAATGAGGGATTCATCTTCCTTACCTACCAACTGGCTTTTCTCTGTCCTGTGATATACTATCACCACGGGTATTAGAAGGTAACAGGCTTTTTATTAACTCTCCAAGACCTCAGAAATAGGATTGGTAAGGCTTCCTTAGTCTGGACTTACCTTGGCCTGCCAGGATCTCGTTTGTCTATCTGTTACAACTGTGTAATGACCAGACAACTATTACCAGTTACAGTTTTGGTTTAGCTTTGGGCAATTGTGCAATGTACTACATAATTTCGATACATTTCTGTAACTAATAGGAAGCAATAGCTGGGGTTTTATTATGTGTGTTCACACTGAGGAGTACAAGCATAGGATGATAGCAGAGATCCTGAAAATATGAATACAACATGAAAAAAGAAGCTCCAGGCAAGAAACAAATTATTAGTGGTTAATTACTGGTCATTAAAGGAAAGATGCCTTGGTAGGTGGGTAATACTGGCTTTAGGGGTAACAAAGGGAACGCAGAACAAGTATCCAGCATGTGTAAAAGGTACCACATACAGTGAATTTTGATATGATGTAGAATTTCTGATCAGTGATGAAAGACCAAGGTGTAAAGCATGTTAGAACAATGCATAAACATAACCTTAAGCAGATTCCGGAGTGAGGAAAAAGAAATGCTTACTACCAGTGCCACAGTCCTTCTAGAAAACAAATTATGATGCACGTAATTTATTGTTAAACCTTTCTCCTGCTTTCTTGAGTGAAACAGCCCAATGAACTTTAGGACACAGGAGGTATAAGAAGGGCAAGGGTAATGACAAGGGAATGGAGTAGATTCAAGAAAGACTGTGTATATTCGATTAAACTGTACCATTGTTAGGAACTTCAGAATGTAAATATTAGCATCATTGTAACTTGAATAGCCATAAATTTTGAATAGACTATTAGGAAACTAATGAGACTATCAGTAAATTTCTGGATTGATAAGCAAGATATGTTTCTTTATCTCATGGAAATGTCATGGTATTATTGGTCTGGCACCCCTGCGACTTATCTCCAATTTGGATGCGATGGTTGCACTGCTCTGGAAGTTCTTACTTTTTTTCTGTTGCATCCTTATATAGTAACTTGTGCAGCTGTTCAGTGTCTTGTCTTCTGGAAAAGTGCTAACATGCAGAAATAAGGTTGAGAAGCAGGTGAAGAAAAGAGTGATCATGGATAGGATTTATTGATGGATTAGTTTTCAAAGAGCTGTGGTAGTAGAATTTATCAGTGGGTGCAGCAAGTGGAGAAAAGGACGAATATTTTGAACAGCCTTTCTCAAGAAAGCTGATGGATGGGTCCATCTACAAGGATAGCTCTTTTGCTGAAGTAATGGCTGGATCTTTGTGGAAGACCTATAACTAGGGAACTGATGGCTTTTATATCAAAGGATGGTTGTAGTTTGTTAGGAAGGCTATCCAAGCACCATTATCCCTCATCTCTTCAACATCTCTTCTATGACAGCATTCACATCATGCCACTCTCTCCCTGCCCCCAACCCCAAAAGAAAAGAAAAAACAAATGAACAAAAAACCCCACACAATCAAACCCTCAAGGAATGAAGTAAAATTTACTGCACTGAAATTAATTTTATTAAAGAAGGATTATTTACTTTGTAGGCAACTGTATCTCATTAAAAAATATAGGATTTTTTAATTAAAAAGTAAGCAGCATTTTATAGCTACAGATTTTCTATTTTGATTTCACAAAAAGCTAGCAAATGTTTCAGAGTTTATTATTTCACAGTCTATTTTTTTTACGGTGACCATTTTGTCACCATTGATAGAGTTCTGTTCCTGGTTTATTTATTACCTGATCTAATTTTTTTTCAGGAGTTCTTTCTTCTCCATTACCTGCTAGCTAGCTTGTTACCACACACACTTTCTTCTTCTGTCATGAAACAGGTGCCCATTAGATCATTAGAGGCATGGCTTTCCTATTCTAAATCCTTGCACATTTTTTCACTGCTATGAGATCAGTCTTTCAACTATTTCTCCACTGTCACATCCATTGTTCCTCAGTGTGCATGCTGGACCAAGTAATTATTACAACATTGTCCATGAAAAGCACCAATGGAAGATACTGGGCAGCATTTTGGTGACAGCAAAAAACCTCATTGTACATATGATAACTCTGCAAACAACATCCTTAGATGTGTAGAATTTAATAAAGCAAATGACAGACTTGATGAAAGTAAGTCACATGGTAAAAAAAAGTTAATTTCCCACCCACAAGAGAGCAATATTCTGCTTCATGAGTTGAATATATGATCCAGTTCTTAAAAAACAAACAAACAAACAAACAAAAAAAACCCCAAACCAACAACCCCTTCCCCAAAAGAAAACCCAAAAGCAAACCCAAAAGCCCAACAAAACAAAAAAGTCTTCTATAGAAATATTATCCATTTCTTTTCAGATAATTATTTCAGGAAAGGAACATTCTCCCCTGGTAAAATTTCTTTGGAGAGGAGATGATTTTTTTTTCTTATAGATGGATATTGATGGGTTTAGCACAGATGGTAAACATGACAGATGTTTATTTGCCGAGTATGTTTACGTATCAGGAACTTGGTTTATGGAATGACATGCATGAAGACAGATTTACAAACCACATGATGCTGATATATTTTTTAGCTTTTCTTGACATTAGAGGAAATTAGAAATGAGAGACAGTTTCTCCCTTGATTATAATCTTTGATGCAGAACTACCCTAGCAACTGAAAGTTTAGTTAACCAACATTTCCGAAATAATATGAAAGCAATGACATGCAGCAGTTCACTGAAAAGAAAAACAGTCTGAATTACTAGAAAGGAATTTAAATCGCTGTCAAAGATATGTAGCCTGCCAAAGAAAAATCAAAGAAACAATTGCATAACCTACTGACAGGTATATATTATATGACTCTCTTGCTGTCTAATCACAAAACTTGGAGATCTGGAACAAAGAGGAAGATGGTATCCCTCCAGGGCTTTCTTGGGGAATGATTTAGTTTAATAATTCCTTTAGTGATCTTGCACAAAGGACATATAATCAATATAAAAAAAGATCAAGAAAAAGAGTGGATTTAAAAATGTGCTGAATTTCCAAAGAGACAAAGGAAATAGAACAAATATATTAAATACATGTCTCTTGCTTTTAGAGACCACTACTAATTTCTCAGGTAAACTGAAATTTCATGTTATGAAACATGAGGAGAAATAGGTGAACATATTGGTTGATCACAATATGACCATGAATCCTTAATATTATGCAGTTATGAAGAGGACAAATTTAAACCTGAAATTAATTCTAGTATATATGAAAGTATTGATTGTATTATATGATGTTTTCTGAGCCTTGTATTTTTAATACTATATTTTTAGGAGCAAAAACTGCCATATGATAATTTAAAAAGCCATATGTGAAATGTAACAGCCCCTGCTCAAAACTCCCCTGCTCATTCTGCTCAAACCTAACTGATGAACAGATTGATTGTGTATCATTAAGATCATTCAATCTTCATAACAAGCTATTTCCTTTAGATTTTTGTTAGTTTACTTTTTGTTATATTAGACTTCAACTTGAGTTCTTAGCAAATGTGTTCTAATTCTTCATTATGCTCTCGACTATATCAGGTGCTGGAGCATATGTGATACAGTAGGATGTCAGCACATTTGCTCTGAGTCATTTGTAGTAAATTTATCCCTAGAGTCAATTCTTCCCTGAACTTCTCCATGACTGCTTTGTAACAGCATTCCAAAAGGCCATCCAGTGTGCAGTGTGGCTTCTTTTGTTATCAAGAATCTGCTTTTCTTTGTCTTTCTATGGTAACGCTGGAGTTCATGCAAGAACAAAACTAAATTCTAATAGAAATATTCAAAAGACAGAAGGACCTCTCCCTTGTCAAAGACCTTTTAGCTCTGTAGTCATTAAATAAAGTACTGGTATTCACAATAACAGGCCATTCTTTGTATTGAGCTAATATCACATGTGTCAGGGCTGGACGTATCAAACTCATTTTCTCTGAACTTATCTTGGCTTTTTTATGTTTTGTTTTAACTTATTTATATGTAACAGCATTTGTCTAATAACCTTATAGCTGTTACTGAGTTTGCTTTAGCTTTGTTTAACTTGGAGTATTTGTGTGGTTTAACAAGTACTGTTAAAATTTTTGATGTAGAGAGGAATAGCAAGTAGCTATGCTGTGTGCTGGGAAGTGACCCTAGGACAAAGATGCAGCTAAAGGAATACAGGCGTACAGTGACAGCTGAAAATGTGAGCATAGGATGACACCGGAGACCCCAAGTCTATCAAGAAGTCACCATTGGTCATATATTGATAGTAATGCAAATATAGAAGCTGGACAAAACTAGTTTTAGGTGTAATAAAAGTGAAAAACAACATATACCTAACACATGTAAGACATGCCAAAGGTAGAAAAGTGAGATATAACATGGTGTTTCAATGAAGAAGACCACAAAAATGATCAGAGGGATGGAACACATCTCCTGTGAAGACAGAGTAAGAGAGTTGGGGTTGTTTAGCCTGGAGAAGAGAAGATTCCAGGTAAACCTTATTGCAGCCTTTCAATACTTAAAGGAGTCTTATAAGAAAGATGGGGACAGACTTTTTAGTAGGACCAGTAGTGACAGGACAAGGGGTAATGGTTTTAAACTAAAACAGGGCAGATTCAGACTAGATGTAAGGAAGAAATCTTTTATGATGAGGGTGGTGAAACACTGGAACAGGTTGCCCAGAGGGGAGGTAGATGCCCCATCCCTGGAAACATTCAAGGTCAGGTTGGATGGGGCTCTAACCTGATCTAGTCAAAGATGTCCCTGGTCATTACCAGGAGGTTGGACTAGATGACCTTTAAAGGTCCCCTCCAACCCAAACTATTCTATGATTCTATGACTCTAAGAAAGAAGGTGTGAAACACGTAAATCAAACAAATAGAAATAATCCTTAGCAACTCCTAAGGTGAGGAAAGGAAAAACTTTAATGTCAACATCTTACTCCTCCTACCAAAAATGAAGGAAATGCTTTATGTAAACATCATATTCAGGATGCTGACAACTTGTTGCAATTCTCCCCTCCAGATAGAAACTGTTGACATTAAGACTCAGAGGAGCAGTGGAAAGCTCAAAGAACAGTACTAGTAAAAAAGGGGAAGATATTAGAGGGGGTTTTCTACAAGAACTTGCAACTACAGTATTGTTAATGAGATTTCTTTGGTATTAATAATTTAGATAGTGAGTGTCAGCATCATTGTAACTAGGCTAATAGTAATAACTGTTTGTTGTATTTTGGTTACACTAGTAAAAATTTTAAGTAAACTAATAATAAATTCTTGGCTTCACTTGCAAGTGTTGTGTTTACTTTTTTGCACATCATTGTCTAAACAGGCGAAGGGAATACAACAGAATATACAACCCAAGTGAGCCAAACACACCTATCAAACATGTCCTAGAAGCTATGTTTAACTTCTTTAAAAATTCTCAAAGAAGCATTGTTTTAGACATGATGAGTGATTAGCTGGATTAGAAAACTGGAAGGAGGAGTAAAAATAATAAGAAAAATACCTCATCAGTTCTGGAGACAGAATGCTGCAACTAAAAACTATAAAACTGTCTGGTGACACCTGTGTCTAAGGTCCACTGCACCGATTGCTTTTTACGTTCACCCTGCCAAACTTCAGTGTCTACTTGTTCATTTCCAAAATTTAATTCTAAGATCCTGGGAGGCATATGGCCTCTGCATGTGTGGATTTTATTTTTCACAAAAGACTTCCAGTGATACTTCTGGGTTTTGTGCTACGGGAGTGCAAAAGTACCTTTTATTTACTAGAAATCCACTGAAATCAAAGCTACACTGCTATGACATAACCCTGCAATGTTCTAGGATGAATTAGTGAAGCATTAATACTCGCATTTTTTTGTTTCTCTGAAATGAAGAACACCATCAAATTAATTCCAGTTATCTAGTTCATTGTACCTCTTGATTAATGCCTTTGACTAGGACAGTTCTTACATCTTCTGTATATCTGATTCACTCTATTCCTAGCTCAGTCTTCAATCATTTCCCATAAAAATTCCCAGGATTCACCTGACCTACCCTTTGAAACCCTGTATTTAGTGTTTTGGACTTTTTTCCCAATTTCCAAAGATTTTCTAAAGCTAGAAGAAGAACTGAATATTTTTTATGTGTAAATAATTTTTTGGTCTCTTCTTCAACTTCAGACAGTTGGGTTTATTATTGTTTCTATGTGTCAGCTGAGTCGTCCTTCATTTCATTCTCTGTTATTTCTTTTTTTCCAGGAGTGCTACTAGATATGAGCTGGTACGATCGTACAATGTTAGGACATTCACCTTGTTGTGGCTGTCTATATATTCTGTAGTCTTTCAGAGGAAACTGGGATTAGAAATATAAATATACAATCTATCCAATCCCTAAAATCTTGTTACTAATGAGTAAAATTCCAATACAAGGTAGTGACACTTCTTTGAGAGCATTTCAAGCCTTTTCTTTAAGCTTTGGGGAGCATCAATGTCTTTGAGTGTTTTTTTTACTAGAGTGTTAAGGCTGCAGACAGATGTCTGAGATAGATACTTATTTGGCCCTAGACTGAGGTTAAACTAACCGAACTGAACGTGGGAAACTACTGTATATGACATGAGAAAACCACTGGATGAAATAGATGACTGTGAAAAGCTGACAAAAGTTACAGACAGCTCTGCAGAGAATGTCTGGATCTCACGAGTGTGCACGAGGAGTTACGTGGGAAACGGCTGAGCCTCACAGACCCTTGGAGGGGGTGCTGGAGCCCCTCAGGGAGTGCAATCGCCCAAGGCCAGCAGCACCAGGGTAACCATGCCAGTAATGCTGTGCACCACAAAGGTCACCCACTTAGCAGTATCACAAATGTCAAATTTGGGTACGGATCTAGCAAAGGTGGGACCAATGGAAAAAAAAAAAAAGTAATTTATTTGGGAGGCATTGAGAGTGGTAAAGGGGGAAGAACTAGGGAAAAGAAAGGGAGGAAATAGGGAATATAAGGAGTAGCAAATCATGTGAACATTGCTGTTTGATGGTCCATGTCATGCAGCTCCGCACCTGAATACAGCAGTTTGGAGCAGGACAATAAATCCACTGTTCCATTCTGCATATGCCTCACCTGGTTCCAGTGTATGGAGGGATCTGACTTGGCTTCCCTGGTGTGGGTGAGTGATTAGGACAAGGACTGTGAAGTGCTACAGGAGATCAGACAATCTGCCAACACTGAAAACAAAGTAATAACTGCACAGTGACACTATACAGGTCAGAGAAATTACACATCAGATATGACAAAGATTAAACGTTTAAAAGATATCAATCATCGCTTCTTGGAACTTGGAAAACTCACATAAGAAAAAATATCTAATTTAATCCTGAAAAGTGCCCAACACCTAGTTCAAGAATTAGAATATAAAAAATCACTTCACATTAGAAAAAAAAAAGTACATAAAAACATCTTTCTCATAGCTGGGAAGGTCAAAAATTCTACTTTTGAGCTTTGAAGATGAAGAGGTGCATTAGAAAGAAATTAAACTACTCACCTGAAAGAATAAAATGCTTATTCATTGCATGCTTGCAGAAGGAGACAATATTGGAATCTTAGGCTAAATGTAGATTGTCATACAAAATGGACTTTAAAAAGACCACATAAAGAAGGAAATAATTCCTCAGCATGATTAGATGGCAGCCTAGAAGAGGCCATTACTGGATAAAAAATACCCTTCATAAGTAGAAACCATATCAAAATGAGTAGAATAGAAAAGAACCTTTTAGAGATTTTGAGAAGCAAATTGCTCAAGGCATTAAAACTAATAATAAAGTGTTTCAACTTATAATAAGCAAACAGCTTTCTACAGGCTGGTACTAACCCAATATATAGTTAAGATGAAATAAGTAGCATACATAAGAAAAGCCATACTCAAGGAAGATAATTTCAGTGTTTACTATAGGGCAATTTTAGGAGTTTCTACAGCAAAGAGAAGAGAAGAAATCTGAGGAACTTCCTCAGATAGAAGTGTTAATAGAAGGGATTCAAAACTACTAATTCAAATAAAAGTAACTTGCCACCAGTTGATCATATTCACTGAAGAAATGCTAGAGGAACATGAACTCATTGAACTACAAATTATGATGTACAAAATACCTTTTAAATCAGCTTCAAAATGAGAAGAATGTGGCAAATAAAATGAGGATTCATAAAGATCTCCTGATGTCTTCTGGAGAATTATAGACCAGCAATTTCTGTTTGAAACCAACTCATAGTCCTAAAAGAAGAAATGGAATCAGAAGACACATCAGTAAATGTTTTTGAGGAACAGTCGATGTGACTTTTGAAGAGACCAGTTGTGCTCCAAAGAACAATTATTTGAAGCAGGCAATAAGTTTAAATTAGGACTCTACATTGTATTTGTGTATTTTCAAAATATTTTAAAGGCCAGCTGTCAAAAACTCTTAAAGATATAACAGGTAAATACCAAATTCCATCTTGTGGATTAATAGACAGTGAATGATTGAAACCAATGACAGAAGCAAATAGGCAGTTTTTACAATAAAGGGGGAATAATTTGGGGATCTGCAAGGCATCAGAGTCAGCTTATGTGTTCTCCAATATATTAAGAAGTATCAGTCATATTAAGGAGGCAAAGTTTGCAGATAAGTGATATAAAAATTTTCAGATCTAAAGCTGCCTATAAGAACTTCCAGAAGGATTTCACAATACTGATTGATTAGTGAAAAAAAGAGACTGAAATTTAATGTGGATAGTTAGCACATGAGCAACAGGCAAGAATCAGGAGAAGCCAGTTATGCAAAGTTGATTCATCTATCAACCTACATTAGAACCAGTGTAACCAGAAAAGCGCATAAGGTATCAGATATTCCTTACTGAGAGATGCTGAAGCAACCATTTACCATCCAGACAATTTCTTTAGAGAAGTTTGCTGCCTACTAGGAGCTTGCATTCTTGATGCCGTTTGAGAAGCTGCTGAGTCTTTTGGCAAGTGAGCAAGCTCACTACTCTAGACTTCATGAGAGCAGACGCTGGCCTCTTTGGTGGCATTGGTGACAGACAACATGGCTTCACTAAGGGAAAATTGTGGTTGAAAACTTTGTGGCATTCTATGATGGGGTTACAGCGTTGATGGACAAAGGAAGGGCAACTGACGTCATCTACCTGGACTTGTGCAAAGCATTTGACACTGTCCTTCATGGCATCCTTTTCTCTAAATTGGAGAGACATGGATTTGATGGATGGACCACCCAGTGCATAAAGAATTGGCTGGATGGCCGCACTCAGACAGTTGTGGTCAACGGCTCAATGTCCAAGTGGAGAACAGTGACGAGTGGCGTTCCTCGGGGGTCAGTACTGGGACCGGCACTGTTCAACATCTTTGTCAGCAACATGGACAGTGGGATTGAGTGCACCCTGAGCAAGTTTGCTGATGACACCAAGCTGTGTGGTGTGGTCGACATGCTGGTGGAAAGGGATGCCATCCAGAGGGACCTTGACAAGCTCAGGAAGTGGGCCTGTGTGAACCAGGTGAAGTTCAACAAGGCCAAGTGCAAGGTCCTGCACCTGGGTCAGGGCAATCCCAAGTACACTACAGGCTGGGTGGAGAATGGATTGAAAGCAGCCCCGAGGAGAAGGACTTGGGGGTGTTGGTTGATCAGAAGCTCAACATGAGCCAGCAGTGTGCACTTGCAGCCCAGAAAGCCAACCGTGTCCTGGGCTGCATCAAAAACAGTGTGACCAGCAGGTCGAGGGAGGTGATTCTACCCCTCTACTCTGCTCTTGTGAGTGAGACCCCACCTGGAGTACTGCATCCAGCTCCTGGGCCTCCAACATAAGAAAGACATGGAGCTGTTGGAGTGATTCCAGAGGAGGGCCACAAAGATGATCAGAAGGCTGGAACACCTCTCCCACAAAGACAGGCTGAGACAGTTAGGCTTATTCAGCCTGCAGAAGAGAAGGCTCTGGGGAGACCTTCTTGCAGCCTTCCAGTACCTGAAGGGGGCCTACAAGAAATCTGGAGAGGGACTATTTACAAGGGCATGTTGTGATAGGACAAGGTTTAATGGCCTTAAGCTGAAGGAGGGGAGATTTAGATTAGATATTAGGAAGAAATTTGGAACTAGATGATCTTTAAAGTTCTTTCCAACCCAAACCATTCTATGATTCTATGATTCTATATTAGATGTTAGAAAGAAATTCTTTACTGTGAGGGTGGTAAGGCACTGGAATAGGTTGCCAAGAGAGGTTGTGGAGGCCCCATCCCTGGAAGTGTTTAAGACCAGGCTGGATGAGGCTTTGGGCAATGTGGTCTAGTAGAGGGTGTCCCTGCCCATGGCAGGGGTGTTGGAACCAGATGATCTTTAAGGTCCCTTTCAACCCAAACCATGCTATGATTCTATGATTCATTGATTCTGTAATTCTATGATTGTGGATCTACATTTGAGAAGCAAGACCTTTTGGGAGCTGGTGTTACTGACCTGACCAAGTCAGGCAAGAGTGTCTTCACCAACAAGCTGGCCAGACTTATTTAAAGAGCTTTAAACTAAATTTAGCATTAGGAATGGGATGAAGTTTTGAGCAACAGAGAAGAGCCAGGGACTAATGATGTGTTAGGAACCAACAGGAAAACACCAGTGAAATGCCTCAAAGTAGTTAGGATGTGTTCCTCACCTCTAAAAAGGTGACACGGTCAATAGCCCATTTGAAGTGCCTCTATACCAATGCACATAGCATAGATAACAGGAAGGAGAAGCTGGAAGCTATTGTGCAGCTAGAAAGCTACAATTTAATCACTATCACTAAAATGTGGTGGGACAAATCACACGACTGAAGCGCTGCAATGAATGGCTATAAACTGTTCAGAAGGGACACACAAAGAAGGAGGGCCAGGGGTAGAGTTACTGACAATGTAAAAGAATGGATTTACTGCACTGTCTTTGAAGAACAGCAATGAACCCATGGGCTACCCCCTCTTCAATATTGTCCAGAATTTTGGTGACCTCATTTTCAAAGAATAGCACTGAAATTTGGCATAGGATAACAGATAGCAGTCACACGTGTACAGTCTGGGAATATTTTTCATCTCTCGGTTAAAAAGAACCTAATTTACATTCAGAAGTGATAACCACCAACAGTAAGACAAGAAGACAATAAGCAAGAAGACAATATTTTTCAAGCAGCAAAAGGAGGTTGAAGGGCAACATCATTGCCCTCTACAGCTTCCTGAGGAGGGGAAGTGGAGAGGGAGGTGCTGAGCTCTTCTCCCTGGTACCCAGTGACAGAACACACAAGAATGGTCCAAAGCTGTACCAGGGGAGGTTCAGACTGGACCTTAGGAAGCATTTCTTTACTGAGAGGGTGGTCAAACACTGGAACAGACTCCCTAGAGAGGTGGTCAATGCCCCAGGCCTGTCGGTATTTAAGATGCATTTGGACAATGCCCTTAACAACATGCTTTAATTTTTGGTCAGAGAATGGGTCTCAGGAATACCTAGAAAAGTTTCTGCTAACATATTAGATAGTCAATATATGAATATAATGTGTTACTGTAGCTGGGACTAGAAAATTTCAATGTGATACATCTTCTAATGTTTGGAACATTAGAAAGATTTCCCTTCCCTTCTCTTCCCTTCTCTTTTGCTTTTCTCTCTGCCCTAATTTCACTAGCTACTCCAAGCTGAAGAAAAGTCACTGCGAATCCATAGAGGACATGTTTCCTTAGCTACTACATGCATTTTATAGTACATTTTAGCAATCTTCAAGCAGCACCAAGGTATCAGTTCAAAGTGCCAAGACAGCAGTGAGAATGAGAAAAATAGGCCATTGAGAGACGTATAAAAACATTTTAACTGAAAGAGCTAGAACTAGGCTTTTCATTTTGTTTTATTTTGCTACTCTAGGCAGCTATCTGTTTTGATCTGGCCCTAGGGACAAACTTAACAAAGACAATTTCACTGGAAAAAGTACAATATCACTTCCCAGCACCCCTTGGTTAGAAGATTTTGGAGAAAAATTTTGATAGCTTCCAAGTTTCTTAATCCTAACGAATTAGTGAGGATACATTGTGCTTCAGTAAGATGAAAAGCTAGCAAAGGCAATATGTCAGAGGGGCTGACTAGCAAGTACACAAAAGTAAAACATGGTAATGGGAATAAATTGTTTCCAAATAACATCCACAGTAAAGACAGAATACATGTGTCTAAATGTGAAAGTTAATGGACTTCTTGGGAAAGGTAACTGGTAACTGACAGTTGAATCACAGAATCATAGCATCATTTAGGCTGGAAAAGATCTTTAAGATCATCAGGTCCAACCATTAACCTAACACTGCCAAATCCACCACTGAACCATGTCCCTAAGTGCCACGTCTACACGTCCTTGTTAAATACCTCCAGGGGTGATGCCCTGGGCAGCCTGTTCCAATGACTGACAATCCTTTTCATGAAGAAATTTTTCCTAACATCCAATCTAAATCTCCCCTGGCACAAGTTGAGGCCATTTCCTCTCGGCCTATCACTTGTTACTTGGGAGAAGAGACCAACAACCAACCTCGCTATAACCTCCTTCCAGGTAGTTTTAGAGAACGATAAAGTCTCCCCTCAGCCTCCTTTTCTACAGGCTAAAACAACCCCAGTTCCCTCAGCTGCTCCTCATAAGACTTGCGCTCTAGACCCTTCACCAGCTTTGTTGCTCTTCTTTGGATAGAATCCAGTACCTCAATGTCTTTCTTGTAGTTTGTGGCCCAAAACTCAACACAGTACCTGAGGTGTGGCCTCACCAGTGCCAATTTGACAGTCGGACTTGATCTTGGAGGTCTTAATGATTCTATGATTCTGTCAGTACAGGGGGACAAATACTTCCCTAGTCCTGCTGGCCAGACTATTTCTGATGCAAGTCAGGATGCTGTTGGCCTTCTTGGCCACCTGGGCACACTGCTGGCTCGTATTCAGCTGGCTGTCGACCAACACCCCCAGGTACATTTCCAACGGGCAGCTTTCCAGCCACTCTTCCCCAAGCCTGTAGCACTGCATGGGGTTGTTGTGACCAAAGTGCAGGACCCAGCACTGAGCCTTGTCGAACCTCACACAATTGGCCTCACCCCATCGATCCAGCCTGTCCAGGTCCCTCTGTAGAGCCTTCCTGCCCTCAAGCAGATGAACGCTCCTGCCCAACTTGGTGCCATCTGCAAACTTACTGAAGGTGCACTCGATCCCCTTGTCCAGATCATTGATAAAGATATTAAAGAGAACTGGCCCCAATACTGAGTCCTGGGGAACACCACTTGTGACCTGTCACCAACTGGATTTAATTCCATTCACCACCACTCTTTGGGACCAGCCATCCAGGCAGTTTTCACTCAGTGAAGAGTGCAGCTGTCCAAGCCATAAGCAGCCAGTTTCTCCAGGACAATGCTGTGGGAAACGGTGTCAAATGCTTGCCTAATATCTAGGTAGACAATATTCACAGCATTTGCCTCATTCACCCTGTCATAGAAGGAGAGCAGTTTAGACAAGTAGGACTTGCCTTTCATAAACCCATGCTGTCTCATCCTGATCACTGGTTATCCTGTACGTGCCACTTGATGGCACTCAGGATAATCTGCTCCATAACCTTCCACAGCACCAATGTCAGACTGACAGGTTTGTAGTTCTGCAAATCCTCCTTCTTGCCCTTCTTGTAGATAAGACTCATTCTACAGGGACAGTTGACTGTAACCTCCAGTCAACTGGGACCTCCCCAGTTAGCCAGGACTGCTGATAAATTATAGAAAGTGGCTTTGTGAGCTCTTCTGCCAGCTCCGCAGTACCCTTGGGTGCATCCCATCTGACCCCATAGACTTGTGTGTATCTAAGTGGTGTAGCAGGTCACTAACCATTAGATTACGGGGGCTTCATTCTGCTCCCCATCCCTGTCTTCCAGCTCAGGGGGCTGGATACCCAAGAGCAGTCGGTCTTACCTATAAAGAGTGAGGCAAAGAAGACATTAGGTAGCTCAGCCTTTTCCTCATCCTTTGTCACTATGTTTCCCAATAAAGGATGGAGAGTCTCCTTAGCCATCCTTTTGTTGCTAATGCATTTATAGAAATATTTTTTATTTTCTTTTATGGCAGTAGCCAGATTAAGTTGTAGTTGGGCTTTGGCTCTTCTAATTTTCTCCCTGCATAACTTCACAACATCCTTGTAGTCCTCCTGAACTGGCTGCCCCTTCTTCCAATGGTCATAAACTCTCTTTTTTCTTCTGAGTTCCAGCCAAAGCTGTTCAGCCAGGCCAGTCATCTTCCCCAACAGCCCATCTTTTGGCACATGGGGACAGCCTGTATCTGCAACTTTAAGATTCCCTTCTTGAAGAATGTCCAGCCTTCCTGGACTCCTTTGCCCTTCAAGACTGCCTCCCAAGGGACTTTGTCAACCAGGCTCCTAAACAGGCCAAAGTCTGCCCTCCAGAAGGTAGCAGTTCTGCTGACCCCTCTCCTTACTTCTCTGAGAATCGAGAACTATCTTCCCATGATTGCTATGCCCAAGACAGCCTCCAACCATCATATCACCCGCAAGTCCTTCTCTGTTCACGAACAACAGGTCCAGTAGGGGCACCTTCCCCAGTTGGCTCACTCAACTGCTGTGTCAGGAAGCTATCTTCTACACACTCCAGGAACCTCATAGACTGTTTCTGCTGTATTGTATTTCCAGTAGATATCTGGTAAGTTGAAGCCCCCCACGAGAAAAAGGGCTAGGAATCATGAGACCTCTCCCAGCTGCTTATAGAAGATTTCATCTTTCTCTTCATCCTGGTTAGGTGGTCTGTAACAGACTCCCACCATGATATTTGCCTTGTTGGCCTTTTCTGTGATTCTTACCCATAAACACTTGACCATTTCATTGCCATCATCAAGCTCTAGACAGTCAAAACACTTCCTAACGCACAGGGCTACCCCATCGCCTCTCCTTCCTTGCCTATCCTTTCTGAAGAGTTTATAGTGATCCATTGCAGCACTCCAGTTGTGTGAGTCATTCCACCACATTTCTGTGATTGCAACTATATCATAGTTTTCCAGCTGCACAATGGCTTCCAGTTCCTCCTGTTTGTTGCCCATGCTGGATGCATTGGTACAGATGCACTTCAGTTGGGCTATTGATGCCGCTAACTTTTTCTGGGAGAAGCCCTAATTCCCATATGACTGTTCTCGGGCACTTCTGTGTTTTTTAATGTCAATAACGCTTGTATCTTTGCTGCCACGTGGATCTCCATCCCTTACTTCCACTGAGATGGCAGATCAAAGGACCTCATTAGCACACTGTCCCTCAAACATTGGCATGCCAGCCCCAGGCTTATCTCTATCGAGCCTGGTTTTATCCCTTTCCCCCTTCAAATATAGTTTAAAGGTCTTGCAGTAGAAACTGTCTTTTCATTTTTGCAATGGGATAAAAAAAGAGGAAGGAAGGAGATGACACAAAACACTAGTGCATTAAAATAAATGAAATTTTATATAAATTAAATTCCTTCAACATAGAAAACCATTGATTAGACAAAGATAATAGCTTAAAAAGCAGTATATACTTTCCAGGGCACTGTCATCTCACTGGCAAACTGGGAAAAAAGCAAAGCAGTTAACATTTATCCAGCTGGACTTCATTGTGCTGATGTTTTGTTTGCAGCAAAATCACATTGGATGGAAAAATGAAAGAGCTATTCTACAGCCATAGAAAATTGCAGTGTTTCAAAATTAACACAAAATAAAGATTTATTTTTAGTTTTCTTTAGTCATACTGTATGGGAGACAGCCCCCTTCTACATGTTAGCATACTGAGCTGCATGCTTTCTGTATCAATGAATTGAAGAACACAGAAAACAGTTTGATAACCTCAGCATTTTTTCCCATGAGGAACCACTAATTTGTTTCATTTCAAAATAAAATTTAAAAAAGTAAAATCCACAAACTCTGTTTATCTACATGATTGTCCATAGCCAGACTCATGCTTTCTTTCAAGCTATTCTTTACAAATAGAAGAGAAAACAAAGATTAGCTTCTAAAACCTTTGGTATCTCTTAATTCATAGTCTATCTTGCCACAAAGTTTTCCACAAAGTAGAACTTTTGTCTTGTACTAATCGCTATATTCTTTTGCAAATGAAGAGGATGATGTCAATACCTCTAAACTTTTCCTAAATTTCATTTCTGGTTTTCTGTAGAAACCTAATCATAAGTTTCATTTGTTCTTGTCTCTAAGAAACAGATTCAAAACAGTAGCTTTTCTTATCTAGATATTTACAGCACAGATATCTCACTGAAATATGAGCAACAATTGAAACTCTGATTTTTAGCACCTATTAGGGAAAGATATGTGATAAGATTGTTTTTAAAATATCTTTTTATCTTGTAATAATAATCTAAATTACAACACAAACCAAATAAAAACATGCTTCTATGTGAGCTAAATGCATGGTGTCTCATTCATGATTTTATCCAACAACAACCAGGCAAATGCCAATGTGAAGACAGTACTGTCAGCTACTGAATTGAAACCAAGTTGTTAAAATGCAGAGAGAACTGAGTGTGTTGCATATAGAAGTGTAAGGCATTTTATTATTGGGACACTTAAAAGAAAATAAAATCAAATACAACTTTCAAAAAGGCTATTACTTTGAGGCTATCAAAATTTATACCAGTTTTAGGCATCATTCTTGAATTTATCCATATTTAGAGCACAGCCAAATTAAACTGAGATAGTAACTAAAACTCTAAAAGAAAGATCATGCCAAAAGGAAAACAGAGGAAAAAACCCCAAAGGAAAATCATAGAATCATAGAATTATAGAATAGTTTGTGTTGAATGGGCCTTTAAAGGTTATCTAGTCCAAGACCCCCTTCAATGAACAGGGACAACTTCAATGAGATCAGGTTGCTCAAAGGCCCATACAACCTGACCTTGAATGTTTCCAGTGATGGGGCATCTACAACCTTTCTGGGCAACCTGTTCTTGTGTTTCAAAACCTCCATTGTAAAAAAATTTCTTCCTTATATCTAAATTAAATTTACTCTCTTTCAGTTTAAAACCATTACTCTTTGTCCTTTCGCAACAGGCCCTACTAAAATGTCTGTTCCCATCTTTCTTATTAGTATTGAAAGGCTACGATAAGGTCTCCCAGGAGCCCTCTCTTTTCCATACTGAACAACCCCAACTCTCTCAGCCTGTCCTCACAGGAGAGGTGCTCCAGCCCTCTGACCGTCTTCATGGCCCTCCTCTGGACTCACTCCAACAGCTCCATGTCTCTCCTGTACTGGGGCCCCCAGAGCTGGACTCAGTACTCCAGGTGGGGTCTCACCAGAGCATAGAGGGGCAGAATCACCTCCCTTGACCTGCTGGTAATGTTGTTTTTGATGCAGGCCAGTATATGGCTGGCTTTCTGGGCTGCAAGTGCACACTGTCGGCTCAAGTCCAGCTTTTCATCCACCAGTACTCCCAAGTCCTTCTCCTCAGGGCTACTCTCAATCCCTTCATCCCCCAGTCTGTATTGATACTGGGGGGTTTCCCTGACTCAGGTACCTTGTTGAACCTCATGAGGTTTACATGGGTCCACTTCTCAAGCTTGTCCGGCTCCCTCTGCATGGCATCCCATCCCTCAGTCATGTCAACCGCATCACTCAGCTTGGTGTCTTCGGCAAAGTTGCTGAGAGTGCACTCAATTCCACTATGTCATTGAAAATGATGTTAAAAAGTGCCAGTCCCAATACTGACCCCTGAGGAACTGTATTGGGTTTGTGTGGCAAGGTTTTGGTAGCGGGAGGGGCTACAGGGGTGGCTTCTGTGAGAAGTTGCTAGAAGCTTCCCCTGTGTCTGATAGAGCCAATGCCAGCCGGCTCCAAGACGGACCCACCACTGGCCAAGGCCAAGCCAATCAGCGCCTCTGTGATAACATATTTAAAAAGGGGAAAAAAAAAAAAACAGTGAGAGAGAGCTTTTGCAGCTGGAGAGAGAGGTGAGAAGATGTAAGAAACTCTGCAGACACCAAGGTCAGTGCAGAAGGAGGGGGAGGAGGTGCTCCAGGCACCGGAGCAGAGATCCCCCTGCAGCCCGTGGTGAAGACCATGGTGAAGCAGGCTGTCCCCCTGCAGCCCACGGAGCAAGGATGGGGGGGTGTAGAGATTCCACCTGCAGCCCGTGGAGGACCCCACGCTGGAGCAGGTGGAGGCACCTGAAGGAGGCTGTGGCCCATGGGAAGCCCACGCTGGAGCAAGCTCCTGGCCGGACCGGTGGACCCGTGAAGAGGGGAGCCCACACCAGGGCAGGTTTACTGGCAGGACTTGTGACCTCGTGGGGGACCCCACGCTGGAGCAGTTTGGTCCTGAAGGTCTGCACCCTGTGGGAGAGGCCCACACTGGAGCAGTTCGTGAAGGACTGTAGCCCGTGGGAGAGACTCACGTTGGAGCAGTTTGTGAAGGACTGTCTCCCATGAGAGGGACTCCATGCTGGAGCAGGGGAACGATGAGAGGAGTCCTCCCCCTGAGGAGGAAGGAGCGGCAGAGACAACATGTGATGAACTGACCGTAACCCCCAGTCCCCGTCCCCCTGTGCCGCTGAGGGGGGAGGAGGTTGAAGCCGGGAGCGAAGTTGAGCCCGGGAAGATGGGAGGGGTGGGGGGAGGTGTTTTAAGACTTGATATTATTTCTCATTCCTCTACTCTGTTTTGCTTGGTAATAAATTAGATGAATTCCCTCTCTAAGTTCGGTCTGTTTTGCTCGTGACGATAATTAGTGAGTGATCTCTCCTTGTCCTTATCTCAACCCACAAGCTTTTTGTTATACTTATTCTCCCCTGTTTAGTGAATGAGGGGAGTGAGAGAGCGGCTCTGGTGGGCACCTGGCCCTCAGCCAGGGTCAACTCACCACAGGAATGCCACTCATCACTGATCTCCGTCTGGACATTGAGCCATTAACCACTACCCTCTGAATGTGACCATCCAACCAATTCCTCCTCCACTGAACAGTTCATCCATCAAATCCATATCTCTCCAAATTAGAGAGCAGAGTATTGCGGGGAACTGTGTCAAAGGCCTTACAGAAGTCCACATAGATGGCATCCGTAACTCTTCCCTTGTCACTCCATCACAGAAGGCCACTAGGTTGGTCAGGCAAGACTTGCCTTTGGTGAAGCCATGCTGGCTCTCTCAAGGGCATTTATGAGGAACTTGGGAAAAATCAGGTATTCCAGGCGATCTTTTATCTTAAATCTGTTATTCGTGTTTTGCCATCTTTGATACTGCTCTAAGACTTATGTTTTGTACATATATAAAGATGCATTGAAATCTGGAATCAGTAGCATCTCACATAACTTAGTCAGTTTGTCCTCGAAATAGATTAAGATTTTCAATGCATGTGGCTGCCACAGGGCGTCAAAGTATTTCAAATCCCAAAATAAATGGCATCTAGGATAGGGTTCCAGAATAACTAGTTTATTAGTAAAGCAATATGTAGTGCTCCAGCACCATCAATATCTGCTCTGCTTCCTGACATTAGCATTATCCAAACTACAGTTAATGAAGCTTTACTGGCTCAGCTTGAACAGCTGTAGGCTGTTCAAGTACAGTTAAGCTGTATCACTCTAATGTAGAGACTAAGCATGGTTTAAGCAAATCCTTTTCTGCCTTTTTAAAGGTTGGGAATGTTCACATGAGAAGCTAGCACATTTCATTTAAATGACTTCCCTATCACTTCTTCAGTCAAAAAGAGGTTCTCTCCTTCCTTAAATATCACCAAATGTTGTAGTTTCTTCCTCAGGAGCAGGCCCAGAACATCCTATAAGATGTATTTGATACATAATTCATCAAGAATTTGTGTTTATCATCACAGAAACTAATACTTGCAAAAGTGGTTGTCATAGCAATTAATTGTCAGTGTTTATATTCAGATGTGAACCAGGGCTGGCAACTGTGAAACCTTTCACATTAAAATTCTACATCACATTCTTGAGGAACTAATTCTAGGGTTTCAGTTTAATTAAAGTCAGTGCAATGGGTCTTTGTGTTTGTGCCTGCTGTGTCCAAGTAATGGCATCAATTAGTGTCTGTACTAGCTAGATTTTCCATTAGTAATGGATGGAGACTATTCGGTGAGTATACTTTCATTGCCATAAGGGAAAATCAATTTATATTTACTTCATTCTGTCAGATTTTTATGATTCATACAGTACTGCAAGAATTAAACTTTATAGATATTCTTCTTGTTTTATTTCATTATCAGTGGAATCCAACCTTCCAGGATTTTGCTTACTTAGTTTAATAACATGCTCAGCTCTTCCTGAAAGCATTTAAAGAAATCTCTATTTTTAAGAATGTAGATGGCTTGACTTCCTTCAAGATATTTATGAGCTTCGCAACATTCTACTTAAAACATGTAAAATTCCACATATTGCAGTGATGGGTCCAACTACCCAGAACAAAAGTGGTATTTTGAGATTATGATTTTACTCCATGGGGTGGGGAAAAAAAAAAAAAAAGAAAAAAAAAAAAACAAGGTACATTTAGATTTCAATGTCAGTATGCTTTTAGTTTTCATTAGGGTTTTTTTTTTTTTACCATATTTTTTACACATGACTTGGTATCTATCAACAAGGAAGACCATACAGAGAGTTTAGATATGTGTCTTCCTTCAGATTTAATTAGATTGAGCAGAAATATTGAAGTGTGCTTTTCCATATTTTCTTTTTAAATAAAGTGCCAAATCTGAAGACTGTTATTTTCTTCTCTAAAAACTGTCTAACTGTCTAAAACCCAGATATGATTATGTTCATTTTAAAACCTTAGGATACAAGATTTAGTAGTGGCTTCATTGCTTCATGGCTTCATGCAGACTTGGACATCGATCTGATGAGATGTGTGAAATGCATTTTTTTACCTTAGTTTAGTGCACAGCATTATCTCAGCTTTGCAGAACAGAGACCAATTTGTCACTGTCGCAAATATACTGCATCATCTATTAAAATATGTAGGTCCCCCCAAAGTGTCCTATATTTAAAATATAGGGGAGAGATCTTACGGATCATCTTTGACATGCATTGGCAAAATGATGGAACTCATTTTGCTGTTTTTGCTGGCGCTATCATTCATTAGCAAAACACACCATGCTGCAAAACCCTGTAGACAAAGGAAATGATGCTGAAGCTAACTGGCAACTACAGGGAGGATGACTTTGTGCATTCTGTCTGCCTTTGTTGTCTATCCACTTGAGAAACAAATTCTTCATAATATATTTTGAAAATCTCAGAAACTAAAAGTGATATGAAAAGACTAGAAATCATCCATGAAAGAAAAAGATCCTAGCATTTTAATGTTTAGGGTTTTAGTTTGTTTGTTTGGTTGCTGGTTTGTTGGTTTTTTTTTTTTTTTTAAAGTGTTTCTTTAATGCACTCCTGTATAAAGATGGATCAGAAAGCTCATTGATTGCTACAGCTCTGTCGTACATGTTTGGTATGTATTTGTTGCCTCTATCTCTGGACTAATAAAATTGATGTTCGGGGAGGCAAAATGAACATATGAAGTTAGTGGACATGAATCAAATGATTTTATTATAAGATAAATGTATATTTCATAACCAGACATTAAGAAGTACTTTTACTTTCTCATAGAATCATAGAATCATAGAATCATAGAATGGTTTGGGTTGGAAGGGACCTCAAAGATCATCTAGTTCCAACCCCCCTGCCATGGGCCAGGACACCCTCCACTAGACCATGTTGCCCAAAGCCTCATCCAACCTGGCCTTAAACACTTCCAGGGATGGGGCCTCCACAATCTCTCTGGGCAACCTGTTCCAGTACCTCACCACTGTCATTGTAAAGAATTTCTTTCTAACATCTAATCTAAATCGACCCTCCTTCAGCTTAAACCCATTACCCCTTGTCCTGTCACTACACTCCCTGATAAACAGTCTGTGTTAGGTTTGCGTGGCAAGGTTTTGGTAGCGGGGGGGCTACAGGGGTGGCTTCTGTGAGAAGCTGCTAGAAGCTCCCCCTGTGTCTGATAGAGCCAATGCCAGCCGGCTCTAAGACGGGCCCACCGCTGGCCAAGGCCAAGCCAATCAGCGCCTCTGTGATAACATATTTAAGAAGAAGAAAAACACTTAGAGGGAGAGCTTTTGCAGCCGGAGAGAGGAGTGAGAAGATGTAAGAAACTCTGCAGACACCAAGGTCAGTGCAGAAGGAGGGGGAGGAGGTGCTCCAGGCACCGGAGCAGAGATCCCCCTGCAGCCCGTGGTGAAGACCATGGTGAAGCAGGCTGTCCCCCTGCAGCCCACGGAGCAAGGATGAGGGGGTGTAGAGATTCCACCTGCAGCCCGTGGAGGACCCCATGCCGGAGCAGGTGGAGGCACCTGAAGGAGGCTGTGGCCCATGGGAAGCCCACGCTGGAGCAAGCTCCTGGCCGGACCGGTGGACCCGTGAAGAGGGGAGCCCACGCCAGGGCAGGTTTGCTGGCAGGACTTGTGACCTCGTGGGGGACCCCACGCTGGAGCAGTTTGCTCCTGAAGGTCTGCACCCCATGAGAGGGACTCCATGCTGGAGCAGGGGAATGTTGAGAGGAGTCCTCCCCCTGAGGAGGAAGAAGCGGCAGAAACACCGTGTGATGAACTGACCGTAACCCCCACTCCCCGTCCCCCTCTGCCGCTGAGGGGGGAGGAGGTTGAAGCCGGGAGTGAAGTTGAGCCCGGGAAGATGGGAGGGGTGGGGAGAGGTGTTTTAAGAGTTGATTTTATTTCTCATTCCTCTACACTGTTTTGCTTGGTAATAAATTAGATGAATTCCCTCTCTAAGTTCAGTCTGTTTTGCTCGTGACAATAATTAGTGAGTGATCTCTCCCTGTCCTTATCTCGACCCACAAGCTTTTCGTTATGCCTTTTCTCCCCTCTTTAGTGAATGAGGGGAGTGAGAGAGCGGCTCTGGTGGGCACCTGGCCTCCAGCCAGGGTCAACCCACCACACAGTCCCTCACCAGCTTTCCTGTAGGCCCCTTCAGGTACTGGAAAGCTGCAACTAGATCTCCCCAGAGCCTTCTCTTCTCCAGGCTGAACAAGCCCAACTCTCTCAGCCTGTCCTCAGAGGAGAGGTGCTCCAGCCCTCCGATCAGCTTTGTGGCCTCCTCTGGACTCGCTCCAACAGCTCCATGTCTCTCCTGTACTGGGGCCCCCAGAGCTGGATGCAGTACTCCAGGTGGGGTCTCACAAGAGCGGAGTAGAGGGGCAGGATCACCTCCCTTAACCTGCTGGTCACACCTCTCTTGATGCAGCCCAGCACATGGCTGGCTTTCTGGGCTGCAAGCTCACACTGCTGGCTCATGTTGAGCTTCTCATCAATCAATACTCCCAAGTCCTTCTCCTCAGGGTTGCTTTCAATCCATTCCTTGCCCAGCCTATAGTTGGGATTGGGATTGCGCCGACCCACGTGCAGGACCTTGCGCTTGGTCTTGTTGAACTTCATGCGGTTCGCACGGGCCCACCTCTCCAGCCTGTCAAGGTCCCTCTGGATGACATCCCTTCCCTCCAGCATGTCGACCACACCACACAGCTTGGTGTCGTTGGCAAAGTTGCTGAGGGTACACTCGATCCCACTGTCCATGTCTCCGACAAAGATGTTGAACGGTGCCGGTCCCAGTACCGACCCCTGAGGAACACCACTCGTCACCGTTCTCCACTTGGACATTGAGCCGTTGATCACAACTCTTTGAGTGCGACCATCCAGCGAAATCCTTATCCACCGAGTGGTCCATCCATCGAATCCATGTCTCTCCAATTTGGAGACAAGGATGTTGTGTGGGACAGTGTCAAATGCCTTGCACAAGTCCAGGTAGATGATGTCAGCTGCCCTTCCCTTGTCCTCCAACGCTGTAACCCCATCATAGAAGGCCACCAAGTTTGTCAGGCATGATTTGCCCCTAGTGAAGCCATGTTGGCTGTCACAAATCACCTCCTTGTTTTCCATGTGCCTGAGCATAGTCTCCAGGAGGGTCTGCTCCATAATCTTGCCAGGCACGGAGGTGAGACTGACCGGCCTGTAGTTCCCTGGGTCTTCCTTTTTACCCTTCTTAAAAATGGGGGTTATGTTCCCCCTCTTCCAGTCGGCGGGAACTTTGCCAGACTGCCAGGACTTCTCAAATATGATGGCGAGTGGCCTGGCCACTTCATCCGCCAGTTCCCTCAAGACCCGTGGATGCAACCCATCAGGTCCCATGGACTTGTGCACCTTAATACCACCCTCTTTTATCTAATGGACTGACGTAAAGTTGCAAATAGCACTTCAGTGTTGCTTTTAGTTCTGCTTTCAGCTGAAATAACAGTTCCTGAAAGGCTTTGCTCAGTGGTGGGGTTTTGTTTGTTTGTTTGTTTATTTGTTTATGGGTAATATTTGAGATGTTTTTAGGATTCTCAGAAGGGAGTTTTCCCATCTTCATTTACCATGAACAGACCTTTCCTTCTCTCTAAAAGTAGCCATTAGCCTATGTTCAAAACAAACATATATATAAGCGGGTTTGCTGCCCATTGTTTTCCAAGAGTTTGCAAGAGTATGGAGAAGAAGAACGAGGTAAGGAGGAAACATTCAGGGCAAAAGTTTCTGAAGAGAAGTTGGAGGCTAGATGCTTTGAAATGAGTTCACAGTAGTGAACAAACAAATTGGTCACTCAGTTCCTCACGTTTGGGGTATTTTAGAATAATCAGTATTGAAAAAAAAACCCTCTAGTTTCATCAATATTTTCTTCTTCCACAAATTGCTATTTTTCAGGATGTTAATGACAGCAATGCTATTTTAAATTGCTGGTGCAGAGAGGGTACCTATACCCTCTGCAATTCTAAAGGCATCACTGAAGACTGAAAAATAGGAAGTGAAGTAGAAATACCTTCTGGCGAAATGGTAAGAAATGAATATTTATGATTGATGTTTTGCAGCACCACTATTATGATTACTTAAAACAAACAAGGCTATTCAAGAGTTTCTCTAAAAATAATCTAGTGTCCCTTCAGAAATAGAATTTCAGAAACATTAGTTTTGCTCATCTGTATTTTGTTTCTGATTTCCTGAGGTCTTTATGTATAAGAGACATACAATATTAATACTGAGCAATTTGACACACATCTGTTTATGAGAGATTCTGAGGAAATGTGTATGAAACAGCTTTGCAGATGACTCAGTGAAATCTCACAGTTTATATGTATCAAACAGATCTGCAAAATCTGGAAATATCAGTGAAGAATGGAAACCAGACCTGCAGCTAAACTGCAAGTCTTTTAAGAGATAAACGAAAATCCATTCACAGAGAAGTGGTAAGGCCTAAAGCCAAATCATAGTCTAAATGGATAAATGTGACTTAATTATATCAGTTAGGCACAGCCCAGTGCTGGAACATTACAGTATACTCTCTCATGTAAAAAGTAATTTCGTAAGTAGCTGAAAAATAACTACAAGGGAAATCTCACTAGGTCACTGCTTAGCAGCAAGTCCATGTCTCCTGGTGACCAAAGTTATGAGACTGAGGAAATATAATATTTTATTTTATTTTATTTTATTTTATTTTATTTTATTTTATTTTATTTTTATTTTAATTCTAGGCAGCAGGAATACTTTGTGTATAAATGAAAATGACTAGGAGTAGAGTTAAGGAATTGTATATACCTGTTAATTTTTCTGTGCATTAGCACGGTTCACTTTCCTGTTCTGCTGGCAGTTTCTTCCTGGGTACAATTAGGGGAACTCTTACAGAAGTATTTGAGTAGTTCTATAACTAGCAGAATTTACAGTCTCTTGAAGTGATTACATAAAAATGGAAAAAAAAAAACCCAATTCATTACTGGTACAAGTAATTTACTGTTTTGTGACACTGGCCTAGACTATCCTTCCTTAAAAAGAAATAAAAATTGCTTTCATATCTCTCATGTCAGTATTCCTCTTTTGTCATAGAAGATATGGGAATAAGGCGATGAATTTCAGCAGTCTTTTAAACTTTGCTTAAGGAAGAATAATTATATGATTTTCTTTCCCTCTGTGGCATAAAAGTTGAAGAAGAGCTGATACCAACGTCCTGAACTGACAAAGCAATACAAATTCTTTCTAAATAAGCACATTTTCTTAAGAATTAGTCTATGCCTGCCTTAAATATTCAGAGTTCTTTTCAACACTCTAAATCCAGTGATTGGATCAATTATGAGTAAAGAGAAGGAAAAGGTAATTTCATTTTCATAAGAATGATTCACCAGTAGCCTATTATTTAGTGGCACAGTGCTGTCCCAAGGTAAAAGCATCTACCAGGACAGGACTCAGGAATGTCTTGGCTTTGCTTGAACTCTGGAGGACACATGTCCCCTTTGATTGCATTTTCTTCACTAGATGTCAAGTCAGCCTAGTTCAAGGAACATCACACACACACACAGAGAACTGTCATATTCTTGACTGTTTGCTCTTCCACAGGGGTGGGGAAAAAAAAAAGAGTTGAAAGTATTCCTAGAACAAAATCCAATATATTCTAGAATTGAAATCAAGCTTTCTTAGATCATGTGCCAAAAAAGCCATAGTAACATTAAAGCCATAGTAACATTATGATGAAGTAGCTTCTTCAGTAAGAGTGATCAAATAACTCATTAAGTGTACTGTATGGTGCAATAGTAATGCACTGTGGTAGGAAAAATGGAATACAGTATTACTTTGCACATCTAATCAAGATAATTTCAATATATTTCTACATTTGGACTGAAAATATTTTCTGTAAAAATTACTAATACCTTCACCAGTTATTCAGTTTTTTACTTGGCCAACTTCTCATTTAATTTTCATTTAGAATCATTTCCCTTTAGATTCAAAAAGACCTTTAAGATCATCAAGTCCAACTGTAAACCTAACACTGCCAAGTCCACCACTCAACCATGTCCCTAACTGCCATGTCTACACATCTTTTTTTAAATACCTCCAGGGATGGTGACTCAACCACTTCCCTGGGCAGCCTGTTCCAATGCTTCACAACCCTTTTAGTGAAGAAATTTTTCCTAATATGCAATCTAAATCTCCCCTGGCACAACTTGAGGCCATTTCCTCTCAGCCTATCACTTGTTACTTGGGAGAAGAGACCAACAACAACCTCACTATAACCTCCTTTCAGATAGTTGTAGGGATCTAGAAAGTCTCCCCTCAGCCTTCTTTTCTCCAGGCTAAACAACCCCAGTATCCTCAGCCGCTCCTCATAAGACTTGTGCTCTAGACCCTTCACCAGCTTCGTTGCCCTTCTCTGGACACGCTCCAGCACTTCAATGTCTTTCTTGTAGTGAGAGGCCCAAAACTGAACACAGTACTCGAGGTGCAGCCTCACCAGTGCCGAGTACGAGGGACGATCACTTCCCTAGTCCTGCTGGCCACACGATATCTGATACAAGCCAGGATGCTGTTGGCCTTCTTGGCCACCTGGGCACACTGCTGACTCGTATTCAGCCGGCTGTTGACCAACACCCTCAGATCATTTTCAGCCAGGCAACTTTGCAGCCGCTCTTCCCAAGCCTGTAGCGTTGCATGGGGTTGTTGTGACCAAAGTGCAGGACCTGGCACTGAGCCTTATTGAACCTCATACAGTTGGCCTCAGCCCATTGATCCAGCCTGTCCAGGCACCTCTATGGGAGTCTTCCAACCCTCAAGCAGACCAGTACTCCTGCCCAACATGGTGTCATGTGCAAACTTATTGAGGATGCACTCAATTCGCTCATCCAGGTCATTGATAAAGATATTAAAGAGAACTGGCCCCAATACTGAGTCCTGGGGAACACCACTTGTGATCAGCTGCCAAGTGGATTTAATTCCATTCACCACCATTCTTTGGTCCTGGCCGTCCAGATAGCTTTTCACTCAGTGAAGACTGTAGCTGTCCAAGCCATAAGCAGCCAGTTTCTCCAGGAGAATGCTGTGGGAAATGATGTCAAATGCTTTCCTAAAGTCCAGGTAGACAACATCCACAGCCTTTCCCTTATCCACTAAGTGAGTCACCTTGTCATAGAAGGAGATCAGGTTAGTCAAGCGGGACCTGCATTTCATGAACCCATGCTGACTGGGTTTGATCACCTGGTTGTCCTCACTGTACTGAATGAAAAAAAAAGCTTTTACCCTTTCTCATATACTTTTTTTCCCTCCAATCAGAATTTTTAATTATTTGATCAAAATATATTTCTTGATTTATTAGTTAATCAAAACTGTCAATTCCCTAGCTGGTATGTGCTATATAACAGCAGTTACAATTACTCAAGTTAATACCTAACTGCTATTACTATATTTGCACAGAAGGAATACCTAATGATAAACCTTATGTTCAAATTGATTTTACTCTCATAAACACTTGTTACATAACTTTATGGTTAAGTGGGTTTCTGTTCCTGTTCTAGGCTCATTGCTTGACGTTGCATGAGCCACTTTTAGTCTCTCTTTTCTTCATCTCTTATCTGTAAAGTGACTAGCTTTTCTTTTTCCATTCTAAACTTTTGAGTGCAAGGACATTCTTTCATTGTATTTTTCTACACCTAAGAGCATGGAGGTTCCTGGTCTTAGGTATATATTATGAATGCTGACATATGGCAGCAATGATACATGAAACCTTTCATTCTGACTTGAAACAGATCTGAGAATGATCTCATCAAATCAGACCTTTATGTAATTATCTCCAAAATCATTAAATTATTATAAATAAGTGTTGTTATATATGACCATGGGAATAGAAATCACATTTAAGTTCAGTGTGTTTTGGCTACGTTGAATAAATCTTTCATTTGTATGAAAATGTTAGTGAACCCATGGAAAGAGTTGGAGACCTCAAGCAAGTTACTTATTTTTCCTAGAAATCTGCGAAGTGTAAGACTAGCTACATTTATTTTCTAATGGGAATCCTCTTTAATAAATGCAGGATTACTAGAATGTAATTTGTGATTGTATTAACATGATTATACCACTCAGAATCCCAGTGGAGCCTCTAGAAGTATTATTAGGGATGTCAGTAGAAAGGAGTATATGGATTAAAAGGTTCTAAACTAATCATGCACTTATTAGTTATGGCCAAATTCCTGCTAACTCCCAGATGAGGGAGAAAACAAACCAAAACTAATTACTACAGTTGTGCACACAGGGGAAGGTGTCTGTACTAGAAAAAGTAGCATAAAATAGCTCTCATGCCTATAATTAGTTTTTCCATTATGTCATTTTGAATTATTACAGAAAAAAAAAATTAATAGTAGCATAGTAATATGAGGTGCTGATGGACTACAGCAATATAAAAATTACTATCAAGACAGCAGGTGCAGAATATGTTACCTTGTGAAATAATCCTTACAGTTAGTAGAAACAGATTTATTGAATCCATTTAACAGTACAAATAGGTGTAGCTCTGACTTGAAAATAAGTGGATTCTGCAGCACTGAGTCTGATGATTTCAGAGTTCTATCTTTATACTTTAAAAATGTCAGAATAGCAAAGATTTTTCTTTCAGAATGTGAAAAATGTTTGCTTTATCACAGAAATAATTGTTAAGGGGAAAAGAGTCTTTTCAGAAACAATGCTGATAATTTTCTGTATGGTAATGCAGCTTTCATAACTACACAGAATTTTTAAACCAGAGTCTAATCTTATTTTGCATCAAAACTATGATACTATAATAGGGATATAGCTAATAAAATCTGGTAATTCAAATTTTTCAGGAAGACTAGTCTTAAAATTTAGACCCTTCTAAAATAAATTGCTCTTTCTTTTATTCTGTGCCATATATGTTTGATATTAGGTAATCATTCAAGTCTAAAGCTCAGGAAAGTTCTGAAATGAGGCTGCCCAATAATTTTGCCCTTCCTCTCCATTATGAAATTATTGCAAAAAACCAGCAAGTTCATCAAAGGTATCCAGAGCCGCTCTGTCCAGAACATCATATGACTTGGTGGTTAACATCCTGCTCTGAGAAATGTGGATACGAAACCATCCCAGAGCTGGAGCTGGATATAATTTTCTTTATTTCTGGCACAGTCTGAGGTCTGAATTATTTCAGCAGAAGGTGAATGACTCTTTTGGATGTCTCAAAAAAGAATGATAGCTGCAAAGTTTAATCCATTAGGCATACAGTGTAACTGCTCTCACTCCTGCTTATTTGGCCCTAGCATTACATTTTCTGCTGATAAGATTCCTTATACTTCCAGACTGCCCACAGTCTCCGAGTGTGGAAACAGAGACTTTAAATCTTTACTAGAATAAAAACATTAGGTGTTCTCCTGCCTTTCTCATGTCCAGCAATCAACTTTTTACGTAAGCTTATTCCCCAGATGAACAGGAACAGTATCTTTCAGAGAAGATGGTAGTGGTGACCTACGTTTATCCAGTACTTGGTGATTAGAGAGTTTATTCTGAATATCACCACTTTGGATTCAATTTCATTCTTTGGATTTAATTCAACTTGGAGCTGAGTTCTCATCTGCTGATTTCAAGTGAAAGCTAGTATGAATCCACTGAATAGAACTGACTAGGGCATTAGGTCTAGTACCACCAATGCTACTAAAAAAGACTGATCTTTGGATTTGCAGAGTGATCCCACACACACTTACTGAATCAAAACCTGCAGGAATTTCAGCCCCAAATGCTTATAGAAAACACAAGGCATTAATTAGAAAACATAGACCTCTCTTCTGTAAAACTAACTGATCTGAAAATTTTCATGGAACTTAAAATACAAGCTCCAGCCAACCTGATGATACTTACATCTCTCTCTTTCAAATTCCAAGAATATCTTTTACCCATCAATCTATAAATTGACTTATAAGGAAAGAAAAGGGGGCATCTAAGAATGCAGAATTTGCATATGCAGGAGCACAAGTTTGAAAGTGTATGGCTCTGTACAGTGTTATAATAATACAGTTCATAGGTTGCTCATGACTCAATAAATCAACACAGCTCAAATTGCAGACCTCATTTATAGATGTTTTCTGATAATGTGTGCTGGTTTTGGCTGGCATAGAGCTCTTTTCTTCATAGTAACTAGTATGGGGCTGTGTTTTGGATTTGTGCTGTTAACAGTGTTGATAACACAGGGATGTTTTCGTTGCTGCTGAGCAGTGCCTACACAGAGCCAAGGGCTTTTCTGCTCCTCACACCACCCCACCAGCGAGTAGCTGGGGGTGCACAAGGAGTTGGGAGGGGACACAGCCTGGACAGCTGACCCCAACTGATCAAAGGGATATTCCATACCATAGGATGTCATGCTCAGCTTATAAAGCTGGAGGAAGAAGAAGGAAGGGGGAGGACATTTGGAGTGATGGCGTTTGTCTTCCCAAGTCACCATTATGCGTGACGGAGCCCTGCTTTCCTGGAGATGGCTGAACCCCTGCCTGCCCATGGGAAGTGGGGAATGAATTCCTTGTTCTGCCTTGCTTGTGTGCATGACTTTTGCTTTATCTATTAACCTGTCTTTATTTCAGCCAAGGATTTTTCACACTTTTACCCTTCCAATTCTCTCCCCCATCCCGCCAGAGGGGAGCGAGCAATCAGCTGTGTGGTGCTTAGTTCCCAGTTAGGCTCAAACCACGACATAATGGTTGAGGGTGGATCACTGGAAGAACTGCACCACAGCAACTTCAATACATGAGATTTTAAAGCTCTGCATATAACTGTAAGGAGACGCATTAAATCCTTTAAAAATTGATGTTGTACTGTCTTCTCAGAAACTCACTATAACATGCTCCAACTTTAAAACCTGCAGTTAACTTGGAATAAAATCTCTGCTTGCTTGAATAGTGCTCACTATGGTATGTGTTACAATTTCTCTTTTGGTAATATAATCAAGACAAGACCTGACGTTATTTTAGCTAATTAGATTATTTTAGCTAATTAGTTTTGTCTATGACTTATTTTGGATTTGGTGCTGCCACAGATGGTCTTTTGAAGATACTCATTAAAAAAGAAGAGCTACATGAAGCTCTCTGTCTCAGCTCATCATAAACCTTTTGATCTCTATCAAAATTCAACACTGAATTCTAGACAATTAAATAAAGAAAGAATAAGTGTAAATAATAATTAAAATGTATACCTCCTCACTTGCATGCCATGAACTAGATTAATTTTCAGACAATATTTCTAAATTTCAGTGAAGTAAGGTCAAATGTGGGATGTGTAACTTGGAAATAGCGGAAATAACTTTAAAAAGAAGTAAACAATATAAAACAATATAAAAACTAATTCTATACATAAAAATACCCCCCCCCCCCGATTTTATCTGCATTTTTCATTATTTTCTTCCTGATAATGAAATATGCAATATAAATATTAATACAGAAAGTCATACCTCCTCTTACTTTTTACTGGATCCTTAAAACTGATCCTTTTTTTCAATTAGTATGCAGAAAAATAGCTACTTCTTTTTGGCATGTATAAACACTAGAATAAAGACTGATACATTAATGCATATCATACTGAAAGCAGGACAACAGTATAACTCTATTTCCAGAGCACATGATCTCTAGTGGCAATTTTAATTTCTGCCTTTGTGTTTTTCTTGATCCTTGTACACTTCCTTCCCTACCCTTTCCAAATCCTTGCTTTAAAAAAAAGTGTACAAAAGTACTAAACCCCAAACAACAATAATTAAAAAAACCCCAAAACCTTAAAAATTCCTGTTTACATTTCCAGATAACTTTCTATTTCCAGGACAGAACTATTACGGGAGAACTACTTAGTCAAATTTTTATCTTGCATACATCATCTCTGCAAAGGAGGAAGACCTAGTCTGTGTCAACAAACACTATACATGAAAACATGAGGCAAACAATCCTCTGCAGTATTCTTCAACATTAGCTTATTTTTTTATCGACCTGCTTTAAAATACATAAACTTACAAAATGAACAGCTTATCACTGGAGTTATTTCAAGTTTTTCTTTTTTCTGTCACACATTTAAGAAATAAATTAAGAGGCTTCTCAAGATGTATCAAACAGCTTTATTCAATGCATTTAGCATGCTTAAAGATATACGCTGTGTTAGGTTACCATAAGAAGCAGGGCAGAATAGCTGCAATAAGAAATTTGTGAGAACAGGCCACAAAATAAACCTAAAGCAACAGCTGAAGCAATAGCTGGAAGTGGTATTAAATGGAAATGTTCTAACCCGTGATATACTATCACATACTGATTGCCTAAAGCTTTTCCAGTTGAGAACAATATGTTGAACATGTATCTGACAGAGGGCCACACTGGTACAATATTACTTCACAGTTAGGTGACCACAAGCTGCCAAGTAATTTGTAGAGATAGTCAGGGAGCAGGAGACAGACATGATCTTGCCCTAAGGCTTACGAGAAGGGCAGAAGAGTGATACAGAAAAAACAATACACATTAGTACCAAACGGCATTTTCAATATTTTAGTTGCTCAATACTCAGAAACTCTCACATTGCCCAGTGACTTGAAACCAAATATGCTGAAATAGTGAAAAGGAGCAGGGAAGCAAGTGGCACTTTTATAGTCTTCAAAGTAGGGTTTACTTACTTTTGTTTCCGACCTTTTGGTTGAAGGAAACATAGCTTGCTTAGTTTTTAAGATTGGTCAACAGACTGATACCTGCCCAAAACTGTCACACACAGCTTAATGCATATAGGTTAGAAGAAGGTAGAGGACATCTCTTTGTTCATAGGGCAGAGTTGATTTGGTCCCTTACTTAGAAAAACAACAAGAACAGCAAGAAAGAATTATAAGACAAGGAACATGGATTAGATGTGATTAGTAAACTCAATATGTAAAAAAGTACATTAAATAGTAGAATTATCTCTTATACTAAAGAAAAACAAACCAACAAAAGAATAACTGAAACTTGATATGATGAAATATATGTAGCTGTATATGGAGAAGATACCAACAACTCCTCAAACTGCCAAAGTTTTAAATATAGTATTTTTTCATTCTTTTAAAGTGATTCGAACATTAAAATTCACAGAATCACAGTATCACAGACTGGTAGGGGTTGGAAGGGACCTCTGGAGATCATCTAGTCCAACTCACCTGCTAAAGCAGGATCACCTAGAGCAGGTTGCTCATCCAACCCACACTTTCTAAGCTTGCTAATGAGGATGTTATGAGAGACGGTGTCAAAAGCCTTGCTGAAGTCAAGGTATACAACACCCACTGCTCTCCCTTCATCCACCCAGCAGGTCATGCCATTGTAGAAGGCTATCAGATTGGTCAGGCATGATTTGCCCTTGGTGAATCCATGTTGACCACTCCCAATAACCTTCTTCTCCTCCACGCGCTTATTGATAACCCCCAGAATAAGTTGTTCCACCATCTTTCCAGAGATGGAGGTGAGGCTGAACCTGCCTTATTGCACTGTCAATCTCTACTTTCTTTCCCAGTTGAACCTGGTTATTCAATGAAGCTGGAGAGAGGTTACCCAACTGAAGGGCACACAAACCTCTATCTTCCACATGCCAGTAGTGTCCAAAAATCCTGCCTTCACTGTTTCCTATTCCTGGCTCTTTGTAGCTTTCTGTTTAGAGAATCTCAGAATCACAGAATGGCTGAGGTTGGAATGGACCTCTGGAGGTCATCTGGTCCAACCCTTTAATCAAGCAGACTCATCTACAGCTGGTTATCCAGGACTGTGTCCAGATGGCTTTTGACTATTTCCAAGGATGGAGATGCCATAGACTTTCTGGGCAATCTGTTCCAACAATATTGGTCTTCTACCCTATTCTTAAACATGATATATAGGTAATACAAAACTGAGATTCTGTGCTGAGTGTCACCATTTAAAATCTATGCATGGCAGTCTGTACCATTTAGCAGTCTTCTAAAAGCTTTGTTTCTTAAGGACTTCATTTAGGATTCTAAATTAAGGCACCCTAAATCAAGATCCTCCAAAATAAATAGGCACTTCAATGTTACTTTAAGTTTATATTATGCAGGTGCCATAATTCCCTACTTAGAGGCTTAATGCTACAGGAATGAAGGGGAAGGTCAAAGTCATCTTTGAAATTTGACTTATGATCCCTTTTTTAAGTCCCTCTGGAAAGATGGCTCAGACAACCTTACAGAATTGTCTGATTAGTGTATAGCCTAATTGTATCAGTCACGTGGCTCCTGAAATATAAACAAACAGCCTCAATTATGCAATTTTGTCCACAATCCTGTTATTTAGAGAGCATTTTGTAAGTGATTGATTTTTAATAACGGGTAAAACTTGTTTTCGTTTTCTTTGCACCCCTGAGTCTCATACCTTGCCCTTCTCATGCGACCTGGGACAAAAGTCATTCCTGTTTCATGTGACATTAGAAGCTAACAAATAATTTCATATGTAGAACAAACATTGCATTACAGCCCTCTTCATCCCTAGAATGCTGAATAATTTAATACCTAATTCATAAATTTGTATTATGGTTTATACTTTAAATGAGGCAAACAGAAAGAATACTGGTAATTACTCCTGATCTATTTGATCTAGACTGTCTGTTTGGTCTTACCTATTTTATTTTTTTTTCTTTTAAATGTGATTTTCTTTTTCAAGATTCGTTTGCTAAAGGTTAATCTTTTTCTATCCCTTCCTTTCTTCTTCTAATCAATAAAAGCGGATGATTAATAAAAAAATAAGACTTTGTTTCTGATTTTCCTTCAAATATAACATTAAGCTAAATATAGTTACCTGTCAGGTTATAAAAATTTCTCTGTAAACCCTTTCCAAGGTGAATGTAAGTTCACTTAATATCAGAAAACATCCAAAAGGTGAATTTAAGTGATAATTGCCATTGTCCAGCCACAGCGATATAAGATGATGAATAGCAAACATATTTCTATAAAGCATAAATTTACCAGCTGTACCTCATATTACCTGTAAATATTACAGTCTTTGATTAATTCATCCATAAGAATGCAAAGGAAAATATTTCTTGAATAAATAAACATAATGTCAGTTCTTGAAGGCTACTTACAGAACAAATTTCCACTGAAATCTGTGACCGCACCAGAGATCTTATAAAAGTCATATAGTCTCTGGCATCAAAGGACTTTTTGCTTAAATGTAAACAGATTTCAGTACATATTTCTGAGTTTGCTTCTTTGGGAGCTACACAATTACTCTTAAATCAATTAAACATGGATTTGTTCCTCCTGAAAAACTTTTAAAAATATTTTTCCCTGGAATGGATTAAATGCACATTTACAAAGGAATGTGATGATTTGGAATATAATTAACTCAGAAAGTATAGCGTAAGCCACAAGATCAGCTCTTTGTGAAATCTCATCTCTTGAGATTTCATTTAATAATTAAGACATTATTTAAATTCTTTCACATAATGCCTCATGTTGTAACTGCCTTTCAGTATCTGGGTTTCCTGTAGAATTGAGCCATCAAACCATTAAATACTGGGAGCTTTTGTAAAACAAAATAGCTTCTTGAAGCAGTTTGAAGGAGAATTTTAAAATTTCATCAAATAACACTTCTGTAGAAAACAAGCTGTTAAGCAATAATGAACTAATTGTTCCATCCGAGCAGAAAACTGCGAGAGACATTATGTCAGACTTACAGTTTAATTCCCAAAATCAACCACTTATTTCTTCAGTTTCTTTTAATCAGGCCAACAGGGAATCTGCTGAGCTACAAAGTGCAAAACACTGAAGTATTGGAAAATGATCTGTTTTCTTCCTAACCATGTTCACCTTCAAGTGATGTGAAGAATAAGATGACTTTATTTCTGACCCATCCCTCAATTAGGACAGAGGAGAGAAAATCTATTACCTTACCCATGTTGACTACTGGTATTTTGGAATAATCATATTACTCGATGCTGAGGTTACAAGGCAATAAAGAGAAGGAAAAATAAAATTCTGTGCAGGCAGTAATTCAGTAAACATTGGATAAGCTTCTTTTCTGAGTCCCCATCTAAGCAGCTTTCACATCTCCACTGGCTCTCGCAGTCCAAAAAGACTGTCCTCCCTTTTTAGAGACCTTAGATGCCTAACTTTATTTATTCTATCTATTTACCACTATTGTCCAAGGAATAAACAGATACAAGTTTCTCTCCATTTAATTTTCAGTGAGAGTAGTCTACTAAAGCAGAGGCGAAGAAAGTGCAGAATTCATTGGGAGGATGAAGAGACAGACACAGTCACACTTGCAGCAACCTTGTACAATGAGCAGGCTGGACCAAAGGGTCCTTAGAGAGCTGGAGTTCCTGAGCAAGGCAGGCAGATCTCAGAGCTGTGCCTGACCTTGGACTTTCATATATTCCAGACTGACAGGCCAGGGGCCTGCTGGAAGCTGGGTGCTGCCAGGTGGAGAGCTGTTGGGGAAGCTGCACTCACACATCCCCACCAGGCACCACCGGTTCTGCCCGTGCTGGGCAGCATCCTCCAAACAGTGTAGACAAAATCCGCTGCTCCTGTTCCCTGCTGACTCCCCCAGTGGTGGCCAGGTCTCTTGATCCTTCTTGGTCACACTCCATCGACCTACCCAGCAGCTCCAGCACTCTACAGTCATATGAAATTACTTAATTTTCAAGGGCAGAAACACCAAGGATGCTTAATGAAATGTGAGTGCAGAGAGAAAGACTGGACCATGAAACTGATCAAGCTGCTGCTGAAGTGAAAGAGAATTTCCCTGTTGATTAAGAAGGCAGCTAGGTACTTTTCTCCCTGGCTAGTAATATTTGAACATTACATTTAATTCCAATAACAGAGAGGAAATCTACTGTATACATGATGACTAAAACCAAGAAAAACACATAATTAAAAAGGGAGGGGCATTTTAAATCAGCCTGTCTAATTAGAAGGAGAATGTTAAAGGAAACATTTAACTCATTCCTGCGTACAAGCAGAGGTAAGCACATTTCCAATCAATCCTGTGACTCTAACCCACATAAGAAGGATATGGATCTTCTGGAGTAAGTCCAGAGGAGGGCCATGGAGATGATCAGAGAGCTGGAGCACCTCTCCTGTGAAGACAGGCTGAGAGATTTGGGATTGTTCAGCCTGGAGAAGAGAAGGCTCCGGGGAGACCTTCTAGCAGCCCTCCAGTACCTGAAGGGGCCTACAGGAAAGAAGGAGAGGGACTGTTTATCAGGGAGTGTAGTGATAGGACAAAGGGTAATGGGTTTAAACTAAAAGAGGGTAGATTTAGATTAGTTGTTAGAAAGAAATTCTTCACTGTGAGGGTGGTGAGGCACTGGAACAGGTTGCCCAGAGAAGCTGTGGATGCCCCATCTCTGGAAATGTTCAAGGCCAGGTTGGATGAGGCTTTGGGCAGCCTGGTCTAGGCAAAGGTGTCCCTACTCATGGCAGAGGGATTGGAACTAGATGATCTTTGAGGTCCCTTCCACCCAAACCGTTCTATGGCTCTATGATTCTCCTACCAGATAGAAACTAATACGATGTTCTCATTTTCTTCTGGACTTAATGATAATGTATGTTAGCTCCTAAGAGAGATTTTTGTCCACTTCTGAGTTGATATATTTACTAGAATTATTTTTTGCCTCCCAAAACATTTTTCATCTCTATAATGAAAAAAATCCTGATAGATAATGTATCTATGGTATGTTCCATGTATTAAGGTTCCCTTTCTACTGACTTAGAGTTAACCTGTTAACATTTCCATGTTCAATATCTAGACAATCCCCCTCAAGAGGTGAATATCACTTCACAGTTTTTGTATCAGAAATTGTACTTCAGCTGGAGGAAAATAGAGATTATAATATTAATCTTTGGTCTTGAACCTGTATCATATGATTGAGTGCTGAAAGGATATAATATCATGACTTCCATTAGAAAAGTCTGAACTTCATGGATGCTGTACTGTATTCCAAAGTGGTGTACTAATGTAGCTAACGAAAACTTTTAAGCAACAGTAGGTTCTTAATGCACATAAATACTCATGCTACAATGACAGGTGAATGACGGTTAAATTCATGTTTAGAAAGACATTAATCTTTCTGTTCTTATTCTTGCATGGTTATCCAGTGCAGTATGTCTCACATCTATCTCCGTGTGGTTTTGAGAGTACAGAAATAAACGATCATTTTAAGGTTAAGAAACCATAGAGATGATTATTTCCAAACAATGTTCATAAAGTTACCATTACATCTTACCTTGAGTAATCTTTAGTACTTTATCTATTTTCAATACTAGTCTTCATTTTTAACATTAGTGAAGTTCTGTGTTATTTCAGGTTATTTTGTCTAGTTCCATAATTCCACAGTTCAAAAGAAATCTAAAATAAAGCACATGTCAAGCAGGAGGGTTTTTTGGCCAAAATCTGTATGTTTAAACAGAGTAAGTACACAAACCCATGTGCTTTTTGCAGGAACAACTGTGAACTCCATTTACATATGCTTTATCTGTAATTATCTGTGTAGATTGGGTAAACTGCTCTTGCATATAAATAGGAATTTAAGCCTACGGTTACCTGATTGGCATGTGCAATCAGGGTAACTGATCTTGCAGAGTAGGTATGCAACTGCATGTCTAATATATCTAAAATGCAGGTCTATAAAATCCAGTTAATTCTCAATAATCTTCTGATGTTAGAAGCAATCTGTCCCTTTGCTCAATTAGCAAGCTGCCAAAACCAGACGGAATAGCTGAGCTGTATTTTCTGTATAGTCTTGTAAGGATAGGCTAAAAATTCTGCCCTTCAGCTACACAAATGAAAGGGTGAAATCAGGGATATCCTAAGATCAATATCAAAATGCCAGTAAAATCAGGAATTTACTTTTGACCAAACTGCTTTACCAGAAAAATAATTCACTTTTAGCCACTCTTTCAACCTTTTCTGCTGAACTTTATGGAGGCAAAATCCACACAAAAAGGTAGTACATTTATATTTTGTCCTTCACATCTTACTTCAGAGTAAATGAAGTTTTAAATAAATATGAAGAACCTGCAAACTATTCTTATTACTGCTAGCATTGATTAAAAAAAAAATATGAATATTTAACTTTCAGCATATTACCAATAACTAAGATTTTCTTGATTCTTCATTGATAAAGACACATCATCATTTCACATTCTCATATCTTTCATGGTAGAGTTCACAACAATAACTTTTGTTGTTTTCAGTGAGTTGCAGAAGAGTTGAAGAAAGAGAAGTAGTAAGAGAAGACTTACAGAAGAGTTTGTCGAACATATCTCAGGGTAATAAGCATTTAATTATTTAAAAAAATATATAATTTAAAAAGTTTTTTATGTTCTTGAGAAAGGAAGAGTGACTGCAGTGTGATGGTGCTTCTTCACAAAAGCACATTTTCTATAGGTGCTGTGCTTTTTGCATAGTATGTGCTAGTGGCTTGTCAGATCAATGGGAGCAAGTCAGAAGGAATGTGAAAATGTGACTTTTAGCTCACCATTGCATTGCCTTCTCCTCTGAAAAGGTCACTTCTCTGTTGTCTTTAAATAACCTGAGGGCTCTTCCTTCTAATACTAGGCTGCAGAGGCCAATAAAGAGCATAAACATTGTTCAGGAACAGCATAGGATAAATGCAAGCATAATACACTCCTTTTTCTCCATCTGGAATGCTGAGTGAGTTAGACAAGAGCCATGTCATCTCTATGCTGCTACATGAAATGAAAAATGATAAATTTTGGGCAGTTAAGCATACAAAACTTTGGAGAAAGTATGGAATACCCAGTATATTTTTAATATTGTGCATATACATCTAAGCCTTTGCACTTGTTCTCTTCTTCCCCCCAAAATGTACCTGTACATATCAACCTGGTGAAGCTTTGTATATTTTCCAAGATCTGTGCTGGACCTTTGATTAATCTTTCACACATCTGGGAAACATGTCTGTCCCTAGAGCAATACACTCTGCTCATCACCTTCCTTACATGATCAGAGTTATTGTGCATTTTACTGTATTACAAAAGTGAGAAATGAAGGATAATGCATCTGGGAAATAAGTTTGCACACATGGGAGGAACAGCATAGTGCACATATTTCTGTTAAGGGAATTCTAGACAGAAATAGGCTACCTCTAGTAAATGAGTTAACACAAAAAATTACCAAAGTTGTGATGTTTCTGAACCATTTAGTGCGCTCTTATACATTTCAAGTTTTGGTGATAGCTACAGCATAATGGTTCATTGGGCCAGAGAGTCTGAATGTTTGTTGGCTGAATCATATGATACTTTCTGTAACATTCAATTTCTTTTTGTTCTACAGAGTGTATTAACTTTGTGAAGAGTCATTCAGAAAGCCCACTTTCAAAACACTATAACTCAATAACTGATTAAAATATTGTTCTAAAACTTGAAAAGGAAGAACATAAAGACAGTTCTCCAAATCTAAGTTCAACTCAGTACTACACTGTTGGCTATAACAAGAAATTCTTGCTGTTGTCTCCTATCACCTCAAGAAAAGTCTAATTCAACTTGATGTCTTCTGGGCAAAATGTAAAAGTCAAGCAGAGAAAAATTTTCCCTGTCCCTTTTTTATCCTTTCCAACAGGTGGATATAATTTTTTCCCATCATAGCCATCTTCTTCCGCAAAGTGCTGTTTTCAAGGGATATTCTCTTATACTATATGAGTTTTGCCAACTTCTAAAGGGTCCAAAGTACCTAACTGGGTTGTAAATTCAGCTAGATAGTAAAATGTCAAGAAAACAGATACTTGACTATCTTAATTGTCTTTCATGAATCACTATTCCAACTGTGGGAGAATATCTGACTCCACTCTTCACTCATGCAGAGACAAGTCTTGCATTTCTCTAGAATTAATATATCTGCAACCAGCTGACGACCCATCTTACATTAATAATCAATTAAAAAGCAGATATATCAGACAAAGCACTGAGCAGAAAGGAACAAAAATAGCATTGGTGGTGAAAGAAGCTGAATATTACTAATTACAAGGCAAGCAGCCTGGCAATGGGCAGAGGGGATTTTTGAGTCAGTCATGGATCATCATTATATGCTGATCTTTCACTTGTCTCTTACATGTTAAATAAAGAACTGAAAAGGAAATGTATTTGTATACGAATAACAATTCATTTACTTTATAGAGTATTTCACTTTGTTGTCAGCTAATTAAATTCTGTCACTGAACCAAATATGATTGATTGTTACCTACAGCTGTTCCCTGTAAATCTGTCTACAAATAGCTGCTCTAGGATAGTAAGCATTCTGACACTCTCTAAAACACAGTCAGCAACAGAAACAGACAACCGTTGAAAATTTAATCTTAACAAGACTTCCACTGAACTCATGGGGATACCATTTTTAATTAGAAAGAGAATGCCAGAGTCTGAGTAGCTTGCTTAGCAAAGTTCACTAAGTAACATCTGATTAAAAGACATAAGGTGGACAGCTTTATTTTCCCTCTAGGAAAGCTAATAGCTTTAGAAATTATTATTTCCTTCATAAGATACATTTAGTCGTCAAAATGACAGGCTTGTCAGACCATGTAGGCATGTGGCAGATTACCCTATATATTTTTTTATTTTTTTAAAAATTTATTTCCTACTGATGTGTCAAGAGAGAGAACACACTGCCAGCCAGTGCATTTTATTATGAACAATATCAAGATTTATCTACAGACCTAAGAAACTGATGCGCACCAGTCATGCTTATCATGGTGTGATGGGACAGAGTGCACGCACAGAAAGGCTGTAATGCTATAAACCAGGGAAGAGCGATTCACCAGCGGTGGTGCTGCAATTCAGAGTGACCTTGACAGGCTGTGGAAATGGACGGAGTGGAACCCCATAAAGTTCAACAGGGCCTACTGTAAAGACCTGTAGCAGAAAGCAGCTTTGCAGAAAAGGTCCTGAAGGGCCTGGTGGATAGCAAGTTGAGCGTGAGCCAGCGATATGCTCTTGCGGCAAAGAAGGCAAACAGCCTCTGGGGCTGCATGGAGCAGAGTGCTGCCAGCAGGTTGAGTGAGGTGATCCTTCCTTCAGCACTGGTGAGATATCTGTGTCCAGTTCTGGGCTCCCCATTACCACAGAGACATGACCATACTGCATTGAGTATAGAGAATGGCCACAAAGACAATAAAGGGGCTGAACTGGCTTTCATACAAGAGGCTAAGAGAGCTGTGACTGCTTTGCCTAGAGAACAGAAGGCTCAGGGGGATCTTATCCATGTGTGTAAAAACCTCATGGGGGTGGGGGATAAAGATGGAGCCAGGCTTTTTTCAGTGGTGCCCAGTGACAGGACAAGGGACAATGGGTCAAAATTGAAATACAGGAAATGCTATTTAAACACATGGAAAAAAATTCTGCTGCAAGGGTGGTTGAGAACTGGAGCAGGTTAGTCAGAGAGGCTGTGGATGCTCCATCTTTGGGGATACTCAAAGAGCAACTGTACATGCTCCTTAGCAACCTGCATGAGCTGACTCTGAGTTAAGCTTCAAGGATTTGTCTAGATGACCTAAAAAGCTGCCTTCCAGACATATCTAATTTTTGATTCTGTGATTATATATTTCTGGGGAAGAAAAGTGCTGTGTGTGGAGGGGGGGATTACTTTTCTTTTAGTAATTTAAAGTTAATTTAAAGGTAAAACAATAGTAATGGATTTTGCTCTGGAGAGCTGTCATAGTGAAACTAACATCAGTCATACCATTTACCGTGAATAAGAATATCCATGCTTCTATACCCATCTGGAGATACCAGGTTGAAATTTCTTTGGAATATTCTTTTGAGTTCGAACATTCAAAATTAGGAGGAAGAAAGAAAACAGAGAGCAGCACTCTGCTAATGTGATCCTTTTTTTTTTTTTTTCCCCAACTTCACTTTTGTCTGTATTTCTTTTTAATGGACAACGCAGGTTCTGGTTATGACATATGCTTCTCTAAAATTAATAAAAAGTATTGTTCAAAATTGCCCTGAGGTCTCCAGAATTGTCTGATAGGTCCATATGAAGAGAAAACATGAGAAAGTGGAGTCAAAGAGCCTCCATTTTGTATTTTCTTCAGGCAGACTGTACAAAGCAAAATCTAAGCAAGAAGAAGCAATATGTGTTTCAGTAAAGGACTGAAGATTAATAGAAGTTCAGGAATCTGATACTGCAATAAATGGAAATGCTGGAAGCATACATCTTGTACTGGGATCCCAAAATAGAAAACTTATGGTATTGTTTTATGTACTGCTGTGAGAATATAAAAGGAAAACCAACATTTACAAGGACTACTGTTATGGTTCTGAGTTCAGAATAAAACAATTTCTGAAATTAGTTCATGTACACTTGTTAAATATTAGGTATTCGGAAGCAGACAACTGATAAAACTAAGATGCTTAAATTTACAGTGTAAAATTTAGGTCCACTGTATTTTATTCAAGTACTCGTGAGTTATGTATTTTCCCTTTTATAAATGAGGATATTGCCTATATTGAATTGAGGCTTTCTAAGTATGAAATAAATTATTTTTTACTCATTACCCTGGAAAATGTGAGGTCATCAGGGCAAAACATGTACAGTTAAAATAGGTACAAAGATGACATGATCTCAGAAATTCCATAAGACTTACAGACAAATGTAGAACTGTAGAAATGTAGAAAAAACATTAAACATCGGAAGTTTCTAAGTAGGTTTAAAAAGAATGCTCAACTGAAGAATTTTTTCGTGTTCAAGAACAACTCTACTTAATCTTTAAACATATATGCAGAAAAGATAAGATCCAAAAGAAAGGGTGAAGAAAGAGGACATATTAAGGAATATTTCTGCATTTCTTGCTATTTTATTTAAGTACAACAATTCAGTTTATCGACAAACAGTACTGAACAAACTTAATTTCATTCTCTTTTCTTCCTACCTATTGCTTTTTTTTTTTAGAAATTTTATTGATACAATAAATTTGTGAAGATCTTTAAGAAACATTCCAACAAGTGAAATCCTCAGATGTTGAAATTAATTTCTTCAATACAGAGTATAATTTTGGTCCTGTTTATACTCCATTTCTACCAAAGACTTAATATATTTATTGTTCTAGATATCCTCCAGGAAAATAATCCCATTTCCCCTCACAGAGTCGTTAATACTGGCATCTGGCCTCTTCAATGTCCAGATGAACTGGAAATGGAAATGAAACATAGACCACAATTTTCTCTAAAAATAAAGATTTCTTTGATTTTTAACTAGGTAGCTATCTTCATTCTTGGCTATTTCTCTTTCATGTTTAGTTGAATGACTCTTCAGGCTATATGTGATAGCCTTTACCAGAACAAATTAGCTAACTCAATGCAAGAAAAACATCAAAATTCCTATTGACTTGGAAGCTTGCTACATCCTTATCTATCCAGTACTTACTCATCCAGAGGCAATTCAGAGCTTCAGCTAACTCACATTAAATTCTATTTTACTCCCCAGCTAATTCCAGTGTTTAGCAGAGGTATTTCCAGAAGTAAATTATCACTTCATAAATGAAAGGAGAGCAGAATTGGGCCCTCTGCTAATTTGAATGCTTGTTTTACTGAAATGATTTGGCTTCTGTCAAGGTAATTGCCATTTATAATTTAACAAAGAATTGTCTGCTCTTACTGACGAAGCTGAACTCTGTGATGCAGAGTTGTGTGTGCACTCTGTCTCCATGTGCAAGGGTATACACATCTCTGTATTTTACAGTCTTTTATAAAATGTGGAGAAAAGGTAGATTTTAGCTCTGTGGAATATCACTTTCATCAGTTTTCTCTACAAAACCTTTAAAACCATAGACTACATATAAAAAAAAAAAAAGAAAAAAAAGAACAAATTAGAGTGCTTCTTTGAAGGAAAAAGAATAATAAACCAACCAAACCTGATATTTGTGTTTAAACAATGAATACTGAACATTGTAGTTCAATTAAACTGTTAAGCTATATTCTGAACCTCATGTATTGGAACCTCTTGTGGCTTATCTTTTCCAGTCATTTTGATCTGTGTAATTCAGAATGGCTTCCAGGACTCAATAAATGTGATACAGGTACCAATTCCAGGTAAGATGATGTCGTGGTTTAACCCCAGCTGGCAACTAAGCACCACGCAGCCACTCACTCACTCCCCCCACAATGGGATGGGGGAGAGCATCAGAAGGGTAAAAGTGAGAAAACTTGTGGGTTGAGATAAAAACAGTTTAATAAGTAAAGCAAAAGCTGCACATGCAATCAAAGCAAGACAACGAATTCATTCACCACTTCCCATGGGCAGGCAGGTGTTCCGACATCTCCAGGAAAGCAGGGCTCCATCAGAGTTACTTGGGAAGACAAACACCATCACTTCGAATGTCCCCCCCTTCCTTCTACTTCCCCCAGCTCTATATGCTGAGCATGATGTCATATGGTGTGGAATTTCCCGCTGGTCAGTTGGGGTCAGCTGTCCCGGCTGTGTCCCCTCCCAACTCCTTGTGCACCCCCAGCGTACTCGCAAAAACATCTCTGTATTATCAACACTGTTTACAGCACAAATCCAAAACACAGCCCTGTACTGGCTACTATGAAGAAAATGAACTCTATGCCACCCAAAACCAGCACAGACGAATATGCTTACAGATCTGTGAGCAAGTTCACGCCAAAAAGGAGAATAACTAAAAGCCTTTCTTAAGTGCAATACCTTGTGGACTTAGGAGGCTGGAAGTACTTTCAGGGTGTTCTTTTGCAGTGTGCAAAACTAACAAACTAAAAGATGGCACAGATTGTAGGAACAAAGGTAAATTATTTCCAGACTGCCTGGTTCCTAGGAATGTACTACCCTGCTTACTCCATGCTCTACACTCTTCAGTTCACAATCACGTATAAGTAGCAATTGTAAAAAAGCAGAGGTGAGAAGCAGCCTCTAGACAGTTAAGTAGATCAGCAGGACACCAGCAGTTTTGAGCCTGCTTAACTGTGTGGGGAATCGAAACTGGAGCACTCTTTCCTAAAATGAATACTTGGCATCACTTTCAGTTCACTTATTTGCTCTTACATTTATATTTTTAACTTACCTTCTGCACTTTTATGTTTCACGTAGCTTGAAGTTGAGTTCGGAAGCTCTAAAACAGAAACCTATAACCTTTCACACCCACCCACCCTTTTGTAGACACTCCCACAATCAGGAGCTGAAAGAGGGACTCTATCGTAGTACAAATGCAGAGTTTACTCACGACTAGAAAGGTCCTGGTCTAGAAAGAAATCACTTTGGTGTATGCTGTGGGAAACAAATTGAAGCATGCCTACGTAACAACTAAAACACAAGCTTTTTTGAAGCTCGTAGTTTTTAAACCCAGAAAGACCTATGCTGTCTGTTCTTCTGGACTTACTCTCCTTACAACAAAGGCCAAAGATTCCACATAGTAACTTCTCCATTCAGCCTATCACATTTTCACATAAAAACTATTTATTTTTCAGCTCTTAGAAATGTTGCTTCCTTCCCGGAAGATTCTGGCTGTAGATCTTTTGATCTATTTTGTTCTATCTACCTCTCAACACTTTTACTAAAAATACCAATTACAGGAAATAGATTATGAATCTGGGTTTATAGAAATGTCTTTCCACTGACTGTAATAAATAACCCTCACAAATTATATTATTTCCTCTGTGTATTTTTACTTTCTTTCAGTCTCTGAATTTTTGCTCTCCTCAGTAAAATTACTGCCTTGCTCTTCCTTCACTATTTAAAATAATTCGGATGCACAGAATAGATGTTCATCTATAGCACATTTTATGCAATTTTCTAAGTGTCTATTAACTTAGCAAATAAATTTCATGTAATTTTTCATATATTTTATGTTCAGTTCTACCATGCCTCAAAGTTTTCAAGTTAGAGTTTCTACCTCAAAGCAACAATTTCAGTCATTTTTTTGTTGTTGTTTTAATCTTTGGGAATTTCAAAGCTGAAGATGACTAATTTGTCTTTTTTTGAATAACTGAGTCTGAAAACTAACTTAGGCTGGAAACCAATTTCTTTTAAAAGTCAGTAATATACATTGAATTTTTTATTTTCATACTTGCACTGTAGCCATCATGATAAGCCACTTAATCCTGAGTTTCATGTTTACCCACTGTCCTGTTTTAGGTTAATAGGATATATTAGTTGGACAAACTAGCTTAAAAGAATTTGAGACAGACAGGAGCGGCACAGGAACCACAAAGTCCTGCCCTATTCAATTGTGAGTTCTTTCACCCCAGCTTTAGTGATGCCTGTGAATGAAAACAACAGACCTATAATCTTGAATCTTGAAGGAGCTGAGCAGCACCTCCTGTGAATGGAGAATATTCTCAGGAATCATAGGGGCTTTTTCAACAGTGACTGGAAAATAGGAATGAAATTGTTCTCCTGAGATCCCTTTGCCCTTTTATTTTCAATGTTCTGAGCCATAGATGTTTAATTTGACCATATAGCAATTTATGTGTGGTATTCTGATTCTCACGTACAACCATTTAATTTGATAGAGTTAACCCTCCTATTCATAATAGTAACATAAAATTAAAGTCTGAGGAAATATAATAGGAAATGAAGTCCTGCTAATTAACTGCTTTTCAGAACGGATTACAGGTATTGTTCATTAAGCAGGAATAGTTGAAATACAAAAATGTTTTGTTACATAAATCTAGTTTGCATCTATAGAACCTTTAATTTTTAACCATCAGGTATCAATAAGAAATACTGCTACAGAATGGATGTTTTACATATGCTTACTAGTTTTCTCTGTAGAGGATTTCCAAATACAGCAAAGTTAACTCTTACCAAATATAAGAAAAACATCCTATTCAGAGATGTTATAATTAACTGGGAAAGTGGCAATAATAGCTAATAGCTCATCTTATGCTAGTTGCAGTATTTTCTTTTTCATTTTCTGCTTTTGTGCATCAGTTTTGCTGATATGAACTTAAGCATTGCTTTTTGTTGTGTTTCACACTAAAACATAGCAATTTCCTAATTTTCTTTTGCAGAAACAAAGAAAAACATTTTAATAAATTAACTCAAGACTCCCTGTGACAGCATTTTTGATAGCTAAAAACTGTATATACTGTAGATAAATTGTTTTATAATGAAGGGTGATAATGGGAGGACAGAATTGAAAGCCAAGGGACTATATTCTTCTACTGCAGAGAACAGGAAGTTAAACTGAAATACTGATAATGAGAATGGAATAAGTACTGTAATTATAATACAGAAAATTACACATAGACAATACCACAGATTATTTAAATGATTTAACAGACACTTCTGTGTACTTTTTTCTTCTCACTTTTAAGTGAAGGGATGCTGTGAGTTTGAATAGTCCAATGTCTTTCTCTGAGTAGCTATTAATGCCATTCAGAGGGAAAGGGATAAGCACTAATGACCCATTTTCCTTAAAAAATGCTCAGGATCAGAGACTGAAGTGTTTGTCTCAAGGACATATATTACATTTTTAAGGCATTAGAATGTGACCCAATATTCATTAAAGTGTCTAGGAGGAAAGTAAAACTAAAACAAAACCATAATTTCATACTACACTACTGAAGTCTTCCACAAATAATGCCACTTTATGCAAAGATTTAAGCACTCATACTGTACATTATGTGCTGTAGATGTTTGATTTTGTGATTCAGCTCAATATGGTATGTAACTCCTTTAATTCCTACTGGTAAGTATTGCCACTGGACTGCACCTTCTGTGTTGCAGAAACATTCAGCACACCACGTGAGTCCATGCAGCAGTGACCAGACCTCCAAAAGTCTATCCTATTATGAAATATATTCCAGTTTAGTTATTACCCATGTTAAAGTGGGGCCTGGAATCCCAAATAGAATTAAGACCTCATTATGCATGTGTCTAGTTTTATAGTCTGAAAATGCAAGTCAAAAAGAAAATAGAGGAGAAACAGTAGAGAGCTGTGAAATTATTTTTTTTAGATTAGGCTTTAGAAACGTATATATTCTAGGTGCATTAATAATTTAACCTTTTATTTTGATTCCCTGTAGCTAAGTGTAACATTTAACAGTTTATAGGCAGTTGATAACTGTGAATCAAGTTTACAGTATGGTACTGTAGAGTAGTACTACATTATGTCATGTAGATGAGGAAAAGCTGCAGTTAATATAAAAAATAAATAAGGGAGCTGTAATAAATCAAAATTCCATAATACCTGATATCTAGGTGTAACCAAAATGCTGTTTCTTTTACTATTATTATTTTCAAAATTGAGAAATTTTCCACAAAACTTTCAGAAGGAAAAAGTAAAATTGTTTTGACTCAACCATTTCAGTAGTTCTGATGTTAGTTTCTACCTAATAAGGTAGAAACATAGGGTTTAGCATTTCAATCTTTTTACATTTATAAGTGATTAAATCTTGGTTTTCAGGTCATGCAATATACTGAAATAATATTATGATTATTTTTAATATTTAATATTATGTTTTGACATAAAAATGAAAAACTTCAACATTATCGAAATATGCAGTATAAATGGTCTCTCTCTTGCTTCACCAGAATTTCTGTTTTGTGGAAGAATGGCTTTTCAATGTCATTTAGTAGCACTCTCAACACAAAGGCAAAACTAAAATTTTCACTTAGAAAAAAAAAAAAAAAATTCATTTTGACATACCAACCCTATGATATTATTAAAATGTTCTCTCCTGGTTTTTGGCTAGGATGGAGTTAATTTTCACAAGAAGCTGCAAGGGGACACAGCCAGGACAGGTGACCCAAACTAGCTGAAGGGGTATTCCACACCATGCTCAGCATAAAAAAGTGGCTGGCTGGGGAGGTTGGCAGCTTGGGGATGGGCTGGGTGTCCAGTCGGGCAAGCAAATTGCATTGTGTATCACCCGCTTTGTATATTCTAAGTATTGTTGTTGTTATTTTCCTCTTCCTTTGCTGTGCCAGTAAACTGTTCTTCTCCCAACCCCTGAGTTTTACCTGTTTCTTCCAATTCTTTTCCCCATGCCACCAGGGAGGGGGTGCGCAGGGGTGAGCGAGCATTTGTGTGACTCAGCAAGTGGATGCAGGCTGGGGCCAAACCACGACATGTTCTAAAATTGATTTCTTCTTAGGTTACTAACTTCTTAGGTTACTAACTTTGATTACTTAGGTTACTATGTTCCTAACTACATTACTGAAACTCTTCAAAAGTCCTGGCTAACTTTGAACTTTTTCACATTGCACGTCTACAGGTGCCTAGAGATTTATCATTGTGCAAGTCACACGTGTCCCATTTTTGCCATTAAACTGTCACTGGATGAAATACAGAAAGAGTTTGAGCAGAAACTTGAATCCTGGTTTCCTTAACCTTCCTGCAACTGTGTCCTACTTTCTAGCCAGCATGCTCCATTTTGTTCTTTCTGCAACGTTTCCTTCATCCTTTCTCCAAATCTGACTTCAGCTTCTTTATTGAACTTGATTTGTTTTCTCCATAATGGCAAAACTTCTTCTGGAGACATGTATGGTGCTTCTTTATATGAATCAGACTGGCACATATCTAAAGGGGATCCATCTTACAGGGGGAGAAGAGTACTGGTGCAATCTCCTTCAGCTGCTTTCCTGAGGCTGAACTTTAAAATAATACTTTATGAAAAAAGTGTGTGCTATTCTGGGTACACTTTCAAAATAGAAGTTCTTTAAAGAATGATCACCTTCTTTCCATGAGTCTTGCAGAAGAAAGACAGGGCACACCCAAGATGGGTGGGATTAGTTATCTTTAAAAACAGTCTACCTATGAGAAAGATATGGATGACTTATTTGGATCAGATTTTGAAAACCCTAAATTACAGCATTGGATCCTGTATTTAGGATTAGGCATTTGCAATGAGCTGTGTAGAGTTCAAAGAATCCCAGAACCCAGCTCATCAGTGGGATCATTTGGTACACATCTGAAATAAAATGTCTGCATACTGATACTAAAGAAAAAAGGAAAAAAATGGAATAACATATTGCATTTGTTTTCCTCCATTTATTTTATGAGAAGCCACAGTCAGCACCTAAGTTATAATCAAGAATAAATCTTCCTCTAAAACAGATTCAAGTCTTGACAAATATTTTCACAATAAATATGAATATATATATTTTTATAGAAAAAGATGAAATAAAAAAATGCATCTGCATTACTGAAAATATGCATGGCAGGAAAATTCAGCAAGTTAGTCATTTAGCTGACTACCAAGGTGGTGATGATAAATGAACTTGTAAATGACATAAACTAGAAAATAAAATTCAGCCTTGTTGATGTCTAACACTAGTAAGTAAAAATATCTCAAAATTCAATACTTCTTACAGCTTGTTTGTTGAAAAGACTGTGCAGATATCGTGATTGCATTACTAGACTATAGAAAATAGCATAATGATGATCATGTTCACCATTTATCTAGTACTTTTCATCCAAGGATCTAAAGTGCTTTGTAAACATTAACTAATTAAATATGATTAGAACTTCCTTTCTACTGCAGACAACAAAAATAGTTATCCTTCCTGATAAGTGCTTTTCATTTAATTTTGTAAGGTGATGGGTGGGAAGTGGAATATTTCTTCTAATTAATATTACTTCAGCAAATTCATCTTTCGTGCTTTGCCATTTTACGAAGCTGTGGAATCACTGCTTTTATGCCTGTAGCACATCACATAACAAAAGCGTCTCTAGGAGTGCCACTGCCTTTTGTGGAAAGATGTTTTGCCTCTGCTTAGACAGGTAACAAGTTTCTATATTAGGCTACCTGATCGGAGCAGGTTGAAACATCTTTTTCTAATCTTTGACCTGTGTCATATGCTTCATGTACATCATGCTTTCTGTCTGTTGCCTTCTTTCACAACATTGAAACATCATAGAAAATCTTCATTAGATCATCTGAGATGGCACCCTTGTAAAAAACTAAGGAAACAAACTGCATCTTTCATGCAATACAAATCATCTGAGTATTGTGGACTATTTTGAAGCTCATTACAGGAAAAGGACTCTCTTTACACTAAAAAGCACAAAAGATGCACAGAAGATCCAGACAGCGTACCATGTCCCTGCCTCAGTTTTCTCACCATTCTACAGCTGGGCAGGATTGAACATGTTCAGAATATTTTCACCAGGAAATTCTGCAGTTCAGCTTCATCACAGAATAAAAATACTGGTAATGACTGGACACACGTACGCTGTCCCAATTTGGAATCAATTATTTCTGTGTCATTCCAAACAGATTTTTCTCCGTATCTTTTTTCTACACTAGTGTTTCAAATAAATGGATAACTATTACAATTAATTAATTCTCAATTATTTTTCTGTTAGGTATGTTAATTTCTTTCATAATAATTAGTTATTTTATATTTAAAGAATTTTGTGGAAAGGCTGGTTTCAATTAACGTGCAATCAAAGGACATTTTCCTCTCTCTGGTTATAAATCTAGCAAACACAATATGGGAAGGATTTGAGGAAACATGTAAAGGCATGGGAAACAAACTAAAGAAGTGTATGCAACCTTCTGAAGAATTTATCTCTATATATACATGTTTATATGTCTCTATATATGCATATAAACACACACAGAGACATACATATATGCAGATATAGATATATGCATTTATAAATGTATCCAAATATGCAATTAAAAAAAAAAAAAAGGCTAAAGAGCAAGAGAAGGAAAGACATTCAAGTCTCAGAAGTTCATGGAGTTTCCTTAACTGTCACACCTATCTTTCAGGGAATGCTCTGCCTAATCACTAGAGTAGATGGCTCACATTTTGTTCTGTTTTTCAAATGGAAACTTCATTCTGAACCTGAAAAACATTTCAACAGAAGTTCTGCTAAAATAGGCGCATTTCTGTATAAAGTTACAAACTCTTTCTAGCTCTACTGATTCCACTGTGTTACCTGTATTGCAACAAAACATAACAAAAATTGCTTCTCAAGGACACTGCTTTAGTAGGGCAGTCTAACTCACAAAACAAACAAACAAATAAAAGAAAAACTATTACCAGAAGGAATGTGACCTTAAAAATATACCTGAGAAGTTAAATATGTTTCAGGTATGAATCGGGGTGTATATTAATTTATGTAATATAGAAGAGATTATAAAATTTAACCAAAGGGGAGACTGTGGATAGCAGTATTTCTCGTGATGTTTCTGCCTTAATCAGAAAGAATAACCAGTGGTAAAGATTAAGCTTGATCATAAAGTCATGAGGAAACCTAGATGAACACTGAGCTGGTCTTTGTATTTCAAGGAACAGCAACAGGTTCATGGAAACAGAATGGCTCTACTCATTAAGGATAGGATGCAAAGATATGTTTGGCTTACGTGTAATGAAATAAAATGTAAATATACATATTTAAAAAAAAAAAATCCCCGAAAATAAGTTTTTTAATAAATTGAGCTCTGAAATAACCCGTGTACTTACGTAACTCAAGACAGTTAATACTCTATGTTCCTTATTATATTCCTTATTCTATTCCTTAGCTACGTATCCTGCAAGTGTATGGTTGGAAAGAAAATTCTTGAAAAAAAGTGTTGTGGAGCATGTGGGGATGCCAAGGAGAGAAAAAAAAAAAGTCAGGAAGATGAAGGACTGTTGGGAAAGATGGAGTGGGATTTGATGAAGTAAGAGCCACTAGGTTTGGGGAACCAGTACTGTAAAATTTTTTCTGTGCTACACAAACATGCATGCTATCTTTAGTGCTACTGAATTACAAGCGTGTGTTTTTTAACAGATTTTTCATGAACTGTATGTATGACAATCATGCTTTAGAATTAGGCTGAATATGGATGGATTTAAGATACACCTTCTTTGACATGAATGATCTTATAGGTCTTTTTCATTTTCAATTTCTATTATTTTGCTGCTTTGGGGAAACAAAATATTTCAGTTTACATTACAAAGTGATAACATAGCCGAGTTTTGCATTAAGAATATAAATTAATCCCTTTATAATAATTGGAGCCTCTTGTTAAAATGGTTCTGGCAAAATCAAATCCAAATTTCTGTAAGCTAGTAATATATTTTAATATTCATATAATTTAGTTTGAGGGAAAGAAAAGCTTCTTTGTTTCCCTACTAGATTCAGATTCCCAAAGCATGATATGATGATATAAAAGCAGCTTATATTATGAGGGGGTTTATGTCTTTCTAAAAGGGCATATTGATTCATCTAAGCTACCTTGTCTGCCCCTTTTATTGGTTTGGAACCCATCTTTGTAAATGTTGTGGCTATATTGTGTGAATATTTAATACAATTGTTGTTTACTTGTAGGAAGGATGAATCATCTAGATTTGACTTAAGAGCTGGAAGCTACTTTAAATATGTAACTATTTTCTTCAAGTGATTCCTGTAGGCAAGAGGGGACACATCTTTTCCCTGGTAACTAGAAAGGATTCAATAAACAAGACTTTATAAAGCTATATATATTTTTTTTCAGGATTGGCATGAGATTTGCCTACAAAAGAATATTAGCAATTGCTGGAAGTTATTTTTCTAAAAAAAAAAAAAAAAAAAAGAATTGTTACAAAATAATTCAAAATGATCAATCAAAGAATGCATGCTTGAAATGCATATTTTTTATTTTTTTTTTGCTACCATTATTTAGTTATTTTGTTTCTTTTGTGGGAAATAAGCAAAATGAAAATCTTTCTATTTAATCTTAGTGTTACAGTCAAAAAAAACCTGAAAGCTGTAAGACTTGCACATATTTAAAGATAAAGCTAAAGAACAGTTTGGAAGAAATGCAATGACTAAAGATCAGAATCATCCAAACTACAGAATTTACACTGGTATGTTTGTGGCTCAGCTGGACAGTGAAAAGTCTACCCAGCATCCAGTGAACAACTGGGTGGCGTGTAGACAGTGTCCTTGCTGTAATTCTTCACATACTGTTTTTCTCATCACAATCATTATCAGAGGCAAGAAACAGAGTAATTAAGATTTGCATAAAATAATAATAATGATTGAAGTTTAACTTTGATATGTCACCCAGCTTGGTAATTGGATCAGACAATTAAAAAAAAAAAAAGACTATAAACCATGAGATTTTGAGAACTGTTCTGATCCAACACATGCCTTAATAATAATATAAAATATTTCAGCAGCAGAATTCAGATCAGAGGCAAAATAATTGCCATCCTGCCAGATGTTAGTAGCAACAAAATCATTACAGGAGTGCCCAGGGACTCTAGACTAAATTGGGAGCCATTATGCTAATCATTGTACATATTCGTAGTACAAACAGGTATTTGGTTGCCAGTTTGGTCTAAATTGTCAGTACAGGTGGAGACAAGTAACAAGGGCACAGAGGGGACCAATGACTGGCTGATTCCTCACAGGTGGGTGTGAAAGCAGAAGAGGTGGGTCCCAAGCCCAGCCAGCTACAAACTAGTATCTGCCCAGGGACCTTACAACTATCTTAGTGTTAGGAGTGAGATGTTATAGCTAATTGTGCTGATACATCTCAGAAAATCTCTGGCTTCTAGACTGTTGGTGTTTCACACTGAGCTACTGTAGAACATGGATCAGGAAAGCTTCTCTTTTCACTGTGCACACATTCCTGTCTTCCATTAAAATTCTAAACAAGCTGTCATAATGACCAAAACCACAGTAACCTAAGTTCTAACTCAATGCACAGGTTTCAAATAATGTAAATGGCCTAAATATTGCAGAGTTATAGACCTTAGGAACTGATCAAAACTGAAATATTTTTGATGAAACAAGGAGAAATTAATTCATTTTTCTTATCATAGAATCATTTATGTTGGGAAAGATCATTAAGATCCCCAGTTCCAACCATTAACCTAACACTGCCAAGTCCACCACTAAACCATGTCCCTAAGCACCACATCTACACATCTTTTAAATGCCTCATGATATATCTCATGGATGATGACTCAACCACTTCCCTGCGAAGCCTGTTTCGATGCTTGACAACCCTTTTGGTGAAGAAATTTTTCCTAATATCCAAGTTAAACTTCCCCTGGCATAACTTGAGGCCATTTCCTCTAGTCCTATCACTCCTTACTTGGGAGAGAAGACCAACACCCACCTCACTACAACCTACTTTCAGGTAGTTGTAGAGAGCAATAAGGTCTCCCCTCAGCCCCCGTTTTTCTAGGCTAAACAAGCCCACCTTCCTCAGCTGCTCTTCGTCAGACTTGTTCTTTAGACCCTTCACCAGTTTCATTGCTCTTCACACACTCCAGCACCTCAGTGTCTGTCTTGTAGTAAGTTGCCCAAAACTGAACATGGTGCGCAAGGTGCAGCCTCACCAGTGCTGATTACAGGGAGACAATCACTGCCCTAGTCCTACTGGCCACACTATTTCTGATAGATGCCAGGATGCTGTTGGCCTTCTTGGCCACCTGGGCACACTGCCAGCTCATATTCAGCTGGCTGTCGACCAATACCCCAGGTACTTTTTTGCCAGGCAACTTTGCAGCCACTCTTCCCCAAGCCTGTAGCATTATCATGGGGTTGTTGTGACCCAGCTACAGGAACCAGCAATGACCCTTGTTGAACCTCATACAATTGGCCTCGGCCCACTGATCCAGCCTGTCCATATCCCTCTGTAGACCCTTCCTACCCTCGATCAGATCAACAGTCCTGCCCAACTTGGTGTCATCTGCAAACTTACTCAGGGTGCATTCAATCCCCTTGTCCAGATCACTGATAAAGATATTAAAGAGAACTGGCTCCAAAGTTCAGTTCATTCGAGTTAATTGCTTCTAAGTCTACATATTTTACTATTTTTTAACTGGAATTTTAATCTTCAGCAAGTACAGTCCAAAAAGTTTAAGTTACAAATTGATTGGATGCCAGTGGTTTAAGACGTCTGCCATCTTCCTCAATATAGTGTATGGAAAGTAATTAATACATACAATGTTTTAGTCTTAAGAAAAAGGATGTACAGAAAGAAATCGATTGTTTGTTTGTTTGTTCATTTATTTGTTTGTTTCTTAATCTATTGAAACAAAGTTTAAGTCTACAGAACTGATAATTTGTCATACATGCCAAATCTGTGAACTACTAAACTTCCAAACATGCTAACATGGAACATAACAGCAAAATATCGAAAAAGGTCATTCTAATTAATTAATTTAGAATGAGAAATAATAAAATATGGTCTGTTTTATTTTGAGAAAAGTTAAAACACAATCTTCAGTTTTCATAAGGTGAAAATGCATTGCATGGTAATATGAAGAGCTAATATAAAAATACAGCAAAATATGTGTTCAGGAATTGCCTACTTTTCAAGAAAAATAAGTTGCAATGAAAAGCTATGATTACTGTTTTTCAGTATTTATTATAAGTAAGCAAAAATGTAGTGTTTGTTCTTGAAATACAGGTTTTTCTACATTTTAGATGAATATGTATATGCATTATATACATATATTGACTATAACGTATAAAATATTAAGGAAAATAAAAAGTGATATGCAAATATATGATTATTACGATTTTTTTTAAATAAGTCATTAGGTAAAACAAATTTCACTGAAAATTATAGCTCCACATTAACGTGCATTGAAACTATGAAATATCTTTATGATTACATGAGGAATTACACTGATCGTTATTCTGTTTACCCATGATCTCCTTAGGCATGCAGTTTAGAAACTTTCCTGTTCACATCTTGAAATTCGTGCTAGTAAGAATAGCAATTTATTTACCTATTTTGTTTTTAGCAGAGTTGGAAAGTCCTTAAGGCCTCTCAAGAGTGTTACTTTTGTCACACTGTGTAAAATTGTAAATATGTATGAAATAATTTCCAAATTTTATTCCAGAAACTGCTTGTTTTTCAGTCCTGGCACCACAATTTTTCTCTTTTGTCTTACTCACCACGGAATACATAATTGCTGTGTGAAAGTCAAGTGAGTCAGTTATGTCATTTGATTCTGCTTTTTTTTTTACAGAACACATTTTGCTCACTTTATTGCATTGGTTATGTACTGTGAATAGCACATTGGAGTTGACCAATACAATAATATTTCCAATGCTATTTCAACCTACTTTTAATTTGGACATATTTCTATCTAAATTTTTCTTCCTGTGAGCAGTCTTTAAGAAAATAATTCTCAGAATTACTTATTTCTGTAACAAGGGTCATAGCTGAACTCTGCTCAGGATAAGAAACTGAAACAGAAATATTGAAAATAACAGTTGAAGCCTACTATAAAGGATCCTTTCAAATGAGATATTTAGTATTTTCTTTTAAGCAAACAGGCAGTGGGATAACATTTACTAGCAATTGTATCAAACAAGTTTCTCTGTGAAATCAAATAATATGTTTAAAGTTCCTTTAAACTTAATTATAAATTATTTTAATTTAAACTGTGAAAGTATTCAGTAAATGATTTATTATAGTACTAGTGAACATTCTTCTCCATAGCATAACAATTTTCCACTTCATTGCTGCCATTTGAAAATGACATCAGAACTTGGTTCACTTATGATCTCTTCTTGTTAATGATTTATTGTCATGGTTGCAAAGCATTTCAGCTGACTACTGTAGTTTCCTCTTTCATCAGTGCAGTTAAAAAAGTCCTTGCTGTTTTCTCAGTTTATGTTAAATGACTAGTCTTTCTCTTTTTCAGTTGTAATTGCTATGGTTTGTCTTGACATTAATGGAAGAGTCAACATTGATGTCTAAGATGGAATTTCAATATACAACACTAATTTTCCCTTAATGCTTAGATACCGTTGTTGACTACATCACAAGTTCCAGTCCTTGTTAATGCCAAAAACCAAGCAGTACAAGAGAAAACAGAGCAAAAAATTATTTGTAAGCAGCAGGTCGAGGGAGGTGATCCTGCCCCTCTACTCCGCTCTTGTGAGACCCCACCTGGAGTACTGCGTCCAGCTCTGGGGGCCCCAGTACAGGAGAGACATTGAGCTGTTGGAGCAAGTCCAGAGGAGGCCACAAAGCTGATCAGAGGGGCTGGAGCACCTCTCCTGTGAGGACAGGCTGAGAGAGTTGGGATTGTTCAGCCTGGAGAAGAGAAGGCTCCGGGGAGACCTTATAGCAGCCCTCCAGTACCTAAAGGGGCCTACAGGAAAGATGGAGAGGTGCTGTTTATCAGGGAGTGTAGTGACAGGACAAGGGGTAATGGGTTTAAGCTGAAGGAGGGTCGATTTAGATTAGATGTTAGAAAGAAATTCTTTCCTGTGAGGGTGGTGAGGTACTGGAACAGGTTGCCCAGAGAGGTTGTGGATGCCCCATCCCTGGAAGTGTTTAAGACCAGGTTGGATGAGGCTTTGGGCAACGTGGTCTAGTGGAGGGTGTCCCTGCCTGTAGCAGGGGTGTTGGAACTAGATGATCTTTGAGGTCCCTTCCAACCCAAACCATTCTATGATTCTATGATTCTGTGATTCTATGATTGTTCACTACTATGACCTTTTGAGTTACAGTGGAGCCTCAGCTCCTAAATTCCAGCACAAGTATTAACAATATCTGATTTTTGCAGATGTGAATACAACATTAGCTCATTCATTGCAAATCTGATTTATTACATTGTCTAAATTTAATTTTATTTATATATATATTTATAATTTAAATTTATTACATCTAGTGCAATACTCAAAACCTGCCCAAATATTAACAATAACCTCCACTGATGCAGGTTGCAGATGCAGTTTAATCTAGTGCTCAACTGTCTTTGCTGTTAGAATGTTATTCCTAACTTCTAACCACAATTTCCTTTGCTACAAATTAGTCCTTTCACCAAGTCCAATTCACAGGGAATACAAATGAACAATCTTCTCTTGTAAAAAGTAAATTTAATCTGTGGAAAAGTGTGGATTTGTTTGTTGATTGTCTTGTGTATTTTAATAATGAAACCTGAAGACCAGCTTTGTAATAAATGACCTACTGGTGCAGTCACATCTGTAAAAAACAACAGTCCAAGTTTGTATAGGTGATATTTTGAACACTTAAATCACAAGAAAATATATTGATAATAATGAATCTTTCTGACACTCTTTTAAACAAAAAAATACCTTTTACGCACATTAATAAAAAATGACTGCAGAGCATATTGAATTTGATGCCTGTGTCATACATAGTTATGTGGTTCTTACAGGCATAAGCACATGACAGAAAATGGAGTTATGATACTGAGTCTGAAAAATCTTCAGATTCTGAGGACTGACCTGAGATAATTTTTCATATTATAGAATGTGCAAAATATATTTCTAAAGATTCAGAGATAAAAAGCTTTTTCAGAAGGAAGATAGAAGAAAGATTGTGGTAGAACAAGGTTGATAGGGGAGGGAAGGACAGGGGATGTGGAACTATGTTTCTGCTCTCTTCTCCTCCAGTAGTTACCTGTTGTACAATTAATGTCAGCTTTGTAAGGTACAGGATACCAATCCCTTCAAGATCACTAACTTCTTACCTTAATTAAGAAGTGAAGTTAGTCACTGCTGAATGATGGCATTATTTTTCTTGAAGACTGAAGACTCAGTGTTTTCCCTGAATTACTCCTGGACTTCTTCCATGGCAAAGACCAACATATCAGGACTGGGACTCATGCCACGAATGTCTGCTTGACATACATTAATTTACTTGCAAATGAAAGAAAAAGAAGAAATAATTCATGTGAGTATTGATAGCTGATTAATGTTCATGTTGGAACTATTCCCTCAGTACTCAGACACTTTGGTTCCTTGGCAATATCTAATTATAGGGTATTCAAACAGTCAGCAAAACTGTATTTCTGTGGTCCAGAACATCTCTTGTCTTAATATCTGAGACCTTCAAACTGAGAAGTATGTAGAGGATCCTAAAATCAGGTGCAGAGTGTCACAGTCATAAGATTAACCTGCAAGTGTGCAGCTTATGAAGTTAGCTTCAAAATCCTTTTGCACTAGAACTGAAATAAATTTCATTATGACAATTGTAAGTTAGTCTTAATTAAAGAATCAAACAAAATTTCCAAGGAATAATTAATCTGCAGAGACAGTCATTTCTCCCTTAGATCTTACCTATATTTAAAGTAAATATAAGAAAGTTACAATTAGAAATGTTATACCTAGCCTATTGTTTAAAATTAATACACTGCATTACTAAACCTTATTCAGCAAGCACCAATATTTAAAAAATGTTAATTAGTGATATTTTTTTTCTGCCAGTGTAGAAGGTCAAGTCACCTGTGGAAGACCTCTTGTACTGAACAGAGGAAACAAGCACTAAAAAAAAGGATTTTTTTTTTTTTTGGATACACTAATATATACATGTCAATGGGAGACTCTGGTCAGCATATACATATCCTAATCTTATTAAAGTCTAACAGCAGGTTCAGTGCTCTTGAGTCCTGTGGAATGCTATACTGAAGCAGACACTTCTTTTTCTTGTCACATCTTTCATAAACTCTAGACTTGAAGCAACTGTTAAAATCATGCAGTTTGACCTCTGACATAACAGAGATCTAATGAGCTTCCTGATGCAATTTGTCAGTCCTACAGCTGGTGCTAAACTAAAGCATACTTAGCTAAACAGTCAGTCTTGATATAAATATTCCCAGCAACAGAGAAGCCGCCAGAATTCTTGAGATGTTATTGCAACAGCTCAGAAAATGTAGCTGAAATTTTGTGCCTAGTCTGAATTTCTCTAGCTTAATTTGAAGCAACAGGATTGTGTTATATGTTTGTGACCTAGAATGAAGAACTGTCTATTATTAAATTTTCATTCCTTCTGTAGGCTTTTACGGGTTGTGATCATGATGTCACCCCTTAGTCTTCTCTTAGATTAACTAAATAGGTTGAATTTCTTGAACTTCTCACTTCTCTTCATATTTTCCAAACTGTTAATCATTTTCATGTAACTTCTCCGATTTATTTACTCACAGCCTAATTGACCCATCTGTAAAATGTGATAAACATGCTTATATTTGTCAAGTAATGTCCATATTTGACAAGTAATTTGAAATTTGCTTGTCAGTAGATAACATATCAAAATGTTACCAGTATGCAATGTGCCATTCAGTAATACACATGGCAATAATTAAGCAATATTCATAGATATTTAAAAGTGCAAAGGTGGAGAACCAATTGAAGCTGTAAACTATGTTCATGCAGAAACACACACACCTATCTTCTCATATATCTCTTCAATCTCCTTTCAAGTACAATTCCATATTCTTATATTTCAGTATATGGCATATAATGTCACTAACTATAGACATCACTGTGGTGTTTTCAAGTGATTTTTGGACTGTGTGAGAGAGAGCAGCAGTTCAATAACTGTCTGTGTGGCTACATTTAAAGGTATCATGCAAGTAAGTTTCTCAACACCTTCCAGTCTTCCTATTTTCCTCAATCCTACCTTCCTGTTTTGTCCCTCACTATTTCACCTAATTCCTGCAAACTTTTCACTTACTCATTTTCATCTGAAAGCGCTATGTTTCCCTCTATTCTAATTCAGTCCAAAGGTATCTCTGGCATTGGTTAGGTACGTTTACCCCATGGCACCAATGAAGCTTCTGGGGTCAGGTGTATGCCCAAACACTTCAGCTCCATATGTGGATGAGACCAGACCTGCTTCTCCCACTACTTGGTCTCTATGCGAAAGACCTCAGCTGCACTTGCCTCCTTATAGCTTAGACATGCAGTGTTCTCCAGGATCCTGTCTACCCCGCTGATTTTTTTTTAGGTATAAAGGATGACATAATCTGTAGTCTTGAAGAATTTTGTAGTAAGAAATTCTATATTAGTAATAGGAAACTATGGAAAGGGAACAGGCAGATAGAATAGCTCAGATAATATGCTGGAGAGAGCCATGGGGAAAAAAAAAAAGGGTTGCCGCCTATCAGTAGTTCTGGAGATACAACCTGAGACAGCACTCTGTTGGGAGACTTAACAGAGGAACTCAACAGGAGTCAAGATACTGAAGGAAATCATTGTAATTTGGCAGAAATGAGTTTGTCTTTATTGTCTGAATCATCTATATCTGGATTTTCTGCTTCTGCTATACTACAAAATTAAACCCTTGCTTTTTTCATCTTTTTTTATTAGAAAATTGATATTCCTGATTATGTTCTGAATAACTGAAATGCCTGATGTGAGATTACATGAATTCCTTTTGTCTGAGTACAAGGGGGAGGGTAACAATTTTCCTAATATTAGAAAGCACACAGTATAAGGGTATGTAATTTAAAACACATTAGCAGCTGGATATTTCTCAATGCTTCATTGACCTGTCTGCTAATGGAAGTGTATTGTGTAATAACCCCTTTCACTTGCTTATGCTCTGTATGACACAGCAAATCTGAGGAGAGTTTTAAGGTGAGTCTCTGGTAAGTAAAGAATCAGTAATACAATCAAGTCCTTTGATAGGTATTTCGATAATATGGTAAAAGAATGTGACAGTTATGAGGGACACTTCAGAAAAAAACCAGTAAGTTTTCTTAACTTTTAGAATAATCTAAGTTAAAGTTTGGGAATACAGTATGTAAATTAGATAGGAGTTCAGGAAAAATCAGGCAATCCTGATCTTTTGCAGTAAAACTTCACGATTTACTCAGGTTTTTCAAGCTTGCTTTCTCTTTCTAATTGTCTTACCAACTTCCAGAAAACAGTGTCCTAGCAATGTCCACCACTGTTTGTGGTGTTCTTTGAATTACAGAATGTATTTTAATAGTTACTCTGAATATTACATGACTGTCACAAGATAACATTGACGACTGCAATGATTGCAGCATGTAACCAGCAAATCTGTCGCAGCAATCCAAGATCATTACATAGAAGTCTGTTCTCTTACTATAAGAACAGAACAGTTAATTCTAAAAGTACTATTATAATTAAGTCAAATACGATGGGTTTCCCTAAAGGCCCTACTTTGAAGTCATGTGAAAACCAGATTCTGCTTTTAAAAATATACCATACCCCCTAATTATGTTCAATACTATTATTATTATTATTATTAAAATAATAATATTTAATGAATCAGAACTCAAATACTAAATAACTCAGCCCTAGGTCTGTTATTTTAAAATGTTATTATTTTTGTCTGGCTAAACCAAAGTATTATAAATACAATACAGGAACTTGCAATGGTTTGTTCAATGAATAACATCTTTTCTAAGCTTAAAGTTAATTGGATTTAAATGTCTACCTCTCTTTGAGGTTTTGATTCTATCTATTCTACCCAAAGATATGCAGGAAGTCTGTAGCAGCAATTGGTTGAAGTCATGGAATTGTTGTAGTTCACTGCAGTGTTTGAATCACGGAGCAGAGAAAAAACCCAAATACAGGAAGGTAGCATGAGTCTTTTGATACTTTGGAAATAAAAGCTGAGAAAAAAAATCAACTGAGACAGTGGATTTCTGCTTCTGCATGCACAGGCAATAAATTTACACTAGTGGAATTGGATCAACAATTCCATGATAGAAGACAATAAAAACAGTAATCAGGCAAGTCATTTTCAACATCTTAGGCATGTCTGTGAAGTGACCCTCGATTCTGATCATCTTGTGGCACCAAAAGGAAGTTTTCTTCATATAAAATTTTAGTGACTTACGAATGCCTAAGAGCTCTTAGATTGTCTTTTACCTTCCTTGGACCTATTGAAGGCAAGAGCAGAACTGGTATTTTGGGGGGATTTTATTTTACTGTTCTTCCTTCCACTCACATGTAATTTGAAGAAAATAGACTCTCACTGCTTTTTCTTCCCTTTCACTTACAGGCAACTTGAAACCACCTGTCTCACTAACAAACCACCCCAAACTTTTTTTTTTTTTATTTTCCTCTTCTTTTCATATAGTATATTATGTCTATGTACTTTAAAGTTAAGTTAAAGTTCAAACATTTTGAATTTTATTTTTGCTTTTTAAAAATTATAGCCTTTAATTTTGTCCCAACATATATCCTTGTACCTAAAAATACATAAGTATTCCTAACCGATGCTTAGCAGATGCTGTTTTTAGAAACTTCTGCTTATACAACAGCCACTCTTTAATATTAATCATGCAAATTATAATGATGTTCTTCAATAGAATTCAGATTTTAGTCTATTAATGACCTTTATAGACATTTTTGTGTCAGCAGCAATCATCTATGCATCAAGTTCAACTCCATCTGCATAAAGCAACTTTATAAGATCTTACCATTTAAATCAACATGAAATCATCAATTGTTAACTCCACTAATACCAATCTAACATTATAATGCAGTGGCAATTTGTTCCTGCTTGCTGCTGCTGGCAGACCTAAGCAGCACAAAAATTATTGAGACAGATGCACAAGTAATCAGTTATGTCACTTTATTGATGCATTCCTGATTATCCCTTAATGAGGCAGAATTTCTGAAGAGGGAGTACTTGTCCCTAATGAATGTTTCTTCAGATGCCAGATTTGTTTGGCTTATACACCTGTTTTCCTTATATGACCTGCTATCCTTAATTACTACTTATAAGTATGGTGGAAAATCAAAATTCTTGGAACAGCAGTGGGTCAAAGATTCTACCTTTTGTTAGCATGGGAACAGACTCTGTGATAAAATAGAGTGAGATTCTTAGATGTGAGTGAGGTCTCAATTTAAACAAAGAGAAAATGTGGGAAAAATACAATATGAGATTTTAATGCAAAAGAGAGAATTAGTGGCCATTTTGATGGTAGCTGAACAACCTAATCCTTGTTTTTCTCTCTTTCTCTTCAACTCAAAAGCTGGAACATAATTTACCCCATGCTAAATTTGTTCAGTTCCGATGAATACTGACTGGTTAGAGGACTGATAGAATAGAGTCACAAAAGGCCAGTGTGGTGGGGAGAGGGCAGTGCTCAATAGCCCAGTTACAGGATGGAACCAGGATGCGATCTGAACAGTGGAATCCAGAATCCTGTCTTAAATTACAATATTTCCTCTGGTGAGAATGGGAATATCTTGCACTTGAAATGAGATTCAAAATCGCAGCTTATCTAAGACAAAGAATATGAAAATCTGAATGAAAAATAAAGTTCCTTTTTTTCCTCCCAGATTTATAATATATCTATGGGGATGGTTGTGGAGAAAATCAAACTTTCTTCTCCAAACTCTGTGCAAAATAGGTGAGAATATAGGTTTATGCCTAAGCTAATAAACTTTCTTTTTGTTCACAAGCAAATGAAGTCTATTTCTCTGTCTGTACCAAATTTTTATATGCAGTAAGTTAGTATCTCATAGCTGCAAATTCATATCTAAAACCTGGAGCTTCTTTGTTACTCAGTTTAAGATTTATGTAGACATAAGTGGCGTAAACAGACAAATTTGACTTCTCTGTCTTTCTGTGTTGGTAAAGCTGTATTTAACTGAGAATGATGCCACTGACAGAAAGTGTTCTTTCTTCTTTTGTGGGAAGACCATTTGTCCTATTTGTGCCAACTGAGAACTTTCATATTTGCTATTTCCAAGTCTGTGCCAAGTACATGATTGCTTCATTTATAGTCAAAAACATTTTGAATGCAGGAATAAACTAGAATATTCCATAAGTTTATGGGCCAGTACCATATCACTTCCATGAGATCTACAGATGCATTAGAGGTCTTTAGAGTAAGTGCCCTTGAGAGCCAAACAACTGAAAAGTATCAGGGCAACTGCTACTGCATTCAGAAAAGAGACAGTCAGTGCCTCCTCACCTCATGTCTGCAGATCAGAGTGTTATTCCCAGAGTGTGTCTATCTATAAACCTTTATATTCCAGAAAGGGAAGGAAAAGAATTGTAGAGCAAGCAGGTTACCTGGGACTATTAGCCAAGTAGTCCACAAGTAGTAGGATCCATTGCACTTCTTATTTCCACAAGAGACAGGTATAAGGAGGATGACCAAAGTAGTAGCTCAAATAATGGCTATCAGATCCCTAAATACTTACCTTTGGGTGATAGTCTGCAAATATGTTAAGAGAATTTCAGAAGTTATGGTTACATCTGCTGTGGTCAGGGAGCTGGAGAAGTGAAGTACTCTGTGTTTCAGGATGGTGTTATTCAGTCTGGAGCTCTGCTTAGAACTATCAGTTACCTCCTTCCCCCTTTTAAATCCAACGATCTCACATGCTCTCTTGCCTATAAACAGAGCTAGACTGTAGCATTCATTAATGTCCATGGGGAATAAAGAGGCTTACTGACACAATGAAGGCAGACGATGTACATATTAATGCTTGAACTGTTTCTATGGAATTGAGTACTTTGAAGTTACAAATATATGGAATTAAATTCTAAATAGAAAATTGTGTGTTAACCCCAGCTGGCAAATAAGGACCACACATGCATTTGCTCACTCCTCTCCTGGTGGAATGGAGGAGAGAATCAGATGGGTAAAAGTGAGAAAACTCCTGGGTTGAGGTAAAGAAAGATTAATAGATAAAGCGAAAGCCACATGCGCAAGCAAATCAGAACAAGGAATTCATTCATCACTTCCCATGGGCAGGCAGGTGTTCAGCCATCTCCAGGAAAGCAGGGCTCCGTCACGCATAATAGTGACTTGGGAAGACAAACGCCATCACTCCAAATGTCCTCCCCCTTCCTCCTTCTTTCCTCAGCTTTATATGCTGAGCATGACATCATATGGTATAGAATATCCCTTTGGTCAGTTGGGGTCAGCTGTCCTGGCTGTGTCCCCTCCCAACTTCTTGTGCACCCCCAGCCTGCTCGCTGGTGGGGTGGTGTGAGGAGCAGAAAAGTCCTTGACTGTGTTATAAACATTGTTTTGGTCACAAATCCAAAACATATGAGCTACTACGTAAAATGTTAATTCCATCCAAGCTAAACCTAGGTTTTTAAAATACACATAGATGTGGTACTTAGGGACATGGTTTAGTGGTGGATTTGGCAGGTTAACAGTTGGATTTGATCTTAAAGGTCTTTTCCAACAAAAATGATTCTATGATCCCTGGAGGATAAACAACTTTACTAACAGTGTAGGCAGATGATGTATCTATTCATACTTGCATTGTTTCTATGGAATTTAATAGTCTTAAGTTACAGAATTATACAATTAAAATCTAAATAGGAGAAAAGCTTTTGGTATGGATAGAAATACAATAGCTCCATTCCTGCATCCTTTTTATCACAAAGAATGCAATAATTGTCAGGAACCTTCTTCAGCTAATGGGAAGCAGGTACATGGAGAGAACTCACCCCTGGAAAAGATCTTTCTGTGCTGTCTTGGAATCTCCTTCCACTTGACTTTGTCCTGTGGAGATGGTATTTGTTTTGTTTTGGTAGCAAAGTAATAATTGAATGCTCACCAAACATATGTTTGACAATTCAGCTACCAGTAGCTGTCCTTTTCAAATGCAAGCCACTCCAAGCTACCTATTTGACACAATTTGCTTTAGAGTCATGCAAGGATCAACACAGGGACAGGTCCAAAGTCAGATAAAAATTTATCTCAAGATTGTTAAAGTGGTTTTTTGGTGGTTTGGGGTTTTGTTTTGGGTTTTTTTTTTTCCCTAAATATTGGCTATAAAGTTTCTATAAGAATAACCTCTGCTAAAAGGAGGAGAAATGATGGATGAAATTTTAAGAACTGTACCCTTTAAAATTTCTTTCTTCCAATTACTCTTTTCCTCCCTGAAAACCTTCCAGGAAATTATAAAAATATATTAATTTACCATTAAATTATGTCACACTTTTTGAAAACAAATGAAAAAACATCCTAAAATGTCCCACTTGATTTGATAACTCATATCTAAAACATAACAATATTGAGATGTGATGTAATCTTTGATTTAAAAAAAAAAAAATCCTGAATTATCCTGATACTGTATTGGAATAAGATTTTTAAAATAATCATACCCTGTCCTGGTATCTATTGGAATGAACAATTTAGGATAGATTGAATTAATTAACAATCAACTTTTAACCATATGAATAAATATTTTTATATTTCATATTATATTATTGTATGTTTATAAATATTATATATATTTTTGAGGCCTAATGAATAAGCAGTAAAGGAAAATAAGAAAAAAGAAAATTAATCTTTTAAGTGTTTCTGCCTTTTTTTCCCCCCATTTTTTTTCCCCAAATCTATCTTAAAATTCCCAATAAAACTAGTGGGTTCAGAATTTAATTCCTTGAAAAAGGGAGGGATGGGAGCAAAGTGTTTTAAGATTTGGTTTTATTTCTCATTGCCCTACTCAGATTTTGAATGGCAATAAATTAAATTAATTTTCCCAAGTTGAGTCTGTTTTGCCCATGACGGTAACTGGTGAGTCATCTCTCCCTGTCCTTCCCTTGAACCACGAGCCTTTTATATTTTCTCTCCCTTGTCTAGCTGAGGAGAGAAGTGATAGAACGGCTTTTATGGGCACCTGGCCTCCAGACAGGGTCAATCCACCACATTTCTGAATGTTTATGAATTTGTATTTCTAGTGGTTATCCATAAAAAGTTTTTGATCCAGAAGGAAAAAAGGAAAAAAAAAAAAAAGCCCTGGTGAATGAATATGATCTGAGTTTTTTGCAGTGCGAAAAAAAAAAATTAATTCATAAACAGTTACAGCACTGGAAAGCTTTGAAAAAAGCCCCCAAGTAACTTAGATTTTTGTTGGCAGCTGCTGAAAGTTTCCATTTTAGCAAATCTCTCCAATGCGTGATCAAAATAAGTGAAAATCTAACTAGAAATCCAGCTTTCCATGCCTGGCTAATATTCCTATATCCAAAACTAACTGTGGCCAACTACAGCTCCCACATCATCAATCTGTTTACCAGTTACAGTCCCCTTGTAAATGAATTGTAGTTCCTTTTATAGTAAGAACTTGGGAAAATTGTATGAAATGAACAAAGAAAATTGTGATGCTTTATCAGTGCCAGCATTTCGGATGAGATCCACAGAATGCAAATAGTAATGGCTGAAATTCCACTGTTCTTGCTTGTCTGATTTCAAGTCTGTCAGGTATTTAAATCCCAGTGTTCCTTCATTTTTAGAAAGCTTTTCTCAGCCTTGACACTTGACACAAGCCATACAGCTTGTGCTTCATTGCAAAAGTTATATTCTACCACTTAGCCAACACCGAGAGTAGACACAATTTCTCCTTAAGCTTTGGGATTCCCAGAGGAAAACCCTACATTACAGTATCTCATTAAAATAGGAAAAGCTATGGAAGATGAACAAAAAGATCTATTTCTAAATTTTCTAAGCAGGACACTTTAATTAATTTTTACTGTGTGCCTACTAAGTGAGAAACTACATATGCATTCAGTTCGGCTCTGCGCAAATGATTAGAGATGGAGGCTGCACAGAGTTCGTAACAAATAGGCACCAAAATAGTACATCAGACTTTTTTTTCAAGTCTGAAGAACATTAAAATTCTATGTGTGAAATAATGAAAAGTCTTGATCATGAAATCATGAAACTTAAAAGAATTTTAAAAAAAATATTTGAAAATATATTAGCAGCATTTATTAACTTTTTTATAGGAATGGTTCTTCAAAGCATTTTTTTATTTAACTTTTCTTTGGTTTAGATTTTATTCTATGTCCAAATTTTGTACATATTAAAGAGTTCAGACACCTTTTTTTTTTTTTTTTTGAGGTAGTGACAGCAGTTTTTAATTTGGCTCTATGACCAGCGATATGGACTAAGTAACACTGTAAGGAAGTCATCATCCACCAGTTTCTTATCAGCTCCAAAAAAAAAAATTCATTTGTGAAAAATTTGAAAGTAGACATGAACAATATCAAAGTGTCTTCTGGACATTTCTTTCAGAAGGTAACAGGAGATACTGTAGCTGTGGACTTTTTTTTTTATGGTTGGCAATCTGATGATGTCTGGTCATCAAATAAGCATAAGGAATAATGTTAAAAAATGTCAAAATATTTCCTTTCTAGCTGTCCATAAGATGTGAAAACCTACTGTGCAATACTGCAAACAAATGAAAAAAACAAAACAAAACAAAAAAAACCCCCAAACCACTACAAATTTTCTATCAGGAAGGTATTTGTAAATGCATTAGGAACATATGCGAATGATGTTCAGTTTGCATTTAGAATTTTACCACGTATCTGCAAACAGCTTTCTATCAGTAAAGGAAGGGCTTTATTTAAATAAATACTCAAATTAAACATTTTTAAATGTGTTGGGTTTTGTGTGGCAAGGTTTTGGTAGCTGCAGGGGCTACAGGGGTGGCTTCTGTGAGAAGTTGCTAGAAGCTTCCCCTGTGTCTGACAGAGTCAATGCCAGCCGGCTCCAAGATGGATACGCCCCTGGCCAAGGCCAAGCCAATCAGCACCTCTGTGATAACATATTTAAGAAGGAAAACAAAAGAGTTAAAAAAAAAACTTTTGCAACCGGAGAGAGCAGTGAGATGTAAGAAACTCTGCAGACACCAAGGTCAGTGAGGAAGGAGGGGGAGGAGGCGCTCCAGACACCAGAGCAAAGATCCCCCTGCAGCCCGTGGTGAAAACCATGGTGAGGCAGGCTGTCCCCCTGCAGCCCATGGAGGAAGGATGAGGGGGTGTAGAGATTCCACCTGCAGCCCGTGGAGGACCCCACGCCGGAGCAGGTGGAGGCACCTGAAGGAGGCTGTGGCCCGTGGGAAGCCCACGCTGGAGCAAGTTCCAGGCCGGACCGGTGGACCCGTGAAGAGGGGAGCCCACACCAGGGCAGGTTTGCTGGCAGGACTTGTGACCCTGTGGGGGACCCCACGCTGGAGCAGTTTGCTCCTGAAGGTCTGCACCCTGTGGGAGAGACCACGCTGGAGCAGTTCGTGAAGGACTGTAGCCCGTGGGAGAGACTCCATGTTGGAGCAGGGGAGTGTTGAGAGGAGTCCTCCCCCTGAGGACAAGGAAGCGGCAGAGACAATGTGTGCTGAACTGACCGCAACCCCCATTCCCTGTCACCCTGTGCCGCTGAAGGGGGAGGAGGTTGAAGCCGGGAGTGAAGTTGAGCCCGGGAAGATGGGAGGGGTGGGGGGAGGTGTTTTAAGACTTGATTGTATTTTGTGCTCCCCAAAGTCTAAGAATCTAGCTCTTACTATTGTCTGAAGCTGTCATTATGGTAAAACTGTAATTACTGTCTGTAATTATTGTCTTTCCATCCTCTAGATTGGACAGTTATGAAAAACCTGTCTATATTAATTTAAAAAAAAAAAGATTGAAAAGCCATTTCAGCCTTAATTATTTAGTTGCTATGGAGGCTTACTGGTTTATTCAGTGTTTTAAAATATGCCACCTCAAATGTTTTATTGTCATACAGATGTATACTTGCTGAACAATACTATTTATATGATGATTTAATGAAGGCGGTAAGAGTTCATATTCCACTTCAAGACAAAAGGAAGATCTTATCTAATTCTCTAATTATATCCAATAATGAATTACACTTCATATACAAATGGACAACTAATAATCTTACAGATATTTTCACAGTGTATCATAGTAAATACCAAGTGGTTGTAGACAAAGGAAATTCTGTTGTCACTGGAGAAAAGAGGGGACATACATACATGGGATAAGGGCTTTCTAATATATTTAGTTACAATAACTCAGATTAATAGGAAAGTTGGTTGGACCTTGGAGGAGCTGATCTGAGTGATAGGTCATTCAGCCTTGGCTTTGTTCATCCAGCTTCTGAAAACCTCCAGGGACGGAGACTTTACATAAGGTCTGACCAGTGTTTTCCAGTGCTGCCTTACTCTCTAGGTTAATCTGTTCATATATATATATACAATCTGAACTTCGCAAGCCGCAATTTACGTTTGCTTGCCCTTGTTATATCATCTACCACAAATTCCAATGAAAATCTGCACTAAAAATGAGTTTCAGTTTTGGAATATACACATAACACTTTAATGGCATACCCGCCCCCCCCCCCAAAAAAAAAAAATTAGCCTTTTTTGTTGCACACATTTTTTTTATAACTGTAAGGTGGAATTGCTAGTAGCTCTCTATGTCAACAAGATTTTGAAAGCACAAATGCAGTAACAATAGCATTTTAGCATCCCATTTCTACCACTCAGAGTTCCCCTTCTATCAGAAGTAAACAGACCATCCTCAGCAAGTTCCTTGCTTGTAAAGACAGGGAAGAAATTCATGCCACAGTGACAGAATCATTCATTAGTATGCACCTGCTGGCATTGCCCTAGTAATTCATTATAGCAAGTCATCATCAAAATCATGGTATGTTGATTGCACATTAACTTTCATACATTATGAGTGGACCAGTGAATTGATGATATATTACTGTATAATAACATAAAAGTGCCAGTTGTAGAATATGAGATACAGTTTGTTTCTTTGTTTTTGTCAAAACAAGATAACTTTATGACAGAGAAAGACATTAGCAGAAGTGTTATGAATCAGTCATAGAATCACAGAATCATAGAATGTTTTGGGTTGGAAGGGACCCGCCAGGAGGCAACAGGTCTCGTGTGAGGCGCAGACCTATTGTAGTGAGTCTAGTGGAGGGCCACGAAGATGATGAGAGGGCTGGAGCACCTCTCCTATGAAGACGGGCTGAGAGAGTTGTTCAGTCTAGAGAAGATTTCATTAAATCTTTCTGCAGTTTCTGAATGAGGTGCAGGAAGGATCAAGAAGTCTGAGCAGGTTGGACAGGATGCTGAAGACTTGTTCTACCAGGCAGCAAGCATTATGTCAGCATTGTCCCCCGCCCCGCCTGACAACACATCACACACTGGTATTTTCAATACTTTATATCATTTTCTCCATCAGCAGGAAAATAAAAAGAAGATTCATTCCTAGCTCCCACTTCAGCTTTAATGTATGAAAATCTTTGTTTCTAATTACCTTGTTTTTGCAGACACAAGTATTATATAGAGAACCACTCAATGGCCTCTTTAAAGCCAATTACACAGTTTCCATTCTTCAGTGAGACTAAGACTTCATCTGAAATTGAGTACAATTTAGATGAATTATTTTTAAAGGATTTTCCTCTATAAAAAGTCAGAGAACAGGGGAATGATTCTATATACTAACTTCGAGCAACCCTAGCCAGTTAAAAGGACAGCTATTTAGTAAACATTAATTCTGATTAATGAAGCAGTTTGTTTGTATCTAACAACCAAAACAGTTGTTAAAATAGACTTTAAATTGCACGAGACTTCAGTAATAGATAATGTTTCCTAAGAAATCTAGAAACAAAATTGAGGTGATTTAATAGATGGTTTTACAAGTTCAGTTCTGTGAACTGAAATGCACCTAAATTTAATTTCCTTTTTTCTAATAAAAATGTTTGGAAAAAGGTAGAATAATTAGTGTGTCATCATTCCTATGAAACATCTTAGACATTTATTATTGAAATTATCAGTCTAGTCCCCCATTATGAAACCAAAGTTTGATTACAGAAAATCAATAAACTTGCATAAAAAACTTGAAGAAACTCTCTAGGAAAGGGTTGAGTTTGTTTAAGCTCTAATTAAACCATTTGTGTTTTCTTGGGGATTACATTCAGGAACAAATTATCTGAAATGAAAACAAACCCAGCCTGGCATACTGCAATAGAATGCAATTTCTTAAACAAAATTAGTATTTTTTAAAACCACTCACAGCTGAAAATGCCAATGTTAGAGTACTTATGTTAAAATCATAAGATTGTAGCTATTTTTTTTCCAATATTCCACATGAATAACAACATTTTGCTATAGAACTTATAATTCTTCTCTCATTTTATACTAAATAAGGTGAGAATTATGTCCTTACTTGCTGTGTGTGCCACTTACTGTTCAATTAACTTCTACCCCCTCTCCCCGTGTTGGAAGCAGCCACATGTCACTGCATGCCCACTGCACTCCTGGTGAACATGTTGGACCTGTGTTATGAAGATCTGAGTTCAAGAGGTCTTGGTGACAGTCTGGAGTTTTCAGAAGGTTGGTGCGTTTAAACCAAGTAAGTAGTAATCAACAAAACTTCTACGGATAAGAAATGCAGAATTACACTTGTAATGTGATACTGCAAGTTAAAATTACGGTGGTCCAAAGCTAAGACCGTATTGTTCTAAGCCACAACAGGAAAACTGCAGCAAGATTTTTGAAAAAAGGCTAGATGTTTTTTTCTCCTGTCCCGTGTGTATTCCTTTTTACAAAAAGACTCTCAACATAATAGTATAAAGGTTGTACAATACTTATTGTAAAATTATAGAATAGTTAATGCATAATACGATCTGAATTTATGTGACTTCAAGAATCAAGTTTTAACTTCTAAGTAGAACTATGAAAAATGTGAAGAAAATAAGTTCATTAGTTTTAAGCTCATGTGACAGAAACCTTGTAATTAATCAAATTCATTGTTTTTAGAACAGTTTAGCTGCTTAATATATAAAAAGTCCCTTGCTGCACCTGAGCTTATACAATTTTTTTGTTTTGTTTTGATAAATTAAAATACCTCTGAAGTTTTTATGTTTTTCTTCTACCTTATTTTTCTAGAGATTGGTCACATTTTACATAGTCAACAACAATTACATAAATGGAGACAGTCTGGAGCAGTCTGCAGTCTGAAACCACATTGTTCTTCGATCTCCTTCAACTCTTCAATATTAAGAAAACCTTTTTTTGGCCTTTTGCAATCGCAGATTTTGTTATCCCACAAGGTAAGCACTATCCCTCTGCCCCAGATAGGCAGAACATTATGAATGACGTGTCAGCGTGTGTATCCTTATAACCTTGGTTTTTGTTTGCTTATGCTTCAGCTGTTAGATTGTTCATCAGTATTAAAAGAAACACATATAATGTACCATTGTTACAGCACTGCTAATTTAATTTTTTGGGACTACTGATGGAAAAAAATACCATAGATTTTCCTATGGTATTTTTATGAATCTTTCTTTTAAATTAACTTTTATTACTGTTTGGTTAATTTTCTTATCATGTAATTTCAATTTATTTGCTTTGTTTCTTTAGCATGTTTTCTCAAGCTACTGGTTTACTGCATGACAAGACTTCTCCTTTTTCTCAGAAACTCAATTATTATCAGATGACTGTCCATATATCATACATTCAGAATGACTTGGAGTGCCATCCTATAAGACAATTCAAGCCTCTTATACATACGTTTTCAGAATTAGACTCTGATGAAAGAGTCAAATTTGGCTTTGAAAAGTATTTTTCGTCAGTATTTAACATTAGAAAAAATGCCAGCATTTATTATTTGCCTTCTTTAAAAGAATAATTGTGTTTTCTAAAAATAAAGAGCCAAGAAGAGATGGACAATAATGTAAATAAGTTTGCTAAGTATTGGTTAATGGAGATGCATTATTTTACTTCATTTTTAACACAGAAAACATAAGAAGGAAAGAGAAGGTGGAAGACAAACAAAATAATGGTTGGTTTTGTTTGATGTTTTTTTGCTTGTTCTCCTCTCAATTTTGTTTTTTTTTTTTTTTTCTCCAGTTTCAATCCCAAATTCCATAGCCATCTTCTGAAACTCATGCAAAATAAGACTTGGGTAGATTAAGGATATATAAATATTTATTTGAATTCCAGTATTCAGGGACAAATTAGAATAATTTACTGAGAAGAAGTGATACACATCTTTAGACTTTTTAAGGACTATAGCAGCCTCCATGCTTCTTCTTCCCTTTCTGAGAACACTAAAATTAGTTCATTATCCATCTCTTATCACATTTTTCTTCTGATTCAAGTATTTTGAACTTCCTTAGGAGACTGTTTTAATAAACAGTGCTGCATGTAAGTAGTTTTCAGAGGAACTACTGGGATTTCTTGTACACAATAATGTACTCTTGTAAAAAGGCTATTTTTTATTAAGCAGTGTAAATATATTTTAATTAGAACGAAGCCGCTCTGCCTTTGAAATAGCCTAAGGCAATGAAGTGCTTTGTGACTATTTGGGATGCAAGTGGCTCATAGGCTGAGAAGTGGGGACACTTTCTGCTTTCCCCAAGGCATCACTGCCTGAAGAGTTGACCTTCTTCCCAACTTCAAGTCCTGTTGCCATTATGTAATAGACCACAAAGTAGAACAGCTATTGCCAAGGTGAGAAGCATTTTAAGTCATATTACCCCCATGAAGAGGGGTTGAACACCTATAATTGTATGAAAGTTACTGCCATTCCCTAATACTGATTTAGAACTTAAAGTCAGAAAGAACTTACAGATCTTCTTTCTTATGATCTCTAGTATCTTTTGCTGTTTAAAAAAAAAAAAAAAAAGGCACAAAAAGTACAGCTGTTCTACTAAATGTCAGACACCAGCTTGGAAGGCACTTGCAGGTACCTCTCAGGCTTTTTTCTGTCTGAACATATGAATGTTGAAAGTAATGATTTCAAAATCTGTTTCTATAGCCTGAAGGCAACTAAGGCCTCACAAAATTTTCACTCCTGTTTGTTCTCTACAAAAAAGTAATTGCATTAAAACATATGTGTGAGCACCTGCGTGTGTATATATAATATAGGTGTATGAGTTTATATATGTATATATGTGCATTTATATATAAATGTCTAAATATAATATTGTACTTAATTATTTACTCATAATTTTCTCGGATTACAGTGAAGAACACTGAAATTTGAATATTTTCATCTTCTTTCTATAGTTGTGTTCTCTCTAATGTAACTGATTAAAACCATTGTAAAATAGACTACATATTTACAACAATTAAGAGTGATATCAGGTATCCAGAACTATGTGTAAATCAGCTTTTTCACAAGATGTTTCTTTCACACATAAAGTGTACAAAATTATATAAAATAAACAAACATGTATGCACATTTTTGTGTATGTACAAACCTCTATTCCCTCTTCAGCTTTGTAAGAATCCCTCACTTTTAACCATACTCCCTGTTAGTAATATCAAATACACTTTTCAAAGGTGATCTTGATTCAACTAATAGTAGGTCTATCACAGCAAAGTGTTGAACAAATATCCTTTTGTAGTCTCTTGGAATAGAAGAGTAAAGCCCTAGAGGCTTTTTGGAAGAGTTTCTTTGGAGAAAAGGAGGACGTGACAGGCATCATCTTTTTTACTTGAGTGTCAGTGTTTATATGCCCAAGGAAATGAGGCTATGCCTGGGCCTTGTCTGGAAACCTAGACACATGGTGACATACATGTCATTTTTGATAGACTAATATTGAGCAGTGTTCCTTTCTGAAATTTCTAAGTGAGACATGTCATGTCAAATCGCATTAATCAAACATGTCACTTGTTGTTACAAATAGATGATACATAACAGAGAAAATCCTAAATAAATTATAGGAAAGTATTTTTATGATATGCACAAATCTTCACTTATGAAACTTTTGAGCAAAGGGGGATAGCTCCAAGTGCCTGTGTACCACTGTGTTCTTTATAAAATCAAAATGAGTGGAATCATCTTGCTTTTCAGAAAGAAGGCAAAGATGGCTATTCCCTATGCATCAAAGCAGTTGAATGAATACTCATAGCAAAAATGCCACAGATTCGGAGGTAAAGGCTCCTTTTGGAGCTTTTAACTTTTTTTAAAAAATAATAAAATATAAAGGGGAAAATTCATTCACATTTAACTAAATATTTTTTTGTTGTGTCATAAAATACTCTTAATATAACTGGAATCATAATATAGGGTAAAACTATTTTCACAAATATGATCAGTCATTTAATTACTTCATTACCCTTCATATCATGTTACAGAAAAGAAACAACAGTGTAATAAAAAGTAGAGCAGAAATAGCAAATGGTAAGTGTAGAATAAAAGTTTGATGCTGGTTGATTCCACAGAGCCTGCAGAATACTTGTCTCAAACTGTGATTGCAAAAGTAAAATATTTTAGTTTATATAACATGCAAACAGGCATGAGTCTTGGAGGAGACTCCTTGAAATATAAACTATTGAAAATAAGAACAAAAATTTCCTTCACACTAGATAATGCTTTAACTTCAAGTTGCTAGTTTCCCTGACTTCCTTCTGATCAGTCATTGCTGGGGTAAGTCTGAGATGACTAGTGCACTGAGTGTGATATAATAACAGAAGCGTTTGTGGGTTTAGGAAGACCTTGTGCTTAGTCTTCTAATGATACAAAAAGCAAGAATTCTTTAAAATGTATTGATTTACTAAATGTGGTAGTACACCCAGTCACCAGTTTAGAATCAGTTTTTAAGATGATGGCGTTGAAGTTATTCCTGTAACTCAACCTTCTCCTTCACCAAAGGCTTTATTTCACAACTAGAATGTATTTCAATAGACAAGAAAATTTACTTCTTGAGCTGAAGATATTCTGACAGCTGGTCCCAGCTACACAACAAGTCATAGCTATTTCATTTAACCTGTATACTTGAAATATTTGTTAATCAACACCAAATTCTCACAGAATTGGTATTCTTTTCATTTCACATTTTTTATTTTCTCCCTTTTAGGCTGGTTAAATATAGGGGTTCACGTCTGCATCTGAAATGTGGTGGAAAAACTGAGAAAATGAAGATGAATAGCTTGGTTTCCTGTGGAGCTTCATGACCTCGATCTACACTGTCACTATACTCCTTAATGGGGCTTAAAAACAGAAGAAATAAACACTTAAGAAATGGTCTGCTCTTTCACATCAGTGGTCTTTTTAGCACAGTGACAGTAGGAGATGTTATCTGGGGAGACCATGTCAGCCAAATCAGTGTCTGGCTACCTTTCTTAAACTGTACATTCACAGTCACTGGATTAGAGATGGTAAAGGATATATGCCTGTCTATTCCTCAAGTTTTTGTCTATGGCCCTATTATCTCTATTTTTTTTTTTTCCCCAATAAAATAACCACACTTCTAGCAATGGGCAGTGAATAACTGGGGTGTTTTTCTGTAAAAAAAAGTCCTAGATTTTTCCAGATTTTCTGTAAAGAAATTAATAATATTGAAAACCTAATATTAACACTTGTAGATTTTCACCTTTCTTTGAAAAGCAGAATCAAAACCACACGTCGTAATATGTGAGCATTTTCTTGTAAGTATTTACAGAATATCTCTTGAAAGAAAAAGAGGTTGGTACTCATTTAAACAAAATTCTACACAAATGCCATAAAAAAAAGATTTTTTGACAAAGTTTCGAAAAGAGTGCAGCCCTTGAGGAGAGAAAAACATATGTTACTCATATTCAGGTACTCAGGTATACTTTGCTCTGTTTGATAGAGCAGCCACTCTGAAATTCAGGTCCTAGAGTACATCTCTCAATACTGTCAATATCAACAGGTGGACTCGCAAAGTCTGTGATACATGATCAAGGGAGTTTATAACATCATACGGTTAAACAACTCTGTAGAATATCACTTCATAAGTGATTACAGCAGTAACTTTCAAATATAGATTCTGGGGTTTTTGTGGATGTTTTTCAGCATATATAAACAATGCTTCACCCCACCCTCCAAACTGTTTTACATAATGGTGAGCCTACTAAAGCCTACTGAAAATTACAAAGCTCATGTATACCCTTCTCCTTTCTGTTAGCATATATACTGATCAATAGCATTTTGCAGATATTTAAGAAAGAGCAGAACCATTCCTATCCAGTTTTACAATCCTTTTATAAATTTCAGTTATTCACAAAGCAGGTAGAAGAAAGGAATGGAGCTATTCCCTTTCCAGTAACACGAAGTATAAATTATTTTCCAGAAGATGAGCAATGTTTAGTTTAGTATGTTAATATAATATACTTTCCTGATATGCAGTTCCCCAGTAAATTCTTAATTTAAATCATGAAAAAATGTATATCTTAGGGAATATGTTCCTCTTTATCTCTCCAAGTTTCTTATACATTAGCAGAATATATGTTGCAGTCTCGGTGTTTTTCTGCTTAAACTTATTCTACATTCAGAAAAAGTTGTTCTGAGTTCCTTGAATGCTTAGTGATGTGGTTAAATTAAATGGTCCTTTACATTCACATGTGCAAACATGCATCATGCAGAGGAACATACAAAGCTTACTACTACTATTAAGACTGTCAGTCTCATCATTTGTAGGGCACCCATGTTAACTGAATAACAGGGAAAATGAGTTTTCTGGATCTATGAGGATCTTATACAATAAGATAATGTATGCTCCATCATGTATTTTTTCTAATTAATTTCACCTACTTAATGTGAAGACTGGGAAAAAAATTCAGCAAACATAGTGAATAAATCTTATGAAAGTAAGGACCAACAACAGTTTAAAGTAGCACACCTGTCTACAGTGTATGCTTATGTCAATAATTTGCAGAGATCTTATTTACATAGCATTTTATTTTCCCTTGAATGTTTTCAAAGGAAAGCTCTGATGATTTCTTCCCTTTTTTTGAACATGAAAAAATATATGGAGAAGGCTAAGTGAAGGACTACTAGTTTCTTCTCTGCTGAAACACCACAGTGCTAACTAATATTTTTTAATATTCTAATATAAGGTAATTTTCTTATCATACAACCTCTTAAGAATGTATAAGGAAGCAAGGAGTGTGACAGTAATATGTAGCTACATAAGTAAAAATGAAAAAAAAAAAAAAAGAAGATACACCAAAGAACAGGAAAAACAAAAGGAGTTGGTGAAGAACGAAGAAGAAAATGTGTGCTTTGAAATCAATAGGACCACTTATACTTTGAAAGATGGGAGCCTGTACCATTAAAAAAACTAGCTTGATCAAAGCATTAGTGAGGGTTAAATGTTACATAAAACCAATCTGAGAATGTTCTATGAAATTATTTTGAGTACAAGTTATACATTATAAAAACACTTCCCTGCTGGCATGGACTCTTTAATCGAAGGACTAAAAACCCAACAAGAGTCATCCATAGAAATATATGTACATTTTTTTATCTTGGTGAAAACAGACGAAACTCTCAACTTACCAATTAGTTTCAAGTGGTACAGGAAATTATGCGTTTCAAAGAAATTGTCTATTAGCCAGGAAAAAAAAAAAAAAGGCGGGGTGGGGGGGACACAAGGAAAAGATAAGACCTTTCTTTTTAGGCATAATGAGGAGCTATATCCGGAAGCACTGTTGTCACTGATATTAATCTTTTCATTAACTTATTTAGCATGAATTCATAATCTGGCTGACATTTTAAGTAAGGTCTCCACTGTGTCCAAAATAATCAGTTTGTTCTGCATGGCAAAACTATTTACTCTTGTTATGTTAAAATGAATCACATTAAGAGAATCTGACTTCAGCTGGCAGTTAATTGAGATCAGGGATACAACACTGGTAATCGTTTTACAAATGAGTTCCCTGTTTGCATTCAGTTCTGACTTGCAGCTCCTAGCAACGTCAAGTCTTTGTTAGTAGATCCTTATCAATGGAATTCTTTAGAATACATCCCTTGATTAGAAATGAAAAGAACATATCTTTTCCTACACTTAGCGGCCTTATTGTACGAAGTGCTTTTGAAACTCAGGATACATACTGTGTAAGATTACATTTGACCTGAGATAAAGTAGTAATATTTTAATGCTATTTCAATATTAAAACTACAGCAGAGCTTACATTTGGTTTTGCAGCAAGTAATATTTTATCATCAGGCTGATTCATAAGACAGCCACTTGTCTCTAGAAACTGAGTAAAACATGCCATCACAAATGGCAGCTTTTGGAGCCATCCATGCAGTTATTCCTGCTAACAGACAGCTCTTACGTAGCACTTTCTATTTTATAATAAGCTTAATCACTTTGACCAATCCAGAAGGAAAAGGCACACGCAACCAATCACACAGTTGGACTAGATAATGCAGTTGGACTAGATGGTCATTGTAGGTCCCTTCCAACTGAACATTTTCCCTTCCCTTTCCCTTTCCCTTTCCCTTTCCCTTTCCCTTTCCCTTTCCCTTCCCTTCCCCTTCCCCTTCCCCTTCCCTTTCCCCTTCCCCTTCCCCTTTCCCTTTCCTTCTAATATGTGCACATTAATTGTGGATTTTTTGTCAGTAAACTGATCTGCAAGGGAAGAGTTTAACAATAAATGCCAACATTTTGAGAATTACAGGTCAAGCAGTCATGGCAGATGACATTAGTGATTCAAAATCTTTCTTTATACAGTGTATACATAAACTTTAAGGACACTAATAGTTACATTAATAATACACCTTATCTGTTTTGCAGTGTGATATGTAGGAATGAGAAAAATGAAAGGTTTTTGTGTCTAGCCACTAGCTGATGTTTTAAAATGTTGATTTTTCTATCTTAGTTTAAAAAAAGTGATTGCTCATAAAATAACCCAACTCTTTCTAAAACCAGGTGCTTGTGTTGAATTAATTTCAAAGGTCTAAGAAGAGACACGCTAAATAATTCTGCCATTAGCTGTGGTCTGTTCAGCCTAGTTTCTTGCTGCCTCTTGCAATGTGACATTCATCAAGTATTCCACAGAATATGAAAACTTGCATCCATTTGCAAAGCACACAAGTAGAATCCTTTTATCTGACTTTATCCCCGCTACTAACTGCTAGGTAGCACAGATATACTTTACGTGTTGCAGCACAACAGATATTTTCTTTAAACATCTACATGACTTCATAATCTTTTATTTCATAGGAGATGTGCAAATTAGTGGCATATTAGATACATTTCTGTCACCCTGTGGTGCCTTACATTTAATCTACCACTGTACTTAAATACTATATTCTTCCTGATGTATTTCTCGGCCAATATTACATATAAAAAAATATGTTTTCAAAAAATCCCTGAAATCTTGACACTTATCTGAATCAAGCATTCTTCAGATATTTTAGTATAGCCTGTCCATGTTTCAATATATCATTTCATGCCATGAAAGCCTCAGATATAACTCAACAGGAACCATGTAAAATGTTTTTATGTCCTATACTGAAAGATTTACTACAGGACTACTAATAAAACAAACTGGCAGTTTACCCAACTACTATATAGTTTCTCTGTGAGTCAGATATGTTTTCCTATCTAAGTCATGTCACTTGGAATTAGATTTTTTGGAAATTAAATTCCTCACTATTATAATTAAATGGCATGAAGATATATTGCATTATATAATTCTAAGCAAAATTATGTCACATCATTTTACGATCAGACCCAGAAGACTACTATGCTATAATATAGTTGCGTATTAACACTTCGGGACAAAACTTCCTCTCTGGCCTTCCTCTATTTCAGACCTGGGATCTGTCATCTTTTCAGTTGAACTGTTCCAGCAAAGTTTATTGCAGTAGGCAAAACCAGAAGTAATGTTAAACATGGTCTTGTTTTTGAATCCAGATAAAATTCAGAAATATATTCTAAGTACTTTTTTTTTTTCTACACCGTAATAAAAAAATAAAAGGATGTACTTCAGATTATTACTGCAAACATCTATCCTTTTTTGGAATAGAAAAGTTTCTTGGTACAAGCACAAGAGTTTTTTCTCCATTTTCAGAGCATTAAGCATGCCCGATAATGTCATTTTTCCTCTAAATAAGTACTTAAGCTCTCATATAAGTGGGCTGATTTGAAAACGTCACACTGAAGTAAATAGATTTACTGATTTTTGGTTAATCTTCATATGAAGGTAGTGCCTAAAATTAGGAAGGATTTTCCTAGGGTTATAGAGAAAGGTAATTTTTATGCAGATTGATGTGTAAACCATAAAGGAAATAGCAACCTCTCAGATATATGATAATAGCTAGATGCTCCTCTTATGAAGGCATAGGAAAAGAATACATAGCCTGCATCCTTAACTTCTTTAACATCTCCTAAATGGAAGGTGGTTTTTTAGATAATATATTTAGACTGCAGTAAGCTCATGCTTACCAAGTGTTAGTCTCAGAAATACTTTAGCTGACCCTACAGTTAGATGACAACTTCTCTTGGAAATTCTCTTAAAATGGTAGTAATTAGTTCAACCCAGCTCTTCTATGTTCTCTTGCCTTTTTTAAGCAGCAGGCATATGCCATATACAGTCTTAGGAGATGACCAGCCAGAATATCACAGCTTCCTGCACCTCATTTTCTAGCCCATTTTCTCTCTACTACCCTTGAGGCAATTCTTAAGAGCTCTGTTATCTTTCCTATTTATTTTTAGATATCTGCACGTAGGTGTTCACATGTGTCCTTAATATCTATGGTCCCATAAAGTCAAAGAATACCAGGGTTCATTTAAGTCAATCATATGTGTGTAATGCCATCTGAGATATGCCACAGAATCCACCTCTTCTCTGGATGCCACTGTAGAAGAATATTAGTATCCTGTATGCCCTTTGTAATATTTGCCAGACTTACATGAATGTCTTGGATACTCTAGGCCATCTGAAGTGATACTGGACATCTATCTTCAGGGAGCTGAACTGTGCTGCTCATCAATGCAGTCAATGGAGCTGGGGGAGCAGCTCAGTTCACTCTCACGTAGGTGTATATATAGGCTAGTAAGTGAAGTAGTTCTCTAGACTTTGCTCACTGTTTACACCTGATCTTCATTGACCATAATGTGATCTAAGACACGCAGCTCACAGAAAATCATCTGCAAGTGGACACCTATTTTTAGATGTCTACATTTCCAATGGAGTAACAGCTAAGTAGGAATCCAAGAATATACTTCTGAAATTCAAACCATGGTGTGGATAGCTGGTGTTTGCCAGGAAGTGTAAAGGAGATGGATAATTCAGTGGGCTAAGCCAGTTTCAAATAATAAGAGTTTCTATTTTGAAAGGAATTTTTCCTTCAAACATAAGAAAAATAAGACTTTTAATAAAGTCAGCTTTATTTTTAAAATAAAGTCTGTTTTTTGGTTTTTTTTTTTTTTAAACTGATAGCTCTGGGCTTGGATAATTATGAAAAGGTATGAAGATCTGTTTTATTTTGTTTTTTTTCCATCCAGTGGATCCAATTCTTAAGTCATGATAGTGTTTATACTGTTGTAAACCAAGAGGAACTACTTCTTATTCACACTAGGAAAAGCATCTTTTTTAAAAAAAAATATAATACTAAATAAAATGTCTCCTGAGCACTTTATGAAATTTTCATAAAGTATTAAGATTCCAGACAATAAATCAGATTTATAGATGGATATATCTGACTGAAGATAAGTAGATGAATTTCTCTGTGTTCATTCCCAGCTGTGGTGGGTTGATCCCAGCCAGCAGCCAAACACTCACCTTGCCTTTCACTCACACCCCTCTCCCAGAGGATGGGGTGAAATAGATGACAAAAAGATATATGGTTCCGGATAAAGACAGTTTAAAAGAAAAGCAAAAACTACACTTACAAGCAAAACAAAATAAGAAATTCATTCACTACTTTCCACTGGCAGGCAGATGTCCAACCACTTCCTGGACAGCAGGGCCTCAGCACATGCAACAGTTCCCTTGGAAGACAAACACCATAACCACGAATATCAATCCTTCCTCCTTCTTTCCCTGGGCTTAGCATGACATCATATGGTATGGAATATCCCTTTGGTCAGTTTCGTCAGCTGTCTTGGCTATGTCCACTCCCAAACTCTTGCCTACCCCCAGCTTACTAACTTCTGGGAGGATGGGACTGGGATGAGAAAAAGCCTTGACACTGCTGGACAAAGACTAAGGTGCTATGCTTGTAACCCCACAAAGCTACACATCCATGCCATCAAAACAAATCAAGTAATGTGCATGGAATTATTCCCAGAATAAGCAAGCTAATAATTTTAATAAGAGTGCTCCAAACTTTGCTTCATAAGGGTTAAAGGTTCTTGACTTTTCTCATATATTTTCACTTGAAAACAGCAAAGCATTTTCAATTTGTTCTTCCATTTAAGATTATATGCCCTTTAAATATTTGGCTCCCTCCCCCATCCCAGTTTAATATTCCAAATTAAGCAAAACATGGACTTTTTATTTGTAGTAAGATACAGACCTACAACTAATGACAGTTGTTAAAATTTCTTTGAATGAGTTGAATTTCAGTTTCTGCCCCACTGCATATGGTCAGTTTATGCACATGGACACTTTATGCCCAGAAATTATGTGACTTCTGATCCATGCAAAACTTAAACTGAATCCACTCCACCAGGAAATATGGTTGATTCATGCAAGTCCAGATCATGCAGAACAGGAAATTTAAAATCAAGAAAAAAATAAAGATAATTTCTGAAATATTTGCATGTAATGTGAACTTGCTGTTCTATTGATGACAAAGCAAATCAAAATTATACATTTTTTTTTTCTTTTCAAATAGTGACACAAATCTTAATGCTAATTTTTAGCTCTCTGCACCCTTTGGTCATTCTTTAGTTTCAGAAGTTAAAACAATATTAAATTAAAATTGACATTTTGACATTATACAATAGGAAGAAACCACAGGAATTTCCAACACAAGAAAACTGTGCTAAGATCAGCTTGTCCAAATCCTTCATTTTTGTCTAGTGGAAAGATAATAGAGAGGAATATAGCAAAGGTCACTTTACATCCATCTGTTCCTGGAAGTTTATATTAGCTGGGGACTAGAGGTAAGAATGATTCTGGAATAATTTTTTTTTTTTTTTTTTTTTTTTTTGTAGAACCAAGAGCATAACTAATATATTTTTATCTTTCTTTTAGTAATTTCATCTTTTCACACATACAATTGAAAAGCTTATGAGCTAAAAGAGACTACCTCTCTTTCAGACTAGAAAGAAAGTAAAGGTGGGAGAAGGATTGTTATTTTTCTTTCTGCCTTTTAATAAATGGTTTAAGTCCTGAAGCTGTAGCAGCCTCAACAAGAAAAGTAAAAGAGAAAGAAAAGTAAAGAGAATCTCAGAGATCTGCTTTAATACTCAGCACAAAGGCAAACCGAACTGTGTTCACTGGAGTCTCCATCCCCCGAAGAGAGAAATTGAACTTACTAATGGATTAGGTCCTCTTTTCTGCACAGCTTACAAAAACAAGAGAACATTAGCATAAATCTTTCCAAGTCTTTACATGCCAGTCTTTCTCGTCATCCTTGTATTATCTATTGAATCGGTAAACTCTTTACAAGAGAAATAATCTCTTACTACATACCTGCTGGCACAGAAGGCTTTCCTGGACTCTGCCAGATCTGTTACAAGCCTATACTTCTGCTAGTGACCATTTCTGAATGTAGGTTACAATTTGCTGCCCAATTGGACTTCCGTTATTTTCGTCCAAATCATGTCTTGGTTCACTTGTGGCTCACTGTTGCTGCATTCACATCACATTTTGGCAAAATGAACATACTTTTCCAACTGCCTTTTATGCTTTTATGCCTTTGCTCCCACTCAGAACAGGCCCTTCTTGCATTCCTGAACCTTATTTTTCTGCTGAGGAGAACATAGGACTGTAGAAGTGTGGAGTACATTTGTGGAGATGAACCTGCGCTATACTGCAGGCAAGCACATGGTAGGGTAAGCCTGGGACTGTTTCTGGGAACAAAACCAAAGTTTGTGCTAGTTTTTCTTCTTCACTTGTATCCTCAAGTTTCAGGTGATAACATCTCAATTTAGTGAATGAATTGACGCACTGAAGTCTTTTGAGTTGGCATGGTGGTTGTGTGGATTGGAGTGCAAAAAAAAAGCCCTGAGTTAACATGGCACTAGACACATAAACATCTGAATACAAATCAAATTGAAATTAAGCTACTTTTCCTTTACTGTAACAGGCTTTTTAGCATATTCAATTCTTCCTGTGGCTCTACAAGAGGTGACGCTACTTTTCTATATTTATTGCGGAAGACAAAATACCTCATGGGGAACCTATATTCAAGGTAATTACATTTTTTTCTGTAAAACATTTGGGCTTCTTAGTATTTTACGAACAGTTTAGGAAAATTACACAGTAAGAAACAATTGTCCAGATGTAAGTGGCACTAGCTATATACTGCATAACGCTAACGATGTCTTCTGTATGAAAACTAAAGTTGATTGCTGTTCTCTACACATGAGTCTTTTCTGCCTTTCCTTACTGTGGTAGAATGAATAATGTAAAGAGTCTGTCAGAATGATTTACATGTTCACCAGAACAATCTGACTGTAACTATCTTTCTTCTGCCTCATTTTATCTATTCAAAGAGAGGGTGAGAGGTAGGAATAGGACAAACTATAGAGACTTATCTGCAACAGAAAACCACAGGTGTTTGCTCATTCCCATTATGTTTGATGGCCCCCCCAAACTAAATACAGTTCCTAAGTAGCAAGCTGAGTGCAGATTTGCTATAAAAATATTAAGTTAAACTTCCGTGACTTTCAGATAGCTTTCACCAATCTTTGCTCCCAGATCCTTGCTAACTTTTTTTTTCTTTGCCCACTCGTTTGAACTAAGAGCAGGAATATGATGTCATTGAATAATCATTAAAATAATAATTCTTCTCTTTGTAGTGTCATCCTGCTCCAACACTAGAGCAAGAGGAAGAGCAGCAATATAGTAATATGAATGGCAAGTACTTTCAACCTGCTGTGACCAATCAATGAATGCCTACAATAGAAGAAGGCTCTGAGGAGAAAAGATGAACTTAGCACAAAGGTGACCAGAAGGTGGCCTTTGTTCTAGATAAATGGTTTTATCAGCTGAGTGGATCAACTAGCTTTATGAGTTGAGCAAATCAAGCGGTTATATCAGCTGAGTGAACCAAGCAGTTGTCTGACGGTGTGTCCCTGACTTTATCAGAAGAGTGTAAATACCTTCCTGAGTTAGCCTGACCAGCATGGGGACGGAGTAGATTTGGCTCTGACCAACATAGAATATAAAAACTGAACAACCAACAAAAAGAACTTCAAAAAGAGCAATGGGCCTGAGCTAGTACTCCATAGCATCAACTAACTTCAAGAAAGTAAAATTGGTATTAAACATTAAATCTTCCACTTGTGTAGTACCTAAAAGAACCTGCTCACATAATGTTAGACTCTGACACTTGCTTGTTTCCAGTAGTAGCTACTACTGTCACCTCTAGATAATCAAAAGCGAGCACTGAACCTGAACAAAACAGAACAGACCACATCCAGTTAATAAGAAATTAACTGAAGTCACAGACTATATCAATGCTCAAGGCAACAAAAAGTGAGTGTTATTTTTGACATATTTCAAACAATATCTAATTTTGGAATTGACTTAAATCTGATCCAGTTTCAATCACTCATATTTGCAATCCAAATTATAAAATGCAGTGATATATTCTCTGTAGTAACAGGATTAATAATCAATATTATGAATGACAGATTATATTAATGTTAATAAATCATTAACTTTACAGATTTTATATTACAGGCACCCATGGAATTCAGCTACCTGCAACAATTTAGCATTTACCTTCTTATGTGTCACAAAATATTTTATAATGTTTTGGACTAGCCAGGTGAAAATCAGTGCTAAATGCAACATGACAGCACCTGCAAAAGCAAAGCTTAACACTTCACTCTATTACAAAAGCTTTACAGTAGATTATTTCTTTGTTGTATGACTTCACAGCATCAGCATGAACAGCCATCAGTAAAATTATGTTAACATTGTCATAATTCTTATTTTCTGTATTTTTCTATATGTCTTCCTGTTCCCCAGTACTCCTATCTGTAGCTGATTAAAAGGGACACTAAAGGAAAAAAATGGGAATAATACAAGTAATCTCTTTGTCTGATTAATAGCCTCGCTACTCAAGCTCACCTCTTCACTACTGTGTATACTCTGTGCCTGATTTGATTTATTTCATATATGCTTTACAGGGAAAGAAAACATAGTTTTTCTGGATGTTATCTCTCTAACATTGTGTCCTCCATTAATATTGTTCCTGTTTTTTACTGCTTGGAAGGTATCTTTCTTGCAGCTAATCACCTGTTTGGAAACAATGGAGTCAAGTCAAATTGCAGTGGCAGATGGAGTTAGGGTTGGGTAGAATTTGGTGTCTAAGCCCAGGAGATGATTCAGATCACCTACTATCCCTATCTGCCAGATCCTTGAGGAGCAAAAGTCTCAGACTGAGCTGTCAGTGCCTAAAACTTCTTTGCAATTCTTAAATGAGTAGAGAATTCACTTCCTTCCACAGAAGAGCCCAGGAGACCTAGTGCATTTGGTGTGTACAGACTGTACACTGACAGTTAAACACTGAATTCAGACCAATATTCAGTCTAAACTATTCGTTGAAAAGAAATGTGTAGACATACCTTTGGGACTCCTTACTACTAGTGACTGACTCTGCTGCCCTAATACTCTTTGCCCTGGCTCAGAGACAGACCGTGCTATGGCATTGCATACACACACACACAAATATATCTCCCTCCCTCTTTCTCTCTCTCCTTCCATGACGTTATTTAATGCACAGCCAGGTGATTCTCACTCTCTTTTGGCTGTGATAAAAGACCGGACCAATTCTAACTCACATCTGTAAGATCTGTGCTCACTCATTCTGTAACACATATATGCACACAAAGTTATAGCAGAGAACAGTCACTAAGTATCAGATCTGCCCCCCATTTAACATTTTTAGTATTCCTCTATTTGAATATTTCTTGCAAATCCCAGTTACAGCTCTTGTGTTTGCTGCTTTTCCACTGTATTTCACTCATCTGACACTACAGTGCTCCACAGCACCTTCCCTTTGCTTAAGGGTACAGCCATGATAACACCTACCCTGACCACTGAAAACTTGTTCTCAGTGCCTGCTTAACTCTAACAGTTTTGGATCCACATCTACACAGGACAAATGTCCTGAATACCATCGAGGGACAGATTCTGCAGGGGAAAGGAACCCTCCTCGTAAAGTTATGTCCTTATGTTGGAAGCAATGCAACACATATCAAGCTAGAAGGTGAATAAGCAAGAGTGATCTGTAACATAGTTAAAGAGGAATGCCTTTTGGAGGGTTCCTCTTTCTGTTCTGGTGTTGAGTTGCCACAAACGACACCTCACCTATATGTACTTACTGCTTATATGCAGTCTGGGGCGTGTTGAAATAAAGTCAATACATCTCCAACAGCATATGGAACAATTTTCAGGTTATTGTATGGAAGCTCTGGGTCTTGGGTCTGTTACAAGAGTTTGTGAAACTACATATTATGGGAAAATTATAGGAAACAAACTTCCTCCCGGCCTCAGAAAGTATATCAAAACCAAGAAAACCTTTCAAAAACAGAGGAACCTTTTCATTTTGGCTTGGATCACCTAAGTTCCTGCTTACCTTAGCAAACAGGATAACAACTGTCAATGAACTTGAATAACTTGCTATCATGATTCATAGTCTGACATAGAGACATAAATTCATTTGCATAAACTATGTATTTGTGGTAACCAATTGTATTTATGTTGCCTGATGGTGTCCAAAACATCCTTGCAGAGCTGGTAGGTAAGAGATGAAGGAACTCATGCCATGTCTGTACCACAGGCTGGAGTCCAAGCAGGTATTGCAAATATCTTAAATGATATACAGATTTTGCCAGTTGCATACAGCCCAGAATTTAATCCATGTGTATATATATATATTTTTAGACAAGTAGCTTTTAACACCAGAGGGCCAATTTTAATCACTGATTTTAATGTGCTTCATAACACAAACAAAGGAACCTCAGCTAAGAAATATTACTCCTGTTTTTGCAATAGCATGCCCTTTGGAATGACACCTAACCTTCACTTAAAAGGCTGAAACTGATGAGAACACATCATAGTGATAGATCAGTTATACAATGATTTATTACCTCCATGTTAAAAACCTACTTTTTTGTCCAGTTTTGGTATTTAACTATCAAATCTTATTAGGTCTATTTCTGCCAATTTAAAGGACCACCTGCCAACAAAAAAACCCCCAAACAACAAACCTGCAGCCTATTTATTTCAAGGCCATCATCCTGACAGTTCAAACTTCCGTGCATAAAGGAAAGAGTGTGACTTTTTCACTAGAAATGTGCTGGACTGTCCATATCTTGAAGGAAGACACTTTGCATAGTGCTTAGCTAGATTTCCTACTGCACTGTTATCTAGACTCCAAGACTGGACATTAGGATCATCACTGGAGATATATTTAGGACAAATAAAAGATTATATGCTGCATTAAGCAATTAGGATGAGAAGCAATACACAAAATGAAACAAATTATTTGTTCACTAAAAATAGTGTTCATAAATGTTCTTGGCATTACTCCCTTGGAAAATAAAAAAACTAAACCAAAACCACCCCCCAAAAAAGTTTTCAACCAGTTTTCATTAATTTTTAGTATTTGATGTGCAAAGGAACGAGGGATTAAAAATAAATTGGACAGAACTAATATAGCAATTTAAACACAAATATCACAAGTTTGCCTTGGGGGCCTTGGGATCTAACTAATGCTTAATTACATTACATAAGAAATCAATGGAGCCTTCCAAGGTGATCAGAGCTATCCATTATTATATTTTTATCCGTTTTACTGCAATCACATCCAGATGCATTATCATGTTAGGCGTGTTTCACCTATTAGAACAAAAGTAGTCCATAAAAAATGGTTGACATTTTAGGAATATGACAGGAAGAACAGATGGAGAAAGACTGATAAATGGATGGTGGCACTGAGGAGATGACAAAGCAACATTAATTGCAGTTAGATTGGCCTGCACAGCCACAAAATGGACACACATACCTTACTTAATATGCCAAGGCACTGCATGTAGGCAGTGCAGCAAGAGATTGGGTAAGAAGTGTTTTGTTTCAGATTTTAAAGTAAAAAGGACCATTCTTTTCAGGTTTTTTTTAAAATAAAAATTGGCAATAGCATCAAGATTATAATAGCTACACTTATGAAGATGGTCCTACATGTGTTTAAGCAGTTGTTTGCTACATAACTGCGTTGAAAAGTTTGAGATGACATATGTTGACATCTGCCAGTCCGATCCTGGGGAACAAATTCTGAGCTCAATGTTTCTGTGTTCTGAAAGGCATAATGGTACAATTTGGAATATTTTTCACCAAGTAGAAACTATAGCTACTTTTTCTAAGTTTGAATCATAGGTCACATTGGCATTAAAAAAGTTCTATGTTCCATCAAATTACTAATTATTTAAAATGAAATTGAACCTTTTTGAAGGTGAAAGCACATTGTATATAAGTACATACGCAAATCTAAATAGAGGCACAATCAAAGTAGTTATTGCTGTAAAGGTTACCTTTATCAGATTTTGGCTATATTTTAATATTTGAATAAACTATTTGGTAATAAAGCCAATTACTTTTCTCAGTGGTGGATGTAGAAAAACATGTGACTATTTTATTTAGCTGCCATAAATTTATATCACTTGTATTTGGCCTTTTTTCTGATTTCAAAGATTTTGAAAACCTAGAAGCTATTCCTGCAGAAGGATATGTCCTATTAATCTAACTTAACTGTGTTGCTAAAAAAACAGTTTTAGGATCCAGACTGTGAGTACAGTGCTGAATGTTAGGAAGAAATCTGCTCTGGGGGCATCCTTGTTCTGCACACCTGCTGGACTGTAGCCTGCATTAACCCCTCTTTCCTGTCCATCGACACCTTTTTGGTACTGCCAATCTTCTCCTTTTGACACTGCACACCTGCAGGGATGCCAAACTCTCTTCCATCCATAAGCTCTCTGAAAAAACAAAAGTAAGGCTACTGCTCCAAGACTATGACAGATGATCAACATCAAGGCTGACTTACACAGTAGAAAGCAGTGGCATCTACATTTGTAGTTAGACTATGTTAAGAATACTGCTAATGGCATACTCATGTTTACTGCAGTGTTAGGAAGTTAGAACTATAAAAAAAAAAGTTAGTTCAAACAAGATAAAACAACTTGCCAAACTGATGCTGTGCTTTCATTCCCATATTATGATAATTGCTTTTCTTCCAAGAACATTTACATAGAGTATAATTCAAGAACCCAAAACCTAAAAAATGATACAAGAAAAGCAATGCAAAAGGCATTGTTATACTGTTAACATATGAAAACTGTTCATAATGGAAGGACTATTCCCTGGTTTAAGGCAACCACACAGTAAAACAGGAAATAAATATGTTCAGATGCAAGAAAAATCTAAGATATATCCTAACTTTTACAATGAAAAATGTATTGGGTCTGGCTGTGATGGAGTTAATTGTCCCCACAGCAGCCCTCACCGTGTTGTGCTGTGCATTGGTAGCGAGCAAGGTGTTGGTAACACACCGGTGATTTGGCTGCTGCTGAGCAGTGCTGGCACACATCAAGGCTGTCTCGCCAACATTTCCCCTCCCTCACCAGTAGGCTGGGGGTGGGCAAGATCTTGGGAGGGGACACAGCCAGGACAGCTGACCCAAACTGACCGAAGGGATATTCCATACCATAGCATGTCTGCTCAGCAATAAAAGCTGAGAGAAAGGAGGAGGAGAGGGGGAGCATTCGTTATTGGGACATTTGTCTTGTGGAGCAATGGCTATGCATACTGAAGCCCTGCTTCCCGGGAAGTGGCTGGACATCGCCTGCTGATGGGAAGTAGCGAATAGATCTTTTGTTTTCCTTTGCTTCCACACGTGACCTTTGCTTTTGCTTTTTAATAAGCTGCCTATTATGATTTTTTTCCATCTACTGTCTTTATCTTTAACACAAGTTTTTATCCATCTTATTTTCTCTGCCTGCCCCACACTCACCAACTAAGGAGGGGACTGCTAGAGTGGCTTAGTGGGCACCTGGCATCCAGCCAAGGTCAACCCACCACAAACAAATTGCTGCTTTTACATGCAGAAATTTTTGGAAGATCATGGAGACATCAATGGATTCTGAAGACGGCTAATCTGTTGTTTTTCCAGTGCTTATTTACTAAATGTAAGCATTCAGATCCTCTATCCCAACAGGTATAATCCTCACCATGGCTGTGAAATTCTGTGAATTTCTACTTCATTAGTCAAGGGACCAAGTGCATAGATCTATTAGGAATATAAGAAAATACTTTATGCAGAATACTTTTATAAAGAGTAAGGTTTCTACAGAGTTGTCTTTTGTCTTTCTTCAAAATCTAACATTAAGGCCAATGAATAAACAAACTCAAGAAATTACATCACCCTAGAATTTTAAATGCAAAAATAAGCTCTATAAAGCTGAAGAAACTAAACAAAGGCAAAACTGTAGACAGTTATGAGTAGCAGCACAGAGAATTTTACCTAACATGCATGTCTTCCTTAAAGCCTGTGGGAGAGTAAACAACAGGAAACCACCTTCTGGTAATAAAATATTGTTGCCTGTCAGTTAAAGGAAAAAAAAAAGTTTCATAAGCACTCTCCTGGTCCTCGTCCTGAGGCTCTGCATGAGTAAAAAATTCTTTTTACATTAGACAATGAAATACTTAGGGCAATAATAAAAGAAATCGGTCATTTTCAACAGACTGCATTTACTCCTAGTTCTCATTTTTATCTTGTCCAATACCTGGGGTCGACCCAGACGCAAATTAAATAGATGTTAATAATAATAGACAGCTGGACTCCCCACATAGCATCAATCCAGATATTATCACTGAAGGTGATGGAGCTTCAATGACTTATACAAGTGGGGTATTTTTCTCAGAAAGCAATAAATAAAACTGGGATCTAAACAATTGTGTAAGACACTTCTGAGTAAATTCATACTTTCAGCTAAATATCTAAAATTGCAAGGTGACTGAATGGTTTTATGATTGGTGCTTAATGGGATACAATCTCTTTACTGCACCTAAAAGACAAATATAAAGCTAAAATCTTTTCCAAGATGTGCATATATAATTACTTAATTTCAAAGGAATTTAAGGCATGAATATTTATCAGAGTTTGTTCCTTAATACTTTAACTTGATAAACACCTACCGCACATTTCCTTGAAAACAGTATCAGAATTGTGTAAAACATGAATTATGGCCAAGGCTATTTACCATTTATATCAAAGCTGTTGAATAGCACCTTTAGTATGTATACATTGAAATAAATTAATTTGGACTGGGCAAAATATATCAAGCCTTCTTCTGAATTATTTTAATATTTTATTTTACTTACTATTTGATAAAACAAGACAAAATATCTAATATATCCAAATAAGTTTTCAGATGCTAGGATCAATAAAATGCCTCTTTTATTCTCATGTTATTTCCTGTTCCTTGGGATTTTCATAAAAGAATGGAGGAACTTTGACTGTCCAGTCATCATTTTATTAAAAGCCTTGTGTAGGAAAAAGGAAAACAGAACCAAATCCTCACATTCTCTGGTTTCCTATAAAGTAAAAATCAACTGGAGTTCATGTTTTAAGAAGGAGCAGAACAGAATATTGATCTGCTTTACAGGAAACAGAGTAGAGAAGTAGATGATGTCATAACGGAGCAGTGAGAATCACTCCACGGATGAGTCGCAACAAAAGTAGTTGTTTTTTTAATCTGGCTTTAAATTTTACAGTCCTGTTCTCCACATCACTAGGTTATAACAGTTTTTCATTGACAAAGGCAAGTATCAGGCCCCTGATTGCACACTTATGAACAAGTTTATAATTTCTTTAACTCATCATAGTGCTCCTAGATCAAATTCTTGAATTCATCAATAAAAATATAAAAGCTTGTGCAAGTCATCTAGGCAGGGAATGCAATGGCTGTTTAACACAGCATTGTCTTTTAATATGGAATATATTTAAGCCAATAAAAGATTTGGGGATTTTGTGTTCTAGCATCTGTTATTTAGTTCTGGATAGTAATAAAGTAATAAATGTTTTGACAAGCTCATGGGTACCCAGGGAAGTGCAGTGGAAAGGCTCTGCACACTAATTCTTGTAAAGTCTTTTGAGTGCTTTGGAAGTCTAACTAAGATTTTGTTTACTTAAAAATCAGACTTGTGTAAAAGATGGAATAGGTTTTTTTCAACAGTGTTTCATGAGGACTCATACAAAACTATTTACTTCTGATTTAAAACATAACTTCTGAAACAGCTTGAATATTTTGTAAGCCTGTGTAATTTTCACTAACTGTTCTGGCCAGAACCAGAAAGAGCAAAACAGAAATAATCAAAACCTGAAATACTTGTGTGATGTTGGATAAATTTTCAAATCATCTAAGAGTTTCTAGATATAATACATATAATCACAGAATCTTTGAGGTTGGAAGGGATCTCTTGAGATCAGCTAGACCAATACACACCGCTCAAGCAGGGTTATTTAGAGCAGCTTGCCCAGTACCGCGTGCAGCTGGGTTTTGAACATCTCCACAGATGGAGATTCCACAACCTCCCTGGGCATGCTCCTCCCGTGCTTGGTCACCCTCACAGTGAAAAAGTTTTTTCTTGTGTTCAGATGGAATTTCATGTTTTTTCTAGTTTGTGCCCATTGCCTCCTGTCCTGTCATTGGGCACCACTGAAGAGAGCCTGACTCTGTCTTCTTTACACTCTCTCTTCAGGTATTTACACACATGGATAAGAGGCTGAACAACCCCAGCATTCTCACCTTTATGGCAGACGCTCCAATCCCTGAATCATCTTCTTGACCTCTTGCTGGACTCTTTCTTGTACTGGGGAGTCCAGAATTAGACACAGTATTCTTGACAAAGAGTTTGTACAAGCCATTTAAAAATTATTTAAATAAATATATAGACCACCACAGTCTACCTTAGCATAGAACATAGAATTGTGCACCCTCAGATTTAAACGTTTCCCGGGAACATCATGCATACCTAGCTCTATTTTCTGTCAAATTCCAGGACTTCAATTCTATTTTCTTTTTTTTTTGTTGTTGGTTTGGTTTGGTTTTATTGGGTTGGGGGTTTTTTTTGTTGGTTTTTTTTTTTTTTTAAGGTTACTTAAATGGGTCTGGAATTCCCTCTGCTTTGTAAGTTTCTCCACTAAAGCATTCACAAAATGGAAACATTACACTCAGATGAAATTCTTTGTACTTTGTTTCAGTTTATCATTTGGTAGGTCATATTTGAACTATATACTTACTTAGACATAGCTCTCTTAAAAGATAGTACCTCTTTTCACCAAGTCCTGTCTCAGTGACACCAAAGTAGACTAGCAAAAATCTTTGCTGTTCTCAAAATACAAGGTCTGTAGGTGACACTGAAAGCTAGAAAGAGTAAAGGTGGGAAGGTGCAATAAAAGCTTGAGAAAATAGATTACATTGTGAATATGTCACTTCACACATGCCAAAAGTCCTGTTCTTCTGTCTGGGGATGTACTTAAAATTCTGGATTACAGTAACCATGTGCAAGTTTATTAGATATATGAAATACTATACCTAATAAATTTGCATTAGGGGTGGGGGAAGATAATAAAAAAAAGACAATAAATGCAAGGATGTAAATCTTGAGGAAATCTGTGGAAAAATCTGTTTCCTTTTGCATGGAATCTCTGAAATAAAATGTGGATCTAAATTGCAATAAAGTGAAATCCCAATCTCAGCCATATCACAGAGGTTTCCCAATATGTGACCCCCAATCAGCTTAATAGCATTGAAACTTCAAATCATCTTGACTTCAGATAGTATCAAGGGAATCAACTGGAACATTTAGTATTTTAATTTGTAGTTCCTGGTTTTAGGTAATAATTTTAGTCTTTTTAATGCAGATATAGATAGAGATAGACATTTCTTATAGATATAGGAAAATAAAAGAGACTATGCATGACAAGTTTCAGCCATTCCTAATTTAAAACAGCGAATTCATAAATCACTTTTAACCAATGTGTGCAGAGGAAAGGCGTAACAACCTGTCAGCTACAGCAGACTTTGTAGGTACCATTCAGTATTTCCAACCACTGTAAAATGCTGCCATCTACTGGAAAATATTTAGTTAAATATTAAAACCAGCTTTGTGACTGTCCAGCAAAAATAGAAATCCTGTTATTATTGTCAATTAAAAAAAAAAAAAAGTCCTTTGATATTTCAAGATGTTTCTTTTTGGTCCTTGAGATCAATGATTAAATAATTTGCATAGGATGAGTGATTTCTGATTGTAAAACAGTAAAAGATTAAGAACTAAAAGAAAAATTTACATTGATTTTTATCAGAGACCATAATTTAAAATTAAATATGTAACACCTTCATTAAGAAATTATTTAATGCCAGTTAAATTTTAACTTTCTTCAGACTGAAGGACATACATCCATATTTTAGAAAGGCAACTGAATCACTATGATTTACATTCAAATATTTAGATTGTCAGAGTCAATATTTTGCAGTCAGTTGGATAGTGAGAGTCAGTATCTTGCAGAAGTCATTGAAAATTACATTTTAAGTTGGAAGTAATTAAGTGGATAATATATGGACCTTTTAAAGATTATTTAAGTGGCATAGGTATAGTACTAAATTGCTCCACCTTTGTTTCTTTCTTGTGAAGGAGAAGGAGGTAGTGTGGTGGAGATACTCCATGCCAGGTTATCAGAAGTAGAAAGGCAATGGAGCCATGCTCTCTGCTTCGTCCCTTTTATGAATTTCAGTGAGTTCCTGGACCTGTTAAAAAATGATGCTTGGTTCTTTCATGTCATAGCTAGGGTCTGTCAACAGGGCAAAGAAACCATATTTTACTGCATGACATTGCAGTCTTTGCATTGCTCTGGGAAAAGCCAGTCCCTAGACATGTATATGCACATACAAAGATAAATGTGAAAGGAAGGAGTCTGTGGATTGGAATCCACATAGTTGTTTATAGCCACCTGCTTTAAAATTGTGGTTATCAGGAATATCTAATGTTTTCTCTTCCTAAAGCAAATGGACACTTAATTCTGCATATACTTAAAATGAAATTTAGAAATCTAACACACACAAATTTATTAATGTCTAGTTTGTATTAATAACAGCTTTAGAAAGGATTCTCCATTAGATGCTCCTTAGACTGTAAGATGCCATGTTTAACTACTTAAAGCAGTGTCATTTAGTTATTAAATGCCAATCATTTAGCAATTAAGGTAAACTTACCCAAACAATATAGACCATAAACCTAAGAAAAGCAAAACTGAATTTCAGAATGAAACCAACTGTGTATTCAGTCCACTTGCTCAAGCAAAGCATACCTGGGAACAACTAATGACGTTTTTAGAGAAGAGGTAAAACAACCTGGGAAAACCTTCAGGTTTGATGTTCTAGATTTCTGTTTTACTCTTATGATGGTGAAAACCTAGGTACTGCACTTGCTTTATATCTCAGAGTCCTTATATACTGTTTAGGTTGGTATCTGACCATTTGCTTCATTAAGCAATCCTGTAATTCTATATTATGTTTAGCTGATGAAATAAGTAGCTGAATTGATTTTATTAATTGCTTCGAGAACAGACAAGTTTGGTTTGTCATGCTTAAGCAAAAGACATACCAATAATTGAATTCCTGCCTTTAGAAGAACATACTAGCTGTTCCCACGGCTTATGAAACAACCTTAAACATTCACTTTGAAAAGGTGCAAAAATATAACAACAAAACCACACGTATAAAGGCTTTGTCAGATTTTTAATAGAAACATGTTCACTCAAGAAAATTTTTATGTTCCCTGTGTTATCAATGTTACTAATGGTATTTTTTTAAATGTATTCATCTTAATAAAGATCTAGAAAGGGGGAATTTACACACAGATGAAAGAAAATAAAATCTCTTCTGGGGGAAAAACAAAACAAAATTCTTATCCAAAGGCAGAATATCTAAGTTTTTAAAAATATGGTGAAAGTAAAAATTGAGAGATAGTAAAATACACATTTATATTTCTGATTAATTTTAATCAGGAATGTGTTTGGCAGCAGTCAGCCTTCTGCTGCTTTTAAAGTAAGATTGGAAGAAGTCAAAAGTGTTGAAGGAGCCATTTTATTACAGTTGCAAGCAATCCATGTTTTAGAGTAAATTATTTACCTACATGAAAATTAGAACTGATTGAAAATATTGCATAATTTAGTCCGTAAAGAAAACATTAATACAGAAAATTGACTACAAGGTCAGAAGAAAACCAAAAGAGGTGCAAGACTTTTAATAAGTGGTAGATTTCACACACTTAAGGACAGAAAGAGCCTCAAATAGAGATGCCTGTATGATTTATGCCTAAAAACAACTTAACTTGCATCTGGAAATGCCAAAGAAAATGTGAGAAAGGGACAACGTTAACTAAACTCAGGCTGCAGTCATGAACTTTCTTTGTGTTTTCTTTCCAATTATGTCATTATCTGGTCATATAAATTTCTTCTGAAGAAATATTGGACAGTTAAATGTAAGAATGGCCAGGAAGACAGTGAACAGGGAACACAGAGACAAGAGAGAAAGCTACTGTGGAAGAGGAAAGTCTGCAAAAAACCCCAAAACTTTAAAATTTGCACGTATGTGAGGCAGTGGCTGGAAACCACAGAGAGCCAAAGCTGTCGAGGTCTCAGCTTTCCTGCTGAGATGGAGTGTGCTGACATAACAGCCTTAATATTTAAAGCTCTCATCTCTTCTGGCTATTGATTTGGAGAATAACTCATGCAACGCAGATATATGCTGTAGGAGCCTGCTGGAGAGGTCTGCATACCATGTGGAAAATGTGGCTCCCTTGTTGCTAACACTGACTGACACTGGTGACTGGGAGAGACTGATAAGATTTGCTAGAGGGAAAGAAGGGTTATTATACCAAAATAATGGGATTCTATTGTTGCCTCACTTGAGTCCTCTTACCCAGTCTTGACAGAAGTAGCTTAGCACAGTTTATAAACAGTTTAGAGGAGAAAACAGGGAAGTGGATGTGCTATTTCTTACAAAAGGGAGATACAGTTCATGTACTGGGCAATTCTGAACTGGTTGTAACAAATGCAACTGGATTCAGATGCTGCTGCTGCTGCTTCTGTATTACGTTAGAGAGTTATTGAGCTTTTTCATCCTAATCAAGATTAGGTAACTCAGCCCAAGGAAATGAAACCTAGATTTGCTCCAATATTTCTATGTCTGATCCTTATGTCAGCAAATCAACATCTGTTTTTCACACAGAACAAAAAAAAAAACCAAAACCCTTGAAACACTGCATGGATTATCAGAAAGCAGCTCTATTTAACAAACAGATCAAAATAAATTTGGATGTAGAATGATGATATTCTAGGACAATTTACAGACATATCCTTTCTGAATCCCTCTTTGAGGAAAGATTTAAGATGCAGAAAACAAAACCAAACACCACCAACAAAAAACAAAAAACACCCCCCCCAAAAAAAAAACAAACAACAAACCCACAAACAAACAAACAAAAAAACCCCAAAAAACCCAAAACAACCCATGAGGTCTACTGTTCTCTGCTGATCTTTCCTTTCAGTTCCTTTAGTCGCGAGTACGGTAAGAGCTACGGGTGTAAGACTGCCTTTTTATACCAGATGTGACAGTAACCAAGTAAGTCCACTCTCTTTTTAAAAGACAGGCTTTACAAAAAAATCCCGTCACATATCCCAGTTAACTCTGCCACATTTTACCCAGAAAAAGTGCTAGTCAGTGACACCACGCTCCCCTGTTCTCTGGTTATTTGGGAAGAGTCTAACATGATTGTTGTTCTGAGCTCTGCCTCTTCCTCTCTCCCCTGTGCAAGTCCTGCTGACACTCTCTTTAAACCTAGCAAAGTTAGTGGATATGGATACTTTCATAAGCTGAATTCAAACCACTCTGGTCGTATTCCTGAATGATAATGGATTCAGCTGATGCATTTACTGTACATCTGACAATTATTTCTGAGTTCCTCCATAAAAGCCCTACGGAGCTGGCAAGCAAAGCAATACTCATTTAAAATTTTAGTAAACAATGAATAGCAGCTTTAGCATTTTCATACTCAAGCCTTCATTAAAAAAATAACCTTCCTCAGCAAATAAAAAAAAGCCCTAAAAGTGCACAGAAAACAACCTGTGAGGCATATCCACTATGGCCCAGAGAAAACACAATGCGGCAGGTAAACCTTTTAAATGCAATTACAAAGCTAGCAGCTGAATGAAGGAAACATGGCCAAAGGATTTGAGTAACAATTGTGATGTATCTTACTAAGGTGTTTGCAATAATAATAAGAATAAGCTAACTTTCTTTACCGATTGAAAAAAATTCACAAATCATCATTTACAGTCCTCCAACCATTGAATTGATTTGAATGGATTTTCCCTGAAAATACCGGTGACAGGCATTAGATATATTTATGTTTCCGTTAATGATGTGGAGAAGAACAATACACTAAATATTAACTAAATTAAAATATTATCTGAAATTGAGGCCTTTTATAAATACCTCCAAGATATAAAAAACATGAGAAATATTTACAGGCAACAACAAAATGAGTTGAAAAAAAAACCACACCAGAAGATCTTGAGGAAAAAGTAAACAGGAAAAAATATGTCATTTTACATATTTCTGTTTTAACATGTTAGTGGTGATGAACTGCCTACAAAAATAGTGACAAATAATGACCTAAGAGTTATCAGAGATTTCAAATTAGTCATGGGATTACAAAGTGGTCTGACAAAACTGGCAATTCCCCTTCCATAATATTACTAAATCATCTGACAACTTTTCTGTGTCAGTAGAATCAAACGCACAAAGTAAAAATGAAAACAAACAAACAAACAAACAAAAAATAGAGGCTGAGATTACTAGAGATTAAAAGAGTAAAAGAAATATAATCCAGTTAAAAGTTTCATCTTCTGATGTGACAATTTATTGTATGCCTTATCTTCCTTTGAACTGGTATCACATCATGACAATCCTGATTTTAATAAACTAATAAAAGCATGTGAAAGTACAGAGAAAAATAATAAACAAATCAGCAATGGTTAAATAAATAAATAAAAATAAATAAAAAATAAATAAAAGTCATATTTTATAGAAGTCTTTTTTAGGTATGACGTATGAGTAGGGATAATGGAATTAGTAGGAATAGTCCTGAAAAAATATCTCAAAGTGGAACTTAAAGCCCTTGGGAACATATATTTGGAAAACACTTATTAGCAGAAAGGGGAGTGCTTAAATGTCTATTGTTTGTATGAGGCCAGAGTGAAAAATACTGCAAGAAATGTTCGCAGTTCATCTTCAAGGTTAATTTTCAAAGCTCATGTCGAAGATCATTTGGGCTGCCTGCGGTCAACAGCAAATTAGTTTTGAACAATATTCCTCATTTTTGATATGCCAGTTAATTGATGAAGCAAGTTTCACTACCACTAACTCTTCTTGACAAATAGTTGTTTTATATCAAGCCAAGCCGTTACTGCTTGACTTGAACAGGTTGTGAAACATTTTCTACTCTTATGGCAGAGCTGAGAGTTCATTTTAGAAGCCAAAGAGAAACAAGGGTGAATTTGTGAATTTTAATACTGTTTATTCAGAACCTGTTCGATTGTTTTCACATACATTAACTTATTTATCATCTCAGCAAAACTTACAAACAATAGTGTTTTAATCTATTTTTTAAACAATTTTCTGAATCTTGTAAATGTACTGCCTGTGGAAGGATGTCTTTCAGATCCATGAACATAGCTAAACTCTGCTGGGTCATTAACTACAAGACCCATAAAGCTAGAAGAGCCTCCATAAGCTATCTTGTCACATCATGCCATAAACCCTTGGGGAACAGATTATTCCCTTCTTTGCAGTGGCAGCTATATACATGATTGAAGATCCTTTCTTTTTTGCATTAATGTCTCTATGCCTTGCTTTTGCTCTTTAAATGGACGTACATTTAAATCCATTTTATCCTTCCTTATGTGGCAAAAATAAAATGCAATCAGTTTCAAATCAGTTGCAATGAAATCAACACCAGTGAAATCGGTTAGGCTTCTCCTGGGTCCAGATACATGCCCGTATAGGCCATAGCATAGACATTTTAATTAGACAAGGTTTTCCTCCTTACTACTTTAATTTATCAGCATAAATAATGGGTTTAGCTTACTATAAACACGAAATTAGCTTATATTTCACTGAGTCAATTGATGTTCAACCTTCAAAATAAAGAGCTTCTTGTCAATGAAAAATAAGATTCTGGCGGGTTCCTCTTTCCCATTTTTATTAGCATGCTTGGTTTTAACTTTTTACCCCATGAAATTGCTGACAGCTTCAATTCTGGGTGAGGTGAAACCTAGTGGTCCAGTAAGAGAGACAGAAAAAGTAATTGCTTAAACTCTGGGATATTTTTGTCTGCAATAGTTAACTGTTCATAAGTTCATTTTCCTTGAAGAACAAGAGAAAAACTAAGCCAAGGACTCGATACTTTAATGGCCTTAACAAGCCAGATAGATAGGAGGTTATTTTTTAAACTACAAATTGCTGTGCAGGAAGACATGCGTCCCAGGTAGCTGGTAAAAACACATATAATAAGGAGGTTATTTTATGTAAAGCACCAGGACTCCATTTTGTTATAAGTTAAAAAAAATCAAGTTATAGTGTTGGTTGGAAATAAGGAAGTGAGTAAAATTGTTTAAGTTGCAGTAAAATCAAATAGAAGCATTCTTTTCTCATGGTACTTTTTTTAACTACTGCCAATCATTCCCAGAACTTCAAGGAATAACAAAATTTTTTGAGCTATTGAGTTTACTCAGATACTTCCTATCATCTGTTGACTCCCAGGGACAAGAACTGAAAGAACTTCAGCACAGCGGGCACAGTGTGCAGGAGGGAAAATGGCAAACAGGTTCAACACGTGAGAATCATATGCACCAAGTTCCTGGGGAGTGTTCATAGCTGCATCGTTTCCAGAAGATCGATTAAGTGTGCGAAAGGATAAACTGCCTGGGAAAGTGCATGCTGTGGAGGCAAGATACATTTCTGACACCAAAGAGACTGCCGTACCAAAGCAGTGTATTGCAGGTCCAAAGAAAGCAAACAGTTCTGTTTGGAGATCACACTGTTTTGTTCTTGACAAAACGTAAAGGGAGCAGACTATGGACAGACAATCAATTACTGTTTTCTTGCCCTTCTAGCTTTTACTTTTTTATCGTAACCTCATCACTATTTCAAAGAAGCATCAGTTATGTCATTTAGGCAAAGGGTCTGGCACATTTCTGAATCCAGGTAGATTTGCAAAGTAATGCTGATTAGATCAGAGAGAGGAAAGAGAAAAGGATTTTAGCTTTCAGCTGTATAACGTTCACCTTTCTTTGTTATCGAGGAGTAATAGTAGTCTTTCGGTTTCTACTTAAAATACCTGGTAACCTTTCAGAATTTATATACATATATTCTGTTTCTTTCTATTGAAACACTTCTTAGTTATTTTAACGCATAGGAAAGTTTATTTTAAGAATAAAATAAATAATGGGATATTAAATCTCTTTTAATACCTTATTTAAGCTTGTATTTCACCCACTTATAATAGTCCTGGCATTCTAACAAATACATCAATAGAAATACTGATATTTTCTAGCATCATTACAGTTTTAATATCTCTTAAGATTATATTGCTCATAAAACAAGAAATGCAGGGTTAGAGTCACAGGCAATCATTTAAAACTTTCTCTTCTGCTGAAGCAGGGTCAATTAAACATAGATCACCTACAGAATATGTTTTTATTTAGTTTGTATTTACACTCTAATGTCCTTTCTCTTTATATACTAACATCATTCAGTTCTGGTAATCTCTTGTCATACATTACGCTTTTAACTTCTTTATTCTTGTTGTTCTGTAGTTTCTCTAAAAAAAAAGATTATAATCAAGACATTTATTAAATGAGATGGCTTTCACAGCCAAGCTCTAAACTGAGTTTTTCATCTACCGTGTTTATCAGAATGTGGATAGATATCCATTGAGGATCCCAGTTGATTTGTTTCTCTTATATTTTAATTTCTCTTTCTATTCTATGCCTTTTTTTTGTTTTGTTTTGTTTTGATGATTCCTGGATGCAAAAACTGTGATGCCTACCATGTTATGCTATTTTGTGTGTACACAGTAAGATAAACATTTCAAAATGAGTAACACAGGCAAATGGTGAGAATTAAGAGAGAGACAAGTTGCTTAATTGACAGAGGCCATAAATGAACTAGGGGTTTTTAACACCTTCTGTCTTAACTTTGCTGCCTCTTAATTTTGTTTCTCAGTTCTAAGATAGAGTAAAGCCTCTTAAATAAAGCCAGGTCTGTTTGTTTGTTTGGTTTTGGTTTTTTGGTTTTTTTTTTCCAAATATACAGAAAATTGAATAACATACAAGTAAAAAAGAATATTTTTTTTTCTGTTACCACACCAGTTTAAACAGATTGCACTGTTTATTTTTAGCATTTCTTTGATTAAATCATCATAGTAGTTATAGACAGCTGCTGAGCAGCTCCCCTATTGTGTGATAGTGTCTGTCATTTATAACGTGACCAGCCTCCAGAAGTATGTTGCATCAGAAGCTCATATTATTTTCAAAATGAAGTCATATTTTGAAGATTGTCAAATACCATTATCTGAAAACTATAGAATGATAAAAAAAAAATCTCTATTTCCAGGTAGAGATTTTTCTCTCCTAATTTATGCAGGAAATATTCTTTTAAATACAGATTTGCTCTTTCTCTTAACCAATTTAGCTTGAATCAGTGCTTTAGGTAAAATATTTTATAAACATGAGACAAAACCTTGTTTAGAAACTTAAATAGTTTTCCTAGAACTATGTAATGACTATTATAGAATTTCTATTAAGAATGTCAGTGTTAAAGCATTAAAAAAATCAAAACAACTATACTTTTACAATTTTCATGAACTCTAAGATTAACCATTTTTAACATTTTTGACTGGGAACTGATTGTTAGCAATTCCCTAGCAGCACTTCAGACCATTTAAGTAAGTATTTAGTCATAAATTGTGGAAAAACACATTAGTTCCTAAAAAAATAAAATTTTGTTTTTTGATTTTTTTAAAATAAGTGTTCTACATGACTAGCTAATTCATTAGAAACCAAACTGAAGCAAAACTAGGATAAATAACAAAATCCTAATAATGTTACAAACTGATCTTAGTGTTTATAGCATCATAGAATCACAGAATCATTTTGGTTGGAAAGGATCTTTAGAAATCATCAAGTCCAACCATTAACTTAGCACTGCCATGACACTAAACAATGTCCTTCAACACCACATCTACACATCTTTTAAACACTTCCAAGGATGGTGACTCAACCACTTCCCTGGGAAGCCTGTTCCAGTGCTTCACAACCCTTTTGGTCAAGAAATTTTTCCTAATATCCAATTTAAACCTCTCCTGGTGCAACTTGAGGCCATTTCCTCTTGTCCTATCACTTGTTACTTGGGAGAAGAGACCAACACCCACCTCACTACAACCTCCTGTCAGGTAGTTGTAGAGAGCGATCAGGTCTCCCCTCAGCCTCCTTTTCTCCAGGCTAAACCACCCCAGTTCCCTCAGCTGCTCCTCATAAGACTTGTGCTCTAGACCCTTCACCAGCTTTGTTTTTCTTCTCTGGACACGCTCCAGCACCTCAATGTCTTTCTTGTAGTGAGGGGGCCAAAACCGAACACGGTACTGGAGGTGCAGCCGCACCAGTGCTGAGTACAGGGGGACAATCACTTCCCTAGTCCTGCTGGCCATACTCTTCCTGATATAAGCCAGGATGCTGTTGGCCGCCTTGGCCACCTGGGCACACTGCTGGCTCATATTCAGCCGGCTGTCGACCAACACCTCCAGGTCCTTTTCTGCTGGGCAGCTTTCCAGCCACTCTTCCCCAAGCCTGTAGCGTTATCATGGAGCTGTTGTGACCCAAGTGCAGGATCTGGCACCATTGTTCAGAAGCAGGGTAAATGGTGCACATATCCACTTGTTTCACATTATCTCTGTATAGTTTCTTTGTTAAATAACCATTTTAAAGGGGAAAGAAAATTAAGCTAGAGTTCATCTCAGGCACCATAGAGTGACACTAATCTGTTTCTTCTTTACCTCCTCCCATCATTCACTACCTGTTTAGTTGCAAGACAGCTGCAGTCTCATTTGGACACAGATTTCCAGTAACTACATTTCCGTAGAGTTTTAATTTACTTGCCTGGTTAGGTTTTAATCCAAATGAAGAGTTTGTTTAGTAAATGCAAAATGGTAATTTTTACCTTGCAGATTTTCAACACTATGATCAGTATTGTACAAAAGACTGGCTCTATTAAATAGTGAGCAACTGAAAATAGGAATATTGTGACAGAACGCAATATAACGACTTATAAAAATTTAATTCTTCTGAAATTCAGTTCAATTAAATACTTATGCCACTGTGATCACTGATGGACAGTTTAGGCCAGTTCTGACCAAAATAAGAGAACAACTATGTTCTAAGTTGTATTATATCATGTTAAAACCTGCTTTCCAAAGAAATTTCTTATTTAAGTTTACAGAAATAATTTGCAACAATTGATGATAAAGTTTATACACAACAACAAGTAGGGGAAATGATGCTGTAAATTATTTAGTAAAATGAACAAGCAAACACAGAACCTTAGTATAGTCAGTACAGAGTTCAGGGCCAAAGAAGGCGATGTTGCTTGTACAGCTTTAGGAAAATGCTAGGGTGCAAGTGCTGTAGAAATACTGTAGTGTGCTTTGTTATACTTAATTTCTTTGGGTGGATCAACAGCTGGAAACAATTCAGACCAGAGGCAGGAACAATTAAGTATTTGAAAGCAGCTTATTTCCAATCAAATTCTACATACCTGGTTCATAATTAGAGAATATGGCACATTTTTATATATGTATATACACACTATTAGATGTCCATTTAAATATGAATTATGTATATCTAATTAAGTACATATTGCTAAGATACATTTTGAAAACTATACATTATTATAGAATATTTTCATCATTTCTCTTGCAGAAAATATTATGAAGATTTTTGATGCAATTACAATTTTACTTGAATCTGTTAGACTTTTAAAAAATTTTTTCAAAGACCTTTTTTTCTCCCAAAGCTGTGGCAAATTGAGGTAGAGAAGTCCTTTAATGGACATCTATCACCCTTTCCTACTTTGCTGATTGAGAAGTCATTTTGCAGGGCCACACTTTTTAGTTGGGCACTACAAGGCATAGTTGAACAAATTATAGTCAGATTTTACTGTGCGGCCCTTTCCTCATGGAAAACTCGAGTAGGAAACATTAGGCATGAAACCTCTACTAATTCCACCATTTCCTGAACCCCTGTCTACAGATAATGGCACAGCTGACCAAAGGACAGGTCTGACCTTTTACACACTTACCATGTGGGAGAACAACTCAGCAAGTCTTCTCTTAAAACACATAGAAACGATAATTTATTATTACTTTGGCGGTGCTATTTCTAAATTTGCTACAGACTGAATTTATATCTTATATTTCTTTGACATTACTCTAAGTTTCATATATATACAAATGGTTTTAAGCTTTATTCAATTTCAGCAGCTGAAGTGAGCATAGACTGAAATAGAAAGATAATCATTGGTCCTACCCTCCAGTCCCTACTTAGGTAGCACTCCTGTTGAGTTGGAGTGAGGAACAGAATCTTTCTTTAAAGAGAATTTTAAAATGTACTATCCCATCTGTCCAATTTCTATTATTTTCAATGGAATTCTGATGAGAAATTTACTTTAGAAATAAGATTTTTAAGGCTTTTTATGTGAGCTAAAAAAAGTACACCTTATACGCAAAGCCAAGAATCTATTTGTGGTCTAATTAAGGTTCGCACAGTCTGATCAGAGAATAATTATTAATCCAATAAAAATGACACTAACACTTACAGGACAAATTATCCAACTATTATATCTCATTTCCAACAACAATATATTTAAAAGCAATACACAGAAACTCTGAGTTTATACTTTCACTTTCACTGCCCCTCAATAACCTATTGTCAGTTTATGTCAGGAAGAAGCTTTGATGGTTACAGCGATCCCTCAGCACTCCAAGTTCTTTGCTGGGTGAGGCATGACATTGAAGTGTTGAGTCTCCCTCTCATTGCCTTTGTGTTCTTTTGAGGTTACCTTTACACATTTGCTAACATGGTCCACCTCCTTGGTCTTTCTGTATTAGTTTTTAAAGTCCATGTTCTATTCAAATTTTACTGTATATGGTCAGATTTACTAAGGTTGGATATTTTTCCCTTATTTCCTTTCTTACCTTCAAAACCAGTTTTATCAATGGTAAAAACACTAATTGACCACTGAAGAATTGTGTTTCTATCTCTGACATTCTAGTGTCAAATGGCGGTTATCCTTTCAAGATCTCTGTTATCAGCCTTTAAGATGTGACTTTCTGATAAAATAATCTAACGTGTTCTTAACAGAATCTAATTGGGTACACATGCATATACACATATGAGTCTACGTATAACTATCTAAAATGCTTGGCTAACTATTTGCTGTTAATATCTATTAGTTATGGCAATATCACTGCTACATTATCAAAATTACTTCAGAACACTGACTTGGGACTATGGTTACTAGTCAAAATATGACTTCTAGTTGTATAGTAAAATGCTTTATTCTTTTTTCTTTTTCTTTTTCTTTTTTTTTTTTTTTAATGCAGCAGTTACATCACCAGCTTGGCAAAAGAACTGTGCTTGAAAGCAGGCTCCTGAGCAATCCCCAGAAGTAAAGAGATGTTAAGTTACTAAGGCCTCTTAAGGTTTACAGTACTCGATCATCCTGAGATCCATAAGCTTGGCCAGACTAGTTCCACCCATCAGTCTGTGGAAATTTTGGTGTTTGTTCACTGACTTTCCACAGATTCTCCTTTCCATGATGTACATCAGCTGCCTTCTGATCACAGAATCACAGAATCACAGAATCACAGAATCACAGAATCACAGAATGGTAGGGGTTGGAAGGGACCTCTGGAGATCATCTAGTTCAACCCCCTTGCTAGAGCAGGTTGGACAGAATCATGTTCAGGTTGGTTTTGAATATCTCCAGAGAAGGAGACTCCACAGCCTCTCTGGGCAACCTGTTCTAGTGCTCTGCCCCATCCTCTTGACATCGACCCTTTAGATATTCATAAGTATTGATCAGATCCCCTCTCAGTCTTCTCTTCTCCAGACTAAACAGACCGAGCTCTCTCAGCTTTTCCTCATATGAGAGATGTTCCAGTCATCATCTTTGTTCCCTCATCATCTTCGTAGCCCTCCACTGGACTCTCTCCAGTAGTTCCCTGTCTTCCTTGCACTGCGGAGCCCAGAACTGGACACAGAACTCCAGATGTGGCCTCACTAGGGTAGAGCAGAGGGGGAGGAGAACCTCCCTCGACCTGCTGGCCACACTCTTAATGCACCCCATGATACCATTGGTTGCCTTTGGCAAGAGGGCACATTGCTGGCTCATGAAGAAACAAGTTTTGGGCCAAAAACTTGTCTAAGTAGATACGGGTTGCTACTTCTTAGTCTATTTTCCTCTTTTTCTATTTATCCTTCTTCATAACACAGTGACATTCTATTTAGATGAAAGTTTTAGAAGCTGTGTGTTAAATATTGAAATCTGTCTGTATCAAGCAAACTTGACCTTCCATTTACTGAGCACCTACAATTTAAATGGAGTTGCTGGTGCTCAATGTCTTTGAAAACAGAATTATAAATCAGATTAGGCATTCAAATTGAGGGATTTGAATTAATAATGACTGACTGTTGTTGACTTTTCCCCCTTCTCTAGTACTTATCCATTTGCATTTTCATTATTAATTTATTATTTGCATTGCAACAGAATTTACTTCTCATTTTTATTCCCAAAGATATTGTATATCAATACCTGTATTTATGAACTTTTTGTATCTTTTTATATTATGATAGTTATTTTTTGTTTTAATATTTCTGCTTTCTTACATTGTTAGAGTATTCTATTTGTCTGAATAACTAAAAGAAGAGATCACAAGAGAAATCAGAAAACTTCCACCTTCTATTAGAAGGTGTGCCAGCCTGTGGCAGGGGGGGTTGGAATTAGATGATCTTTAAGGTCCCTTCCAACCCAAACCATTCTATGATTCTATGATTCTATGGAAATGGTTTTTTCAAGAGCTTTGCTTCGGAAACTGCAACAGAATTATTACCAAAACATTCTCATGCATTAGTACAATTGTCCTTTTATTTACAATCCAAACTTGAAGACTAAGTGCATTTTCTAGAAAAGTTGAGCTTCAGCCCGAGACAACTAGCGAAAACGTTATATAACCTCTAATGCAATGATTAATGTAATACTTGAATCCAGTATGAAATAATCATGTTATCAGGACAAAAATACAAGAATAGTGCAGAGAAATGAAAATACAAAAACAGTTTCTGAAAGAAGTAGCTGAAAACTCTGAGTCACAAATATATAGAGATGGATTAAAAGGGACAGCAAGAATAAGTGCTTCCACATTCCTTCTATTCCAGTGGCAATAATATAACAGAAAGTAACAGGAAATTATTTGGCCTATACAAATTAAACACAAAAGTTTGGAATATTGCAGTGCTTATCAATAGTATAATTCCAATGTGCACTCTACCACCACCACAGTAAAAAAGCTTTTGAGAATCAGACTATGTATGGTCAAGTATAGACATGATCTTACGGTGTCAGATTTACATAAAACTACAGCATAATAAATCTAACTTGTATTTGTTATAGAATAAGCATGAAAATAAGTATTTGCTATTGGACTTATTCATATAGCACAGGGTGGAAGATTTTTACAACGGTGATCCCTTCATATCTGAAACATGGGAATATTTAGTTTTGATTTAATTTATAATATACATTATATGGAATGGCTTGACTTTAATAATTCATCCCATACATTTCTATTTCTACTTATACACAATATATAGCAAGTTGTTTTCAACTACATAAAAATTAAAAAGCTTTTGAAAAGTGTAGACATTTTGATTTCTCTATCTTTAGGGAAAATGTTTCAGTCTGAGCAGTTATAGAGGCATTATTACAAAGAAAACAATCACAAAAATGTAGATTTCCAGATGTTACATTTGACTCTATATTCACATCTATTGTAGTAGGTGTATATTCTGTACCTACTGTTATAGTAAATCAGACTGGTGCTAGCTGCAGATGCTTAATGAACAGTAGAGTACACTTCTAAGTAAGTAAAAGGAAAGTTCTGTGAGATATAGAAAAAAATAAATGAAAAAGCAAGATTTAAAAGGAAAAAAAAGGAATAAATTAAACTGATATCTAAGTGGCATAAGAATTTAAGCATGGTTCCTGAAATATTGCAAAAGATCAAGCAAGAGCAAGAAGACAGACTAAGGTATGCTTCTACCCCTATGTAGGCATAGGGGTATTCCTTGCAATAAAATTTGTAGTGCCCATGTTGGTAACTGATAAAGACAAATCTATATTTTAATTGTACAATCATTCACCCACATTTCACTGTCTCTTAAGGGTGTTATAAATATTATTTTAATAGACATATTGCATACAATTCGAGAAACAGTGGTTCTGTCAAAAGAGACCAATTTCTACTTTCAGCTATTTTAGTCAATTTCCCAAACTGAACATCCTGCAGAGAAAGTGTTAGTGTATCTTCTATTCCTGTTAGTAAGAGTCAGTCTTAAGAAAAGGATGCTTTTGTGCTGCATTTAACTTTTGTTATCTGTTTCATCATCATGGGTGACTCCTGTTCTGTAATAACCATACTGAAGGTCAGATGCAAACACAACACAACGAATATGAAAATTTCACCTCATTCCCTATAAGGTAATCAAAATTACTATCATAAGCAATGCTATTTCTATACCTTTCCCAGATATTAAAATTGCCCAAACTTATAACATTTGGGACCTAAAGTCAGAATCTGTCGTAGTTCACTGACCATTTTATTTTCTTACTAATTAGAATAAAAAAAGGATATACATAAGATTCAGGGTATTAGCAGCTGAGATTTTATGCAACAATGGAATAATGTTTGGAACAGTCAATGTTTAATTTGTGTCAATCCTTTGAAATTTCCAGAGCCTCATTTTTTAATCAATATAGGCCAACGTTTCTAATTGCACTACAATTGCACAATTCCTTCTTTTATTGCTGGTACCATAGATGTTACTTTCACCTATGCTGTTCTTTTTAAATGTTCTGAATATTTTTTATTTCCTTCCTATCAGCTCAAAACAATACTCTGTATTTTTCTCACCAGCCAGGTCTGTTTGGGGAAAAAAAAACACAAAACCACCAACCTTTTTTTACCTAGTATTCTGGAAAAGCAGTTCTCTATAAATATATTTAAACAATATATTTTGGTGACAGTGAAGTTTCAAAATACTGATATGGAAAACAATGTTTCCATTTTAACATGGTTAATCTAACACTTCCATTTACCTAAAACTGACTTGTTTAGCATTACCAAAATTATTAACTTAATGTTTCACGGAGAAGATGGGCCATCTCAAATGCGTCTAGGGGGCAAGAGTCTTCTCACATCACACCAAGTTTAATGATGAAAACTGAAAGCTAGCTGACATGATTTTTATCCAAGATATTTTATTCTGTAGTCTAAAGCTGATAGGCATATGTAAAAGTTTCTATATAAGAAAAAATATTTTAATAAATGCAGACAAAGAATAGAAAGATATGGATACCTAATGCTTCCTTACTTCATCCACTTGCCACCAGATTATGAATATAACCAGTCACAGTTTAACAGTTTACTTGATAAATACTGAAGATGAACACAAATTTAAATTAAGTATATTACTAAATATTAAGGGAAAAAATGCTAAGATTGATAAGTAAAATGCAACATTTTCCACTTATTTCTTGAACATCGATTTTCCCTTACACAACTAGACAAATAAAATGTGAATGCAGTGAAATAATAGTTGATCATCAGTAGTATAAATGATTTTCACAGTAGATAAAATGTGGACGTTTGATGTAAAGGTGACGGGTCAAATTTCCCAAGAAGAAGAGTCATTCCTGCTCTAGAAGAACTTCCTTAAATAGGAGGAAAAAGATGTCTCTTCATCCACTTGGCATACTGTAAGAAGCCATATAGTATCTCATGGCCAAATCAGTCTCATGTACTGAGAGACAACTTGGGACAGAATACCAGTAAGGTCAAAAAGACAAAACACTTGTGTTTTATAGACCTGTTTTCCATCAATCCTGCTATATTATTCATAGCCCCTTCTGCCACCTAATTGATTTTCTTTGCCTTTTACATCTGGGCAAAAATTTCAAAACATCTAGCTGTGCCTTTGTGTTAATGGTTTTAAAGAATGTTTGCTCCTGTTACTGCAAAACATATGTAACACCACCATAGAGGATATCAGGGATCAGTTCTGCATACCTGACCACAACTCAGTGGTTTGTTACAGCCTCATATCCATCATCAAGAGATGGCTCCACTTATCTTATAAGCTGTGGTCAACTGCAGTCACAATTCATATGTTAAATTGTGTGATCTGTCAACATGAAGTTAGCTGTTTCCCCATAGGAGTTTCCATTTGTTTGTTTGTTTGTTTGTTTGTTTTGTGGTTTTGTTTGTTTGTTTGTTTTAATGTGGTAACATTGTAACTTTGTGGAACGTATATTTTCACAAACAACATGGCCTTCTGTGAACCTTCAAGGTATCGTCCTCTTTAGATGTAGATTAGTCTTCTTTTAAAACATATCACAGATGTTTTTCCAGACATTGTTCAAGAAAGCCCTAGTAAATTCTTTGTCATACATAATTTTTACTTTCTGATTCTCTGATTTCTCAAGAACTCCAGAAATACAAGTGGCACAGAAATAATAAAAGAATGAATATATATATATTTGTTTTCTAGATCTTATTCATAAAAATATATATAAAAGAATATAGATATATTTACTATATGTATCTTTTAATAAATATGTAAAAACTTTTTAACTACTTGTTATTAACATCTGTTTAATGACAACGTTATTTGTACATATTTTTCACACTTTTCAGCTCATGGCAGATGCTTAGTGTGAAGCATTCTAACCAGCAAATCTGTGGATGAAATGTTCCCAGAGCACCTTTTGAATGTCTAATATGCACACAAAAATTTAAAGCAATAGTACTACTAGTATGCTTAGAGTTTGCAGAATTAGGAGTCTAAGAAACAGAAGAATTCTGTCTCAGGAATAGTGGTTTTCTAAATTGATCAAATTATTTACAGTTTCAGATTTCTAATTTTTTACAGGTTTTGTTGGTTTGTGGGGGTTTTTGGTGGTTCTCCATTGTATCTTCAATTAGGCATTTCTAATGCAACACATTAGAATAGACTTCATAATTCCCTCTATGTACATATTTGGAAGTATTTGTTATTATTTACACAGTGTTATCCCTTGTTTCCATTTTTATTACTTCTGTTTCACCTCTTTAATTTTCATGTACACTACTACATATTCCATTACTTCCAAATTCAACAGCAGTAATTTCTCACAAATATTTTGAGGAGCTATAATCTAGAAGTTACAATAAACAAGTATCAATAAATAAGCTGGAATAAACTATTGTACTTAGAAACATAAAAAAAAAATATCAAAATGACTTCATGCTTCAGTTTCTAGAGGAAACAAAATTTTTTGTTTTCTTTAAGAATCCCAGATAGTCAGAAAAATACTTTGTTGCACTTTCATTCTTTAATATTTTCATGGCATTAATGCCCCAAAGCTGCATCACAAGAAATGAAGATTTTGCTTGGCTAGATGCCATGCAAATATATACAAAAATACAATTTTGTCTTATAAGAGCTCAGATTCAGGCCAGATATTGCAAATTTCTATTAACTCATGCAATGATATATTCGCATTAGGTCTTATTCATCTAGCAAGAATATTGCACAGGATAAAAGCACCCTTGGAAAACAGTGTAAGCACTTGTACTATTCAAAGTATATTTAAACAATGACATTCTTTTGTTGCAAATATTTTACACACTTGTCAAAATCTGTGCAAAAATGGAAACTAGTATTTATCTTGTTTCCTTTGAAGCCATGAATGTAGCAAGAATGAATGTACAATTCTAAGTGAAATTAATGATTCTGAAATAAACACTGAGGTGACCACCACAAACACCATCACGCTTTTTACTTCTTTGAATCCTCTTTTGTTTTCAAACACAGATTAAATTTCAAATATAGATTCAGCTTGGCAAGTTTTTGGTAACAAACTTAGGAGAGGAACTCTTTAATGTCAGATGAATCAGAGTTTCCAATAATTTTCTTACTGAAAGTTATGAAAGCGTTCAAATAAGGTGAAATGTGGAAACTGATGAAAAAACATCTTAATTAAAAAAGAAAATAATCACCAAATGACTGCTTAAAATTGAAGCAACCAAGAATATAAATATTTTAGATTGAGAGTTCAAGGTACAGGCTTGTGTAAGAAGAGAGAATTTTAGAGATAGTGATTATTCATCTCTTCCATTATTCACAAAAGAACTCATCAATATCTGCATTATGCTCTATAGTGACTTGGAAATTTTAAAAATCATGAATGTATTTTAAGCAGAATATCAGGTACAGTATATACTTTTTTTTTTTAATTCACTTTTACTTAAAAACATTTAAAACATTAACATTAAAGCATTTCAGGAAGAAGTTATGCAGAAGCGATCTGTCAAAGTAACTGGAAGTAACACATTGAGGGAATGAGATTTGGACAACAGAATTTGGAGAATAAACAGAGAGCTTTTATAGACATTAGATAGAATCAGACCGCTATAACACTGAGAACTTAATTGTTTGATCCTTGTCATAGTTCTGCCAAAACTGGGGAAGAACATGCTAAAGCCCCAAGCTTTTGTGCAGAGGATATGGGTTTCTGTCTGGCTGGTGGCATCTGCAAGCCTGAATTAAACCTACTTTTTATTTCAATAGAAGGAGTAGGCTCCTGAGAAGAGACCCTCAAAAATCAGTGTAAAGAGTCAGAAGCTGCCTAAGGTAGCTAATAAGAAATGCTGATAAAAGGGTGTCTTTAGTCCTGTGCTGTCATCTTCAGAAGAAATGGTTCACTGACACAATTCTTAGCCTTTGCAGTCACCCAGTGAAAGGATCCATCCCCACCTTTAAACCAGTGGTTACCACACTCACACAGAATACTGGAGAATTTTATTGTATTTTATCTTTTGATTAAGCTGATGTGATCTCATCTTCCATCTCCCAAATATAGTAAATGCTTTAAGTAGCCCAAGGATACCTGCAGGCATCAACATGGTACACAGTTGTACAGGATGGGATGTGGCAAAAAATATGTTGTTTAACTGTCTTTGTCTAAGTGGCCTGGAAATTATCTGTTTCTGCTGTGAAGGGAAGCATGATATTGTGTGCAATGGCTTCTGCGAATGACCTTTCCAAGTAGCAGCTGGCATTGGTCACCCCATTCCTCTTCCTACAAAGGGAGCTCTAGGACTTCTGCTACCTTAGTCCAGGTCTACTCCTTCTCAGAAAAGAAAGCTTCCCCTTCAAACACGGTGGAGAAATTCAAGTTTCTCCAAAATGCTATGAAGTCTTGGCTTTACATGAGTGCAGTGCTTCCCTTGAACTCTCTTTCTCCACTTCTCATTGCATACTTAGTGGGAAGACCAGTGAAGAAACATACGAATGACTTTTAAACACAATGTTAAGAAACTTACCTACAAGGGGCTATTGATGCTCCATTCCTTCCTGAATTGAATATTTAAGCATCTGGTGATATATATGCACTGGGATAATGACTGAAACCCATATGTCCCTATTTGAGGGTGTCCTGGTTCTGGCAAGGACAGAGTTAATTTCACAAAGAGCCAGGACAGGTGAGCCAAGCTGGCCGGGGGCTATTCCATACCATGTGACGTCATGCTCACCATAAAAGGGGGCCAGTCGGGCAGGGGCGGGTGCGGTGTGACTCCGGGACAGGCTGAGTGTCCGGTGGGTTGGTCATGGGATCGGTAAATTGTTCGTTGTTATCACCCATTGTGAATATCTGTTATCAGTACTGTTGTTGATTGCTTCCCTCTCCCTTGCTGTCCCAGTAAACTGCCCTTATCCCAACCCTCGAGGCTTTGCTGTTGTTTTTTGGTTCTCCTCCCCATCCCGCTGGGGGAGGGGTGAGCGAGCGGTGTGTGGCGCTCAGCTGCTGGCTGGGGCTAAACCACGTCACAGGGTGAGATATCTAATTATAATGCCATATAGTGACTGCTTTTGGTAGTTAAATGAATATTGAATTAGCCTTTCTTCAGGAAGAATAAAAACAAGCACCCTTCCCATTCTCCCACTGCTTTGGGATATTAGTTTATAATGTAGAATATACATCTGCCAAAAAGAGGATTTCGCTAGGCAGAAGATCATCTGTTTCTCCAGATGCTTTCTAACCACTGAACTATTGGACTAATGAAGGATTGCAGAGAGGCAGAAATAGGGCATTTCACATTCCTGCATTTATATTGTATATGCAGTTCAATCTAATAGTGATCCCTGAGAAAACCTATGAGATCGATTCTGGGAAGGAAGAAAGTCCAAATGATGCTTGGATCTGAGCAGACCTAGGCGGACTTAGGTCTCATGTCTCTCTCTTTACAGTCAAAATGATGAGATAAATTTTGGTTAGGTGGGCTATAAAATGTGCAGAAAACTGGTTGCACTTTTATGATTTGTGATACAAAGCTTAATTGCCACCCACTACTAGAGACATCCCAGTACTGCGGCTAGCACAGTTTTACTTTATTAATTATCCTGGAGGGTGGGACACAATGCACTCTCATCTAGTTCATGGATGACACCAACCTGAGGGAAACAGTCAGTATCAAGGAGGTCACTTGAACATAAATTAGTCTATATTCTGATTCTGTGAGTCTAACAAAGAATGAAAGATGACATAGTTCACAGTGTTAAGGCAGGGTCTGACACAATTATTTTTCATTGGCAACTACTGCATCAAGAAAGGCAGGTACCAATAACAAGAATAAAATTACTTTCACTTTTAATCCATAGATTATCTAATTTATAACACATGTAGTGCATGTTTACCATGATTGGTATAAATTAATACAGCACTCCTATAGTACCAGAAAACAAGGCCTGCCTTACAGTTTAGTTCTATTATTCAATGGGACATCCTACAGATCTAAGCAAATGTGAGGCTTCTCCAAAACAGCCATCGGAATCAAGAACTTTGAGCATGGCTTAATTGCTTGTACAGTTTCTAAATAAAATGTTAAATATTTTAAATTAAATCTTACCATGAATCACTTCAGATATTGTTAGGTAAAACTCACAATGAATTCTACTCCTAAAATGTGGATTTTCAGTTCACTCTGTGGAGAAAAATTGGAAGGTGTTTTGTCATGGTTTAACCCCAACCACTGACTAAGCACCACACAGCTGCTCGCTTATCCCTTCCCCACCAAGGGGATAGGGAACAGAATGGAAAAAAAAGCCCTTATGGCTTTAGGTAAAGACAGTTTAATAGGATAACAAAGGAAGATGAAAATAATAATATTTTTGTGTGTTTATATATATAAAACAAATTATGCACAAATGCAATTGCTCACCACATGCAGAAGGAATAAAAAACCAACAACCTGATGCCCAGTCTGTTTCTGAGCAGCAAATTTGCCTCCCGGCTAGCTCCCCCAGTTATACCCGGAGCACGACGTTCTATGGCAGGGAATATCCCTGTGGCCAGCCTGGGCCAGCTGTCCTGGCTGTGCTCTCCCAGCTTCTTGTGCACCTGGCAGGGCGTGAGAAGCTGAAAAGTCCTTGACTTGGTGTAGGCACTACAACTACCTAGCAACAACTAAAACCATCAGTGTGTTATCAATATTATTCTCACACTAAATCAAAACCACAGCACTATGCCAGCTACTAGAAAAAAATTAACTCTCTCTCAGCCGAAACCAGAACATGTTTAGAGAACTTGTCACTTGAACAGATCTTCAGTGGTAAATGTTAATTTTTATTCTTCTATCATTAAAAATTAAAACAATCATAAAACATATCAACTTTCAAATTTGAAGTTCAACTATGTAAACATTATAGACTTCATGTGAAATAGATTTATAAAATATTATGTTTGAACTTCTAGGTAGAGAAATTCTTTAAAGATTGGAACTTCAGTATGTTTAATATGTAGCTCTACATATCAATGAATGACGGTTATCTTTCTTTTGTCCAAAAATGTTGTTTCTATGAACTATCAAATGTAGTTTATATGGATATTTTGTTCATTTAAATCATTAGTTTACAGTTCTGTGGATTTATTACAGTATCTTTTAACAGAGAGAAATCACTAAACAGATGCTGTGTGCCAAATCTGTCGGAAAAATGTTAACAATTCAGAAACACCTAAAGGCAGCTAATAATCCAAGCATTTTAAACAACAGCAAATAAGTCCATATCTGATTAAATGCAGCAGGGGTACCTCTGTAAGATTTTCAGCATGTATGATTTCAAACACCACAAATCAGCTAAAACAAAGATATTCTGATGAGTAGAAATAATTTATACATTAGAGACTTTCTCTACTCTTATCTTTGAAATTCAAATTAATGGCTATGGAAAGCTGTGCCGCTGGGATGTTATGCATCCATCTGACAATACGTGGGGTATAGATATGTAAGCCTTATGAAGAAAATCACAGAAATTAAGCCTTCAGTATGTCATCAGAAGAAACAAATATCTAATTAGAACATGAGCATTGCTTTATTTCAAAGATGTAATTGGTATTATTGCTGTGGCTTTACTAGAGATAGAAACAGATACTACACTTCTGTCTTACTCTGTTGGCAAAGTTGGTACTAAATCACATGTATTCTTTGGGTTATTTTCTGGAGTGCTACAGTTGTAAAAAGAAAGCTGTCGGGCCACTTGTAGTGTATTCATTAATTTGGCATTAAATTGTAATCCATTAAAATGTAATTTTTTTTCATAAAATCAACTCAAAGAAAAAAAAAAAAGGAAAAAAACCCCACCCAAACATAGCTATTGCTTTATTGCTATAGCTATTACAATATTGGAACACCTTCAGCTAAAATAATAAGTAATTTTATTCATGCTTGAAATGAAGTCAAACAAGACCTGCTACCTGATGAAGGTCAAAATTATTTTTTCTTTTCCCTCCATAGGTAGGAATTCTACTGTAACAAAACCGGCAGTTCATGCCCTTTGCTGTCAGTACTTAGAGTAATCCAGTGACTCAGAATCTTTGCAAGAAGTCTGTTTCTTGGCACTTAGATCATTCAGATAAGTTTGGAGAGGTTATCTGAACGTTTCAAAGTTTCAGTTAATTCCATTCAAGATTCTGTACCTTTTGAATTTCTCCTATCCCTGAGAAGAATGTGTTTCTATTTCCTTTTTTTCTTTTCTTGAAAGTGTTGCAGTGTGATATTGCAAAGCATCAGTTGTAAGATTCTTCTGTACCAGTAAGCATGACCGTAGTACTGATTAATTTCATTACTATGCATAGCTCCACTGGGCATTAGTATTGTTCTGAAGTAAATGCAGATACAGCACCATTGCTACTGGAAGAAGATCAATATAATGTTGCTTAAGATAAAAAGTACATTAAAAGACTTCTTTAATAATATTTCTCAGAACATATTCTCAGGAAAGAGTTTCAGGATAATAATAGAATGCGGCTATAACCAGCATCATAAATATAGTTCAGTACCATCAGTGATGCTAAAAAAAGGCAAGCATCAAAGTGAAAACAAAAAGAACACATCAAGCTTCTCCCTTGTGTTCAAGAGAAAGGAGAATTTTTAGGTAAGATCATGACCCCAAAAAATGGGTCAGATCTGGAAATGTTCAGACTTGGAAAGTATTAAGGAGGCCAGTCAAAAAAAAAAATAAAATCCAATTTTGTCAAAAATATTAACAGGTCTGAAAAATTAAATTTTAAAAAAATACTTTCATGGAAAATATAAGAGAATGTTTAACCTTATGAAAAGCATGACCTGCAAATAGGAAAACACAGAATTAAAAGCTGTCTCTATTAGATGTATCTTTCCACTCTTCATTTTGAGAGACCAGGGCTTGTTTAGTGCTTACTGAAACTGTCATAGCAGTTAATATGTGACTCATTTGTATATAGATTTAGAAGACTTTTCTTTCTGAGATATCTTCAACCTTTAAGAACATAAAGAAGACACACAGTGAGAATAGAGGTTTTCGTTAGGTTTGGTAAATTCACTACAGAAATACATTAAGGATACCAGTTAGGCGTGCTGCCAAATTACAAAACTCCTCTTCACAGTAGGTTTTATTGACACTAAGCCACAAAAGAGTGGTTTGACACAGATTGTTTATTGCTGGAGTAGAAAAATCAGAGTAGGACTCAAAAAATCTAGGAAAAAGCCAACAAAACAAGAACAATAACAACAAGTACCAGTTAATTTCCGCAAACATCATGGATTTTATTTTCATTTACAGGGAAATCTTCTGCACTATGCTATTCAGGTAATTGATGTGAACCTTTGGGCTTGTGTTATGTAAATTACACCAACCTGAAGACTCCATTTGTAGTTTCAGCATCGTATACAATGGCCACTGTGTAAACAATAATCAGGCTCTGTGTGTTACAGATGTAACAGATGTAAATGTGTAAATTACAGGTTTGATTACATTTACACAGACGTAAATGTGTACATTACAGGTTCATCAAACATGCTGCTGGGAAGAACCATTGATATTAGTCACCCTACAAGGAAATTTCTTATAATGCTAGACTATTTAAATAATCTGCAAAGGCAAAATTAATTTGTTAATAGAGAACGATTCTACCAAGCAAGTGAAGAAGATTATATTTACCAAACAGCATCTAATTTTGAAGAGGAGGCTCAAGATTGCTTCAAATCATTTGAGATAGGTTTATATATTTGAGGAGAATACTAATGTACAAACTGTGAGCAATGAAACCACTAATCACCTGATTAGACCTACTAATGGTCTGTAGGGAGCTAAGTTTTAGTGTCAGGCAAATGTAGGCTGAATTCTGTGGTCTACAGGTCTCCCCTTGCATGGTGTAAAGAGTTAGATCCTTAACACAGGGGTATAGATTACATCATATATTTGTAGAAAACCATGTCCTTTATTGGTTCTGCCCTTCATGATAGCATTTAGAGACTGCAAATTAATCTGAACAGAAAAAGAATATAAATGATACAAATTTGGCTTAGTTGACAGTTCAAGATTTTATCTAAGAGTTTTTGTTATTTTGAGTCTTATGAAGCAATATGTACCAAATATATCTACAATGACAAAACACAAACATGAATGGCAAACAAATGGACAGCAATTTCTTTTCCTCCTACTTGTTTCTTTGTGCATGTGTACATATGCTTGTATAACCTCAAGATTTTTCTAATTATTTAAGTTTCTCAATACAGGAATCTTAATTTTTGTCTTGACTATAACAGATATAAGCACCTAGATGTAATCAAAACATAAGGCATATTTTTTTGCATCTCTTGTGCTTGCATAGTCAGAAGACACCTTAGTATATGAAATGGCTTAGCTACTTTTATTTTCTTGCTACTACTCAGAATTATATTTTGAGCGTCTGATTTCACTTTTAATGTTAATAGCTACAGAAGCTTAAAAATGTATGTATTCTGTTCTACATGAGCAAGCAGCCATGTCACACACTAGAACACTACTACTTGTTTGATTTATATATGCAGATCCCAAATATGCAATGGTAAAGGGAGTCACCTTTAATTTTGGTCGGCTTAGTTATTTACACTGATAAGGCATGAGATGCAAGTTATAAGACAAGTTTCAAATTTGATCTATAAAGCCATATTTTTTCAGTTTCTAAAATAAACTACCCTCTGATAGAATCAACTGTGAGTCACAAGAGACACTGCAGCTTTTATTTTAACTAGTTTGCAAACCATTTAAACATACACAGTTATAATACTTGATTGAATTTGAACATTGCTTGAGGTTCATATTCTGTTCAAGACAGAATCTGAAATCATCAGAGAAAAGACTCTCCCAAAAACAAAAATGAAAAGTAAGGAGGAATGAAAAGCAGAGATCAGAAAATAAACTACCGACCAAACAGAAACAGAATGAAAGGAAAATGACAGGACAACGTTAGTTCAAAACAGATTACCTCATTCCTCCAAAAGACTGAAACAGTACCAACAACGTGGGGAAATAGTGGAGTCTCAAGACTGAAGTAATGCCCTTGGATCTCAGGTACCTTGAGCTACAGAGAGGTAGTCACATCAGAAAAATGTCCACCTTAATTTATTACGGATATGAGCACCTACCCAGTTCCTGAAACTGTCCATTGAAAGAAATGCTATTCTTATGTTCAATAATTGTTTATGGGTTTTATCATGCAGAGTGTAAGTAGATAGGTTTGCTCACTGAGCTATATGTGATCCATTTTCTGACCTCAAAAATGAAATATTTTTACTTTTTTAAAAAATAAACCAACTCTTCTGTATTTCAGATGAGTGCTAGTAGCCCATAGTATCTGAGTAAAAAGATAGAAAGGACTGGCACCACCTTTATCATAAACTGAGTTTTTGAGTAAAAGTCACCTTACCTGCTGTGCTTTGGGATGAACCAAATTCAGTGTTCTGACATCTTCTACTGTAACAGGCTCCGCAGAAGTTAATAGGTGGGGAAATACCCTGCTTGGAGACCTTGAACGAATTTAGGGGTCAGGTGGTCATCAACCTATTTGGCCTCAGCCCGATAGACTTCACCTCAAGCATGCCCAGAAGCATTGCTTAAGGGCCCCAGGAGCCTTAGAAATGTAACCTTAAATGCCACAGAAGCTTTTGAAGATAGAAAGTAGTGGACAATCACAGGATAATAAAGTGCAGAAGTATTGAGCTGGGTCACTTTGCCCTGGTTGTACCCAAAGAATGGTCGCGAGTTCAGTAATTTTACTATTATAGGCATTGCTTCAATTTCTTTTTAGGCTTACTACAGATATATTTTACCCTAGTAACAAAATATACCTTATGAAAAAGATGTATTGTTCTAAACTTTAGAAGACACGAATGTTTATCAGTCAAGATTTTGAGGTCCATACATTTCACAGGTTTTACATTATTTAATTCTCCATTTTGAGATTAAGCGGGGGGGGAAAGAAAGAAAAAAAGGAAAAACAAAGGGAAGATATTTCTATCTCAGTTTTTCAGTTTCAAATGTGCTGGAAAGAGCAGACTATCATCTCCCAGCTCCAACTACTTTACAGACGTCAGCATTTCCTCATTCAAATGATACTAGAGAGATTGTCACAACTCCCCCATAGATAAATTATCTCACCAGTACCATACCACTCATGATGATAGATAAAGACAGCAAGAAGATGGGAATGTTGTGGTTATTGACAAATATTCCATTTGTCCCTTCTTGATTGCTAATAGCAGAAGGCAAGGTTGGCAAGATCAATCCAGAGGTTTATGCTAACTGTATTTTATTTGCCTTCTCAGCTTTTGAAAGTGATGCCTTACAGGAGGGGACAGTTAACATTTTGAGAGCAAGGTACATAATTTTGCTTTAATGCAATTGTGCATCTTCTACTGCCTGGAGAGCTTTCTCCACCCCCTTCCTGAGGAACCAAGCAGAAAGGCAGGGGAATGACTACACTCCTACCTCCTAATTCCAAATTGTCAAAAGCCTAAGCAGCTGTGGATTCTTATGGATTTCTTCTCCTTACATTATCATAGATAATCTGATCACAGGCAGGCCAACAACTATCAGTATTTTAACACATGTAAGCTAGCAATAATAACTGTGCTATGAATAAGTTAATAAATTATTATATTTCTCTTGAAATGCCAAATGGCTGTTCCAATGACATTTTTGAGAACCAGGCTGAGATAATATGAATTTATATCAGGTTTACTCTTTGTCTACAGATCAAAATGAAACAGTTTTTGTTCCCATTGCTTATTGACTAGATATTTGATATTTGAACATGCATGATGTCACATGGCATGGAATACCCCCTTTGGCTAGTTTGGGTCACCTGACCTGGCTGTATCCCATCCCAGCTTCTGGTGAGAATTAACTCTATCCTAGCTGAACCCGGGACAGGTGTTATCCTCCTCCCCCTGGAATGGTGTCCCTTTTCATCTTTACTAAAATCTACTTGACCTTGTCTTCACATCTTTCAGTAATATTCAATTATACTTTACATTTTGTTCAACATCATTAAATAATTTTTGGGGAGAAGAAAAGTTGTTCTAATGAAGGCTTCCAAGATTAAGAAAATGGTGCTCCCCACCAACTTCTATTTATCTCATTTTACTTATCATATGTATCTGTTCCTAACAGACATTATAAATGCTCCAGATTTGTAAATATGTATTTCTTTTTCTGCCTCAGTGATGACACTTGATTTTGAATCTATAGTCAACATTTTCCTTTTGTCATCCCTATTATGGAAAAAGGACGGGGTAACGGAATACACAACCTGAGTAGTTTCAAACAGCCCACAGACTGTGATCTGATCTTCATTTGATATACACCAACTGCCTTCAATGCAGTCTATACCAACTAAGGTTATGACCCTACTTTTCCATTTTGTTTGCAAAGAAGACCTCAGACTTTAGACTTATATAACAACATGAATGTTAATCCCTAAAAAGGGCTGGAGTTCTCCTGTGCTAAGTACACTAAAAAACCCCATAACATACTACCCTGAAAAGCTTAGCTTCTAGAATGATAAGACAATGAAAGGCAGAGGAGACATCAAGATGGGAAATGATTTCCCAATTATCATATAACTGTGGAAAGCCTATTTTGATGAGTCCACAATATATCCATTACATAAAATTTCTTCCTAATAAATAATAATGTATATAAAGCATTTTCTAATTTATTTTTATTTTCTCTGCCTTCTATATGCATTTGAAATTACAGGTTTAAATACATTTACAATTACATAGATTAAGGTAAAATATGATTTCTTGTAAATAATCCCAGAATTCTGTACAGTAATCCCAAAAGATTCTGTACAGTCAATAATCCAAAGAGTCATTAATAATCATTTTAGAATAACATTCACTAGGCCATCTTGATAATTTTCATAAAAGGCAGGATTTAACTGTGACTGTAAGCACACTAAGGACAGAAGGAACAATAATTATAACAAAATATACTCTTTAATATTCCCAGAACACAGTTATTCACATGCACCCAAACTCATGTTATGCCACTGTAATTGTACAAAAATCCACACTCAGTCATAAATTCTGAGGAGATTAAGGTACCTATAAGGTTTTGGCCTTAAATACGGATGTAAGAAAGCACCAATTTTCGATGTCCAAGCTGCCTTGAGCTGTGACATCTCATGACTAACATCTACAGCAGGTTACAAAATCTTTCACAGAAGACAGATCTGAAAAAAATCTGAGTTTGTCCTGATCATCAGATCATAAAAACAAGACTGATGACTAAATTCAGCCTGCACTGAGCATCAAATCATTACAAAGTAAGATAGAAAGAAAGCTCAAGAGAACATCTGACTAATTAGATAAGGATTAAAGAATCAATATCTACGGATAGTAATAAATAAATAAATAAATATTTCCTCTCCATTATGTAAAGAAAGTTAACTTATTTCCTAAAATATCTATGTCTGATGCACAAGAAAGCATCAATTACGTACACTATTTAAGTTCTGCTGCAAGATGAGTGCTAATAATGTGGAAATACATGTTTCAGAAACATTTCACAGGAAATAATGTTATCTCATATAAAAAGTGTTATCATAAATAAACACATATATAAAAACACACTCCTATACATAGTGATGAACAGGACGAAGTGTTCATTAAATGAATGTCACTGAGATGAAGAGCAAGTACAAAGCAGTACCGTGACTATGGACATGCGTTCAATACAGTATCAGCCTTTTCTCAACAGCACCTATTTCTGCTGTTGTAGACGCCTTTGTTTCCATGAAATGCCCAGGACATATTTCTGTGTTTCTGTGACATGGTAATTTAGAATATATTTTATGGTTCTTATATAATTCTAACTTATCAAAATAGTAGAAATCTCATAAATATATTTACTCAGCTTTTCTTTGCAAATATCTGAGCTAGTTTTCAAGTAGCTTGTTCAAGCATCGTGTCGGTGCAATCTGAGTGCCATGGCAGTGCCGTAACCCAGCTTCCCAGGACCACCTCGTTTGCTGCTAGGAGTTCCATGCTTCGATATTTACACCAATAGCTGTACCTGGGAGATCTAATTTACAGCTGCTTCAGTCCACACAATCTGCAGTTGTTTTCACAACTGCTGTATAGACAATACCCTCAGAGATACTTCTTAATTTAGACAGGATACAATGTATGCTGAACTCAAGTACTCACAACCACATATTCCCCCAGTAATACAGCAATGTAGTTCTAGAAAGCCATTTATTAAAGCCTTAAGGAAGAAAAAAAAAAACATAGGCAAGTTAAAATTCAACAAACTTATTCCTGTGCCCCAGTCTTATGGAACACAACTGGCCCTTGGGGACTGCGAAGTGTTCTTCACACATTCATTCACGTTTTGATTACAATGGTTTTCAGGAAAAATCCCTTCTTTCATGCCTGAGGCCTCTTTACTAATAAGCAAATTACTATCTGAAAAAAGAAATATAAGGTATGCTTTAAAACATTACGTGACTAAAAGCCAGGCATCTCCATGTGATACTATGATATAATTTGAAATGGAAGTAGAGCTAAAAGAAAAATATGCACCCCTTGCATTCATCAATAAACTTTACTATGTAAACAGTTTGTATATACAATAATTATACTAGCTTGCCAAGAAAGAGATCTTACTTAAAAGGTGATTAAATAAGGACATTTAATAGAAAGGCACTGAAACAATTTTTATATTGCTAGCAAAAACATGTGCTATATACTTAGCTTCAATAGTGAACATCTTGTCTCTGCTAGGTTCTACGCTGCAGGTTTGAAAAGGACAGTTTATCTCCATTCTCATTTGTCTCCATTCTCATTTAGTTCCTGTTTTTATATTCTGCAAAAGAGTGTTCATATGTTTTACTTATTTATTTCCTTAACTTGAACACCTCCTCAAAGAGAAAGTCATCTGGAAAGATGGTGTAAATTAAACAGTGGTTAGAGAGGAACATTATCCAAGTCTGGTAAAAAATAAGTCTCTGTCGTAGTTTAACCCCAGTCAGTAACCAAGCACCACGCAGACGCTTGCTCATCCCTCCCCCCCTAAGGGGATGGGGAAGAGAATGGAAAATAAAAACTTGTGGGTTGAGATAAAGACAGTTTAATAGGATAACAAAGGAAGATGATGATGGTAACAACAACAACAATAATAATTACAATAATAATAGTAATAAAAATAATAAGAAACCAAGTGATGCACAAATGCAATTGCTCACTGAATGCAGAAAAAACCCCAACTCGATGCCCAGTCTGTTTCTGAGCAGCAATCCCACCTCCCGGCTAGCTCCCCCAGTTATATAGAGATCATGACGTTCTACGGCAGGGAATATCCCTGTGGCCAGCCTGGGTCAGCTGTCCTGGCTGTGCTCTCCTGGGTTCTTGTGCACCTGGCAGGGCGTGAGAAGCTGAAAAGTCCTTGACTTGGTGTAGGCACTACAACTACCTAGCAACAACTAAAAACATCAGTGTGTTATCAATATTATTCTCACACTAAATCAAAACCACAGCACTATGCCAGCTACTAGAAAGAAAATCAGTTCTGTCTCAGCTGGAACCAGGACAATAATGGAAACTAACCATAATTCAGATGATTAATGAACTTCAAGTTTAACTTTTGCTTATTGCCACAGGAAAATTGTCTTTTGCCAAGTCTTGCATTTCTGATGATTTGATATCAAACCTAATTGATCTCAGAAACAACCTCTATGAAGGCTTGTCCCCATCACTTATCATTTTTAGCTCATAGGAGTTATGGGTGTTAAAACAAGGAAGGTGGTGTGATTTTTTTTTTTTTAATCACAAAGGGTTTTCTTTTTTTTTTTTCACTTGCAAAGCTGTATTTCTCTCATCACTCACTTGAGAATGACTCAACCATTTTTTTCTTTGACATTCTTCACCTGAAGTTCATCTTCCTATGAACTACATACAGGAAGACTTCAACACACAAAATAAGTTCATATAATCAGAAGAATTAGAAAAGGAACTATTGTGAGGGCTGAGCAGGAGGCTGTAATGGTCAGATTGCACAGAGTTCACTCACATTTTTTCTTCAGGCTAAGAACTAGACTGGATTACACAGAAAGAACACAAATGTTTCTTTCAGTTCAGTTCACAAAGCTTTAATTATAGTGTAAGCATGCCTGATTTATATTTAATCAGCTGAATTTAATTCTTTCAATCAGAACTTAGTGAGAAAATTGGAGGTTTTAAATAAGCACATGCTTCTTAAATAAATCTAAAAGATACTAGATAATGGCAGTTGGCAAAAATATCAAGTTTTAACATATATTTCAGTCATGTGCAGGAAGATTTATTATTTATTTATTATCCATCATAATGGATGATATTCAATGCAAGTTTGACTCATTTAGGCACCTAAATGTAGATGTCTATTTCAGACATGAGCAGTTCAGTTCAATTGCCTAGGTAAAGGTGTCTAGCTAGCTTCATTTGAGATTGCATGTGACAAGATCTACAGGAGACCTGTGCCCTTCTGGGCTGCCAGCTGAAGTCTGGTACTTCCAATGAAAATAGATGCCTACCTTTTGTCAACAGTCTGAATCTAAATAGGAATCAGAGCCTAGAATGAGTCAGTTCTCCAAAAGGCACAGGTCATGTCAGTTGCTTAAATACAAACAGAAGGTGCCATTATAACAGCAGCAGAGTGTTCAAGCCAATTGTAGATATATGTCAAATATGATACAAGAAAGAGAGATGCACACCAGGGAGATGCCTAACATGTTGGACCTGCAGTTAGAAGCCAGATAAGAATGGCTTCTGTCAGTTTAGATAATGCTACATGCCTGTGTTTGATAAAATGAATCATCCCATGCAAAGCAATTTAATTCATTCTAAAATACACATTACCTGCCTAGTCACTTCAAATTCCACCGTTAATTAGCTGCATTGAGAAACACTGTATTTACCAATGGGATCAACCAGCTGAGGAAATATTTTCAGTTCTTTCACAAGTTGGTTCTTCAAGGAAATGGGCAAGTCATCCCTACTCAAATTATCTATTTTAGCTAACAATGCCACTTTCAAGCATATTTTGAGTGACATAGAACATCTCTATCAGTAAGTGCAGAATTTGTCAAGTTAGATCTATCTCTACTATGGATAAGCTAAGCTATGAAGCTTGATCAGCTCTCACAGGTTACTGAAGGGGAGTTCGGGTTCTCAAGTTGTTTTTCAGGCCATGATGATGTTCCTTAGTGCTATGCTATTCCCTGCTGAGGTTAGATATGCATCTTCTTTTCCACAGCTTTCTTCTCTCCATAATCCTACACAGCCATTCTTTATAAGCTTTTAGGTGTCGTGCAGAATTAATTTCTTCTGTCTCGTCTGGAGCTTTATCACATACACCAAATGCAGGTCACCCTGCATTCTGTCCTACTTGCCTTGGCCCTCAAAATTGCTTTAATCTAATTTATCTTCTCCCTAAATTTGATTCTGTGCATGTAAAACATTCTTTATTACAAGATCAGCTTTTTCTCTCAGTTTTTGTTTACTACCTTATTTGACCAGGTGTGTGCTAGGCACTACTATCTGAATAGTAATGCCTTGCACTAACTACACAGAGCAGATCCGTAGCTTCTGAGGTACAGCTTATCTTTCATTAATAACCTACATTACCAACTAGGCCATTGATTGTAGCAAAAATTTAGATGACCAGTACATGTTTCAGTCTTTAGACAAATCCCTCTCAGTTCATATAACCATTCAAACTGAGTTGGGTTTCTCGTGGGTTTTTTTTGTGTTTTGTTTTGTTTCATTGTTTGCTTAACTTAGGATAACTTTCCTATCAAAACTTATCAAGATGTCCTCCTTTTCAATATATATTAAATATGTTATATAGCCTCTTTCAAAGGTAATATTTGAAAATAATATTGTAATGGAATCAGTGCTTGGATTATTTTGTCAGTTTTACAGAAAAATCTTCACTATGATTCTGTTTATATTGAAACTATTTTCAATATCAAACTCACACTTCCTAAACTAAACTTCAGTCAGAGTTGTCATTTGTCTTTTTTTCTCACTTAAGACGGGGGTTTTTTTATATATATATATATAAAGGTATTTCATAGCCCCTTGAAAAATAAGAAGAGTATTCCATGATAACACATCCACTTGCTCACATTTTATTTTCTGTTTTCTTGTTTCTGACTATTCAGCACCACAGGGATTTTGCATGAGAATATAACTTCCATTTTTAAAAGGTGCTCTGCTCCTGTTCTCCATCATTACATCAAATAACAGTCTGTTTGTGGCTTCATTGTTGGTCATAAGAGAAAATGACAAGAGCAACATTTGAAAGTAGTCTGATGTAGTTATTAGCACAGCCCAATGTGGAAACCTCAGCAGATTTGGACCGTATAATTACAGTCTCAGTGTTGCATGTTGATATGACTTCTAAGTTATGAGACGATGTAGAAAAAGGAAATAATTCCTAAAAATCATTTAATATCTATTTGATTATCTACAGTTTAAAAAAAAAAAAAGAAAAAAGAATAAAAAGGAAATAACATGGGAAATGGAAGAAGTGTGCACCTCTGAAAGTCACTATCCTAAAAATGTTAGAAATTATACCTGTGATCTTCTGACTGTTAAAAGGGAAAGATATGGTAGAAGACATTTTATGAAAAAGTACATGTGCTGGTTTATATCTTACTGATACTGACTGATGAATCACAAGACAAAGGAGAGTGGAAGTAACCAGTTATAGCAGTAGACATGGTATGAGAAGCAAGTGTGCTCACTGAGGTAAGTTTGTTCTTTCCTCCTGTAGAGATTGTTGAATCTGTAGTTGTAGGAGAGGGAAAACAGAATTAACCCCTTACCTCCCTGCAACAGATGAAATATTGGTAAAAAAAGCAAGAAGTTACCCTCAAATGATCAGTATTAGGTGGATATACACTAGGCATTGTCATTGCACTAAGAACTGTTGTTCTAGCATGATAAAAACACAAGCAGGTGAGTGAAATAAATAGACAAGTTTCAGAAAACACGGATGAGGTAACAGTAATTTGATGGGATCTCTGCTCTGGCATACATCTGGATGGGAGTCAGCCCTAAGAAATATTCCAGGATAAGGTAATTCCTGATCTCCTGAAGGTGTAGACCAGGTGTGAACACTAAGCTTCTCATCAGAAAAATAAGTCAAAAGTCAATAAAGAGAAAGGAAAGTTCTGACAGGCTAGGAAAGTTAATATTGAAATTGGAATGATCTTTGTTTTTAAAGTAATTATTTTGCCATCATAATATCTAGAAGTATAAATCATGAAACTGCAAAACTGAGTCCGCTTTTACTTATTTTTAATGAGAAAGATCTCATGAAATGGGCAGATTTGCATTGGAGAATTGTCCCTTGAAAACTTTTGAAACAATGAGCTTTGTTTAAAATCTGTGAAAATTTGAAGGGAGGAGGGAGCTATAAATTTTAATTTTTAATTGACCATTTTGAAAAAAAATATACTTCTATTTATCTCATATATATTGGGAGATAGATATATGAGATTAACAGGGAAATAAAGATTATGTAAACTCAATAGCTCAAAGAATGTAATTTTTCTTTTCAAGTATATTCTGAAATAGATGATACAAGAGAGAAGATAGTACCTTCAGATTTAGACAGACTACTGTCTAGAAGACTACAGCTTCTCTTTAAAGCTGTTAATGCTTTAGTAAATTGAGTGCCAAAAAATGGAACAACATGGAAGACAACCAGCCTTCAAAAGATAAATAAACCTGCTGCTAATTCAGGAAAGTGAATGGGAGTTAATGGAATTATGGCAAAGGATTTATGTCCCTGGTATGAACACAGCATGATCTTAAGATGTGTGAATAAAAGCAAATCCCAGGATATCAGGGGTGAAAATGATTAATCCTTCAGCTTCTCTTCTAAAGAATTTTAAAATTCTACTTGCTTTTGTGGTGTCTCAGGTAAATCACTCAAGAGGAAAGAACAACTGATATTCAGTCTTCTAAAAGATGGTAAGGAACAGTAAAGAACATTTATTTTGAACTATGATCTCTCTATTGGCTCTGTAGTGCTCGTTCGGAGATGTTCCCTTTTTAATCTCTAAAAAGATGATATCAGCGGGACAGACTCCAGAGAGCCTGTCAGTTTCCAATCTTTTAGTCCACAACAGCTACTGTAGGGGCACTCAGTTTGATGTACAGGCATTGGTGCAAAATAACAGAAGGAAACACAAATGCCTCAGTGTTTTCTTTTGGACTGTGTAGGAAGCCTGCCCAATAATCTACAGCGTACAAGCCACAACTCTGTGTTCTACTCTAATTAAAGAACACAGCAAAATCAGGTAGCTGGAAAGAGGAATGAGACTGAAACACATGTTAATGTTCATCAAGGGCAAGTCTATTTTTACAATTTCTTGGCAGCTTTCTTTTTCCTTCTCTTTTTTTTTTTTTTTTTTTAATTAGACATGTATCATGAAGAATAATGCTTGTAAAGTTCCATGGTGTCAGAAAAGCCGAAGTGAAAAATGACAAAGAGAGAAACATATTGTTAGGCTGTGTAAACAGTCAATATTCTCAGAACATGGCTTCTGAAGAAGTAAAGTCAAGGAAGAGATAGTATTTTGAACTATCTGTATATGTGATCTGTAGACTTTAGGAGCAATGGAACAGAGAAGCAAGAGAAGCAATGAAGACAGGACCTAATTTTTGTAAAAACTCTTTATTATTCAAGTTAAAAAAAAAATAATTCTAAAGAGACCTGAGTATTTAGAAGAATGGTAATTTAAGTAACAGATATGTTTGATAATAACACGTACTCTACCAATAAGAACCCAACAAAAAATTAGTACTCTTACTGCATTCTAAAGTATTATTTTATACCTACCCTAACTATATTTTTTCTTTTTGAATTTTTCATGTTATTCTGTGATCCTGACATTATAAATTCCTGAAGTCAAACATGGGCACTTGTTTCTTGATGTTTTTATCCACCTAGAATCACAAGCTATCATTTCAAATGACCAACAACCTGTATTTTTCAATCTAATCCATAAAGTCAGAATCCCGTGTCTGTATAAGTGACTCAGTAAAGAGATCAGCATTTCATTTTGTAGAAGATGCTGACTGTATTGATTCAATTGATTTATCTGTCCCTGTGCAATGAAAGTAATAAGAACATCCTGCTCTCTTATTGTAGTTATTCAAGTTTTAATTTTGAGAGTGAAGAGTAATGAGATAGCTCAATTCTATGTACTACTTAACACACTCTGGAAACTGCATGCAATCTACAGGGGCGAGGGGCAGATACAGAATCACAACAAGAGAGAAAAAAAAATAGAAGGATTTATATTATTATTGCGGTTTCTTGTCATCTGAATTTTAGAGGTCATTTTGGGGTTCTGATTACTCACAACTTCAATATCCCAATCACGTATATGCTTCATATTTTCATATATTCTTGCATTTGTATTTTACAGTATGTTTGAACTATGTTAATTTGTAAAGACATAGGCTGTTCATTTCATCTAGTGTATTTGGAATAAGTCAATTTTAATTTGTATAAGCTAGATCTTTGATAATGAGATTCTCTTCTACATGTTTTTTGGTTTCCCTATGGTCCTGTAGTGCCTGACAAGGATATTTTTTGCAATTCCGACTTAATTAAATATTCCCTGAAGAGTTGCTATATATAGCAAAGTCATTTAAGCAATTGTCAGCCATTTAAAATCAATACTTTTAGAAGGCATCATTTCCACCACTCTCATCAGAATCTTGAGGGAAGGCTTTGATTTAGTATGGATTATAATGTGGGATGGAAAACTAAACTTCATGGTTCTTTGCACAATCTCCAAAACTGTCATTTATAAAATATATCTGAAGGTTACCAGTATCAATAAATATGTGCATAAGGAGAGTTTACCTTACTACCACTATATTTATATTCTGCCTCACATACTTATAGGATAGGAACTATCATATCTGCTTGAGGATCATACTGTACCTACTGAAAATGTTTTGCTGTGGTTTAACCCCAGCCAGTAACCAAGCACCACACAGCCACTGATTCACCCCTTCCCCCCACAGTGGGATGGGGAGGAGAATGGAAAAAAACTTGTGGGTTGAGATAAAGACAATTTAATAGGATAACGAAGCATAATAATAATAATAATAATAATAACAGTAATAACAATAATAATAGTAATGAAATAATAATAAACCTAGTGATGCACAAATGCAATTGCTCATTGCATGCAGGAAAAAAAACACATCACCAGCTATACCCGGAGCACGACGTTCTATGGCAGGGAATATCCCTGTGGCCAGCCTGGGTCAGCTGTCCTGGCTGTGCTCTCCCAGCTTCTGGTGCACCTGGCAGGGCGTGAGAAGCTGAAAAGTCCTTGACTTGGTGTAGGCACTACAGCTACCTAGCAACAACTAAAAACATCAGCGTGTTCTCAACATTATTCTCATATTAACTCCAAACCACAGCACTATGCCAGCTACTAGGAAGAAAACTAACTCTATCTCAGTCAAACCCAGGACATGTTCTTAAGTGAAAATTGTCGCATTTTTTTTTTCACTGAAAATACAATATTTGAGGGGCAAAGATCAGGTAGAGAAGAATGAGTATGAAGCACCAGTCTTGCGTACGAGAGTAAGAATCTAAAAGTGAAGAATCCCAAAAGTTCTGAAAATTAATTAATAAAATGTCATAGCACTAATCCATTTTCTTAGTAAAATATGTTGTAGTTAATCTTAAGGAGTAGTCCCAACTGATGACTAGTCTTTGCTTTTTCTTTATTTCCAGTGAATGATGTTGTCCTTTTGCCTTGTTTCTCTCTATCTCCCCACCCATTTTAAAATGTCAACTTGCTTATAATGATATATTTTCTTTTCAAAAAATAGCCAAAAATAGTTTGCAACTCTAAAATGCAGAATACTGCATACATTTCTCTTTAGTATATAAACACAAACAATATTCTTAAAAATCAATGGAACATAAAACCTAACACACACATATAAAAGACATTTGTTAACATAAAATAAATTGTGGTCATATTTTTATATTCTATTTTAATCTAATATCAGACTTTGACATTTTTCCATTGTTAACTTTTTCCCTTGTTTCAAATTAGTAGTCCTCCTAGTTTAGTTTTGGTAACAGTTTGTAGTTTTCAGAATCATCAAGCTAGAAGGACCACTAAAAGTAAAGGAAATTCCGAAGAAGACAAAAAAACCTTTTTGAGATTGAGATCTAGAAAAACTTCCCTATCAGGCAATTGTCTCCTTCCTTCCTAATACACCCATGTTGGAGAGCTGGCATATTCCCTGATGCATAACAGTTTGTACTCCTTCCCAAACTTTTGGGTTGGATTTTGCTGAACCTTTGATACAGTATTGCCTGACAATGATGACTTACTGAGATTAGTTGCTTAAAAAACAGATATTATTTTTCTATCATCTGCTTCAAATTTCTTACCTTCCGCTGTGATTGAACAACTTCAAGTTCTTGTATTTATGAAACATTGTGAAAATGGTACACCATCTTTTTCATCTACACTGTTCACTAAACTGTATACCAATGCCTGTTTTCTCTTGTTTACCTGGTACTATAGCCTTTCCAGGATCACTGCAATCTTTAGCTATCCATTCAAACATAAGATCCCAACATCGCAGTCACTGGAGTTTTGTATTTATTCTCCTTATTTAGAGCAGGCAAAAAATGTAAGTGAATTCAGACATTAACTAAAAAGGGGCAGAAAACAATCAATATATGTATCCATGGTGCTGTATGAACAGATATAACAGTCGCAGCTGTCAGAGGAAAACTTTAACTCATTATCTTCCTGTCAAGAAGTTAAATAAACCTTAGTATCAGCTGCTTGATTTTGAACAAGACACATTCAGCTCAAGTGAGAAGGAAATGAAAGAGAAACATTATTAGCAAGATTTCCCCAAACAGAGTCTTCAAATTGCATCAAGCAGCACTACTCATTCTAACAAAACGAGTATGAGGGTTGGGACAATACCCAAAGCCCTGAGAACCATTGCATGTCATGGTACTACAAAAGCAATGAATGAAAGCTTTTTGTCAGCTTCTTGTATTCCTCTCTATGAAATGTTGCTACCTTTACTCCTGTGCTATGGGCATAGAGTGGTGGCTGAACCAGTGGGTGAGAAAGAAGCAAGGACTTGCAAAGGACACCAGTCAGATGAGATACTATTGAACCTTATGTATCTGAATGTGCAATGTATCCTGTATATCAAGTGCTGAATGAAAGACGTGAGATGGTGGCATAATAGAGAATAAGGTCTAGGATGGCAGAGAGCTCTCAATGTAAGGAAACTACTCCTGAATGCATGGAAAAGCCATCAAGATTAATGCTGTTACTGTTGGTATTTACATCATTACACGGTGGTGATGGGAGCAGACAGCAGGCAAATATGTGGTCAGTACCAGATTTGGTCCTGTTTAATATCTTCATTAATGATCTGGATGATGATGGAGAGTGTGCACTCACCAGATTTGCAGATGACACCAAACTGGCAAGAGTAGCTGGTACGCCAGTGGGTCCTGCTGACATTCAAAGTAACCTCGACAGGCTGGACAAATGGGCTGACAGGAATCTCCGAAAGTTCAACAAGGAGAAGTACAAAGTCCTGCAGCTGGGGAGGAACAACCTCATGCACCAGAAAATGCTGGGGGGCAGCTGGCTAGAAAGCAGAAAACTGGCAGAAAAGGCCCTGGAGCTCCTGGTGGACACCAAGTTGAACATGAGCCAGCAATGAGCCCTTGCTGCAAATAAGGCTAATGGTATCCTGGGGTCCATTAGGGGGAGTGTTGCTAGCAGACTGAGTGAGGTGATCCTTCCTCAGCACTGGTGAGGCCACACCTGGAGTACCGTGTCCAGTTCTGGGCTTCCCAGTACAAAAAAGATGTGGATGTACTAGAAAAGTCCAGGAAATGGCCACTATGATGATTAAGGGACTGGAGTACACCTACATAGGAGGAAAGGTTGAGAGAGCTGGAACTGTTTAGCCTGGACAAGAGAAGGCTCAGGCGATATATTGTTAATGCATAAAGTACAAAGGGTATAAAGAAGACAGAGCCGGGCCCTTTTCAGTGTGCCCAGTGACAGGACTGGAGGCAATGGGCACAAACTGAACCATAGGAGGTTCCTTCTGAACATCAGGAAACACTTTTATGCTGTGAGGGTGACTGAGCACTGGCACAAGTTGCCCAGAGAGGTTGTTGAGGCTCCTCCTTTGAAATATTCAAATGCCATTTGGACATGGTCCTGGGCAATCAGCTCTTGGTGGCCTTCCTTGAACAAGGAGGTCTCTTCTAACCTCTATAATTTTATGATTCTATGGTTCTAGGCATGTTAATATGTTGAAATAGAAAACAATGATAAAACATGAGCATGGCTGGTTTGTGTATAACTAATGGTTCCCCGATCCTGAAGTTACAAAACATTTCTCTCATCATAAAATATTAAAAAAACCCCAAACCCACCACATAATGTTATTCATTTTGCTAATGAAGACATTGAATACAGTATCAAGAGAGAAAAGATTTGTACTTACAGCCTTTAAAATTACATACATCAGAGGAGAGTGCAAAATCTATATGTGATCCTCAGGATATATCTGCCTATACATCACACAGCTAATTCCCTTAGAAAGCATATGCTCATTTTCTTGCTTTTCTCGTACCTGAAGACATTTAATACAAACACCAGAGGTATAAAATTTGTTAAAAGTTGTTGTTTTGGTTTTTTTTCCTTTCTCAGCATTCACCTGTGCTACTGTGTAAAATCAAATATATTATTATATTAATAGGATAAAAATAAATGTATGTGACCATTTTTCTCCTGTTCTTGCCTCAGAGACATATGACAGAATAGAAGTTATACTTAAAAACCAAACTCCTCCTCCTCTTGAAAAACTGTTCAACCTTACTAATCATGACAGCATTTCTGTTCATACAGTCATTTTGCTTTTCATGTAAGCTTATGCATCAGAACTAAGAAGAAAGTGAAATATCATATAGGAAATTTCACTAACATTTTATTTTCTCTTTCTGTCTTGATTGGTTAGATAAATGAAGTTTTGAACTGACTTTTTTAATCCTTTAGTGTTCTAGAATTAAAAGCTTATTTCATGCTAATTTTATAACAAAACTTTTACACAGTAAGATTCTTTGCAGAGTAAGTAAAATTTCAGTTCCTTTCCATACCTTTAGTTTTTTAATTAACAGAAGAAGAAAATCCCAGATGATAATTTCTTTAACGTGATGCTCAAAAGCAGATACTGTTCTTCACCAAGTATAAGTGCCTCATTTCAGACATAAAATAATAATCAGAAAAAAATAAATAATTTAGAGCTCTTTTCCAGAAATGTATGCAAGGTATATCTTATTTACTTAACACTTTTGTGTTTTTATTTTCTCTGAGAAAATATTATTGGTTTCCATTGTTACCCAGCTCATGATGTCCCCAGACATGGGTACTGTATTTTACTTTCCTTCTGCAGTGCTTCAAGAAGAAAGAAAGTTTGCTTCATCATTCTTCACCTCTTGCAGCTCCTGACTACATTCTGTCCTTCTCCATCCACTTTCCTCATGACTGTTTTCTTAATCTCTGAGTTTTATTAAAGCTTCTCATGTTCTCCAATGTCCTTAGTTTTTGTTTTCTACATTCTCATGTCTTCTTTGGTTTCCTTTTTTGCACTCCATAGCTCTGTAAAAAAGTTACCGTTATCTTCAATTTATGACTGCCTTACATATTTCAATTACTATGCCTATTTAGTTCATATTATTTTCTCTTTTTTACAGGAGCACTGCAACAACTTCTGCTGTTGTAAATGTAAAGTTATGCCAAATGCGAAATGGAAGTGAAGTGCTTTGTCGATTTAACTTGGACAATGCAAATACCCATGTACATGCATTTGATATTGTCTAGGGAAGTTCTCTGTCAGTTAATGTTGTTTTTCCATGGTAATCTCTATTTCATAGTTACATGTTTTGGTATATTCCTCATACGACAAAATTCATATACATAATTACCTGATCACAGGGTGGAAAACTAGGGGTGGCCTAGTTTCCATCTAAAAATAAAGTGAAAAAAAGTGAATATTTTTACTAGAAAAGGCCTCATTTTCTTATGTTTCTGCTATAGACTATTTGGCTTAGCTTAGCTGTGGAAGTTGTTATTTTAATAAGTAAAAGTTGCAAAACTTAAAGTGTGAGTCATCAATTGAAACATAAACCAACACAACTAGCATATTATTCATGATATAGCATATTATTCATGATAAAGTGACAAGCAAAAGTTCTATCAATGCTAGCATTAGGATATCAAACCAGAGCAATGTACAGCCTTATATGATAATGTCTTTGAACTATGCATGTTGTGGAATATATCTGAGGATACACAATAAACCAGAAAAAGTCAGGTACATTATACTCATGCTTGTTCTGCTGATCTAGAAGAAGAGAGCATGAGTAACTTTATAAACCATATTACAGCTGTTAAATTTTTGGTGAAAAAGGTCTTATTCTGTAATCCGATTAATAAAATATTGATTTTAATCCTGCAGAATATCCATGAAACTATAGGGAGAAAAAAAAGAGAGAAATTAATTTTAAAAAAGTCATATGAATAACAATTTTAGCAAATCACATAAAAAAATGCTTGAATATATCACTGAAGACTAAGGAAAAAATGACCAATAGACAAAATAATCTTTTATATAGTACTATAGTACAGTAATGTCATTAGTTTCCTGTCCCGTCCCACTCAGGGGGTGAGGGCGAGGTTAACTTTTTAATTCTCTGCGCAGTAATCCGAAATAACGACAATTACTTCAGAGGTTCAAACCAATCATAAATTTACTTTAAACGCAGTGGAACTACACAAGATAGAGGCTTGGCAAAAGTCATAACAATGCTCAAAACTTAGCAGAACTATGAAGGGTAAGTGTTTAGCAAAACGTGTGACAATATTATCCTAATGTGCCAAAAATTAAGTTAGAGAAAAAGAGAATGATAGAGAGGAAAAGAAAGAGAGAAAGAAAAGAGAGAGAAAAGATATCACCACCCTTGGATCCAGTGATGTTCTCTGCTCGTAGTTGTAGTCTTCAGGTGGTGGGTGCGTGCCGAAAACTTGTGTTCCCACTTTTTATAACCCAGTGTGCCCGCCCCATAGGCGGGGGTCTGTCATCACTGAGCAGGCACAGCATGTGCTCAGGAATGTTCAGAAATGTTCTAGAAATGAGTTGGTGAGTTGTGGGGGTCCTGGGGACTCACTGCTCCCCCCACTTCAGGGCTGACCAAGTGAGTGGTGATCTGTCACAGGCACATGGCGCACAGGGCACAGATGGTCTTTGCTTACGTGTTTCAGGAATAGAGGAGCGGTCTCACAAGACGTTATCCTGCCTCCACAGGCTCCGTTCTTGGTCAACACTCCGTGGTCATCATCAGCCCATCCCTGCCCATGTCAAGACGGGTGTTTGTGACATTCACTTGTTATCAGAGCCTCACATTTCCCTATCCTCTATGTTGCAAATGGGGAAAAAAAAAATCCAAATTATATAAGAAATCACACAGACTGTAGGTTTTCCTCAGAGGGAGGAATGAATATATTCAAAATATGAATACACTTTGAAACATCATGACAGTGAAACATAAATGTGTCTATTGAGATTACAACTTGAGCTCTTTTGATGAACTACCCTTGTATTTAGTGCAAGGGAGAATATGAAATGAGGAAAAAGAGGGCTAGAACTTCTATGTAATCACAGTTCTTTGTGGTAAAAATGGAGAATGACATTCCTGATCAAAGGGTGCAAAGAAACAAACCCAAAAAGGGTACTGAATCTTAAGAAAATACACAGGCATTGACAGATGCTAGAAGAACATAAAGCTGCCCAACTCCTACAGACAGGCAATGGAGAGAGACAGCAGTAAAAATGTGATCTTGCAGCATATTTCAGGCTGAAAAGGCTGCCTGTAAAATGCTGAATATCCAGCAAGAAAAGAATAAAAATATTCATGATGAAACTTAAAATTCTGTAGTAGACATCACAGAAAGTGAATACTTAATACAAACCTCAGATTCATGATACTTTATTTTCATATGAAGAATTTTACTTATCAAAGTGAAAGAAGTTCAAGAACATGTAGAATAAAAATATTGGCTCCACAAAGAATGAGAAATGCAATTCAAAAGTGGAGGTACATCTTTTTGTAATTTGCTTTGTCAGATTTGATAAAAAAATATTTCAGTCTTTAATGAGATTTTCAATTTGTTCTTCAACCACTTCTGTAAGGAAATATAAATAAATAAAAACCAGAAACCACTATAGCCCAAAGACTGTTCACTGCAAAGTACTTAGCATATGCAGTGCTGTGTGGAGCTCTTGCAACATCCACAGAACACTGGCTGTGGAGAAGGCAATAATCAAAATGTAAGCATTCTTTTCCTCATTGCAAGTATTTAGGTTTCATTAACTGTAAATGTTCTAAGAAATATATTTTAGCAAAAAATAAATTATGATTTTTTGAGAGTCATGTCATATCCTTAGCATATCATTGTATTCCTAAACCTCCAGCTTATATATTGCAAAATTTTTTATCTATGGTCATTAAAAAGTTTCAAATACAGCCTCAAGTCTTTCTTGACTCTAGTGGATCAAAATTTTCTGATCTTGAGGTAGGAACTAAGATAAAATTAGAAAAATAGTGTAGAGATCTTAATTATCAGCTGCTTAGATCCTCAAAACTCTAGCCATTCTTACACCTGAAATGATAGGAGTTCTGCCACTTCTGAAACTTTCCTTTTTTTCAGTGGGGAGGAAGATATAGCATCTTAGCAAGTAAATAATTTCAGCATTGCAGCTAGTGCTAAAACATTATCCCAATTTCACTGTATTCCCTTAAATAATAGTCTGAATATGTTAGCTGTAATATAGATATTAGATACTAGACCTCATTCATGAATGGTTTAACCAGGCTAGGGTAGGTCTGTGATGGGTTTCTCTTAGTCTCCTCTGATGAAGGTCTTTCACTTCATATGGACTGTTTCGATACACAGAGAACATGAAGAAGTGATCAATTCTTTCGAATAGAATAGAATAGAATAGAATAGAATAGAATAGAATAGATTCAGCTGGAAGGGACCTATAACGATCATTTGACCAATGACCAATTCAGGGCTGACCAAAAGTTAAGGCATATTGTTAAGGGCATTGTCCAAATGCCTCTGAAACACTGACAAGGTTGGGGCATCAACCACCTCTCTAGGAAGCCTGTTCCAGTGTTTGACCACCCTCTCAATAAAGAAATGCTTCCTAATGTCCAGTCTGAACCTCCTCTGGTGCAGCTTTGAACCATTCCTGCATATCCTGTCACTGGGTACCAGGAAGAAGAGCTCAGCACCTCCCTCTCCACTTCCCCTCCTCATGAAGCTGTAGAGAGCAATGACGTCTCCTCTCAGTCTCTTTTTCTCCCAACTAGATAAACCCAGAGTCCTTAGACACTCCTCATATGACAATTACAACATGAGGCATATGGTTAGCACATTTGTTTTTAAAAATGTGGATTTTAGCCCTTCTCAGTGAGTAATTACATTAACACAAATTTGATCAGGATTTTAAAGGGAAGGGAGGCAGTAGTCTCATTCTTCCTGATCTTTTATTCAGGGTAGGTATGTTTGGAGCTCTATGGGAAACCTCTAACTGGAAAATATCATGACCTAGATCTGGAAGCAGTTTAAGCCTCCCATAATTTTTATATAGAAATATGTGATGCTCAACTCAACTTCCCCATTGTGGCATCTCCAAGCTGAGCATGACAATATGACTAAAGAATTAATCACTTGTTCATGTTCTCTGTGTACTTAAAGAATCCATATGAAGTGAAAGAACTTCATCAGGAGAGACTAAGAGAAACCATCACAGACCTATCATAACCCAGTGATTAGACCATTCATGAATAATCTCTAATATCTAATATCTATATTACAGCTAATGTATTCAGAGGCAGTATTTCTTTTAATGAATGTTAATTATCTGATGACCAGGTTCTTATGTGAAGTTGATGTTTGGACCCCTTGAATGATCAGCAAAGAGAAGGAGACACACCAGAGTGGAATGAATCAGTTTTGGAACAGGGCTACCACTATTTCCAGGAAAAGCTTAGACAATTAAAATCTAATAGAAATTAAACAGAACATATGACTCAGGCTTAGAGTTACATGTTTAGGCTACAGCTTACTGGAGTTTTTTATATTTTTACTACCACTTCAATGTTTGCATCAGGCATCCTAAGTAACAATTAGGTACATATGCTCCTTAGTCAGTTTAGCCTTTTGGTTTTAATTAATACACAGATCCTTCAAATTCCATATGCAGAAATATTCTATGGGGTGTTCATACATGACTTCTACCTGTAGCAAACAGTGCTCTTGCTGACTAAACTCCCAAGGGTCCTTCAGACATGCATGATTCCAAGCACCTCTGTAGTACATTGTGTTCAAAACTGGTTTCTATAATCTCTTAGAACCACTTTGCAAAGGCTGTCCTTCACCCTCTTTACACAGGTACTTCCAATATTTCTCAAAGTGTTGTAGCTATAAAAGTGTGTGCTTCAGAATGCTCAGTCTAAGCCAGCATATACCTCTGAGCAGTCATGCATGATTAATGCAGGTTTAGAGTCACTTGTTCTCTTCATCCTCAGCGTGGAGATTCCACGATGGGGAAGTTGAGTTGACCACCACATATTTCTATATAAACATTATATGATGCTTAAAACCCTGATTGTCAGTTAGTTAGAAATCTACCTGCGAACCAACATGCAAAAGCTTGAAAGTTAATGGAACAGAAAATGGAACTGCAAGAGGCCAATGCAGAAAATGCCTATATTTAACATTCTGTTCTCATCCTCTCCAGTACCACAGGATTTTACCTCTGATTTTGAATTACAAACCTCAAACGTAAAATTGCACAATATCAATTGAACTACAAAGGAACAACCCTTTAAAACACATTATATATTCATTCCCATGTAATTTTTCATAACACATTCAATCAATTGCTTTGTTTAGTTTACATTTTTCATACTATGCAAGTGGGGATTAATAAACACAGACACAAAAGAAATATATTAAATTTCATTATGCTATACTTCGTTTCAAAACAGCAACATTATGGCATATAGGCTAAGCTGAATGTGTACTGGAAAGTATTAAACGGTCTATTTTTCTTAACATTGCGTGAGGAGTGAGTAAGGCAACATTGACTACCTCAACTATCTAAATCAATGCTGACTGATTAAAAATCCACTTAGAACTACCACCAATAAAGCCAGATACCATCCAGGAAAAAAAAAAAATCTTTAAAGGAGAGCACTATTCTTCTCTCTCTTTGGCTGTCATTTTAAATCGATTAGTCTTCAGGGCAGGAAATGTATGAAAATTTATTTGAGGAGCTACTACAAGCTAAACTGTTAGAAAAGGAAGCCTACCAAGGAAAAAGCTCAAAGAAAAAAAAGACAAAATAAAATCAGAAGATTAATCAATTAGTGCGAGACACAGACAAGTGTACACTGAAGTGATAAGTGAATCTCCATTTTAAGTGTGATCAGCTCCCAGTTATAAAACTTGAGGTTTTTAAATGGACTTCTCACTTTTCCAAGAGTGTTTATCGAATTCTCTTCCCTAATGGTTCTCTAAACTGTAACTTTAAAAATGTATGTTACTGAGGACCATACCAAGAACTACCCATTTTAAAAGGAAACTACAGAAGTGTTTCTCGTACCTAAGAGACTACAGAACAAACAGAAAGAAATATGATATTGTAAAGAACATACTAAATATTGCACTTCTTAGTCTTGTATCCATATTATATATACAGTATGTAAAACATGATAGGAGGCAGATTCTGAAGTAAGCTTAACAAATGAATTGTTATCTTAGCAAAATAAAGTTCTTCAGGCTGCTGACTAGCTAGCTACTTTACATCACATCAAAAGGGAAATGAGAGAAAATTATAGATCTGCCCCACAGAGGTAGCCCCTGGTACAGACAGAGAACATGATAAAAAGTCGTCACTACAGAGATTGTCTCATTTGAAAAGGTTCACTCAAAAAGCAGCAGGCTGTCATTCAGACAAGATCTTTGCCATTGTAGGTTGCATTTCTGTACATTTACATTACAGGTGTTTGGATTTAAGCATTAGTTTCATTAGTGACTTCTTACATATGGCAGCTTTCCTGACAGCAACCTTGCAAGGAGAGTAGGTTAAGTTTCAATGGGTAATTACTTAATTTCTGGAGTGAGGAACAGCATAAATGGGTGAAAATTGGCCAAAGGGGAATTCCAGGGCTGTCAGAGAGGATATCTTCAGCTCTTACATAGCACCTTGGGGGGAGTAACAGTAGCAGCATATTGAGTTTCATCAAAAAGCATGTGACCAGCAGGTCAAAAGAGGGTGATTATTTTCTTTCACACAGCACTTGCAAGGCTGTATCTGGAGTATTGGATCCAGTTTTCAGGCACACTGTGCAAGACAGGTGTTGACAAACTGGACAAAGTTCAGTGGAGAGCCACCATCTGGTAAAGGGGCTGGAGCACCTACCATGAAAAGAGGCTGAAGGAACTGATCCACCTTTGAAATTAAACCTGCCTTGAGCAGGAGGTCAGATCGGATGATTTTTGGAGGCTTCTTCCAGGCTGAATTTTACTGTGATCCTATGATTTGCAGAATCAAATTAATCTTAGAGCTTTGTAGGCCCTGCAGAAAAAGCAAAGAGTGCTTTGGACACAATATATGCAGGTGAACCCATTCCATAACCTGTCTATAGGGTGATTCTCCCTTTTTGTAGGCAAGCATTACCAGTATAGGGAGACTGCACGTACTGCATTTTGTGTGGTTCATGCCTATGAAACAGTTCTTGTACAAATTCAGTTAGGCATACCAAAGCAGACTCAGTTCTCCTATGATTCCCACCACTGACAAGCGCTCATATATTTCTCATCTGGCTTTCTTTGTGACCCTTATTTTCTTTGTGTCACTCATTTTCTTATCCAGCTTAGCCATGCTGGCAACTTTGACAGTCTGAGTGCACACAGTCCAAAGCTAACAAGTGAAGCTTATCAGAAGATACCCTTTTTTTGTGCCTCTGATCACAGAACTTGAACTTTGGTCCCTTTATCTTTTATCAAAACAAACTTTCAAATCCTTTGAAGTACAGCAGCCTCAAGAGTGCTGGTATCAGCTTTTCTCAATCATACATGGATACAGCCATTTTCTCACTGCTGCTTTGTGCGTGGTGTGGCAAAGCACTGCTTGAATGAGACAGATGATAGCAAAATGTTACAGTACCCTTTTACAGCAAAACCATAGAAAGGGAAGAGTCTGCTGAGACTCTTGCACTTGAAAGAATGTCCTTGAATGATTTAAGAATAGTTTGACTGATATTATGGATATAGTACAATTCAAAGATGAATTGAAGTAGGAAACTTAATGTAAGCTGTATCAGAACTGTGAAAAGAATTTTTGACTGAAATGTGTTGTTTCATTGGAAGTGTACTTGGTGTTTAAAATTGCATATACAGCATAATATTTTCTTTTATTTAGTGTCTCATCTTTCAGGATGTGTTGTCAGGCAATAGCTGTAATTCCAAGGTGAGGGAGGACTGCTCACTATTTTTCACAGTGTTCAGCATCTTAAAGAATTGACCAGCACACTACTTCTGGAAATGTTCTCTCTTTTGATGAAGCGGAAAAAAATATAATCATGCATGTAGAAGATGAAGTTGCACCAATCATGTCTGCTAATATTTAGTACACAAAAAAAAAAAAAAAATCAAAGAAGCAGCATTTTATGGACACCTAAAGTAGGATGTATCAATTAAAAATCCAGATGACACAGGCTGATAAAAGTACTGAGGGAAAAAAAAACCCAAAACACACTGACTGGCAATCTATGACATACCAAGTGAACAGCAGGAGGAGGGGGAAACAGTACATGCTTTTTAGAGGAAATTTACTGTGCAGAGGTAGGTCTTCCAGCTGAGTAGGAGTGGAAGCATAAATGTCAGAGATATTTGACGCAGAGAACATCATTTTGGCCTACTATCAAGTCTAGAAAATAATTGCGAAAAGAAAGTAAATGAAAACTAACAAATTAACAGAACACTTCTACACAATCTCAGATGCCCTAAGACAGTAAAATAATTGTTTAAGGAATGCTACCAGAAAATAGTTTCCTAGTTTGGAATCATATTTATTTGTTAAATTATTATTTCTGTGGATTTAGCTGTAGCGGAAATAACACTAACAGATGTGAGGGAATATTGTAAAATGTGTTGTAGAGGAAGTCTGAAAATACTATTCATAACAAATGACTCATAACAGGATGAAATGCAAGGCATTCTTCTGTGTAATCATTTAAATGAGGCAAATGAGTTTTCATCAAGATGAAAACATATATTCTTTTATTCCTTTTCCTGTTTAAAAATACTTTATGGTTTTTATTTACTTCTCATTTTTAAATTCTTTCTTTCTTTGTTGATGTGCAGCTTTTCACAGACACTAAATTAATTGTAAGTCACAAATATTTATAATTGTTTTTCTAATCACACACTTGGATTTTAACTGTGTGCTAAATTCAATTGGTCAAGATGCATAAGCCATCAATATTTGTGTCTACATAGATATATGGAAGAAAAATTTCACTAAAGAAATATAAGAGTATGCAGAAGATTTTCAGAACATATTAACAAATAAAAAATGAAACTTGCCCTTCTGCTTTGCACTATACTAAGACAATTATGCCACTGTTTAGCTTTATTAATCACTTATTAATCTGCTTCACCAGGGTATCATGAAGATGTTTCAATGAATATGAGGGACTATATGAATCCAATTTGTTGTTACAAAAATTCAAACCACATCCTAGAAGGATACATGAAGACATTTTTCTGTGCTTCGACAGCAGAACTGCAAAAATCTTAACCAGAAGGATCACTGTAGAATTTTTTACTACTGAGACATTTGTACAGGTTTTTCAGGGTTGACAAAAATGTGCACTACAAAGTGCTGTCCCTTGATTCCTGTCACAGAATGCTATGAGTCCAACTCTTGTCTGATTTTAAGAGACAGCATGGAATGATTCTGTGTCACTCTGCTTCTCAGGAACAGTTTCTTTTCTGGGTACTATTAGACCCAACAGTAGTAGAATTTAACTTCTGTATTACATTAGTAGAAATTTGAATGCCTCCAGTAAAATCCTGAAAAACTATTTTATCAGTTACAGCTCTTCGGAGCTGTTTTGGTTTGTTTGTTTGTTTTTTTGTTCCTGTCACTGCATTTAAATATTGATAGCTTCTGTTATAGTGAGAGTTATGTATAAATTATAGATACTGCATTTTGGAAACCTACTATTAGATTTTTATTTTAACAAAATATGAAGGAGGCCTTATTGCAGCCTTTCAATACTTAAAGGGGGCTTATAAGAAAGATGGGGGTCTGTAGTGATAGGATAAGAGATGATGGTTTAAAACTAAAAGAGGATAGATTCAGACTAGGTATAAGGTATTTTTTACAATAATGGGTGGTGATCAGTTTGCCTAGAGAGGTTGTAGATGCCCCATCCCTGGAAACATTCAAGGTCAGGTTGGATGGGGCTCTGAGCAACCTTATGTAATTGAAGATGTCCCTGCTCATTGCAGGGACCTTGGACTAGGTGACCTTTAAATGTCCCTTTCAACCCAAATCATTCTATGATTCTATGATTTAAGTTTCAAAAGGGTTAGTCTGCTGTATTAGTTGTTAAGGGAGACAAACATCATCCAGGGACAACCAATGATTCCAAGAGAATATAAATCTCGAGGTATGCAATCACTTCAAGGGAAACATCGAACCTTCTGCTTACCCAGTGTAGGCCAATTAAATCTTGTTTACATTGTAACTTTTGTAGCATTTAAGTGGTGCTGTTAATCAGGCTCAAAAAGAGAAGCTATGCTCCTCACTGAGCACAGTCTTTTCTGTACATTTGCAAGATAATTTTCTCTGTAGCACTATTTGCATCTATTTCAATTCAAGTTCTTTCCTTTATTCTTTTTGTCCTCATCTGTAAGCTCACTGAAGTAGTAGAGTATTTTGTACATCTCCAGCTCTATTCAATATATAATAAAAGTCAGAAAATGGACTTTATTTTATATCCATTTGCTGAAGTCCATAAATATTAAGTTTTGTTATAGGAATTTGTGGACATTTTTAAGATTAGAGACAAAAAAAGAGTATCTGCAGTCTGTCACAGATAACTCATATGTAATCAGGACTGAATACTGAATGAAATGAGTGAAATCAGTACACTGCCTATTGTCATTACCTGTAATATACTCTTCAAATGTCTTATCGCTTTCAGAAAGGAGGAAGAATGGCTTAAATGATTGATAATGCAATGCAGAAACTTACAATGCTAGATGACTATTTCGGATATCTCAAAGTGGTATATAAAATAGCTCCACAGTTGCCTGGAGATATCATACAAAGTCAGTGGTGACTGGTTTTGGGTTTTGTTTTTTGTTTTTTTCTTCCCCAGTTTATTAGTGTAATTACAGTTTGAAAAGACAGGAAAAAAATCTAGCGTTAACTTTCACCAGGTGCTGCCATTTACTAACAATAAATCAATGTGGACTGTATTCAGTTGTCTCAGCCTACCCCCATATACTTATATTCCAGAAAACACCCAGGCAGAACTGCTTTGCATCTCTGCTGACTTTAGGATCAGAGGTCAAGTCTGAAAGCTGAACCTTAAGGATTTCAAAGAAATCTGCTCCGAGGAACTTAACACCTTAATATTTAGGTGTCATTAATGAATTAGCATTTAAATGTGGGTCAATAGTTCATGTCACAGTCAGGCATGTGCACCATGGAGAACAGGGTTCGCTACCACCAGTCATGCTGTGTTGCTTGCATCCTTCATTGTCCATTTTAAGTAGTAAAGCATACTACAGCTCTTCATGCTGCCTCAAATATCACACGTTCTAATAAAAAATAGCATTAGAAAATGTATATCTGTTAATAGCTTAGGTATACGATTACCGAATCTGTGAGAAGCTTCTGAATAGATTAATCCCACACCAGATTAAGTGGTTGTCACATAAAGAGTGTGAGTCTGATGTGCGGCTGAGGGAGGTCCTGCCGTGGAGCCCCGAGGTTCAGAAAGGACCCCCTTGCTCTCTAAACTCTTTCTCAGAGAGGAGCCTAGGTGCGGCTAGGTCCAGTCTTAGTCCCAGACTTGGTCAATGGTTTATGTCTAAAGGATTACATATAGCCACATATCAGAGTTCATGTTTGCCTGTCAGAGCCCCCCAAAGGACTTTCACTGGGACAGTTTCACAAAGCTGAAACAGACAGGAAGTTTATGAAAGCGACAGATATAAAGAGTTCAGAATTGCCATTGATAAATGCACTTACTGCAGTAGCGCTAATTGATGATTATAATGCCAGCAAAATGTTATCCTGGGTATTCTTCACCAAAAAGGTGAAATCGCAATGCTTACCAAGAAGACGTCCCTGTCTCGTGTGGAGGAGAAGGAGCACAGCCTGTTGACTGCCTCTTCGGGGTCTGCAATTTCTTCTCTTCCTCCCGGGGGTAACTCCCTCAATACCCTTTATACCCAAACCTTAGCTGTCACCTCCCTGAGGTGACGTTTAACATAATTTGGGTGGAAAGTTGAGTACTATAGTCATATATGTTTAGCATGTACTCCTTTCAGCTCATTACCATATTTAGGGATGTCAACTTCAATGTTCATTTCATGGATAATGAAGCAAAAGGTCTCACTCATGGCACCGTGGCCTTCAAGATTCTGTGTAGAGACCATCTATCTATTTATTTCGCATTCTCTAGCCAAAACAGGGCCACCCTGCCGCCGTAAAACTCCCTCCTTTGGTTGCTTCTCATACCAACCTTGTGGATCTCCATCCAAAACATTTGTATAAGAGATAAGTGGACATGTCACAATGGAAACTGTCACAGTGGTATGTCTGTTCCAAAAGAATAACAACCTTTGATGACCAGTGGTTACTGGTCATTATAGGAATATAACCTCAGGTGCTGGGTAAAATCATATACAGGGATAGCAATGAAAACAGAAAATAAGCATTCAATGTATGTAGAACATACTTATGTAGCAAATTTCAAGTGTGGTGTAGACTTGAAGATCAGTGAAAAACAGCAAGGTGTAGAGCGTGACAGAAAAAAAATGATTCTGCAGTTTACAGGAAGAAGCCCCCACTTCATACTTCTCCCAGGAAACTGGAGTACGAATCTTAAGGAACTGCTAGAACTGATCCTAGAATGGTGATGTGTGTCAAAATTAATTTTTAATGTTGTACCTATTTGTAAATAATGTTGTTTTACTACTCATAAATGTATTCAACAGTCTATTTAACCAAAATGTACCATGAATACTTTTCAGATGTAAATTAATAAACTTGTGTTCTTCCAGTATGACCACTTAGGCATTTTCTACTATGACCAATTAGAAAACCCCACAGCATGAAACAAAGGGAGGGTTTATGATTTATACTAACACTTAAAGGAAATTAAAAGGAAATGGAGATATGCTGACGAAGAGGCTTGTTGAAGGCTACAGAGGAGGGCACTGCAAAGCCAAGAAAAAGGTCAGTATCTTCAGCACCTAAACAATTGTTTCATCCACTGTATCACCCAAATTCTATTATTTTTAAAATCAAAATATCAGGATCAAGATTAAATGAGAAATACTCAATAGAAAAATCATGATATGCACCAAAGTTCTTTGGTATTTACCAGAGTTTTAAATATCTTTTGTTCTAAAAAATCATTCAAAACAAACAGGAGATAGAATTTATTGCAGCTCCCATCTTACAGAATCAACATGCTGGCAAATCTGTTTTGTGTTTAATTAAATGATTGCACATTACAGCTAAAAATGAAAAGTAATTACAATTTGATTAACATTAAATTAATGGCCTGAGGGAATTCACCTTTGTTTAGACTATGGTATTATTAAGAGAAAAATTATTTTTGAAAAATGCTTGATTTAATGAACATAGAAAATGGGAAAATATTTCATGCAATTAGATAACCAAGGACAGAGTACTATTACATTGAACTGCAAAGTAAGTCTAGCGGGATATGCAGTGATATCAGTCCAGTGACATAAACCCACTGTTGCTAGGAGCTTTGATATCAGCCAGAAATATGCTGAGAAAATTAATTAGAGAAAAATCATTACTGAAGACATAATGTCACTGATCTTCATTACCCATCATCCAAAAAACCGCTCACTTAATTTGATAAATTTTGCTATTAATATGGAAACACAGATTCATGTTTGCATAATAATGATATATTTTACCAATTGCTGTCAGCATCCTTAAAAAATTAGTTACAACCTGGAAATGTTGCAAATTATGGAAATCACAATTACCTAAATAAAGCTAATTTGCAAAGAAGAGAAAATATGCAGGTTTTCCACCCTAGTTTGTTTCTTGTCAATGTGAATGTTACATAAATATTTATCTCATTAAGGTGTGCTTCTGGTTTATTTTATTTGCTTTTGTTGACACACTTGTGCTTATTTTATAATAACTCTGTCTCCTAGGTCTCTGTTGCTGTCTTAGAACAAGATTTTATAACTATTCAGTGTCAAAGTAATAAAGGGAATAAAATTTATTTCCTCTTTCTTCAGAAAACTTGACCCCTACTGACAGAGCAGACAGAGCAGAAGGAAAGTCACCACTAATAATTAGTGGGTCTGTATCACACTCAACCTGCTTCAGTTTAATAACCTAGATTGTGGGTGATAATTGTGTAGCCACACGATCTTTATGAAAGCCCATCACAGCAGTGGTCTCTGTACTGGAACAAGAACAAAGGTGCTAAAAACATGATTTCCAAAAGGGACCAGGAAAAATTATCATAAGTGGCACCACAATTTTCGTAAGACATGAAGCAAGGCATACTAGGAACAGTATACAGGATTTACTGTCGATTTTATTTTCTTTTAGGTACTTCATTCTACCTTTTGAACAAAATAATCATTGTTACCTCTCAAAGACTGTAATCTGTGCTACCATTGCATAACATCCTCAGTATAGGGTTATATCCAAGCTATTCTATGCTCTCTGCAAGAGCATAATATCATGTAACCCTAGAAAAAAACCCAAAAAATTAGAAGTCATCTAGCAGCGTCTCTGAAAGTCATCTAGTCCAAACTCCTACTCAGAACAAGGCTAACTGGAAAATTAGATTAGGTTGTTTAAGGTCTTGTCCAGCTGAGGTTTGAAAACCTCCAAGGATGGAAAGTCTGCAACAACTCTGAGAATCTGGTTCCAGGGCTTAACAACACTGATTAGGAAAATTTCCTTACATTCAGTGGGAATTTCCAACAGCTTGTGTCTGTTGCCCCTTGTACTTTCCCTGTGAACCTCTAAGATGAACCTAGCACCATCTTCTCCAAGCACCCCCCTCTTTAGGCCATGGAATACTGCAATTAGATCTGTCAGGAAGTAACAAGTGGAGGCAAGATCCAAGAGTGACACCAGGGGAGGCAGAGGCGCTTACATCACAGGGAAGTTCCCCGTCCCTGGTACCACTGTACACCAGGAAAGCAAGCAGAACAGGTCTGGTGATGGTAATCGAGTCCATAGAATCATAGAATGGTTTGGATTGGAAGGGACCTCAAAGATCATCTAGTTCCAACACCCCTGCTACAGGCAGGGACACCCTCCACTAGACCACGTTGCCCAAAGCCTCATCCAACCTGGCCTTGAACACTTCCAGGGATGGGGCATCCACAACCTCTCTGGGCAACCTGATCCAGTGCCTCACCACCCTCACAGTAAAGAATTTCTTTCTAACATCTAATCTAAATCTACCTTCTTTTAGTTTAAACCCATTACCCCTTGTCCTGTCACTACACTCCCTGATAAACAGTCCCTTTCCATCTTTCCTGTAGGCCCCTTTCAGGTACTGGAAGGCTGCTATGAGGTCTCCCCGGAGCCTTCTCTTCTCCAGGCTGAACACTCCCAACTCTCTCAGCCTGTCCTCATAGGAGAGGTGCTCCAGCCCTTTGATCAGCAAGAATCCAGATAGCCAAACAAGTCCATGGTGATAAATCAGGCCTGAAGTCAACCCAGGAAGTTCAGTTGGCAAGTCAGGATCAGAATAGGTCTGGAAGCAGTAGCCAGGATCAGACACTATCCAGCAATTGCCAGATGAGTCCATCATGATGAGGCAAGTCTGAGGTGAAACCTGAAAGTGAAATCTGTTACTATCAGTGACTGGATCAAGGAAGTACATGGCCAGGCATGTGCATATCTGTAAGGCTGCTGCAATATAGCTCTGACCAGGACCATACACAAAAGCCGCAGCTTAAAACCAGCTCCCACATGAAGGAAGGGGAACCTCTGATGAAGTTTCTTAGCAGAGGCATTTGGGGCAGCTAGTCCTCTGACACTTTTTCTAGTCTTCTTGAAGACTTCTAAGGCCAGCTGAGGCTTCACAAATAGCCTGCATTATCAGGCCTTTGAGCATGGGCAGCCAAATGCTGCCCCTTCACTAGTGTCGGTGATTATAGGAGGAAATGAATTTTACAGCCTTCCTTCTGAGAGTTTAAATGGCAAATATGGGTGGCACGCTGGAGTATGATGGTGAGGAGAAGTACAGAAGCAAAGCACAGCACCAGAAATTGCACCTTGTGTACTACTTAGTAATGTACTACTGTAGTTTGTGTTGTGATCTTTGTACATCCTCTGAACCATACTAAGAGGCTGACATAAAGTCTTTCCTTGGAGTAAGTCTACCTCAGGAAATAATGCCCATGACAAAGATGTCCAAAGCAGCAATGACTCGGACCACATGGTGCAGTTCAGGTCCACAAAGCTGGACCCATGATTTCCTGGGGTCCCAACTGGCAAGGTCTATACAGCATTTCACACCACCACATGAATTTACCAGCTCAGGTAAATACCCACTTGCTTGGGTATTTCTACACCTTGTTTCATTCCGCAGTGAAAACATATTTTGAGAGAAGCCTTTTTTTTTTCCCCCATGAGACTATAATGCAAACACAACAAGAAAAGGGAGCTGATATTATCCAAAATATAACTAGTCTACTTTGAGTTATACTTTTGACTGTATGTACAAAAAAAGTTATTATTTGCAAATACACTCATGACTTGATGATTTCCATGTGTTTTCTTTTTTCTTCTTATGATACCAGAATTGAGTGTGAGGCATGAGCCTACCTCATGTGGTCTTATCCCAGTGTAACTGTTGAGTTTAACACTACACTTGATATACAAATGTTTATGAAAACACATTAAGGTGCGCTCCCTGAAAAAGGTGAAATTTGACATCATTGAGAAAACAGGTGCTGATTATCTGAGTGTTAATTTTGTTTTTCATCCTTTACCCTTCTCCATACGGTTGGAGGTTCCAGTGTCACATCTGCCCATCTGGTACCTCTCTTGAGCTTATTTTCCTCCACAGGGTAGTAAGATTTAATGTTGCTAAGCTAAATGTTAGATCAGGAGGAGCATTCATCCCATTAGACAGAACTGGCATTTTCCAGAGATTTATATGTTTCATGTAAATGATGTATGTTGTAAAATATACTGAGGAGGTGAAGAATCTATGAACTATATCCAACTTATATACAATTTTGCCCTTCCTTGGCCAAAATCTAAGCATCATTGTCTTGTGAAAAAAAATACGCATACCCTTCCCAGTTAAAGAGCTCCAGGCAGGGAGTACACCTGAATGCTTTGACTGGCTTGTCATGTTAGGGGGTTTTTTTGTTTTGTTTTGTTTTTTTTTAAAAAAAAGTCTCCACTTGCAAAAGTTTCCATTTTTAAGAGTGTTTCTTTAGAGAATCAGAAAAGTCATCTGTTAACTTTGCCCTAAAGTTAAAATTTCTAGAGAAAACACTGTGTCTAGCCTTTGCAAAGCTGCTGCAATATTGGAAATCATGCAAAAAGGAAGCCTCTTGGGGCTTCCACAGTATAAAATCATGCTATTTAAAAAAAAAAAAAAAAAAATCTTCTGCTTTGAGGGATGTCGCTGCCTATAGCAGTATTCGCCAATTTAAATGTAGGAGAAAATGTCATTTAAATAAGAAAATTTACTTTAAAAAGGAACATCCTTGTAAGGTGTGACTGGTAATGGCCTCAGGATATTCCCAGGTACTTGCCTTTTTCCTGCTCTCAGACCTCTTCTCAGTGGCCCTTGGTTGATATTTTAAACACATGCACACACACAAATAAACAATCTGTGCTAAGATCAGTGTTAAGAAATAGTATTCATTGGTTTGGGATGTATTTTATGCATGTATAGACAGCGGTTTTGAAATGGACAAACCCATCACAGATAGATCAGATACCAGAAAGTATTAGCAGAATTTTCTGTGGATGGAAAATGAGAAAAATTGTGGCACCATCTGTTTTTCTCCTGTAGTAGCAGATCTTCCTACTGATGTTTGATGATGACCACAATAGTGACCAGCTGTCTCTGTGCAAAATGGAATGTATACACATGCATATGCATTAAAATTTACATAACAGGAAAAAGAGATCTGTGCTAAAACCCAACAGGCAAATGGATTTTTAAGATAAAATTTTACAAATATTACATATGCAGATTGCAGATTGAAAAAATATATACTTGTGCATGCATTTTCATATACATAAGTGTTTCTGCATCTGTTTATAGATATATGCATTTCTGAAGAATTATATCTATGCAATAAACTTCTGAATTAATGAGCAGCAAGTACTAATAGTGACACTTTTATTCAAGGAATTATTGTTTAACATTATGAAGTCTTCACTATATCCAAAATACAAGATTATAGCTTTGATACTGTGATATTTCAGTCATTATAACAGGCTTTCATTATAATGAGAATCACCAGATTGTAATAGATTAATTTTAAATTAATAATCTCTACAGTCTTCCTGTATGCATTAGAAATGCCTCTTGCCACTAGCTCATTAGCATTACTTTCCATATTATTCCTGTAATACACACAAGCTATCAGAATCACAGTGCACCAGCTGACAAACATTTAAGTTTCTCACCAATACCTTTTACAATATATTTGATTATGATCCAATAGATTTAATCTCAAAGCTTTTCTCTGAGACAATAACCAAACTTGACAATTTACATTTAACCATTTCACCAGGGACTCCTAAAGAAACTAAAAAGGAAATATAATGAAAACTCATGCATGATGTTTCCTCCTTTTGTCTTATAAAAATTAAGCTGCTGAGTAAACATGTTAATGAAATAAGGAAGACTCCTCTTTCCTTAATATCTCAAAAAATAGTCAGTAGTATTTTACACTTTTAAAATGTATATTTGTGAGAAAGTGTCAGGGTGCAAATGCATTGAACCACATGTGGGAACGTAGTCCTAGTATCTGAAGCAATTGAAGAATATTTTACAGCTGAGAGAACAGAATATTACCTCTATTTTGCTTTTAGATTTCAGTGAAATCTCAATCAGATTTTTTATTTGCTGCATGGGTTTGCTTTTCAGCCATACAGATAGGCTGTACACTACATTACACAGTAAATTTGTTCAATTAGTCATTAATCAATTAGGAAACATATATTAGCATTGACAAGCATAAGGAAGTTCTGTGAAAAACATTTCTTAATGAAACTATGTCCTCATAAGAAACAATGTTCAGTTTTGCACTTTTCTAGGCACTGTTTACAAAATTCAAATACATGAAAAAACTGATTGGATGTTCTTAATCTTCATACTTAACTTTTTACTTAGATACTGTAAGACAACATGGAGCTGAATTCAGGCACATAATGGGTTGAATGCTCAGATAACAAATAAAGGTTAAATCCCAATTGTCTACCTCTTCTACTCTATTGAAACTGCACACATAAGCAAAACAAATATTGATTCCTTCCATCAAAACTCATCTTTCTTCTCTTACCTATTGCATGGGAAGTAAAAAGATCTTGATATTTTATTTTAATATATAATTTTACAACATAAAAAAGGCTACAAAGAGTAATGCAAGGAGAAAAGTCAGTATTTTAGACTAGGGTTCTTCAGTCTAACTTTTTCAGATATTTTATGGTAAGAAGGCTAAACAGTAGCAAGCAGTAACGCAATTGCCATAGTAACATTAAAAGGATTGTTTGGCAAATCCACTTGCAACTGATCTTTTTCTCCTTAAATAACAATAAATAAAAATAATGTTATTGTTATCACTGATGAGTATTTTAAAGCACTATGGAAGTTTTTTATTAAAGGTGGATCCAAATAAGATGAAAAAGAAATTGTTAGCTTAACCCTCAAAGGCATTTGTTATGCAAGAGAGAGCTAGGAGAACAAAAGAGAAAACATAGATCTAATTGGGACAACAGGAAGCAAACTGCATTACAAAGCTAGCATGACATGCTTCATGAGAGAGAAGGAATGGAAACACAATCAGACAAGAAGATAGTTACTCTTAAGATGAGGGCAAGAACACTAAATGTAAACAAGATGCAAGGAAAAGCATCAGAAGGAATGAGAAACAGCGTTTACACTTCAGAATGAAATTACTGAAGACTGCAAAGGGGACTTGTTCCTGTTTCTTTGTTAGTCCAATTCTTTGTAATTCTTTTTATCTCTTACGATAGTAAATATTCCTGTCAGATCAGTGAAGCTTTTTGCAGATAGTCAAGCATAATTGCTCATCCTTCTAAATTTATAGACAACTTTCTACTTATTGATTGTGACGCCATGGGTTAAATATTATTAATAACTCAATGCAGAGAGTGGCTTTGGGTGTGAGTGGGTTCTTTCTTCACCCTGTGTTGAAACCCTGCTGATACTTCAAAAAAACTGTTCGTTTTCTCAGAGGGCTAGTGTTCTGTTCACGTGCCAAAGATTGCCCTGCTTCTTTCTGAGAAAGAAACAAAGGTACCTGATCATGCAGTGACACTGCTGTGTAATGTCCTCAAAGACCACAAGCTCCTTCTTCTCCCAGGAGAGAGTTTTATCTCACAGGTCTGTTACAGAATCCATTAACTGGGTCTCATACACTTCCAAACTAACCAGATAGCATCTAGGAGGGCATGTCAATCCAGTCCAACTTCTTTCTCAGTCATAGATACTCCCAGGTCACCACATAAACTTTTGATTTAACCCTTCAAGGAGAACAGAAAAAAAAAAAAAAAGAAAAAAGAAGGAAAAAAAAAAAGGCCAGAAAGCAAGGAAAACAGACTTAGGAAAGGATTTTACCAACCACCTAGACGAGTGCAAGATGGAATTTTATGTTGCTGCTTCTTTTTCTCTCAATGTTGTAATGAATTGCAAGACCAGAATGTGTGCTTGGAAAGCTTTATTGATAAAAATCCTCTACAACTGTATTGATTTTGTATTGTGTAAATTGTCTATGGTTAATTGACAGTTTATTTCTACAAGTGGCAAAGGAAAAACATACAGTGTCAAAGGAAAGACTATGGCTTTCTTGAAGAATAATAAGAGTAATATTTTTTTAATACAGATTTTTGAAGAAACAAACATATCTAGAAGCTGTAACAGAGGGAGGGAGTTGCTGAAGCAAATCTTTACATAGTAAAAAGATGTAACAAATGTAAAACAAATGTAAAACATCTGAAATATTTGCAGAAAACAACTTACTTATGAAAGCTACTTAAATGTACAGGAAAACTCCAAAAGGCTGAACTTTTTAAGCTTACTCTTTTTTAGGGAAAAAAAAAAAAAAACAAAACAAAACCAAACCAAGAAACAAACCAAAAACCAAAGCCTCTCTGGTATCTATGATGAATAGGTATCTAAGAACCAAGTCATAATTAAAGATTATATTTCACAGATGGAAACGGCTGAAATAAGGGTACTGAGTTAGAATGAAACACGTTAGCAAGATGTACAGAAGAAAGAGAAGACAACAATTAAAGGTATTAAATCGTTACACTTTTCCAAAAGAAACTCCATGTTTAACAATAAAAACAGCTAATTGATCCATGCTATCCTGGCATGAAAATTAATTCAGCAAATAAGTTTTGTATGTTAGGTAATACAGAGCTCAATTATTGACATGAAACTGAGGGCAACTTCTGTAAGTGCAACTGTATTCACTGATGAAAGTGTGATTTGGTCTGTTCAAGTATCAGAGAACAGTATCTCTACCCTTCACCAATCTTTAGGTGAAATTTAGGGTGAAATTAGAACCAAAACAAGCACAATATGACTTTGATGCTGTACTTACACCCTTAGCTTCAATATAGGACAAGATTTAAATCCATAGAGTGATTATTATAATTAAGAAAACATCATTTCTAAATGCTTTCATTAACACAGAGCTTATTAACACAGAGAAGGACTTGGGGGTGTTGGTTGATCAAAAGCTCAACATGAGCCAGCAGTGTGCGCTTGCAGCCCAGAAAGCCAACCGTGTCCTGGGCTGCATCAAGAGAGGTGTGACCAGCAGGTCGAGGGAGGTGATCCTGCCCCTCTACTCCGCTCTTGTGAGACCCTACCTGGAGTACTGCGTCCAGCTCTGGGGGCCCCAGTACAGGAGAGACATGGAGCTGTTGGAGATAGTCCAGAGGAGGGCCACAAAGCTGATCGGAGGGCTGGAGCACCTCTCCTATGAGGACAGGCTGAGAGAGTTGGGCTTGTTCAGCCTGGAGAAGAAAAGGCTCAGCCTAGTTGTGGTGGGGAAGGGGATGTCGTATTGTGGACGTGAGATGCAGAAATCAGAGAACATACAGTAAAATACTCTGCACTCCTAAACCCAAGGTAAATGTCTTTGGCTTATAGAAATCTGTCTGTACATAGGGGATAGCTGTCACAGGCTGGGGAGGAAATATCTTCTGCCTTCATTGCTGGTTATGTAGCTAAGTAGTCTTAACTATTCCTACTGGTCCTCAGCTCCTTAGCTACCTCTTGACTCCTGCCCAGGGGACGGTAGAACCCCAAAGGCATTTCTTTAGTCTTTCGCCTGAAATGTTGGGTTTTTTTTTTTTCTTTCATTTAGATGGTGACCTTGCAGTGCTTATCTATGTCTTCATCACATCCTTGGTTGCTTTTGTAATTGACAGGTACAGAATAAGGTTTCTTTTCTTTTTTTTCCTTTTTTTTTTTAACTTAATGAGTGTCTTGAAGGTTCTAGCTGTATTAAAACAAAGCTTTACAAATTGCTTGCTATTTCATATCAGCCTGATCTCCAACACTCTACATGACAGTCTATCTCCTACACAATAATCCTTACTATTAATTAAAGTGTCTAATGAAGCCTCAGTGTATTTTATTTTTAAATATGATGACATGAGATATACACATTTGTTCTGTATACATAGATATTTAGCAAGTAAATCTTGGCAGTACTGTAGCATTGAATACAATTAGTGATATTTGGCTAAAATCCTTTACTGTCTCACTTCATAGAAATTTAGAATTCAATTTAAACTATAAATTGATAATTTATATAAAACATACAAATATAAGAATGTTTTGGTATAAAATGTTCAGTAATATCTACAGGCACACAGCGCAAGTATTTCAGTGGTTTACATCTCTGTTTGGTATTTGGAGACACATATCTGATTGAGGAAAAGAAACATGAAGCTTTATTTTACCTATGTTTTTAATCACGATTTTATGCATATGCTTTTGTCTTCTAGTACAGGAAAAACTACCAGGAGCTGAAATAAAATTATTTCTTCAAGATAAATAAATAAATAAATAAATAAATAAATAAATACTGTAGGGAGAAATATTAAAAGTAAATTTAAGTAGACTTAATAGTTGCATTTGAAATTTTAGATGTATTTGAACTATAAACTGGATAATAAATTGAAGTGAAATGTGTGACTCTAAAACAACTAGTTGCACATTACTAAAACTAGAAAAACAATACTTAATTAATGCCTTCTGCAGCATTCAAATAGCGGTGGCTCCAAGGCTGTCTTCACTGGTATTACAATTTCATCAAAGATCTTAAAAATAAGACTGAGATGCTATTGTGATAAGCAACATAAAGAAAAAAGTTTTGTTTATCACCACATTACTATATCAATATACGTATACTAAAAAGAAAGAAGAAAAATATATTTTGTCCCCATTTTCCTAAGAAACTGAAGAAATATATTTTTTTGCTCTTATGTGGGCAGATTCCTATGTATCTGTTCAGCTCCAATTGTAAATCAAAGCAATATTTTTATTAAAATTATTTAAGGGAAAATTTAGGGCAAAATTTAGATATTTTATTTATTAAATATCTGACTAAACTACACCCACAATGAAAGAGGCTGACTAATGACATTAGAAATAATTTTGCAGTCTGAATTGTGCCTATACAACTGTTACCATTCACTTTTCTATATATTAAGTGATTTTAAATCAAAATATCATAATTAGGCATATGTTTATACTTCTATGATAGTAGCACAGTGTATCTGTTAAGTGCTGTACTTCCAAGAGATTTATTTTAATCATCCTGCTTTGTTAACTCAATAGAAATAAGACTTTTTGATTGAAAAAAGATATAGCTATATTTTAGGATGGTTATTCATATAGTATAAATTACCCTCTGAATCCTCTTCTTACTTTTTAGAATAATGGCAATGGCTTCATTTTTCTCATAAGAGTAGATATTATAAAGCTGCACTTTAATGACATCCAGTATAGATTTGTAGAGTTTCGGAAAAGATCTGATCATTCATTGCAAGTGGAAATGCAGATAGATACAATAATCATGTTCTCAGAAAACCTGTAGAAGCAGAATTTAAAGTAAAAATAAGAAAAATTCCAAGCTTTTCTTTTTTGTGGGACTTACAGTAGAAAAAATTAAAATGTATGGCAGCAAGAATCATTGCTTATATTGGGCATAGCTGGCAGGATTTTGGTAGCAGGGAGCTGCAGGTATGACCTGGGTGGGAGGAGGTCAGGGGCTGCCTTGTGCTGATCATGGACAGTTCCAGACGACCCTGCAATGAATGACACTGGCCCGTCACACACCAAAACTGGAACCAGTCAGAAATGCCCCTGGCACCTCTCAAAAATATATTTAAGCAGCTGTGGTAGCCACTGAAGGCACAAAGGGAGACATGGAAGGAGATATATCAGTAGGTGACAGGTGAGGACACATACGAAAAGACACAAAGGGGGTCATGAGAGGAGAGGCATGAGGATGCATGTGAAGACACACTAAAGGAGACACAGGAGGAGGTATGCATCTGAGGGGACTTCAGCCCATGGGTGAGCCACGTCAGAGAAGGTACACCCTGAAAGGGACTGCAGCCTCTGGATGAGCCACACCAGTGCAGCAGAAACAAGCGAGAAGGAAGGAGCGGAGGGAAGAAAAAGAGTAAGGAACATGGAAAGCTGTGCATTGACCCCATCCTCCTGTGCTGTCCATTGCCTCTGAGGGACTGAGTGTAATGCGTCGCAAAAGCAAGGGGGATGGAGACCAGGAAGGGGGAGGAAACATGCCTGGAATGAAGTTGAGATAGGCAAAAGAGGAATAAAAGGATTTTTCCTAAGTATTTGTTTAACTTATTGTCTTCATTATATCTAAATACTTGAATCAGTAATTAAAGGTTCATGTAACCAGGAATAAATTAAAATTCAGTTAAATTCCCTGAGTCAAGACCATTTTGCCCATGACAGTGGCCTACATTGACGATTTTTTTTCAATGCTGCAGTTAATTAAAACATAGTGAAAAACACATTTTAGTAGATACTGAGAACTGCTTTTATACTGCTATTTATGCTGTAATTCCAATGAGCAACCTCAGTCATGAAGCAAGTCATGAAGCAATTTTCTGCTGGGCAGTTGACACAGAACACAGAATACCGCTCAGTAATAGTTGAAATGCTGGTGTGTTATCAACACCTTGCTAGCTACCAACAGACAGCACAGCACTGTGAGGACTGCTAAGGTGAAATTTAACTCCATTTCAGCCAGACCCAGTACGATCTCCACTCCTTATTTGGTAATAATTGTGTCATGCTCAAGTCCCACATAATGTAATACATATACATGTATATCTTCTAACCATTCCATTGTATTTAATTCTCCTTACTGAAATCCCTTTATACCCAACATACAGATTTATATATATTCTCATTAACCACTGTGTCTTGTCCTCTAACTGATAGATATTACTCTCCTGTTCCACGAGCTTCCTCCACTCCTCCAAATGTTCACAAACAGGCTATGACACATCTGTCAAGATGGGTGTTCAGGAGAAGCAGTATATTTGTTCAGTGACCAACATCTCTGTCGGTGACACGGACAGAGGGATTGAGTGCATCCTCAGCAAGTTTGCCGACACCAAGCTGTGTGGGTGCGGTCGACACGCTGGAGGGAAGAGATGCCATCCAGAGGGACCTTGACAGGCTGGAGAGGTGGGCTGTGGTGGGTTGACCCTGGCTGGAGGCCGGGTGCCCACCAAAGCCAATCTATCACTGTCCATCCTCAGCTGGACTGGGGAGAGAAAATACAATGAAAGGCTCATGGGTCTAGATAAGGACAGGGAGAGATCACTCACCAATTACCATCACAGGCAAAACAGACTCAACTCAGAAAAAATTAATCTAATTTATTACTAAATGAAACAGAGTGAAGTAATGAGAAATAAAATCAAATCTTAAAACACCTCCCCCCACCACTCCCTTCTTCCCGGGCTCAACTTCACTCCCCATTTCTCCACCTCCTCCCCCCACCAGTGGCACAGGGGGACGGGGAATGGGGGTTGTGGTCAGCTCATCACACGTTGTTTCTGCCACTTCTTTGTCCTCAGGGGGAGGACTCCTCACACTCTGCCCCTGCTCCAGCGTGGGGTCCCTCTCACAGGAGACATTCCTCCATGAACTGCTCTGACGTGAGTCCTTCCCATGGGAGACAGTCCTTCACGAACTGCTCCAGCGTGGGTCCCTTCCACAGAGTGCAGAACTTCAGGAACAGACTGCTCCAGTGTGGGTCCCCCATGGGGTCACAAGTCCTGCCAGCAAACCTGCTCCAGCGTGAGCTTCCCATGGGGTCACAGCCTCCTTCAGGTGCATCCACCTGCTCCGGCATGGGGTCCTCCATGGGCTGCAGGTGGATATCTCCTCCACCATCATCCTCCATGGGCTGCAGGGGGACAGCCTGCCTCACCGTGGTCTTCACCATGGGCTGCAGGGGAATCTCTGCTCCAGCGCCTGGAGCACCTCCTCCCCCTCCTTCTGCACTGACCTTGGCGTCTACAAAGTTTCTCACATCATCTCCCTCTGGCTGCAAAAACTGCCATTAGATTTTTTTTTCCCCCTTTTTAAATATGTTATCACAGAGGCACTACCACTGTCACTAATGTCAGCCTTGGCCAGCGTTGGGTCTGTCTTGGAGTTGGCTGGCATTGGCTCTGTTGGACATGGGGGAAGCTTCTAGCAGCTTCTCACAGAAGGCATCCCTATAGCCCCCCCCGTTACCAAAACCTTGACATGCAAAGCCAATGCATGGGCCCATGCAAATCGCATGAAATTCAACAAGGCCAAGTGCAAGGTCCTGCAAATGGGTCAGGGCAAGCCCAAGCACAACTACAGGCTGGACGGAGAATGAATTGAGAGCAGCCCTGAGGGGAAGGATGTGGGCGTGTTGCTTGACGAAAAGCTCAATATGAGCCGGCAGTGTGCGCTTGCAGCCCAGAAAGCCAACCGTGTCCTGGGCTGCATCAAAAGAAGCATAACCAGCAGGTCGAGGGAGGTGATTCTGCCCCTCTACTCTACTCTCGTGAATGAGATCCCACCTGGAGTACTGCATCCAGCTCTGGGGGCCCCAGTACAAGAGAGACATGGAGCTGTTGGAGTGAGTCCAGAGGTGGGCCATGAAGATGATCCAAGGGCTGGAGCACCTCTCCTGTGAGGACAGGCTGAGAGAGTTAGGATTGTTCATCCTGGAGAAGAGAAGGCTCTGGGGAGACCTCCATTACCTGAAGGGGGCTTACAGGAAAGCTGGTGAGGGCCTGTTTATCAGGAAGTATAGTGATAGAACAAGGGGTAATGGCTTTAAGCTGGAGAAGGGTAGATGTAGATTAGATATTATGAAAAAATTCTTCACTGTGAGGGTGGTGAGGCACTGGAACAGGTTGCCCAGAGAGGTTATGGATATCCCATTCCTGGAAGTGTTTAAGGCCAGGTTGGATGGGGCTTTTGGCAACATTGTCTAGTGGAGGGTGTCCCTGCCCACAGCAGGGGTGTTGGAACTAGATGATCTTTGAGGTCCCTTCCAATCCAATCCAATCCAATCCAATCCAATCCAATCCATTCTATGATTCTATGATTCTATGATTCTATGATTCTATGATTCTATGACACTATGATTCTGTTTCTGTGATTGTTGGACACCAGCACCAGCTTGGTTTGGGTGATTGTTTCACTCGTCTGGTTCCTTGTGAAACGCACTCTTCAGATGTTCAGGTCCTTCCTGCTACATTACTTCCTACAACCAACAACTCCCATCACAGATTATTTTTCCCCCAAGGTTAAATCTCCTTGAGGCACACACCAGGTCTCCTCATCCTTCCACATTACCCAGGTCATTGAGCAAAGACAATTCCGTGAATGGGTTTGCCTTTTTCCATGGGAGGGGCAATCCATACCACCTTCCCCAGACACTTCTCCATGTGCACTATGGGGACCTTATCTCCTCCCATAGTATGTAGGGGTTTTGTTTGGGCAGGACCAGGACAGTTAGCAGGTCCTCTGGTGCTAATCAGCCAGGTGGCATCTGCTAAATTTGTATCCCAGTGCTTCCATGACCCATTGCCCAGCGCTCTCAGCAAAGGTCAGGTGTGGAAGCAAAGGAAAACAAATGAATTATTCTCTACTTCCCATCAACAGGCAATGTCCAGTCGCTTCCCAGGAAGCAGGGCTTCAGTATGTGTAGTGATTGCTCTGACAAATGTTATAAATAATGAATGTTCTCCCTTCCTTCTTTCTCTCAGCTTTTATTGCTGAGCAGACATGCTATGGTATGGAATATCCCTTCGGTCAGTTTGGGGCAGCTGTCCTGGCTGTGTCCCCTCCCAAGATCTTGCCCACCCCCAGCCTGCTGGTGAGGGAGGGGAAATGTTGGCGAGACAGCCTTGATGTGTGCCAGCACTGCTCAGCAGCAGCCAAATCACTGGTGTGTTACCAACACCTTGCTCGCTACCAATGCACAGCACAGCACGGTGAGGGCTGCTGTGGGGACAATTAACTCCATCGCAGCCAGACCCAATACACAAGGACACTAAAATATTGATCTTCTTGTTTTTTCTATTTTGAACACATTAAAACATCAGTTCTGTGATTTGATTTTTCTGTTTCCAACCTGTGTTTTGCAGCACATGTCAGATTATCTTGGCAAATAGCAGGGTAAGAGCTTGTTTGGTATTGCTCCTGCTGTCAGACTGAGTGGCTCGGCTGGAGGATTGATGCTTTCAGCCAATGTAGTTGATAAAAATGCAAAAGTATTAGTATTGTCTTTCCTACAGAAGCAATCAGAACTGTCTACATTTATCTTCCAAATTTAAAGTAGTCTGCACTAGACTGATACAAAAAGATCAGTGTATGTCAGTATGTAGCAATTATTAACAAAACTTAGCTATTTTAAAGACTGTATTTTAAAATGCCATAATCTATCATTCATTCACTGGGCACAGCACTTCACTCCTTAAGTAAACCCACTATGGCATGAAGAGCTGCTGGGTTTTCAGCAAATCAGTTGCACGCTCTTCATTTAAGAATTTGTATTTATTAACTGTACTTCTGTGCTGATTTTGGCAGGGATAGAGTTAATTTTCTTTGCAGAATTGAGAATTGCAGCATAGCTTCCAGAATCTGAATTTAGGCCCCTGTTTTTACAAGTTGTGGCCATTATCTTTTCCCCTTTTTCTTAAAGATTTATGATGAATGCTCATTTCTGTGAAACACCTCTAAATTTTTTACAGTGAAAAGGCATTCAGTGTTTGTCAGAAGAAGTATCGCAATTCAAAACATGAGTCCTCATTGGATTGAAAGTTGAACAACAAAGGAAAAAAAAAATCTTCAAAACAACCTTACAGAAAGCAAATTTGATTGTTCAGTTGACGTTTTTCTGTTGCAAGTAGGAATAAAGGAGGCATGACAATGTAAAACAGTTCAACTGGAAGGAAGGAAAAGCTGATATAACCTTGACTCAGTTTTCAAAAAGTTGAATATTGATTTAAAAACCAAAAAGTTGAATATTGATTTAAAGATGGTGTAGAATTATTTTAATGGAACTGGTATTCCTTTAAGTCATGTTACCTGCAGAATGTTTTCTGTGTTTTTCACTGAAAGAAGCACAATAAAATTAATTCTGTTTTGAAATAATGGAACAAGAATCCTCAAAAATGTTGAAATCAATCATTAGAATAGCCATAGCTTACTGGGATATTGTAAAATTTATTACTGTGTGATGTACTTTTTCTTGAATCACGCTTTGCAGGAATTTGATCGTACTTTAATTAAAAATCTTTAAAAGTGCTAATAGAGAAATTCCTCTCCCACTCAATGTGAGCACAGACAGAACTTAGCAGAGGCCAGAGACCATTCTGCATAGTGAATTTAGGTGTGGCTGTCCTGGTATGGGCTGTCAGAGAATCTGAAACTAGGGACGTGGGCCACACTGTGCCAGCTGTCCACAGCATCATCAGACATTCCCTGGCACATTTAATTTACAGATTTACAAATGCAGACTCACGTTCCTTGTGTTTCAAGAATGGTAGCACTTAATTCTCCTCTATTTGTCAACTACTGTCAAGACAAATCCATAGTAGAAGTTCCCAGTCAGAGGTATAACCACCCCCTCCTGCTGTCACAGAGTTGGTTTGCTTCTGCTGTGGAGTCAGCTTGGTACTGATGCTGCTAATCTGGCAGGGCCTACCTGCCAGGTCTGCACGCCGAAACACAGCTAAGCAATGCTAAACTTATAATTCATGTAAATGAGCCTACAAAGCAGCTGGCTATATCCTTTGTTTTCTTCTTTTTTCTGCTTACATTGAGGGATCTGAGTTCTCTCCATCTAACTGTGTTAGCCGTATGTTTGCCATTTTGATTTTTCACACAGCTGCTTAATCCCTCCTTAGCCAGCAAAATCTTCTGATCCTTCCTTTCTGTTTAGAGCCTGCTCTTTGTCTGTTCCCACTGCAAACAGGAGTTTTGCTATTGACTGAAACAGGAGTTGGTTTGTGCCTAGACATTCATTAATTATTGCAGAAGATATATATATATTTTTTAAGGTGGTTCATGGGAGTCTGTCAGTCAACTTCATGTTTTTGCATTAAATCTAAATTAACTTTTAAATAATGATAAACATCTAATGTTTATCTGCTTAATTTGATTTCATGCTGTAATACTTTTGTTTATTTATATATAAAAGCTTTCTTTAAAAATGCAAACTGTTCTGGTTAGGTCAGTCAGTCAAATTTCAGCTTTTTTTTATTTTTTTCACTAATGGAAATGGTTCCTTATTCATACTAATGGGCCATGACATCTTAGTGAGTACATAAATCTTGACCTCTTTGCAAAATTGAAAAGTCTGAACAAAAATTGACTAAACATTTGTGGGAACTGACCTTCTCTGGTGCTACATGCTGTATTTTATGATGACAGTTCTAATTATTCCTGAGATACAGCTATCAGAAAATTGCCATTTTGCATTGTATACAAGAATAAGCCTTTCTGCATTGCAACTCCCATCACAGTGTGCTAAGCACTCCAGCTGTGTGATAGTGCCATATTTTCACCTGAACCTATATTTGGTTTCAACTAAGGTTAAGAATACCCATTAACTGTGTCCTCATAAATGATTCCTACTTATTACTGCAGAAATATAGTGTGGCACAGTAAAAGGAAAATTCATACAGCAGGAATATACAGATTAAGTAGTTAAAATACAGGGAGAACATGTTCAGGATTCTAAATACATATTTAGCATCAAATTCTTCACTTACATGCTCTGATTTTAGCATGACCGCTCTGAGTATAAGACAAAGCAAAATTTAGCTGTTAAGATGAGTTTAACCACCAGTAACTCAACAACAATAGTAAAAAAGCCTAACTGGAGTTTCATGCTGGTGATGGGGGAGTTACATGGCAGAAGAGCAGCACTGTTTGAATTTCACATTAAAGCTTTTTTTTTTGCTGTAATAGACAAGCTTGATGCACGGTTCTCAAATCTTCATCATACACTATATTACAATTTTCTGTAGTCTTTTACTGTAGCTCTTAGGCTAACATAACTTAATAATTAAGTGTAAATGGTTGGAAGCATCTCCCAGAGGTCATTATTTTAGGCATTTTTAAGGTTTATGATTACTTTAAATTGCATTTTTGCTTTTTCTTGGCTAGCTTGAATATGTTACAATGCAGAAGGCTGTCGAATCAAGGTGTGGATAACACACACACAGAGAACTTGCCAGAGTCTATTGAAAACATTTGAAAAGAAACCACAGTTAAAACAAAACTTTTGCTCTGTACTAAAGAAAAAACAAGAAGTACAACCTTCATTAGCAAAATTAATTTCCATATTTAACTTCCATGTCTTTTTCTTTTTAGTTATTACTTCACACATTCCCTCCTCCTCCTTTCTTACCTCACCTTGTTTTATAATTTTTAGTGTTCTTTTCAGAAATTTCACATCCAACCATCTTATTTACTAGGCTAGTTAGATACTACCAGAATGGCACCTGGTGGCAAGGCAACATGGTTATGGACTTTTTAGGAAAAGATGAATGTAGTCACAATCAAATCATCAACCCTCAATGATGAACGGAAAGCCTCCAAGAAGAACCAGCACAGCTATAACATAACTCTATAGCCCTATCTTATATAGCTTTACCTACTAGCTGCTCAGACTGCTACTTTTGTAAAGACTAACAGCTCTGACCCTGGGTGGATTTTTCCTTCAGAACTACTATGGATCTCATAGAAATCACTCGTTAGATCTTAGGAGACAAGGCACAGCAGACCTTGTGGGTCAGCACTAGATTTACACAGTCACCAACTCCATAATCTACCACTGGAACCTGCTCAGCTCTTTTGCCATGAAATGAAAAAAGAATTGTGTTATCTTTGTGAATTCTACTAAAATTAAATATTGAAATATATAGGCTGACCTTACAAGTGCCCTGAAAGGAATGGCACCCAAAGCCAAGATCACACACGTAGGATGAGGGGATCCCAGGGCACAGTAAAGTGGTTTGGCCATGGAAACCTGGAGCACAAGGATCCTCCTTCCTCTTTGGGACATGTTTGTTGTCTGCCTTGTACAGTATAAGTCTGGGGAGCAGCAAGGGGGGGCTGATAACCTGCAGGTCCTTGGCCTGCTCTGGTACATGTTGCTTCCTCCAATCTCTTTTTTCTTCCCTTATTTGTTTCAGGTATTGGTGAAAGTCAGACTGAGTTAAATACCTGGGATGGCACAGTGGCATGTGTGTCATTCAGGAAACATGAAGCAAAATACCAAATAAGAAAGCATTGTCTAAGGCTTAAGACACAGGTGTCATATTTGACGGTCCCTCAAGAACAGAGCAGAATATTACTAACAAATTTTTCAAGCAGACTCAAGTTACAGCTGGTGTCATGGAAGCCATACTCTAACGCAGGACACTTTCATGGGAACGGTTCACATAAGCAGAAGTCAAGGAATGTGCAATGGGCTTTTGTCACCTGGAAGGGAGGTTTTGACTCAGAATTTATAGAGCAAAAAACCACCCTAAAATCTAAATAAGATTGTAATATGCTGTTTCATATTGAACGTTAATACATCCAATTCTTGTATAAACCCTATATTACAAATTTTTTTTTAGATTTTAGGCGTACTCAAAGTAGTTTACTCTTAGAGTGCGTGAAATTATTGGTCTACAACCAATGAGACAGAATTAGTCAAAACAATATCAGAAAAAAAAAAAAGAAAAAAATACTCTCTTTTTTCTTCTGTAGTCAATCCCATATTCAGCAATAAGTTAACTGCTTCTACAAAGCAAATAATTTCACCAGCTTTCAGAGTATTTAAGGTTTTTAGCATTTATTCAAAGTGCAAAGGCTGTAAAGTTCAACTTTACTATTTCCCTATAAATTAATGCTGTTGTTATTAGTAGAACACAGTCAAAAATATCAATGTTATTTCAAAATATGGTTTACTTCCATTAGGTACAAACCTTCTTACCTCTGCATTCCTCAAAATCCTCAGAATTATCTGCAGAAAATAGAAGAGCACCAAATGGGGTAAATCGCAGGGCAACCTTTTGGGTAATGGACATTGGATTTTCACAGTTCGTACTTCCTGGGCAATCTTTATGATTTCCTTAGACACAGGAACTCTTGTGATCTTCTGTGAAGTGATGATATATTCAGCAAATATAGTATTTTATTATGATCTTTTTGGAAATCTAGGTAACATATACATGTTTTTTTCAGCTACCAAATAAGCACCAGATGGTAGTATGAGCTGCAGAACACAAATATCTTTTTTTTTTTTTTCTTCACAAAAGTTAGTAACAAAATGTTGGCATGGAATTGTACAAAGCAAACAAAACCCAATAATAACCAAAATGTTTACTTTCAGAAAGTGGATACACATTTTATAGGTACGTGTCTTCAAAGTAATTATTTATTACATTTTTTCCTGTTGTTGGATATTTTTTTCCCACTCCATAAGACGCAAGGAAAAATAGTAAGAAGAAATTATTTCATAAATAATTTATTTTTGTGACTATTAGAGTCAAATTTAACAGTTCTATGGTGTCTAATCCATGCTAGTTTCTTGTTTAATCAAATTTGATTACATGCAGAAAAATATGAAAGCATTGCAGGAAAGTATATGTACAAACTATAATAGTACAAGTATAAACTATAATAAAAGTACATTTCTTGTCAGTGAACAAGACATGTATCTACTAATAAATTATTATATTCATCAGTCTTTCAGCTGATCAGGCTGACATCTAAAAGTGAAAATTGTAAGGAAGCTCAAAATAAAAGAGCCTTTGATGGCAGTGTGAAAGAAATTAGCAGTGAAATGCAGAACTGATGCAAACCTAAAAATAAAATATTACAAATCAGACTCCGGAGTTCTTTCCACAATCCACTAGTAAATGGCAAAATGTTTCAATATTTTAAATTTCTTACGTTTTCCTTATTTCTGTCCATAAATCTTTTCACTTCTGTTCTTCAAGAATCATGCAGTAAATCTCTACTTATTTGAAAATTTCATTTGAGATACTGAAGAATTTCTTTCTCTTCTGTTCATTAATGACTTCTGCCTAATCTTAAATTCACAGTTGTTAATATTTCATTGAAAACCACAAGGATATTAGTCACAGAAGAAAATCAGAAACAATGTAAAGTGTTGGTAATACATTCCTCAAGATATTTGCATATCTTCTTCTCCCATGTGAATCCATCTACACAGAAAATGACCTACAGTTCAGCTTCATTTCTTGGGGAAGCTTACAAATGATCTGGAAAAAAAAAAATCAAATTTAAATATTTTCTCAAATTCTTGATGAGTTCTGTATATAAGATCACAATATCACCTTTTCTATAGACCTCATTTACACACAGAGTGTATCTGTTTCATGAAAACTGTATCAGGTAGACTGTCATCAAATGTCTATATGAAGAGAGTTATTGAAGTTTCAAAGCCGCTTACTTTTATATTTAGATGTACAAAGGACTGGTGATGTGTTGTTGAGGTTCTGTGCAACTATTCTAATTTGTATTGTGGACTATCATTTCGCAAACCTTTGACATTACCAGGAATCCAAATTGTGAATGAAAGCCTAATTATGAAACATGTATTGACAAAGTAAAAAGACAGCTCCTTATCAAAGGAACAAACAGGAAATGAATACAGAAAGTGCTAGTGTTGAAGTAATACCAACAGATTTTGTAAGCTTTTTTTTTAGAAATAAAAATGCTTTATAAGTTTTGTGGTCTAGCCTAAATTAAATGAACAAGAGATGTTAAATTAAGAAGAAAAAAAAGGAAATTGCCATAAATGAAGGTCTCAGGAAGCAGGAACTTTTTCACCAACAGTATGATTGTAGAATGGGATCAGGCAAGTTTAGGAAGAATATGAGAGTCAGAAACAAAGTTAATTTTCTTGGAGACAGAGCAACACATTCCTTACATCCACTTTTCATATTTATAATGATGCGGTTTACATTAATGATTAGAAGAAGGACTTGCCCTAGAGCAAGATATCTCTGACAATAACCTCTCTTTTATACTAACATTCTCACCTGCAGGTACAAGAAATTTACCCTTTCTTGTAAATTTGTCTGAAGCTTGGACAAAGTTTACTCCTAAAAGACCTATTACTTATCTTGTTTCTCCACAACTTTCCCTCTCTACATTACAATATTTAAATTATTTTTCTTTGTCGCAGGAAGAAGCCTACCTGAAAGCACTGCTTAGGCAAATGAGACCTGGACTACATCTTCCAGTATCTAACTGGTTAGATTACTCCTGTATGTGTTGGGAAAACAGAGAAGCCTGGATGAGTTTTGTTGTGTAACGTTTTCCAAATTTACATTCTTCTCAGTTAGTTGAGACAAAGGCTAAAGGATGATAGTCACCCAGTTAACAATTGCAAATTGCCTTTATATAAGGTGGAAGTAAGAGAGATCAGCCTGAGGCTACCAGTTCATAAGTTCTTTGGCAGCTTATGCCCACAGTCTCACTCAAAAAAGCAATAAAATGTTAAGACCGTAGCCCTATCTGGAGCAACATAGCCATCCAACATCCAGCACCATACTGAAGTCTAAACCCAAGATGGAACCACTAGACATGAGGGATAGATCACCGTTCAGGACTGGGACACATCACGTAATTGAAGCAAGTGTCCTGTTCTGCTCAGTCCATGGCACCAGTCACAAGGGCAGGAGAGACTTGACATTTGATTGAGAAGAATGTGAGGTGTGTGAGTATAACCTCATGAAGACACTCATGAAGATTAACAAAGCAAACACAAAGTCCTGCACCTGGGGAGGAATAACCCCATGCACCAGTACATTCTGGGGCCAATAAGCTAGAAAGTAGATTTTCAGAAAAGGCCCTTGATGGTCTTGATGGGCAACAAGTTCAACATGAGTCAGCAGCAGTGTGCCCTTGTGACAAGGAAGGCCAACAGCATCCTGCGGTGTCTCAGCAACAGTGTAGATAGCAGGTGCAGGGGAGTGATTCTTCCTCTTGTCACTGGTGAGACCCCATGTGGAATGCTCTGTCCAGTTCTGGGCTCCCCAGTACAATAGACATGGACATACTGGAACAAGGCCAGAAAGAGGTCATGAAGGTAATGAAGGGACTGGAGCATCTTTCATAGAAAGAGAGACTGAGGAGTTGAGACTGCTTAGTCCAAAGGGGAAAAGACTCAGAGGGAATCTCATGAATGTATGCAAATATCTGATGAGGGAAAGCCAAAAAAGGAAGCCAGACTCTTCTCAGTGGTGCCCAATGACAGACCAAGGCACAACCGTCACAAATGAAAATACAAGATATTCCATTTAAACATAAGAAAAACTTTTTTTATGGTGAGAATGTTTGAGCCCTGGAACACGTTGTCCGTGCAAGCTGTGGTGTGTCCATCCTTGGAGATATTTAAAACCTGACTCAACACAACCCTGAGTAATCTATTATAGTTGAGCCTGCTTTGAGCAGTGAGGTTGGACTAGGTGATCTCCAGAGATGCATTTCAACCTCAAAGATTCTGTGATTCTATGAGCAGAAATAAAAATATGTTTTTATCTCAAAAAGAAAGTATGATCCACTCATATTGCCCATCCTGCTTAGTAAATAACTTTTAGGTTATACATCACAGTGTGGTGTGGCCTGGATCTTACAGCTGACCTACACAAAATGTCCCTTTACGGTATTCCATAATTAATATTTCCAGAGATAGTCTTTTAAAAGTGTTCTTTTTTATATATTAGTTTGTTTTTTCTGAAACTGGTTCCTTAACAATTCTCTTAGTTTGGAAGTCATGCCTGGAGGAATGTGAAATTTAATAATTCTTGCAAAATTGTATTGTAAATTGCATTGCTTATTAGATTCAGTTACTCATATATAAAATAAGCTTCTGATCCTGTCCAATTTATACCTCTGCTTAGTACAGGACTTTACAAACTTGCTTTGTTTGCAGACATAGTAGCAGAGTGCCTCCAAGCCACAAATATATGAAGATTGAGTTTAGCTGTACAGGCAGCTTTTATGCATTCTGCTTTGTGAACAAAATCTACAAGAAGTATTCCTCCCTAACATCTGCTATCTGCACTAGTTTTGAAAGAACTATTGTCAACAGTGTAAGAAATGCTAACCTATTAATCACAAGGCTTCCATGAGGTTTGAGTCAATTTATACAAAGTCAGGTCTCTGTGTTCCAACAGCTGATAAAATATTTTGCTTCAGCACAGTAACTGAAACAAAAGCTACAAAAATAAACAGCAAATACTCTCTCTTGCAAATGATGGTGAGCCTTTTTTGATCTGTACCCTACTAAATGACCTCTGGGTCTTTCTGTGGTTACTTTATTGTTCTTATCACACTTATCACACAGAGATTTCTTCCACTCACACTGACAAACCAATCAGCGGTACTGTTAATAATGGGAACTATTTTGTCTACTTTTTCAATTGTTTGAGTATACCACACAGACTATTGTTCTCTTTATGCTCGCTTTAAAAATCTTTCTACTCTAGTTGATCTTCTTAGCAAATCTCAGATGTGGGCATATGACCCCAGATCTTTCCATCATTATTCTGCAGTAGATTCACAGAAACTCAGCATGAAAATTGTCCTAAACCTCATTATGGATCCACTCTATGGTCATTTATTCCTTTTAAGGTGTTTTATTTCTGTCTTAGTTGAATTATCCATACATATTTTGACACTTTAGAAATCAGTATTGACTATAAATCACACAGATCAGTCATGTTTTGAGCAACCATTTCTCAGTTGATTGTGATATCTTTATTAGTCATTACAACTTTCTTCTGTCTTAAATAAAATTAGGTTGCAATGACCATTCTAATTCAGAATTGTTGCTGTTTATTGTCCATAATTTTTGTAATGAAAGAAAAAAGCTATAAAGAAACTTAAGAGCAAAGCTCACTGCTAATACTAATATATCAAACTGTCTGACACTGAACTGTCCCCAAATAATAAAAAATAAATCTTATTATATATTTTTTTCCTTGAGAATCCTGTGAATTCATTTACAAGACCTTATCCATCTCCTTTGATTTGCAATAGGGTTTTCCTTGTAAAGCTGTATTTTTCTTCAGAGAAGTGAAAAAGAAAGTAAGAAAATAAGTTCATTTTTAAAGCGGGAAGGGAAGGGAAGGGAAGGGAAGGGAAGGGAAGGGAAGGGAAGGGAAGGGAAGGGACCCTTCCCAATACACACTGTCATCCAAATATCTCTTGACCTTTGTCTTAGAGAATGTTTTTAGGTCTGGACCAAAAGTATGTAAAAGAATTCTCTAACACTTAAATAGTAGTAAACCAATCTTGTGGCCTGGATCTCTTTAGTTTATAAGGATATATATAGTGTCATGGTCCAGGTCTCCGAGTCTAGTTACTACTAGCAATAAAAAAAAAACCAAACACATTAAAAAAAAAAAAAAAGCCACTGAAATACCAGAAACAAAACCAAAAATAACAACAAACAACAACAAAAACATCCTGAAAAGAAATATTAACTTATTTCACAACTTATTATATACTGAGGGAAATTTTACTGTTTGTTGAGTTGTTAACTTGTTGCTTATATGCTCCTTGCAATGTATTCCTCTTTTATTTCAAATGTCTTTTTTCTACTTTTCTCCTGTACCATTACTGTATTAGGGGAAGTGAAGAAGAACCTGCACCCAAAAGCAGACCCAATACTATTTTACTGGCAGATTTGTTGCAGTTTGTCCGAGATTTTGCAGCTCATGCCCTTCTGACTGATAGTAATGAGGTTCTTGAGATGTAACTATAGGGTATTCTTATTAAAAGGATCTCTTGGCTGACCATTATCTAACCTCTGGGTCTCCTTTTTAACGAGGTTGAGCTGTTTCAAAGTAGAGACACTAAAGGTTGCCTCTGCTATCTGTCTCAGTCTTCAAAAAAAAAACCAAAACCAACCCAAAACTTTTCTTCTAAGGACAGGTCAAGAATTTAAAGCTAAGAAAGCTATAATATTTTTGGGTTTAATTAGGGGGTTTTTTTCTATCTTTTTTTTATTAAGTGTAACTTCTAGATATTTCCATTCTAAAATATTCTTGTTTCATGTTGCAAAACATTCTTACATTATAGTAATGATCAGAGATAATATTAACACTGTCAACAAAAGAAAACATTTCTCAGTAATTCATCTCTACTTCAAAATCAGATATTCCTAAGGCATTGAAACTGTATGAAAAATATTGATTAATATTTGCATTGAGTTTCTCCCTATTGGATTGCTTCACTACTTTTACCCTATGTTGGGTTACTTTTGCTTAGATTTTAAAACAGTAGAATAAGAATATGCTTTATTAATTTTAGCTTTTATTTCCTCAGCTTGTATACAAAACCTGATAAGATATACCAATAAGTCAACAGACAATAAGAAATATCCATTAAAATAATGCTCTTAGTGAAAAATAGCCATTTACAAATATATAATTTTTTTAAGTTTAAAAAATAGCCATTTTTGTTTCAATTTTGTTAGAATAGCACTTGGAATACAAGTAACAAAAAAAATACTCTTCCAAGAGAAAGACGCATCAATTTCCTTAAAAACAGAGAAGAGGGGGAAATTCCTTCTTCATTTTTTATGGAGCTGATGTGTATAACACTTTGCAGCAATATGTAAGAAAGACTGAAAAGTCAGTGAAGCAGAAATATCTCTTCAGAAGTGCTTGCAGTAACTTTTCTGTCTTCCAGATGGTAGTAATGTGAACGAACACTGAATAAGTGTGATGACAAGCATCACATCATAGTATGTGAATCAACATCTGAAAAAATCAAAATATGTTGGAAAAAATAATCTAAAACTATAAAAATTTATTGATGCTCATAAAGTACAAGATAAAAACTTTGAGTAGTTTCTCTGCAGTATTCCTTATATTCCAAATGTAGTAAACCAAATATACAAAATTTCTCTTAAGAGAATATGTGCAGAAATCCAGGATAAACATGTAGACTGTAATCAAAAGACTCATATATTCCTTCTCTTCCTGAAAGTTCTGAATTATCTCCCTACAGACCAACTTCTGATCAGTCTCAGGCTCTTACTGAATGCCTGGGAACCTTGCCTTGGGGTGACTCCAAAGCAAAGCAGAATAAAGCCAAAAACATGTAGCTCACATGGGAGATGAAACGATTTTTTATTTGAGTTTGGTAAACTTCTCTGTTGGTACATGCTAAGGTTTATTTGTTATACCTCTGTGTTGTTTCTGCTTATTTAATAAGGGATGGTGTATTAAGATTGCATGTTTTATAGCAACTTGGTTTTCTTTCTACTTTCTTATTCAGACCTTCAAACCACCCCATAGCTTTCTGTTGCGTTGAAACAAAACAAAAAATGTTCTCAGAAACACGGAAAGATCCCCATGTTTGCCTTCTAGAAATGGAGAACTTGGTACAGTCTCCTCAGGGTAACAGTCTCATTTAGTTAATGTCATTTCTAGTGAATCAGAAATAATTTAGAAAACAACCACAAACTATTTAAAACATTATCGCTCAAAACTTGAGACAAAGCAGTTACTGAAGCTTTACTGAGCTTGGATTTTGGGCAATATTTTCCTTATTTATCTGGCTTTTTCTGAAACCAGTTTTCCTAATTGAGATAAACTGCTATTTCATATATTTTGAGATGTGGCAGGTATCAGGAAGTCTGCATTTTTGAGCATCATTTCAACTTGCTTTTAAAATTAGTGGTTATACCCACACAGATTAATAGGCTTGACATTGCTTCCCTATTTAAATGCAAAAAGCTGGTAAGTCTTATTAAATTAGTTGGGTATAAGAAAACTTGAAAGAAGTGATTAGGGGCAGAAGAGAAATGCTAATTCACTGAGGAAGAATAATTTGAAAATGCAAAAGATCCAAAAACATGATAAGGAACCAAAATTCCTTAGGGTTTATCTGATTATATTTCTGAAGTTTTCTTGTTACTAATTTTCCTGGAAACACACTTGTCTAACAATTTCTTTTTTCATCCAGAGAGAAATGCCAATCCAAAGTAGTATTGCACAAGTGTCACTCAAGCAGTGAAGCAGATTAAAAAGGTTATGTGAAGCCACGTTCCTTCCCCAAACACAAGATACCCTTTCTTTCATCTGACTAGTCTTGAGATATTTTCATTCCCACCTTATTTGAACATACTTATTTTTGTTTGACTCCAGCTGTGTAATCCTCAGCAGTATAGACTTATGGTTTAGACTTCAAAGTGTGCTGAAAATTTCTATGAGAACTTTCCTCTCTCCCATCCAAAACCAGCCCTCTTTTCTGTGTGGGTGGTAGTGTGGTGGAAGTATGAGAATTAGAAGAACAATTTCTCTGAAAGTTTGTGCATTGCATTTAGATTGTATGCAAGTGCTGGTAGGTTTCTGCAAATTATTAAATATTGGCACAAGCACTGTAGGCGCCTAAAGCACAGTTGTCATGTGACGGTGGAAGGTTGACACTGGGACCAGAAGAAAAGCAGCTCAAATATTGTCAGTGATGTCACTATGATTTTTAAAACAAGGAGAGGGAAAGAAAGTAGGTTCCCTGAACTCATAAGAAATGCCAGACAACTAGAGATTTTGAGAAGATGATACATAAACAGTGCCCAGAGAAAAATGGTGTTCTAGTTCAAAGCTGAGCCTGTAGTGATTTCCTGCCTGAAAAGCTTAGCCTTTATATTGCCAGATATGTTAAAAACAACATGAATTGCTTTCATATGGATAGAAAAAACATATCAATGTCACAGCTGTCAGTGGTAATTTCAAAAAGTTTACCTTCAAGTCCTCTACTCCTGATTTTTTCATAGATTAGGAATTTACCTACCGGTGATTTAAGCTTGACTGCACTCACTCTGTCACTCACTATTATCCTCTACTGTTCAAGGAATCTTTTGACAGAATTCAGAATACCATTCTCAGTTTGTATCTGTATGTTTTTGTCCCTTCCTTAATCGTTTTTACATTTTCTTCTTAAAAATCTATTATTTTCATTTGCTTTGGTTTATTTTTTCATCTAGGCCATGCTTAGGGTTATATGGTTCCACTGTAAAATTTGGAATTATGCTTTTCAAGAGAAGATAAACATACTTACTGTTGTCAAAGTGAGAAAACAGAGAAGGAGTATGAGATATTGAGTAATCCTCCTCTTAAACTTTTTACCTATGTAGAATTTGATATCCTATTTCATGTTGTAGGGGACAGACATTGGCTAATGCTGTGCATGAACAACTGTGATGAGAATTTCAAAAGGTGTGAGCTTGGAGTTGAACAGAAAATGATTCTCCAAAGAGATTTAAATTGGGAAATGCCATATTGAAAACAATTACTTGTGCTGTGAAACTAATATATTTTAATAAGCCAGAGAAGGGAGTCTGTCCTGAAATGTGTGTTAACAGCATGGAACTGAAAACTCTGATATTAAAAGTTCAATTTATACACACTTCTACTAAGTGTTCAGAAACATTCATACCTGAAAATGATAGGAAAAGAGCCTTCTGTCAACCTCTATTTAGGAACAGAAAAGATCACCTGGATCACTCAGTCAACTTACTGTGACCATCAGTCCTGTTACCTGTAAGTACAGTAGCTAGCACAAGAAATCAAACTGATGAGGTGAATGTATCTTTATCAAGGAAGTTCACTGTTGCACACAGAAAACTGGTTAAAGGATTAGGATACCACATACATTGTTTATTTTTTTGCATAACGTACAGGTGATCTACTATCATGTTGTACCAGAAAAATTCCAGGCCATCTTAATAAATCATATCCATTCTATAAATAAACTAGTCGTGATGAGTAGCTGTTAAGGACATTGGTGGATGCAGGCAGAAATATTGGGTCTTTCTTATTTTTAGAGAAAACTTTATCTATTTGAATCCAACCCTTAGCAGCACAATACCTGGAAACACGATAAAGGTAAGACACCTTAAGTACACATTTGTCGTGGTTTTACCCCAGCTGGCAGCTGAGCACCACACAGCCGCTCACTCACCCTCCCCATCAGGATGGGGGAGAGAACTGGAAAAGTTCAAGTGAGAAAACTCGTGGGTTGAGATAAAGACATTTTAATAGGTAAAGCAAAAGCCATGTGCACAAGCAAAGAGAAACAAGGAATTCATTCCCCACTTCCCATGGGCAGGCAGGTGTTCAGCCATCTCCAGGAAAGCAGGGCTCCGTCACGCCTAACGATGACTTGGGAAGACAAACGCCATCACTCTGAATGCTGCCACCCCCCAGTCCCTCCTCTTCCCCAAGCCTCTTATAAAGTGAGCATGACATCATATGGTATGGAATATGCCTTTGATCAGTTTGGGTCACCTGTCCTGGCTGTGTCCCTTCCCAATGTCTTGTGCAACCCCGTCCATCCCACTGGCAGGGCAGCGCGAAAACCAGAAAAGGCCTTGGCTCTGTGTAAGCACTGCTCAGCAGCAACAGGTCCATAGAACAAAAACATGTCTGTGTTATCAACACTGTTTCCAGCACAAATCCAAAACATAGCCCCATACTAGCTACTATGAAGAAAATTAACCCTCTCAGCTGAAACCAGGACAACATTTTAGAATCTTCTTTTTATCCCACTCTAAGTTCTTTGTCTTATGCAATTTTTAAACTTTAGCTTGAATCAATGAAAAGAAAATGGGCTTTGTTAACAAAATGGGGAACAATAACCCCCAGTGAACCTCAAGGCTGAGGGAGACCAACTTCCAGCATTGAACTTCTCCTAGCAAAGGCCTCAGAACCCTGATACCTCATCCTTTCTCCATTTCTGCCTGAGATAACCTGGCACCAGTGACCAGAATGGAGGTGTGAACATAACACATCAGAAAAGAGCCGTAGGTACTAGGGTGTTTTCTATAAAAAAATGAACAGTATTACTGTGTTGGGTTTGTGTGGCAAGGTTTTGGTAGCGGGAGGGGCTACAGGGGTGGCTTCTGTGAGAAGCTGCTAGAAGCTTCCCCTGTGTCTGATAGAGCCAATGCCAGCCAGCTCTAAGACGGACCCGCCGCTGGCCAAGGCCAAGCCAATCAGCGCCTCTGTGATAACATATTTAAAAAGAAAAATAAAACAGTGAGAGAGAGCTTTTGCAACCAGAGAGAGGAGTGAGAAGATGTAAGAAATTCTGCAGACACCAAGGTCAGTGCAGAAGGAGGGGGAGGAGGTGCTCCAGGCGCCGGAGCAGAGATCCCCCTGCAGCCCATGGTGAAGACCATGGTGAGGCAGGCTGTCCCCCTGCAGCCCATGGAGGAAGGATGAGGGGGTGTAGAGATTCCACCTGCAGCCCGTGGAGGACCCCATGCCGGAGCAGGTGGATGCACCTGAAGGAGGCTGCGGCCCGTGGGAAGCCCGTGCTGGACCAAGTTCCTGGCCGGACCGGTGGACCCGTGCAGAGGGGAGCCCACGCCAGGGCAGGTTTGCTGGCAGGACTTGTGACCCCGTGGGGGACCCCACGCTGGAGCAGTTTGCTCCTGAAGGTCTGCACCCCGTGGGAGAGACCACAGTAGAGCAGTTCGTGAAGGACTGTAGCCCGTGGGAGGGACTCCATGTGGAGCAGGGGAACGTTGAGAGGAGTCCTCCCCCTGAGGACAAAGAAGTGGCAGAGACAATGTGTGCTGAACTGACCGCAACCCCCATTCCCTGCCCCCTTGTGCCGCTGAGGGGGGAGGAGGTTGAAGCTGGGAGTGAAGTTGAGCCCGGCAAGATGGGAGGGGTGGGGGGAGGTGTTTTAAGACTTGATTTTATTTCTCATTCCTCTACACTGTTTTGCTTAGTAATAAATTAGATGAATCTCCTCTCTACGTTCAGTCTGTTTTGCTCGTGACGGTAATTAGTGAGTGATCTCTCCCTGTCCTTATCTCGACCCAAGGCTTTTGTTAGACTTCTCCTCCCCGTCCCGCTGGGGGAGGGGTGAGTGAGCGGCCACGTGGCACCCAGCTACCGGCTGGGCCTAAACCACGACAATTACTAATGAGGCTTTCTGTAATAATCGGATAAGTTATACTACAAGCGTTTGTATCTTTGTAAGTGAACTAGCAATAATAGCTGCTGTATTTTCATTAAACTCTTAAAATTGAAACAATATTTTTTTTTTCTCTGTATGTAAGGTGTTTCCTCTTTTGCTCCTAACATGAAGGTGAGCATAACACTTCCTAGGACAGCATTTATGAGAGTCTTAGTCTTCAGAATCTGAGAAAAAGGACTGGAGGAACAGGAGCAATCCAGTCATGGTAAAAGCATAACAACTGGTTAAGCTAATTAGGAAAGAACACCGAGTGCAGTAAGAAGTGTATGAGAGAGAAGATTATGAGAAACTGTAATTGCTGGCAGAATAATCCTAATATATTTATTGCATAGCTGACATCATGACTGCTAATCAGCTTGAAGGACTGGTGGTAACAGCACAGATTCCTGTGCTGCAGACAGCAGAATATTATCTACTTGCACTTTATATAGGTGGGAACAAACAGTGGAATGCCATGCTGTCATCATTAAGCACTGTACCCTTCTTCAGTCAGTAGACTAAAACCAGAACCAGAATGACTTTTTGGTCCATGTCACCATGTCCTGGTTTTCTGTTGATATATCTTGGATGGATGCAAGAAATTTAATTTTCTACAGGTGAAAGACAATCATGCAGGTATCGGTCATTGTTTTTTGTAAGGATCTGCCAGTAGGGATGTGACAGAGAAATACTGCCTCTACACAAAAAAGCAACTGATGATCCAGAGATCCACAGCTTTGCTACATGTTTGCTTATTACCTCATTAGCTTGGTTCCTGTCAATAAATAAGGATTTTCTGGACTGATGCCATTTCCTCCCAAAGATCCAGAACAGACTCTATAATAAAATCGCAGCAATAAGAGGTTTAAAATGTGTTGTTAATGTTTCTAAGAAGGCATGTGAAAAATGCCTTCAATCCCCATAATAAGTAGTATACTTCCATACAGTCACATTGTTAAACACAGAAGCAAATGATCATAGAATCATAGAATGGTTTTGGGTTGGAAGGGACCTCAGAGATCATCTAGTTCCAACACCCCTGCCCCATGGGCAGGGACACCCTCCACTAGACAAGGTTGCCCAAAGCCTCATCCAACCTGGTCTTAAACGCTTCCAGGGATGGGGCATCCACAGCCTCTCTGGGCAACCTGTTCCAGTACCTCACCACTCTAACAGTAAAGAATTTCTTTCTAACATCTAAGCTAAATCGACCCTCCTTCAGCTTAAACCCATTACCCCTTGTCCTGTCACTACACTCCCTCATAAACAGTCCCTCACCATCTTCTCTGTAGGCCCCTTCAGAAACTGGAAAGCTGCAATTAGATCTCCCCAGAGCCCTCTTTTCTCCAGGCTGAACAATCCCAACTCTCTCAGCCTGTCCTCATAGGAGAGGTGCTCCAGCTGTCCAATCAGCTTCGTGGCCCTCCTCTGGACTCTCTCCAACAGCTCCATGTGTTTCTTGTACTGGGGCCCCCAGAGCTGGATGCAGTACTCCAGGTGGGGTCTCACCAGAGCAGAGTAGAGGGGCAGGATCACCTCCCTCAACCTGCTGGTCACACCTCTCTTGATGCAGCCCAGGACACGGTTGGCTTTCTGGGCTGCAAGCGCACACTGCCGGCTCATGTTGAGCTTCTCATCAATCAATACCCCCAAGTCCTTCTCCTCAGGGCTGCTCTCAATCCATTCCTTGCCCAGCCTATAGTCGTGATTAGGATTCCCCTGACCCATGTGCAGGACCTTGCACTTGGTCTTGTTGAACTTCATGCGGTTTGCAGGGGCCCACCTCTCCAGCCTGTCACGGTCCCTCTGGATGGCATCCCTTCCCTCCAGTGTGTCGACCACACCGCACAGCTTGGTGTCGTCGGCAAAGTTGCTGAGGGTGCACTCGATCCCACTGTCCATGTCGCTGACAAAGATGTTGAACAGTGCCGGTCCCAGTACCAACCCCTGAGGAATGCCACTTGTCACTGTTCTCCACTTGGACATTGAGCCGTTGACCACAACTCTTCGAGTGCGACCATCCAGCCAATAATGCAGGATAATGAAAACAACACTGTAATTTTTGGAAAAATATCTTGATAAGAGTTGTTTTGAATAGAAAAGTATGTTGAAAAACAAAAAGAGGAGGTCCCATTTTAAACTTGTTTATCTTATGCCCCTGAAGGGGAAACAGTTGAGTGGCCCCATTCAGCCAGTCTATGGTTAATTTTGGTTTATAATTGTCCCCTATACCTTTATGAGTCCTTACGTAATCTGAATACTAGAAAATATAGTGAATATTTTTCTTCCTTGGGCCTGCACAAAAAAGTACTCTTAATAGAAAAACTCTAATGGTCTGGAATCTTGTTTGACAGTTGAAGTTGTCTCTGCCACTGCAATGTAATTTACAGTATTACATTTTGAGGACTTCTCATCTATTTTACTATAAAAGGAGGTCATCTCTAAATCTGAAATACAAATTTTCCTGGACTAACACTTTCAGGTATATTTTATGGGAAACGTCTAACTGAAAACTACTACTATTGATGTACTCTTCTAAGGCACCAAGGCATTCCATGAAAGTATGTGTTTGCAATTTAGCTTGACTTTCCTGCATTCCTGTCCTCTGACACACATCTTTTTCTTTCTTTTTTTCTTTCTATTTTTTTTCTTTTTTTTTTTTTCTTTCTCCTCAACTCAGCATTATAATAGGCTTTTGTTTGGAGTATCTGTCTGTTTGGACAGATATAGATCTGTCCAGAATAACTCATGACAAAACCAAAAGCAATATCTAAGATCAGATGTTGAAGCATCAAGCAGCAATTTATTTTTTAGATCTGACATGGCAAAACATACAATAGCACTCCTTAGAGGCAGCAAAATCTGGGATAGAAGACAGCAGCAACTTGACAGAAAAAGCTGCTGAAAGACAAATTGTTAAAAAGAAAATTTTGAGCAACTACCCATACTTAGGCTGGGATCAGATATGAAATTTTTATCCAACTTGGTACTTGTGGTGGGTTACCTTGGCCAGCAGTCAAACTCCTACCCAGCTGCTCGTTCATTCACCGTCCTTAGTGGGACAGATGGTGCAAATAAGAACAAGAACAAGAAAGCTCTTTAAGTTGAGATAAAGACAGGGAGGTTGCTCTCCAACATGTTTGCGGGTGTAACAGAATTGACTTGGGCTAAACTAATTTATTTATTGCCTATTTAGGGAAGGTTCAGACTGGACATTAGGAAGCATTTCTTTACAGAGAGGGTGGTCAAACACTGGAACAGGCTTCCTAGAAAGGTGGTCCATGCCCCAAGCCTGTCAGTGTTGCAGAGGCATTTGGACAATGCCCTTAATAATGTGCTTTAACTTTTGAACAGCCCTGAAGTGGTAGGGGATGACATGGTCAAAAAATAGTTGTAGATTCCTTCCAGCTGGAAGTATTTTATTCTATTTGATTCAATTTGATTTGATTCTATTTGATTCATGTACAGAGAAACAAGAAGACAAAGATTAAAAAAACACGTTTCCCTCCACCAGGCTCAATTTCACTCTTTCAATACCTGTTCCTCTCTCTACGCTGCCCCAAGCGGCACAGGTGGGATGGGGGCGTTATGGTCGGTACACAGCAGTTCCTCTCTCACACATCTTTCTTCTTACACTTTTCCTTTGCTCTGGCATAGGATCTTCCATGGGCTGCAGGAGACTATTTGCTCTGGCACCTGGAGCACCTCCTTCCCCTCTTTGGACCTTGGTGTTCCCTTTGCTGTTTCTTGGTCTTTTTTTCCCCTCCTCTTCTCTCTGTCTGATGTTTTTTGACCTTTCTTAATGTTGTGGTTTAACCCCACAGGTAGCTAAAACAACCACACAGCTGTTCACTCTTCCTCCCCCCGCCCCCCCAGTGGGATGGGGGGAGAGAATAAAAAATTTGAAATAAAACCAGTTTAATAGGGCAGAAAAGGAAGAGATAATGATGAAGATGATATTGATTATTATTATTATTGAATATACAAAATAAGTGATGAACAGCACAATTGCTTACGACTTGCTGACTGATGCCCAGCTAGCTCCTGAGCCATGTCCCTCCCCAGTCAACTCGCCCCAGCTTAGATACTGAGCATGATGTCATATGATATGGAATATGCCTTTGGCCAGTTTGGGTCGGCTGTTCTGGCTGCGCCCCCTCCCAGCTTCTTGTGCACCTCCTGCAGAAGGCTCATGCCTCCTTGCTGGCAGGACCAGGGAAGCTGAAAAATCCTTGACTTAATTGTAAACACTGTTTAGCAACAACTAAAACATCAGTGTGTTATCAACATTATTTTAATAATAAATCCAAAACACAGAACTTTACTAGCTACTAGTAAGAAAAGTAACTCTATCCCAGCCAAAACCAGGACACTTAAAAATGTTAGCCAACAGCTTGGCTGATGGGATCAGCTGCGTCCTGTGGTGAGTCTGTGTTTGGTAGCCCCTGACCCCTTCTCAAAGCAGCCATCCCTACTAACAAAGCAAACCCCCTGCTACCCAAATCTTGCCATGGACAGCCAATACAGTACTCATCTAAATTTTCTTCTGCAAAATGAGACCAACCTTCAGATGCAACACTTATCTACATATTTTGGTTGAGATCCAGAAAATAAATCTTTATATCCAGGAAATATAGAAGATAAAAAAATGAAGATAGTTTGAAATAATTTAATGAAGAGCAGAATTATAACTATACATCCTATAATCTCCCTTCAATAGCAACGAGTACACTTGCCAGTTTCCCATGACTTCTATGATTAATTTGGTTCTAGATTAGCTCTTACATTCTTACATTAGTGTTAAGATATGGACTGTAGGACCTTGGTTATAACACTGTATTCCTAAAACCTCCATTATGCGATTTTGATAAATGTGTAATGCAGCATTAGCTGAAACAAAGCACGTAAAGCATACCTTTGCAGTGCATCTGTTAGAACAAGTCATAATACAAAATACCTAAAAAAAAATATTCAGACAGTCATTGAATCTTAATGAGGGACAGGTTTCCAGAATTAGAAGCAAGCAGAAGAATATATATTTTCTTCTCTGGTATATTTCAAGAGGCAAATGAATTCATATTACTGCTTCAGTGGGATTTATATTGAGACATATGTGTTCGCAAATTTGGATATAATATAGTGGGATAAAGATTTTAAAAACATATGAATATATATATATATCCATCAGATTGCTTATTTATTCTGAGGCAGCAGCTGCAGACAAGATTTTCAAACTAAGGGCTAAAATAACTTACATGAATTAATCTTAATTTTAAAATAAACTTGGAATATAACATTATAGAATGTAATCACCATCTGAGTTGCACTACTGCCTTAGTGAGAACCCAAGTTTAGTTTGAAAAGATCTATTTTGTATTCAGAAAAAAAAAAAAGAATATAAAATTGAACTAATAGATACAAATGAGACTATGTGTTATGTGAAATTTTGAGATTACTAGTTATGTACTGCAGACAAATAAATATTTTCATTTACTAACCATCCCTTCATCCACTGGCATAATTCAGCTCCTAAAGCCAGAAAAAAATACTCAAATTTCCTTTACCCTATTTTTGTCTGTGAACAGTACATTTTCTATTAAATTATACACTGATTTTCATTGGCCTACTAGCATATAAAAAGAACTTCAATACTAATTGATGACTAAAGATTTCCTAAAAGATACTAAACCAACACATACTTAAATGTGTTATGAGATCTGGGACATGCTTCCCGGGATATTTAGATTTCCTGTGTGGTTTGATTGAGGAGCTGGTAGGTTTAGAGGGTCTCATTTACTGTAGTTCTTTAGTGTTTATTTTCTAAAATAAATTTCCACTCAGGTAAATGGCTTATACAAAGTCCTAGGTTATGATGTTCCTCCTGCATTGTCTCCATTATTTCTAACTGTAATGGTTCCTTGATGCTATGTTTTAAGTCATGTTGTGCCATGAGTTCTCAGTGAGGCTTCTACCAAAATTTAATAAGAGAAAATAGCAGATAAAAGTCTGTTTTCAAATAATTCAATGAGTTTTCATGGTATGGACCACAGTCCTGATAGTCTCATCTCAAGAGAGAACTGCACCTCCTTTATGCTGCCAGCCTCCATTTCCGTTGAATGGAATGCCAGGGGAATGGTGAAAGCATAAGTTACATTACAACCTGAAGTTGCATGAAGCTTTAGATTGCATTCATAGCTGGGGAGACATGAAAATGGTCTTGTTTCCCTTAGTATAAATATAGCTCAACTAAATTCTGATTGACTTCAGTGTTGCATAGAATTCAACATACATTTATGCTTTTTTAAAAAAATGTTATAATTAAACTTATCATAAATAGTGATGAAGGAATTCTGAGTTCTGAAGTAACATAGTGCTCTAAATTAGGGATTTCATGTTTTTTCTCAAGAAGAAATAGAAGTTGTAAACTGAAGAAAGAAATAAGTTGCTTTCACTGAACATAGAAAAAAGTTCTCAGTGAAGGCCTGATTTCACAGCCTTTGCTTACTTGATATCATCAGATCTGAGAAGGATCAAAAGAAGCTACTTTCAAAGTACCTAGGAATAAATCTTGACCATTTTCTTACTTTTTACTTGCTTGAATTTTGGTAGATTCCAACAAAAGGAATCATTGTAAAGTCTGGCAGTGAGAGAGTCTTGTGAGCCACATTTTCAAGACCGTAATTCATAAACACATCTACCAGTGTGTTGACAAGATCGTTCAAGATGAGGGTTCCTGAAGGCCAGTAAACCTATAACACTGAGACAATATATGGAATTGATACACGTCAAATCTTTTAACCTCTCAGCTTTTCTATATTGGTTATGTCCACTATTGCCTGTGTACACAATATTCCCAGATTAGTTAGTATAAATGTATTTTATTTTTTTTCGAGATAAACGGAGTTAATATTGTTGTTGAAAAAAGCACATGCCTCTAATATGAATAGTAATTTAATTCACTTAATGGGAGTCATATCTGGGCTGAATGAGCAGACAGTAAGGAGGACTGAAAACTGGCTGAATGATTTTTAGAGCAGCCCAGAAGCTGCTGATGAATGGCACAAAGTCTAGGTGGAGACAAGTCACTAGTGGTGTGTACCCCAGGGGTCAGTACTGGGTCCAGTGCTGTTTAACATCTTTATTAATGATGGAGCAGAGTATACCCTCAGCCAGTTTGCTGATGATACAAAACTGGGAAATGTGGTTGATATGTCAGAGGGCCATGCTGCCATCCAGAGGGGCTGTGATAGGCTGGAGAAATGGGCTGGCGGGAGCCTCATGAAATCCACAAGGTGAGGTGCAAAGTCCTGCACCTGGGAAATAACAATCCCATGCAACAATATTCACTGGGGGCCACGCAGCTGGAAAGCAGCTTATCAGAAAAGGTCCTGGGAGTCCTGATAGATACCAAGTTGAACATGAGCCAGCAATGTATATAAATAGCTGAATGGAGGGTAGAAAGAAGACAGAGACAGGCTCTTTTCAGTGGTGCCTGGTGACAGGACCAGAGGCGATGGACACAAACTGAAACACAGGAGGTTCCTTCTGAGCATTGGGAAGCATTTGCTTACTGTATGGGTGATGGAGCACTGGAACAGGTTGCTCAGAGATGCTGTGGAGTCTCAGTCCCTGGAGATATCCAGAAAACATCTGGACATCGTCCTGGGCAATCATCTCCAGGTGGCCCTGCCTGAGCGGGAGTGTTGGACCAGATGATGTGCAGAGATCCATCCTTTCTGTGATTCTGTGGTTTTAAATTTATATTTATATAGGCAGGAAAAGACTATATGAATATGTATGTATAACATTATTGCTATGATAGCTACATTTGAAAAAAATAAAAATAGCATGATGCTACTTATCCCCATGCATGAACTTTTTCTTCAGATTTCAAATCACATAAGCACAGGTGATTCTACCCCTCTACTCCACTCTGGTGAGATACCACCTGGAGTACTGTTTCCGGCTCTGGGGGCCCCAGTACAAGAAGGACATGGAGCTGTTGGAGCGAGTCCAGAGGAGGGCCATGAAGATGATCAGAGGGCTGGAGCACCTCTCCTATGAAGACAGGCTGAGAGAGTTGGGGCTGTTTAGTCTGGAGAAGAGAAGGCTCCAGGGAGACCTTCTAGCAATCTTCCAGTATCTGAAGGGGGCCTACAGGAAATCTGGAGAGGTGCTGTTTACAAGGGCAAGTAGTGATAGGAGCAGGGGTAATGGTTTTAAATTAAAAGAGGGCAGATTTAGATTAGATGTTAGGCAGAAAGTCTTCACTGTGAGGGTGGTGAGGCACTGGAACAGGTTGCCCAGAGAGGTTGTGGATGCCCCATCCCTGGAAGTGTTTAAGGTCAGGTTGGATGAGGCTTTGAGCAACCTTGTCTAGTGGAGGGTGTCCCTGCCCATGGGGCAGGGGTGTTGGAACTAGATGATCTTTGAGGTCCCTTCCAATCCAAACCATTCTATGACTCTATGATTCTATGATTCTGTGATTCTTTTAGAGAACAAAGATTTACAGTGGGACTATGGTAAACTCTGAGGTGCATTACTATTTGTTGACCATGATTGGTGCTTCAGAGAAGATGGAGCTTGCTTCTTTGTTTCTTGAAGCAATTACTACAACTTTATTTGCTTTTTCACCTGTCCCCACCAGATGCTCTTGTCATTCACTGGAAAATCTTCAGTGCTTTTGCTTGTACTTTACTCTCACTGAAATTTGTTCATAGCCTAACAGTATAGTACATTTTCTTCTGTCATCCTCTTGGTCTGATGGAGTAACACCAACTAACAGCAGAATTTCAGTCTGCAATTTGATGCATTATCTGAGCTTCACAAAAAAACTTCAATGATTAAACCTTGATAGAATACTCTCGACTATGTGTCCATAACTGAAATTTTAAATTAACATGCATATAGTGTGAATTAGATCCTAGCTAGTGTGAATGCAGTATTCACTCATCCGATATACTCAGAAGACAATTTAGACTCAATTAAAAAAAAATAAAAAATTGTACTAATAGATGCAGTTAGATGTATCTACTTATAAATGAATTACTGCTTTGTCCCTTGACAGGATCTGGATCTATACATGAAAATAAATAAAAAGATAAAACAAATCTCATAGGAGAGGAAATCTATCTTAGTTTCTAAGTGACCCCAATTTAGTGAGAATTAACCTTTCTAGTGCAAGCTAACTTGTTATTGACTGGTATCAGTAGCAAGTATAAAGGCTAAAACTGGAAAATATTCATATTAGTACATATATATGTACCCAGTTTCTTTCTATTTCTTTTGCTATTTTGCTTTATTAAAATATAGACAGGTCACTTGCAGCTCTTTCCTACATTTTCTCCCCTAAGCTTGCACATTCTCTATCAGCTGTTACTTTCACTGTCTATTAATTCTTGGGTCATAGAAAGAGAAATATCCAAGGAAAATGTAAATGCTAGAGGTATCAGTGAAGGGAGAAAAGGTTCCTCTTTTTTTTTTTTTTTTCCTTTTCTTTTCTTTTCTCTTTTCTTCTCTTCTCTTCTCTTCTCTTCTCTTCTCTTCTCTTCTCTTCTCTTCTCTTCTCTTCTCTTTTCTTCTCTTTTCTTCTCTTTTCTTTTTTCTTCTCTTTTCTTCTCTTTTCTTCTCTTTTTTCTTTTTTCTTCTCTTTTCTTCTTCTCTTTTCTTTTCTTTTCTTCTCTTCTCTTCTTTACTTCTCTTCTCTTTTCTTTCCTTTCCTTTCTTTTCTTTTTTCTTTTTTCTTTTTTCTTTTTTCTTTTTTTCTTTTCCTTCTCCTTCTCTTCTCTTCTCTTCTCTTCTCTTCTCTTCTCTTCTTTTTCTTGTCCTCTTTCATCCTTTTCCTTTTCCTTTTCCTTTTCCTCTCCCTCGCTTTCTCTTTCCTTTCTTTTCTTTTTTCTTTTTTTTAATTTTCTTTCCCTTTTCCTTTTTCACTTTCGCTTATTAAAAGTTTCTCAAGGGTATTCACAAAAACAGATCTTAAGATTTCTTCAGACACAAGACAACACATTGGACTGCTGAAAGAACTAATGTTACCACTAACCTCATCACGTTCCATCTGGTGCACAAGACCTGTGTATTTAAAAAAATAACAACAGTTCAAAATATATCTATATTGATATGCATATGTTTCATATCAAAACTTCTCAGTTTTTATATTGTTTCACCTAGCAAGAGGATGGAAGATATCCATGTGCAAATTTTGAGTGTTTACCATTTTTTCAGGAAAAAAAAACTAAAAAATCTGTGCTAAATATCTCTGCAAAACAAATGTCTTATTTAGATAACTACACTGTTCTAGTACAGTACCTAGGTAGATTTTAGTCTGTAATTGCACCATTATATTACGCTTTTATATTTTAACTGTATTTTCTTTGTAGTTTAAAGACTTTAAATACATGAACATTTATTGAGAAATAACAAATTTAAGGGTGTTTTTATTCTGTGAAAACTATCCAGGAGAGATCTTTTCTCTTTTCTTGTTTTTTTTTTTTTTATGCAACAAGATATACTGTGCTCCTAGACTACAGTTTCTGAGTTATACTTTGTATATTATAAATAGAAAATTCTATTCATTCATTGATTCAGAAATCAAGATTTTTCTTCTTTAAACACTGTGTGATGAGAGCAGTCAGTTCACTTCATGTTTCTCAAGCTCACAATGGCATGTCTTGAGTGACAGAATTTCTGGTTCCTTTCTTCATTTATTTTCCATAATTTGTTTTATTTTCCAAAGAATTGTGGATGTAAGGAGTTGATGAATCGCAAATCTGATAATTTACCCTGAATCATGCATCTTTTTCTTACCTATTTAAAGTAAATTGAAAGATTTTCAGGAGTCTGTTCTGTGGGGGAGATATAGTGGAACCTGATTTTTTATGTGATCTATTCTACCCCACCAAATAACTGATGGATGTTTTCACAACACTGAATAAAGTTTGTGTTTCATAAATACATAATTTATTCATTAAGACTATTGATTCAATTTTTTACTAGTTGTGAATGACATTGAATGAAACCTAATTTGCACTAGCTCTAAGAATAACCTAATGTACTGACTTCATTAAAAAATTACAAAATAAGTTTAACTGAAACCTAGTTTCAATCTTAGAAAATCAATTGATATGAACTTCCACAGTTGTGTACTTGCAGTACTTTTACCGAAAAGCTGGAGAAAGCCCTCTGAAACTTTCAGTGGCATGCTGCTTGCTATAAAGTTGAGTAAAATCTGTCCATGTTTTACTGCAGTGCTTGAAACTTCACAGCCTGCCAGAAAAGTGGGATAATTTACTACGGAGGAGATTCAACATAGAAACAGAATGTAGTGGTGCAGTATACCTACTTTCTATGTGCTTTGGCAATAAAATCTTAGCATTTCTCTTGTGGTGGGGTTTTTTTTTTTTTTGTCCTTTGCTATTATTTACTGCTACTTTTTCCCAGGTCATTTCTTCAGCTTTTGTTTATAACCACAGCAAAAACAATAATACTAGTATCTTGTGATAGATAACATTTATGATATTGTGATAATATAAAGAATGCATACAGTATGCCAGATATTACACACAATGTGTGGTGTATGTACCATGTCATATAATATGAAATCATTTCAAAGGACACATCAAATGGTTGAAAGATAACTACCATGTCTAGGTTTCCCTTTCTGACTTCATAAGTCCTTTTATTCTTCATAAATCCTTGTTCTTTTTCAGTTTCTGTTTCCATTTCCTTGCAGCATGACTAAGTAAGATAACATTTACCCTCCTGGATGTTCTATTTTAGTATTATCACTTTGCCAGAAAAGGCAATATATATAAGACTGATATTGCTCCTCCATAATCAAAGTCCTGAGTAGAGGTCTTTAAATGTCTCAGCCACTTCAAATTGCATCAGTCTGAAGCTTGATAAATGAGCTGTCAGCTTAAATGCACTTTGGTTTGTTTTCTTTTCTTTTTTAAAAAGAAACCACGATAAAAATGAAGCCTCCAAAATTAATAAGCTGTTTAAAAATATGGAGTACCAAATATCTAGTTAGAGAATTTCAGTTTACTCACACTTTTGACAAACTATTGAAAAATGTCAAACAATTATTTCAGAAACATCTTAAGACTTTTTAAGTACACACTATAATTATTAACAAAAATATATGTCATGTATAAATCTTTAAAATGTTGAAAAGTTTTTGGGCAAGTTTGCTTGCATGACAATTGTGTTTACATTATGATTGCTGTCTGTCCATTTGATTGTTTTAACACTTGAAATAACAACTTGAAAGGCAATGACAGAGTAAAAATTCACTGTTCTATTTAGTAGTTAAGGAAGGACTAGTGAATTCCTTAGGATCCCCATAAATTCAAATTCTTCTTCATAATCTACATGAGTCATGGCCTGAAGTTTGCCATACTCATTCTGTATAAAAGGAACATATATTCTCTATATGCCACTTGACAGGTGCACTCTTTGCTGGGTAAAAAACTGTCTGGGTGGCCGGGCCCAAAGAGTTGTGGTGAATGTAATTAAATGCAGTCAGCAGCCAGTCACAAGTGGTGTTCCCCAGCGCTCAGTATTGGGGCCAGTGTTCTTTAATATCTTTATCAATGATCTGGACAAGGGGATCCAGTGCACCCTCAGTTTGCAGATGACACCAAGTTTTGTGGGAGTGTTGATCCCACAAGTGATTGTCCCCCTGTACTTGCCACTGATGAGACCGCACCTTGAGTACCGTGTTCAGTTTTGGGCCCCTCACTACAAGAAAGACATTGAGGTGCTGGAGCGTGTCCAGAAAAGGGCAACGAAGCTGGTGAAGGGTCTAGAGCACAAGTCTTATGAGGAGCATCTGAGGGAACTGGGGTTGTTTAGCCTGGAGAAAAGGAGGCTGAGGGGAGACCTGATCGCTCTCTACAACTACCTGCAAGGAGGTTGTAGTGAGGTGGGTGTTGGACTCTTCTCCCAAGTAACAAGTGATAGGACAAGAGGAAACAGCCTCAAGTTGTGCCAGGGGAGGTTTAGATTGGATATTAGGAAAAATTTCTTCACCAAGAGTGTTGTGAAGCACTGGAAGAGGCTTCCCAGGGAAGTCATTGAGTCACCACCTCTGGTTGGCGAACAATGGAAACAGATTCATGACTAAGCTCAAGAAAGTCAGTTACAAATGTGGCTGAAGTAGCTCCACGAATTTTAATCTGTTCACATTCCTCTTAATCTTATTCTTCCTATCTAAATGAAGGATTTGAAACATTAATAAGCAACATACTCAAGGTAAATTGCATATAATGAATCACCCTCAAAACAAAAATGTAGCTGTTAATTTTCTATTTAAGAGACAATTATAAAATTAAAAGGTCACAGCATTATATAACAAGATTTTGTAAAAAGGCTGGGTTGTTTGTTGGTTTTAAAATGTCAAAAATTCAGCCATTTTTATGAGTTCCATGGCAGTACTAAAATCTGACTTCAATTAATTAATGTAAATAAAAGATCTTTAAAGTGATTATTAAAGGCAATAGCCATTTGGGACATCTCTAAATATACCAAAGGCATAAATTATATCCCTTTAGTTTTCATGGTTATTTACATATATTTACCTAAGAATATTTTCCCTAAATAGTAAGTGACATTGCAATATAAACCAAGATCCCAAGCTTCAAGGAGTTTATAGTATGATTCACCAGTGTAACAATTTGATTGATATATCCAGATCTCTGTGCCCAGATATCTATAGATTACAATAAATGATTTTCCAATATGGATTGATTTGCAGGATCAGATAATAAATAAATGAAGGATGATGGAAAGTATGTGACAAGAAAATAATTGAATAATATAGATTCATAATCCTAGGATTGACTGCTAATTTTTCTTTCCTTTATACTGACTTTCAAACAGATTTTGTTATCATCTCAGAGAAAGAATAGATAAATTCATGGGTCCTACAAATAGACAAAAAAGTATTTGCTTATATTTCTCTGAGCTAATTGGTGGCAGACATACTTTTGTCAGCAGCATATCCTCTGCCCAAGGAAGAGAATATATACTGTCAATACTTGAAGAACTATGCTTTGCTGAGCAACTTATGAAATCTAATTTCAGTATGCAGAAGTTGAAGGAAGACAAATAGCAGACATTGCATATTGGGTAAAAGCTTGTCCTTTGAGATGTTCAGAATAGCTTAGATGAAAGTCATGAGAGAAGTGCTGCTATTAACAAACAATGGAAACATATAATATATTATGCAACAAATTTTTAAAGAAAAATGAATTACCATCCTATCTGCATTTTATCTTCTGTCATGTGAAATGAAGCAATGTATTAAACCCGTATTTTTCTTACAAGTCAATGTCGCTCTTCTTTTTCATACAGTAAAAAGAAAAAAAAAAATAACTTGTGCAAAACCATAGAAAGCATTAAGTGGTCCTGCCTATTCAAAATTAATTTTGAAGTTATAAGATCTCTATGTTAGGAACTGAGAAAAGAATTTTAGCTTTTCTGAGAGCTAAATAAGATTTTTTTCTGACCTTTCCATTAAAGATTCGTAATGAGGGATAACATTTCTGAGAACCATAATCTTCAATATAGCATTAGTTAAGAGTTGGATAACCTCTTTTTGGCTATAAAGAATTGCAAACTAAGCCTGGTTGGAGTTTTCTGGATAAATAAGCATACATGAGATAAGGCATCAAGCTTTTCAAAATAGTCTGAATGACTTTATAATTCTTGGACTCTTCCATAGGAGTTCTTGTCTGCAGTAGTTTAGAGGTATCATATTTATGTGTATATTTCTGGTGCTGTATCTATTTTAAACTACATTCAGCAGAGGGAAAAAACATCCTATTGGGCTATGAGGAAAGGTAAAACCTGAGGTACTATAGAGTCATAGAATATGTGAGCTTAGAAGAGACATCTATAAACTATCTGATCCTGCTGCCTGTTCAAAGCAGAGCTTACTTCAAAAGTAGATGAGATTGGTCATGGTTTTGACTAGATGAGTTTCCAAGGATGAAGACTTCTCAGCCGCCTTGGTCAACCTGTTCCAGTGCTTAATTGCTCTCATTGTGATTTTTTCCCCTTGTATATAATGAGAATTTCACTTGCTTCGCTATTACCTCTCATTGATTTACTTCTGAAAAAAATGTCTGTCTCCTTCATTTCTGTGACACCTTTTTAAGATAGTGAAAGACCATAATTTGATTCACCTATTGTTCTTCTCTTATCTGGGCTGAATAAATCTAATTCTTCTACCTCTCCTCATAGGTCATGTTCTCTATCCCTCAGTCATCCTCCTCCAGACTCATTTTTTCAATATTTCTCTTGCATTATGGGGCACAAACCAGACATAGTACTGCAGATGTGGACTTGTGAGTTCTGACTAGAATGGAATAATCATCTTCCATGACCTTCTGGATAAACAACTCCTAATGCAGCCCAATATGTGGTTAGCCCTTGCTGTCACAAGCTTGCACTGTTGACTCAGCTTCTGCTTCCTACTTGTTCTCTAGGATGGATCCCTAGTCTTTTTTTGCAAATTTTTCCCTAAGCCAATCAGTTCCTGGTATTATTTCCCAGTCTGAAATTTCAAATTGCTGGACTTCATATTTGTCTCTACTTAACTTCATAAGATTTCTATTAGCCCATTCATCTAGCTTGTAGAAACCTCCCTGAATGCCTTCCAGCAGAGGTATGATATAAATGACCTATGCAGACATTTAAGAAAAATATTTATTATGAACAATGAAATTAGTTAATACAATAAAATAGTTGCTTGCTTCTGAATATCGCCTACTAAGGTATTCCATAGCAGTCTCTTTCAACACATCTTGCAAAAAAAAGAAAAGTCTACTTGTGTACACACGGATGTAAGGCTTGTGCAGTCTGGGTTGAATTCCAGCTCTAATTGTTCTTTTATTCTCAGGCAAGTAATTCCTCTTTGTACCTCGGTTCCAGGTACAAAATGTTGAACCTGGTGTTTTATTCACCAGAGGTCTGTAAAGCTAAATTCATCAATGCATGGGAGGCAGTCAGACAATAAATCACATAGGTGAAATGCAAATCTCATTGCACAGAGGAGTTATGCAGCTAAGCTCCTATACACCCATATATCCATTAGTCAAGCTCCCAGTGATTTTCTAAAATATATACTTGCTCCTTAAAGTATATTGTCAGTCTCAATTAAGAGCAAAGCAGATTCTTTTTAATATTTAATTCAAATTTTAAGGCCAAGTTTTGTCCAAGATTTTTGCAAAGTTTATTTGCATGGTATTGAATAAATAATAAGCAAAATTAATTTTATCTTCAGCCATGCCTAAATCAAAAGTGGTAAAACTAAACACTTCTCTATAAACAAAGAACAACCTTAGAAAAATATAAACTGAGTCAGTGACATTCAAATTTTCAGGAAGGATAATGACAAAGCCCAATGGATTGGTCATTCTTATGTTATCATTACCATATCAATATTTGGCAGTACATGAAAGAAAGAAGTTAGTTATGACAATTTAAATTCATTAAGCCTTACAGGGATCCTACTATAGAGATACTTTCTATAAATGCAGATGTTTATCAATGCGTACATATGAATATGTAATTTATCTATTGCATTAGATTTATTTATTATTCTATTTATCTAGTACATTTATCTCTTAGAATATTCAAAATTTATCTTTTATGTTCTTCTCTTGATACTATTCTTCAAGAACTATGACTTGTTATTGTCTAAGTTTTACTTCCCTTAAACTACATAATACTTCTTTTTACATAGGATACATTTTGTATGTGTGTGTGCGCGCGTGTGTGCGTGTGTGCATACATTGATGTAGCCAAAGATCTATTTGTCGTATATGGTTTCTGACATCTCTGTTCAATTGTTTATAATAATCTCTTTTCAGAGATTTAGGGCTCATCCTCAGGGAAATGTGACTTGATGGGTTAGTGCAAAATGCCCATCAAGTGATGTTGCCAAGATTCATCTTTTTTCCCCAACATTTTACTTATTAATCTGTGTGTAGAAAGTCTGAGAGCAATGCCTACCATCAAATAAAATCCAAATTTGTCCTTTTGATTTTCTAATTAGGGTCTCTATTCATTTTACTGTGTTATGCAGATACTGTACCTGATTTCCATCAGTAGCCTGATTAAATATGGTTCAGCAGTAATGTCCTTCTAAGTACATACTGCAGTCAGTCATATATGCTTCATTAACTTAAGTGTGGTGAGTGTTTGAAATTTCAGGATGAAAAGAAGCCAGGAAAATCATTTAGGTATAGTGTATTTTGCCTTAGCAGTTTTCTGTGCATGGTTTAATGATTAAATCAAAGGAAATGGAAACAGAAATACTTAGCAGTCTGCTGGGTCACTTCCTTTTATTTGCTCTGTAATCATCTTGAGAGCACCATTTCTTAGAATCATAGAATCATAGAATATCCTGACCTGGAAGGGACCCATAAGGATCATGGAGTCCAACTCCTGGCTCCACACAGGACCAGCTGAATCAGAGCATATGACTGAGAGCGTTGTCCAGACACTTCTTGAACTCAGTCAAGCTCGGTGCTGTGACCACTTCCCTGGGGAGCTTGTTCCAGTGCCTGACCACTCTCTCAGTGAAGAGCCTTTTCCTGATATCCAACCTAAACCTCCCCTGTTGCAGCTTCATTCCGTTCCCTCAGGTTCTATCACTGGTCACCAGAGGGAGGAGATCAGTGCCTGCCGCTTCTTATCATAAGTGCATGTATTTTTAAGGTCAGGTGATGCAAAAGATGCAGTCTCAGAAAAAGGAACATCTTAAATTTTAAAATGAATCCATAAATGAGAAGTGAAGACAACAGTTATGAATAATAATCAACAAACCCTAACAACAAACAAAAGTAAACATATTATAAACAAATCCAAACAGAACTTAAACAGAAATTAATGAAGTGTAAAAATGCAAGAGGAGCTAAAATCTCTAAGAAAACCATAACTGAAATGCTAAATTAATTTTGAAATATAGAAGTAATTGCAAAAATTTTGTCTATTTATACATGACATCCAATACATTGATATACAAGATGATACCAAGTCCAGAACTAGATAATAGCAATACATAGGAAGTAAAGTAAGTGGTCATTATTTACCTTTGTTCCATGTGTAAGTGAAGTAGACCAAAACATTCATATTGCATGTGTATTTTAACTAATCTATAAATAACAAGAAAGTGTAATGAAGCAACAATTCATTACCATTTGAAAGAAACACACAAAATTCAGGTATGAATTTGGAGACAAAATCACTTAGGATCATAGAATCATAGAATGGTTTGGGTTGGAAGGGACCTCAAAGATCATCTAGTTCCAACACCCCTGCCCTGGGCAGAGACACCCTCCACTAGACCAGGTTGCCCAAAGCCTCATCCAACCTGGCCTTAAACAATTCCAGGGATGGGGAATCCACAACCTCTCTGGGCAACCTGTTCCAGTACCTCACCACTCTAACAGGAAAGAATTTCTTTCTAACATCTAAGCTAAATCGACCTTCCTTCAGCTTAAAGCCATTACCCCTGGTCCTATCACTACATACCCTTGTAAACAGCACCTCTCCAGATCTCCTGTAGGCCCCCTTCAGGTACTGGAAGATTGCTAGGAGGTCTCCCTGGAGCCTTCTCTTCTCCAGGCTGAAAAACCCCAACTCTCTCAGCCTGTCCTCAGAGGAGAGGTGCTCCAGCCCTCCGATCATCTTTGTGGTCCTCCTCTGGACTCGCTCCAACAGCTCCATGTCTCTCCTGTACTGGGGCCCCCAGAGCTGGATGCAGTCCTCCAGGTGGGGTCTCACCAGAGCGGAGTAGAGGGGCAGGATCACCTCCCTCAACCTGCTGGTCACACTTCTTTTGATGCAGCCCAGGACACAGTTGGCTTTCTGGGCTGCAAGTGCACACTGCCAGCTCATGTTGAGCTTCTCATCAATCAATACCCCCAAGTCCTTCTCCTTGGGGCTGCTCCAAATCCATTCCTTGCCCAGCCTATAGTCGTGATTGGGATTGCCCTGACCCATGTGCAGGACCTTGCACTTGGCCTTGTTGAACTTCATGCGGTTCACATGGGCCCACCTCTCCAGCCTGTCAAGGTCCCTCTGGATGGCATCCCTTCCCTCCAGCGTGTTGACCACACCATACAGCTTGGTGTTGTCAGCAAACTTGCTGAGGGTGCACTCAATCCCACGGTCCACATCACTGACAAAGATGTTGAACAGTGCCAGTCCCAGTACCGACCCCTGAGGAACACCACTCATCACTGTTCTCCACTTGGACATTGAGCCATTGACCACAACTCTTTGAGTGTGACCATCCAGCCAAATCCTTATCCACTAAGTGGTCCATCCATCGAATCCATGTCTCTCCAATTTAGAGACAAGGATGTTGTGCAAGACAGTGTCAAATGCCTTGCACAAGTCCAGGTAGATGACGTCTGTCACTCTTCCCTTATCCACCGATGCTGTAACCCCATCATAGAAGGCCACCAAGTTTGCCAGGCACGATTTGCCCCTAGTGAAGCCGTGTTGGCTGTCACCAATCACCTCCTTATTTTCCATGTGCCTGAGCATAGTCTCCAGGATGGTCTGCTCCGTGGTCTTGCCAGGCACGGAGGTGAGACTGACTGGCCTGTAGATCCCTGAGTCTTCCTTTTTTCCCTTCTTAAAAATGGGAGTTATGTTCCCCCTCTTCCAGTCGGCGGGAACTTTGCCAGACTGCCAGGACTTCTCAAAGATGATGGAGAGTGGCCTGGCCACTTCATCCACCACTTCCCTCAGGACACACAGATGCAACCCATCAGGTCCCATGGACTTGTGCACCTTCAGGTTCCTCAGATATTCTCGAACCTGATCTTCTCCTACAGTGGGCGGTTCTGCATTCTCCCAGTCCCTGCCTTCTGTGCCCTGGGCAGTGTGGCTCAAGCATTTGCCAGTGAAGATTGAGGAAAAGAAGTCGTTCAGTACTTCAGCCTTCTCCATATCCTGGGTAACCAGGTCACCCATTTCATTCTGGAGGGGACCCACATTTTCCCTCGTCCTCCTTTTATCACTAACATACTTATAGAAGCTTTTCTTGTTGTCCTTGACATCCCTGGCCAGATTTATTTCTACCAGGGCTTTGGCTTTCCTAACCTGATCCCTGGCTGCTCAGACAGTTTCTCTGTATTCCTCCCAGGCTACCTGCCCTTGCTTCCACCAACTTGCTTATTATCACTTCTAAATGCAGGTAAAGAAATAGATCCCCACTGATTTCTCTGTCTTTTACATAAGGAGACACAGATCACACATGTTTAGTGTTTCCCTTAGTAGTTCATTCTTGTTGTAGCAAATGTGTTCTTTTAAGAGATGTTACTGACATTTTTATTTGGTTGTTAACTAATCATTTTCTAAAGTACTTTTCTGTTGATACCAGAGTAGATAATATAAAAATATCTAACACCTCAGTGTCTTTTAAAACTTTGACTCTTTTTCTACGTAGCCACTCACTGCAATATCATAGAATCGCTGAATCATTCAGGCTGAAAGAGGTTTCAGGAAGTCTCTAGTCTAACCTCCCGCTCAAAGCAGGATCTGCTGTAAGAGCAGACTGGGGTGCCCAGTCAGATCTTGGAAACCTTCAACAACAGAGATACCACAGCTTCAGTAGGCAATGTCTTTCAATGCTTCATGGTCCTTGTGGTGAAAAAGTTTTTCCTTATAATTTAGACTGCTTCCATTTCAATTTATGACCACTGTAATTCATTCCCCTGCCCTGCACCTTGGCAAATAACCTGGCTCTGACTTCTCAGTAGCTTCATCAAAGATACTAGCAAGGTGCTGTTAGGTACCTCAAAGATGTCTCTTCTCCAGGCTGACCAAGCCCAGCCCCCCCACCCATTACTCAAAGGGTAACTTCTCTAGCCCCAACCATGTGAGTGGCCCTTTGTTAAACTCACTGCAGTTTTTCAACTTCTTTCTTGTACTGGAGGCCCAAACTGGATGTAATATTCCAAATATGGTCTGTATCTGAGAGTAACAAAAGTCTGAGTAGATTTTTGTGACCTGAGAACAAAAATCTCAGCATTACATAGCTTGCAATTCTGTTAGCGCAGAAGGACATTTAATAAACATCTACTATTATTTTAATCTAATTCAAACCTAACTCAATTCCATGTGAGAATACAGCTTTCCATAATCATAGATCTAAAATTCAACCAGTCAGGCTCCTCACAGTAGATTTCTCTTAAGGCAATGCAACTTTTGTTTAAGAAAGCAATGTGGAGAAAAACTCCAACATCATTTAGAGAAGGGCATCACTTATCTCTAACCAGTCGCAAATTATGTGTGTTCTGGACAGACAGGAGGTGAAAGTTATATAATACTAAGTAATTTATGCTTTTTTTTATAAACTGAATCTTACACCTGTATTCAGCATCTTTTTCTGATAATGAGGAACCCTGTGGAAAGGAAGAAAGGTAACATTATTTTGAACTGATTACAACATTGAAATTCCCCCTGTTCTTAAGAATAAAACTTGAAAGAAAGCTACAAATATGAAAGAAATACCTGGTGTGTATCTGCAGTATTATAAATCACCTTAGAATGTCAATTTAAACATTTTTAGTGCTTTGCTATTCCAAGATGTTAAAGCCTTACTGCTAAGAATTCACTGCCTTTTTATTTTGGTTTAACTACTTACTTTGCAAGAAGAAATTAACAGAAATTTTATATAATAGAAGAGTATGAACATTAAGAAAGTACAAAAAAGAGCAACCTGAATTTAAAAAGAAAAAAGAAAAAAGAAAAAAATAATTAAAACCAGGAAAAGCTCACTTTTTATATTTACAGGGGACACTGGTTTTGCACATAACCTTGAATTGCCTAAGTGAGAAAAGTGGTCACTTTGATCATTGAAAAGTTTTTTTGCTATTTCTTATTTAAAATAGAACAGAACAGAACAGAATAGAATAAAATAAGATGTTACTTTAAGAAAAACATTTCCTAGAGCTGACCTAGCTTGCCTTTTGAAAATAGTCATACAAAGAATAATGCAGATTAAACCTATCTGTTGATAATGAAAACAAATTAGTTTTTTACTAACGTGCTCAAGCATTTTCCTACTTTTAATAGTTGATTCAAAAGACAGTGTCATACTTTGGCCAATTTTCCACTTGAAACCTTCTAACAGAAAGGCATTATAAGATTATGTGAACAAAGCACTGAGAAACACAGTCATGTATGTATAGATCATGCAGTTGTAGGTTTGTGGATTATTTATTTATTTATTTATTTATTTTTAAAGCTGGATCAGTTCCTTGTTCTGATATTGAGAGCAGCCCTGAAGAGAAGAACTTGGGGGTGGTGATTGATGATAAGCTCAACATGAGCCGGCAGTGTGCGCTTGCAGCCCAGAAAGCCAACCATATCCCAGGCTGCATCAAAAACAGTGTGACCAGCAGGTTGAGGGAGGTGATCCTGCCCCCCTACTCTGCTCTGGTGAAACACCACCTGGAGTATTGAGTACTGTGACCTTCCAGTACCTGAAGGGGACCTACAAGAAATCTGGAGAGGGACTGTTTACAAGGGCAAGTAGTGATAGGACAAGGGCGGTTTAAACAAAAAGAGGGTAGATTTAGATTAGATGTTAGAAAGAAATTCTTTACTGTGAGGGTGGTGAGGGAGTGGAACGGGTTGCTCAGAGACATTGTGGAGGCCCCATCCTCGGAAGTGTTTAAATCCAGGTTGGATGGGGCTTTGGGAAACCTGGTCTAGTGGAGGGTGTCCCTGCCCAGGGCGGGGGTGTTGGATCTAGATGATCTTTGAGGTCCCTTCCAACCCAAACCATTCTATGATTCTATGATTCTATTTAGAGTACAGCTATTTGTGTTGGCACAGAGAGACTGAGTCTCAAAGAAAAGGGAGGTCAGTATTGCCACCAGAATTTCTTCCTTGCTACCCCTTCTAGCAGATGAGATGCAAAGTTTCCTAATAGTGGTTGTGGCAATTACAGAATATCTACCTTGAACCAAATAGGCTGAACTGTCAAGAGTTTAGGGTGTTTTGATGAGCCTACAAGGCTGAACTGGTGTCCTGGTTCTGGCAAGGATAGAGTTAATTTCACAAAGAGCCAGGACAGGTGAGCCAAGCTGGCCGGGGGCTATTCCATACCATGTGACATCATGCTCACCATAAAAGGGGGCCAGTCGGGCAGGGGCGGGTTCGGTGTGGCTCCGGGACAGGCTGAGCGTTGGGTCGGTTGGTTGGTCGGTCGTGGGATCGGTAAATTGTTCTTTGTTATCACCCATTGTGAATATCTGTTATCAGCACTGTTGTTGATTGTTTCCCTCTCCCTTGCTGTCCCAGTAAACTGCCCTTATCCCAACCCTCGAGGCTTTGCCGTTGTTTTTTCCATTCTCCTCCCCATCCCGCCGGGGGAGGGGTGAGTGAGTGGTGCGTGGCACCCAGCTACCGGCTGGGGCTAAACCACGTCAACTGGGAACCCTGGCTAAAAGGTAGGTTGACAAGAGTCCGAAATGTTGGTTGCAGACACTGATCACCCAATGTGCTGCTTCTCCTGAGATGAGCTAATGGTTCTTGTTAATTTCATTATTTCCATGGAAACTGAAAGTGAAAGAAATTTTGATAGTCCCTGAAAGAACCCTCTCCCCACCTTCTTCCTTCAGTTCACACACCTTTGGATGTCTTTTTCCCACACTAACAGATCTTTTTATTTTTGTTCTTTAAAACACTTTTTTTTTTTTAGGAACACATCTACGTTTTCCACCCATGTCTAGAATTTGAATATACCTACATGTTTATAAACATTGCTTATGACAGATCAATGGACTAAGGTCACCTGGCTGATTTCATACATAGTAACAAAGAGCCCTCAGGCTAGGGACTTTCAATATATACTGACTTACTTTTCAGCTGAACCTCCCAGCACAGTGCTCATAACATATGACTAATCTCCTAGATTGTTATTTCAATATATAGCTGTTGATGCAGAACAACTGGAAATGAACTATAAGTTTGAAATTTGAAAACAATTGATTTAGTGTTATAATTATATTGTCTTTGTTCTATTGTTTGCAATGCATTAGAAAAACAGCCTTTAAGGATATTTTATTCTACTAAGTATCAGGAGTTGTCTCTCATTAACAGTAGGAAACAGATTGACTCCTGAAAGATGGAGTATGCTTTGGCTAGGATATGCATTTTTGTTGGCAGAACAAAAAGACTGAAAGTAATATAAATTGAAAGGATGAAAGTAATTTTGTTGTTACAACTATAAATAAAAGGAGATTGGATATAAGATTATTATTTTTTTTTTTCTGATGAACTTACTGACTTCTCTGACAGTCTGAAATAGCATCACCTATAATCAGGTCATACACCTTTAGTCTGTGAAGCACTAAGATTTGAGGACCTTGCAATGACCAGTCATAAAAATAACCCATGAATAGCTCTGTGGAAGTCCTTTCTTCAAAATGGTGGTTTTGGACATGACAATCAGATCCTTGGAGTCAGTGTTTTTCATGCTGCAGGGATTCTGTGCTTTTCCCTTTTTGGATGGCTACATGTCAGAGAAGCTGATGGGGAGCAAAAAAAACAGGAAAAAAAAAGTAAAAAACCTGTTAGGGCTCTTTTCGAAACTACTGTAGTTTTCTAAAGTTTTTCTGGTTTTAGAGCCAGTTCATAGAAGGCAAAACTATTCAGACTCATCCATCTAGGTCCAAGAAGACCTGAATTGAATATAAACTACATCCCCATTAGCAAAATATAGTTTTATGTCACAAAGCTGGAGCATGTGCTTGAAGTGTGTGTAAGTCAAAGTAGGTATTTATTTCATGTTAGTAAACTAGAGTTCATTTGGGCATATCTAAGTTGTCATGTGGCCAAGAACCCTGTCAACTCTTAAGAGTTTCCTAGTTCCACATGATGCATACATGTTAGTCTGGTACTATACTGTGAAGCAAAATGAAGACTTCTCTGGCTAGGATAGTCGTGCCCTCATTCTACTCTATGAAGCAGTGATGTGTCTTAAGCCATATCCAGATTTTTTGAAGTCTGCTCTATTCCTCCAAAAGTATTCTGAAAGGACTCACGTGGTTGTGTATCAATCTATCTCTCTCATGCTGCCTCATTCTTATTGCTGCACCACAGTATGTGGAGGCTATGAACCAGCAATTCCATTCACAGCCTTCTTTATGAAGAAATGGCAGAAGAACAAGCAAGCCACAGAAGAGAGCAGTGAAGGCCTATAGCTGCAAGAGCCATGCTTGCACCCACTGCCTTCACTCTTCATAATAGAAAAAAAAGCTGTTTTTTTGTTCAGGAATGATTTTCCATTAATCAGGGGTGATAACAGTACTAGGAGGTCAAAATCTCTGGTCTAAAACTGCTACTCTGATGAAGTGGGAGAATGTTCTTGGATGGGGGAATATAAAGAATAAGATGATTTAGGTTTATAAATCAGAGAAAGAAAGGAATGAGCGACATCTGTTCATGAAGGAGGGAGCGTAGAAACTGAGGAGAACTAAAGAGCCAAATACATAAAGCAAGGTTTTATCATCTTACATATGTACTATACTAACAGATATGCCTTCCCTGATTACTTTTCCATCACAAAAGTAAAGACACTGAGGTGATGGACTATGTGAAGGACAACTATGTTGATGTTTTCACTCCTGATGAATACGATGTCCTGAGAACTCTGAAGAGTACAGCAGAACATAGCATTATGGGTTAAGGTCACTGCTGTCAGTGTGAGTATCACTGACTGCCCATGATGAAGGCACACTCAGATTCTAGCCAGGGTGATTTAGAACTCTGCTAAAGACCCTGTCTGGACCACTGTTGTATACACAGAGTTGCATGACTCCATGGAGTAGAGAACAGGCAGCATCCATCGAGCTGAGGACATGTGCATAAGCATTGCTGAAGTTGATGGCTGCAGGATAAAAGACTCACCACTAGAGGACTCCAAATTAAAAATTAAAAATAAATAATAAATAAAAAATAAATGAAATCATGTAATTGTCTCATTAAGATCTAACCTAAATGTCAGTAGGTCATCTCAATCAAAACTGAAGGATTTCAGACATGTCTAGCTAAGTTACAGCTTAATATCATTTTTCAAGATAGTGACTTTAGATGGTTCACCAAATCTCATTGAAATTGTGTTCAAAGAGTAATACTTTTGAGGAATGCAGTTTAAATTACCTACTGGATCTAGACCTCAGTCAGCACCATGGGGACATTAATCACTAATAAGTCTTTAAGGTGACTACCAGATGGTCAGACAATGCAAACACTTTTGATACATGCAGGAAAAAAAAAAAAAAACAACGTATGCATGTCATTGAAAGTTGTATCACTCATTTATAGGGAATATATTTCAGTTGCTCAAATTTGCTTTGTGTACTTCAGGTTTACTGAATTTATTTCAATTTGAAAACAGGGCAGCCAAAAAGCATTAAAACAATTTTAGGACCAAAAAGGTGCAAACAAAATGACATACAAATCAGTTTTTATTGGCTGCATGCTTATGAAAAGAACAAAAATTTTTGAAAGAGGATGTTCTGGGCTTTATTACCATGGGTTCTCCCACTCATTCTTTCAATATGATGCATTTATAGACTATCAGAAATGCAATTGAATAGATAAATATCATTAGACCAGATTTTAATGATGTTCATTGTACTTAAGGTCGCAGAGGATATGTGTGTAAGAGCAGATACATTTCATATTCATTTGACTATCAGTTATACATGGAATAGGTTGCATATCAGGTATTTACACAAAGCATTTAAATTAAAATATTTTCTTCTCTCTCCTCTTGGAAGGATAGCAACAATATTTGCTATTAATATATTTACGGTGAGCAAATAAATAATTTGAATGCTGCTTTACTAATGTAAATCCGTGAAACCTCATGAGGAATAATAAGTAAAAGACATTTTTGAATCAAGTAGTGTATCAATGATTTATTTGAAAGAAGCATCCTGCAAGCAGAAGATGAGCTCTGGATGCTGTTACCAGGGATCAAAGAAATTGCAAAGCAAGAGCATTTGAGATAAGGGAAGGGTAGGAAGAAGGCACCAGAGAATGGGAGTGGCAATGGAACTGATCTGCAGTTCTGAATGTAAGAGATAAAGTCTTTTTTTCTCAGTTTTTCCCGACTGCACTTTGTCTTCTTAAAATGCAAATTCCCCCATTTTTCCCTCTTCTCCCATTCTAAAATAAGTATTCATTGAGCACATTGAGGTCAGAAATTTTTGATCTTCAGTATTACATGAATACTGCATTGCTACTGTCATCTTTCGATCACATTTCCAGACAAGAAAGAAGGAAAAAACTCAAAAGTTTTTTTCATTCACGAACCTATACAAAATAAAGCGTACACATGTGACAGCTCTGTGGGGGTGTAGAGTTCCTTGTCCAAAACTACCATCTACCAGTCAAAATAAAACAGGGCAGCACAATTCCTGCAGCCAATTCCAGACAAGAAGCTAAAGGATTGGAAACAGTAAATAAGGTCATCCATGACACTTGGAAGTAATTCAGTCATTGGAGATTAAAGTAATCTAAACTAAAAGCATCTAAGGCATAGAAAGTAGATCCTAGAGTAAACTTGATGGAGGGAAAATGTTTTTTAAATAAATGATATTGAAAGAATAATCTAATCACGTTGTGGTGGGTAGAGCCTGACTGGGGCCAGGTGCCCACCAGAGCCGCTCTCTCACTCCCCTCATTCACTAAACAGGGGAGAAAAGGCATAACGAAATGCTTGCAGGTCGAGATAAGGACAGGGAGAGATCACTCTCTAATTGTTGTCATGAGCAAAACAGACCAAACTTAGAGAGGGAATTCATCTAATTTATTACTAGGCAAAACAGAGTAGAGGAATGAGAAAATAAAATCAACTCTTAAAACACCTCCCCCCACCCCTCCCATCTTCCCGGGCTCAACTTCACTCCCGGCTTCAACCTTCCCCCCCTCAGCGGCACAGGGGGACGGGGAGTGGGGGTTACGGTCAGTTCATCTCACGGTGTTTCTGCCGCTTCTTCATCCTCAGGGGGAGGACTCCTCTCATCGTTCCCCTGCTCCAGCATGGAGTCCCTCTCACGGGGTGCAGACCTTCAGGAGCAAACTGCTCCAGCGTGGGGTCCCCCACGGGGTCACAAGTCCTGCCAGCAAACCTGCCCTGGCGTGGGCTCCCCTCTTCACGGGTCCACCAGTCCGGCCAGGAACTTGCTCCAGCGTGGGCTTCCCACGGGCCACAGCCTCCTTCAGGTGCCTCCACCTGCTCCGGCGTGGGGTCCCCCACGGGCTGCAGGTGGAATCGCTACACCCCCTCATCCTTCCTCCATGGGCTGCAGGGGGACAGCCTGCTTCACCGTGGTCTTCACCACGGGCTGCAGGGGGATCTCTGCTCCGGCGCCTGGAGCTCCTCCTCCCCCTCCATCTGCACTGACCTTGGTGTCTGCAGAGTTTCTTACATCTTCTCACTCCTCTCTCCGGCTGCAAAAGTTCTCTCTCTCTAAGTGTTTTTCTACTTCTTAAATATGTTATCACAGAGGCGCTGATTGGCTTGGCCTTGGCCAGCGGCGGGCCCGTCTTGGAGCCGGCTGGCATTGGCTCTGTCAGACACAGGGGGAGCTTCTAGCAGCTTCTCACAGAAGCCACCCCTGTAGCCCCCCCGCTACCAAAAACCCTGCCACGCAAACCCAACACACACGTTTATGCCCTGAGGGTTGTTTCTGAGGCAATTATAAAGGAAATCAAAACATTGCACAAGAAAATGGAAATTCTAATTCATTATAAGTAACAGAACCAGAAAGGATTTTTCACATTTCACATTCTTATGTTCAGCATTTTCAGGAGTACTCATTACTATTTAATGTAAGATAGTTTCAAACATAGACAGTTTTGATTGTCCCAAATCCCTTCATAATCTGTTAGTCCTCTTGACTACTTTCCCTGTTAATTACCCTATTCTTGGTTTTCCTCTTTTTTTTCTTTTTTCTTTTTTTTTTTTTCTTTCTTTTTTCCCTGTACATCTTGGACTTTCCTCTTTTAGCTTTTGGCTGAAGTTCTTTCTTCTGTAATTTTCTAAGACTGTAATTTTCTAAATCCTTTCTTTGATTTATATTGTCATGCTGTAGGAACTTACATTTCAGGCATTGATCGTATCTTAATATTGATTGAACCTTGCTGAGGTGCATCACAGAATCATATAATGGATTGGATTGGAAGGGACCTCAAAGATCATCTAGTTCCAACCCCCCTGCCCTGGGCAGAGACACCCTCCACTAGACCACGTTGCCCAAAGCCTCATCCAACCTGGCCTTGAACACTTCCAGGGAGGGGGCATCCACAGCTTCTCTGGGCAACCTGTTCCAGTGCCTCACCACCCTCACAAGAAAGAATTTCTTTCTAACATCTAAGCTAAATCGACCTTCCTTCAGCTTAAACCCATTACCCCTGGTCCTATCACTACTTGCCCTTGTAAACAGTCCCTCTCCAGATTTCCTGTAGGCCCCCTTCAGATACCGGAAGGCTGCAATTAGATCTCCCTGGAGCCTTCTCTTCTCCAGGCTGAAAAACCCCAACTCTCTCAGCCTGTCCTCAGAGGAGAGGTGCTCCAGCCCTCTGATCAGCTTCGTGGCCCTCTGGACTCACTCCAACAGCTCCATGTCTCTCCTGTACTGGGGCCCCCAGAGCTGGACACTCACCAGCTGGGGTCTCACCAGAGCGGAGTAGAGGGGCAGGATCACCTCCCTCGACCTGCTGGTCACACCTCTTTTGATGCAGCCCAGGACACAGTTGGCTTTCTGGGCTGCTAGTGCACATTGCCGGCTCATGTTGAGCTTCTTGTTCACCAACACTCCCAAGTCCTTCTCCTCAGGTCTGGTCTCAATCCATTCTCTGACCAGCCTGTAGTTGTGCTTGGGAATACCCCAACCCATGTGCAGGACCTTGCGCTTGGCCTTGCTGAACTTCATTAGGTTCACATGGATCCACCTCTCCTGTCAAGGTCCCTCTGGATGGCATCCCTTCCCTTCAGTGTGTCAACCACACCACACAGCTTAGTGTCCTCAGCAAACTTGCTGAGGATGTACTTGATCTCACTGGCCCTGTCACCAACAAAGACATTAAACAGCACCGGTCCCAACACCAACCCGTGAAGAACCCCACTCGTCACTCATCTCCACTTAGACTTCAAGCTGTTGACCACAACTCTTCAAGTGCAACCATCCAGCCAAATCCTTATCCACTAAGTGGTCCATCCATCAAATTCATGCCTCTATTTTGGAGACATGGGTGTCATGCAGGATAGTGTCAAATGCCTTGCACAAGTCCAGGTAGATGACGTCTGTCACTCTTCCCTTATCCATGAATGCTGTAACCCTGTCATAGAAGGCCACCAAATTTGTCAGGCACAATTTGCCCTTAGTGAAGCCATGTTGGCTGTCACCAATCACCTCCTTATTTTTCATGTGCCTGAGCATAGTCTCCAGGAGGATCTGCTCCATGATCTTGCCAGGCACGGAGGTGAGACTGACCGGCGTGTAGATCCCTGAGTCTTCCTTTTTTCCCTTCTTAAAAATGGGAGTTATGTTTCCCCTTTTCCATTCAGTGGGAAGTTCACTGGACTGCCAGGACTTCTCAAATACGACAGAGTGGCTTAGCAACTTCATCCACCTGTTTTTTCAGGACATGTGGATGTATCTCATCAGGTCCCACAGACTTGTGCACCTTTAAAGTTCCTTAGATATTCTCAAACCTGATCTTCTTCTGCAGTGGGCAATTCTGCATTCTCCCAGCGCCTCCAATTGCCTTCTGTGACTTGAGCAGTGTGGCTTGAGCATTTTCTGGTGAAGACTGAGGCAAAAAAGTCATTGAGTACTTCAGCCTTCTCCATATCCCGGGTAACCTAGTCTCCTGTTTCGTTCTGGAGGGGACTCATCTTCCTTTTATCACTGACGTACCTATAAAAGCTTTTCTTGTTGCCCTTGATGTCCCTGGCAAGATCTAATTCTATCAGGACTTTTGCTTTCTTAACCTGATCTCTGGCTGCTTGAACAATTTCTCTGTATTCCTCCCAGGCTACCTGTCCTTGCTTCCAACCTCTGTAGGCTTCCTTTTTATGTTTTAGATTGTCCAGGAGCAGCTTGTTCATCCCCACAGGCCTCTGGGCATTTTTACCTGACCTCCTCTTTGTTAAGATGCATTGCTCCTGAGGTTGGAGGAGGTGATCCCTGAACACTAATCATCTTTCTTGGGCCCCTCTTCCCTTTAGAGCTTTGTCTCCTGGTACTCTACCAAGAAGATCCCTGAGAAGGGGAATTATCTGATTTCACATTCTATATTAAAAACCCTAAAAGGTAAGATGGAAGCTGTATTTTCATAGCCCTTCCCAGCCTGCCTTTTTGAAAGCAACATTGTGAAAGTTATGTTCTCAGTTTTTGGTTTATGAGATTTTAATTTGCAACATGAAACTGAAGTATTTTGTGTCTAAGCAGTTTTTGAAACAGATTTTTTCAAATATTAAGATGTATTTATGCCTTTCATTAAATCCCTGTTATAAAGATTTACAAAATATTGTTTCTATATAGGGAGCTACTTGCCTCTTTTTTTAATGATTTTGCTAATAATTGTGCATTGGCTTTGTGTTCTGCATACTAGTAATGATTTATTACTTTTGTAACTTGATTGAAAGCCTGAAAGAAAAAGCAATTAAAAATATTACGGGAAATGACAATAGTTATTAAGAGTTGGTTTTAGCTGTAATGAGACAATCATGAGTCATTTTGATGATGCTATGACAATTTTGTTCATATTGCCTCATGATAAACTGCTGTATCTCTTAGAGGAAAGCTTATCATATGAATAGATTTATTTAAATGTAGTGCTACACTACAGTACAATACCGTTTTCCTAACATACTTAATGGCCCTTACTTAACACACACATGCATTTAAAACCACTTTTTCTCGATTTTAAAATCTTAACTGTTTTAAAATATGTTAAGGCATAAATTAGCTATATTGAGTAGCTTTGATATAAGGTCTTTGTTAGATTTTTTTCAGCACTAACAGAACAGGACAAAAGGAGTCCAGTTTTCTGTCTTCCTGTTTACTTTGATATTATTTTTCCCATTTAAAAAACCCCACCTGATCACTTGAAAAATAAATTAAAAAAAAAATTTTAACTAAAAGCAGAATTTACTTGACTAACTGTTCCTGGAAAAAAAAAAAAAAAAAAAGTCCTGAAATTATTTTTATTCAGATTCCCTGATTCTTTTACTTCACTTAGTGGGACTCGCTAATTAAGCAAAACCTTTTAGGTTCCAAGGGCCAAACAACCAACATGAAATATAAGTTTTTAAAAATTACTTCTTTATTTGTGTCCTGCAGCAGAACTTCTTAGTTTACAGGTCACACTATTTACATAATTTAATAGCTGTGAATACATTACATTCCAGAATGTTTCAGATTCACATTCTGATTATGTCTTTCTGCATGATCATGATGTTTACACCAGTGTGACTCCACAATCTCCAGTGAAAACAATGGAAAGAATTTGTGCATTTCATCAGAGTTCCACTAATTGCAGCATCAAATTAACACTATAGTTAGTAATTTTCTTTCCATGAGGTAAACCAAACTTCCCTGTGCAGAGAAAGCTGGGGAGGGGGTAGCAGCTGGCAGGCTAATAGCAACTAAAGTAGCCTGAAAAACTGATTGTGTGATGGAGCAACACAGTGCTCTCCTTGGATTTAGAATAAATCTGCAAAAGTGAGGGTAAGACTGAAATAAAAATAAAACAGTAACTAAAACTCCTAAAAAATATTTAATTTACATATTTATTATCTTTTCTTATAGAAATGGTTAGGACATGCACATCAATAAATATATGAGGACAAGTACGTGTTAGCACTTATGAATAATTTTCTGGAATTAATAGTCATCCATGATTTGGTGTCTGGGGCTGTGACTTGGAATACAGAAACTCTGGATTCAGGACCCTGCTCTCCCTAGTCATATTGATTTTTTTGGAAGAGTTTGGGAGAGTGCCTCAAATGTAAATATAGTTACAAGAAAACAGAATAGTCTCTTTCTAGTTGCTTCTACAGCTCAGAAGCATGATCTATCTGCATGGAACAGGAAAGTAGGAAGGCTATTTGACTATCATATCTACTTCCATATTTCCCAAGGTAGGTCTAGAGAAAGGTAGTCCTTTCTCATGGTCACTCTGTCTATGACAGTGGGACTTCCAGCTCTTCTCACTCTATTTTCCAAGGTGTAATCTTTTATTTCGATAAGTTATGGAGTGTGCAACTGAATTTTACTCAGAATTCTGATTTTTTAGATATTTTCTTCAATTAGTCTCAAAACCAACTATTAGAGTCAATATAGTATTAAGCCTCCTTTGCTTCTTTAAATGTAGGACTGTGAGTCACAATACCTCTGTTTATCATCTGTGCCCTAGAGGGACTTAAATTATCTCTGAATAAATTTGGGAAGTTCAGCTGTTCATCAGTGATCATTACTAAGAAATAGGGTTTTTCCCTTAAACCAAACAACCATTAATCACTATTTGAATTACAGAATGAAAGTTCTCAGAGTGAAAACCAAACCAAATCATGTTTTTAAATTCATGGAGGATTTGGAATCCTCCATTGTTTCCAGTGTCTGTCTCCCTTTTCTCCTGGTTTTCTTCTTAAATGCAGTCTACATGCTTCTTTAGAAGCTCACTCCAGGGAAGTTCAATGTTAAAAGTTAATGTCCATTGTCTGAGGCTTCCCACTGTCTCAGCAAAGAAAACTCTCTAGAATACATTGCCTATGCAATTCTAAAGTTTCTGATTAGACAGCTAGGCTCTGTTTTCCTCATTTTGCTCAAAGCAAGATTTTAATCCATTCTTTTTCCACTAAATATCATTTGGAAATTTGGGGAAAAAACTTGATCATATGCAGTAAATGCAGAAATATTTTAAATATTTTCCTATTTTCTACAATTCCTTCAGGTACTCACAAGACATAAACAAATATTATATACATATATACAGAAATATATTCCATGGTGCCTTTTTATCTTGACTTTTTGATACTTAGGCACAGAAGTATATATTCAAAAGAAAAAAGAAAATGTTAAATAAGAACACAACATGAGTCTCACACAAACACACAAACAGTTCATACTGCCTTCCATGCAAGTTGGCAAAGAAGATAAGACCTTTTTTAACATGGAGCAGATGACACACAACTCCCTTCTGCATGGTCCCTGTGGCCATGTCTGTGCTGCTAAATAAAGTATGACCAGGTATATTCCCAGACACAAAGGCCAATGGGTCCAGAGCAGCGGACATACATATATATATATATATATGTTTATGAACTCTCAGCCTTCAAAGACAGTCAGGGATGTCTTAAGTTCTAAGCTGTGCCTGAAAAGCATTTGGGAGAGTGCTAGTTTACACAGTCCCAAAGCCCTAAATGTCAAGGACTATTCTGATCATTCAATAGTACAGAAAAAATAATTTCAATGGCCAGGAATTAAGTATGGTTCTGTTTAATTTATTAATCCAGGCATAACCCAGGGACATAGTGATGCCACCTGGGTTACCAAAAGGGTGCAACAACCCAAGTTATGACTGAGCAGTTGAAACCAGCACAAGCATCGTGTACTAAGGTAAGAAAACATTAGTAATGTTGAAGCCTGACTCTTTAGCCCGGATCAGCAACCTTGGCAAAATGCAGCTCCGTTAATTCATCGTATAGGTTGTCTTGAGACTGATTTACAAAGGAAAGCCTCAGCAGGGATATTGGTACTTGGCTCTAGATGAAACTGAGTGAAAGTAAGACTCTCTAAAGCAAACTTCAGTGACCGAAACTATCCATTCCTAGCCATTGTTCTCTTTGTAGTGGTAAACAATCTCATGCAGTTCATATTAACCAATTTGGGGCTTCACCTGAGCTCTCAATGAGGCCAAACTTTTGCATAAATTAGGAAAATAGCAGGGCTTTTCTCCTATTTTAATTTCTTATTTTTTGCACTGATATAACATATGTTTTCCAAACACAAGCCACTATCATGTCCAGATTTACACAAAATATTTAGAGGTGAAGTTGCATAGGGATTTTAATACAGATATACATATAAGAAATTTTATTGTTGGAATTATCTCTCTATATTAAAAATATTAAAATACTAAATTTTATTGAACGGGAGTCTATATTGATGCAGAGAAGAACTCTGATACAGTAGAAACACAGATGAACTTTTTTTCCAGTAGTCATCATTTAAAACCTAGAGCTGGAATCAGCAGTAGCTCCAGAACTCTGACAACCTCCATTTCAGAGCCTGAAGGGCACCGATGGGCCTGCCTGTCCCTGCCCAGTCCCCTCAGGGTGTCTCCCCACCCTGCCCAGGACCCCCTTTCAGTCCCCATGGTGTCTCCCCCCATCCTGCCCACAGCCCAGGACCCCATTTCAGCCCACCCCAGTACCACTCACATGTGCCCCACTGACTCCACAGCAGGGCTGGTCTCCAGCTCCGCACAACCCTGCCCTGCCCGGCCATGGGCCCTGTGGAGCCAGGCCCACCTGCAAGCCTGCGTCCCAGCCAGCCATCAGGATGTGCCAGGTGCCTGGGGCTGGGACCGCCCCAGCGCCCCCTCATTGCTCCCGCCTGGGGCAGTGGGACGGGCCCTGGCTGCCAGGCCCTGCTCTGCCACCACAGAAGAGCCCCCGCAGCTCTGGATGCCTGCCCCCCCCCCCCCCCCCCCCCCCCCCCCCCGTGAGCCACCAGCCCACCTGGCACCCTGACACTTAAGTCATTTATATGTATATCCTTTGTATAAAGGAGTCTAATGTTATTAGCCTGCATATATAAAGAGGTCAAGAGAGTGATTATTGCTATATAAGGAACAAAACCAAATGTGTATTGCACGATTCTTAAGGCTACACCGGCATTAGTCATTAGATTTATTCAGAATGTCCCCAGGTGCTGAGGCTGACTGTCACTGACTGGCCTGAATTTATGCTCACAGAGCATGGACTCCACCTGAGGCTGGCTGCATGCAGCCTGTCTAATAAGAATGGTTCTCTGAATGGTCTGACTCCTGAGCTGCTCCTGGGAAGCTACTCTCACAAATGTAAAGCAACTGAGTATTTCTCGTGTTACAACAAAAAGGAAGGAAGAGAATGAGATATATATCACCGTGCATCTCTACATTTCTCATTACACGTGAAGGACTGTAACTGGAAATCATTTAGAAAGTAGATCTGTCTTCCATCCAGCACAAGCATATGGAGTATGTACTTCTGAACTGGATTAATGAGTGACCTACTCGAGCCTTGTCAACTATGCTGTGTCGAACAGTCACATTTCTATGCAAAGTAAGAAATTCAAAACTTCCTACAAAAGTGAAAATGTGCACAAAGAATTCCTTCATTTATTGTTATATAGAGCATTATTAAATAAAGATACCCATAATTTGCTGGACAAGAATAAAAACTAAATTATTTCTAAAACTACCTGCTACTACTGCTTATTGGTTAGCAAGAGTGCATCAGTCTAAAACTACCTCTTGTTTCTGCAAGAATGTAAACATAACACACAGTAGCATTATATTTAACCTCATAACTTTTTCATGATCTGAGCTATTAAACTTCATGCATGCATTACAGTACATTTTAACACCTGTAAGCTGATACAGAAATCTCCGCTTTGTGAATTTACTCCTGGGTGCAAAATTATTAACGAATATAATTGTTTATTAATAAAATAACAGTATTGGAGGAATAGTCTTTTGCATTTCCATTAGCAAACAAAACAAACATTACAAACAAAAAAATTCCAGAAGGAAACAAATTTAAGAAAGGTTTAAATCAATGTATTTCCTGCTATCTACAAATATTTAATTTACATCAATGTATACCCAGTTTTTAACAGATTTCTACACAAAAATGGTAGCTCTGTCAAATTGAACTTAAGTATCCTATAATTAATTTAAAAACATATCATTTGATTATTCTGAAATACAAAGAACAAAACTTAAAATGCCAAATAGTCCAGGTTCATCATCGCACTGTGTTTTAAACCACAAACATTATATTTATGTAGATCTTTAAAAAGAAAATCTGATTCATCCTACTGAGCTAATATGCTCAGTTAAACTTCTTATGTTAATGCGCTCATCTTCATAGCTGATACAGAGAAATAAGCTTTTTCTAGAAGTCACTGTAGATTTTCTGCCTCTTCCAATGTGCAGAACAGCAATTTGCAGGTGAACTTACTGTTTAGATCCAAACTTCAAGAGAAACACTGTAAAGGTCTGATCTTACCTTATTCTATCAGAGTAATCCTTCTTTTGGGAGAAGACGACAGTGTCACCAAAAGAGACCAGCTCCTCCCCACCTCCTGCCTGTAGCATTATCTTCTCCAGTGTGACTCAGTGGCAGTTTATTCTTTTTATTCCCACTTCTCCTGCGTCTCACAGCTCAGCCCTACTCTGTTCTTTTACCTGCAATTGTTACTGAGAAGGGCTAACTGAAGACAGACTCACAGCAGCAGACCCAGTTCTCAGGAACATCATAATAGTTTTGCTCAACATTATCCTAATAAAGTGGTACCCTGGCCATCTGCCCAGTCACCAGTTTTGGGCTTGTTATGCTCTCCCTGAAGAAAACAGTACTTTGACAAGTTTAGCCTGTGAGTTTTTTTCAGCTGTGTATCTCATTCTGCTCATTTCCCATCGACCCCCAAGATTTTCTTACATACAGCATCTCCAAAATTGTGCAACAGTGAAATAAACAGTGGATGTACTGATCTGCCTTCTCTTTAGCATTGTGAAAGACTACCAGTTGCACTGTAAATAACTCTCTTTGGTTATGCATAAATCCCATTTGTTTTTCTACAGTGTTTGTATTACCTAAGAACTTAGAAATTTCCAGAAGATACTATTCCTTGGGCCCTTGCCAAATCTTAAGTTTGGCATTTTGAGTTATGTTTCGAAGGTAATGATTTTGTGTGTAGGATATTGCATCTAAAATATTAAGGAAAGGTTAGCAGATATTATTATCGTTATTTTAATAATTTGTCCAGGAACATATAATAGCAAAATGAAATAGGTCAAGGATGATAAAAAGGAAGACAAAGTATGTTTACAAAATTTGAAAGTTCAGGAGATCAGCGGTGAAATGGGAACACCCCCCACCTTGCCTTTTGCTTGACAAGTAGCGGGTGTCTCAAGCCACATTTTATTACAAACATGGGACTCATACAGTTTAATATTGTTGCAAATTCCCTGAAATCTGTAGTGTTACTTCCAGTACAGAAGGAATACAAAACCCTTCTATTCATAATCATTCTCCTTATCTTCATAATGATGAAAAATAACTGTTTTGATATTTAACATCTCTTCTATCAGCTGACAATTTCCTGAGAAGCAAGCACTCAATTTGAAAACCAGAGTAGACAATAAATCAAACTATTACTGGCAATCTTGGTGGAGAGCTGGGTGACTGAAAAACATGGAAAATGTATCACCTTAGTAGTCCCACAAGATCAAAGTTGAAGCACATTTGGAATATTTACAGAAAATGCATCTGAACACGCATTTCCAAAGTTAGATATTATACAAAGCATTGCTGTCCAGGCCAACCAGTTTCCCAACAAAATCCATGTCTTATAACTCAAAATAAGTTATTCTGAACTTCGTCCAAAGAGTTCTTCTGTGCTCTTTTTCAAGTGCATATACCTGAAGAAATTACCCCAAAACAACAAGTTGCCTACAAATTCCTTAGGTAAAATTACAAATTAGCCTGTTAATTCTCATAGTTATTGCAAATACTCATCAAATTTCTGAAAAACTCACTGTTTTCATTAATGAATATAAAGTTCATTGGCAATCAAAACAATTTCATACTTATGGTAATAAATGATTTTTCAAAATCACTGGTGACTACTAAGAATTGTAATATGTAATGTACAATAAAACTCAAGGCAAATAGAACAGAAACAGAAAAAAGAGGCAAACACAGAAAGTAGTCTACTTATTAACTAAAGATATCTATTTATTTTAAATCTCTGGCATTTGTATGATAATCACTGCTACATTATATTAACCTACAGTTAAGATTATATATATTAGGAAATATGTCTTTCATGTATTTTCCAGTATCCTTAGAAATTTCCCTCTGAGATGGAAGCTTCTGGTTTGTGATTTCAATTTAAAGGTGATATTTTTGAGTTCTGAAAAGCTAAAATGTAAAAATTGTTTCACAAAAAAAATAAAAAAAATATTTATTACTCTAGACACTATCAGAAACTATTAGAATTTTTAATAAGTTCAGTTTTACTTTACCTATTTTGTTACCTTCAACAATCCATATTATTGAAAAAAAATCATGGACAAAATATACAGAAACAATAAGAAACACAGCAGAAAAACCACAAAGAAATTTTCTAGATTGTCTTGTGTTATGAACCAAGAACCTATGAAATATTATGAGTCTTACAAAATAACAAATGCATTACAAAAAAATCACACTGAATGTAAAGGTAGATTTAGGTAAAGTTAGACTCTGTATAATGCAAAGTTCAGTTCTTCTCACCTTGTCCCAAAGAAGATACAGTAGAAGTGGAAATGCTTTAAATCCAAGCAGTGAGTCTGATCAGCATTTATTTCTGTCATGTTTTACCCAAACAGGAATGAAATGGAAAATGAGAGCTCCTAATTTTTCTTTCATAAGACAAGAACAGGACACACAGAATGAACAGAAAGTGTATACCTATTTTAACTCCTGAAAATAACTATTCATTGAATGCCATAATATGTAACAGAATTTACAACAACTGAATATTAATGATGTGAAGAGATTAACCAAATACTTTATGATCAGACAGGACACTAACTTACTAGGATTAGGAAAAAAAACCCAAAACCAAAAACAAAACCCAAAACAAACCAAAAAACCCCCAACAAATGAACAAAAGATCCTATGGTCAGGCCTTTCAGTGTACCTGAAAACCTCATCTATCTCTAAACATTTAATACCTGCAACCATCATCGATGGTAGGCCAGAATACATTTTTTCCCAATATGTGCTAATTTCTGCAATACTCATGTATGTTTCTCGAGATGCATTTCTCTGATATTTTTACCCAAGTAGGAAAGTGAATGTTAACTGTCTTGTATTTAGAAGACCAAGAACTTTTTTTTTCTTTAAGAATATCCTATAGCAATAAAACCAGCAGAAACATGCATTCCTTAGCAACAAAAATTCTGAGATATCTTCCAAATTCCAATACCTCACAAATACTAGAAAAAGTGTCTACTGTGTTCACGTTTCCCCCTCCCTTGTGTTCTGAAGCCTTGCTTTGTAATTATGCGTATTCATATAGAAGAGTGAAATACTCTCTGAAATGAAGGATTTCAGGTCCTAGCAATTTTCCTTTCTTATCTTTTGGAGCTGGCTTATGAAAGTGTGCAGATTTGCCATTTTTCACAAAGGCTGGGAAAAATGTGAGGAAGAAACTAGAGAAGAGGTTGTTAGCAAAAGAAAAAAAAAAGAGAAAGCAAAGTAAGACTGTTTATCAGAAGATGACAGTGAAGGTGGAATGGCAGGAAGGGCTATTTTATGGCAATTTTTGTGGGAAAGCACTAAATGTACCTAATGAGAAAGTATACATAATAACAAAAGAGAATTAACATAAAAAATAACAGGAAATAACAATATTGAATAATTCACAGGCGAAATAAGGAGGATTTTGAGAAGATAAAAGGTAAGGGTGTTTAATATTAAGGTTGAGAAGGAAATGCAAGGAAGTGTTTCTTTTCTATTTTGGTTTCCTACATGTCAGTTTATATAATTTGACAGATGTCTGTCTTCTGTACTTGGAACAGCCAAAATGTTTTAAATTATTTAAATTCAAGTATATGCTGAAGTAAGACACAGAATGGGAAAATATGTGATTAATCAGAAATATCTTGATTTCATAACCTGACATTTTTTACTGATTGTTGTTATTAAAAAAAAAAAAAAAGGAAAAAAAGGAAAGGAAAAGGACAGACAATAATCAGCAAAAAGGGTTATAAGTCAGGAATAATTCTTGTCATCCATGCTCAACTGTGACCTATTCTGCATACATTTCAAAGTCACTTCCAAACTCGTGCTACAAGAAGCTAAACCTTACATTTTGATATATGTGTTCATACTGGCAGATCTTTTCCCACTAGACTTTTAGCATACTATAGCTAGAGTTTAAATTTGTCCTCAGAAGTTCACCTTTTCTTGATAGGTGAAATATTGTCTTTCCTTGATGTGGCATCCACTTCTTAATCCAGTGCAGGGAAGTTGTGAATTGCAGTCAAATGAACTGAAGTTTAGGAACAGCTAAATCAGCGTGCTGAAGTCTTAAATATCTAATGTTTTTCTGCTGTAGTAAAAATTAATTGGGAATATTGAAACGGTTGACTGCTATGTGAGATTTATTCCCTTTCTATTTTATTGTTTATCTAAATCTGTCTCCTTTGGGCAGCCAGCTGGATTTTTTTTTTATTTTTCTGAATTGTTCTTTGAAATATTATTAATATTCATCAAAATATTTAAGTAGGGACAATTTGTTTTCCATATTCGTATTTATCAGTTCAGCGATTATTAAGCCAGTGTGACTTTTACTCTTTACTCACTTCATGGGATCAAATTCATGACAGTGATCACACTGAGGAATGCAAAATGAATTGGCATATTTTCTGGAGGTTCTAATTCTGCCCCTTACCAAAGCAATTCAGGCTGACTGTTCAGTCTGTGTACAGGGTGTAGATTTCTTGTTTTGTGTCTTCAAAAAGAGTTTATTTTTAAAGGACAATTCTTTTGTTGATGGCTTTCTGTTCCTCCCCTCCCCCCCCCCCCCCACGTACCCCCCCCCAGCCATCTTTTGCAGAAATCTGTTTTCAGAAAACAGTTGGGATTCCATTACACTGTAAAATAAATATTTTCTCTCTTATTCATTTGAGCCTGTCAATTTGGAAACTTTGTAGAGTATTCAGATCTAACTGAGATTCCTTGAAATCAAGCAGAATTCAGCTATGTATTACTCCAATAAGTTGATGACTCTTGGTGGTATGAGGGACAAAGGAGGTACCTTTAAAACAATTTAGAGTAAATCTACACTGTTGACATCTCTGTGACTATTGTAGGAAATATTTGCAATGACGGTATGAAGTTCAGTGCAATTTATCCTGTTCAGTACCATGCAAAAAATGCCCTCAGAGGTAGGAGACATTAGCTTAGTCCTTGACTCCGTGATGTATTTCTTACATTACCTTAGGAGAGTTATTTAGAGTCAGCTCAGCAAAATTTGGGGTTATAATTCTACTTCAGAGACAAAATTGCAATTGCTTTCAATGACAAACTAAGCATCTGTCCTGGTTTTCGGCTGGGATAGAGTTAATTTTCACAAGAAGCTGGGAGGGGACACAACAAGGACAGCTGACCCAAACTAGCCAAAGGGATATTCGATACCATATGACATCATGATCAGTATATAAGGGGGAGGGGAGGAGGAATTGGTGCTCAGGGACAGGCTGGACATCGGGTTCCAGGTGGTGAGCAAATTGCATTGTGTATCACCTACTTTGTATATTCTTTTTTTAGTATTGTTGTTGTTATTTTCTTCTTCTGTTGTGTCCTTATCTCAGCTCAAGAGTTTTACCTTTTGCTTCTAATTGAACTCCTCATCCCATTGGGAGTGGGGGGGGAGGGAGCGAGTGGCCACATGGTACTTAGTTGCCAGCTGGGGCTAAACCATGACAGCATCTAAATGGACAGTAGGAACTTAAGCATATTTATGGATGTGAATCTTTTTACCCCCTGTGATTCAGTTACTTTTTTATAAAATGTAAACAATGGTGGACTTTATTGGGAACTTCTCAACGACAGATTTTGCTGTTAGAAAGCTTTGATTTACCACCATTTAACTGAATTTTTATCAAGGAAGTTTTCAAGTTCATGACATAATTTCTGGTCAGAGAAAAAAAAGAGAGGCAAAACCAGACAAATTTTTAATCATTATGTTTTTTAATGTATTTCAGCAAAATTCAAATCTCTGGTCCTCCTGCATGGGTGTCCTGCATGTCGTGTGAATACTTAGAGGTATCAAAATCTGAAGATGTTTTCTGAAACTATATTCTTCATTTCCAAATAAGACTAGGAATCAGTACTTTTATGGTTGCTCATTTTGTCTCTTCTGTTTATTTAGATTGTGTGTTTGAGGAGCTTATAATGGTGCCATGTTGGCAGTTGGTACTTTAATTTGATATTCTCATACAAATAATTACCTTTTCCACTATTTGCTGTTTCTCTTTGATATGTCCCAGCTTTGATCATTTTAAACAAAAAGACATTTTAAGCTAAACGGTATTGCATTAAATTTTGTGGTTTTATGGAACAAAGAAACATTCTGTTAAATTAATCGGACGCTTCCTCCAAGTCAGTGGCAGCATATTTTTATATTGTCATTTGCAGTAGGAAGAATTCTCCTGCATCACTTTGTAAGACCTTGACAAGCTTTTAAATCCAAACAAATCAGCTGAGAAAAGGTGCAGAGCTTAGAGAGGATATCTATGGTAAATTTTGCTGCAGGTTTCACACAAGTTTTGCTTTACTACAGATAGATGTAACTTGTTACTGTTTTTTCTAAACACTCATGTGCCTAGACAGCAGTTTCTTTTACTCCAGACCAGGTAAACCGGAAGGTGAATAAAAACTCATTAGATTTAACAATTCATAGGGTTTGCTTTAAGTTTTTATGAATACTATTGGAATTGATGAAGCCTATGCTAATGAGTGACTCCTTTTAGACCCAATTGCTCCACTTTTCTTCCCTACCTTTTGATTTCAATAGAACTGAAGTGAACTACTGTTCACTGTGAGGAAAAAGTTACTCTCACAGAGAACTTTTTAATCTTTTCATCATCACTTTTGTTATTCTCTTTTTCATATTTAACCAATAAAAGATATATATAAAACCCCTGAAAACATGCATAACCTTATCCTAGTAGCATGCAATAAATACACTGTCTGCTCTGCATAACTGGAATTCATGTTATGGGTAGCAACTTTGACATTAACAATGAAGAACTTATCTTCTAAGAGCAGAGGGGCCTAAATGTGTGAATTGTCTAAACTGGAAATCACAGAATCACACAATGGTTGAGACTGGAAGAGGCCTCTGGAGGTCATCTGGTCCAAACCCCCTGATTAAGCATGACCACCTAGAACCAGTTGCCTAGGACCACATCCAGATGTATTTTGAATATTTCCAAGGGGGAGACTCCACAACATCTCTGGCCAACCTGTGCCAGTGCTCAGTCACCCTCACAGTAAAAAAGTGTTTCCTGACATTCAGACAGAACCTCCTGTGCTTCAGTTTGTGCCCATTGACTCTGATCCTGTCACTGGGCACCACTGAAAAGGGCCTGGCTCTGTCTTCTTTGCACCCTCCCTTCAGGTATTTATACACATTGGTAAGTTCCCCCCTGAGACTTCTCCTTTTCTCCAGGCTGAATAGCCCCAGCTCTCTCAGTCTTTCCTTGTATGAGAGATGCTCCAGTCCCTTAATCATCCTTGTTGGACTCTCTCCAGTTCATCCATGTCTTCCTTATACTAACAAGCCATTACAGACCATGAGATTTTTTTATTGAAGTGCGTGAAGGTTATTTGTAAGACTGATATTTTTTCCATTATCCCATGACGCCGATTCTTCATGCTGACATGACATATATTCTTTGAAGAGGCACTGTTAGAATATTCATTTAAAAAAAAAATAAATTGTATCATACTGGATTTATTGAAAGTATATTGAAAGTTTATCAGTTGTGCAAATAAAATTTATTTTTTTTTTAAATTATGTAAAATTGTAATCAGTAGCTAGTGTGTTCGCTTTGTTCTCTGATATCATCATTTTACAGATGGGAAACAGAAAGAATGTGTGAGTGAATGAGTGACTTAAATGGTTGTCATACAATCAATGTTCTCTGTTCCACTCTCTTCTGTCACTCACTTATTACCAATTATATTGCACAAAACACAGAAGAATAAGAGCAATTTATAAGTCTTTAAAGGAATAACAGGTATTATCACCACCAGATTCAGCCTTATTAGTATTTCAAATACTTTTCCAGTGGCAATCTCATGATTTTGAAGAATTTATTATTGTGTAATTTGAAAATTCTGAATTGCTACTGGAATTCACTATGTAAAGAATCACTACTGTTATTGAGAAATATAAAAATGTAAGAATATAAAAATAAAAAGTAGTATGGAACAAGAAGAAAAGAAAACATTAGTAACCGTTCTAATTTACTCAAATAGTGTATGATTCAGTCAAATGATGCATTACATACTGCCTGATAATGAATGAATTATAGTAGAATATGGGAATTTAGATTGCAGCATCAATGATTATGGCATCACAAGGAGCTTGCATATTGACAGAATATTATACATGAAGAATTCTAGAGTCCCCTTCTTATTGTTAATTAACATACAAATATTTTTTATGTAGTCACTGTCCTGGTTCTGGCAAGGACAGAGTTAATTTCACAAGGAGCCAGGACAGGTGAGCCAAGCTGGCCGGGGGCTATTCCATACCATGTGACATCATGCTCACCATAAAAGGGGGCCAGTCGGGCAGGGGCGGGTGCGGTGGCTCCGGGACAGGCTGAGCGTCCGGTCGGGTCGGTCGGTCGGTCGGTCTTCGGATCGGTAAATTGTTCGTTGTTATCACCCATTGTGAATATCTGTTATCAGCACTGTTGTTGATTGTTTCCCTCTCCCTTGCTGTCCCAGTAAACTGCCCTTATCCCAACCCTCGAGGCTTTGCTGTTGTTTTTTCCATTCTCCTCCCCATCCCGCCGGGGGAGGGGTGAGTGAGTGGTACGTGGCACCCAGCTACCGGCTGGGGCTAAACCACGTCAGTCCTTTTTGGCGCCCAACGTGGGGCATGAGAAAATCGAGATAAGGACAGTAATTGGAGGAGGTAGCGGGCAAAACATTGACTGAACTTAGCTTGAGAGTGAAATAGTGGTGAAGGGACGAGAGGTGGATTCTGTGTGTACTGTCCAGTCTTGTTTGGTGTTGTGATAGTGTTGCTTTGATCCTGGTGGGGGGAATTTTTTTTTCTTTTCCTTGTTGATGTGATTAGAGTGTGTAGCTTTGGTGTTGAATGTATATTTTAATAATTCTTAAATATGTGATTCACAGAGGCGAGGGGTGGAATGTGTTGGGTTTGCGTGGCAGGGTTTTGGTAGCAGGGGGGCTACAGGGGTGGCTTCTGTGAGAAGCTGCTAGAAGCTTCCCCTGTGTCTGATAGAGCCAATGCCAGCCGGCTCTAAGACGGGCCCGCTGCTGGCCAAGGCCAAGCCAATCAGCACCTCTGTGATAACATATTTAAGAAGAAGAAAAACACTTCGAGGGAGAGCTTTTGCAGCCGGAGAGAGGAGTGAGAAGATGTAAGAAACTCTGCAGACACCAAGGTCAGTACAGATGGAGGGGGAGGAGGAGCTCCAGGCGCCGGAGCAGAGATCCCCCTGCAGCCCGTGGTGAAGACCATGGTGAAGCAGGCTGTCCCCCTGCAGGCCATGGAGGAAGGATGAGGGGGTGTAGAGATTCCACCTGCAGCCCGTGGAGGACCCCACTCCAGAGCAGGTGGAGGCACCTGAAGGAGGCTGCGGCCCGTGGGAAGCCCACGCTGGAGCAAGCTCCTGGCCAGACTGGTGGACCCGTGAAGAGGGGAGCCCACGCCAGGGCAGGTTTGCAGGACTTGTGACCTCGTGGGGGACCCCATGCTGGAGCAGTTTGCTCCTGAAGGTCTGCACCCCGTGGGAGAGGGACTCCATGCTGGAGCAGGGGAACGATGAGAGGAGTCCTCCCCCTGAGGATGAAGAAGCGGCAGAGACAATGTGTGCTGAACTGACCGTAACCCCCATTCCCCGTCCCCCTGTGCCGCTGAGGGGGGGAAGGTTGAAGCCGGGAGTGAAGTTGAGCCCGGGAAGATGGGAGGGGTGGGGGGAGGTGTTTTAAGAGTTGATTTTATTTCTCATTCCTCTACTCTGTTTTGCCTAGTAATAAATTAGATGAATTCCCTCTCTAAGTTTGGTCTGTTTTGCTCGTGACGATAATTAGAGAGTGATCTCTCCCTGTCCTTATCTCGACCCACAAGCATTTCATTATGCCTTTTCTCCCCTGTTTAGTGAATGAGGGGAGTGAGAGAGCGGCTCTGGTGGGCACCTGGCCTCCAGCCAGGGTCAACCCACCACAGTCACAAATACTTAAGTGTGACTTAAAAGTTGCAATGCCAAAATATAAGCCTTCTTTTCAGATGTCTTTCAAAATAAAATGTAATACTTGGTACTCTCAGGAATTGCATCTGAAACTTTTCATGGTAGAATAGAAAGGAAAGGCCTGCTTATTCTATTATACCCTCATTAACCACTGTCTTTACTTAACAAATGGAAAAGAAAAAGGGAGGTAACTGCAGCTATTGGATTTTCCTTTTGAATTAAAAAAAAAAAAAAGAAATAAAAGCTGTCAGAAATATAAAGAAACATCAATTTATAAAAGTAAGATTATATTCTGAGTCTTTGAACTCAAGTTTCTGAATTTTCAGATAACTCCCCAATTCTCTATATTCTTCCTTGTTTATTTCACTTTCTCCTTGAAACAAGTAAGGAGAAAGGGAAATCTATATGTAAAAAAAAGGAAAGATAAACTTCAAAAGATTTCCACCTCACAACATCTGAGAAAAGAAAAACCTAAGGAAGAATCTCAAGAGGTTTTTGTGGTTGTGGTTTGGTTTTGGTTTTTTTTTTTTTTTCTTAGATTATAAAAGACATGCTTTTGTGTTTAAAATATAACCATGCATAAAGTTAAAAGAAAAAAAAAGATATTCAAATAGAAAACAGATATGTTATATGATACATAATCCCAATTAATTTATCTACACATACACATATGAACATATGAGAAAGAAAAAGAAACCTTTATTTATGTCATTTGGAAAGGTTTACAGTTATGAAATGTGGAAAGGTTTAAATAGGAGCAATGCTCACATTGTTTTACCTTTATCTGTGATAGATGTAGCATTTCCATTTATGCATTCTGTTTACAAAATTCTAACATCTGTGAAACTTCCTTTATAATGTCTAATTTTTTACATTATTGTGAAAAGATCATGCACTTTATTCCAAACACCTTCGGATTGATTTTATAGTCTGAATAAATAGCAACAAGGATTCTTCCATAAGCTCGTCTTTTCCACCATGTACTGAGCAGTGATCATCAAATCTAAATGCCTCCTTTAACTTTAAAAATATTTCATTCTACAAGTAATGCTAGGTATTAATCAGCTACTGTGCCCCTGAGAAAGTTCTGACACTCAAATAGATTAAGTCAATCCCGCCAAGGGAAGTGGGGGAGATTTGTCTTCAAATCCCAGCACTTGTAGAGTAACAAATGAAAACACTTTTCCCTTCTACATAGCAGATCAGATAGTATCTTTTCAGAGCTTCATTCTAAAATACACTCTTGCTAACAGTAATATTTTATATAAAAAGCTTTATGAAATATATTTTTGTGAACTTCTGCAGCATTACAAATCTTCAAATAAACCTCAGCAACAGACAGACACGTTTTTGAACTAAATGGTGCAAGGAATGGGGGAGAAGCAATCCTTGCCTATGGCTTGTGATACAAGAGTACATACTGGTGTTGAAGGGGAAAGCGTGGTTTTAAAGCCTTCTGTGATCCTCTCCTAAAAAAATGCAAACTAAATGGACATTCATGCTTCTTAACCTTTTTTTCCCCTTAACATTTCCTTGCTGTTTCAATGATGTTCAACGTATTTCATCACCATGTAACTGGAAAAATAGGTAGCTCTACACAGGAGGAAATATCCATACATCATCAAGGTTTTTAAGCAAAGGTCTCATAGCCTGGGTGAGTAAGAAGTGAAAACAATTTATTTCAAAGGTATCAGGTTAATCTCCTGAGGAGACTGTAATTTAACTGACTTACCTAAATGTCTCACATAGTTTGTAAAGGAAAAATAAAATATGAGATCCAAAGTATTCATTATTTGTAAAAACTTTGTTAAGAAGCAAACCGAAACAAAGAGCATTTTCATTCTATCCTTCTGATCTGCTCTGTAGCTAAGTTAGAGAATCCATTAGGAGAGAATCATTTTCACTGCTTAAAAAAGACATTTATTTTCCACTGACTCCTGTATTTGGCAGAACAAAATGGGAAATAGGCTTCCTTCATTTCCAAGAAGGAGATGGAGAAAATAAGACAGACAGTAAAGAATTTGCCTAGTTATCTCTTCAGAGAATCCAGGACCTGAAAGTATACTTGCCAAGCTCTGAGCAGGCAGACTGAAGGAGTTGGTTTAATTATAATTGCCCTTTAATTTATTTCCTGCACAGCAAGACAGGTAATAATTTTTGAACCATCATATTTGGATATAAGGGAGCAATGACGAACAGGTGCCTTTCACCCTTTATTCTTACTTCTGATAGAAATTCATTCCTTTCAATCTATGGAAAGCTTGAAGAGGTAATTAATTTTACAGTCAAAGACAGTCCTACCAACTCTTATGTGAGTGGCAGGTAGAAAACAGCATGGCAGGAAAACACCAAGTTGAACATGAGCCACCAATGTGCCTTTCTGGCCAAGACAACTAATGGTATCCTGGGCTGTATTAGGCAAAGTACTGCCAGCAGATCGAGGGAGTCGATCCTTCCTCTCTGTGCCATACCAGTGTGGCACTCGTGAGGACACACCTAGAGTACTCTGTCTAGTTCTGGGCTCCTCAGTACAAGACAAACATGGACATGCTCGAGAGAGTCCAATGAAGGGCCACAAAAATGATAGAGGGACTGGAGAACATCTCATATATGGAAATACTGACAGAGTTGGGACTGTTCAGCCTGGAGAAAAGGAGAAGGCTCAGGGGGAACTTACTAATGTATGAAAATACCTGAATGAATGGTGCAAAGAAGACAGAGCCAGATGCTTTTCAGTGGTGCCCAGTGACAGGATCAGAGTCAATGGGCACAAACTGAAGCACAGGAGGTTCTGTCTGAATGTCAGGAAACACTTTTTTACTGTGAGGGTGACTGAGCACTGGCACAGGTTGGCCAGAGATGTTGTGGAGTCTCCCCCTTGGAAATATTCAAAATACATCTGGATGTGGTCCTAGGCAACTGGTTCTAGGTGGCCCCTGCTTGTACAGAGGGGTTGGACTAGATGATCTCCAGAGGTCCCTTCCAACCTCAACCATTTTGTGATTCTGTGATTCTATATATTAAGAATCTGAGTCAAAATTGACTGCAAATTCAAAAAATTTCTCTCAGTTGGAACTTTATTAGTAGGGTCTAAGTGATTTTTAAGGAGGCTGATCTGAGACAATATGTGCAAAGCATGTTAGATAAGTGAACTGACTTTACTGGACTTTCCAGCACAATATATATTTGCATGAAATTTATTTTAACAAAGTAACTTCTGAATAGGTTTTACAAATTTTACAGGTCTGCTTCGCAAGAAATCCCAGCTGAAGACTACTGAAGACAATACAGCATGCTAAACTAAGATAGAAGGGTCTTTGTTGAATATATGATTATATAAGGCTTCTCAAATGTAAATTTATTTTGTTTCATAGGATCATTTCAAACAAATCACAGAATCATAGAATACCAGGTTGGAAGGGACCTCAAGGGTCATCTGGTCCAACCTTTCTTGAGTTGCCAAGGGGAGCTGCTCTGGTACCAGCCTGATCTGCAGCAGAGTGGCAGATCTCGACACACAGGGGATTTTCCTGAGGCAGGAAAATGCCAGGGGAGTGGAGAGAGCCACCAGGAGCCACAGCTCACATGGAAGGCACTGACAAGGTCTGGGCATTGACAAAGCAACCATGGCCACCACCATGCCTATAAAAAGCAGCCTAGGGACCGCAAGCAACCAGAAGCACTGCAAAGAGTGGGCAAAGAGTGTGTGGCGCATCAGCCAGGGCATGGTGCGTCAGTTTGTGTGGCAGTTCACCTGGAAGGGCATGCAGGAAGGGTGTAGTCACTCCTATCTGCAAGAAGGGCTTAAAGGAAGATCTGGGAAATTATAGGCCCATCAATCTTACTTCAATCCCTGGGAAAGTTATGGAACGAATCCTCCTGGGGGCTATCACAAGTCAAATGAAACATGTGATTGGGAAAAGCCAGCACAGATTCACCAAGGGCAAATTGTACTTGACAGATTTGATCACCTTCTAGCACTGTCTAGAAAATATGGCCCAGCACCCGGTCCAGCTGAGTCTTAAAAGCATCCAATGTTGGGGAATCCACCACTTCCCTGAGGAGATTATTCCAATGACTGGTTGCTCTCATTGTGAAAATTTTTCCTCTTGTGTCCTATTGGAATCTCCCAAGGATTAGTTTGCACCCACTACCCCTTGTCTTTTCCATGTAACACCTTGTAAAAAGGGAGTCTCCATCTTCTTTGTAGCCACCCTTTAAGTACTGGAACATGCTGGTGAGGTCTCTCCTAAGCCTTCTCTTCTCAAGGCTGAACAAATTCAGTTCTCTCAGCCCTTCCTCATACGGCAGGCTTCCCAGCCCTTCAGGCATCCTGGTGGTCCTCCTCTGGACCTTCTCCAGCCTGTCCACATCCTTTTTGTAGAGGAGGGACCAAAACTGAACACAGTATTCCAAGTGTGGCCTAACAAGTGCCAAGTAGAGTGGGATAATGACTTCTTTATCTCTGCTGGTGATGCCCTTGTTGATGCAATCTAGCATCCTGTTGGTTTTCTTTGCTGCTGCAGCACACTATTCACTCATATTGAGCCTGTGGTCCACCAGGACCCCTAGATCCCTTTCCATAGAGCTGCTCTCCAGTCTGTGCCGCACTCCTGGATTATGTTTTTCCAGGTGCAAGACCTTACAGTAGTCTTTGTTGAACATCATAAGATTCTTGTTAGCCCACTCTTCCAGACTATCCAGGTCTTCTTGTAGAGTGGCTCTCCCTTCTGAAGTGTCTACTTTGCCACTCAGTTTGATATCATCCGCAAACTTCATCAAGGTGCCCTTGATCCCATCATCTAGATCACTTACAAAGATATTAAACAGCATTGGGCCCCATATCAGTCCCTGGGGGACTCCACTTGTGACCAGTTTGAAAAAGAGCTATTTACCACCACCCTCTGGGTGCGGCCTGTCAGTCACTGCATGGACCACTTGTCTAGACCATAAGGCATCAGTTTCTCTAGGAGGGGGCTGTGGGGAACCATATCAAAAGCCTTGGAGAAATCCAGGTAGACAATATCCACTGCTTGCCTCACATCAACTGAGCAGGTTCTACTTTGTCGTAGAAGGTGGTCAGGTTTGTCAAGAACAACTTGCCCTTGCACTCACCTACTCACTACCTTGTACTAGCTTTGGCTGGGATGAAGTTAATTTTCTTCATCTCATCCCATACGGTGCTATGTTTTTTATTTGTGATCAAAACAGTCACACACCAACTTTTTAGCTATTGCTGGACAGTGCTCACACACCATCAAAGCCTGCTCTGTTTCTCTTGCTGCCCTTGCAAGAAAGTAGGATGGCAGTGAAAAAGAAGTTGGGAGGGGACACAGCTGGGACAACTGACCCCAACTGACAAAAGTGGTATCCCATACCGTGTGATGTCATGCTTAGCAATAAAAGCTGAGGGAAAGAAGGAAGAAGGGAGGGACTTTTGGGATTATGGTATCTATCTTCCCAAGTAACCGTTACATGTGATGAAGCCCTGCTTTCCTGAAAATGGCTAAACATCTGCCTGTTGATGAGAAGTAGTGATCAAATTCCTTATTTTGCTTTGCCTGTGTGTGCAGCTTTTCTTTACCTATTAAACTGTCTTTATCTCAACCCGCAAGCTTTCTCACTTTTATGTTTTTGATTTTTTACCCTTCCCTCATCCTGCTGTGGGGGAATGTGAGCAAGCGGATGTGTGGGTCTCAGCTGCTCACTAACATTAACCCACAACATATCTTCACAATAATTTATATGTCATTTTCTTTCTATATTTGTTTATAAATGATAAAAATACTTCAATGAAGAGCTGATTTTTTTTTTAAACATGATTTGTCATGTACTAACCTTCCACCTATTCATTATACATATATTTCATTAAGCATATATATTATTCTATATTTTTGCATAAAATATATTCTGTATTTTTATTATACTTAGATAATTGTATCCAGCTATAATACATTTTTAAAGCTCATAGAGACATAGCTGAAGTAGCTACATAAGAAACAGAAGTCTTTTAAGTTAGGGAAGAAGAAGATAGGAATAGATTCCTCCTAAATCTTAGAAATTTGATCATTCCCACCTCCTTACCTCACCCTTATTATCAGCGTGCCACTTTGCAAAGTTTCAACATTAATAAATTTTCTGGTGATTAAAGCTTGAAACAATGGAGTAATTATTATGGTACATCTGGGGATATTGGGGAGTGCCTGTCCTTGTTTCAGCTGAGATGATTTTCTTTCTAGTAGCTGGTATAGCACTGTGTTTTGGATTTAGTATGAGAATAATGTTGATAACACGCTGATGTTTAGTTGTTGCCAAGCAGTCAAGGACTTTTCAACTTCTCATGCTGGTCTGCCAATGAGAAGGTGGGGGGGGGGTGCCCAAGAAGCTGGGAGGGGACACAGCCAGGACAGCTGACCCAAACTGGCCAAAGAGATATTCCATACCATATGACATTATGGCCCCAGTATATAACTGGGGGGTGGGCTGGAAGGCAGTTCGGCTTGAGAACTAACTATTGCCCTTGGTTGGTGAGCAATTGTGCTGTGCATCACTTGGTTTGTTGTTGTTGTTGTTGTTGTTGTTATTATTATTGGCTTCTTTTAATGTCCTATTAAACTGTCTTTATCTCAACCCACAAGTTCTATTTTTTTTTTCCTTTTCGATTCTCTCCCCTGTCCCACTGGGAGGGAGAGTCAGGGAACAGCTGTACGGTCATTTTAGCTGCCTGCTGAGTTAAACAATAACAGTGTCATATTATCATTTTGAATTGAGCAGATACTCTGACTTATTTTTTATAGCCACTGCAGGAATTATAGCAAGATTGTGAATACAAAGAATTATGATCCCACATGTCTTATTCTCCACAAATCTCTAAAAATGAAGATGAAGCTCTCTCAACTGCATCTCAGGAAAAAAAAAAGTGAAATCCCTCTTCAGTTTCAGTTGGGTTCTTCTAACAGTTTATCCTTTCATCTGTTCATTCATCTGTTGTGACTGAATATATGTATATACATACATCAGTTAGGGAATTAGAGAGAACTGTAGTGGGAGTGTTTAGAATACTGACAAATCAAGCCTCTAAAACTGAACTTTACAAAAATCTTTTGTTAGAAAAACACTTTGTGTGAATGGTCAATTCTTACAAAATATTGATCTTCTTCATTGTCTATACAGAACAATTAGGCTCTAAAATTTAGATTTTAAGTTAGCTCTGAGTATACAATACAGAATTGATTTAGGACTGGTGGTCTTAGTCACTGAGGCCAAAATGATCAAGCCTAAAAGCCAGAGAAGTTAGAACTGAAGTGGGAGGTCTCCTTTGCTCCTGATACTGTTTACTATTTTTTTCAGTTTTGCCAGTCAATTTGGGAAGATGCCCTGCCTATTTGTAATGTCTTGTGCTTTGTTCTTTTTTGGGGGCAGCTTTTGTTACTTCGATGTCTCCTAAATACATGTACATCCATCTTTCTTTGTGCCGTTGGTAATCATATTGCTTACTTTCTCTGACTATGCCTTCACAACATCACAAAATACTTATTGATAGTACTCTTGTAACAGCTCTACTCCAACATTGTTATTTGTTTGCTAAAGTACTGCCATGGTTTTGCTAAGCACCACGCAGCTGCTCACTCCCTCCCTCTTGGTGGGATGGGGAAGAGAATCATAGGAGTGAAAGTGAGAAAACTCATGGGTTGAAATAAAGACAGGTTAATAGGTAAAGAAAAAGTCACACATGCAAGCAAAGCAAGACCAGAGATTCATTCACCACTTGCCATTGGCAGGCAGGTGTTTGGCCATCTCCACGAAAGCAGGGCTCCATTACATGTAATGGTGATTTGGGAAGTCAAATGCCATCACTCTAAACACTCTCCCTCCCTCCCCTTCCTTCTTTCCTCAGCTTTATATGCTGAGCAGGACATCATATCCCTTTGGTTTGTTGGGGTCAGCTGTCCCGGCTGTGTCCCCTCTCAACCTATTGTGCAACCCCAGCCTATTCGCTGGTGGGGTGAGAAGTAGAAACATCCTTCACTCTGTGCAAACACTGCTCAGCAATCATGAAAACATCTCTGTACTATCAACACTGTTTTGAGCACAAATCCAAAACACAGCCCCATTTTAGCTACTATGAAGAAAATTATCTCTACCCCAGCCAAAACCACCAGAAGTACTTGTTTAGTACTTCAGTAAACTTGTATCTATGTTCAAGCAAGCTAATATTAATTATATTCTGCTTTAATTCATTTATAAGTGTCATGTGTCTCTGTCCAGGCTACATCTTACTCTGATCTCTGGTGTTGCTACATGTTTCAGCAATACTGATCTTTGTGTTTGTCCACACTTCCCTTGTGGACTGACAGAGAGACAGAGAATAAATTGCATAATTTAAGAATGTATGCAGTTTCCCAACTAGCTTTTGAGACTGGATGATACCTTGATTTCAAGAATATCTCATTAGGTAAATCTTAATGTTGTCACCTTTCAGCTGCTAAGATAAAGCAGCAAGGAATTATATTATTCTTAGTTCATAGACACTACACATTATTGCCAGCTGACACTGAGATGTTTTTATTTATGTGAGATTTTGTCTTCATATTTGGTTTTCTGCTCTAAATAGAAGAAAACTATTACTGACGATTAGTTCTGCTGTTATTAATTGTTGCTTCCCTTTTATAGAACTATTTACTACCTCCCTTTCCTGTGAATACAAAGACATTTAAAGGTACATTCCCTCATGACAATTCTTGGAGTTTTATAATATGCAAAATCTTATTGCTTTACAAAAACATTTTAAATGGAGTATTGTCAGATCAGGTCTCACCTGAGAAAGAAACCATGGTGAGCTGAATTTGCTATCCGTCATCTTGAAAGCTTAAATTAGCTTATTAGTAGTAGTATTGCAGAATATTGAAAAGTGTGGAATGATTCAAGTATGAATCATATACCTCTGATGATGTCTGTTGAGCAAGAGTTATGCTCTGAGTTGAACTGAATGAACTGTGGAGATCTCTGCTCAGGAACCTTTTTGTGATTCTATGATTCTCCACTTTTTTTCATCACACTTCTTTCTTCTTTCAATGTAATCATTTAAATTTAAATTTAAATTAAAGGGTGAAAAAAGCACATCTAAGAAAAAAAGAATCCCTGGTACTCTGAAGATAAAGTCTCCTCCATTAGCTGGTGAGAAGAGGTGGGATGCAACATGGAGATTACTACCAACTGATTTTATTTGAACAAGAACAACAAAATAAATTCATTACTTTCATTTGATTCATAACCTGCAGCCAACAAATTAGGATGCTTACTTGCCTATGTGTTCCCCAACCATCCTGTCAGATAGCAGCCCTCTCTGCCATATACTGAAATTGTCATTGATGGAACTCCAGAACTTTTAGAATTAGAGACCACATCACAGTAAAAGATACACTGTTTATATTAAACTTGACCTTTCCCACTATTTACTTTGTGTTCATTGCTACCAGCAATTTCCTTCTCATTTACTGTGCAGTACTCGTTTATGCTGCACTTTGAGTCAGAGGGTTTATTTATTTATTCAGTTTCTGAAGTTGTTTGCCAATTTTTTCTAATGTGATATGTTTTCACCTATTTACATAGCAGATTCATATTGGAAGATACCAAAAATCCCACAAAACAACCAAAACCCCTTGGATTTACCACACAGTAAAATCATAAAATACTGTGACATTTTTTCCTCCTTTCCTCTGCCTTTTTTCAGAAATAAAAAATGTTACCTCTTTTCAATCGTTCCTCTTTCGCTCCAATGTCTACATTTTACCTTTACAGATATGCCCTTTCATGTTCAGACTTGATTCAAAGTGCATTCAAATCTCCTGAAACATTTCCCCTTTTCATTTTTTTGCTACAGTAGCGTGGATCAGACATCATTCCAGCAGTGTCAAGACAAGAAACTCACTGAACAATGCTTAAGTTGTACAATGGCTACCTTAGGAGGCCAGATAAAACTTTTCTAAATTGAACAGGATGTTGTCTTCAACAGTGTCATTGAAAAAAAGTGATCTTTATTGTGAAAAAGATCTCTATGAACACAGAAGTCCTGAAAATTGCTCCATAAACTTTGTTAATTACAGTTATAAAAGTCAGAGGTCCTTTTAATCAAACAAAATTACTCTAAGAAAGAAAAGGTCGAGAAAGGGAGATCACAACACAAAAGGTTATTCTTAACTCTTAATTTCAACACTAATCTCTTAAGTAAAATATTTCTATGTCTATATGGATTATGCAAAGAGGTGTCACCTTTCCTGGGATAATTCTGTATTTCCACACTACTGAATCTGTGCAACCCAAAGGGAATATAGCTCATTTGGAGTATTAAAACTCACATATATGCTCGAAAATGTCTCTGATAAAATTGCAGGACAACAAGGAATGCTCACAAGAGGAGACAGTTATCTAGCCAAGAAATCTATAACACTTGAAATATAACAACAACAGCGACATTTAATTTAACAACCTCTTGAGGATTTGCTAGTCTTAACAGCTGACTCAAATTCCATCCTCTAATGCCCAAATACTGTAAAAAAATGATGACCTCAGTTACAAACTGCTTTAAGCAAGTGCACCGTAGTATTTTCTGTTGCTGCACAAGTTATTTGTATAGTAATACAGTTGCATTGTGACCTGTCCATGGCCCTTAGAAGCTAGAATCAGTCCAAAAAGCATTCTCTGATCAGCCATTTATGATTTTGTCATATCTTGTTCCCCCAAAAGTGTTTCCTCTTCAAATTGAATAGTTCTAGTTGACTTAGTCTCTCATTTAATGGAAGCCATTTCACCTTTCTCACCAGCTTTATAGCCATTAGCTCTTAGTGAAAGACTGTCATTACAATTGCTTAAGCATTTAAAATGTTTTGTGTCGGATTCTATTCGAGCTTCAGGAATGATGAAGCCGTTGGTAAATCCATTATGTCAGATACCAAGAGATTTACACTTGTTTATACAGTTCAGTGAGTGAATAGAAGAGAAAGTAGCTGGGACAAGCTAAAAGCTTGTGTCTAGGGACAAATTTCAGGATGATCAGAGAGAAACAATAGGACAAGTAGACAGCTGAACTCCAAGCAAAGCATCAAAGGAAGCAGCAGAGACAGAATGCAGATATTCAGGAGCAGGTCTAGATCTGGACAGTTCAAGTAAAAGGACTGGGAAGCTGACACTACAGCAGGTGAAAAAGAGTGGCGTGCAGCAACATCTAGAACAAGACCTGGGGTTTAAAGGCCAGCAGGTGCCCTGACTTCTTGAAAGAATCCAATAGCTTCTCCTCTGTGGAAACCAACTGTGTGTGATAACATCATCAGTGGCTATATTGCTGGAGGCATAACTAAAGTTTGTATTCATAACAACATTAATAACCATCCTTGCATGAGGAAGAAAAGAGGCTCCTAAATCCTTCTTTTGAAAACAGTGAAGAAATTTACATTTTTCAAGACAAAATATGGTGGTTCCAATACTAAGTTTGTGAATGGAGCCAATTTCTGTTGCATTATTTTCCTAAGCAAACAATAGTCAAGCAAAAATGCGTTCTGTTTTCAATTGTTGTACATGTGTCTAAAGAATTCTTTCACAATATTTAGGCCAAGTGTTGACTAAATACAAAATGCTAAATATCAATTTATAAAACCATAATACATGCTAGAAACTGTTACAGAAATTTAAAAAGTACAGCAATTCTTATGACAGATGGATAGCTGTGTGAAAGAAAAAAAAAAAAAAAGCTGATTCTGAGTTAGAAATACAGGATTACATCTTAAAAAAAAAATAGTTCCTGGCAGAAAGGAGATGACTGAGAAAAGAGCTCTGGAGGTGGGAGAGTATCCAAATAATTCTGACTGACCTCACATCAAACAGATTTTTTTATTCAAAAACTCTCTAAGAAAAATAACTTCTTTTATTATTATTCTTTCATCTAATCTAGAGGAACTTTATATGTGCTGCATATTTCTATTTCCTGGCAAGTTCTATATGTTTACTCTTCAGTGGTCTACTGATGGGTAACTTGCCAGTATCCCAATTTGATCCTATACCACTGAAGACAGCAAAACTGTATACTGATCTCATTTGGTTCAAGATCAAATTCTTAGTCCTAAATCTTAAACAATACCAATTAATAGTGACATGACAGCTAGAATAATATCACATAATTTACTCTTACAGTCTGTATATGGTGAAGAGTTGACCTCTGTTGTGGAACTATTCAGCAGAAAATTCGCCAAAAAGTGGTTCACTATCTTCTCAGAGTGGCTTGAATGGACATTCGCTGTGGAATTAGAGGGCCAGCCTCATACTATATGTATGGAAGTAATAAGGAGACAATCTTGGGAAGATTGTTCAGATCATGAGTTTAACCAAAGTCATCTTGATTCCTTACTACAGGTGCATTTCTTCCCCAAAGTAGTTGACCACTGGGTAGGTACATTTCACTGCATTCAAGGGTTCAGGTCCCCTGAATTTCCAGATCCAAGGATTGAGCGCAGTATGTTGTTCCTCACTGATCTGCACAGATGGGTTTCTTCTCAGCATGCAAAAGATTGGAGTAAATACAGACCAGGGAGATGAGTAAGAATCGCTCTTCTCTCCTTTGGTTTCTACCCAAACATAGTGAAACTAGTTACCCAACCTGAATGCTGAACTCTGATGGCTGAAGTAAGGTAGTAGGAGTACTTCTCTCTCCCTGTATTTCCCAGTGTTGCTCTATACGTAAGAATCTACTTTACAAAATTAGTATTTTTCCTCTTCAAATTCAAATGTATTTGAGGGTTTTTTAAGTTGCCTCATATGTCATACCAGCTACTTTGTAATTTTTGTAATCACTCATTGTGTACTATTACAATAGGATTATTATTATGAGTATTCATATTAAAAGAACTTACAGCATCATTCATTCTTTGCACTGAAATATTAAAACCAAACATCCATTCTGCACCAGCATTCAAGGAGATAGGTCATGAATAAAGTACGGGGGGGGGGGGGAACTTTTCTGGATAAAGATTATCTAATTTTAACAAAGGAATGGAAAATATTCAGATTTTTAAAAATGAATTTTTCTCTCTATGTTTTTTCTACTATTAAGAAATTAAAAGATAAATCAACAAAGATATCTATTAAAAATTAAATACAAATTGAAAAGTTACAATAAAACTAGTCATTATATTAGTATTATCCATTGTTTATGTACTTTTCCTCTAATACTGATATATTCACATTAGACACTTGGTTTCAAGTTCTCTCAGAACTTTTAAAGCATCAAGAATCATCAAATCCTAATGAATATAAGTCTTATATCAAAGATCTGACTTCCATAAAAAGATGAAAGTGATTTACTCAGCAAGATGTGTTCTACATGCCAACTGTGTATTTTTTCAAGATGCATGTAATACGCCACTCTGATTAGCTCTTCAGCTTTGTACAGATTTTGTAGAGATTGTGTTACATATTTGTGGTGAGTTGACCTTGACTGGATACCAGGTGATCACCAGGCTGCTCTATCAGTCCCCTCAGCAGGACAAGGGGGAGGAAAAAAAATAGAAAAAACTTCATGGGTCAAGATAAAGGCAGTTTAATAAAAGCAAAAGCAAAAGTCATGAACGGAAGCAAAGGAAAAACAAAAGATTTATTCTCTACTTCCCATCAGCATGGCCACTTCCAGGGAAGCAGAGCTTCAGTACACGTAGCCATTGCTCCAGAAGACAAATGTTGTAAATAATGAATGCCCCAACTTCCTCCTCCTTTCTCTCAGCTTTTATTGCTGAGCAGACATGCTATGGTATGGAATATCCCTTTGGTCAGTTTGGGGCAGCTGTCCTGGCTGTGTCCCCTCCCAAGATCTTGCCCACCCCCAGCCTGCTGGTGAGGGAGGGGAAATGTTGGTGAGACAGCCTTGATGTGTGCCAGCACTGCTCAGCAGCAGCCAAATCACTGGTGTGTTACCAACACCTTGCTCGCTACCAATGCACAGCACGGTGAGGGCTGCTGTGGGGACAATTAACTCCATCTCAGCCAGACCCAATACAATCTTATTTGTTTAACAAATGGAAGAAATGTTATAGGCCATATATATGTACAGAAAGAGAGAGAGAGAGAAAGAGAGAGAGAAAGAGAGAAAGGGAGAAGGGGAGAAAGGGAGAAAGAAAGAGAGAGAGGAAGAGACAGAGGAAGAGAGGAAGAGAGGGAAGGAAGGGAGGAAGGGAGGAAGGGAAGAAGGGAGGGAGGGAAGAAGGAAGGAAGGGAAAGAGAGAAAGAGAGAAAGAGAGAAAGAGAGAAAGAGAGAAAGAGAGAAAGAGAGAAAGAGAGAAAGAGAGAAAGAGAAAATCTGGTCCATATTTTCAGAAATATTACTTTTCAGAATAATTATAGAAATATAAGGACCTCTTTTCCTCTAGAAAAACTAGAAATCTAATGACAGAAACTGAGATCAGAGGAAAAGATTTGCCAAAGCATAAGGATAGAGGTAAAATGGAAAAAAAAATCCTTTAGAATTCCATATATCTGCCACCAACTCTTGAATATAACAAATGCACAGCTATGAGGGAAATCAGTTAGCACAAACAGAAACAAAAATGGTGATGCACAAGGTTGCTCTATACTCATAATCTGTCAGCCCCAGTCAATCAATACTAAAATGAAATCAAGAGAAATAAATAACACATTGATCCTACTTTCAGAAGGAGGAAGTCTGGAAGTCCATAAAACTGCATGAGAAGACATCTATTAGATTAAAACAAGCCAAAACAACATGTGCTAGGATATAAATACTGTGAGAGAAAATGGTTTTCCTGGTTCTTGAACAAAGCAGAACTGATATTTCAAGTGGCAGAAATTTACTTTGTAAATTTATTTAGAAAGTACTTACAGTAATAAGATCCATTTGTGAGAACACAGAGATTATAGTTTCCTGCCTAATTAATTGTTATTAGCTCATCTTTATTCAGAATTTGATGATAATTTTACAAACGAAGAAGTCAATGGTTAGGCAGGAGCTAGTACTAGGTAAACCTTTTTTTTAATCTTCATTGTAAAAGCTGTTTTTTGATAGCTTAATGTAAGAACCTAATTTAAAGAATATTAATGTTTGGAGACTTTCTTAATTTGCTCCCAGTCTGCACTGCAAATGAATATTGCTTTGAACTACTGCTTTTAACAGCTACGATTATTTAATGTAGCTAAAAATTAATTGTCACATTTGACACTATTCTAAATAGTAAGAGACATGCAGATATGCCGCCTTGGCCAGTTGTGTTGGGTTTGCATGGCAAGGTTTTGGTAGCAGGGGGGGCTACAGGGGTGGCTTCTGTGAGAAGTTGCTAGAAGCTCCCCCTGTGTCTGATAGAGCCAATGCCAGCCGGCTCCAAGACGGGCCCGCCGCTGGCCAAGGCCAAGCCAATCAGCGCCTCTGTGATAACATATTTAAGAAGGAAAACAAAACAGTTAGAGAGAGCTTTTTGCAGCCGGAGAGAGGAGTGAGAAGGTGTAAGAAACTCTGCAGACACCAAGGTCAGTGAGGAAGGAGGGGGAGGAGGTGCTCCAGGCACCGGAGCAGAGATCCCCCTGCAACCCGTGGTGAAGGCCATGGTGAGGCAGGCTGTCCCCCTGCAGCCCATGGAGGAAGGATGAGGGGGTGTAGAGATTCCACCTGCAGCCTGTGGAGGACCCCACTCCAGAGCAGGTGGAGGCACCTGAAGGAGGCTGTGGCCTGTGGGAAGCCCACGCTGGAGCAAGTTCCTGGCAGGACCAGTGGACCCATGAAGAGGGGAGCCCACACCAGGGCAGGTTTGCTGGCAGGACTTGTGACCCTGTGGGGGACCCCACGCTGGAGCAGTTTGCTCCTGAAGGTCTGCACCCTGTGGGAGAGACCATGCTGGAGCGGTTCGTGAAGGACTGTAGCCCGTGGGAGAGACTCCATGTTGGAGCAGGGGAATGTTGAGAGGAGTCCTCCCCCTGAGGACAAAGAAGTGGCAGAGACAATGTGTGCTGAACTGACCGCAGCCCCCATTCCCCACCCCCTTGTGCCGCTGAGGGGGGAGGAGGTTGAAGCCAGGAGTGAAGTTGAGCCCGGGAAGATGGGAGGGGTGGGGGGAGGTGTTTTAAGAGTTGATTGTATTTTCTCATTGCTCTACTCTGTTTTGCCTAGTAATAAATTAGATTAATCTCCTCTCTAAGTTCAGTCTGTTTTGCTCGTGACGGTAATTAGCGAGTGATCTCTCCCTGTCCTTATCTCGACCCAAGCCTTTTGTTATACTTCTCCTCCCCATCCCGCTGGGGGAGGGGTGAACGAGCGGCCGCGTGGCACCCAGCTGCCGGCTGGGCCTAAACCGCGACAACAGTCTATTTCCTTCCTGTTCTCACCCTGTTCCTGTGACGCAGCAATCTGCTGATGCATGACTAGTATCCAATTATTACAAACATTATACCACATATCTAACAAATTTTTAATTACTTCTTCCAAAAGTGTAAAGCCCTGAGTTTCCAAAAGTGTGGTGGGGAAATTACACATATGTGTAAACAGAAAATTGAATCTATGCAATGATGGAAACCCAGAAATTAAGGGCACAACACATGAAGTGTATTATATCAGTAATATTTTTTCTTTTTCTGAAAAAATACTTTGATCAAAAATATTGTGCTCTCAGCCAGAGGAAAATTATTACTACATAATAACTACTAAACAACTGGAACACTTGAAATTTCATTGTTCTTTTTTTTTAAAGCAAACAAATTCTGCAAATGTATTTATTCTGTACAATTTAACATATGTCTCCAGAGTATTCTGTATCCTGTTTGATTTGATCATTGGCATGTACTTTTTATCACTTTCTGTAGGAGAAACAGCAGAGAACAAAGATTATTGTTTTATTGATTCTTTATACTCTCTTATAGTTATTGACCCTAGCCAACAGCTAAGCACCCACACAGACGCTTGCTCCCTCCCCTACATCCCACAGTGGTACAAGGGAGAGAATGGTAAGAGCACAAGCAAGAAAACTTGTAGGCTGAGATAAAAGTTTAATAAATTAAAGGGGGGAAAAAAAAAAGTGAAGTAAAAGTAGTAACTCAGCACCTCCCACAAGGAAACCGATGCCCAGCTCGTCTCTGGGCAATAGCTACCTTGAAAAACACCTATTTTAATTTTTGATTGTGACATTGCATGGTATGGAGTATCATTTTGACCAGTTCATATCACCACTCCTAGCTGTGTCTTTTTGCTCTGTGATTACACAGCAGCTACAACTATAACTGAAGTTTACAGAGATCATAGGAATGCAACTAAAACAAAGAATAAAACCCTTGGAATTTATTGAGTTGTTACAGCACAAGACTTAAGACAGTCATTCAGTAGTGTTATGAAGCAAGTCTGGTTTCAGAAGGGCTGTGTACATCTAAGATTTTAGTTCTAGTTGCTCAATTACTACATATGGGTACAATTAAAATGGGAGAAACCCCAGATATAGGTAGAATGAAAAGGGGGGAATTCAAAGACTGAAGAACTTAAAGCAGTACAGAAGTTATAAACAGAAAGAAAACAAACATTTAAAAGTTAAGACGGCTTTTGAGGAGTCATGAGCAGCCTGGAATTTGCAAATTAAAATAAGACTCGTGTGTAAATCCTCAAAATGCAGCAAATACTGTCTTCAAAAGCTAAAGATTTTCCTTAGGCTTTTTTTTTTGTTTTTTCTAGAAACTGACAAGTGAACAACTAAAATTTATTCAAATATCTCTCTTCATATATTGTGTAGGCACTGAACAGATGAATGGTGGAACTTTGGCTATATCCTTTGAGGACACAAATTATCCCATAAAAATTGAAGTTATTATAAATTTATGCAGTATTAGAAAAAAACAGATACAGCTGGGATATTACTATATAATTCCTCTTTACAAAACATATAAGTATTAATTTACTATTACTACATTTAGATGTAGTGATAAATATTTAAAATACTTTTTTTTCTCTTAATATTTTTGTCTGATTTTTTATGCCCTTCATTTCAAGTAATTCTAAAATCATCATTATGGACATTAATCTCTATCATTTTTATCCCAGTTGTAAACATTTCATGGGCTCACAGAATCATTTAGGTTGGAAAAGACCTTTATGATCATCAGCTCTAATTGTTAACCTAGCACTGCCAAGTCCACCACTAAACCATGTCCCTAAGCACCACATCTACATGTCTTTTAAATACCTCCAGGGATGGTGACTCAACCACTTCCCTAGGCAGCCTATTCCAACTATTTAATAGAAATATATCTATAAACAGCATTTGAAGCTTAATGGATTGCCAGTCTCCCTTCTGACAGTCTCTGTCATCATAGAAAAGTTTAAAAGTTTTATCAAACTACAAAGAAAACATGAATTTTTTGACATCAGCTAGAACTTTATGGCTTTAAAAGTAACTATATAATTTATGTACATTTTAAGTCTTATGTATATTCAAACCTGAATTATTCTTCACCATGTATAATATTTACAAAGCCTTAAACAGTCGTTCCTTCCTCTCTTCCCCTCTCTTCCCCTCTCTTCCCCTCTCTTCCCCTCTCTTCCCCTCTCTTCCCTTCTCTTTCTTTTCAAAACATTTTGCCAGATTTCCAAGAGAGGAGGCTTGACTCACATAAAATCAGCCTCTACTTCAGCAATTTAGAACAATGCTTAATAATGCTGACAGCTATGTTATTATTTCTTTTTGGATGACTAATGGAACCATAGACTCTTAAATGATATAAACGGGCAAAGATTTAACATTTAAAAGATTAAAAGCTTAGTACATTTTGTAGAAAATGTGACCCAAAATAAAATCTAATAAATTTCCCTGACAGAAAATTATGCCATTGTGTTTTACCTGAACTGTTTACTGCAACTTTGCTGATGTATTTTCCAACAAATACTTCTGGCTATGACCTTATGCAGTATATTGTTCTGTAACTTCAGTGTATGTTGTATGTATTCTAGCTCTGCACATCCAAAGTGAAAGTACTACTGGATGGCCTTACGAAAAAATCACAAAAATTTTAACAGAAAACAATAAGTTTTCTTCAGCCAGCTTATGAGTTTATGAGAGAAGTATATGAATAGCAGAAAGTTTTATAATGTGCTTTAAAAGACTTCTAGAAATTCCGTGTTGAATTCAGTATGCTTTTCAGTAGCTTGTCAGTAAAAGGCCTGACCATGAGCCAAGCCAGCAATGTGCCTTTGACATGAAGAAGGTCAGCACCCTCCTGGGCTGCAGTAGAAGTATTATCAGCAGGTTGAGGGAGGTGATCCTTCCCCTCTATTCAGCACCGGTGAGACATATCTGGAGTGCTGTGTCCAGTGCTGGGCGAAACATGGACATACTCAAGTGAGTCCAGTGAAGGGACGCAAAGATGATAAAGAGACTATAGGAACTTTTATACAAGAAAAGGCTGAGTAAGCTGGGACTGCTTAACCAGAAGAGAAGGCTCAGGTGGATTTTATCAGTGCGTATAAATAAGTAGCTGATGGGAGGGAACAAAGAAGAAGGAACCAGATTCTTCTCAGTAGTGCCTAGTGAGAGGACAAGAGGGAATTGAAACAGAAGAAATTCCATGTAGATGTAAGGACCAAATTTGTACTGTGTGGATGGTAAAATCCTGGAACAGGTTGCCCAGAGAGGTTGTGGAGTCTCCATCTTTAGAGATATTCAAAACCTGACTGAACAAAGACCTGAGTAACCTATTCTAATTCATCCTTTGAGCAGGGAAGTTGGATAGGACAATTTCCAGAGGTGCCGCCCAACCTCTAGGATTCTGTGATTTTATGAAAATTCATATGAAAGACTTCATATTGCTGTCCTCCTGTATTTTATGCAGTTCTGTTACTTCTCATGAAATGAAGATTGTCCCAAGTAGGCCCACAGTGGCAATTCATTTAACCTGCCAAGCAACTGCGTTCCAAATTCAGGAACATTAAAAACTACACTGCAAAGCAATAAGGGCTTATTTTACCTGACTTCCCTCAAGAACTTTAACATAGAAATACATCATAAATATGCACAACATGGCAGATGTCAAGCCTCATGAATACATATAAATATTCATCAACTTATGGAATTCTTAGCTACCCACTGAGAGTGTTTACATTTGAACAAGAAAATCAAAGCATTCTGCCCACATGCTTAAAACATAATTCATAATTTGAAAAGTAATTATCACATGAGAAAAGCTTTATGGCTATTAAAATATTAATCCCTCTGGGACAATTCAATCTTCTCATAGTAATGAAAGGTTCTTTGAAATAAAACTAGTAAAGATGTCGAGGACAAATATGCCTAAACTTTGAAAGTAGTTTTCAGGCAATTGCAAACATTCTTAAAATTTTTTTGATATTTCATTGTTCTTTAAAGGAGAGGTTTAAAAATTTTAAGAAGTTAGACTAAGCTGCGAGTCAGCATCCCTAAAATCTGTTCCTATATCAATTACAATATTGAATATAGTACTGAATACAAGTAAAACAGAGTCATAGTCCGTATCTACGAAGTAGATAGCTTTCTGACTGCTTTAGAGTCTGAGAGATCAACTATTGTAGATCAACTCTAAGCTGATTTCTGTTCTGAACTTAAAGCTATCTGGTGACCCAAATTCTTAGGGCCACTTTGCTCCAGAGAGCCTCCTCATAGTGTTTGTTTGTTTGTTTGTTTTACTCCTTTGGATTACATCTCATCTATTTTAAAAGTGTTTACCTATTTGCAAATTAAAACTAAGTTTTCAGGCACTGGAATTTAATAATCTCTTTCCTGGAGCAGTCTCTTGCACAGTTTTGGCCCAAGTCATGTATGAGTCTCCAAGATTGTACCTGAGCACAGCACGGGTTAACAAACAACTCCAATAGAAAGTTTTCATGTGGTCACTTTGTTTCAAAGGTTAAGAGAATTTGAAAATAGACAGATAATGTTTGGACTCAGTTTCAAAGAACAATCCTGTTTAATTAATTAATATAGATGACCTACCACTAAAAGAAGTGACCGTCCAACTTTCATGTGAGAGTTCCTGCCCCGTCTCTTTTATCAGTAGTGGTGCCCACCTGATAAGTTAGTTCAGGGAGTTAAAATATTAGAAGATTATATAAATTTGTTTGGGGTTTTGTTCCTTTTGGATTTCTCCTTGGATCAGCTGACCTCATGGTGACCCAAAGAATAATGGCCAAAGTTCAAAGAAAATGATAGTAGCATTTGAGGGGAACTGCAGAATGGGAAATTGGACTGCCAATTTTAACAGCAGCTACTTAGTAGACTGGTTTAGCTGCCATATTAAATTGCATTCCCATACCTAAAATGAAGTGAAACTGTATCTGTATGCTTGGCAGCCATGACACACCTTCCCAACTACCCTTTTCTTCAGGTTTTAGGGTATATATGGAAAATGCTCTAATCAGTCTGTCTGGAGTCTGATGCCTTGGGCACTTTAAAGTTAATTCTTGTCTTGCCCATCCAGGCAGCTGGCTGGCTCTGTCTTGTGCCTTTGTTCGCATTAATACATTCACATTAAACATTGCATGAGACATCAGTTAACCCTAATATACTTCATAGTCTCTGGTGTGTACAAGTCTACTGCAGAAACAAACAGGAGACAGGATTACACATTCAACAGTAACAAACTCTCCTCCTCAGTCCACTGTAAATTTTAGGGGATTTTCTGTCACAGTAGTTCCATTTAACATAGCTAATGCTCAAAGGACTGACTGGCCCCTGAGCCAATGTGTGCATTGTTAGCTACAGCGCCATAGTCTAACCCTGTCCAGACTTCACAGTGAGTCTCAGGACACTCAGACATGTACCTTCATTACTGCACCAATATTAATAAACAGTATCTATCAACCAATTTACTTAGTTTTCTCCAAACAGTTTATTTTAGATTTTCCTTACAGTTCTGTGCACAAAGTAATCAATATCTTTATGAGAAATCTCCCAAAGAAAAAGAAGAGGTAGTGATGCATGTTGTACTGAAAAATGTTTTGCAAACATAGACAAGAGCCAATAGATGAGGTTCTACAGGAAAGTATTTTTACTTAAACTTAGCCTGCAACATAAAGCAATCCTCCAATAACAAACTTCGTGTTTTTCAGAATGAGAAGGCCTACTAGATCACATTTACTTTAGGAGATGTCCAGCCCTATTTAATCTCTTGTTCTAGAGGGTCTGGAAATATGCCCATTCTTCATGAGACAGATATTCTCAGGGAGACAAACAGTTTATTTATCCATCCTGCAGCAATGAAATCTCTGAGCACAAAGGAATATATCATTGCTGCTGTATGACTGGCATGTTAAAAGGATTTTGAAGGGGAATATGCCAGAGCACATCACACTTTTAAGTGATATATGTCAGCTGCAGAATATGTTTAAGGAATATATTTAAGGGTTCAGTGGCACCAACAGAACCAAATATAATGCTGCAGGACAGAGAAGGGACACAGATTTTTACCTGTAGGCAACATTATGTAGAAGATAATTTTAGATTAGACTAAGAAAATGACCCATTTAGCAGAAGCCTTTTATGTAAGGAAATCTTGGAATGCTTAAACCAAAGAGTAACTTAGACACACGTGAGATGTGTTTGATTTGGGATGTGAAACCTATTCTCACCATTGAAAAATTAAGTGAGACATTTTCTTTTTCTCTGAAACTTTTACTATGTGCTGACATACACTGCTATGCTACACTAATTGTAGCCCAGTACTAATGGCTATCAGTAAGGTAAGTAGAGTTAATGTTCACCTGGCATATATACATCTGTCACAGGCCTCTATCTTGTCTTGTAAATGGAGTTGTTATTACATGGTTAGCTGCTTTGACATAGCATAGTGGTTCTGATTCTTTCAAGAAGCACTTGACACACTTTTTGACACTAGTCTAAACAATTCCTTTATCATATTCAGACTGGAACATATGATTATAGATTATTTCTGATAAACATTTAAATGACTTGTTGATTTTAAGATAAAAAACAAACTCATGATAACGATAAATGCACTGTATAATCACTATTTTCAGACAATTTCCAAATTGCTTAAAATACACATGTATATTATGTAGGCAAATTTTAAATGTAGAACAAAAATTCAAAATAGAAAAAGGTACTACATAAATAAGAATGTTCTAAAGTCCCTTTATTTTACATTTTTTAATCTTTTATACAGTTCTGTGTATATGTATATTTTATTCTATATTAATGGTGCAAACTTGTGAATAAATAGAATGTGAATTTGTAGAGGATATTTCTGCAGTCCTGACAGAAATGTCCCCAGAACGTAAATTGGAAGAAACTGTTTGCTTCTACTGTTCATCTCCAGTTCAAGGCCAAGAAAATTTCTTTTATTCAGATCATTAGAGTTATATGGTAAATCTGGTACCCTGTGGACCATGCATTTAATAGTAAGTATTTGACCTCCAAGGGTGAAAGATAACCTTGCCATCTTTAGACAGAGATTAACCAAGTGGAAATACAATAAAGAAAAGAGAATAAACTACCTAGTCTCTTATGTAGTTTCTTGAATACTCAGTCTTTAACTTAGCAAACAGTATTTGATGGACATGCTAGGAATATGTACAATGATATACAGATTGAATTATTTAAGTACCAATATATGAAAATACCAGTATAGATGTAGATCAAGTGTTGTTTTTACTTAGAACACAGATTTTCTGAAACTTGTAATGGTAAAACATTCCTGTTATCATTTTACAGATTCCTTACAGAAGTTCTTAGATCAATACACAAATTTTTTCCTAATTGGTTTAAATCATCTTGATGTTTTCACTTATTCTTAGCAGCATGGAAAAAGCAAGTATGAAAGAAACAAAGTCTTTCTAAAGTCATACTCTGATATCAAGTTTAAAAATTATCTGCTTAGTATTTGTCAGCCTGTTAATATACTGATTTGTTTTTACCTGTATTACTAAGTACACAGTACAATTGCAAGGAACATGCAGAGTTTTTATGTAAAAAAAAAACCCTTTTTTTTTTAAAATGGTATTTATTATAGTGTTTATACACTGGAACAAAAGCTTGCCCACTGTCACTGGTTAGAACATCACTTAAGTCCCAATTTTCATCTTTATTAAATTGACATTTTAGGGCAAATTGTTCAACATGCATTATAAAAGTCTTTAAGGCGTTTTCATCAATAGTTCTATTTATAGAATTCATCAGACAAAATTACACTGCCATAAAACTTAACAGGTAGCTCAAATCTAGTGAAACACTGAAGAAAAGAAGCTCTTGAGATATAGGAGCCATTTTAAACCACAGAATTACCAAAAAAAAAAAAAAAAAAAAAAAGTTGGAAGGGACTAAGTCAACCCCCTTTTATTCAAAGTAAGGACAGTTTTGAAGGTAGCTCAAATTTCCAAGTTAAAACAGTTTGTTTAGGGTTAAATTTGGTCCCATTTTGAGTATCTGCAAGAATAGAGATTCCACAATATCTCTGGGTAACCTGTTCTATTGTTTAAATACACTCATTGTGAGTAAATTTTAATAATTTCTAATCAAAATTTCTTCTGCTGCAACTGGTCTCCATTACGCTTCCTATCTTTGCTGGACATCTCTAAGAACTCTGATTAAATCTTCTTTCTACCCTCCCTCTGAGCTTGCTCTGTTTTTTGTTTGGTTGGTTTGTTTTTTTTTTTTTTTCAATATATGTGTTTGCTACTGGGAACTAAAAACTGGATACCGTACTCTAAATTTGTTCTCAGGATCACCAAATAAAGGCTACCTGCTGTCTCTACTCTTGTTAAAACAGCCTAATATCAATAGCTGCCTTTGCTGCCAGCACACCTTGCTGACTCATATTCATCCTGTTGTCCACAGGGACCCCAGCTCCTTTTCTGCAGAGACAGTTTCCAGCCATTCAGTCCCCAGCTGCATGGGATTATTCATACATTTGCTTTTGTTGAACTTCACGTAGCTTCTTTCAGCCCATTTGTGAAGCCTGTCCAGGCACTTCAGTATGAGCTCTGTCCTCCCCTCACACGCTTTGGTATCAACAAGAAAACTTTCTAAAGGTGCATCCTAACACATCATTCAGACCATTAATAAAGAGGTTAAACAGTATTGGCCCCAGTTTTCACCTCTGAGGAACATCCCTGTGTGTTGGGTTTGCGTGGCAAGGTTTTGGTAGTGGGAGGGGGCTACAGGGGTGGCTTCTGTGAGAAGCTGCTAGAAGCTTCCCCTGTGTCTGACAGAGCCAATGCCAGCCGGCTCCAAGATGGATCCGCCCCGGCCAAGGCCAAGCCCATCAGCGCCTCTGTGATAACATATTTAAGAAGAAGAAAAACACTTAGAGCTTTTGCAGCCGGAGAGAGGAGTGAGAAGATGTAAGAAACTCTGCAGACACCAAGGTCAGTGAGGAAGGAGGGGGAGGAGGTGCTCCAGGTGCCGGAGCAGAGATCCCCCTGCAGCCCATGGTGAAGGCCATGGTGAAGCAGGCTGTCCCCCTGCAGCCCATGGAGGAAGGATGAGGGGATGTAGAGATTCCACCTGCAGCCCGTGGAGGACCCCACGCCGGAGCAGGTGGAGGCACCTGAAGGAGGCTGTGGCCCGTGGGAAGCCCACGCTGGAGCAAGTTCCAGGCCGGACCGGTGGACCCGTGAAGAGGGGAGCCCACGCCAGGGCAGGTTTGCTGGCAGGACTTGTGACCTCGTGGAGGACCCCACGCTGGAGCAGTTTGCTCCTGAAGGTCTGCACCCTGTGGGAGGGACTCCATGCTGGAGCAGGGGAACGATGAGAGGAGTCCTCCCCCTGAGGATGAAGAAGCGGCAGAAACACCGTGTGGTGAACTGACCGTAACCCCCACTCCCTGTCCCCCTGTGCCGCTGAGGGGGGGAGGAGGTTGAAGCCGGGAGTGAAGTCAAGCCCCGGAAGATGGGAGGGGTGGGAGGAGGTGTTTTAAGAGTTGATTTTATTTCTCATTCCTCTACTCTGTTTTGCCTAGTAATAAATCAGATGAATTCCCTCTCTAAGTTTGGTCTGTTTTGCTCGTGACAACAACTAGTGAGTGATCTCTCCTTGTCCTTATCTCGACCTACAAGCATTTCATTATGCCTTTTCTCCCCTGTTTAGTGAATGAGGGGAGTGAGAGAGCGGCTCTGGTGGGCACCTGGCCTCTAGCCAGGGTCAACCCACCACATGCTGTTAACTGGTATCCAGCTGGATTTTACACAGCTAATCACAGTCCATTCAGGCCAGCACTCCTGCCACTTTTCCATACTGTAGTGCACCTTTCCAATTTGGCTACAAGAATATATGTCAAAAACCTTATTAGTCAGGATAAACAGCTTGCATTGTTCCCCAGTTGTTCACAGAGTTAGTTATCTTATTACAGAAGGCAATCAGGTCCTTCAGGTGCAATTTGTCCTTGGTAAATCTATGCTGGCTCTTCCCAGCTACCTTCGTGTTGTCCAGCAGCCACCAGTGAGCCTATTTTAAAGCCCTCCTCAATAGGTTAACAAGCCTGTTGCCAAAAGCATTATTCCTCATCTCATCAGATATATCCTATTTCTCACCAGTAGTCTTAATTCCACAGAGAGTGTGCTATAATCAGAAAAACCAAAGCCTTGCCTGCAATATCATGCAAACAACCACGCACTGACTCACTGGATCCATCTGCGCATATGTGAGTCCTTCCCTTTGACAAAATTGAGGAGCTCCCTGAGCTGCCATGTTGCATGCTTTACAGCCCAGAAACCTAGAGTTGCTCTTGATAAACTCCAAGTCTTCCTTGACAGTATCACTGATGCCAATGCAGATGATCAGTAAGGGACAACAGTCTGAAAATCAGATGAACCTCAGCAATTTCTCTTCAACATCCCAGATCTGAGCTCCTGACAAGCAATAAGCTTTGCAGTACAGAAAGTCTGTTTGGGAGAGAGATTCTGACCCCTGCAGAAGGGTGTCTCCAGCTACTACCATTTGCTGTTTCTTTCATACTTTCTCACTCCTCTCTGGCATGTATTGCACAGCATTTTTTACCCTTAAATGTGTTATCACAGAGGTGCTACCAACTTCACTGATTGCTTCAGCTTTGGCCAGTGGTGGATCTGTCTTGGAGCTGGCTGAAACAGTCTTTGTCCAACATAGGGTCAGCTTCTGGCATCTTCTCACAGAAACCACCCCTGTAGCTCCCCTGCTACCAAAACCTTGACATGTAAACCCAATACAGTGTTAAATACTTATACATCTTTCAGATACTACATATGGACTAGTGCCATCTCATTCACCTCGGCATAGGGAGTTCAAACAAACAAAACACAAAACAAAAAACAAACAAACAAAAACAACAAAAAAGATGTTAACTAAAATAAGACTTTTACCTGAAATGAAATATGAGCTCTGTACAGGACAGTGAACATGTCAGCTATTGATGGATTTCATCAGCTGTGGAGTCTATGCATGCTGCCTTAGTATACCAAGGAGAAACACCAGCACTATGAGATGTTCAGTAAAGTTACAAAAGTTGCAAACACAGAAACAGAATTCTGAAAAGTAGCACTAAAACCTCCAGTTGTAGCCAGATAAGAAACTAGATGTATAAACTAATGAAAAGTTGAATGGCTCCATTTTAATCCCTTTAGAGTAGCTTGACATTATATGCCAGAAGATTATTCCTCCAAAAAGACTTCACAGCTATAGAAAAATATGGCAAAATTAATTTGTTTCTTGTTTTCAAAGTGGACAGAAGAAAAAAGCACTCTGACTAAAACACTTTTATCAAGAAATATAATACAGTTTCTCTCCAAAACGATTGGGAAAACTTGGCATGTGTGAGAAGATGAAAGGCTCAGAATAATAAATAATATGTGCTAGTGTTGGTAAAAGTTACAGGAAGGCAGAGAGGGGAAAGTTCAGAGTTATGGCATTTGTCATCCCAAGTAATTGTTACACATGATGGAGCCCTGCTTTCATGGAGATGGCTGAACATCTGCCTATCTGTAGAAAATTGTGAAGGAATTCCTTTGCTTGTGCACAGAGCTTTTGTGTCACCTGTTAAACTGCCTTTATCTCAATCCATACGTTTTCTCACTTCTGCCCTTCTAGTTCTCTTCCCAACCCACTGAGGAGGGAAGGGAGCAAGCAGTTGTGTGGGGCTTAGCTGCCTGCTGAGGTTAAACTGCAACTTCTTAGCTGGCTGTATTACGCTTTCAAAATTTGGAATGCTTATATTTTCCACAGACAAGAACAGAGACTTCCTTTCCTCCAGTTTCAAGATGGGATAAGATGCAAACAGCTATCTACATCACACACAAACAAAAATAATTTGGTATTGGTTATTAGAAATTTTCTGCATCAAAAGATGAGAATATCCCTCATAAAGGTAATTATCACAGTGATGTATATCTGAATAAGCAACTTAAAGTATTAGGCAGCAAGATGTATTTTGCCTTATGAATATCATTACAGTACTGTATTTCATACACGGAGTATATTATTGCATATTAGGAACTCTTGCAAAATCTTGCAGAATAATTTCCTTCTCATTTCTCCCTATTAATTTTTGTTGTGTTTCAATATGTCACAGAGGCACATTCCCAATTTGATGGCATTAGCTTTGGAAGTAGGGTAATGCATGTGGAGGTTTGATGCATTTTTTTAAACACAGAGTAAAGATGGGTCCAGGCTATGAGATTTTAACAAAAAAAAAAAAAAAAAAAAAGGAATTAATACTTTCTTAAACTTCTAAAGTGCTTAGAAACATCATTTTGATTTGTTCTATTCCTTATACAACAATGTTTTCCTCAACTACAGACTTTTAGATCCTCCGTTTTGGTACCAGAGGAACTCTGACAAACAGCACATCACAATCTAGCATTCTGTAGGAACATGGAAATGGTAATTAACATAAAATTTACATAATATATAATATTTACATCAAAATATTAGCTATATAGAGTTTTAATGATAATAAAAACAACAACTCCAAATACCATTAAAAAACCTTAATATAGAAATGGAAGTTAATCCACCTATTTATTTGATTTGGAATTTTAAACAAAGACAGTGAAAATATGCAAATTTCCTATTACAAAGAGCAAAATAAATGTTATGTAGTTGTGGATCTTCAAGTTTCTAATTCAGCAATGAAATTGCCATTGTTAAATTAACAATTTATCTTAAAATACACATCTGAAATCAGTGCAGAATTACTGATATTTTCAGACCTTCTTCGGATCCTAGATCCTTTGTCTCCAGTTTTCTACAGTACATGCGGGGCTCCTCTAGAATCAAACAAAGCATCATTCTCTGAATGACTTTCAATAGAAGGATAGTGAAGTAAAGTATTGTCCCTACTACACAAAAATGCCTACCACACAGCAGCAGCATATTATTTACACCAGAGCTTGATAAACTACATTTCTTTCTCTACTTTTTTCTTTTTAAATAAAAACTTATTTATTAAAAAAGTATTCCAATACATCACTGTTATAGTACATGGTTTCTACTATCGTTGCATCACTTATTTCATGTGATAGAAGAATGGGCTAAATATTTTGTGAAATATGAAAAATATTATCCATTTGCCATTTCATTATTTCTCATATTTGTATGTCTGTTTTCATTTAATACCTTCATTCACTCTGAAATGGACATTCAAGTTAAATGAATATATTTAATTCATAAGGATAAAGATCACATCAGTACCAGAAGTAATTAGAAATAGAGATTCAAATTAGAACATTTCACTGAAGTCAGATAAAAAGTAACAGTAGATTGGATTTCACTGAACTGAAAAGAACCAGCTGAAAAGTTTAGGTTGTCATCACAGACTGTTGACCATTGTGTTCAATCTTACACAGGTTTAAGCATGAACTCTGGGAACTTCTGAGTTTAGGAAGTCTCTCTGCTAAGAAAAGAGACCGAAAAAGTTGTCTGAGGATTGTCTCACTTATCTTTGGGATGAAGCTTCACATAGCTTGGGCCAACTTGATGATTCCCAAGAGTAAGGTACTGCTCATCCCTCCAGGACTCCCCACTGTCCCCTGCTCCTGGACATATGCTGGTTTCCTCTTTTGCATGAACTCCAGCTCTCATTTGTCTGATTTAACTAAGCCGAAGAAACAGATAAAATGAAGTAATTAGTTTATGGCCAAGTTAGCAATCTGAAATGGCTTTACTGTGTGAACAGATTAGAATTTATGCTGAATCTAGGAAAGGAAAAAGACAATATACACCTAATAAACTCCTATTAGACTAACATATATTGAACAAGTGATTTTACTCTTGCAGAGATGAAGTTTGTATTTCAATTTTTAAACAGAGAATTAAAATTACTGCTCTGATAAAAATAGTTGTAAACAGAGCTTGACCTAGTAATGTTTATTTAGATCTTTGACAAAGGCATAGAATATGTGTGATCTTATATTTCAAGAACTAAAATCCTCTTTTATGCTTCATAGATCTAGAATTCTCTCTATCCACAGTCTTACAGAACCATAACAGAAAATTCTATTTCTCATTTACATTTCAATAGTGCTTCATAAAAGCCCACACTGAGCAAAAACTGGAATTACTAGTATTTGCAACATCCGAACATGTGTAAAATACTATAAAATCACATGGAACGTTCAGTTACAGCAGTGAAATATCCAGGTGCAAATTGACACACTGTTAGCAAAGGCTCCAAAAGGCCAGAAGGAACGAGGTAAGATCACAAGACAGAGACAGCTAAGCAAAAAGGAGCTCAGATCTAAAAGAGAAACCTATTGAAGATCTGCTAAGAAAACTTAAATGAATACAGCAGACAGTTCTGCTGAACTTAGTTTCAAGTCTGGATACATTTGCTCTGATCTTTTTCATGCTCATTTCCTTCCTTCAGATATTTTTTACTTGAATTAACTCTCCTTAAGTGTTGTTTTAAGAGTGCTAGGTAAATCACTTACAGTAGAAGGGCACTGCAGAAGATATATTAAATTCTTACTTGGCACTTAAGGATATTGTTCTTAGCATATAGACTTAAATAAAATGAGCCTAATAAAACTAACTACACCAGTATACCTAGAAGGATTAAATTGTTTCAGTGGGTAATTCAGTTGCAAAAGAGCATGAAATGTAGTTATATTTTGTGTGAAATGGCACATTTTTTAACATGAGTTAGATGTTTAAAGGAACTCAAGAAATCCATGCCTTCTGGTAATATTTTATTTCTCCAATAATTAGTTTTTGTCAAAGACATAAGAAAATTCAATCTTAAGCACTGACGTTGCTATATAAAACATACAGCTTTTTTCCTACAGAAGTTACATGTTGGGAAAAGCCAGCAATGCTGAGGGTTTAACACTTTACAGAGACTTACTGATATGTTTTTGTTGATGCTTTTTGCTGGGAAAAGCTAAAGCCTTTCAGATATTGAATAATTTGAGTATGACTCCACAACAGGACATGGTGCAAAAAAATCTCATCTTGTGACTTCTCTCAAGGATGCTGATGGCTTGAGTGCTACACTGTGTGGGCATTACATCTGATTTTGGAGAGAAAACTTTCTAGAAAGAATAGCTGTCTCCTCTGATGTTCCAAGTAAAACATATACCATGTAATTTACACTATCGACAATGAAGTTACACAACTAGAAACAATACTAATGACTAAGTTTAGATACTTATTTTCTTCACTTGATTCACAGCAAAGTATCCTAATTTTGAAGATCCTACGATTTAACTGTAGACATTCTATTTCAAATAAGCTGATCACTGAAAAAAAAAAAAAAAAAAGTGTACCAAAACACAAACTGTGAAAAACAAAATCTTTAATTTTGTTGTGGTTTAATGCCAGCCAGTAACCAATCACCAAGCAACTGCTCGCTCATACCTTCCTGACAAGGGAATGGGGAGGAGAATGAAAAAAAATACCTCATGGGTTGAGACAAAAACAGTTTAATAGGATAACAAAGGAAGAGAAGAATAACAGCAATAACAATAATAATAACCATAACAACAACAGCAACAACAACCACCACCACCACTAATGGTAATGATAATAGTGATGCACAAATGCAATTGCTTACCACATGCAAAAGGCAAATAAAACAATCTGATGCTCAGTCTGTTTCTGAGCAGCGAAGCTGCCTCCCAGCTAGTTTCCCCAGTTATATCTGGAGCACGACGTTCTATGGCAGGGAATATCCCTGTGGGCAGCCTGGGTCAGCTGTCCTGGCTGTGCTCTCCCAGCTTCTGGTGCACCTGGCAGGGCGTGAGAAGCTGAAAAGTCCTTGACTTGGTGTAGGCACTACAACTACCTAGCAACAACTAAAAACATCAGCGTGTTATCAACATTATTCTCATACTAAATCCAAACCACAGCACTATGCCAGCTACTAGGAAGAAATTTAGCTCTGTCTCAGCTGAAATCAGGACAAATTTTAATGAAAAATACTGGCAAAGGTTATTTAAAATTAGTTTTAACAGGTCACAGAGCAAAACCAGAGTTGGATTGGAATACAAACCATTGTTCCTAGCTCTCAGAAACTATAAATTCTACCTACAAAGTTTTCTCTTTGATCTAGAAGAAAAAACAAGAAATCTTGAAATGCAGGTAAACTCTGTTAAAGACAGAAAGAGAGATAGATTTGATTAAATGGACATTCCAGTTGAACAGCAATTTTCTTGCTGAGAAAATTACTCAAAATGTCCATGCAGGAGAGACAGATAAATTGGACCATAAAGAAGTACGAACCCTGTGAGGAAGAGGGAGAAAACATATGTAGCTGGAAATGTTTAAAATGAATAAGAACTACAAAAAATGTAGTTGGCACAGGGTAAAAAACCTGCAAGCTTGCAAGAGGGTGGCAATCCAGCTTATGATCACAAACTTAAAGCCTGCTTGCAAAAAAAAGTAAATGATCTGAAAATCTTCTTCTTTTGAAGGTGATGATCAGCAAATCCATTCACTCACATAAATGAAAATATTACATTATTAGGTTAAATTATGATACAGTATTATGATAAATTATGTTATAACATGGTTACAAGAGGTGAAAAATTTTGAAAAATTGGTGGTAATGATACTGTCCACACCACATCCTTGCCTCTAAATTGGAGAGACATGGATTCAATGGATGGACCACTCAGTGGATAAGGAATTGGCTGGATGGTTGCACTCAAATAGTTGTGGTCAATGGCCTGTAGGCCATTATTTTAAGCTCTGATTGGAGCGACTATGAATTAATGATATAAAAACCAATTAACTGAGTAATTTGTAGTTACTTTTCAGTCTCATCTACATCTGTTATACCATTATTCTAAATAATGCTCACCTTTCCTTTATATATTTTATTGGCATATAGTGTAAAAATAAAAGGCACTTATCCAGTCAGTAGTCCACTAAAATAGTATTTTCTTTCTTCCCTCAATTATCTATATGACATTTACTGTTTTTAAATGAGGTGGCTCAAAACTGTTAATCTGTCATTTATCTACAGATATGCAAGATGTCAAAATCTCAAGATAGCATCATTAAAATATGAACTTACTTTCTTATCAGAAAACCACTGTTGTATAACATCTTGAAAGCTAAGGGCTTTGCTAAACATATAGAATCACAGCTTATCTGAATCATCAGCTACCAACTGGAACCATGAAAAGAAAACATAAAAAATGTATATTTTACTTCTCAGAAGTGTTTTTCTGATGATACCTTGACAATTTTAATTTTTAATTACAAAATTTGCTTAATACTTTCAATTGAAAAAAAAGGTTTTATGAAATCCACTGAGTTTTCATCATTATGAAGAAGTTTCTTTCTGTTGGGTTGAATAATTAACAAAAAGTGTTCTTATTTTAAGATTGTAAAAACATCAGAAAAGTTTTTCTCCATCTCAGAAAATCATCCAACTTGCAAAACTCAATAGCCATAAAATTACTAAGTTTGAGAATCAATGTTTGGAAAGGACTGAAACACAGCATAGCAATGCTACCACAGGAAGGTCAGGGGAAAACCAAAGGACAAAACACTAGAACTGCCCTCAGTTTCTACAATACAAACATGAAAGCAGCACCAAAAACTCACCAAAATGCTGCCAAATGTAACTCTTTTGTGTCACTGAATAGAAATACAGGGAAATGCACAGTCATAGGTATTTTTGTGCTTGACTTAAAACCATTAGTGAGTAGCTGTATCATTCAAACAAAGTCCTTTTCAGGTTATTTTTTTTCTTGGTTATAGATGATTTTATTGGAAAGTATTAATTTCATTTCTGTTGTTATCTTACCATCGTAATTAGACTAACTAAACATTGCACACGTGATTTTCTGAATCTGTTAGTGATAAGGAAAGGAGTACCTTTCCTGACGTGTAGTCCCAGCATGTAAAGTAATATTTATTTATTTATTCTTGTAAAGTGGCAACATAACATCTTGAGTGCCATCACATGGCACATATAGGACAACCAGGTGATCAGGCCCAGTCAACATGGGATCATGAAAAGCAGGTCCTGCTTGACTAACCTATTTCCTCCTACGACAAGGTGACCCACTTAGTGGATGAGGGAAAGGCTGCGGTTGTTGTCTACCTGGACTTTAGGAAAGCATTTGACATCATTTCCCACAGCATCCTCCTACAGAAACTGGCAGCTCAAGGCTTGGGCAGGTATATGCTTCTCTGGGTGAAAAACTGGCTGGATGGCCAAGTTCACCTAGATGTGGTGAACGGAGTTAAACCCAGTTGGCTGCCGGTCACAGGCAGTGTACCCCAGGGCTCGGTACTGGGGCCAGCTCTGGTTAATATCTTTATCAATGATCTGGATGAGGGGATTGAGTGCACCCTCAGTAAGTTTGCAGACTACACCAAGTTGGGCAGGAGTGTTGATCTGCTTGAGGGCAGGAAGAGGCTACAGAGGGATCTGGACAGGCTGGCTCAATGGGCCGAGGCCAACTGTATGAGGTTCAACAAGGCTTAGTGCTGGGTCCTGCACTTCGGTCACAACAACCCCATGCAACGCTACAGGCTTGGATATGAGTGGCTGGAAAGCTGCCCGGCGGAAAAATACCTGGGGGTGTTGGTCAACAGCCAGCTGAATATGAGCCAGCAGTGTGCCCAGGTGACCAAGAAGGCCAACAGCATCCTGGCTTGTATCAGAAATGGCATGGCCAGCAGGACTAGGGGAGTGATTGTCCCCCTGTACTCAGCACTGGCGAGGCCTCACCTCGAGTGCTGTGTTCACCCTTGGGCCCCTCACTACAAGAAAGACATTGAGGTGCTGGAGCATGTCCAGAGAAGGGCAAAGAAGCTGGTGAAGGGTTTAGAGCACAAGTCTTAGGAGGAGCGGCTGAGGGAACTGGGGTTGTTTAGCCTGGAGAAAAGGAGGCTGAGGGGAGACCTGATCGCTCTCTACAACTACCTGCAAGGAGGTTGTAGTGAGGTGGGTGTTGGACTCTTCTCCCAAGTAACAAGTGATAGGACAAGAGGAAACAGCCTCAAGTGGTTCCAGGGGAGGTTTAGATTGTAGGAAAAATTTCTTCACCAGAAGTGTTGTGAAGCACTGGAAGAGGCTTCCCAGGGAAGTGGTTGAGTCACCATCCCTGGAGGTATTTAGAAGACACATAGATGTGGTACTTAGGGACCTGGTTTAGTGGTGGACTTGGCAGTACTATTGATGATCTTAAAGGTCTTTTCCAATCAAAATGATTCTATGATTCTATGATTTATAATTTCAGTGACCCAAATAATTAATTGGATTTTTAAGTGAGCGCTTTATGCTGCATAAACTCAGGACATTAGCTGGCTGTAATACTACTAGGTCTTTCTTCAGGATTTATAAATTATGGAATAACACAGAAGAACTGATTTTGTAATATAGTTACAGTAAAATGAGGTTTTGTTCTGAAAAATGTTTGGAGAAAGTATATCCATGCATTTAATATCAAAATAATTGAATATTGGGGGCTAATTAGAGTTCAGTAAAATAAAAGGATTTTTTAGTTGTTTTTTTTTTTTTTAATTTCTTGCTGAAATGAAATATCTCACAAAAAAATCCCTTTACTGAAACTTTTTATGAAGACTGCTTCCTTTCAGAGAAGATGCTCAATCATCTTCCCTTTTAGTTTGTTTGAAACATATTTAACAGTAACATTTTATTCATGCTTTATGATTTGCAAGTTTTCTATTCAGGCACAGTATCATTGTGACTGCTATATTTAAATATCTAATATGAACCAATGACTCTTCTGTGATTTTGTTAGATGGTTATAATTCACATTTCTTTTTGCTCTGATTCTCATTATCTCAATGTTTTCAATGATGCATTCTAAACCAAGCAAATAGCAAGTGTGTATTTTTGGTAGCATTGACTTCTATTTAATAAATGACTGTTGCTGTCATTGCATAAAAATGTATTCAATTGTTATATTGTAAAAATATGGGGAATCATAATAAGTGAAGATAAAACATTTTCTGTTGTAGGCTTTGATAAGCTCTCTCCTTTTATTATGGAAAATTTCCTTCTCCAGTTGTCAAATAAAGAGCACACCCCAATCCATTGGCATATAGAGGTAGAGAAACATTTTTCACTCACTATTCTGCTTTTGCCTTTGACAGAAAGGGAAGGATGGAACAACTTCTACAGCATCTATTTACAAGATATTTATTCTTAAGAGGAAATAAAATGTCTATGGTAAGAGACTATGAACTAATAGTCCTCCAAACAAAATTTGTGCATGTTATAAAGGATCAGATTCTTTTTAATATGTGTCTTTATAGAGACATATATAAAAAAATCCAGTACAAATTCAATTTTCTCTTTTACTTTATTTATACGAACTAGATCTTTTGTCAGAATGTCATTTTTTAAAAATTCTCATGCAGAAGAATGGAATCAAAACACCTCTGCTGAAACAGTAGGTCAATTAGCTCACATCCAAGAGTTGCTATATACCAAGGTGCATTTGCACCATAAGTTCATCCCAGAATTCACTGTGCTTCTTATATAAATAGCTTTAAGCTTTTCTGTCTTTTCATTGTAAACATACAAGGATTTTTTTTCTTGATGAACCAGTTGAACTTTCATAGAATCACAGAGTGGTTTGGGTTGGAAGGGACCTCAAAGATCATCTAGTTCCAACTCCCCTGCCATGGGCAGGGACACCCTCCACTAGACCAGGTTGCCCAAAGCCCCATCCAACCTGGCCTTGAACACTTCCAGGGAGGGGGCATCCACAACCACTCTGGGCAACCTGTTCCAGTGCCTCACCACCCTCATAGTTAAGAATTTCTTCCTAATTTCTAATCTAAATCTACCCTCTTTCAGTTTAAACCCATTACCCCTTGTCCTATCACTACATGCTATTGTAAGAAGTTCCTCTCCAGCTTTCTTGTAGGTCCCTTTAGGTACTGGAAGGCTGCTATAAGGTCTCCCTGGAGCCTTCTCTTCTCCAGGCTGAACAACGCCAACTCTCTCAGCCTGTCCTCATAGGAGAGGTGCTCCATCCCTCTGATCAGCTTCGTGGCCCACCTCTGGACTCACTCCAACAGCTCCATGTCTCTTTTGTACTGGGGTCTCCAGAGCTGGATGCAGTACTCGAGGGGGGATCTCACTCACAAAAGCGGAATAGAGGGGGAGAATCACGCTTCTTGTGATGCAGCCCAGGATGCAACTGGCTTTCTGGTCTGCAAGCGCACATTGCTGGCTCATGTTGAGCTTCTTGTCCACCAACATCCCCAAGTCCTTCGCCTCAGGGCTGTTCTCAATCCGATTCCTTCCATTGCTTTGAATTATATAACAACAAAAAAGTCTAGGCTTACATTATACATGAAAAAAATAGTAAATGTAGATCTTCTAATCCTAGTTCAGAAATATCTGGGTTACTCCATGGTGAGTAAAATAAGCATGAAATGAAGAAAACAATATGTTGTATGGGCAGCTGTGTAATTAGACATATAAGTAGTTCTCAGCCACATAAAAGACGATAATCTAAAATGATAACAAAGATGTATATATTACAATTTATTCATAGCTACAATTTTATAAAATATTGATCTGAACTCCTTCTAGCATTAGACTATGACTATTACAGTACTCTGTAGTTCAAATGTTGTATCTCTGAGGGATACAGAAGGGAGCTCAGTAAGAGTTCATCCTGTCTACACAGGTGGAAAGACAGATCAACATGAAAATTTCCTCAGTATGAAGCTATTGTGTGTTCTCTGCCTTCTTTATTTAATCTCATTTCCCTTCTCTGTGAACTAGTGCATCAGAGGTCAGATTGGTGAGCATCATGGTTTGAGACTGCAAAAATGCCAGCCATAATATTTTCAGTTACTTAATCTGAGGGTTGGTATTTCCACTTCCTGATGCTGGCTGGTTGGAGCTAGCCATTGCTTATGGCTTGAGGATGGGACAATACAAGAGTGTGTAAGACAGTGAATTAAAAATTAGATGCCTCTTTCTGGGTGCATGGTATGCTAATTGGTGGTGTCTCAATTCAATCCACAAACTTATTTTTCAAAGTTTCCGTTTTCATCAGAATTTAAAAATTAATTATGATCCATAGATGTTAGCATATCAGTGTCCTCAAACAAAGCTAAGAAATATAGTACTCGGTAACATAGTTTTACTTGAAACATAATGTCTCAAATGAACTGAACATCAGTTTTGTTTTGTCAGAGTGATTTAACATATTGCCTTGAAATGCTTCTATTAAGCTGGTTAGTATTTCAAACATTCCTCAAGTGAACTATGTTATTTAAGCTTTGCAGTAACAAAGAAAAAGTCTTCAGCTCATACTTAATCACAAAGTTGCCATAAATCAAGCTGAAATGTCACTAAACACTGCACAAACCACTTTTACCTCTGAAAATCTTGGCATCACATATACAGTAACATTATTGAACTTAAATAAATGATTACTTTTGCAGTGTGTTGGAGCAGGACATTCACAAAGATATGCATTGCTTAACAACACAGGGTCTGCATGAGTCTGTAGCATTCAGTAATTTTGACTTATTCTTGCATTTTTAATGCAAACATACCAAGATGTAGAACACAGTCTGCATGCTTTCCTTCCAACAGCAGCTTTATCTGTACACCTCCTGAAATAATGGAGTTCCATTCAAACACAGTCAAACCCTTCATAACCACTGCTTTCAGAGGAATTTTATTTTATTTGTACTTAAATCGTCTTGAAAATTTTTATTCTCATAGTCTGTCCATTCAGTGGTGAATTATGTATAGTTTAAGATCGCAAACAAAGATGTAGGTTGTCATACACAACGATGCTCTATCAAGTTGAGCAGCTTCCTCAGTAATGATATATTACACAACAAGATCTAAACTATGAAGCTTGCTTACTGAGGAATGCTGCTATCTGATTAATAATTGCATGTGCAACAGAAGTTTCTACATCACAATAAGATTATAAATTGTAATGGTAAACTGAACTCCAGTTCCATCAGGATCAGCCAGGTAGTTCAGAGTCAGGAATTAAGCTGGGTACAACTATGATACAACCCTTTGGGACGTGTTTTATGAAAGCAAGAGCCCACGGATTCATTAATACAAATATATGTACACACACACATGCACTTATAAATACATACATACAGACAAACGCAATGTATAGCTCTATAATCTTAATAGCTAATTAAGGCAAAGGTGAATTTAAAAGCATACGGTCAAATAAATATAATTTTATTTCCATTATAATTTTCTATATTGATATGGAGCAGTCAAAAAGCCAATTTGCCTTTACTATACTTAGCTTTCAGCTGAACTATTTGCTCTCCCAGACCTGGGTAAGGTAAACTATTTGAAGGATGTGATAGAATTCCTTTTGCCAACATACCAATTTCAAATACTCTAGTCCTTCCTTCCAATATAGTTTCAGATGACTTTTGCTGTTTCAAAAGTAATCTTTTTTTTTAAAGTTTCCTAGGTACCAACAGAATATAATTTTATTAAAATAAAATGAACAGAATATTAAATAAAATCTGATTAGATTAATATTTCTTTAGTATACTTAAGTGTTTAATTTGATTTTTTTGCTGTAAATCTGCCCCTTACTTTCCAGGATTAGATTTCTTTTACTTATGCTTCAGTTAGGAGTTTTGTTCCGACTTCCCTATCGGAACAAAACTCTGTTTTTATCTGTTCGTATGTATGAACACTTTCTTTTCTTCTCCCCCCCCCTCCCCGCGCTAGATCATTACAGAAGAAAATTTAATACAGACAGACATGATTTTGTGTAAATATTAGTGAGATTTAAGGACTAATCCAAGTTTGAAAAAAATCTGGAACACCTAAAAGTTTGAACAGCTGTGGAAAACTATGTGCATATTTGCTTAAAAATGAAAAAACCCCACACCCCAAACCAACCCCTTCCCCCAAAAAACCAACAACAACTTGCACAGATATGCAGATGGAAGCTGCTGCAATATTACAAATTGAAGTAATACATAAAATGTTAAGAAACCTACATCTATATAAGAAATTACAGATATTGTGGATTTCAAAGAATATACAATTTACAATTTTTTGAATTTTCTTTCAATTTTTGTGGTTTTGCATCTTAATCATAATTGTAAATTACGCCATAGTTATCATTAATACAGAATTAGCATGATCTACACAAGGGACTGTCTTTGTAACGAAAAATGTAATACAACAATATTATTTTAATTCATGTAATTTTGGGAGGATTAATACACCATGAAGCCTCTCTTTCCTCTAATCCTCTAACATGTACTCTTTACCATTCACGTTTACTTTATTGCACAGTGTTCCTCTCATAAAACCACTTAGTCATTCACATTCATTTAGAATAAACTGCACAAATAACAGATCAAATTCACGCCTCTTGTAACAATGCCCAGACATTTCTTGCCATTGTTGCAATTCTCAGATCTGATAATTTGATCCAGAATGCAACTCTGTGTATCAGTATATCAACAGTAAACCATTGTGAACATATGTATTATGATTGCAAATGCAATTCTCTGTTACAAGACAGAAAAGCAACATATTAAAACATTGGGCTCCTATGATAATTAACATATTAGATATCATACTTAATATTTCATCCTTAAAAAAATATTGTCTATGCTTACTAACTTATATAATTTATTACTCTTATGGAAATTCCTATAATAATGTTTGTCACTGATACAGTTATGTTTTACTCCTTCTCAGATGATTAATTATTGTATTAATTAATATTAAAAAATCAAAGAAAGTTACATTTAAATAAATGCATTCTAAGACAATCTTTATGCTTTATTTGATAAAATATCTACTGATGCCTTCATTCTGTGGTTTTATACAGAAGCAGAGAAAATCATGAGTCAGCACAGTTAATGCTGAACTGGTTTATCACCAAGTACTGCAAGTAAATATTGGGTACGTTAGATGCAACATGAGGAAAAATAGCTTCGAAGGAATTTAACATCATGTTAAAGTTCTAGAATTCTATGTTTCTGAAACAGCTCACTGGGATGCAATTCACGCCACTTTTGTTTGGCAGATAATTTGTGATGAGGCCTGGGAAACTTGAGTCACTGAATGGCTAGTCGACTTTCAAACTGCAAAGCAAATCTGAATTAAATGGAATTTTTTTATCCACCAGGTGCTCCCATAGCTTCAGTTACTGCCTCTGAGATTATGAATCTCATACATCTCCCCATCATGAATCTCTCAACCTAGAATATGACCTCAAAGGTGCCTTGCTGTTTCCTCAAATGAAAGGTATCAGACTTAATTTCATGAACTCGCTCCTCTCCGTTGACACTGTTATAGTATTTGCTACTGTTATTCACAGTCCCAAGGACACTCCTAGCTTGATCTCTCTGTACCCAAAACTTTGTTATATTTTGTGTCTGCCAAATTCTTCCCTCTCTGTCCTATGATCTGGACCACACAACCCACGGGTTGTATGTTTGTGGATATATTTGCCTTCCCAAGTGGCTCACGTGCCCCATCTGAAAACATGTGCAGGCTGGACATTCAACTGTTTGTATCTCTCTGAAAATAAAATGGAATATTTGTGCACTTCTATAGCTAGAGGAGGGCAAAGATACTTGAGCTAGCTAACAGGAAGAGATGAAAAGAGACACTTGATCACTTTTGCCTGTCTTGCAGACTTGTCTACCTAAGTCAGTGGCCGATATCTCTGAGGCTGGGAATTGAAATCTACTAGAAGTACTGCACTAGAAATTAATGCTGTCCCATCATGATGGTGGTGCAGCTGTTACACATCTGTATTTTATAACAGCAGGCAAAAAACTCAAACCAACACAACAGGTCAGAAACCATATATTTATTTTATATGTGATCCCTGAAAAGTATGGATTCTGATATTCATCAAAAAAACCACCTTTTTAAAAAAAATAACAAATTTTTCCTTTGTTTGAATTCATGACTGAATTAAGCTTGTTTATCATTCTAAACATAAAATGTTGACACTTAGGATTTTTAGTTTCATCACATGCTCAGCGACTGAGGAAATCCACTACTGTTGGAATAGGAACAGGTGAAAAAATGAAAACTGGTCTGTTCTGTAATTACAATGAATTAATTGTTCCTGAAACCATTAGAAATGAATGATTGAGGAATTAAGGAAAAGATCACAGTAGACTGAGACCCAAAAGGAATTGCCATTACAGTCACAAAATGTTTTAGTTCTCTGTAACTTAGAGATCAAATCAATAAGGTTCAATACCTGACCTAGACCAATTCTACATAAGTCATGTAAAAACACAGAAATGTGCAAAATTATATTCTAAATTATCAGTACAGAATAAGACCTAAACAAAACAGAACTCAAAGTCATAAGGACTGAAAATATTTAAATACTTTGTGGAAATTTAGCCAGAAAAAGAGCTATCCAAAGAATAAAATAAACAGTTATTGATAAGGGGAATAAAAAACTTTCAAAATTAAAATTTAATAAACCAGCATTAATATTTATTACAACAGAGAGTAGGGGGAAAAAAAACTGCAAAGAAATTATAGTCCATTTAGAATATAATTTGAGAACTGAAAAGGTAACAAAATATGAGAAATTCTGAACACCAAAACCTGAAAGCCCTGTAGATCTGTATGATGTGAGAACATTCTTTAAAAAATATTTTACTGGGGAGCTCATGAGTCCATTGTAGTTATAATGCTAATGTAGAGATCAGTTTGTAAAATTCGCTGGTAAAACATTTATAGATCTCAATTAAATTAAGCAATGTATGCAGGGAAAAAAATAATCTGCTGTGAAGTGGAAGGGAATCCATTCTTCCCAGTGACAGCATCTCTCATTCCCTTCCCCTGCTCCTGTTGCTGCCTAGAGCAGAACATTTAAATACCACAGCAGAAACTTCTGTGTCATAAGATATGATATTTGTAATAAAACATGAAATAAAAGGCTGATGATGTAGTCAAGGTCTTTATGGCTGAAATTTAGAGTGACTAAAAGCATCTCTGTGAACTTGATTCTGCAAAGATAATGGAAGTAAGGAAAATGTTGCTGCATAAGAATTTGTTGTGATGTTATACTATGTGGGAAACAGTGCAGAAAAAATACAGTTTAAAAAAGTAATTAAGAGATACTAATAACTCCTATTTGAAAGTAAATAATGGGGTGGGAAAAGGTAAATTCTCAAAATGGCTGACTTCAGTCTTCTAAGATACTGTATCTCTTTAAGATTTTTTTTTTCCTTAGAAAGGACAAATATAGTTTATAAGGGGAAAATTGTCAAAATTTACAATGTAAGATAAACTGCTGGAAATGTATATTGTTATTTCCTGGTTTTGTAATCTGAACAGTAACCAGATTAGTTAAAGGAGCTGAACAACTTCAAAAATTAAAAGCTTGGAAATCGCAGGGATGCTAAACACTATAGGAATGTTTATATGTTAATAATGACAGTTGTCTTTGTAAACAGGAAACTGCCTACTACAAGCAAGATTTACAGAGCAAAAAGCTGTGTTTTTCAATGAACCTGTAAAATACAACTTGGCCATCCCAGCTGGTTATATTTAAATATAAATTGTATATTTCCATAAGGTTGTGATAACTTTTTTTGTGCAAATTCATGATTCAATAGTTTTCCACAATTTTTCTTTATTTGCAACAAACACGAAAGGTTGTGAATCAGTGCTTGTGGGGTATCCGACTGAAAGCAAGAGCAACTGTTGCTGAAACAAGAATACTTACTCTGGAAAAGGACAAGCACTGTGCACTCTGTTAGAAGAAAAACGGTGTTACGCAAGTTACGTCTATTTCAGAGCCCTAGTTCAGTTTAGAAGTAAAAGAACTGGATTAGTTGCATTTGAGCTAAGGCTACTATTGAGAAATTTCTCTGCCTATGTATACATATACATATATACACACACACACACGTATATACATATTTTTATATATATATACAAATAGTTTGAATGTTAGTTCTCAGCCCTTGCTTCACTCCCTGTGTCCACTCCTATTGGGCCAAAGTGTGGCACTCATTGTTAAGGTAGGTACAGACAGAAGTATTCAAATAACTCTCTAAAATCCTGTTATTAAACACCCTTCACCAATCTGAATTTTGTTTTTAGCAAGTTTTAATGTCTGGAAATGAAATGCTGTTGAATATTTTTCCCTATACTTTTACATCAAAGCTTAATTATTAACATAATATTTGCAGCCATGATTATGCTGAGTTTCTGGATGCTTGAAAATATCATATGCTGATAATGATATTTCGTATATAATTTGAATACTCAGTACAGCTTTAAAAGAAATGTTGTAGAAATTAATCAAATAATTAAGCATAGTCAGCCAGTTATGGGGAGTTCCTCTGATGTGTCATATAAAGTCTAAATTCAGCCTTAAGTTTATTGAAACACTTATTTTTATTTGTTTAGATTCAAACTAGACTCTTGCATGATCAAAATGTTTGCAGTGTCTTCTGCATTTAAAATGTCTACTAGTGTATCTTCATGTTCCTGCTACATTTATGTTCTTTCCCATGTGGACTATTTCTAGTACAGGCTGATTGTAAATAATACTACTGTCCAAAAAGAAAATCTCCAAAATGTGGATATACTTTCCAATCCTTTCTCAAAAATGTTGAATCTGTCTTTCACCTGTGTTCTAAACAGGCCCTGCCAGTCCTCCAGCTTCCCCAACGCATGGCTTTACATCTTCCTACAAACACAAGAACATAAATAATGAGTTGTTCAACCCTTCTTTCTTCAAGAAGACATAAATCCTTGAGCCTCAACAAAAAAGTGTGTGATTACTCTAAGAAAACAAAGTAACACAAAACCCTTATCACAATCCCAAAGGCACCTCAAAGCTCCTTTATGAGGCCAAGAAGGAAGGAAAGAAACATGCCACTTTTTAAAATGCAATGAGAAGAGAGGTAGAGGAAATATTTTCATGCATCAAACTGAATCAGTTGATTTTTACAGCAAAATAAATATATAGCTGAGAGCATCAATGAGGAAAATGGCAGTGATCCAGAAATGCCAGGACACAAGGTTAGAGAAAAACTTCAGATCAGTCTCTGTAATAGATATGGACAAGCTACTCAGTGGGGGAATGAAATTGGAAAAGTGATCTTCCTGGGTATGACATTGAGGCTAAAAGCTTTGGAGGATAAGCAAAGGTAGGAATACAAGATTAAAGTCTGTAGTTCAGGTTGTGCAAAAACAATTTACTAGTAAGAATTACAAATTGCAAATTACATTTTACTAAAGCAGAACATTCAGCCATTCTGCAATTTAGCAAAAGATAAAAATTCAGAAGAAAGTTAGTTTGCCATGTTTTTGTTCAAGAGTAAATGAAAGAATTGCAATTAGTTCTAAATAAACTGTACTGATTTTTGATATATTTTAATTTTCAGGGCTTAAAAACATCTCTAGAACTTACAAATGTGATAAATAGTAGAGGATTTTGGAAACATTTTAGCAGTTCATACTGACCAGTAATTTCATCCCATTATTCTTTAGCTGGGTCCTTATGTATCTAGAAACAGGTCAGAGAAGAATGGTCAACAGGTCCAATCCTATGAGGTCCTCCTACCACTTGAAACACTGTCACAAAGTAACTCTAACTGAAATATATTAACGCTTTAGAAGATCTACAGTCTTACCCAGTTTGTTGCCAGTCTGTAGGCATAAGCCATTGTGCTGGTTTTGGCTGGGATAGAGTTCATTTTTTGCATAGTAGCTAATATAGGGCTCTGTTTTGGATTTGTGCTGGAAACAGTGTTGATAACACAAAGATGTTTTTGTTACTGCTGAGCAGTGCTTACACAGAGCCAAGGACTTTTCTGCTTCTCAGACCACCCCACCAGTGAGTAGGCTGAGGGTGCACAAGAAGTTCAGAGGAGACACAGCCGGGACAGCTGACCCCAACTGACCAAAGGGATATTCCATACCGTATGACATCATGGTCAGCATATAAGGGGCTGGGGGAAGAAGAAGGAAGGGGTAGACATTCGGAGCAATGGCGTTTGTCTTCCCAAGTAACTGTCACGTGTAATGGAGCCCTGCTTTCCTGGAGATGGCTGAATACCTGCCTGCCCATGGCAAGTGGGGAATGAATTCCTTGCTTTTCCTTGCTTGCATGTGCAGCTTTTGCTTTACTTATTAAACTGTCTTTAGCTCAACCCACAAGTTTTTTCACTTTTACTCTTCCGATTCCCTCCATGATCCTGCTGGGAGGAGTGTGAGCAAGCAGCTGTGTGAGGCTTAGCTGCCAGCTGGGGTTAAAGCACAGCAGCCATACATTTGTACCTATATTCTGCCTTCTGCAGTTCTGTAGGTTTTATGTGATTTGTAGAGAAGCAGAAAAATTTGAGACTGAGTTCAAATTGAGATCTTGCTCAAAGATCAAAACAATTTCACTGTGCATTAGGGAAAGCAAATTTCAGGAATATGTGCAGTTAAAACATCACTGGAATGACAAGGAGTTTATTCTATTTTATCCTCCTAGGAATTTGAGTTCTAGTTTATACATAGCTTCTTTTTAAACCTTACGTTTGTATAGAAACCAGGAAGCCTGTCAGGACTGGTAGAAATTATGTCTTCACTGCTCCCCACCCCCCCCAACCCCCACCCCCACTCTGAACAAATTCAATAGTTCTTCTCTTAAAAAAAATAGATATAATTTCAATGTGCCCACTTTTTAAAAAAAAAAATAAAATAATTTTACTGTTACTTAGTGCACTGTAATTATTAAGGTATTTGGGTTACATAAATTGCCATCCTCAGTCATCCTGGATTACATTGTCCTTGGATACAAAATTATTTATTAAACAAATCTCTGCATAGTCAAGCCTTTTGCTATTCACCTACTGTTTCTCTGGTGGACTTGTAAGCATCTAGTAATGCCTTTTAGAGTCACAGGCATATCACAGAAAAGGAAGAACTTATTGAAGAGGTGGGAGATCGTTACAGAAACGTGGAACGGATGAAATGAAAAATAATTTCTCCCCTGAAAGCTTGTAGTCATGCTATTCACACTTTTCTTCCTCGTACTCACAGAAATATCACCTATCTCACACTATCCCATAGATAATAAAGTATTTCAAGAATAATCCAAGTTATCTGTTGAGTTACCTATTCAGAAAAGCACTATAGTATTTTAAGTATATCACTTTGGTGGAATTTCTTGCTAAGGCAAACTTAATCTAATACCCGTCAACCAATATTTACTGCTAAAGGGCCATATGTCATTTGTACCTTCTTATCCTGTGAATTAAAATTGCATAAGAACACTATCTATAGAATGTTGGAACGTGTTACATATACCATAACAAAGCAACAGTGGACATCACCACAGTAAAAGGTTTTAAATACAGGAATTTACAATTCTCTTTTAACTATTTGTTCACTTACATGGGTTTCTGTAAGTAGTTTGCAATCAAAACAATTGCAGTGTACTGTTTTTCATTTGAAAATTCTCAAATAGACATAAGAATATAGACAGTTCTTTTATTTACAGTGTATCTAGTATTAGGATAAATAGGAAAAGCTATTCTTCATACAAAGGTCAACGAAAATAAGATTAAATCAGAAACTGCTTTGGCCATTATATTTACAGCTATGGAGGGAATTTTATAGTGGGGTTTGGTTGGTTGTTTGGTTTGGGGTTTTTTTTTTTGTGGTGGTGGTGGTTTGCTTTGTTTTGATAAGATAGAGTTCATTGGTGCCACATGATGGTACATCAATGTTGAAATTAAAGCAGCATCAGTATGCAATTAATTTAAATATATTTCCTTTGTTATATAAAACAAATAACACATTCCACTTTAAATTGTACATTTTAGGGATCAGCCAAGGTTATGAAAAAAATTCTTAAAACAATCTTAAAGTAACAAAGGCTGTGAAGCAGTGAAACAGTCCAATCTACAATATAGTTAAATAATTTTGACAAACACCAGTGCAACAGAGCTGTCAAAAATCACTGTCGTAAGCAGATGAATTAGGGATTTAGCAGGTATGGAATATGTTCCAAATAGAAACACCAATCTATCAGGTTCTGACAACACTGAGTCTGCAGAAAACGCTACGAGGGTGGGCAGCCAAGGCCCAAAATGAGAGGAAATAAGAAGCAGAGGAAAGCACTGAGGCAGAGAAGAAAAGCAGAGAAAAAATTCTTTGCACTAGAGTAAGGTTCAGTTAAATACCAGTCAGTTCAGAAAAGCATTAAGAAATAACCATTAACACAGACAAATATGAGAAAAGAGAAATTATTTTCTATCATCAAGAACATGTCTCCCTTCCAGGATAACACATGTTAATAAAGCAAATTATATTTCCATTTAAGCTTGGGTTTTTTAAAAATCAATTCCATGTGCATGCTAGCATAAATTTAGCATATTTAACTGGGAATTTAATCTCTGAAAACCAAATTTTCTTTTCAGAACTAAATGGAATTTTCATACCTTTTGACAATAAAATATTTAACAATTTTCTGTATCTTTGAAAACACACTATTTTAAAAAAAAGTATTTTTTTGTGTATGGAAGAAATTTGCATAAAAGCTTTTGCTGTCTTTATATTTAGATTTTAATGACAAAGCAGTATAATGCCTGGTTTTAACAGGGAGATGGATGGAGGTCTTTTGTGTTTCTGAATTTCAGTATTACCAATATCTGAGAGGTACCTCCAGAATGTGGAAGGCCTCATGCCATGGCAAAGTAACAATTAAATGCTATAATCAGCATTTAATAATTTAATAGCTCTTTTTAGATTGCCTTCCCCAATTTGCCACTCCAAGCCTATAACTGAACAGATGCTATCTAACATAGAAGCAAACTTGAAGAAAAGGAAAAAGCCAGAGATCACCAAGGTAGGCAGTAGATAAATAGCACTTCTCTGAGTGTAACTGAAGACTGAGCAATCAATGCATCAGATTGAACAAACTGAATGAGTTGTCCAAGGACTGGTGAAAGACCTGATTAAGTCAGGCTACAGTCAAGGACTCTGCACAAAAAGTCTGCCTAGTCTTGTATTTGATGGATGAAAAAGAGAGGAAAGGAAAAAGACTGTTATGGAAAAAAGGGTTAGTGACGAGCATCTGTGCATATATCATCGATTGTACTGCAGGTGTTTCTGAAAAGCAGACGCCCACTCATAGTCTATGTTTGTGAGACACATAGCTCTAAATTATGCAGCACTCATTCCAAACCCATTAAGGGTGGGATAAGGCTTCAAGTCATATCAATAATCCAAGTCAATGTTTACATAATTTTACATCAATTGTTAGGAGTCTGCACTTAAAAAAGGGCAAAATCAGAATCTAAAATTACAGTAAAATGGGTAAAGAAATTATCAGGTTCTGGCCAATCAAATCCAGAAGGCAAGTTAGATAAAGCAGATCTAAAGTAATTGTATTCCTGGTCAATGACAGGGATTTAACTTTAACAAAGTCCATGTCATACTGAAAAAGGAGATATACACACACACACACACTCTAGAGGATAACTTATTAAAAATATCAATATTGTCAGAATGATCTTACCTTTTACATTAGAAAAAAAATAGATTAAATCTTATTAAAGAACATAAAAAAATAAAGTCAGTGCTGCGAATTCCTGCTGTTTTGCACTTTGCACAGTTATTTACAAGTATTCTAGTTTACTCAGTAAAGGGTATGTCTGATGCTAACATCTGTCTTCCTTTCTTTACTTACTCCTTTCACAAGTCTGCTCCACCTTGAAGAGCTAAGAGGCAGCTGCCCAGGTTAATGAAATCGACTTCAGTATTGGGAGCTCTCTGTTAGGCTATCTCTCCTTTCTGAAGGAGGCAAGAAGGATTCTGACAGTGTAGCAATCAGTTTGCCAGCTCTTTTTACTACTCTGAAACCTTCCTCTTAAATTTCTGGAGCAAAAGTACTTTTAAAAATCTTTCCTGCTCTAGTGTCTGAAATATTAGCCTGATACTTCAAGTAAGCAAATACCTGTACGTTTTTATTCCTAAATTGCATCCTTTCAGTTAAAAAGGGGTTGATTATTTTTCTAATAACTGCCTCTTATTTCTCATAAGAAAAGGCTGCATAAAGAAAGATGATCTAGAATTGAGACATCTTCTTCGTTTACCAGCACCTAGAAACTAGCAAGCTCCAAGGAGCCTATCCTGCATGAAAATACAGAATTCTTCTTGAAAGGCATTTTTTCTTCTTTTTTTTTTCTTTTTCTTTTTTTTTTCCCCTGAGATTTCTTTTGCTGATTTTTGTTTGTTTGGGATTTTTTTTTCCATTTAGAAATATTCATCTTTCTGCTTTGTCAGTTAAATTACCTTCATGACATTCATGTGACTTTCGATACTTCAGAAATAAACAGCAGATAACAAAATAAAAGAAATAACTGCAATTAAATTCCAGTGGGCAAAATCATGAAAAGAACTTAAGATAATTTGTGCATTTAGTCTGGAAGGTGTGGTTGTGAGAGTTCTTTTATTTTATTTCTTGGAGGGAAAGAGGAATTAAACTTACTAGTAAAACACTTTACATTCTAAAAGAAAATGCATGTGAATATCTTCCCTTCTTCCTCACCACTTGCAGAATGGGTAATATATTTGAACAAGTAAGAATATAGACCAACTAAAGCAAAATCAGGTGCAGTTCATATCTGTAAACATGCAAAATAATCAAAGCTTGTGGAAAAGGACTTTTTTAGAAGTTTGGCACAAGCACAGAAAATATCCATTTGTGAAGTGACAGATGATAAATTGAGTAAGGTTTTTACAGTTCAATAGATATTTTACTGTGCATCTGTTCTTCTCCTCTGATCTGCTTTGTTCTTTCTGAAGCTGCAACACTGAAAGAGGAGCCCTTGCTATTAGTTATGGAGTTGAATGCCAGCAGCTCTTACAATTTAACCTCAAGGTTAGTGAGGGACTAATATATCTCTTATTCTGGCTGGCTTCTTTGTATCATGTTCTGTTAATAGGACCCAAGAGATAACCAAATAGGCACAATCATATCAACAAAATGTGCTGCATACTGCATAAACATGCTTCAAACTGATCACCCTTATGAACGTATCCAGAGGGGTTCCATACCCGTAGCAGCATTTTTCAGATACCCACAAGCATGAGTTAAGGGGGAAAGTAACCCTCTCTAAGACAGTGTGTCTCCTGCCGTCCTCATGCACAGACGCTTGACAAGTCAGAGCTTTAATTGTTCTGGAGTTTTGTGGAAAGCTCCAGCAGTTTTAATGGTATGTATTGGAAAGTAAAGCTCAGTGGAGTCCTGTCCAAGTAGAATCACATGGCAACTAACTCTTTGACATTTTTTTTTAAATCCTGCTCAGTTGCTCCACAAAAAGTCACTTATGACCTTACCATAAGAGTTGCTTTTGGAATTCAGAAGGATAAATTGTATAAAAAGTATCAGGTAATCAAATAGACTATACAAAAACTTCAGGTCGTAGAGGTGTATTGTGACATTGATGGTTTCCTCTCCAGGTTTTGATAGGTCATCTTCAAGCTGGAACTAGTGAAAATTTAAAAGTAAGTTATATTTTATAGACATGAGAGAGAAGATGACAAGATGAGTTTTATAGGGGGAAAAAAATAAAATAATTAAAACAAAGGAACTACCTGTTCCTCATGGGAAAAAAAAAGAATAATCTGCTTCAGGTCAATGAGCCTGAATTCTTAGGTAAAGCATACCATTAGATTTAACTTTTGCTATGTTTCTTTCCCCCCACCTTAATATACAATAGCAAGTCATCTCTGGACAGCTGGTGGCGTTTCTGGATTCAGACAAATGTTTCCCAGGTTGCAGCTTGGCTACAACAGAAGAACATGGCATGAAAAAAAGTAATATAGGAAAATGCATAACATCATTACTTTTGTGAAGTCCAGCATACTTTTCTCTTCAGAACTTCTTTTTCTTCAGAATAAAATGGGAGCTTGAAACATAGTTTTACAGCATATGATTTTAAAATATATTTGAAAAACTTCTTTATTTAATTAGGAACTGCAAATATTTATGCTTCTTGCAAATCGATAAGCAGTAGGAATTTATTGGTGCTGTACCATTATTCAAGACAATGGTCTTCACTTTTAATGAATTTAGGTTGATTGTTGACTCATCAAAGTGGAGCTGTCCCATTAGAACTAAACGAAAGATAATGAAATTAGAGATACTTCTAAATTAGCTTGAGAGTTATTTGTTCTCTTTTCTTACTTGAACTGTCAAGTATCTCTTTTCTCAATTGCTTTTGTAAGGACCTCACAGTAGAGAGGCTCAAGAAATCATTTAATATTAATAGTTAAGCTACAGCTTTGAGGGAAAAAAAAATAAATTTAAACATATAAAAATAAAACTTGTTATTCCTGAATCAGTATTGCACACGCTGCATCAAAGGTATCTGGATGCAAAAAAGAATGGGAAATGGTTAATGCCAAAAGCACAAATGAAAGTTGGAAGTTCAGTCACTGAAAATTATTTTAGTGGGTTTGTATCCCAGATCTCAGAATGAAATGAGCTCAAAAGGATATAACATATATTTAATATGTGGCTGTGTAATTTTTATTGCATATTTTAACATAGGAAGTATATTCAGATAATGCAGTAATGAATTTAGCATGACAACTTATGCAGAACAGGATCACATAATTTCTTAATTATCAGCTATAACATTAATTTGGTATCATTCTGAAAAATCTTTAGGTGATGTTTCTTGTATGTGTGTATACATCTTGAGACAAAGACTGTATCCCATTTATGTAGCAGCAATTTATTCCCTTCTGTCCACTAAAATATTGAATTCACTCATTTAATATTATGTTAAAAAATTGATTTTACGTTACTTTCCATGCTATTTTAAACATTTAAATTAATTTAAAATCTAGGGAAAACATTTCAGTTTTCGATAAAACAAGTGGTTTTGTTTAATCAATTTCTTTTAATTTCTGTTTCACTCCAAGTTTAGAGAAAAAAAATCCTTTAAAATATTGCTGGAAACATTTTGCTGTTGTTTTGAAACCCTCCAGTGAACTGAAAAATCCATTATTTGCTCAGCACTTCTCTTCAGCTTTGTTTTTTTTTGTTTTTTTTGTTTGTTTGTTTGGTTGGTTTGTTATGGTTTTTTTTTTCCACAGGTATTTTTATCAGCTGCTAAGCAGAGACCACAGGATGGCAGGAAGTTAGGATTCTTTGCAACTTGGTCTTGTGGTAGCTTAAAATCAGCTACTACTGCTTTGGGTTCAAGTTCTTGAAATAGAGTCATGTCTGATGTGTTGGAGAATTAAGAAGACTGATAATCTTCCCAGCTAATTCCACTAGTTAAGGCTCTCCCACATATTTTTACGCTGTTAGTCTCCAACCAGAAGAGATACTGAGTACTGACACATATTGACAAGAAACCAAAAGCTGTATCCCATAATAGCATTTAAAACAAAGCATGCGCCTCACTGTCTTGTTTCATATATCATTAGATCATCTTTCAGAGGTCTACCAGGAAGGAAGGAAAGAAGAGAATATTATATACAGTCTTGAGGAACAGATTTTCAGAGAAAGATAAATTAAGATGGCAAAGAGAGAAATACAATGAGATGAAATTAGACAAAACAGTGTTACACAATGCCAGAAAACTCCAGTGTGGAAGTTAATACTGCAGGTGCAAGTCCGCAAAGAGAGGGAGAGAAAAGGTAGGTATGATAAGCTAGCAATCCTGAAGAAATATCAGTAACAAAGGAAGAGAATGCCTGCAAGTATACATAGAGCATATTCATTTAGCTGTAGCTTGAGGTAACACAGCCTCCTTTTTTTATCAATTTTGTTGGTTAATTATGCTGAAATGACTGCCTAAATAATATGGAAGTAAAGCACGTCCAAGTATAACCCACTTACTAATCATCCATTACTCTGATACTGTAATGTCTTAATTTAAAATTCTGGTTACAGAAAAAAACCCTCTTTCTAAATTAGGTCTAACTTATTTGTGGCTGCTAAACTTTTATCATCATGGGTTTTTTCTGCTGCTAAATTTTTATCGTCATCTTTCCCCTACCAGACATCTTTAACTTCATAGCATACTGGAAAAGAACAAGAGAAGGTAGAAAATTATTTAGTTCATGCTTCCATATACCTATGGATGTGCATATTTGCTATGCAAACAAACCACTAGTAATATGAAAATTATTTTTAGTAAACTTTGCTGTTAGTACTTTCCCTCCAGAGCACGTCTTTTCTATGTACAAACTGACACTTGTATTTTTCTCTTGAATTCAAATCATAATCTGAATCTCTGACAATATGTGCATCCAGATTGTAGATAGAATTGTCAAGAAATAGACAGATACAAATTAAGCAACCTTCCATTTCTCAAAAAAATGTTCATGCTTCTCAACTGGGGAAGAGAAAATGTTTATGTCATTTGAATTGAAGTACAGTTTTAGAAAAGAAATCTGGCACTGTGTAGGGATTATCAGCTATACATATGTATGCTAATCTGCATCGTGATACATGTCTATGCCACTGAATATGACACATACTATGAGAAGCCCTAATCTGTAAGTGAGAGATTGCAATGTATGGCTCTTCTATGTATAGTAACTGAGGTGCACATTTCGTACTTGGATCTCCTACTGAAATACCTAATTAATTCGGTCTATTTTAATAAATCTCAGTGAATTTAGTGGGTCTTCTGACATGAAAAAAAGGAAAAAAAAAGGAAGTAGTTGCAAATGTTCAGGAATAAGGATGTATAGATTTTTCTCTCTGCACAGTTCATTGAAGTTTTGAAGGCAGATCATACTAGCAGTCTACACAGGTTCACAAACCCTGGGTAAAAATACTCTATTTCCTGGTGAATTTTATGGGTTTTGCGTTTCAATGCTAATGTTATCTACACTAGACAAGAGTCAGCTACGATCAATATGGTAGAAGATACAATAATCACTCCTTCATTTTTCTTGATATGTCTTAATCAGAAGCAGGCTGAAATGGTTGTTAGGCTTACTAATAAATCAAAAAGGCATGATTTATAACTGGAGTATTTTTTATTTCAAAGGTTTTTTTTAAAAATGTAAGCAAAGTGATTCCCCTGTCACTCATTTATAAACTCTTCTAACACCATTCAAGAAACTATAAATGTGATCCATTATTTATAGACCAGTGATAATTTTGTAGTGATAGTGATTGATTAGTGATAACTCCATTAATGATAGTGATTACTTTATACTGAACACCTGAATTCTTGGAAATTCTATCCAAAAGAAGCAAGCAGTCTATAGCAGCTGCATATAACAGCTGCTAAGCAGAAGAAAGCCAAAGATATAAAATGGAAAACTATATTTTAAAACATGTGAATTATTCAAAGCCTTAAAAGAGACAGTGACTTACCAGCCAAAAGAGAGTTTACAGCGTGATGCAGTGGCTTAAAAGTCAGTCCATGAAACTGTAAACTGAAGTAGGGCAGTACAACTGAGACAACGTACCCATTTGTGGCACCAGTTTCTAAACTAGTGCTGAAACAATTGAGAAGTATGCTAAGAATAATGCACTACCTCTACAATCTGCCTCATGATAAAAGTCTAGGGAGGCTTAATTGGAGCCTAATGTTTTACTACTCTGCAGTGACATCACTAAATAGATTACTTTCTTGTTAGTTCAGCTCTCCAGCATAATTTTGTCACTGAACTGTATTGCTTTTGGCAAGAAGTTTCAAATTCCACCTGGGGTATTTCACATGCACATCACAAATTACACATCATTTCTTTTATCATACTGCTCACTGTGTCTTTTCTACCATTAATCAGTATGATCAACAAAAATGAGAAGGCTAAATCGGTAATAAAAAAGTTTATATCATTATAATCAATTACGCATGCAAATTGTCAGCCTTACACTCAGTAGGAAGCTAAGGAGATACTTGGAATGTGGTCAATAAGTTTGATAAAACTATGGTTTATGCATTCCTAATAGTTGAGAACTTTTTTTTAAATTATTTTTTCAACAAATGTGTACTTTAACCCCAAACAGAGTTCAAGCACAACTAGACTACTAATAAAATAGAAAGCTTAAAAAAGTATCTTCTACTGTGAGGGTCATTAACCACTGGAACATCTTACGCAGGACATGCTGCAGAATTTACACTGGTAAACATTTAAAGCACAGATCAGATATTGTACAAAAAGTAAGGGCATGATGCCACAATTAATTGATGCACATCCATGACTGGCTTGTGTTACGCAATAGACAAGCACCATTTTCCTTTTTGGCCTTAAAATTTGTGAATCTATCAAAACATATTAGGGAGACTGCTGTAAAGTAACAGTAGTCAGCTATCTGACCAGAGAACTCTACACGACTTCCAGAGCTATCAGTGAGAGTTGTGATTTACACAGAAGAAACAATGTGAGAATGTTATCATAGAAGAAAAGATCTGGTTTAAAAGAGGGAGGCTGTGAGTACAGTATGAAGAGCACAAATGATAACATAATCCGTAGGAAGAGAATCTGAGCAGTGATTAATCAAGGGTACCCACCAGGGTCTTTCACACATTATCATCTTATTTCGTTCCATTTATGGAAGACAGTGAAAACATGCATCAGGTCACACTACTCACAGTTATATTAGCTATGAAACTAGCAAATTAAGCTTCAGGAAAAGAGGAATATATATATAGAAAAATAATACTACATTTAACTCCTGTACATTTTGCTTTGCTTGGTATACACCTACACAGAAGACTGCCACGAAAAGACCCCAGTGTAGTTTTAAACAAGGCAGGTTCCTTGTTCCACAGAAATCCAGTTTTGATTTGATCTTGGGTTAATTTACCCTTATCGACAGAAAGTGGTATCCACTTCCCTTAAAGACATTTCTGTCTGCCAGCTCCCTTTGGAAACTACGAAACGGAGGCACAGGGAGGCTATTAAAAGACTGAAGACCCAAACTTTTAATATTAAGCATACAGATACCAATATCTGTAATTAATCATTAATCCATGTTACTAAAGCTAATTTTCTAAACTTTCCTTTTACTGTTAGGTTCCAGGATCAATATATATGGGTTTTTTGCTTGATAGACTTAATTTTCAGAAATTCTGAGTCCATAAAACCCCATTAAAGCTAATGAAAGACAGTTTTAAAACCAACAACTATTTAGAAATTTTTCAAGAACTTTTGTATCCACCTGCTCCATGGAAACCTACTCCATTACATAAAACATCCACCTCAAAAGAACACCATCAAGAGATGACTGAGAATATCTTTCAAATTGCTTAGAAAGCTCAGGGTTTGCAGTTTGTATGGCCAACATTTTCAGTTCAAGTGAGCAGGAGATGCGCAAAACAAATACATATTGTTTATTAATATTCTAATCTCAAAAGTAAATTGATAGTTTCTAATTAAGTTATAAAGCCTCTTCTAAATAACTCAGAGCAAAATTCTAGCCAGTCCATCATAAATTCTACAGTCTCACCTGCTGGACAGCTAATTTGGTCTCTTCAGTTCCTTTTAGTCCTGTTGTCAAGCATAGAATTTAACATGCTAAATAAAGCTAAAAAGCAAGTTGCTAGTCCTAAACTCAGAAACAAGCAGTACAGAAAGATGATTCAGAGATTTACTAACATGAAATCAGTTTATTTAATGAAAATTAACAGTGTTTAGCCATCTTTAAATCTCTAGTAAACCAGCTATATTGCTATTGCAATATATCAAATATCTATATACATCAAATATTGCTATTGCAATAACATGATTAGAATATTATTTCATGTGCAACAGGATTTTATTAAACAGTCATTCTAAAAGTGTACATTTTAATCTGCTTTAAAAAAGTGTTTGACAGTAGTAGAAAAAGCCAGTACATTTGTGCTATCATTTTTATTTTATTCTGTGAACCTATGCTTTTCCAAAAAAAAGGAATTTACTCTTTACTTGAGTGCTTTTCCTTATTACAGTTTTATATCTGCAGTTCGTCTGGAAACAAACCCAAGCCTTGATTACAAGGACAAAGCTGCAGGTCAAAAGACAGCATCACCAACATGTTTAGCATGTAAATCTCAGCATTTCAGGAAAAGCTTTGTTAATTCTGGCAGCCAGTCATTAAAAGCAGAGCTGCACAATATTCAAGATAACCATATGCCTTATTTTCTGAGAAGAGAACATAATGTCATAGGCTTTTTCTTTCCAACTGTGTGTGGATTTTTGTTCCTCTTTTGTGGAAATGAGTGTATTTACAACATCACATTGGGCATCCCTAATGCCAGATCTCATTCATAACAACATCCCAGGAGATCTGTCTCTTCCTTTGTTCTTTCTCTCCATAACCATTTTGTTAAATACCACTCTAGTGAACTTTCCTTTTCTAGCAACATCTACACTTTCTCCAGATCCTCTGGACACTCTCCCATTTGTTTCTCTCCCAGCTGGAACTGGACTCATAAGTACTATAGCACATGTAATTCTCACATCCAAAATATATCTCATTATGGCTCTTGCGTCTGTTTCTTTCCTCCCTCATTTCCCTGTCCTAAAGTATAAAAATCTGTGAAGTTACCAGTTACATTGAAAAATTCAAGTGTTTGTTCTTCCACTTCACTTTTTTTATATATTCAAATATGTACAGATATTTAAATATTAATATATTGATTGTATATATACATCTTTTGAGGAATCAGCTGTGTTAAGCTGTATAATGTAGATAGCTTGGGCTGGATATCTTACTGATTTTCCCCTTATGTAGCCAATTACATCTGTCTGCAGTGACTGAAAAGTGGTGAAAATAACTACTTTTCTGATTTAATGAGGGTTTACATCCTCTTTGCTCTGATGTAAATAAATAAAGCAGATCACAATGAAAAATAGGACATCTGAGGTGGAATCTAACATACAGTTCAGTTAGCAGTGGAAGAGGGTGACATAGGCAAAACTGAGACATGGAAAGTGGGAGGAGGCCATATCCCAGTATAGTATGAGAAGTTGTACCACAACTGGCATGAAAATCTCCTAGAACTATTTCTGAATCGCTGCAGGTTTTGATATATCATTTTATAGTATTCTGCTCTTAAAATGTCACATGTTATTACTCTCTAACCTGCTTATTCATTTAGACTGATGTGGAGTGCCCACAGGGCTCACCTGTGGCCTGAATAACAACAGATGTTAAGACAGAAATGTGAATATACACAGTATGTGTCAATGGGACTATGAAAGCGCTTTGGGGGGGTGCTGTTTGGGAGGGTGTTCACCCAAAACATCATATTAAAGAAGATAATGACCATCAGTCAGATTAAACAGTAGACAGAGAATCACAGAGAGACCTCTTTGAAACAAAGGATTCAGCTTGAAAAGAGATATAAAAGAAGCATGAATACTTTTTAACAGTGGGGAGAGACCTTGGAGTGGAAGCAGCAGCACTTGCTGACCCCACAGGCATCACAACCTGTCAATTGGCATGAAGTGCCTGCCCCAGGTGCTGGAGTACCAAGATGAGGTGCAGCACACAGAGACCCACACTCGGGGTGCGTGACCCTGAACTCATGGGGTGCTTTCTCCCTGGCGTGGGGATCAATGAGGTGTTGAGAGATGCACAGGTTTGTCCAAAGCTGGAACACCCACAGAAGGAGTGTGCAAGTAAGGGAGAGTGCACCCAGGAGAAGGGGTGCACTTGTGACTCTGTCTGTATGTGTGCGTATGTGTGTGTCACAAAAGCATTTCACGATTAGTAAAACAAGAGTGTCGAGAAATTTGTGGGCAAATATTAACATTTCAGAAGACCTTAGTAAGTGATTTTTCTGTTGAATTGCAGATATTGGTCTTGAATCTATAGTTCACTGATTGCTGATTAATTATGTGTCATTAGTAAATCAATAAGCCACTTAGTCTTGATTTAGTTTAAACTATCTGAACTAAGCAAAACGGAAAAAAATAGACCCCGTGAAGTCCAGATAACTTAGACTAGTCGAACAGACCACATCAGACTTCCAGCCTCTTACACACTCAACATCTTGTTATGGGCAAAAAGGGAAATATGTGGAGAAAAGAATCTGCTCTTAGTTCAACTACTGCTTTTGTATTGTAATAAAGTTATAACAAACCCTTTTAGTTCAGTTATACTACTAATGCTAATTGTTTATATTAATACAGAAATGTCTCAATAATACCTCATATGGGATAACTACATTAACTCTCTTGAATCAGGATCTGTTAACTGTTGTTTTCACAAGAAGGTTGCTTTCAAAATACCATAAAAATCAAACATGGCTTAACAGCAAGAAGAGCATGTGGAAAGTATAGTGTGGATACTAACATGTTTGAATCTTAAGAGGGAATGTGCAAATCTATAGAAAGGATTTATGTTACTTTTGCATTAACAAATGGCACAGCGAACATAGACTGCATTACTTTATTGTCTTTGAACAGTGCCTTACAAACTCAATGCAGAGAGCTGTGGAGCTCTACCCCATCCATGCACAGGACTGAAAATAGTTTTCCTGTGTTGCCTTCACGTAAAATACTGGATCTTACTAACTTGAGCATCATTTTTTGGCTTTAGCCACTTTCCCTGCACAGCCCAATGCTGTGCTGAGGGACATAGTGTCCACTCAGGATTAACTCAAGATACTTATTTCTGAAACCTTCACCATTCATTAAATAGGCATAAGGTCTATCTGGATTTTAGCCTCCGCCCGTTTAAAAAAACTCAAACTGCTGCTTGTTAAGACATTCTGGAAAAGACTGCTAATCAGTGTGTGTGATGTGATCCCTGAACCACCCTAGCAAAATTCAGCTGAAAAGCCTTCTTGTCAAAATCAAGATGTTTCCATGTTTCACAAATCGGGTCTTTCCTCCAAAGAGCAAACCAAAAGATTTTTGTGAAAATGTTCTTAACCATCCTGAATATAATTCTGCATAAAGATGTTAAGCAGTTGCTGACAGCCATGGAAACCAGTTATCGCCATGCACAGTAAGAGCGGCTGGGACATTCTTAATGTAAAAAAAAAAAAGTTTGAACTGAGACCTTCCAGGAAATATTTTGGAAAATTGATTCAAGTTAAGAGAAGATACTGAGGCAAACATATATATTGTGTCTTAAAATAGCAGTAAAACTCATTCTTCAGAAGACAGCATGCATAGAATATCTACCTATACTGTTTTCACAGCACAAAAGAAACTCACTTGCTTAGAATCCCAGCATGTAAAGTCTTCACTAATTATGCTGTTTGGTAAATTTAATTATTTGCTGATATATATTTTAGCAATTATAGATTCTTCTGTGTGTCAACTGTATGAATCCCACTAAGGAGGGAATGTAAGATTAAAAAATATATAAGATTTCTTTATGTACTATCTCTTCAAACTGAACCTGCCATCTAAAGAAACCATCCAGGCAAAAAGAAGCACTCCTCATTAATATCACCTAGCTTGCTTAGAAGGATATCCTAGTGGCTCTGATATTCAATGGATATCATTTGTCAAATGCATCCATCTGGAAAAATCCTCATATTCATGCTAATACACTTCTGTTATTCTATTCTGTTACTCAACATACTGTAAGGAAGGAGTATAACACAATTCTCCATTGATAATATAGGAAGAATAAATGTGAGCCTGTATCCAAAATTAAAATTAATTATGTCTTTCAATCTTAGAAAAGTCAAATTAGCATCTTAACAGTGATGGTAATTGCATGTTTTCTACTGAACATGAGTTTATCACCTTTTCTACAATGTATAATGCAAACACAAAGTTCACTTCTTTCAATGGTTCTTCGAAGGAAAATGTGATCAAAAATTCCATTTTCAAGAAAACACTGTAGGTTCAGTGATAATTACTCATAAAGCTGGCAGAGCATTTCTTTGAGGAAATTGCATAGCTGGATTGAGAGCAGCCCTGAGGAGAAGGACTTGGGGGTGTTAGTTGATGAAAGACTCGACATGAGCTGGCAGTGTGTGCTTGCAGCCCAGAAAGCCAACCGTGTCGTGGGCTGCATCAAAAGAGGTGTGACCAGTAGGTCGAGGGAGGTGATCCTGCCCCTCTACTCCGCTCTGGTGAGACCCCACCTGGAGTACTGTGTCCAGCTCTGGGGGCCCCAGTGCAAGAAAGACATGGAGCTGTTGGAGAGAGTCCAGAGGAGGCCACGAAGCTGATCTGGAGCACCTCTCCTGTGAGGAAAGGCTGAGAGAGTTGGGATTGTTCAGCCTGGAGAAGAGAAGGCTCTGGGGAGACCTTATACTGGCCTTCCAGTACCTAAAGGGGGCCTACAGGAAATCTGAAGAGGGACTGTTTACAAGGGCCTGTAGTGATAGGACCAGGGGTAATGGTTTTAAACTGAAAGATGGTAGATTTAGATTAGATATAATGAAGAAATTCTTCCCTGTGAGGGTGGTGAGGCACTGGAACAGGTTGCCCAGAGAGGTTGTGGATGCCCCATCCATGGAAGTGTTTAAGGCCAGGCTGGATGGGGCTTTGGGCAACCTGGTTTAGTGGAAGGTGTCCTTGCCCATGGCAGGGATGTTGGAACTAAATGCCCTTTAAGGTCCCTTTCAACCCAAATTGTTCTATGATTCTACGAAACTGCAATAGAGTAAAATTCTAGACATTGCAAATCTATTTGGGTAGATGGGTTTATTCTATCTTGTAGTGAGAACAAAATTTTATTGTGTAGGGGGAAAAAAGAGAAACTACATATTTGGGACAGCCTGAGAATATGGAAAAAAAGGTTCCTGAAGGATATAAAGACCAACAGAGGTCCCATTACCTTGTACTTCAATGATGGTGATTAAATGGCATAATGAGAAAACTATTCAAGACACTTTCTACACATCATAATGCTGAAGGACTTCTGAAAGGAGATCTGCCACACTAGGGGAATGTCCAGCATGACATGGAAATGAATTACATCTGGCCAGCAGGTGAGCCAGAAGGTGTGCAGGAACCACTACAGCACCACCCCTCTCCTACAGCCCCCACTGTTTTGAGAAGCACTGGGTTTTCCTTACAGGGTTGCAAAAAAGGAGAATGCAGTGCAGATCTTCATCCTAATCCCTCTCACTTTTGTACATGTTGTAAATGAGGATAGAGAACTTACTGAATCGTGGATCATGTGCCTTGTTTTTTCACTTCGGGACGACAAAGTGGACTTTCATCAACCATCCTATAAAATAAACATACATCTATATGTATTCTCCCAAATACCTTACCACAATAAAACACTGTACATCACACACACATTTCATTTCTGAGGATAGGAGGAACTGCTAATCACACATGCCAAATTTAATGCTTGACATTTGCAGCATTGAAAATGGGCAAAAGGAAGTGCACATTGATATGGCTATGATTTGGTAATATAGTAAAGATAAATCAGAGTCTATCTGCTCTAAACTGTATCTGTGAGATGTAAAGGAGGTGTAAAGATGCTTTAGATTGCTCCAGTATTGCTCTAGCACTGGAATACACAAGTTGACAAAGCAAGTGCAGGGTTGTTTTTTCTGGTTCAGTGTGTCCTAATAACAGATGGGAAAGCCATTTGTAAAATCAGATTTAGACTGTTGGTTGCATCCAACCATGCCCAGTTCTTCTGATCATAAAGCATTAACCTTAAAGTTTGTAAATTGGAATATCCAAGAACCCAACTTCCAATTGCATAAGGAGAAACACAATACTCATAAAGTGCAAGTACTTCTATAACTATCACCATCACAATAATGGCCAAAGAATGGGCTAATGCCCAAAGAATGTCTGAAATGAAGTGGCTTTAAACATGTTTTTTCAGTGTAAGATTTTTGTCTCATAGCACTGATCATGAAGAAATATCACAGTAAACAGAGCTTTCAAAGTCTAAGTACCTGAGGGAAAGTGCTGATTAATACTGCTGTTTAAACTGAGGTTAATTAATTGTGATAAAGATTAATTGGTCTCTCCCCTTCTCTCTCTTTGAAAATATTTTTTGTGATGAGACCATGACACCTATTAATCCATATCAAAGACTTATAAATGTAGAAATAGCGAAGGGGGGAAAGCAGAGGAGGATTTCAATAATATAATTCTGAGAAAAAATGAACTGAGCTAAAATAAAGTTAAATTCCACTTTACGATGATCTGTCTGCATGGAAACATGAGTAATGGCCTTAAGAGCATATATATTTGTCCAAGCTATGGTCCAGTCTTGCAAGACACTGTTTAAAAGAGTCTTATTGCTAACAATAGTGCAATAGTGACTCACTCACTTTAAAAGAAGTTGGAGGTACTGGGCATTTAAGGAAACCTTTATGTATTTAACGGAGGCCACTTGCCTAGACTCATATGATTGAGACGGGTGTTTTTTTGTTTTTTTGTTTTTTCCTTCCCCATCCTTAACAGAATAGCTCTTTGCAACCTATATATCCTGGCAGATCTATCAACAGCCTCCCTAATAAAAACAGAGAGTTGCAGCAGTAGTACTGTAACTATCTTGCAAGTATCTTGAACCAATGTATTTGATGGCAAGCAGACCAACAGAATTGCCTAGAACAGATTATATAAATCAGAAAATGTAAAATGAAAGCTAAAATGAAAAAAAAAATACAACTCTACATAAAAATGCTCTCCACCATGCCTTAAATGGAGTCTTTCCCATACATACACTTGAAATCTGCCCACCTATGTTATGTCCTATCATTAGAATACAATGATGTCTGGAAAAAGTAGCGTGAGTATATGCATTTGAATATTTAGACCAGTGGAAAAGGGCATTTTTTGTATACATAGCAGTTATGGCTATATATTTTTCATATCTACTTAAGCAGCACTTTGAAAACCCCACAAAAAAAAATCCCAACAACAAAAAAACCCAAACCTTTTGGAAAGAAAATATGAAAATTAATGTCAAGTGGTTATTATTTTGCATTTTTCTATTTTAATCCATTATTTAATGTCATAAATAGTGTTCAAGAATCACTTGAATATGATTAACAGTATACTGTTAACATAACAATCTGTTGTTTCTCAAACTGATGCTTGCTGCTACTTAGAACTGTTTCAATCAGCTTATATGGGAAAGAAACAGTGTGACACTTCAGGCTTGAGAAGACAGTGAACACCTTAATCAACAACAATTCACAAATGTTTTTCTTAGTGAAAAATGTGTCATTCTATTTAGTGTATGGTACACATTCTTGAGTGTACTCATGACAGTTAGAATTGGTACCTTTTTCATATCAAGTAAGCAACAATGACAATTCTGTATAAAAAAGAACATCCACACATGAAATTTCAGGAATGTATATTTTTTAAAAAAACATATTCCAAAATGAATTATTATTTTTTAAAACTGTTAATTTGACTAAAAAAAATAGCATCACTATAATGACATATATGAATATAATTTAAATTTTCCAAGCAGCTCAGTAATATGTTTGGAATTTTCTGTTCATGCTCCCTGTACAGCCAAGCAGCGGAGTGCCAGGGCTCAGTGAGGACGGGTGGCTCCCCGGGGACCAGGCACTGGGACCTCGGGGTCCAGGCAGCCAGGGCCGGTCCCATCGCCCCAGCCAGCAGCAGGCAGCCACGGGCGATGGGGCAGCCCCAGGATTCAGGCTCCTCCCTGGAGAAAGGCATGCGCTGAGGCCAGGCCAGGATGTGGGCTCAGCGGGGCCGTGGCCGGGCAGGACAGGGCTGCAGGGAGCTGGAGACCGGCCCTGTTGCAGCATGGCTGGGGCACGGGCTGATGTCCCTGGGGTGCTGGCCTGGGCAGTGTGAGGGGAGTTTGGGGCTGGGCAGCAACAGGCAGGCCAGGCAGTACCCTCAGGACCCTGACAGGGAGTTCACAAAGCCATCAGGCAGCAAATGATTTGGGCAAAAACAAAGGGGAAAAAAAAAAAAAAAGAACTTTATTGCGAACTATAGCTATGAAATAGAACTTTGAACCTTTCTTTCAGATCAAGGATATGCACATTAAGAGGTAACAGATATTCTAGACAGATATTTGTTCAAAGACACAAAGAAACTCTGTACAAAAGTGGGACTCAGATGTGCTGCCTGAGGCTGTGAGGCCCTCTCGTTTGTCAAAGAACATTTCCAAGTTCAGGACGCTCAGATTTTTTGCATAGTCAGCAGATGAACAAGAGTAAAATATCACGAACCCTTAGAAATCTTCCTAATTTACATGCACAGGGTCTAATTAAGCAGAAATGTATAGAATGACATTAAAATACATATATATATATTCCAAGTCATATTTCTAGTTGTTCTAAAGAGAAGAATGAGCGGTACTCCTCACTAGACCCAACATCCTGCATAGCAGAATGGGTTTGAAGTGTCTACTGAGTAGCTGACACTTACAGATTCTCAAGGCATATGTAAGACCAGCATTTGAAAAAATTAGGTTTGAATACCTCCCTGTGATAAGTAGACGGCATTCCCCTGGTCTCTGCTCTCTTAATGACATCAACTAAATGTTAGAACAAAGAGTTCATGCAATTAATCCAATCCAGAGCCTATGATCTTTCCTCAACATCACATTACTATTATTATCAACTATTAATAAAAAAAAATTAGACAGATTTGTGGGATACTTTGCAAACATATAAATTTAATTACTGGGGAACTTTAAAGAAACATTTCTTAATTATTCATATCTTCTTAATATACCTCCTTGATGGAAAGCCTAATTACATTTTAATCTTTTCATGATGGATTACACTTCTGGTTGCTCAGGAAGTGTTTTTGACTTCATGTCCAATTACTGAACTTCCTGGTAAAAATATCTCATGATTAAATCTTTTGTCATGTATACTGTAATATAAGAATATTTCCTTTATTATAGATCATAGGAATGCATTTAATGCCTTTGCTACTTTTTTTGTGCACAGAGCAAGACATATGTAGTGTGTTCACAAAAAAGATAATATTCTGATATTGCATAATAAAACATCTATTTTTTAAGAGGGTTAAAGCAGAAATAGTTCTTTAAGCCCAGTTAAAATAATTTAAACTGATGTAATTATATCCCCATGCACTTCTTTTAAATTGTAGTGATTTTGCACTACAAAACATTAGTATTTGACTGTGTGAAGGATGACATTTAAAATTAACTTTTTATTCTTTTAATCGTCTTCATTTTGCATTTAGTAAGATGAATTTCAGTCACTTAATTACTTCAAGTGCACCAGCTGCAAATACACTTGACTTTTCCAGAGGGCCCAAAAAAGGAGTCCAGACAGGTATGCTATTTCAGAGCAAATAAGAAAAAAACCCTTTACATGTAATTTTGGTGAATTTTTTTTCAATAGCATATGACTCAGAAAGGAAAACAGTTTTTCTTTAAAGCACTACAATGCAATTAAGTTCCCAAATTCAGTATACACAGGATATTTCTTCAATCTAATGGAATTTGACATTTAGCTTTTAAATAATAACCTATTGCTCATAAACAGGAGAAAAGTCACATAAATCCACTCCTCATCTATTCTCAAATGCTTGATTTCAGAGAGGAAAACAAACCAAATAGCCTACAGTCAGCCTTGTTTTCTGCAGCCACACAGTTCCAATGGTGCAAATTATTTCCTAAAATTCTCTTCCTTGGCTACTGTTGACTGATTTTGAACCCAATGTCTCTGCACTTTTTCCCTTTTCAGTTGCTCTGAAATGTGCTCTAATAAAACCTGTCTGTCTGAATTTGGTACAGTACCCAAAAAGGGGATAGAAAGCTGTAGCCAAGATTATGGGAAACAAGTGCTCTGTGTTCTATGGAAAGACATAGCATTTTCAATCATTAAAAATGGTTAAATTAATTGTTACGAATATAAGGTTATTAAAAATGCATATATAACTTCAAAGGTAAAGAACATTTTTCCTTATAGTTTTCATGCCAGATAAGAAATTTCAACTATCTGACAGGAACATCATTTACCTGTGTAACTCATCACAGCTAAATTACAAGACAGATGAATATCCTACAGCTCTGCTTCCAGAATGGGCACTTGGACTGCAGAACAACTGCAGAGAAAGTATATTCTCCATACATACTGATGCCCTGATATCTTGGTCATCTCTACTGAGGTGTGCATTTGAATGCATCATAGGTCCTACTCTCAGCATACAGTTAATTTTTTTTGAAAATTAATCTGAATATGCAGACCAGGTGGGGAGTAACTCTATTGTGTTGGGTTTGCGTGGCAGGGTTTTGGTAGCCGGGGGGCTGCAGGGGTGGCTTCTGTGAGAAGCTGCTAGAAGCTCCCCCTGTGTCTGATAGAGCCAATGCCAGCTGGCTCTAAGACGGGCCCGCCGCTGGCCAAGGCCAAGCCAATCAGCGCCTCTGTGATAACATATTTAAGAAGAAGAAAAACACTTAGAGAGGGAGAGCTTTTGCAGCCAGAGAGAGGAGTGAGAAGATGTAAGAAACTCTGCAGACACCAAGGTCAGTGCAGATGGAGGGGGAGGAGGAGCTCCAGGCGCCGGAGCAGAGATCCCCCTGCAGCCCGTGGTGAAGGCCATGGTGAAGCAGGCTGTCCCCCTGCAGCCCATGGAGGAAGGATGAGGGGGTGTAGAGATTCCACCTGCAGCCCGTGGAGGACCCCACGCCGGAGCAGGTGGAGGCACCTGAAGGAGGCTGTGGCCCGTGGGAAGCCCACGCTGGAGCAAGTTCCAGGCCGGACCGGTGGACCCGTGAAGAGGGGAGCCCACGCCAGGGCAGGTTTGCTGGCAGGACTTGTGACCTCGTGGGGGACCCCACGCTGGAGCAGTTTGCTCCTGAAGGTCTGCACCCCGTGAGAGGGACTCCATGCTGGAGCAGGGGAACGATGAGAGGAGTCCTCCCCCTGAGGATGAAGAAGCGGCAGAAACACAGTGAGATGAACTGACCGTAACCCCCACTCCCCGTCCCCCTGTGCCGCTGAGGGGGGGAAGGTTGAAGCCGGGAGTGAAGTTGAGCCCGGGAAGATGGGAGGGGTGGGGGGAGGTGTTTTAAGAGTTGATTTTATTTTCTCATTCCTCTACTCTGTTTTGCCTAGTAATAAATTAGATGAATTCCCTCTCTAAGTTTGGTCTGTTTTGCTCGTGCCGATAATTAGTGAGTGATCTCTCCCTGTCCTTATCTCGACCTGCAAGCATTTCGTTATGCCTTTTCTCCCCTGTTTAGTGAATGAGGGGAGTGAGAGAGCGGCTCTGGTGGGCACCTGGCCCCCAGCCAGGCTCAACCCACCACATCTATCTACTCCTAACCTGCACTCATATGTAATCATTTCTAAGATAAATAGGTCCAGTATGTATTAAAGTATTACTCTGTAACATAGGTGCTTCCTTTCTTCATTCTCTCTTGCTTTAAGCAACATAAGGAGTTTAATTATACTTTTCTCTTTTTCTTTCTACCTATCATAAATGAAAATTTCAAGTGCATAATTTCATGGCTTTCAGACAAATTATACTAAATGGGGGTGGAGGAAACATCTTTGGGAGCAAGATAATTCGTAGACGCATTTCCCTTGGATTAAACTTTTTTAGTCTATTGGACAAGCAACAGTTCTATTTTGGTTCCAAACTGGTATGGGAGATGTGCAAAAAACCCCACACACCCCTAAAAACATTGCATGCGTGGCATGAGAAGGTAGAGGGCTGCTAGCAGTATCTTATTTCAAATGAACCATGCAAACATCCAGATGACACAATTATCTGATCTGTGTTTAGGATCAAGCATCAAGCTGAGTAATGATATTATGCCTACTTATATGGACACAGATGCTATAATAAATTATATCCTTTCAGTGAAAATGTGTATACTTATGGTAAATCATCCTGAAGAAATTACCAGATGGTATTTTACATCTCCTATTCTAAATGGTCTGTTTTACCTCAAAGTGCTGTATGTCGATGCTGAGTTAAGTGATTCCTGTATGGTATTAAATTGTTAGTATTCTATTTGTTTATAAAGTACTTTGTGATCTACTGTCATAAAATGTAAGATGCTATCAGATGCTGTCCTGGTTTTGGCTGGGACAGAGTAAATTTTCTTCCTAATAGCTGGTATGGTGCTGTATTTTGGATTTAGTATGAGAATGATGTTGATAGAGAGCTTCTTTCTTAGTAATTTTAATACCATTTAAGTGGTTGAGAATTCCCAGCCTAAAATCAACTGAGAAAATGAATGAGTCCCGAGGAAGTCTGGGAAGATTGATTCAAATGAGTGGCAAAAACTGAGGAACCTGACTCCAGAATCTGTTCACACATAATCTGTAAGATTATGTATCATATACATGATCTTTAAAAGTGCTTGTAAAACAGAAATTAGGTCACTGGATAATGTTAAAAAAGTAAACCCAGCCTTCCTCTCACCACACTTTGATTAATACGTGGTTCACAGAATGAACGGTTATAGTGGGAAGTCAGCTGTGAGAATGAAGAAAACTGAGGTAAAGGACTCACCAGTACAGGGTCCAACTCCTTCTCATCAAGCACATTCTCTGTTACAGAAGTTAAAGACCTTGCTATTCATGGTCTCCAAGGTTACATCCATATCCTTAAATGCAACCAATCCAGGAAGCAGGATCTGCCCCCAGGCTAGGAGAGGGACTCCACATTGCCTGGGACTACCACCCTTTTTGGCAAATTGATGCATTCACAGTTCACTGAAGAACCCCCCATGCGGTGACTCTGCAGTCCAATAACATCAATGTTATCTTCTATGCTTTTTATTTCAAAATAATAGTAACGTGAGGTGCTATTGTTAACCGGAGTGACATTTCTTATGAAATGAAAATAAGGGCATGAATTACATATTGTGCACCTCCTGTCAGCTTATGAGAAAGCTTTAGGACAAAAAGTCTTCTGAGACAGGGGTAGATGACTATATAGGGCACAACAAAATAAACACAATGCTGCTGTGTCTATGCTGTCTAATGGAAAGGTTCCCTTGAGTGAAGTATCTCCAGAAAAAAACCCAAAACAAACAGGTTTCCTTCTGGAAGGAAAAATTTACCTGAAGAGAGCCCGAGAGTAAATGAGAATGTATCCAAAGTAGGCCATCATAAAACCTGGCAGCCAAGAAGCTGAATTATTTGGCAGAGGAGACAGACTTTTAGATATACCTAAACTGGAAAAACAAAGGGCATGCTCTCTAAAGCAGTAGAGAAATAAGACAGTTTAGAACTGATATCATTCTGTTCTGATTCAAGAAAGAAGTCTATACTGCAGGCAGTACTGCATGCTTCTCTGCTCAGTTAGAGACACGAGTGAGACAGCTGTGGGAGTCATAGACACATTATTTAGTTTCTCTGGTAATTAGCTGTTGCAAGGAAATTCAGTTTTATCCTTGTAAAGTCAGTGAAAGAATTACCATTGACTACCCCGAACAGGATCAGGAGTATAGGTATGCAGCTGATCCTCCTACAATTCCTAAAATACAAATGACAGGAAATGAAGTGACTTAAACAGAATTTGAATATGATTTTTAATGCCCCATTACCCCTTTGATAATATCTTACTACTTCCCAGTGGGAATATAAAAATATTGTGGAGTGAGTCTTAATCTTGGTAGAAATTTCTAAGATATAATTCTTTGCTTTCCTAATATACAATTAATTCTAAAACACCTAAGGGTAGCCAAAGCCAAGTGAGGTGCTCTCAGAAAAAAAGGTATTTCAACATTTTCTAAATATGAAAGTAATTTACATTACAAAAAAAAAAAAAAAAAAATCCAATACCAGAGCACTAGAACAGGCTGCCCAGAGAGGCTGTGGAGTCTCCTTCTCTGAAGACATTCAAAACCAGCCTGAACGTGATCCTGTGCAACCTGCTCTAGGTGATCCTGCTTTAGGAGGGGGGTTGGACTAGATGATCTCCAGAGGTGCCTTCCAACCCCTACCATTCTGTGATTCTGTGATTCCATGATGCACACTAATAATAATTATAAAATCACAAATCTGCTTATTCTTTTGCTTATGACTCTGGATATATAATCTCATAAATATATAGATAAATTTTGAAGTACAAGTATATACATATATATTTAGTTTTGAGCCCTGACCACTCCTTTTCACCTCAACACTAAGATTTCTCAAGGACCATTGGTATTAACTCTGTGAAAGACTGTTGTTTGGCTATTTTAACTATTTTGTTTTTCTCTCACATGCTGAGATAATCTCTTATGAATCCACAATGTGTCCTCCTGACTCCCATTCATGTTCTTCTCATCTTCATGCTTTAGAGAAAATTCTCTGAGAACAGCTGCTCCTGCAGTATTATCAGTAACAGGATTCTGAAACAAACTACTACTCTTATGCACTGAGTGGTGTCAGGCAGAAAGGCTAAAAAGAGGGGGGAAAAAGCAATAATCCTGTCAATTCTGAAATTGTCTTTAAGACATTTTATAGCTATCCTGATATAAACAGTGGTGTATGCAAAATGGAACAGGCTTAGGAAGGAAGTCTTGTACTTTAAAAAGCAATATTTAAAGACTAGCATCACCATGCTATTGATCATTTAGAAGATGTATGAAGTATACATCTTTGCCTTTGATACTGTCTACCGGTGAAGGGGACATTTAACAGTAGGTCTTGCATTCCCTATGGTATTGTTGAGAATGAATGAGAAGTGAGTGTCTAAGCAAACTGACATCCAGTATGCACTCTACATACAGCTACAGCTGATATGAAATGATGTGGAAGCTGAAGCCTGTTCATATAGCTCTCTTGCTTTACTGAGTAATGTTTCAGACAAAAAGAACGCTGTGCCAATGTCCAAAGATCTCAAAATTTTAACTATTTGTATTAGAACCTAAAATCAGAAAATTTAGATTAACTATCTCTTTTTTTTTACTTCACTGATATTCTGAAACCTCACACCCTATCACAATGACAGCTATCTTAATCCTAACATTATTTGGAAGAAAGTTAGCTGTAGCAGTGTTTTCACCACAAATAGTTCTCAGGTTTCGGTTTCACTTTCCTCTTTGATGATGTTTGGATCAATTAATCTTTTCTACTTTTTCATTGCAGAGGGAAACAAAACTGGTGTTTTCTCTGGGAGATGCAGTGACAGCACTGAATAGTACTGAATTCCTATGCAGCTCTTCAGGCTTTCTGTGTCTCTCTCTCCTATATCTCATAAAGACAAAAATGTTTCACCTGATAACAAACTGATTCACTCCGGTTTTGAAGCATGAAGCTGACTGTGGGTTTCAGCCACATGATACACTTCAATACCAGTCTTTTCCAGGCTATCTGGAAATGTTTTGAATATTAGCAGGTAATACACAGGTGTATTATGTGTGTTATGGTTTCATTCATATTAATCATCAAGCCAGAGCATTTGGTTACATTTATGTTTGGCCTCAACCTGGAATCATTGACAATTTTATGTCAGGAATCTCAATCAAAAGCTTTCAAAAAGTTAACAAAGATATACAATGTTGTTTTAAAATACAAGTTTCAATGCATCAAAGTTATGCTGCAATGTCCAGCATAAAGGAAAAAATGCTAGGGTAAAAAAGAAGGGAAAGAAAATTAATCTATTACTGAGTCAGTGACTTTATGGGCTGTGAAAGATGGCATCAGATTCACCAAAGAGGTGAAAGAGGGATGGCTAGAGATTCTCCAGAAAAAGTGAAAGGAAAATAATTTTTAGAAGAGAAAGATAGAACCTGCAGGTTACTCTTGTAGGTGTTAAAAAGAGACAGTGGTCAAAAAAGTTAACATCCTTCAAAATATGGATTTCTTTCAGAAGAATGTAACCTGAGACACACAGTACTCAGAGAGAATCTATGACACGTAAAAGGCTCTGGAAAAGGTCTGCTAAATAAAGTATTGTCCTGGTTCTGGCTGAGATAGAGTTAATTTTCTTTCTAGTAGCTAGTATAATACTGTGTTTTGGATTTAGTATGAAAATAATGTTGAAGTATGAAAATAACACACTGAAGTTTTTAAGTTGTTACCAAGCAGTCAAGGATTTTTCAGCTTCTCATACTGTCCTATTAACAAGACGGTCAGGGGAGCTCAAGAAGCTGGGAGGGGACCCAGCCAGGACAGCTGTCCCAAACTGACCAGAGGGACATTCCATACCATATTCATTTAACTGGGGGGTGGGCTGGAAGGCAGTTCGGCTCGAGAACTAACTGAGTATTGGCTTCTATTATTATTGTCTTCTTTTTGTGTCCTATTTAACTATCCTTATCTCAACCCGCAAATTTTACTTTTTTTTTCCCTTCTTTTTGATTCTCTCCTCTATCCCACTGGGGGGGGGGGGGGGGGGGGGAAGTGAGTGAAAGGCTGTGTAGTTGGTTTTAGTTGCCTGCTAGGTTAAACCACAGTCAGTATTTAGGTTTTAATCTTGTAGGTTTTTTTTTTTTTCTTTAACCATTCTTGTTGAAAATTAATAGTTTTATGTGAATTTTGCCTTGTTCTAAAAACCAGACAACTACTCATCTTCCTCATGACTGTGCATACTAAGTTGGGTAAATCCTCTTCAGTTCCTCCTCTGAAAATACTTTTCATTGATGACACAGGGAAAATAAGGAGCAAAAAATGATGAATATCAGTTCTCAGTATTTTGCCATTGATCAAGCGACTTACTCTTCAAAAAAAAAAAAAAAGAAAAAGAAAAAAGAAAAAAAAGAAAATAAAAGAAAGACTTAGATATGGGGGAATAAGTTTAAAATTCCTAGTTTAGGGAAAACCGTACATGGTAAAGAAACTAATTCTGATTTAGAGTGATGATGCATTCAAGTATAAGTAATTCATAGCTGGACAATGTTCTCAACAATTTTCCATTATTCTGTGGAGATGGTTCAATCACAGATATGATCTTGCAACTTCAGATTACCAAAAATGTCAACATCGCATGTCTAGAAGAAAGAACAAAGTTGGCACCTGATGGACATTACACATTCAAAAATTGAAAAATGTATCAATCTTTCAAAAAGTACTCAGCTATTTTTCCTGGTTTAAAGAACTGTGTTTTAATATGCAGAATTAAAACCTGGAATTTTCAATTTGTTTTAGCAGGATGATGGCATATCCTCAGACTGGTTTGTTACTAATGAAAGCACAATGACTACTTTTATCCCAGTGTAAGAGGAGTATAGGATTGTCAGAGAGCTTTTGCATTATTTTCATATATTACTTGAAAATTCCCCCCACTACTGTTCTTAACTGCCACTTAAGATTTTGAAATATTGAGGTCTTAAAACCTACATAGTAAGGTATTGGAATTAGTGCTGCTAACCAGTTCATAAATAGACATTCAGACTTTTCTCCCATTCTGTAATCTTTAGAATGTATTGATCCAACCTTCCTTGAAAATCATACCTCGATGGGAAAAAAGCCCCAAATCAACAAACAACCACCACCACCAACAACCAAAAAACCCACCCCAAATCCTAAACACACAAAAAAATTTAAGAGATTACCTTTAATTAAAGACACACTCCATCATTTAATAAATGGATTACCTATAGTGGTAATACAGTGAAAAATCACCAACTTCATGAGATTCCATGTGTGTTGGGTTTGCGTGGCAAGGTTTTGGTGGCCGGGGGGCTACAGGGGTGGCTTCTGTGAGAAGCTGCTAGAAGCTCCCCCTGTGTCTGACAGAGCCAATGCCAGCCGGCTCTAAGACGGGCCCACCGCTGGCCAAGGCCAAGCCAATCAGCACCTCTGTGATAACATATTTAAGAAGAAAAACACTTAGAGGGAGAGCTTTTGCAGCCAGAGAGAGGAGTGAGAAGATGTAAGAAACTCTGCAGACACCAAGGTCAGTGCAGATGGAGGGGGAGGAGGAGCTCCAGGCGCCAGAGCAGAGATCCCCCTGCAGCCTGTGGTGAAGGCCATGGTGAAGCAGGCTGTCCCCCTGCAGCCCATGGAGGAAGGATGAGGGGGTGTAGAGATTCCACCTGCAGCCCGTGGAGGACCCCACGCCGGAGCAGGTGGAGGCACCTGAAGGAGGCTGCGGCCAGTGGGAAGCCCACGCTGGAGCAAGTTCCAGGCCGGACCGGTGGACCCGTGAAGAGGGGAGCCCATGCCAGGGCAGGTTTGCTGGCAGGACTTGTGACCCCGTGGGGGACCCCACGCTGGAGCAGTTTGCTCCTGAAGGTCTGCACCCCGTGAGAGGGACTCCATGCTGGAGCAGGGGAACGATGAGAGGAGTCCTCCCCCTGAGGATGAAGAAGCGGCAGAAACACCGTGAGATGAACTGACCGTAACGCCCACTCCCTGTCCCCCTGTGCCGCTGAGGGGGGGAAGGTTGAAGCCGGGAGTGAAGTTGAGCCCGGGAAGATGGGAGGGGTGGGGGGAGGTGTTTTAAGAGTTGATTTTATTTTCTCATTCCTCTACTCTGTTTTGCCTAGTAATAAATCAGATGAATTCCCTCTCTAAGTTTGGTCTGTTTTGCTCGTGCCGATAATTAGTGAGTGATCTCTCCCTGTCCTTATCTCGACCCACAAGCATTTCGTTATACCTTTTCTCCCCTGTTTAGTGAATGAGGGGAGTGAGAGAGTGGCTCTGGTGGGCACCTGGCCTCTAGCCAGGGTCAACCCACCACACCATGTAGGTCAGTTAGGACTGAAAAGACTTAGCAGTGATATGAGTGAAGTAAGACTAAAAAGTACTACTATGACTACATTCTCTTCAGCACCTATGTCTAATTCTTGCCACTCCTTCGAAAAACAGGCAATATAAAGGAAATAGTGGTTTAGCAGATATGAAAGCCAAACTGAAATTTTTCTGCCCAAGTGGCACATTTTGCTTATTGCTTATCACCTCAGAAGCCAAAGGTCATTACAGAGAAGCCCACTGGAAACATGGAAAACTATAAGCAATTTCTGTATAGTATTTGCTAGCATAAAGGGCTGCATATGAATTCCAAAAGGAGGAAGAGCAATCTACCTTCTCTGTGATGCTCCAGCATGAAATAGCAAGGTGGTATTCAGAAAACAGAACACATTCTTCATTATTATTATTATTAAATAATAATTATTATATATTAATAATAATTATGATAATATTTTTCAGTTCCCTTTATAAAGAAATTTATGCTAGCAATAGAAACAGTACTGTACAAACAACACAATATATTTTAGATCCCTCCTTAATTCTTATACAAATTGCATAATTGCACTATGCAAACTCATTTTGCCTTATACTTCACAAAACTGGAATATAACATAGTATAGTGGAATGTACTTTTAGTCAACTGGAACATCTACATCCAAATAATTGCACAGACAATTACTACTATTCAGCACACAAATTATTTTAGTTACAGATTAAAGAAAAAATGTGTTCTGTAATTTATCTGCCTGAAAATACATAGATATAGAAAATACTGATATTTAATAGTCTAGTCTGAAACTGGTTAATTCACAGTATTTGTATGTAACAGCAGAGATTCAGCTGAAAGGTATTTTAAAATAACATGTTTTTATTTCAGGGTAATAATCTGAAATCAAGAAAATAATTCATACATCAAGAATGGGCATCTGCCAGAGGATAAATTAGACTTCAAGTGGGAGACCATTTCTTATGCACATGTCATGAAACATAGATGCAGAAAGACAGCTCATCAGAATCAAAGAGAGTGAAACAGAAAGATAAGAGAGTCTATATTATTGTTTGACCATAAGTTACTTATAAAAGATATTATATAATAAAGCTGAAATACTAATCAGGACTGATGAGGTGTCTTTCTTAACTGCACAAATTTAAAGTTACCTTTAATTTTTTCCGTGTCCTTTCTCATATCATTAGCACCCCATCGAAATAACAATTTCTTTCAGTGCATTTGCATTCCTCAGGGAAACAAAGTTATTTTTCCCCAAAGAATTTCAAAGGTCCTGGTTTAAAGATATCTATATGCTATTGATTTAAAATTACTTATTTTGATGTAATTATACTACTTTATCCACGAGGTCCTAATTTTTCCATAAACTCTCAGCAGTGATCTTTTTAGATCACATTTTGATTATTATTTACACATCTTACATGGTTGAGATTCAGTTGTGACAGTAAAAAGGTTCGTGCTCCAGTCAGCAAAGAAGAAAATATTTAGGCAGTCTTAAGACATTATACAATTTCCTAAGTCTATTAAAGTATTGCGCCTCTAACCCTTCCCCCCCGCCCCCCCCCCCCCCCCCCCGCCAATCCTTGGAGGAAACAGAAATATCCAAACCCAAAGAATTAGTTCATAGTTATTTTGGGAGATAAGATGAAAAAGTGTAATGGGTTTATTTTAAAGGATTGAATTCAGAATGTAATCCTAGCTTTATGAAGCCATCCATAAACTTCCTGCATGACAGAACAAGGTACTTCTCTATGCTCCAATTCCAGCCATCATCCTTTGCCAGGTTTAGGTCATTCAGGAAAGACTTGCTTGTAAAGTAGACAAAATGGTACTTTCCAAAGCACTATTGTAAACCCAGTACAAATTCTTCTGCTTCTGAGATTAGAAACTAACTGAGTGTCAAGGCAAGTTTGACTACCAAGAGCGAGATGGAGGGAAGAAAAACATAACTGAGCACCATCTAATGTTACGGTACTCTTGTCCCAGTTAGTGGAAATTAATACGTCATTCATTCCTAATTTAATTCCTTTAAACTGAAACAGTTTCAACCTGGACAGCTTTAAAATTATTTGTAGGAAGAGATATAGATCTTATGGGCAGAGGACAAAGCTCATGTATGTATCCTACTTTGAGAATGTAACCCTCAAAACCTTTTTATGTGCAAACAGGGGAACATACCTTTCATGAGATACCAAAAATTTACTATTAGTCTATTTAAAGTTTTAAATGTAAAACTAATTTACAACAGTTTATATGATTCGTCCATGTACAATGATACTAACATTTATAGTCCAAATTATCTAAATGAATCAGAACAAATATCAATAATATACATAAAATTTGTTATACGGAAAATTTGTAGTGCTCCCTTTTGTTTGCTGTTGTGCTCATCCTTACGCTGTTTCTCTGGGACCCACTGCTGATGCACCCAATTGCCTCTAGCAGAAGGAGGGTGCTGCAAGTTGTCCTCATCCCAAGTTCATCTCCTGGAGGACAGTGATGTCAATGATGATATATCTTTTGCTTTGTAAGGAGAAACATGCTATTGATTCTGATGGTTTCTTCTTCCTCATTGTGGGGTACACTTCAGACTATTTTTCTATCTTTATATATTTATATAGTTAATGTATTTAAAAATAAATATTTCTGTATTTTGGATACTTGCTCTTTTTTTTCTTTTGGCTACTGTAAAGCCAGTTTTGCCCAGCTTCCAATTCTTCACTGTTTTAACTGACCATTGTTTAACACTACATAGCTCCAGATTTTTTTTTTTTTAATCATCTCATTCCCATACTTCTCCACAGTGTGGAGGCCTCTGCTTCACTTTCACTTTTGTTGTGGCTTAACCCCGGCTGGTAACTAAGCACCATACAGCAGCTCACTCACCTCTCCCCCACCCCAAATGGGACAGGGAACACAATGGTAAAAAAACCTCTTGTGGGTTGAGATAAAAACAGTTTAACAGGATAACAAAGGAAGAGAATAATAGTAGTAGTAGTAGTAGTAGTAGTAGTAGTAGTAGTAATAAACAATAATAATTTTATATATAAAACAAGTGATGCACAAATGTAATTACTCACCACATGCAGAAGGAAAAAACAAAAAAATCCAATGCCCAGTTTGTTTCCGAGCAGTGATCCTGCCCAGCTAGCTTCCCCAGTTATATCCAGAGTATGATGTTCGATGATAGGGAACGACCCTGTGGGCAGCCTGGGTCAGCTGTCCTGGCTGTGCTCTCCCAGCTGCTTGTGCACCTGGCAGGGTATGAGTAGCATCAGTGTGTTATCAACATTATTCTCATACTAAATCGAAAACACAGCACTATGCCAGCTACTAGAAAGAAAATCAGTTCTATCCCAGCCGAAACCAGGACAACTTTCAAGGCTGCTGCTATCATACCAGGCCTGCATTTTACTGCATTATGTCATTACATTATAGTCACAAATATTTAATTCTACACAGAATAATTACTCCTTATTACTTATTATATAAAAATTATGGTTATACCATACAAAGATTTTGATACCGTCCCACACAACATCCTTGTCTGTAAATTAGAGAGACATGGATTCGATGGATGGACCACTTCGTGGATAAGGAATTGGCTGGATGGTTGCACTCAAAGAGATGTGGTCAACAGCTTGATGTCCAAGTGGAGATCAGTGATGAGTGGCGCTCCTCAGGGGTCAGTATTGGGATTGGTGCTGTTCAACATCTTTGTCGGAGACATGGACAGTGGGATCGAGTGCACCCTCAGCAAGTTTGCCGACGACACCAAGCTGTGTGGTGTGGTGTGGTCGACACGCTGGAGGGAAGGGATGCCATCCAGAGGATGCCATCCTTGACAGGCTGGAGAGGTGGGCCCGTGCGAACCGCATGAAGTTCAACAAGGCCAAGTGCAAGGTCCTGCACGTGGGTCAGCATAATCCCAATCATGACTACAGGCTGGGCGAGGAATGGATTGAAAGCAGCCCTGAGGAGAAGGACTTGGGGGTATTGATTGATGAGAAGCTCAACATGAGCCGGCAGTGTGCGCTTGCAGCCCAGAAAGCCAACCATGTCCTGGGCTGCATCAAAAGAGGTGTGACCAGCAGGTTGAGGGAGGTGATCCTGCCCCTCTACTCTGCTCTGGTGAGACCCCACCTGGAGTACTGCATCCAGCTCTGGGCCCCCAGTACAAGAGAGACATGGAGCTGTTGGAGAGAGTCCAGAGGAGGGCCACGAAGCTGATCAGAGGGCTGGAGCACCTCTCCTCTGAGGACAGGCTGAGAGAGTTGGGATTGTTCAGCCTGGAGAAAAGGCGGCTCTGGGGAGATCTAATTGTGGCCTTCCAGTACCTGAAGGGGCCTACAGAGAAGATGGTGAGGGACTGTTTATCAGGGAGTGTAGTGACAGGACAAGGGGGAATGGGTTTAAGCTGAAGGAAGGTCGATTTAGCTTAGATGTTAGAAAGAAATTCTTTCCTGTTGGAGTGGTGAGGCACTGGAATAGGTTGCCCAGAGAGGTTGTGGATGCCCCATCCCTGGAAGTGTTCAAGGCCAGGTTCGATGGGGCTTTGGGCAACGTGGTCTAGTGGAGGGTGTCCCTGCCTGTGACAGGGGTGTTGGAACTAGATGAGTCCCTTCCAACCCAAACCATTCTATGATTCTATGATTCTATGATTCTATAAATATTCCTTTGGTCAGTTGCGGTCTGCTGTCCCAGATGTGTCCCCTCCCAACTTCTTGTGCACCCCCAGCCTACTCACTGGTGGGGTGGTGTGTCTGGGAAGAAAAGTCATTGTCATACTGGAGTTCTAGCATGTCCATAACGGCAGCAGTCAGCAGTGGCATGACTTCATTGAGACCACAATAGTCTACAGTCAGTCTCCACTCTACATTAGACTTTTGCACTGGCCATATGGGACTGTTAAAGGGTGAGTGGGTTCTGCTGATCACTCCCTGGCTCTCCAGCTGATGAGTCAGCTTATGGATGGGAACCAAGGAGTCTCGGTTGGTGCAATATTTCCGTCTGTGCACTGTTGTGGTAGCAAATGACACCTGTTGTTCTTCAGCCCTCAGCAACCAAGAGACCAGGCAAGGTAGACAAGCGCTCAATTTCCTCTGTCTCCAAGGCAGCTATTCCAAAAACCCACTGATACTCTTTCGGGTCCTGGATATATCCTCTCCTGAGGTAGTCTGTGCTCAGGACGTATGGAGCCTCTGGGCCAGTCACAATGGGGTGCTTTTCCCAGTCATTCCCAGTTAAACTCACTTCGGCCTCCAGTACAGTTAACTGTTGGGATCCTCCTGTAACTCCAGAAATACAGATGGGTTCTGCCCCTTCATAGTATGATGATATTAGGGTACACTGTGCACTGGTGTCCTCTAGAGCCTTATACTCCTGTGGAGCTGATGTGCTAGGCCATCAGATCCACACAGTCCCATAAATCCAGTTGTCCCTTTCCTCCACCTGGCTAGAAATGGGGTCCCTCTAACTCTGGTCATCATATTCATTACTCACTCCTTATAAAAATGGTGTAGAAGTCCCTTCAAGAGGATCAGAAGTACAATCAGGCCTTCCACTCTGTCTGAGGAACTGCCTGCTGGGAATTGGAGTGGCTTTTTTCCTGGAAGAATACCCTTTTGTGATTGTTTTGCCTTGCAACTCATGTACTCATGCTTGTAGGGTCGAGGTAGGTTTTCGATCCCACTTCCTCATGTCCTCTCTGTGGTCATGAAGGTAAAACCACAGGGTGCTTCATAGTGCGTACCCTCTATATCCTCTCTCTTGAGCAGAGGAACGCTTACTCCTAATAGCTGAGATACTGGTCCATACAGGTGGGCAGCAGGACATATGCTCTTTGAGTTGCTGGACCTCCTGGGGCAGTTTTTCCACAGATGAGACAAAGGAAGAAGAGAGACTTTCTTCATATTGCCAGAGGTACTGGATACCTATCTCCATGGTGGTCGACTTGCCTGGATGACATACACCATATTCTCTCTCTTTCCTTCACGCTTGAAAGAAGTCAGCTCCAGAGGCTGAGGGCTTGTGGGTTTTTTCCCAATCACCTTGTCACTGCCCCCTTCCCTAGACAGGGATCCCAGCTGCTTGGCTTCCCTACCCTTTAATTCCAGGCTACTGTCCCCATTATTCCAGCATCAGAGCAGCCACGTGACAATGTGCTTGCCTGGATGGTGGTTGAAATCTTTTCACATATCTCGCAACTCACTCAGGGACAGATACCTCTGGTTTTGTCTCTTCCTCTTGTTCTCATAATGACCCAGGTTCATTGTCATCCTTTGCTAAGTGAGCTGATTTTTTTGTGTATTTCCTCTTCTGTACAGGGGCAACTGACACTGGCATGGGTTGGTTCTCTGGTTCAGCTGCAGTGCCTGGGGTTTGAGTAGCCGCAGGGCTTGTCACCGGGGTTGGAGTGGCTGCAGTGCCTGTCAACAGGGTTGAAATAGTCGCAGTGCCTGTTTAGGGGTTGGAGTAACTGCAGCGCTTGTGGCGGGGGTTGGAGTAACCACAGTGCCTTCACAGGAATGGCCACAGTGCCTGTCATTTGGTTGTCAGATCCAGAGACATTCTCTTCACTTTGAGGGTACTGAATAGCGTTGAACAGGGCTCAGTAGGCATGGGCCAGATCCCAGCACATTGCAATGATTTGGGTCTCTCTGGAATTGCCAGGGTGACAGCATATTTTTTTCCAAATATTTTACTAGTTTTTCAGGATTCTGCACTTGTTTGGGGGTGAAGTTCCAAAACACTGGAGGTGACCACTCTTCTAGGTACTTGCCCATACTATCCCACACACCCTCATATGCCACTTATAACTATCCAGCCTCAAGGAAGATCTCTGGGTGGTATTCTTAGATAGTTGTTTAATCCTAAACAAGACCTGAACCACATTCAGGAGACCTAGCAATAGAAACATGCTGGTCTGAACATCCCAAGGGTATTCAAAATTCTCAAGAGCTGTTGTAACTAGCCTGAAGAAGAAAGGGAAAGTGGAAGTATTCCTCCCTGTCTTCCCCATAGATTGATTCTCTGGGTAAAAAAGGTAGAGTGTGATTATTAATAATTCCCAGGAGGTAGCATCCAAAGTGCGGACATGACAGCAAAGCTGAATACACAGACTAAATCATTCTCATGGCCAATAACATTATCTTATCATAAGTGAGTAGTACACAATGCAGCAAAAAGAAAAACCTCATGCAGCTCTCAGAGGTGATAAACAGCACCGTAGTGAATACATAATGTAAGGCATTACTTTACAAAACCACGTGAACAAATAATACAACATTGTGACTAGTGACTATTAAAGTAATATAATGAATGTTTACAATGAATCTGTTTTAACATTCTCTGGTCAGATCTGTCATTATCTTAACCCTTCATGCCCCACGTTGGGCACCAAAAAAGGCTGTCATGGTTTAACCCAGCTGGCAGCTAAAAACAACCACACAGCTGTTCGCTCACTCCTCCCACTACACCACCCGTGGGATGGGGGAGAGAAACGAAAAGAAAAAAAAACACAAAAGAAGGTAAAACTTGTGGGTTGAGATAAAGACAGTTTAATATGACAGAAAAGGAAGATAATAATAATAATTATAATTACGATGATTATAATAATAATGGAATTTACAAAACAAGTGGTGCACAGCACAGTTTCTCACCACCCAAAACCAGTGCTCAGCTAGTTCCTGAGCCATGATTCCATCTCCAGGCTAGCTTTCCCAGCTATATATATTTAGCATAACATCTTATGGTATGGAACATCCCTTTGATGAGCGGGGTCAGCTGTCCCGGCTGTGTCTCCTCCCAACTTCTTGTGCACCTCCAGCTTATTTGCTGGCAGGGCATTGTGAGAAGCAGAAAAGGCCTTGACTCTGTGTAAGCACTGATCAACAAAGACGAAAATATCTCTATATTATCAACACTATTTTTAGCACAACTCCAAATCTTAGCCCCATACCAGCTGCTATGAAGAAAATGAACTCTGTCCCAGCCAAAACCAGCACAAGACAATCATAGAGATTTTGGACAGACAAATAAGGAATCAATTTAGAAGAATCTTCTGCTTCGAATTGCAGGGAAATTATTATACTGGAGAGTAAGCTCGCTTTTTTTCTGGAAGTGCAGGTACTCTGAACTATGGATATAACTCATTAAATCATTTCTTACTATCATCAGCCTTTACCTAGTTAAATCATGACACACATTTTTCTCTGGCAGGCACATTACAGTCTCAGATTTTATGCCTCAAAGTCATCATACTTTTGTTGGGTTTGTTGTAAATATCTGTGAAGTTCTTCCAATTCAATAGGAGAAATGTAAGCTGGATTGCTGCAGTATGCATCACAGGGATTTTAAATGATCTCCAGGTAGAAGTCTGTAGAGCACAATTTGGCATGAAATAACATATAACAAAAATTATATCTTGTACTTCTCTCAAGTGCATGATATGTAAGTTCAATTCAAATCCAAATGCCCATGAAATGCAGTTGGAGAAAAAGGTCAGCAAAACTAAAGCTTGCTCCAGTATACTTTACTTCTTCTTGCAATGTTATCCACAGAAAATTTTATGATTATCATCATCAGCATTATCATCCAGCCTCCAAAAACATTTCTACACTGGGGAAATTAACTGCTGTTATTTATATTATTTTGACCAAAGCCAAATATATTTTGTTACCCACAAGAACATTTTGATTTGGTGCCATCCTTTCCCACCACTCCACCATGGACGCTGGAATATAATATCAATAAAATAAAGTAGTATGAAATATATTAGAAAGTACATTTTTCCTGATATTAGCACCATAGCACTTACTTAAGAACACTTAGTTTTCACAAGACTAGCACTATTTGTATGAATGCAGTTCCATCAAAAGGCTTCCTAGGATACAATTCTCCTATTCTTACCGTAGCCCTACATTTTACCTCATTATTTTGTGAGCAAAGCTGTTTACACTTAAAACTGAGAAAGTCACGACTGAGGTTAGAAACTGATGAGCTCAGAAAAGCCAACAGGCTAAAAAGTATACCAAAGCACTCGGCTGGGGAAGATGTATCCAAAAATATATGCATAAAGATTTTTACATTTTGAAATAGGATTAAAAAAAAATAATTAGGAATGGCTGAAAAAGAAATGTGAAATATAATGCTGGCTACTTAAATAAGATGTCAAGAAGAGGGCCAAAACAGTGGCAGGTATGTTTCTACACGAATACTAAATCACTCCTGTTGGAGTGAGTCAAGAGGAGGGCCATGAATATGATCAAAGTGCTGGTGCACCTCCCCTGTGAAGACAGGCTGAGAGAGTTGGGGTTGTTCAGCTTAGAGAAAACAAGGCTCTGGAGAGACCTTATAGCAGCCTTCCAGTACCTAAAGGGGGCCTACAGGAAAGATGGAAAGGGACTGTTTACAAGGGCATGTAGCTATAGGACAAGGGGTAATGGCCTTAAGCTGAAGGAGGGTAGACGTAGATTAGATATTATGAAAAAATTCTTCACCGTGAGGGTGGTGAGGCACTGGAACAGATTGCCCAGAGAGGTTGTGGATGCCCCATCCCTGGAAGTGTTCAAGGCCAGGATGGATGAGGCTTTGGGCAACCTGGTCAAGTGGAGGGTATTCCTGCCTGTAGCAGGGGGATTGCAACTAGATGATCTTTGAGGTCCTTTCCAACCCAAACCATTCTATATCATATTCTATATCTATATTCTATCATATTCTGTATCATATTCTATGATATTTTCTTATGTCTAAGAAAATAAGAAACAAGATAAAAAAACTGGAATATCTTGCCCTAGATAAAGTCATTGATAAAACAGATATATGTGAAATTTGTTGGCAGTCACTGGGACAGTGAATGCACAAATGCATGTTGCAACCTAGTATGACATATAAAAGAGAACTTTGATTAAAAACAGATTAACAGATTCAACACAAAATCTGAATGGACCCAAATCCCAATCTTAAATAAGAATATAGATTTGGGTAGCTATTAGACCTGATGAGGATAATGATAATGATTGATGAATGGTCACAGAAGAAACAAAAACAGTGAGAACAGGCAAGACAGTTTTTCTGGCTATTATCAGCATCCTCCCATATATTAGACAAATGTCACTCTGGGAAATGAAACAGATGACATTTTAAGAGACTAACCATATTTGTCTTAGGATCAGCTAACCAGGAAGCCTACAAAAATTTAGAAGTTACTATTGATTTGGTGAAAAACAATGTACAGGATCTTGTTCAAAATCTTTCAAAAAAAGAATACAAATTTGTAATTGTGTTGATATACTTAGATTAACTACTGTACAGAGGAACGAAGGACAAAAGGAAGCTTGTAAAGAAAGCCAAAAGTAGGAGGAAATCTGAATAAGCAGTTGGATAAGAGACAGTGAAAAGAAGTTAGGAATTAATGCTCAGTTGTCCAACCAGCATTGGAAGGTACCAGAATTGTTCCACAGAGGTTTATGTAGTTCAGCATAGTTACGAATCGTTTAAACAGTGTATGCACATTAGGTTGGGCGAGGAAAAAAAGCAAATTATGAAGAACTGCAATGGGACCTATGGCACTGAGTCACTGGTCAGTGATATAGCAGGTGATATTCAACATACATGGGGAAAAAATAAACATTGTTTGTACACATGTAAAAATGGAATGACCTGACTACTATCACTCAGGAGCAAGATTCTTGGCTGATAGGTAAATCCATGAAAATATAAGCACAACCTGCAGTACATGTAAATCATTAGGAATCATTGAGAAAGAAACCAGAGGAGAAAACAGAAAATATCATTATGCCACTATTTAAATCCATGGCTTACCCACAGCTAGAAGTGCTGCTCTTCAGGGGTTGATACTACATCTGATACAGTTTAACTGCACTGCTAACCTCCATGGCAAAGAAATGCAGCTACTCAGGTTCACAGATGACACCAAACCGGGAAGAGTGCTTCATTTTCTGGAGTCTGCTATTCAGTGTTGTCAATGGAACAACAGAAAACGGGATGACATCTCCTGAAGTTCAAAACCAACAAATGCAGAGCCCTGCAACCAGAACAGATTAACCCCATGCACCAGTAAAGGCTGGGGCCTGACTGGCTGGGGAGCAGCTTCACAGAAAAGGACATAAGGGTTCTTCAGCAAGGTGAGCATGAGGCAGCTCTACAGCCTTGCAGTTATAGCTGTGAAATGCAGGGGAGAAAAAGATGCAATGATATTCCTATAAAGGCTGTAACGATTCCTATTCAATGTGATGTGACACAGTTATTAAAGGAATCTGGTAGTTTTCATTTTGCATTTCTTTTTTTCACAAATTACTGAGAAAGTTAAAATTTATGAACCAATTTGCAGCTGAAAAAAAAATTAAAAAAAAAAATCACTGATTGTGGCTCAGGGGAAAGATTCAGATTAATATGTTTAGGACTCTGAGCTGCACTGAAAGTACAGTGAAAAAAAGCCATGGATCATCTCACATCAAACATTTTTTAAAGAAATAGGAAAATGACAGCTGATTTTTCTCCAAGCTTATTAAAAATGCTGCTTAAGCTACTATTCTTATCATTATCACAATTGCCTAAGGAATTTCTGTCTGATTTGCAATGATTTTTACAAAGTATAAATTAGAACATCTATTCCATTTACTGTGCATAAGTGCATAATAAGTGCCCAGCAACATCATCAGAATACTTAAACCTGGAAGATTTAAGAAACTGAAATTAACTTAGGCAGAAAAATATCAAATGGAATCTGGTTAACCTGAAATTGCATTGAATTTGGCTTAGTAAGAGAAAGGGCCACGTGGCATACTTTTGCTGACAAAAGAAGGACTAACTATGATCTGAAAAAACCCATAAAGTTGCTCAGTCCCGTAAATATGTGCTAGTCAAAGAACATTGGGGATAGTGCTGAACCTTCTTAATAATTTGTCAAAAAACTGTGAGCTTCTGAGCCAACTAATACTTAAAGTCATCATATGGGAATGGTCAGAAATACAAGAAAAAGCTTTTGAAGAAGAGGTTTATTTAAAATTCTCCATTAATGAAATATTATAACCCAAAGGAAAGGCTAGTCTTAAAAAGTGACACATTGTAGACCAGCCAGGGAGCCAAATTAATGCAGAGAGAATGTCTAAAAGCACTTATGAGCTGTGATTTCTTAGAGAAAGAATTAGCACTAGACCTTTACAAAACTGTGTAAAATCCTTTACAAGGTCTGTTAGGACAAAAAAGCAGACCAGTGTCATGTCTTCTCAACTTTGCTTATGGTTTAAATTTCTGAAAGCATTATTTTTAATCGAGGGTGTGAAACTGTGGCTCATCACCATGCACATGAAACCAGGTCTGACACAGTTAGGATCTTCTGCAACGTTTTGCCAAATCCCACCACAATTCAAGAATTGTCCGGCACATTTTCAGACCCATTCCTCCCATACAGTTAGTGTCTCCCTCAAATCTGAAATTAAGCATGAAATGCTCTACTACATTTTGCCCATCACCTCTCCTCTTGATGGCCTCTTCGCTCCCCTCCTCCTTCCAAAGCTATGACACACAGCCTTTTCCACCCAACACATTCTGGCCTCCAAAAAAAAATTGTCAAGCAACCCCAATGTGAACATCTGTCGCTTTCATTAAGACTGTGTTTCCAGAGCCAGGCTAAATTGGCTTTAATGCATTTGACTTTTACCTTGTTGGTGTCAAGGCGCTGCGGGGCCAGCTGCGCCCCAGGGCCTGAGGACAGCAGGGGCTGCCCGGGATGACAGGTCAGGGCCTGGCTGACAAGACCCATCCCACTACCCCAGTCAGGAGCAGGGCAGATGGGGGACACTGGGGCAGCCCAGGCCTGGGCATCAGACGTTTCCCAGGAGACAGGCTGAAGCCAGGCAAGGCATGTCAGCCTGCGTGTAGGTCAGGATCAGGCCCGGTGAGGGTAACAGGTCAGAGACAGCCCTGGGCTGGCTGGGCAGGGACTTCACAGGAGGGTTGGGTTTGGTTATGCTCACTCAGCAGTCACTACCGGCACTTACACCATTATTGTGCACAGGTGTTTCTGAACAAAACATTTCCCACACACCTGAAAACTCTGTGGGTATTCCCAGAAATCTCTCATCTCTGACAGACTGGAGGTAACAGCTGAGCACCCCCATAGTTCTATTGGCATCCAAATTTTCAGCACGATTCTGCTTAAATGCTCAAATCTAGCAGATGCTCTCAGGATCAAATAAATAAACGTGTCTCCATTTAACAAACAAGACCTAGTTAGTATCCATGGTGAAGATGGTGACCACTGCTTCTCTGTACCACAGAGTCGCAGAGCAATGGAGGAGTTTCCATCAAAAAGGCAAAGATACAAGTATGGGTGCACTGGTTAATTGGTGACAACTCAATCAAAGACATATAGAATTTTAGTATTTTTATGAGATATAGAATATCCTAGTTATAGCATCTTCTGATAATGCACGTATATACAAGATACAGTTTTTGATTTTTTTTCAAGATCAGATTTTAGCTCTTTTATGGTCAACATGAGTGTAATTTGTGATGCTACCTTCTTTTATTAAACTCAGAATGGTGTAATTTCCAACAGTTAAGAACTTTATCAAGATATGTGTCCTGAATCGCAAAACTTTCTTTTCTTAGAATACTTGTCAAGTAGCGGAAACAGAAAAATGCAGCATAAAGGCTGGCCAGGCATTGCTGATGAAAACGCAAGGACCTGGGCCTTGTTCCCATCTGGCAATACAGCATCAGACCAAGCAGCGGGGTTTAAAAGCAGTCTGTTATGGAGACTAAGGAGAAGAACAGGATGATTGTCACCAGACAAAAACTGACAGGCCTAAATTTCTGTTCAGTAATCTCTGGAGCAAAAATAAAGCAGGTAAGCATTATCCTACAACAGATTTGCCAATAACGTAAATGAAATCAGTGAAAAAAGTGTAACAAATATAACAAGGTATGATAGGATAATAACAATTATAGGAGGAAAATCTTAAATTTTACAAGTGATCAAAAGATACAAATGAAAAAGAGAAGGGAAAATGATGACATTTAAGTAGTAACATACAGTATCCCCAAATATCAGGCACAGTCAGTAGGATGGGAGATGTGGAGACAGGGAGGTCAGAGATGATGGAAAACAGAATGGATGTGGAGATGCCACTCCTTCACCACAGCAAAGTACCTCAAGGATTTGAAGTATTTTATTTCATAGTCTCCTGGTGAGTCAGAAGCAAATAAGCTACAAAGACTAGGTCAGGTCAAATAATAATAAAGTTTTAAAGCGTGGTTTGAGATACCTCATAATGCACAATATGGTGGAGTGCTAAATTCACACATAAAAAGTGGAAGTGGCACAGGGGCAGCACAAATAGCAAGCAGAGGGAACAGAGAAAAACTGATCCCCATCTCTCTGGACATTAACTGCTCATATTGGTCAAACCTCAACAGAGCCTGAAGCCCAGTCACTCTAAGAGGCTTTTTACTTCTTTCATAGCTCAAAAGAATCCTGTTTCCCAGTTCAAGTCTTCATGAGCATCTGTGGTTTTGTTTCATAATATTTTAAAAAATGTGGTGAAGTTATGCTGTGCTATTTCTTGCAACCTCCATTCATTAGCAATCAGGGAAAAATGTTATTCAGATTAACTGAATCATAGTCACCTGTCACGTACTTATGATGACTGAATAATATAGGCCTCAATGCTACATCTCCATAGATGTCGTACCTCTTCAAAGATACAGAACTGACAATGAATCTCAGCAGGTAGGGTTGGAGCGGACAGCATGAAGAAAAGTAAAAAGTTCTTGGAATTATGTCAGCTGTACTGACTGGCATGGCACAGGGAATGCTTAGCCACCCATAAACTGATCACTGAGTCTGGCATTCACACTTTACTATCCTAGCTCCAACAGACTGCCTCACTTGTTTGATCCTAACCTCATCCAAAATCTAAATATGAGTTTGTTTCATTTATGTATGCATATGTACAAGTTCACATATACTCACAAGTGTGGCAGCCATTCTTAGATGTCATCCTAACTGTTCTATTCTTAGACTTTGGAAGGCATGTTTGCTTTCCTATTTTGTAATAAGGAAGAAAACAAACTCCTTTCCCAGGTTTACTACGTAATTACGAAGTCATCAACTCATTAATCAGTCATTATGAAGTTCTTCAGGCACGCTGAATCAGTATCCATGTACCTTCAAGGTAAAGCTGACTTCTTAGTACAGCTGACAGGATTAGACAGCTGATGTTACTGAGGTTATCCTTTATTTACTATTCAGAATAGCCAGGATTATGGAGGAAGTCAGCAATGTAATGACCCAGAAATCAATTTCAACAGAACTAGAACTGAAGCTACACAGACCTTTGTCCTTAAATACGTAAAGAGCAGGTGTACATCTGAGCAGGGACTGGGATTTGTAGTAAGTGGAATGATTTGGGGTGGGTATTCTAGCTTATTGGTCATTTGCAACATCCAGATATAAAGGAAGTGAAGACTATTAAAAAGTAGTTCATTCTACCACAAGCTTTATTTGAACAATATGGCTGAATATTCTCAGACTTGATGCCCAAATGAGATTTCCTTTGTTCTGTAATACAGAGCATGATAATTCAGAGAGATCAGTTCAATTCCTACTGTCTGCACATGTTAATTGGGTGTATTACACTATATCATACATAAAACTATAAACTCATAAAGCCTATAAGAAGAATGATGTACCAATGAAAACAGGAGAAGGATTAATTTAGTATCTCCAAAATCCAGGTTAAATTATCCCTTCACATTGCCATTGTTCAGGGAAATCACTCAGGTCATAAGGAACTTCAATCCGGAGACCAAGCTACAACTGTCCATATGAAACGGATTCAGGTTGTCTGTAATCATATTTGACTTTGTGTCTGGAACTGTCACTCTTAGAAATTGCCCCAAAGATCCTTCCAGGAACAACTATAAACCATCTTCTCAGCCCAGAGAGGGTCACCCAGTATTGTTATAAACAAAGAAAGAAACAAACAAAATAGATGGGGCAGCCTGGTATGCAATGCCAGGAGACATTCACATTTCAGAAGAGTGGATACCTGCACTCTTAAAAGTCTGAGTTTGCCTTTATCTGTATCTGAGTTTGCCTTGTTGTGCAAGGTTTCCCTTCGCACCCAAAGCTTGTACAGCTAGCTTGTACTGGAGCTAAACATAGGTTGCACCAGCCTTAAATAAGCAATGAGGAAAGCTGGCAATTCTGGCTTTGAGCTTGACCTCAGGTCCACTCCTGCACTGTGTTCCTAATGAAGTTCACCCAAAACTTCATTTTAGAAAATAATGTTCCAATCTCTGAACACTTAATACCAGATGGCATTATTTAACAAGAACTTCCTTCTTCATTTCTTATTCAGTATTTGGTTAATCCAAAAGCAAGCAGGACATATACAAGGCCAGAGGTTAGGATAAAATGCTGAAACAGTTTCTTTCTTCATGAATATTCAGGTAATAACTTTGGAAAAACAGTTATTTCTTTGGCATATTCTACCTTAGCACTAAACACATTGCAAAATATATATCTTCAAACAGATAACGACAGAAAAAGTAATTTCTAAGAAATATTCCCAATTATCCAGCATGAGGCACTCTGAGAATTCTAAGCAGGGAAGTAAAGCATAAGAGATGAGGAGAAAGGAAAGGCTTACCAGCTGTTTAATATTAGATGTCTTCTCTCTATTCTACACCAAGAGAGTTTAAGCATTGAAAATCAGCAATTTTAAGTGCAGTTAACAACTTTTAGTACAGAAGTACATTGATGTGGCAGAAATACATAAGCTACAATTAAATTATTTCATTTAACTACTTACAGCACAGTAGCCAAACTCAGCAGAAGCTGCTAAATCAGTTTGGGCAGCTAGTACATACTGTGCCTTCTACTGCTATAGATACAATAACGACAGCACCACCCATACACAACTCCTTTTGACTGCAAGATAGGCACGTTATTAGTTACAACCCACATATAAACACTCATCAGCTTATTAGTGACAACCGAGTTCTGATTATGCTATATATATAAACTAAAGGCAAAAAAATGCAGGCATTGATTAGATAACAGAATAATTCATTTTTCAGAAGAACATTTAATGTGAAGAATAATAGCTTTCAAATGTACCTAAGACATATTTTTGCGTATTCCCAGAGCTAGGAAATTCCGCATGACAAAATTTGTGGTTAATAAGTTCTTGAGTCTGCCTGCAAGCACTTAGGTTGTGATCTTTGAGCACAATAAGAACCATTGAAAGATTAGCAGAGTTGCCTAAGGTTCACTGAGGAAATTACACTGGAGAAAACAGACTGTGGTTGCGTTTTAATATCTTAGCAACTTTCAACCAAAGGCCCTAGAATGGAAACAAAAAAAATTCCAGTCCCAAACATTCAATGACTGTATCCAAACATTTAAAAAGAATCTGATATAAGAATCTACTCTTTATTCTAACCCTTGTATTATTTCAAAAGGTTTTTACAGTAGTCTACACTTGGCAGAAACTCTGCATAATTTTCTTTTTGTACATGCATATAATTTCAAATTTTGGCACCAAATCAAATTTTGGGAGGCCATCATTTCTTTTCCACTGGATCTGATGGGTTAGTGATATTCTATTAGACAGCAATATAAAATCAAAGCAACAGTTGGGAAATTAGAGAGACACTTGTCAAAGGCTGTTAGTCTAGGGAAAACAGTGTAGCCAATAGCTTTAAAAACTGCTGTTTAAAATTACAGTCTTCAATTTGCACATAGCATTATGTATCAGTGACCTCATTGAACACCTGCCTGACTTACTGAGCACAGTGAGGACAGCTGACCACCTGAAAACTTGGGCTGGAGTCCATGGGAGTGGCATATGATGATTGGTTCTCAAAATCCTGAACAGGTTTCTTGTTGGGTACCTAAATGTGGACATAAGTATCTAATTTTAAGCTTCAGGGTCTGAAGGACAGTTAAGTATGTTTCTGCTTGAAAATGACACTTTGTATATCAAGAATAATCCACAAAATTGAGATCTGCAAGAAAAAAAAAAAAAAAGATCTGATCATGTTGAATATATCAATATCTCAAGATTTGCTTTAGGACTAGAGCCCTCACATGAACAACATTCTACAGATGATGAAGTGATGCTTTGCCAACACATACCAGATGGTTGTTAAATGACAGATGAGGGTCTACATTTGATAGAGTCAACAAACCAGGCTGTAGCATATTTAAAACTAGTAATCCGTATGCATGTTTCAGAGACTAAGAACTCGCTGATGATTATAAAAAGTTCAAAACCATTCAGCTTTTAACGTTTACTTTGCCTCAACATCTTCCTGGTTGAAATAGTAACTTCATCATTTACCTTCAAGTTGTAAATGATAATAGCCTCACCTGTGACGAGAGAGAAAACTGATTAGCAAAGTGCATATTTTTCTCCCAGTAAATGAGGAAAAGAAGATCCTATTGACTTACATAAGATTTCTGTTTGATATTACAAGAAATGATGACTGATTGGCATTTTCATGTAGCTGATGGTTAGAATAAGGCCTGACACAGCACTACAATCCTAGAGCCCCTAAACCTACAGCACAGTGTTACCCTGATCTGATGCTTCATGAGCTGTTAGTAAAAGAGAAATCAGAAAAAAAAAAAAATTTCCTTTACAAAGTAGATATTGCTTGCAGATATTTGCGAAGAGAAAAGAAAAATCATTCTTTATTTTTATTTTCAAGCAACATTTTATCTAATGATTGTTTTAGTAGCAGGAGATACTATTTAGGAAGATATATATTTCTGCAAGGTATAAATTCTGGTATTTGTTACAAGTTCTTTTACAGAAATAAGGACCCAATAAGGAGCTGATAAAAGTCAAGGAAGGATTTTCCCTCTATGGAAAAATATTTATGTTTAGGTTATTTTTCCCCCTTTCTCATCAATAAAGGATTATAAAAGCCCTTACCTTTCTCAGGATTCTGAATATCATTTGGTGTTCTATCTACTGCTGAAATCTTTCTTTATCTGAAAAGGAGATTGCATAATTTCTTATTTTCTAGTTACAACCATCAGCTTTGTACTGGGGCTTAAAATGCCAAGTGAGGCTACCAAGAACAAGTTGAAAATCTGTGCATACCGACCAGTTTCTGATATTCCGCAGATTAATATCTGTGTCCCACTTCAATAGAAGATCAAAAAAGCTCTTAAAGATGACCTTGACCAGAGAAAGCATATAAGTAATTAATCATTTCTGCCAGAATCCTGGTAAGTGAAGAGAACATTGCAATGACTAACAAGACTGCAGAGAATATAAAAACCAGACACTGTTTTTGACAGTGGAACCTGTGGAATCCTCCAGATCTCTTCTGGGTTATCTCCAGATAGACTTAAAGTCCATTTTGCTTTAATTGACTCTTTTTATTGTGTAGTTTAGAAACTGGAGTGTGCAAGATTGTTTCATGTGTACATAGTTAATAATACTGATTGTTTTTCATATATGAATATGAAAATATGAATATGATAGTGGAATATAGCCTGAAAGTACTGTTCTTTTCATCTTTGTACCAAAATTAAACTCTTCTATAGACTCCTTGTGTAAAGTACTCATGCATGAATGTGTAATTTCTTGCAGTTCTTTCATTTGTTCCTGATAGCGTTTCCTACCTGTTCTGTGCCCAAGGAGCTTAGTAAGCTCCTGCAGCAGGGACAGAATAAAGACTGCAATTAATAAAAAATAATAAAGAGACAGTAAAGAACAGGGTCAAAATGTGACAATGCCCTTAGTCCTTGGAGTGCAGGATGCACGCTCTGCACTTCAAGTGAAGGCACTTGAGCAGGCCAAGCCTGTAGACTTGTACAGCACTGTGTCAGTAATCTGGAACAAAACAAATTAGGGTCTTGGGGAAAACCGGAAGAGACTGAGAGCTTACATCTGCACTGTATAGGTTTCTAGGTCATTTCCTCTGTCCTTGGTCGATCATAGTTGTCATCACACACTGGGGAGCAGGTAGTGTCACTGGCACATGCAGGCAATTTGGGAACACCAGGTGTGTAAGGGGATGGTCTAAATTCTCATGCACTGTTGCAAGTTTAAATCTGAGTCATGCAAGGCAAGGCCCAAGAGGAGACCCTTCTTGGTGTGACTATCACAGCTGTACATAAGGATTAGAACGCTTCTTGCAGGTATTATAAACACACATCAGCTGAAAGCGATGCTACACCTTTTTTTCCTTTTGCCTATATGATATAAAGCTTGTGCTATAGGTATAAATGCACAGGGAACATTAATATTTTATGTGTCTGTAAACATGCGTGTACCAGTTCTAACTTTCAGTATGGGAGAAAATATGGAATCAGGAAGGAATTCAAACAAGCAAAATGCTAGGACAGTTCTATGAGGCATGAAGAAAAGGATTTGGGGGATAAATCTCTGCTGCACTTTGTAACAATTGAGAAACCTTGGATAATCCTAATAGTCTTCAGGGTGAATACCAAAATCATGGAGAGAAACCTCAAGAATATCTCACCACAGCAGTGTATACAATACTCCAGCATGGGCTGAAATGCATGCTCAGTATCACTTCAGTCAGGGAAGCTGCGCCTCTATTTGCTTTTGGAGCTCTACTTTGTAATCCACAAGCTGCAGGTACCTGCCTTGGTAAATGATCTGACTCCTACTTTCTCTTATCAAGGCAACAAAAATGTTGGTTTGTTTAAAAGGTGCAGTGTTTCTGAAATCAGTGGAGTCTATGAGGATGCCACCTCTGATAAGCAAGGCAGAAGTATCTAAATATATATGTCATTTAATATTTTAAAAAGTATGTTCTTGTGATGTTAACATAAGCTTCCTAATTTCTTGCTTTTAAATGCAGTATTTGGTGGAAAGGCAAAATTATCTTTTCATTAACTTTTAACTTGACATCTAAAAAGCTTTGTTGTGACTTTGAAAATCTGCATATTTAGAAATACATCACTCATCGGTATTGGCTGAGATCATGAAAAGTGACAAAACCACATTTAAAGGACATGAAGGTTGCTCAGTCCTGCACTCAGAAATGTGAAAAGGCCTTCACCTCAGCTCAAAACTGATTATACATAATCATAGTCTTTATCCCTCCGTACTCCACTTGAACACTCCCTCTACCTCCAGCTGCAAGGCCTGAGCGAGGCAGGGTGCTGGGAACACAGATGCACTCGCCATGCTCCCAGTTTTTGTGTAACGCTGCACACCAGCAGATGCAGCAGTTCAGAAGAAAGCTGATCTGATCTGCTGCAGCAAGAATAAAGCACACCAAGGATAAGCTACCTGTAAATATTCAGATAAACGAACTACATCACTGAATTTCTTAGATGGCCATAACCTGGTGAAATATCATTGGATTTTGCATCAGCAAATATACACTGTTCCTCTGAAACACACCCATTCATGCACGCACTTATTTCAAGCATGTACCCGAAAAATCCCTCGAAAGTCTTTTAAAGTTACTTTTACATGGGAACATGTGCCCCAGCCTCAATCTGATTGAACAGCTTTTGCTGAAATTGTGAAAATAAAAATTATGTTCAGGAAAATGCATATCTCGTAGAAATTCTGGTCTGAAATGTAGCAGAGTTCCAATCAGCTGAAGAAATGTCTTTAGAATGGAAGGTGTCAGCAATTTCTACCTGCTCTGCTTATCGTAAACATAATTAAGTAATGTTGCAGCTCTTGAAATGTTAGTGTTTGCAAAGTACAAGGGAGCATGTTGCAAGTACAAACCCTGATAGTCATCTGCCAACTAACACTGCTATCAGGTAGTCACAGCATGAAATTGTAAATGGATTATTACACTTATAAGATAGCACCCAAAGTCTGGTCGGCACATCAGAGATAACATAGAAATAAAAACATTTTCTGTTTTGACAGCAATTTTTTCAAGATACATCCTATAATTTTCACATGCCTTTCAGTTTGAGCGTTAACCTGAGGAGAACACAGGAAAGTTCTGCTACAATAAAAGTTTTATTTGTTCATGGTCAACATTAGTTCATTCCTGATGATCTGAAGGAAACTTGCAGAGAGCAAACTTAGGCTGAACCTTGCAAACCACAGTGTTCTGACTGGTAAATGTGACAAATAAGTAGTTTCTGGAAACTGAGATAGGTACTCAACTCCTTAGTTTTTTTCATTTTTGTACATGAGGAAGTGCTTTGTTTAGCATTTTTCTGAGTACTGGTCACAGTGTTTTAAGCTGTTAAGACTTCTTTCCCTTTCCCTTTCCCTTTCCCTTTCCCTTTCCCTTTCCCTTTCCCTTTCCCTTTCCCTTTCCCTTTCCCCTTCCCTTTCCCTTTCCCTTTCCCTTTCTCTTCCCTTCCCTTCCCTTCCCTTCCCTTTCCCCCTCTTCCTTTCTCTTCCTTTCTCTTCCTTTCTCTTCCTTCATCCTGCTTATTCTTAAGTAAGACTCCAGTCCCTGGACACAAAATGGTTGTGTTTGCTTCCTAAAATCTTTTTGTAATACATAATTGATATACAACTGATTCTTGTAAAGATTTTTCCTGCCTCAAAAGAAGAAAACAACGCTGTATACAATTTTTGTGGTCTCTTCCATTCGAATAGAGTTACTACTATACATAGGGTAAGAGTTTCATAAACTACAACCTCTTTTGGAGCTTTAGATTATCAGTCTACCTTTCAAATTTGTTCCAACAAATAACTCTATTGTTATTTGAAAAATTAGAGGGTTTATTTTTGGTGTGGGTTTTTGTTTGTTTGTTTAGGGGTTTTTTTAGAACCCTCAATTTCTTCAGCTACTTGCAGATTTCTTCATCAGTGGCCTCGTTATAATGGTTATTCCTGTGGTGGCAGCTCACACGTTTATACCTCAGATTCAACAGCTGGCACAGCTACAGCAGCACACATCTTAGCTGCAAAGCTCAGGCAGCGCACGCACTACATAGGCTACCTCGCACACATCTACACAAGTGTAACTGCAGTAAATGCACTCCCATCCAAAGCAGTTCCAGAAAACAGCGTGCCCAGTCACCAAGCATGCAGGCGAACAGACAGCAAATACTGATTACGCTGTATGGAGTTGCTAAAATGGCTAAGTAGTAGTTACTTATTGATACATGCCTTTGATATATGAGCATTTGCTTTCAGTTAATTTTTAAAGGCAAACTTGTGCCTTTATGTACTTCACAGACTATATCAGAGAGACTTCATCTCAGCCTGCTCGTAAAGGTTCTCAGCTGTTGTCATTGTCCTTGAGCAACATATAACTAGCTGCAGCTGACTGCCTTGACCTTGAAACGGCACTGTCTGTAAAATACAGTAAATGGCATCTGTGCTTACTCTGGTTGGCTAACTTGCATCACAAAAGGTAAAAAACTAGTGCTGCAAGTAAGCATTTGTAGGATTTACGTCACGTGCATGCTTCACATGCACTTAATGGATCTCTCATGAGCTGATCAATGCACAATATTCTAAAACTATTCTCAAAACATGAAATAAATATTACCAAAAAAAATTTGTTAAGTTCTAGTTTTGAGGAAAAGAAGCTAAATTACAGAAGACACAAAGAAAGGAGAATACTAATGCACCTCCACAGAATGAAGATATTTAGGAAAACACAAGCCTTATAAAATAGTGTTAAAATATTCAGTAGCATTTCCTCAGAGCTTTATTTAATATATGTCACTTGCATTTTGTTAATTAGGGTTTTGTCAAATAATTTATCTTGGCATAATCTAACTATTACAAAGCATTCTCCAAAATATTAGATGAAAATATGAAATGCCTTGAGTATCTCATTGAATTCTATCAACTCTAAATAGATGTTTCAAAAAAAAAAAAAAGACAGTAGCATACGTCTAATAAAAGCAACATATTAATAAATTAATAGACAAGAAAAACATACACATAGGATTCATTACTCTTATCAACGTCTGAAACACTGATGTAATATAAATATTTTCTGAAGTTAGTCACCAAAGGTACTTAAAATTGCACCTGTCATAATATTAATTATCAACTCAATCACAAGAGTTCTTAATTAAATTTCTCTCTAATTATACTAGATAATTCTTCCAGTTGCATTTGATTTGTTCTGCTGTTAACAAAATCTTCCAGTTGACTTGAAATGAACAAGAGACACACAAATGACTTTAAGAATTCTTAAAACTTTTCCAGAAAGAGATTCTGTGCTGAGATTGAAAGAGCTCATTTTAAAAAATGAACTCTTTATTATTATGAAAAATGTCTACTATGAACTATGCTATCAGAAATATACCCAACAATTAACAATTTTAACCAACATAATATAGAAGTATTCACACTCTTTTCTTGCCAGAAAATAATAAAATTCTTGTATAATTCTGTTCTAAAGTTATATGTGACAATACTTTTGTCAGAGAAGGATTCAGTGCATGGCACAGACTTCCAAGGCACTTTCTGGAAGAAATAAGACTTTACTGGAGTATGTACCTCCTCTTGAATCTCACTTTCTGCTGATATTTTTGTAAGCAAAGGCTGAACTCAGAGACAATGATCTATGACTTTTTAGCAAGATAATGGTTTAAATGTCATCCTTACAGACTCTTGTGATATTTCTTGTTTTGATTGTTCTCATTTTAAGCCCGCTTTGACTCTACTGTTTCTTAAAGAGTCTTGCAGCAAATCCTTTCCTACTAATTCACAGAATTATTCCAAGTACTTATCTAGTAAATTCCAAACCACCTGCTAAACTTTTACTCTCTTGCTGCTCCAATGTCAGATAGATTTTATTGACAAGTCTAGGGAATTAACAGAAGTTACATTATTTTGATGATAAATAGAGCTAGAGGGAAAGAAAACTGAGATCCGCAGAATCATATTGCTTTGATGGAGGTTGCAGGTGTTCAGATATCATTTCAGAACTGAGCACAAGAGACTAATTCAGTGTTCAGAAGACTGTAAGGAAGACCTCAGAGACCAGTTTCTGTAATTATCTTATCCTACTTCTGTGACAATGTGAAATGCATAGGTATGAGTTGGAAACTTCCTCTCAAAAATAAAAAAAAATACATGGGAAGTTTCTAAATAATTGACAGAGAGATCAAAAGCAATACATATATAAGCTTTTAAAGAGAGATATGAATTGGATTCAAACTGAAAGTTTTAAAAATAGGAAATTTGTAGTAATGATACAAGATACATCATCCTTTCCAGTCCAAAGTCCTGACTGACAGATCTACTCTAGCTTAAGCACTGAAAAGTAGGAGGTGACAGCATGTTTTGGGGGGTTTTAATATCTTAAGATCATTGATTATGTCTTATTTATATATTGAGCCAGGAAGTTCAGGGTTCATTTGTTTTCTCTTTTCTGTTATTTGTGGACTTCTTTCATGGGAGAGGGGGAAGAGTTCCGCCTAAAAGTTTATCTTTCAGTGGAGCTTCAGATTTGATTGTTTTCCATGTACTGGAAGGACTTTTAATATATTTCTCTCCTACACAGCCAAATACAAGCAGGATATTGTCCTTGCAAGATATTACCTTTTCTGAGTGCTATAACAGCTTTGTCATTTTCCTATGCTATGATAAAAGCAGTTAATGCAATGTTGTCTGACAGGAAACTGCCAAAACTGCTTGTGAATAGAAAATAGCTTTGTTATTTGTAGAATAATCTTGCACATTACAGGATGTCCCCTTCTGCCTCTGTTGTCTTGTTCATCTTTTTTTTTTTGCATTTTCTTTCTTCTTCTTAAATGTTACATTTTTCTGGATGACCTTCATTGTTTTCCTGCCTTCTTCTTTTAATGATAAAATTCATTAATCACTTCCATATAAATTAATTAATCCACTTCCATTCCAAGTTATTGGAAGTAACATATAGGCAATTTTCCAGGGAAATTTTTACATGAAGTTTGGGAGAATGGAAATATTATTTCTTTCTTTTCATCTCACCTTGTTTCTTATTACTGTTAAAATTAATGCTGAAGAAAGTTAGAAAAAAAAAAAAGGTTCTGGAGGGAAAATGAATGAAAAAGCAAATGGGAAACATAACTTCTAAAATTATATCCTAGTCTTTAAGTGGTCAGTAGAGACCAGTCAATCAAGATGAGACTAATGATTAAATTTTAAACTGGATTTCATTGTATCATTCTCTATAAATGGGAAAAATGAAATTAATTTTTTTTTAAAAATGGTTTCATAGAATTCTATGTGTATATTTTTTTCTAGCCTATTATGGATAGATGAAATATGAGATAAAACTTTATTATAATTTATTAATTCTAATGATATTCATGCTATCATGTTGATCAGTTCACAATATTCCTCCAAGAAAATACTGAAACCTCTCACATTTTCTCTGGAATTCATAAACATTTTTAACATTTAGGTTATGTAATTTCAGACTTATTTTAAACCCAGTAACAACAAAAAAACAGAATAAACACGTAACGGAACAACTAACACACTAGTTTTTCCTCTCTGAGAAAAAATATTAAATAGGAAAAAAGATTATTTACCCCAAAACCTTTATCTCAAAAATTAAATTAAACAACACAAGATTGTCTTACTAATTAATGGGGAGAAGTGTTTTATAAACCTAAACTACAAGAATTGTAACTCAGAAGTGCTTATTTCTTTGTCAGAAATTTGGGTAAATTCTCCCCCCCCCCCCCAATACTATAAAAATATATCTGAGAAACAAAATCTTTAATTATTATAAACAAACTAAGTTAGATACAGATATTTAAAAGTTTTTAATTCATCTGTTGGCATCCTGAAGTGTTTTTGTGGTGCACTGTCCTTTGAGAAGCATAATTCACATTATCTGTTTGTATAGTAGAATATTTTGAATTCTTTGAAAAATGTGTGTATATTGTGCTATAATGCTAGAAGAGGAATGTTCATTTATTGATCATGAGTGCCTGAAGATTCGAGCTTCTGTCTGAAAAATTTCTAGCTATTTCATAAAAAAAAAATAAAAAATTGCTGTACAGAGGCCTTGGCTGGCAAGAGTCACAAAACAAGCTGCACGTAAATCAATGAAGACTTCGTTATACAACTAGTTAACAAAAATACAGGTATTGAATGAATCCATTTTAAGATATGTTTATTTATGCTTTGGTTCTCAATTTTAGTCACTATCAGAGTTTCCAGCTGTAAAAAATGTTTCTTTGATCTGCTCATCTGCTCTCTACAAATTAGAAGTGTAATCAAATTGCAGGACTGCAACATTTTAATGTAACCTGTCAACTCCTTCATGAGACTACTTAACCATTGCTAATCTACACAACCAGCAGACACAAGTCTGGGCCCAATACAAGCCCCTAAGTGCAATTCATCTTTCCAAAACTGTAATGGAAAATAATAAAAAAAAAACCACTTGAGGGTATGCTGGTTTTGGCTGGGATAGAGTTAATTTTCTTCATAGTAGCTATTATGGGGCTATGTTTTGGATTTGTGCTGTAAACAGTGTTGATAATAGAGAGATATTTTCATTACTGCTGAGTAGTGCTTTTCTGCTTCTCACCCCGCCCCACCAGCGAGTAGGCTGGGGGTGCACAAGGAGTTGGGAGGGGACACAGCCGGGACAGCTGACCCCAACTGACCAAGGCATATTCCATACCATATGATGTCATGCTCAGCATATAAACATGGGGGAAGAAGAAGGAAGGCAGGGGGGGCGGGGGGAGGGCATTCGGAGTAACAGTGTTTGTCTTCCCAAGTCACCATTACACGTGATGGAGCCCTGCTTTCCTGGAGATGGCTGAACACCTGCCTGCCCATGGGAAGTGGGGAATGAATTCCTTGTTTTGCTTTGCTTGTGTGCACGGCTTTTGCTTTACCTATTAAACTGTCTTTATCTCAACCCATGAGTTTTCTCACTTTTACTCTTCTGATTCTGTCCTCCATATCTCTGGGGGAGCGAGCAAGAGGCTGTGTGGTGCTTAGTTGCCGGCCGGGGTTAAACTGCGACAGAGAACCACATTTTTAAAAGAATTACATAGGGAGGAAAATTAAGCATCTTGAATCAGATGAAGTACAAAGAATAGGTTGTAGTGGAGTTAAATAGATATTAAATATTTCTGATACTGTGTATTTTGCAAACACCTATATCTCATGATAACTTTTATGTATTAACCTAGACCAAATTTCTTTTTAATAATAGTGAAAATCCAAGCCATATTTCACAGTGCATATAGTTTAAACTGTTATGGCTTATGTAGATATAATGTTTTTGTAACTGTTTTGTAGATCTAAATGTACAACCATGAAATATTAACACTCAGGGTTGGGATATCAGACTCAGTGCTTCCTAATACCATATCACATAATGCAATTTCATATGAAATGAGTAGCCACATTAAAAGCAGTCAGATGACTCATTTACACCCAATCCTACGTATCCACACATGACAAGAAACATTTTTGTCTAGGGTTTCTAACAGAATCCGTTACCTCTGTTGCATACTTTGTCTATCCCCTTTAACATTGTGGAACACTTCTGTGTGTCCCTGTGCATCCCTTTCACCTTCTTCTGAAAAAGTGCTGATCGTTGGTTTTGGAAGGAAAACACAAGTCAGCAGTTAAGGATTGAATGCGCTCTCAGACTGTGCAACAACCAGCAATTTTTGTCATCGGTCTGGAGGGCAGCACTTCAGACCAGCAGTAAGTAGTTCTGCAGAGGCACCGCTGAAAGAGTGGCACCTCTGGGGCTGTGAAAAGCTGAGGATGCTCCAGAAGCGCAGCTTCAGTGAAGTCAGCCCCCTTCATGCATTCAGCCTCTTGAAAAGCAATCATTCTGAACATATGTTTAATCCCACCACAACACATCTTTTCAAAACGATATTTTGATCTTCAAAGGGAAATCTGATGTTTTAGAAGAAGGGCTGCTGAGCAGTAGTTGTTACTAGAGGTATATAGTATTTAGAAGATTAAATTATCTACTGGTTTGCAGGAAGATCTGCTAGTCCAATCCTGCCTCTTTACCCCACAACAGGAAGACTTAAACAGTCTTGCAGTGGAGTGGTCACACACTGAAACACACATAACAGCGCTTTCAGTCAGCTCTCTGCCTCCATGAATTCCTCTAGAATATTTCTAGACTGTTAGGCTAAATTTGATCTCTCATGATCTAACTTCGTTAAATCTAAATATTCCCTGTATAACTGATATCTAGTAAAAATGTTTCCATCTGGGTAAAGGTCACAGTAGAAATTCTTTTTAGACATAGCAATGATACATTTAGTCACCCAAAGGAACTGCAGAGAAAGCCTTTACCTTCTATCTTGCTTTTTAATTTAGCAGTTTTCAGTGCTTCTCTTTCTTGAATTAAATCCACACAATCATCTTAAGAGTCTTCAAAAGGACATTTTGTTCCTATATTCTCTGTATTTTGGCTTTTTTTTTTTTACTTCCTTCTGCAATCAATTCTCTTGTTTTTTTCTTACAGACGTGCCAGTCTGGGCCCATGGAGCTGACTCCCTGCTTGCTGCCTAGACCTGCTCTGACACTACACCCCCGCGCTCTACGGGGCCATTCCAAGGGGAGGAATGAGCTCTGCAAAGGTTCCCATGAAATCACAGCCAGCAGCAGTGAAGGCAAAGCACACAGACATCTTGTCTCTGCTGACCAGTCCCTGTTCTTTGCAAAAAATGTCTAGTACTTATGCAGCAAATTGTGAGCAAAGAAAGGTGGAATTATACCATTCATCACAAATGCAAATCTTACCCCACACGCCTGCCTCAATCAGTTCAGCATTCATAATACAAAATCTGTGAAACTTCAGAAAATTAATACAAAAATACTTCATAAAGTTGGGAAATAAATTCCGTTAGCAGTTGAAGAGACAGAAATCAGATGTTTTGGTTTGTTTATTTTAGCAAAGGTAAGTGTTCAGAAGGAACAAAAACAGTACTTCAAGTTTAGTCATTGCATTTTAAGCAATCTTCTTGTTTTACCCATTGTAGGAAAAAAAATACAACATATGGAGAGAGAAGCTTGTACATTCCAGCTGATGAATGTGCTGTATAAAAAGATATTCCATTTACTATTGAATATTAACTGCAAAGTTAGCTACTACAGTCATTCTTTCGTGTGTGTGTGTGTGTATGTCTATATATATAAACAATGTCCCTTTAAGGGAAAGTAAATACAGTGCCTATTCAGCTGTGGAAATAATTTTCAAGTGTAGGTGTATATATTCTTACACTCACATATGTATATTTTAAGGGCAGGATGCATATTTCCCAAGCTAGACTACTTAAATGTCTATGCAGCAGTTAAATACTGGAACTGCTGTATATTTAATACAGCCATGGGACTTTTATAAATAGCTAAGCATAGAAATTGCAACTGTAACTGTACACTTTATGGTTTCAGAGGGCTCCATATGTTTGCATGTTTATTTGAGTGGTTGCATGTTTTAACTACTTTTTTTAATAAAATCTGAGACGAAAAAAAACATCCTGCCTTAAACTCTTTAAAATGTTAGGAAAGATTTATGTTCAGATGCTTCACAGTGCATTATAGTCCCACTCATTATGGGAATAAGATACATGTGTATAATTCTAGTGAAAACATTATTATTGAAAGTGATAATTAAGATAAATTATATTTCAAAAAGTTAGATGTTTATTTCTTGGGCTGAGCAACAAAAGAAACAGTATGTCTATATTCTTAAATTTGTGGTAATTTAAGATGATCATTTCTGGGCCTTTTTATTTCCAGACTGTCTCATAACCCAATGCAATCTTTAAAATGAGATGTGTTGCTGTATAATTCAAGAGCCAGAGATAATCCCAGTTAATTATAATATGGGTAGATTAGAAGCTTGTATGTGATTCTGAATATCTAAGAAACTATTGCTGGTTTTAAATCCAAAGAATATCCTTTTTTATTATGACAAATATTCTTATGTGTACTATTTATTCTTAATAACACCTATGAATATGTCAAAAGTATGAAAATATTATTTTATTCTTATAAAGTCAGTCAAAATCAAATACCAGCTATGCTAGCTGCAACTAAAAATCACAAGTTCACCAAACGAGAACCTGAGAGCTCGAATTGCCGGAGCTGCCTTTCTGGTGGGAGCCCAAAGTACTTGACACTTTGTGGAGAAATGTCACTGACTAGCGCGTTCTTTGATAACTGTGTTATGAATTAAAAAGGCTGAGTGAACTTTAATGCCCCACTGCCCTTGCTCCTAGAGCTGTGTGATTAACTGGCCCTGAATCTTCTTTCTTCCTTTCTTGTTTTGTGCTTGCTTTGTTTATGGTGTGCTCTATCCACACAGCATTTAAGTCATCTGCACATGACGTAAGTCATCTGCTAAAACTCAGGTATTTGGCATATGGATTAATACGGTTGTATTTAAAGCTTTTGTATGTGTGTGTTTCTTTCTGAAGATCTTTCTCTATTCCTTTTCTCTATAGTTACAAATGAAAAAAAAAAAGCAATTAAAAAAGGAGTATCTAAATGGATTCACAAATAAAAGAAGCCAAGAATAAGATATTTTTCACTAAAATAAAATATTTCAGTGAATTCAGGATATGATTTCATGTGAGAAAGAGATTAAGTTATATTTTGTTCTTTGTACTCTTTGTCTTTTACCATCTCTGATTGACTTTTTCCTTTCACCGTGCCACATCGATGACACAATGCTGGAGATGGTAAGTATATGCAGACCTTATTCTGAAATATTCCCCGACTCAAAATGCCCTTTGAGTTCAATGGCATTCCCAAACACCAATATAATTATTTTAAAAAACCCCATATATATTTAACCAATAATATAATATCTCTGTTTTCTCAGAGAAAATTAGGAATGTAATATTACAGCACAAATGCCTTCCAGGGTCCCTCTGCTTTTTACCCAAACAGAGTATTTCTACGTAGACAAAAGCAGATGCACAAAATAAAGGGAAGGTAAAGGCATAGTGCTGTCCTGAGCCCTGAGTCTCAATAGGTTTTTGGGATTATTTTTAAACTGCGTCTTGAAGTTTCATGCTGCATCAAGGGACATTTAACCATTTTTTCCCAATATATGTTCTTTCACGTATCTTCTTTTTTTTCCGTTTTTTTTTTCCCCTTACCCTCATAGTACCTAGTAGTATTATAGGCTTTCAGGGAAGGTATCTGGTCTAAAAGACGGTGAGAAAAAATGTAGAAAAAAGGCAATATTGTGCCCTGGCAAGCTACATTAGAACTTTCAAGCATGCTTATATGCCTGAATAATAGAGAAATGAAACAAAATTAGATAATTACTTGAGAGGGGGAAAAAGTGTTTTTATGGTAGACAGCTGAGAAAACAAGTGATAATTCTTCCCTCACCATTCCATTCCATCTTGTGAGGAGAGAAATTTGCAGAAGTAGAGGCAGCAAGCAGGTTATGTATATTTTCTGAGCAACAAGTCATGAAAAGTGGTTAGTGAAGCACAAAAATATGACACAGAAACAGATACAAACACCTTGAACACTGTACACCACTTGTCCAAATAACCCCAAGACCAAAGAATAGCTCAAGTGTGGATTTTGCTGTTGTTTTCAACCCAGCTCAACTGCTGCAGTATTGCCCATTCCTTGCAAACACAGACTGTCTGTTCTAGTTTTTAAAATGAAAAGACACTTTGTGAGCGCTTTTATGTGTGTTTGAAGGCAAAGGAAAGTTTGTGGCCAGGATTATCTTACTGCCAGTTTAACTAATCTTGATTCAAGTCTTTTTGACATTACTATATAACTTGAGAAACTTTAAGTTCAAATAAACGTGTAAACAGAGGGATTGCTTTTTTTTTTCCCTCTTTTTTCTGTTTCTGAGGAAAAGGTTCTCCAGTTATCCATTGCCCTTTTGAAAATACTAGCTTGGATCAGATAAGAAGTCAGCAAATATTTTTATTTCAATATAAGAAGCACACTGGAATTGGGAAGACAGAGTTGCAAATACAGCTTTCATTTGCATTGTATACTCTCTTTGAAAGGATATACATTGCATTTAAGAAATATCTTCATATATTGTTTTTCACTTAGTATTATTTCATATTAATACATATTATATTTATATATTATACATTAAATATTATTAAATATATTAAGACTTGGAGGCTTTTTGATAAAGTTAATAACTTCTTCAAGCCCCTTTTTATTTCTCATTCTTTCAGAGCTGGAAAGAAAACACAAAAATTCTGAATACTACAGTACAAATTAGCAATTTAAAATTGTTTTTAATGTAAATAATGACATTTTTTACATTTATAAATCAATATATTGCAGACCAGTTCGCATTGATTGAGATTTTGTCAGTCCCTCCAAGATCTTCAAACAAATCCAGAGAAAAAGGATGTATTATAATATTTAATGTAGGTGTTAAAGTTTAACAAAGTAACTGAGTTCCATTTTATTCACCTTATATTTATTTATTAGGTTCTTTTTAAATTTTTAATCAATGCTCAATGTTTTTAATAATCAGTGTTAAAAAATGAATGTTAAGTAGCTTTGAAAGTAAGGGTACATTTCTTGGCACTATGATGGCACTGAGAATCACTTCTTGTCCATTTCTCAAACAGACATTCTTCACAACAGCTGTGCCCTCATCATTTCAGCAACTCCTTATTTTCTGGCACTAATACAAAATAAATCTTTCCATAGGGGTAATGTAAAGATTCAGTAGTTATAAGTATTCTTAAGTTATAAGACCTCTAGATGTTCGGAGAACATTATCAAACCTTAATCTTGAAATGTGAAAATTTTAATTGCTGACCACCAACTATGTGGAAACCAAAACAGAAAGCAGGATGAGAGATGAGTGTGCCACGAGGAGAGCTGTCACCAGATGTGGCTTCGGTAAAGCCTTTATGAGGTCCAAATTTGTGCTTAGAAAACAAGATAAGGAATGCCAAACTCCAGGAAAACAAGCCCGACTGAAATACCCCATATTTTAGAATCTGGATAGCAGTGGTAATAATAGTTTAGTAAATGTGACATAACATTAAGTAAACTCTTTGCTCCCTGTAGGAGAACAAGTAGGACAGAAGAGAGGAGCCATAGCATCACCAGATTTTCACTGAAAGCTTCACATTTCTGTTCCAGATATGAAATGCTGTGGATTATGTTGTGGTGATGCAGGGCAGTGGTAGTGGTTTCTGTGGGGTTTTTTGTTTGGTTGGGTTTTTTTGGTTGTTTGGGGGGGGGTTGTTGGTTTTGGTTTGGGTTTTTGTTTTTTAACTTCTGAAAATAATAGAGCAATAGAGACATCTACTGGTATTTTCATAATATTGAAAATTAATAAGTCTCTTGGGAAAACACTAAAATATTTAGCTGTATTTAAAACTTTTTTTACATCCTGTTACAGGTTTTGAGATTAAAAAAGGTCATTAATCTAGAAAAAAAAGTGATAATTCACTGTTCACATTAAATTCAGAACATTCCAGATATGCAATGTTTTCCTCAAATATCTATTTTTTGAACACAATATAGTCAATTTAAGATTTCTTAATGAAGTGAGATTTTACATTAAGAGCATATAATCTTTCTTTCTTTCTTTCTTTCTTTCTTTCTTTCTTTCTTTCTTTCTTTCTTTCTTTATTTTAATGTATAAGTAAAATGTCAGGGGACCAAATATATATTGACTACAGTACAGAATAAACTCATTAAAATGTCCCTAGACTCTTTTGGACACTTAATGTAATTCTCCATTTTCTCCAATTATTGCTTTAACTTTTCACAATGGTAGTAAAAGCTTGTATTTTCCTTTTATGCCTGGAAAAAATAACATTCTTAAATACTTACCATCTGCTTTTATTTTTTTTTTTGATGAAGTTACTGACAGTTCTTGAGAGAAAATGCTCAGTTTTTAAAAATGCAGCTTTCTGAAAGAAGTGGATGGATTCCACATTGAACGAGCCTGAAAAAAAAATTAAATGTTTCCAAAGCAACTGGTGACTTTCATTTAACAGACACAAGGCCAATTTGATCATTGTTCTCCATTTTTTTGCTTTTTTCAAGGTCAAGAACAAAAACATTTTTCTTTGTGATACTTGGCTACCTGGCTGTTATTTAATTAAAACCACAAACTGATTATGTACTAATTATGATTCAGAACATTTCCCAGAGGGAATAGAGGCGAGAATCTGATGTAATATGGTGTGACAGCTGGCTGCTATTCCTTTCTTATTATTGACGTCAGTTCTCAAGATGGTCTGTGCCATAGCTTGTTTTATCTGGGAAAAAAAACCCCAACAAGCTAGCACTAGGAAAATTGGGAGAAAAGGTAAGATCCTCAAATTGATGAGTATTCCAGTCCTTCAACAGGGATAGCTGGTTTTAAACAAGTTATTGTACTACATTCTAAGCTTGTTAAATCCTTATACTGAGCTCTGGTTACAAATAGATTCAATTCTATACAAAAGAATTTTATAAGGAATACGTTATTTATATTTTAATTATTTTGTGCAATATATTTGTATTTATATGTTTGCTCTGGTTAAAGCTGCATTGTAAACAAATGCTCTTCTAAATGACAATATATGTATTTCAATGTCATTAAGTAATTCAGAAAGTAGCATGGAGTATCAGTAAACATTGAATTTATCTTATGTTGGCTCAAGAACAGCATGTCATTAACATTAACCCTATTACTAATGGCAAGAAAATTGTACTTTAACCTAAGAATTCATATAACCAATTGAATGCTGCTTCAGAATGAAATTAATTTCTTCCAGAACTGCCTTTTTTCACCATTTGTCATCATAAATGGAGTAAAAGCCTCTGTAGCTCAACTGTACAGATAAGTCCCACTCATTACCTTCAAAAAATAACATGAAATATTTCTTCTAACAAATGGGCTAACAGCAAAGTAATTGATATCAGCATTTGTAAAATGTTCTTTTAGATTTCACTCACAGGTGGTCAATGGATATTGACAATGAAATGAACAGTCCAAAAATATTGTCTTTGAAGGAAAAAAAAAAAAAGGTTAAAAACTGCATGTGCAGGAGAAATGAGTCTATTGCATAGATCTTGTAGTAAACGTCCAATTAATCACTAAAGAGTCGTTTGCTACCACTACAGTGTGGTAGCAAATCTAAGTTTCATAGAGAATCCATTCATAACTCTCTGACATTGAATGAAGGCACAATTTGTATTGAAGTTCTCAACTGCTTAAGCATTTCCTTAATTCCTTTTGCAGTCCTAAGGATAAATACAGTCACTTTAAGCAGCCACAACCCCACTCAAATCAATAGGGCTATAGTAAGGCCATAAAACCTACTTTTGTATCTTGAATTTCCCAGTCCCTAAATTGTTGAGTCTTTTTTTGTACATATATCCTTAAATCCTACCTATCTTCTCTAGAAAAGAAGAGCTGGCTGAACTCTATAGGTTATGTACATTTGTATGCCACGCCGATATAACATATGTCACTATTTCTATTCATATAGTATCCACAAACAGATTTCGCTTTCTGAAGGTCTTTTCTTAAAATAATTTTAACACATTGTGGAGGTGTATTTGACTTTACAAGCTCTTTTTTTCCTTGGTTCATACTGACAATGACACTGGTAGATACTCTAAGATTTAGGATTACTGTACTGTTGAGAAGATATAGACTCTTTTTCCAACCTTAGAGATACCAAAACCATTGGATACCTGAAAATTCAAAGGAGAAACTGTTTGGGTTTTCTCCCATTTATTGAAATATATCTTCAGGAATCCCTCCTGTAAGTATATCATGAGTGCTTCTATCATAAGCAGCAGTCAAGGGAGGTGATTCTGCCCCTCTGCTCTCATGAGACCCCACCTGGAGTACTACATCCAGCTCTGGGGGCCCCAGTACAAGAAAGACATGGAGCTGTTGGAGAGAGTCCAGAGGAGGGCCACGAAGCTGATCAGAGGGCTGGAGCACCTCTCCTGTGAGGACAGGCTGAGAGAGTTGGGGTTGTTCAGCATGGAGAAGAGAAGGCTCCGGGGAGACCTTATAGCAGCCTACCATTACCTGAAGGGGCCTACAAAAAAGCTGGAGAGGGACTGTTTACAAGGGAACTTCTTACAATAGCATGTAGTGATCGGATGGGTATAATGGCTTTAAGATGAAGGAGGGTAGCTTTAGTTTAGATATAAGGAAGAAATTATTTATCGTGAGGATAGTGAGACACTGGAAGAGGTTGCCCAGAGAGGTTATGAATGCCCCATCCCTAGAAGTGTTCAAGGCCAGGTTGGATGGGGCTTTGGGCAACCTGATCTAGTGGAGGGTGTCCCTGCCCGCAGCAGGGGGGTTGGAACTAGATGATCTTTGAGGTCCCTTCCAATCCAAACCATTCTATGATTCTATGATTCTATGATTTTGGTAACCACAACTTCCTGTTTGGTTCAGACTGCTTTGATAGCTAAAAATTTCCTTTTAAATTCTGTAACTTAGTCCTCTAGAAAGGCAGTAAACCACAACAACTCCAGTTCCCAAGGCTTTGGAGAACACTGTAACTGTTATCAAGGTCAAAGTATAAAAGCCCTTGATTTCATATCATACTATTTTTTCTTTTATATGTCATATTTTTTTTTTTCTTCAATAAAAGGGAGGTGCTAGGAAGGCATATCTTCACTGCTGAAAGTTGAGCATAATGTTCTTACAGCTTTCCTTTAAGCATAAGGTCAGGTGTTGAGCAATTACTGTCAACACTTACTTGTAAATTAACAATTTCTCACTGAGAAACTCTTTTTTCCCCTCTAGGCACCAATGTTTAAAGTCCATGTAATAGGTATTAAAGAAAAATAAGCTGTGTGTAACAAAGATCATTATTTCAAAGCTGCTAAGATTAATAACAAGAAACTAACATTTATTTAACTTCCTTAATCTAAATTAAATACCTATTTGTCCCTGAGTTTCCTTTACGCTTGGCTCTACGTGTACAAACAAAGTCAGAGAACAGCATAGAACCAAGCAGAAGCACCTGAAGCCTGGAGCATTTGATGGTGCAGGTAATGATGACTATTAAAAATAAAGACACAGCTGTCACTTGAAGAATGGCCTGAATTTTTGAGACTTTCACTATGTAGTTCACATAGCCTCACAAACTTACCATATGGTTACCTCTTGGGGCATGTCTACACAAATTGGTTTATCTAAAACTGAGATGCATTGAAGCAAAAGCTGCAGTGTAACTTCTCTGATGCAATTGCGTCTGAGATAACTGCCAAAGCATGCTACTTCTCAAAGTATTATTTCTACATGAGGGAAATTTATCTCAAAGCATGTGCTCAACCATGGTAGGTACATTTGCTGTGTTTTTTAACTGCTGCCTTGTCCTGTGCACTGGGATTGTTCCTGCTGCAGCAAAGGAAGAATTCTCCAATTCCACTATTGTTGTTGATAGAAATCCTATTCCTATTCTTGGTTCATGCCACAGGCCTCACAATTCTTAAATGAGAAGAATACTTCTTTGTAGAGTTCCAGGACTCAGTCGTACCAGTTGAGAAATATTCACAACAAAATTTTCAGGAAGCGTGTTCTTTATAACTACATGGAAGAAAAAGATGTAAGCATTTCTTTTCTTTTTGTTTGGCATTCTACTACCATGTATGCTGCAGCCTTGCAGATAGTATCGGGTTAACAGATAGAACCTGCCTAATGAACAAAGCAGCAGCTGTGGGATGACAGTGCAGTGTACCTTTGGGAGACTGAAGATGATTATTTAGTGGGCAGTGGCACAGTATCCAGGATTAGTGCTCAGCACAGTAACTGTCAGAAGAAAACTGAGTACTTTGCTGAAATCTGGGAGACAGAAACAGAACAATGTGACTATCCGATGAGTAGCTTGCCTGTGTGTGACAGCTCCTGTGGGCATATTACCTTCTATGCTTTTTACTCTACTCAAGAGTGAATTCTTTGACTATAAGAAGGTTCCTTCGTATACTTTACTTGTCTTCATGATTTTTAAAATTTAGACAACAGCATATCAACAAAATTTTTCAGGAAGGTCAGTAGATTTTCAGAATTTGTTTCCTGGGCTTTCCTCAGTGTCACATAATGGTGTCCTCAGTGATTAGTGCATACAGTCTTCAGGTCTTTGTATGCTTTGTATGGCCGTTTGAGGCACAAGCTGTGTATGTCACTTGTGAAAACACATGCTCCAAACTTCATGTGATTTCAGTTTTTAAAGCTTAACATGAGAAAGCCAAAATCCATAGCTCTGAAGTTTAAAGATCATAAGCCTTTTGTGAATGTATAGTTATGTAGGCTTAGATAGACTTCATGTCTATGTGAAGGGACTGTTATGTATTTCATATGCATCATAGGAGAAAACAAGGCTTCCTTTCAGGAAAAGAAAAGGAAAACCTCTTTGTCTTTCAACAGTAAAATATAATAAGAAGCAAATGGAAACAAACAAATCTCTAATTGTAATTGTCCAAAAAGACATTAACACAAAAGATCAGTGTTCTAGAGATTCTAGGAGAGTGATTAGCTCCTTTACTAGGTGGCATGTAGGCTATTTCCATATGAGAGGATCCACAAGCACTTCCATGTTTGTGCTAAGGAGAAAACACACTATCTTATCCATTTCCAGTTAGATTTCTGTAAGAAAAATACCTGAAATGAATAATCCAGAAGCCAGAGTTAAGGAATGACTTCCCAAAATACATTGAGGATCAAAGCAGTAGTGAAATATCCAGGCAGTCTGTGTAGGCTTACATGAGTTAGAGAGGCTCAAAGGCATTTGGTTCCCCTTGTTAACTGTTTGTCAGGCAGGACTCTGGAGCCCAATGTCTGATTCCATTCTGTTTGGCTCACATGAATGATATAAGATGAATTGAAATGAGAAGAGACAGATGGTGAATAAAAACTTTGAAACATACATTCCAGGTATACTTATTTTTCACAGTGCTGTTCACCACCTTTGTGGTATTTTTATTTGCCAGTTAGGATCTGTCTAATTAAACTGAGGTCCTGTTCTGTCAGGTGCAGAGTAAGATTGAATCCCAATCTCAATATTGGAATGCACGTCCTTACTCCATGAGATGAAACAGCAAAGGTGTCTCCAGAGGGTTATTTTGACTAGTGGGACACAGCCATCAGTTTGGAAACTAGTGAAAGACAGTTCCACCCTGTAATCTAAGAACTTTTGGTAGCATTTTATAAATTTGACATTCCATTTTACATTCCCTATCTTCTCTATTATAGATTCTTCCATGTTGTGACATTCATTTTGCAGTGCGATAGAGACATGTATGAAGGGTAGCGATAAGTTCAATATGTACTCTGTGCTTTTGGATTTCCTCCCTGTTTATGCTGTAGATAGTGTTCATGTTTGATTCATTGCAAGACTGTAAATAACACCGGTAAGGGATTTATGGATAACAACCTTGAAGATTTATTGGTTTTTTTAAATTTGTAACTTTGTTGATTTTGAAAGACATAATATTTTAGTGGGAAATCGTATCAAATTTTCACTGACTTCTTGCATTAATACCTATTCCTATCAAAAATGATTACCTACTTTGTTGAACAGCTATGTTAAAGAGTCTGTTTTGTTATTCTGTTTCACATCTGAAGAAATATTCTGGACCCAAACTTGTGTTTTTCTCTATGTCAGTCTTGCTTATATCCTCAGACTTCTAAGACTGAAACAATAATACTGAATTTTTGTTGGTAAGACTGATAACTTTACATAGGTGTAAAATAGTCTTGCAAGTATGACATTACAGAAGTGACAGAAAAAAATCAATTTTAGATTGGAAAGCATCTTTTGAGAGCAGTTTAATGTTATAGGCAATTTATTCTAACTGTGATCTGCTACTGAAAGAGGCAATTTACCATATTCCACCTAATGCTGTTTCCTAACTTTTATCGCCACCCTTGCAACTATCTAAAGGGCATGCCATCTGAAGAATTAGTTTGCCCAATTTATAAAGAAATAAATTAAAACTAGGCCTTCTGCAAGGTCTCTTGTCCCTCAAGAGAGTCAACAGCACCTCCCAGTTGTGTATCATCAGCAAACTTGCTAATGGTGAATTCAAGTTCTGTATCCAGATCACGGATAAAAAAACTAAACAGAACTGGCCCTAGAATTGAACCCTGATGAACACCGCTGATGACTGGTCACCAGCCAGGTGTAGCCCCATTCACTACATCCTTTTGAGCCCTGCCGTTCAGCCAGTTCTTCCACCAATGCACCATGAACCCGCTCATCCCACGGCTGGACAACTTGTCCAGGAAGATGCTGTGAGGGATAGTGTCAAAAGCCTTGCTAAAATCCAGAAAAAATACATCCACCACCTTCCCTTCATCCACCGCCTTCCCTTCATCCACTAGGTGAGTGACCTTATCATAGAAGGATATAAAAAAAAAAAAAAGCCCTTGTTATCTGAAGCAACACTGGCCAGTTTCAACTTTAATTGAGCTTTGGCCTTTCGTGTCTTCTCCCTGCATAAAGGAACCACAGCTCTGTACTCTTCCTGCGAAGCCTAACGTCACTTCCAGAGATCATATAATTGGTGATTCTTAACAGACTGACCTGCGCTCATGGACTCCTAAGCCCTCAAAAGGACATTCCCAGGGTACTCTCCTAAATAGCTCCCTGAACAGCTTAAAGTTTACTCTCCTGAAGTCCAGGGTAGCAGCTCGGCTGTCCTGGAAGCGAATGGAAATTTCCTATTTGGGAAGATGGAATGAATCTTTTGACAAAAGATTACGACAAAGAATTGAGCAAAAAGAATTACATATGTCCCATAGACAGAGAAGTCAATTTGAAGCATGTCTATCATGCCTTTCACCAAAAAATACCTTATCTGAAACATATTTGGTACATGCCAATAATGTCAAAGATTGTTTACAACTAATTAACAAACCATTGCAAATAATTAATCTGAATGACGGAAGCATTTATTCCTTCATGAGTTATTTTCAGGTTATTGCAGCTACTTACAATGAAGTGTCAGTAATGACCAAATTTAAAATATTTGGTAGTTTACATTTTGTGTGTATATGTGTATGTGCATGTGTGTGTTAATGTTATGATAACCAAATGGACACCGAATGATATAATTCATAATAAAAATATTTAGCAAATTATTAATGCACCATCTTTCGTAAGAAGATATGCAGTTAGAAGTTTCATATAAAAATTAGTTTCTTCACAGTTTTATGGAAGATAAATGGATTAATGATGATCCTTAGTTATGAAATTTCCCATTCTGATACAAATATTTTACTTGTTTCCTAGATTATATTTTAAAAGAGTTAGTTTATTGTAAATTCCAAAATGTTTTATTTTCATTTATTTTTATGGTTTTGACCTTTTAATTAGTGTGGGTTTAATTTTACTGGCCAGACATTAGACTTTAACACACTCTAAGGAAAAAGACATACACAAGACTCATGTGGAAATTATTTGTGACATCATATCATAAACACACAGGAGGTGTGGTTTGCACAAAGTTCCCTGTTCAGGAGATCAAGGAGATCTTGGGAAAACTACCACCTTACTATTGAATCTGCATGTTGCACGCTGAACTGCTTTGCAGATACAGAGGAAACTTGACTGGGACTTTCTTTATTCAGTCAATTCACCTTTTCTGTACTTCCTGCAGGTTTTCAGTACATTTTGTAGCAAATAGACATCATGTATATAAAAGGGGGATATCTACATGGAGTCATGACCTGAATTTAGTTGGTGGTGATGGTGGAACCAGGGATACAGACACATGTTCCCAGGTGCTTATGAGCCACCTAGACTAAAACAAGTAGCCTGGAAACTGCAGAGCCACAGTAGCATGTGGACCCAGTGCTGGACTCATGCTAATGAAACTGCAGCAACTTTGAGCTGGACACAGCTTGGATCTGGTCAGTGTGGAGCAGGGGTAGAGCAGTTTGGATCTGTCTGTGTACACAAGTCCCAAACCTCTGTGCTTGTGTTTCCCACTTTGCTCAACAGGGTTGTGATTACTGAAATCAGAGATGCTGTAAGAGCTGTAACCCCATTTCTCAACACAAAGGGTTAATATTTCCACTGCACTTATGATGAAATGAAAGACACTATAAATGGCAATACTCAGCACCTCTGAGAAGAGGGTCATAAACACAGGTTTTTAACCTGAGAATGAAGATTAGATGAGACTGATGTGATTAAAAGTAATTGAAGATTATATTGTTTAGATTAAAGATTAGATTTTCCAACCATGCTTGAAAGTGTAGGTTACAGATCTGCCTCTTGGCTTCAGGCCTTAGTCACAGTAGTTTCCTATCAGCTAAACCTTCTGTTTCTCTAAACCCGTTCTAAGTAAGTGGTGCTTGATGCAGTACTTGCCATTTTTTTTCAGGAGATGCAGAATTAAATAAAGAAAGAGCTAGATAAATGGAAAATGTAGGTGTTGCAAAACATGTTTTTTTGAACTTTTCCTACTCTAAAAAGAATACAGTTACAGGATTGATTTATAATTAATTTGTTGAATACTTATCTATAATGTAAAATATTTCCCCACCCCCAAATTATGCATTTAGGAGTTTTGCAGAAGTCTATTAATTATCTGCTTGACCAAAAGAACCCATGTTTCTCTGAGTGTGAATTTTGTCAGTGGAGATAGCTGAGTTATTTTCCCTAATTAGACTATGTACTTTGTTTCACATCTGTACTGTATTAAGTTAAAGAGCATTCCACTTAAATTGAAAATAGTTGTTCTGAACCTTCACTTCCTACAATCATTAGTGTAGAACTAAGAGCTGTGCAGAATTCACAGCGTTTTTGCAAATACGTCAGTGAGCATGTTCATATTTAAATTTGGACAAATGTCGTCTGCGTCCTAGCATCATAGCATGTCCGTTTTCTCTTGACACAACATCTGTATAAGAATAGAAGTGTACTAAGTAAAATCAGTAAGAATGTCTGTATTTTTAATCAGCTCAGGCTTTATGACAGCATAATTATTCAATTAACCCCCATACTTAATAAGCACTTAGTCTGGCAACAGTCTTAGTCTGCACTTTGTCTTTTCTTAATAGTTGGTACTCTCTTGTTATTCAGCACTGAGAGAGGAAGCTGTATGCATTTCACAACTGTGAAATATTGTTGTTACTTTTAGTAAGTATTTTCTATGATTTATCCATATAGTCCTGTGAAAAACAGTGAGGCATATGATATGTAACTGAAAATGGACATCTTGCTCAGAGGTCATAGGATCCTCATTAAAGTGCTGCAAAGACCAAGTAATCACCTAAATCAAAGATAATAATTTGGAGCACTGGGACAAAGTATTTGGGTCCCCTGTACAGACAGCAAATAGAGAAAAGTGCACTGAAAACCTCTGAGGAGTAATTCCATGTGCCGCCTTGGATTACTAATTAGTGTTGTTAAGGCCTTATGTGCAGATCCTCCCTAAAAACCTTGTGTACAATGAGTGGAGGCTCTTTCTTGATGGAGAACATATGACTGTCAGAAGTGATTGAAAAATCCTGCCATAGTGCAACAATGGCCAAATCAATTTTTGTTCTGCCTATACCTGCCTAGGAAGCTGCAGCAATTGCTTTCCATGTTCCAAGGGTTCTGTTTGTTCTTTCCTTTCCTCAGTAGCATATATCCATAAAGCTCTAGCTCTTGAAACTTTGCAGAGAGGAAAACTGTGGCAATGCATGAGGTCTTCATGGAGCAGATGGCTTGACAGGAACATACAACACCAGGGGGGTAAGAACGGTCGCTACACACATTTCTTCTGACCTGGGATGGGTATTTTTTTGTGTGTTTATTATTACCTTCAATTGAATTAAAAATGTTATGTTTAATATCTGAATGTTAGAATTCATTGGACAATGTGACATTGATTAACACCACTTTAGTAGCAGGCTCTCACCTATATATTACCATGATGGTAATATGTTCCAAAATTCCTGCTCACTAAGAAAATAAAAGAAAGAAAATTAAGCTGGACATATAAACACAAACAAGCTATTTGCAGCTAAGAGGATGTACTCTCCCTCTGCATGAACAAGGTTAGAAAAATTATATTTGAAATAATCTCCACTGAGAAAATTCTATGGTAACAAAATTATTATTTTATATAAGAAAATTATCTGAAGTTTATGCCAAGTAGTAACTTAATTACTACTAAGACAAACCAAGTGAACAAGAACAATCTTTGCCTAATTTTCCTGAGTGTATGTCTCTCACCTTAACATTTGTGTTTCTGTTTTCTTACATTTAATGGCATTAAATTGAAAAATGGTGTTCACATCAAAATAAGAGTTCATCTCTCTTTAAATTTAAGCTGTGGGATTTTGTGCCACTACATGAAGCCTACCAAGAACTCAGTGAGCAGTAACATTTAACCTTTAAAATAAATTATCAATGAATTGCATTAATATTAAAAATGCCTTTTATGCGCAAGCAAGGTACTCAGAATTCAGATTTTAAAAAGCGTTGGAAGCACAAAAGAAAATTATAAAATGATCTATGACCATGCTTACTTTGCAAATTAAATAAAAAGACAAAAAGCCTGGGAATATTAAGCATATGTGATTTTTTTCCCACTAAAAATATGCCGATATACCATATCAAATAAAATTACAATACAAATGTAATAAGACAAGTTTCAATGTAGATTGTTTAAAATAAAGAATTGTTTATCCATAAAGTAAGTTTTAAAGGCTTCAGTTTCTCATTTATTTTCCCTTGAATAGCCTGTTCTTTGACAAAAAAATGTTCTGGTCCCACTGAAGGTACTATGAGCTTCTGGAAAGCAATGTGAGTTTCTACTCTACAGCTCTGTGATGAGCTCAATGCAGCTGAAACTCTGCACCTCCTTGAGTCTCAGTGAGGTCAACGGCACTCCAGGTCAATGCAATGGACCACTAGTACAAGGGATATTTCAAGATAATTCCCAAATGTGTTGGGTTTGCCTGGCAAGGTTTTGGTAGCGGGGGGGGCGGGGCTACAGGGGTGGCTTCTGTGAGAAGCTGCTAGAAGCTTCCCCTGGGTCTGACAGAGCCAATGCCAGCCGGCTCCAAGATGAACCCGCCACTGGCCAAGGCCAAGCCAATCAGCGCCTCTGTGATAACATATTTAAGAAGAAGAAAAACACTTAGAGAGAGAGAACTTTTGCAGCCGGAGAGAGGAGTGAGAAGATGTAAGAAATTCTGCAGACACCAAGGTCAGTGCAGATGGAGGGGGAGGAGGTGCTCCAGGCGCCGGAGCAGAGATCCCCCTGCAGCCCATGGAGAAGACCATGGTGAGGCAGGCTGTCCCCTGCAGCCCATGGAGGAAGGATGAGGGGGTGTAGAGATTCCACCTGCAGCCCGTGGAGGACCCCACGCTGGAGCAGGTGGAGGCACCTGAAGGAGGCTGTGGCCCATGGGAAGCCCACGCTGGAGCAAGTTCCTGGCAGGACCGGTGGACCCGTGCAGAGGGGAGCCCATGCCAGGGCAGGTTTGCTGGCAGGACTTGTGACCCCGTGGGGGACCCCACGCTGGAGCAGTTTGCTCCTGAAGGTCTGCACCCTGTGGGAGAGACCACGCTGGAGCAGTTTGTAAAGGACTGTAGCCCGTGGGAGAGACTCTGTGTTGGAGCAGGGGAAAGTTGAGAGGAGTCCTCCCCCTGAGGACAAAGAAGTGGCAGAGACAATGTGTGCTGAACTGACCGCAGCCCCCGTTCCCCATCCCCCTGTGCCGCTGAGGGGGGAGGAGGTTGAAGCTGGGAGTGAAGTTGAGCCCGGGAAGATGGGAGGGGTGGGGGGAAGTGTTTTAAGATTTGATTTTATTTTCTCATTGCTCTACTCTGTTTTGCTTGGTAATAAATTAGATGACTCTCCTTTCTACGTTCAGTCTGTTTTGCTCGTGATGGTAATTAGTGAGTGATCTCTCCCTGTCCTTATCTCGACCCAAGCCTTTTGTTATACTTCTCCTTCCCATCCCGCTGGGGGAGGGGTGAGTGAGCGGCCGCGTGGCACCCAGCTGCCGGCTGGGCCTAAACCACAACACTAAATCATCACCCTTGAAGAGACATTCTGATATGCTTATCTTTAATGCTGACTTCAACAGGGCAAAGAATATTTATAAGCTTATAAGACTTTGCATTGGGTCCAAGAGAGTAAACAGAGCATCTGTAAGAACGTCTGCTTTTACAATACAGAATCTAAACCATAAACACTTTCTTGAAGGAAGAAAATGTGTATTCAATGCCTTTCCAATGTTCTACTTCAGATTTAGGCAGACCACACAGGCTATAAGAAGACTTAATTAAGATGAAAATTACTTACAAAAGTATAAAGTCCAAGAAATCCTAATTTGGATGCCCCATTTAATTTCTTCTCCCCTCTGCCCCCCCCCCCCAAAAAAAAAGCAAACCAAACACAAACAAAATCTACCAAAAAAACCACCAAACCGTCTAGTACTTCAAAATGCTTAGGCTTAAAATTAGATGATAGCATAAAGGATATACTCACTGCTGGTTTATGTTTGAATTGGTTTAAAAGGAGCAATTATTTCATATTTATATTCAGTCATTTCTGTAGCAACTGAGCACATAAAAGATTAATGTGTTACAGAACTGTGCTACAGAATATGACTGTATTTGTAATACTGTGTTTCCCCAGCTGCACTTCTGTCTTCTGAAGTTAGTTGCTGTGAAGCTCTTGTGAAGTTCTTCCCTTGTCTGTGAGTGGCATCTTTTTCTGGACAAGAGAGTGACTATAGGTCTGCCTTATATTTGATATATCAAACAATAAGCAAAATAAGTTAATTTTTAAAAGGTAATTTTGGTTTGATCCTTTTTCATTTACCAAATTTGACTACTTTTTTTTTTTTCTTGCATAAGCTGGTTTTACCACACAGGTAGATACACACAGTAAAGTATACCCTGTCATTACATAGATTTGGTTCATCTTTACTAGGGATGTTTAAGTGTGTGGTTATTTTAAAATGGATTTTTTCTTTATTCCATTTTCATCATTGCCATCTAATTGCAGGTTTCTATTCTTCAAAAAAAAAAATTTTACATATACCTTTGTTTTTCAAGATGAGGTTTACATGAGAACTTTCACTGTAAGCCAAAACCAAAACCAACTCAGTAAGTTGTGGAGATGTTAGATCTATTGTCTAGAGCTGCAGCCACCGCATATCAAAACAGTAAAGTCGTTAAAAGCTATGTTTTGTCAAATTTTGAGTTTTGTTTAGAAATTAACAAATAAGACAATCACTTCAATAACAGCTAGCCTCCCTGTGTCTATCAAAATAATACGATTTGCTGCCAGGGAGCTATCTACAAAGAATAGTTTAGGCCTGGAATGTTGGGTTTGGATGTTTGAGCATGACGCCTTGCATAATGTGTCTCTGATCTAAAGAAATCCATGACATGTGTCTCAGTAAAGTAATATTTCTTGTCACTCTCTGAGGGCGTGGCCCTTGCAACTTTATTTATACAAGCCTGATCATGGAAAGGGAAAAATAAGTCACACAGAAGGGCCAGTGGGAAAGGAACAAAGTTTTAGGAGGTAAAATGACTGTTCTCTTCTTCAGTGAGACTTCTATTTCTATTCAGCAACTGGATGTACATTTGGTACATTGTTACAATAACACTATATAAAAAAAGTGCAGAACTAGAAGATATCAAAAATATGAAAAGCAATTTTTTAACTTTATATTTTAGATCTAAAAATTCCTTGTAGAAATGAATTAAATTTCAGATAAATTTAAGTCTTAAATAATAATAAAAAAAGACTGAAGTTCATGCTTTCAGAAATGGATTTATTTTAGAATATAGATAATCAAAAAGAGAATGGAGAATTTAAACCAGTGCATACATGAGCATGTACATGCACTTGTCTCCCTGGGAGTGTGATACTGGAGTTATGCAAACAAAAAACACTTGACAATTTGTCCTCTAGGCTCATCATACACTGACACTTATGCCAATAAAACTTCATTCATAAACTTGGAGTTACTCCCAATTTATGTTTGTGCTAGTGAAAAAAGAATCAGACTCATTGATTTTGTGACAAACTGCTAATGGTTCTTTAAAGGTGTCCTGCTTTTAAATGAATGTAAGGGTTGATTGCTTCCATACTGCATACTCACTGCTTCCTTCTGTCCTTGACCTTTATCTGAGAGACACAATTTCTGGATGACTTGGTAAGAGACTTTTTAGGAGAGCCTGCACCTGGTATTCTGCAATTTCCTTTTGATTTATATTTCATAGAAAAAAGAAAAGAACAAAGGAGATTAATGACTCTGATTATCATTTATGTATATATGTATGTTCAGTGAGTTTCAATACATTTCAAAAATAACAAAAATGAATGAATGGAAAATGTTTAATTAGTTCAGTTAAAACTTTTTTATGTGATGCATCGATTTTCCCTGAGGATTATGAATGTCTTTGTCATTGCACCAGTTTCTGAAAAAAACATAATCAAAAAGCCTAATTTCTTGTCTGATTTGCACAAAACACATGGGATATGTAAACAGTATAAATAAGGGAACATGATTTTTAGAGATGACTAGTGGTTTTATTATCAAGTCATTCTAAGAGTCATAATTTCATGCCCAATATCGGGGCTTATATCACATAGAGTGCTATGACAACATGGACCTTCTCAGGAGACTCATAAAAAATATCAGCAAGTAAGTGAATATTGCTCATGCAATGCAAAAACTCTCTTTGGTAGAGAAATTAAGTACTCCAGTTTCAGGTTTGTCAGTCTGTGACAACATCCAAGTAATTCATCACTCATCTGCAAGTCTGTCTGTCTCAAGGATTTCTGAGCACCTACCTCCCTTGTACCTAGGCTAAGCTATTTGCTCCTCTATTGAATCAGCTTCAGTCTCTGGGAATGATCTACCATTAATTTTGCAGGCTAGCTTTTGAAATTTGCCTCTAAAAGTCAGGAGGAAGTGTTCCTTAGCACCACTGCATGTTTCCCAACACATTTCCATTCCTTCCTTTCATTACATTTCAGAGTTATATTCTATTTTTTCCTTCTGTTGAATATTCTTTTACCTTTCTCCGAACCACTATGTCCCTTTGTACACTTAAATATACAATATCTGTTGTTGCTGCTTTTTGAAGAATTGCCAATGGGTTTGTTTTCTTGCAAGATCATAGTTTTGCATTGTAAATATGCTATGAATTTTCATCAGGAATGAATGTATAAAATAATTAAAGATTAGCCCCATTGCACAAGAAATATATCGAGCCTTTTAAGTATAATTGCTCCATAGTAAATTGCCAAGTAACATTTGAAATACCTCATTTACAATGGCAAAAGGTATAATTATCTTCAAATATGCTAACTTGAATGCATTACATATACTATATATTGACTTGGTCAGTGTAATGCAAGAAATGCTTTACATGCCCATCTATGATTGAGTACTGTTGCTGAATTACTAAAAGGAGGACTGTAAGATTTAAAGAAATGAAGTAAATAAGAGCAAATATAATAGCCAATGTGCACATAACAAAAATCAAAGGTTACTCTCATACATTACAATAAAGACACAACAATCATCAGAAGTAAACCTCTAACAATAAATCTCTATCTCTAATTTAAGCTGTATGTGCCACGAATCACATTTGTCTTTGGGGATCCTAAAGAGATGGAATAGTGGAGTCATTAAAAAGTAATAATGATGCTGATGTGAACACTTCAGACTAACAAAGCAATAAATCTAAGAACATAAACTTTGTCCCAGGGAAGAAAGATGTTAAGACAAGTGGTACAGTAATGGAGGGCTGGAAAAGCGCAGGTGTATCTGGCATGTCTATAGCTTTTATGTTGTTTCAGAGTGTTTAGAAGTCACTGCAAAACAGTATGGTAAGTTTCATGTATTAATTATATAATCTTCGCAACTGTTTTGGTGTGAAGTAACTGCTTTGCTATATCACACTATAACAATTGACACTGAACTTCCTTTTTTTGGGATACTTTAAAATTAGATTTTTTTTTTTCATGTTTTTGTGTTTCAATATCTACAGCCGGTCTCAGCTTTTAACTTCTCTCACACCTGCTCTTGCATTTCAGCCCAAACTCTAAAGTCTTTTCAGATTCTTTACCTATTCGGCACAAAAAGTTTTGCTCTCACTTCAGAAAATTAATCTCTTCTGCTCTACAGATTATTGTCTAATCTCTGTTCTTCAATTCAATTTTACTTATATTGCTGACCAGAACTGATTAATAGAGTACGTACACTACATGCTTACTGTTCTGGTCTGAATTTTGCCTTTCGCTCTTCACTAAAAATGCCTGTAATGACCAAATCTTACAGCCTTTCTTCAGTTATCATCTCTAAATCTTATTCCATGCAAATGTATTCTTAATGCTGTTGCTAAAAAGCTGATGGTAAGAGTGGCAAGACAAGACAAATCTGTTATATTTATTTCCCTGTTTTCAGATTTGAAGACTCTTTAGATCTCTGGCTGAAATGAAGAATAAGTTTTAGATTTTATGTTTGATTATTCTACATGAAAGTCTCATCAGAAAGTTTCTGCAAGTTAACTAACTACTGAATTTCTCTCATTGTGCCCATAAAGCAAACCATGAATGTACATTGTTTTACAAAACCTAGCCAAGCACCATACTTCTGTGTGTGCCGCTGTGTGTTTGTGTGTACAAGACAGAGAAAAATTCTGGAAGACTTTTTTTTTTTTAATAGAGGAAAAGTACTTATTTTGTCTCACATAATCATATTTCAAGTTCTATCATCTGAAGAATTTAAAATTAGAGAAACACGAGGCACAATAACTTGTTATTATTATCCTCTGACACTAAGATAGGCTGGTATAGCTGTGTATATATTTTTTCCCATGTATTATATACAGGGATATCCTTCAGATATGTAGATAACAAGCAGATAAAGAGGCAGAGAGAAATGTACATATTGTCCGATATGATATATGATCAAAACAAAGAATACTGAAGGTATGTTGACTGTGTCAGTCCGCTGTAGGCCCAAATACACATTCATCTCTGGAGTACACAGGCAAGTCTTTTAGGATGATTTCCAGTCATTTAGGTGGGAGAAAGTTGCAACAGATCTCCAAGAGTGGTTTTACCATTGTCAACCTTTCAATAAAAAATGTGGCCAGAAAATGAAGGCTTAATACAGATGTTTCCTCATTTCCACACACAGAAAGCAGGCAGGCAGCAACAAAGGCAAGCAGCAAAGAAAGGCAGATAGGAGAACCTGAAAACTCCCAAGGCCATCACAGGAGAGTGATCAGACCCTGAAAGGCAGATCTCCGCAGACACACACACACAGAGGAGTGCGGAGGCAGAGGGCAGTGGGGGAGCCCCAGTGCCCCAGTCAGAGACACGAGCCCCTGCCCCAGCCCCCAGGGCTGTCCCAGAGACCATCAGCACCATGGGCTGGGTGAGACCCAGCACCTTGAGTCTCAAGGGCATTATACATACTGAGGTGGCCCTGACTGGGGAATGGCACTCATCATGAGATGCCAGGGAAGGGCATGCTGTCATTGTGCAAGACTTATTATGGGATGTTTAGGGGAAGAACTGAAGAAAAGGGTAGTATCAAAGTGGATGGGGAGGACAAAGTGTGGAGTAGTAAAGGGACAAGGGGATAAAAGAGTCTTGTCACATGTAAACAGTGTGCTGGTCGATATGCTTCTCTGACAATGCCCTGCCCTGGCCAATGCCATCTGTCCTGTTTTCTAATTAAACTCCATTTCTAACCCTTTTCCTGGCAAAGATACTCTCTCTTCTGTGCACGTGTGCATGTATAGAGCTGTGCTGGTTTTAGCTGGGATAGAGTAAATTTTCTTCATAGTAGCTAGTATGAGGCTATTAGATTTGTGCTGGAAACAGTGTTGATAATATAGCAATGATTTTGTTACTGCTGAGCAGTGCTTACACAGAGCCAAGGTCTTTTCTGCTCCTCACCCCACCCCACCAGTGAGTAGGCTGAGGGAGCACAAGGAGTTGAGAGGTGACCCAGACAGGACAGCTGACCCCAACTGACCAAAGGGATATTCCATACCGTATGACATCATGGTCAGCATATAAAGCTTGGGGAAGAAGAAGGAAGGCGGGGGAGGGGGGGCATTCGGAGTAACAGTGTTTGTCTTCCCAAGTCACCGTTACACGTGATGGAGCCCTGCTTTCCTGGAGATGGCTGAACACCTGCCTGCCCATGGGAAGTGGTGAATGAATTCCTTGTTTTGTTTTGCTTGTGTGCACGGCTTTTGCTTTACCTATTAAACTGTCTTTATTTCAACCCACGAGTTTTATCACTTTTACTCTTCCAATTCTCTCCCCCATCCTGCCATGAGGGGAGCGAGCAAGCGGCTGTGTGGTGCTCAGTTGCCGGCTGGGGTTAAACCACAACAGGGGGCTTGAGGGAGCTGGTTCAGAGAGACCAGAGTGCCTGTTGTGTGTCTATAGCGTCAGCAACTGGAGCGAGTGTGGGTACTTAAGTGAAGATGTAATCACTAGTGGAGATGAGACCAGACAAGTCAGTGAGTAGGTGACGTGGCCTGGGAGCCAGGGGTGTTCATGTGTCTCTTGGAGTGAGGCACCTGGACAAGAGGGACCAGACCAGAAGGTCTAGTCCAACTGCCAGAGAGACAATGGAGTCTGGGGGTTGACTGAAAGACCTATTTGCATGTGTTTGTAAATTGTAAACTCCCTAAAAACACTATAACAGTCAGTCTTTTTATATGCTATACATTTTTTTTGACAACTGGTGAGAGAGATAATCTTCTGTCAAGCTAAACCACAAGAACATGTTTCCATATTCCTCTGGGCAGATCCTCTGACTTAAGTTTGGAGGCCCACATCTAGTAAATCCCCTAAGGATGTGTTTAGCACAGCTACTTGTGAGCACCAGATTTAGAATACATGAAGCATTAAGGCAATCTGAGTTTCAGAGTATTATAAACTGCAGGAAAAAAGATGCGGTAGTTTATCTGATACAAGCAGAATTTGCAATGAGGAAAAAACATCCTAAAAATGTCAATTAATGATGAGTCTTGCTTTCAGAGTCAAAGATTTATATCACCCTAAGTGAATTGTTGGTATAAATTTGGTTCTCTATATTCCAGATGAGTATTTTAATCATCAAGATATGATCTCAAGCTCTCTAGACTACAATTCATGCTTAACTATTTTATAGACATTGCAGTAGGCAGAAGAAACTGAAACAGAGGTCAACTATATAATCTAGTGGCTAGGACAGAGTAGGGAGATGAATCTTACTCAGACACAAAGAAATCCTTTATCTACAGGACTGTATCCATTTTGTATTGATTATGGCTTTTTATATTTTATGAAAAAAAAAAGTTCTCATTATCACTTTATTTTACACTTCCAAGAATAAAAAAATCTAAATTTTTAAAGATTTTTTTCTTTTTGAAGAGGATACTTTTATACAATATGGAAGTGCGGTAAATGTGCATTGGAAGTTTCTTTGTTAAAAAGTTAAAAAGAAATTATGTCCAGTTAAAGAACTACAAAATTGATACAGGAGATAGGCACTGTATTTGGTTCATTCTAGATCAACATTAGTTATAAATTCCTTTGTAACAGATATTCAATAAGTACCTGTAACATGGATTTTCATGGTTCATATTTAAAAGAATAATGGATCATAATTCTCTTGTTAAATTTGCAAGCTATGGAAGCCGCCTTAGTTCTCCTTACGCTAATATTTAGAGGAAACAGTATTGAATACTCTCATTATGACATATATAGTGGAGAGGAAGCTTAATTTTTCTCCTAATTAATTCAATTTCATATTTGAAAACAACTTCTCTCCATCACTACATTGTACTCTCCTACTTTTAAAATATTAATTTCCAACACATTTAGATCCAACCTTAATTTGTATTCATTTTTATCTATCATTTATGTAAAATACACTGAATCATGAAGGTTGACATAGTAAGTAGATGTCAACCATAGAAACTTTAAGAAGGTCATTTTGGGAAGGAAGGCTGTCTGGTTCATGATTTATTTCTTCAACAACAAGACGTCCTGTGTTTTTTTGTTAACACAGTCCTCTGATATTACAATTTAACTCTACATAGAGTCTGTAAAGCACTGAACCCTTGCAAATGGCATTAATGGCATCAACAGAGAAGGGGGAGAAAAAAAAAAAAGTGATTCTTTTTATTTCCTGAATACCACTACAACAAGGTTAAGGTTGATAACAAGTGGTGCAAAAATATGTATACTGTCTTTCTCCAGTACTAAAGAAGGGTATTAGCCAACACTAGGTTTGATTCTACAGTTCACTGTTTCATTTACTTTCTGAATTCCACTTATTCCTCTGTGTTGTCTAAATAAATAGAGTTTCATTACTCAGAAGAGTTTATAGTGCACAGCTGAAAAAGAGCATTCACTGAGAGTCTGAGAAGAGAGATTTGAATTCATTCCTAATTGACACAATGCTTAACAAGTCTCAGTTAAAGTGAGAGTTACTTTCTGTAATGAATATTTTATGTTTTGAAGACTCTAGCAAATAGAACCTAAGTATAACTAAACAAATATTTTGAACATTTAATCATGCAGGCTGCAACTATAGCCAGTGGCATATGTCCCTGTACACGTGTGCATTTGAAATGCACTCATTGCAAGCTGAACAAACAATTAATTGCTTTATTGGATAGGAAATGGTCACCTTGCCTGAAATTCTTGTATTTAAGTTTGTTTCAAATTTACATCTTTTCCTGTCACACAATGCATAAGTAGGACCTCACAGTGATTAAACCCAAGGTAAGAAAGAGGGATTTCCATTACTAGTAAAGTAATGCAGAAGGAAAATAGTTTAGTACTGGAAATTTATTCTTTTCTTCAACATTGTTTGTTAACAGTAAATCAAACAAAAATAATGAAATAATTATATATATAAATTTTGGATAATTTAATTTCTAAATTGTGGAAGAAGTATTTTTTTGCCTTCTTTAGCTATATAATTAATTGTCCTATGTACAATGGTTTTGAACACATTATTCATATAATCATATAATCGTAGTATCATTTAGGTTGGAAAAGACCTTTAAGATCACTGAAGCCAACCATTAACCCAGCACTGCCAAGTCCAACCACTAAATCATGTCCCTAAGCACCATGTCTATGCATCTTTTAAATACCTCCAGGGATGGTGACTCAACCACTTCCCTGGGCAGCCTCTTCCAATACTTCACAACCCTTTTGGTGAAGAAATTTTTCCTAATCTCCAATCTAAACCTCCCCTGGCACAACTTGAGGCCATTTCCTCTTGTCCTATCACTTGTTACTTGGGAGAAGAGACCAGCCCCCACCTGGCTACAACCTCCTTTCAGGTAGTTGTAGAGAGCAATCAGGTGTCCCCTCAGCCTCCTTTTCTCCAGGCTAAACAACCCAGTTCCCTCAGCTGCTCCTTATAAGACTTGTGCTCTAGATTTTTAATTCATCTGCAAAGATACACTGTTTTCAGTAGGTATATATAGGATGAGAACATGACATTGGGGTGCCTTCTAATTGAATGCATGCTGTCATGATATATAATTTTTCTCTGATTTTCAAGCTATTTCATCTGCACTAAAGAGTAATGTTAGGAATAGATCAGCATTGGCTGAGGCTGTAATATTTTACAAGTCACTGCATCAGAAAAAAGAATCTATGGACTTCTGTAGTCTCCAGACTTTGGGTGGTGGATGAGCTAGTGAAGGAAAGTTATATTTTTGTAGCAAAAAGATATTGCAACCCCTGTATTGGTACAGAATTTGGGATATGAATACTCCGGAAACATCTCTGGGTTAATATGGGTCCTATTTGTAAAAAGTAACAAAAAGTCAATGGCAAAAGGCAAGATGTAAAAAAAAGGCAAAAGAAACTATAATACGACTGAAGGGTAGAAACAATAAGTTTCTAGTGTTATCAAACACTATGAAGAGTCATTGATAAAAGCATAAATTTCACATTTAAATGGAATTTTCAAAGTAGTCTGATGCCTTCTTCTGCCTCAAAAATGAGAACTGTAAAGTAAATCGACTTCTACAATTGCAACGCTAATCTAGGATAGTCTATAAGGTGCACTTATAACTTTATTCCTGTCATTAATCAACCTCCACATATTCATGGATATAAAACCTTTATACTATATGTCATCAGGTATTATCTATTTCAATTTAAATTCCATTTGCTTTAGATTTATTTGACATTTTATTCCATAAATTTACTGTACTTTGAATGAAAGTCTAGATTTAATTCTCTTTTCATTCTTAATTTTCTACTTTTTTTTTTTTTCTACTTTGTAAATCCCAAAGTATTAGTCATATCTTTTCTGAACAACCTTATCAAAAGAACCAGGTCACTGTTAAAATCTTTTAGCCTTCTCTTGTGACAAAAGCATGCTAGGAAAGAAAGTCTGGTTTAATACAAGTAATTTATCTTTCTGTTGCTGAGTTAGAGGACAGGAAATAATTCTAAATTTTTCCTGTTTAATTTTAAATTAAGCATAGCAAAAAATGTGTATAGAAAAAGAAGCATCTGAATTTCAGAGTAAAACTTTAATAACTAAAGAGACAATTACATGTAAATACTGCATTTTATACATACTAATTTTGTAATTCTCAGGTCCCAATTTCTAGTTTTGTGTTGTTACCAATGCTATTGCAGAATTTAAATTCATGTCCCCTAGAAAGCCATATTTCAATACATTTATATGCAATTGTAAATAAAATACTTAATGGATTGTCTTGGGGTTGTGTGACAAGGTTTTGGTATCAGGGAGGCTACAGGGGTGGCTTCTGTGAGAAGCTGCTGGAAGCTTCCCCCATGTCCGACACAGCCAGTACCAACTGACTCGAAGACGGACCCGCTGCTGGCCAAGACTGAGTCCATCGGGACGGTGGTAGCACCACTGGGATAACATAGTTAAGAAGGGAGAAAAAACCTGTGCAACATGAAGAGCAACTGCAGCCAGAGAGTGGAGTGAGATGTGAGAGGAACAGCTCTGCAGACACCAAGGTCAGTGCAGAAGGAGGGGGAGGAGGTGCTCCAGGTGCCAGAGCAGAGATCCCCCTGCAGCCCGTGGTGCAGACCATGGTGAGGCAGGCTGTCCCCCTGCAGCCCATGGAGGTTGATGGTGGAGCAGATCTACATCTGCAGCCCATGGAGGACCCCATGCTGGAGCAGGTGGATGCGCCTGAAGGAGGCTGTGACCCCATGGGAAGCCCACACTCGAGCAGAAACCTGGCAGGACCTGTGGACCTGTGAAGAGAGGAGCCCACACCAGAGCAAGTTTGCTGGCAGGACCTCTGGCCCAATGGAGAGAGGAGTCCATGCTGGAGCAGTCTGTTCCTGAAGGTCTGCACCCCATGGAAGGGACCCACACTGGAGCAGTTTGTGAATGCAGTTTGTGCAGCTCGTGGGAAGGACTCACATTGGAGAAGTTCATGGAGGACTGTCTCCCGTGAGAGGGACCCCACGCTGGAGCAAGGGGATAGTGTGACGAGGAAGGACCAGCAAAGACAATGTGAGATGAACTGACCATAACCCACATTCCCTGTCACCCCGTGCTGCTCAGGGGGGAGGAAGCAGAGAAGCTGGGAGTGAAGTTGAACCGGGGAAGAAGGAGGAGAGAGGGGTGAAGGTGTTTTAAGATTTGGGTTTATTTCTCATTATGCCACTCTGATTTGATTGGCAATAAATTAAATTAATTTCTCTGTGTTGAGTCTGTTTTGCCTGTGATGGTAATTGCTGAGTGATCTTCCTGTCCTTATCTCAACCCATGACCTTTTGCTCGTATTTTTTCTCTTCCTGTCCAGATGAGGATGGACAGTGATAGAGTGGCTTTGGTGGGCACTTGGCGTCCAGCCAGGGTCAACCCACCACATTCATATTTTTTCTCAATTCTTAGGTTCAACTTTTTCTCTCTATAGGACAAGATATTGGTATGCTTTCAGATATTATTTACATATATGCACATGCATATATCAAGCACTTCTTTAATGTTATATCCTTCAATCAGTTCTTAACTGTAGACCTTAAGTATACAGAAAATATTTTTAAAATCTTTTTAAATATTGCTATTTTTATTTCTCATGGAAAATTATTATTCTTTGAAATTCAGTAACTCTCTTCAAGCTTCATACTGTCAGAACTTGAATGATATGCCACAGCAACATTTATGAGTAAAAAGAGGATTTATATGTCTCAGCAGAATTTTTTTTTTTCTCTTTAAAAGAAAAGAGAAATCTCTTGGGTTTTGATAATATATAAACCACTAGAATAGATGGAATGAATAACATCAAGTAATTATTAGGTGTCTGCTCTTAAGGCCAGTTTATTTATGTATTTATTCTCCTTTGGATGAATCTAAATTGGAATATAATTAAAGCACAGATTTTATTCTGGGGTTGTAACCTACATGTGTTCCACAGTGCCTACCTGTTGATGCTTGTATATTATGCATATATATGTTCCATATATGCAACACATCAGCTGGAAGATACTTTGAGAAATCTCAATATGGAGAGGCATCTGATCTTCTCTAAATGATATTAATACATTTCATATGGATTACACCGGTACATTCAAGAGAGAGCTAAAGTCTCTGCCACAGGACCAGGAGGCAACACTGGACCAAATAATTGTTATAAATACCCTTGTCCATTTAACAATTGTATATACATATGCTTTACTAGACAATGAGAGAGCAGAAAAACTGGGTTTGAGAGGTTATCTCCCTCCCAAGTCTACTTTGACAAAGTTGGAAGAACCAAGCTTCATTAAAGGCACTCAGCTTGCACTCCAAAACCACAAGTCTGAAAAGTCCTTTCCCAAACTACTTTTTGGAAACATTCCAAGGGCAGTTCAATTTAAATACAGTGATTCTCGCAGATAAAATATACATTTAACAAATCTAGTTTCCCTGGCAATTTCAGGAAATTCAGCACCTAAAGACAATATTGAATTATAAAATTATAACATTTCCAATAGCTTTGAGTAAAATATCCAGTCACTGGTCCCTTGTAGTCCTAGCATTTACTTCACTGTCACTTCTGGATCAGACTCATTTTGGCCTCTGTATCAGACATGTAACAGCAGTGGTCAAGGACTGTTCAACTTCTCCCACTTTGAACATGCTCCCTAGGTTTGCCCTATATACACTGCACTCGGATCTGAGATCCTCATGCTTAACTGAGCTCTGGATAAGTGTATTTAAAAAAGTAAAACTATTGGAGAGTGTCCAAAGGAGGGCAACAAAGATGGTGAAGGGTCTAGAGGGGAAGACGTATGAGGAGAGGCTGAAGTCCCTTGGTTTGTTCAGCCTGGAGAAGAGGAGACTGAGGGGAGACCTCATCGCGGCCTACAGCTTCCTCATGAGGGGGAGCAAAGGGGCAGGCGCTGATCTCCTCCTTCTGGTGACCAGTGATAGAACCGGAGGGAATGGCATGAAGCTGCAACAAGGGAGGTTTAGGTTGGATATCAGGAAAAGGTTCTTCACCAAGAGGGTGGTCGGGCACTGAACAAGCTCCCCGGGGAAGTGGTCACAGCACCGAGCTTGACTGAGTTGAGGAAGCGTCTGGACAACACGCTCAGTCATATGCTCTGATTCAGCTGGTCCTGTGTGGAGCCAGGAGTTGGACTCGATGACCCTTATGGTTCCCTTCCAACTCAGGATATTCTATGATTCTATGATTTAAATTTTGTGCAGTTCTTCATTATACTTCCCTGTGTGCTGCAGAGGTACCATTCAAATTAGGTAGATTAAAGGAGGATTAAAATCAGTTATAGAACTAATGGCAGAAAAAAGAAAGCTGAAGACAATTTAGAGCCCCATTTGTTAGCTGACTGACAACACAGCCTGGTGTGTTTCTAGTATTAAAAAAAAAAAAAAAAAAGTAATAAGTCTCACTTCCGTCCCTAACTCCTTCAGACAATGGAATAGCTAAGTAAATAAAAATTAGACCCTTAGGTCCAAATGTCATATAAATGATGCTGTAACAAGTATTATGGTTTTGGAGGTTATTCATTAACAAACCTGTGCTGTAGAGTTTGAGTTGACTTAATGTATTTCTTTTTGTGTTCTCCCTAAGTCAAGAGAACACAATTCTCTCCTCCCATTTGAGAAACAGTCAATAGCTTGCTACATTACAGGAGTGAAAATGAATATAAATAAGCTGTTAAAAATGAATTCACACTGTTAAGTTTCACCTAGGATTATGACCTAACACTACAAAAGAAGTAATGCATGACTTGGATTGCATTTATTACTGTAAAATATATTAGTGCCTCAGATGATTTCAGATGTTATAAGACAAGAAGAATATATCATTATAGAAACATATGTGCACATATCAGCAAGATATCCAGAATTTGGAATAAAAGGATAAAAATTTCCCCTCTTACTAAAAAAATTAAAATCCTTGAATGAATTATAAACTGTATATACAATGACCGGACATTTAAATGTTTCAAGCCAGCTGTGTGTTAAACCAGGACACTAACTTTCATACCAAATGAAATTTGATCACCTATAAAATAAATTTGATGTAATTTTTGATTCATTATTTCAGACTCCAGTATAAAACCAGGTGAGGGGGAAAAAAAATGATAGCTAGAATAAAATCTGCAGCAAATGTAAATCTTCTCAATCTTTGTTTATTATAAGCTTTATTAGCAAGAAAATAGGTCTCTTGTTGCACATTAATAATTGCTGAATGTATTGAGCACAAAATCTGTTTTAGACACCTAAGTAAAGATTCATTCTTACCTCGTTTTACTACAGCTCTTGATACGGTCAATGGAGAGAAACAAGCTTTTCAAGAGTTTCCATAGCCACCACGGTGAACAAAATTTAAACTCTTGCTATGAGTTACCCAACAGAGAAAACTACCCATAGCAGAGAAAGCCTAAGGAGAGTTACCTTCTAGTTTGGCGTTTAAGTATTACATATTGGATTGGGTTTACATGGTGAGATTTTGGCAGCAGGGGGGACTGCAGGTGTGGCCTCTGTGAGAAGATACCAGGAGACGCCCCCATCTTAGGTACAGTCAGTTCCAGCCAGCTCCAATGGACCCACCACAGGACACAGCTGAACCAATCAGCAGTACTGATGTCACCTCTGTGAAAACCTGTTTAAGAAAGGGTAAAAACCGCTATACAGCAACTGTGTGAGAGAGGAGTGAGAGAAACAACCCTTCAGACACCAAGGTCAATGAAGCAGGAGGAGGAGGAGGTGCTCCAGGCACTGGAACATCCTCTGGATAAGACCATGAAGGTTGTCCCTCTGCAGTCCCTCTGCACACCAGAGCAGGGTTCTGGCAGGAGCTGTTGCCTGTGGAGAGGACCACATGAGGGTGCAGGTTTTCTGGCAGGACCTGTAGCTCATGGGGGGCCCATGCTCTAGCAAACTGTTCCTGAAGGACTGTACCCCATAGAAAAGGACCCATGCTGTAGCAATTCTCGCAGAACTGCAGCCCGTGGGGAGGATCCTTGTTGGAGAAGTCCATGAAGGACTGTATCTGGTGGGAGGGATGCCATGTTGTAGCAGGGGAACAGCATGAGGAAGGAGGGACAGAGATGAAGTGTTGGGAACTGACTGCAGCCATCATTCCCCATGCCCCCTGCACTGCTCGGGGTAGGAGGAGGCAGAAGTCTTGGGAATGAAGGAGTGAAGTTGATCCTGGGAAAAACAAAGGGTGGGGCAAAGACTTTTTTTTAGTTTTGTCTTTGTTTCTCACCATCTTACGCTATTTTTAATTGGCAATAAATTAAATTAATCTTCCCTGAGTCAAGCCTGTTTTGCTTGTAATAGTAACTGGTGAGCAATCTCCCAGTCCTTATCTCGACTCATGAGCTTTTTTATCTTATTTTCTCCTTCTGTCCTGCTGAGGAGGGGGAATAAGAGAGCAGCTTGTTAGGTACCTGGCAGCCAGCCAAAGTCAACCCATCACACATATGTAAAATAAGTGATAGGAGTAATTTCTTTGATAATATTAGCAAAAGAATATAAAATTATTCAGCATTAATCTTCTGAGTCTATAGTTTTGTTGGCAGAACCTTTAATAAGTGGTAACAAAGTTAAACATATGGTCTGGAGTTATCTAAATAATCATTTTGACAATATAAACCCAGCAGACCACTAAGAAATTAAGTTCATTATTTTTGTGTTTTGTCAGACTTCAAGCTTGAGTATTAAGTTTGATTGAGAACACCAGTCAGACTTGCTCTGACATCTTAATTATTTTGTGTAAATGATATTGTGTTCAGAAACAGTTATTTGGTTTTTGGGTTTGGGGCTTTTTTAGAACAAAGAGGTTCTGTTCTACTGATAAGAAATAATTATTTCCACAACCGACCAAATTTAGTCAGCCAGATTGTATTTTGAAAAATCCCTCTCAGCTGTTTAGATTATTTTCCTAAAACTTTGAAGGTAACTAAACTTCCTGAGTTTGTGCTGTATAACTATGGAAACAAAGATCAGATGAACAGAAAATAATGTGTCAAAAACTATAGTTGCGTAATAATGTAGAACAGATCTAGCAAAGAGTTTATGAGAGGACGACAAAGACAGAAGAGGAAACTGCAGTGAGACAGTGAGATAATATTTATCTGCATGACAGGCAGCAGTTTGAGCACATAGATCCCCTCACCTTTGTCAAGACCTCTTTTATAGTGCACCACAGGAAAGTTTTAAGGAGAAGTTTGTTGGAATATAATGATGCATCTTTGTAGATGTTAACAGAAATAAAGAACAAAGGTACTTTGTCTAAAAATGACCACATCTGTGCCACAGATTTTATGTCTAGGGCGGTTTTCTTCTGAGATTAACAGAGATGATAAGTGGCCCAGGTTGTTAACAACCTTTCAAAGAAAAAGCAAGCTATTTGTGCTGGATATTACAAGCAGATAGTAATTTTCCAGCTTGGAATATTTCAAGGGCACTTCTTACAACAAAATCTTTGTTTTTTATAAAAGCATAGCAGGATCCATAATGAAAAACAGCAACGAGGAACTTCAGGCTACTGACTTTTCCAAAAATCTCCCTCCTCCTGGACATCATTAGTTTCTTAATAACTAAGTCATCATTACTGGAAAAAAAACCAAAAACAAAAAACCCCCAAACAAACAAAAAACCCAACCCAAAACCCACCAAAAAACCCCCACCAAAACCTAAAATCAGCTCAAACCTTCCTTGCCTGTGCAATCTGACAGCACTACAGTACTCAACATTACACGATGAAATATAAGCAAAATTCCAAAAGAAGGCATGTTACAAATACATATGAGGTAATCAGTTGTTACTGCTATGTAAACTTCTTTATTTTTTATGTTTATACTGAGCTTATTAGCCTTATGTGATATTTTGTTGCTAACAATATCTTTTAACATGTTGCTTTACTTCTATAAATTTCAAAACCTCCATAGCTCAGAAAAATAAATAATTTACTATGATATACAAGGTTAAATACCAGTGAATAATATACTTATTTAGTACAATAAATACATTTATTGAACATATGAATCCCCTGTGCCATCCAAAAAAAAATTAAAAGTATCTAGTTTCAAGTGTGATTGAGGTCACTTCACATTATGTGAGATCTTATAATTTCCATGGAGCTGAGGCTCCCTGCAACTTAGGCAACATTCCATATTATTTGACAGGTCTAGGACTATCTTATCTCCAAGGATAACAATAAGGTAGAATAATAGAAGGATAGAATGGCCTGGGTTGGAAGGAACCTTAAAGGTCATCTAGTTCTACCCCCCCTGTCATAGGCAGAGACATCCTCCACTAGACCTCCACTAGACCAAGACATTAGCTGTTACCAGGTGGTTAGGAAAAGAACATAAAAACCAGTGCAAATATGGGGTGGTATTTGGGCAGATCACTTGCATGCGCTCCATATTCTCACAGTCTTCTTGAACTGGAGACTGCATGCACACTGGCATGATGAATAGTCTCTGATATACCTATTTTCTGTGAATTGGTCTAATCTGTGATCTAATCAATACTTCAGGCTTCAACAAGAGATTCTGGTGATGAATCTCATTATTTAATTATGTGCTGTCTGAATAAAAATCTTTTTCTGTGTGATTATTCCACTGGGTGCCCCAACATTTTTGTGGTTAAAGAGTAATCATTTCCCTATTCACTCTCTCCATACTATTCATGATATTTTAGATGCATAACATATCCTTTCCCTCAAACATTTATCTTTAATTCTTTGCTGTTTAGTTTATTTTCACACTGCACTTATTTCATACCTCTAATCACCTATTTCTTTGAATATTTCTGCAGAGCAATGCTACTAACTCCTTTCAAGAACACATAGCCAGACAAAACTGCAACATTAAAGATGTGATTTACATAGATTTACAGTCTATTTTATTCACAGTTCATTTCATAGGATTTTATAACATATTTTTCTTTTTGATCTTCACCAATATTTGACTATACATTTTCAGAAAGCTATGATTATAAAGTGCTAAGCTTTTTCTAAGTAATAATAGTTTAGGAATTATCCTTGTGCATATATATTCGTTTACATTGTTGCTGAAAACTAGTGGGTTTTGTTTTTTCAAAATGTACTCTCTTTTTCTTTAAAAAAAAAAAAAATAATAATTCACCAGTCTTTCAATATCGTGAAACTCTTCCAGAACTTTTGTTTTGGGTCTCCTGAATACCACTGTACCAGCAAGTTTCAGTACTCACTAATCACTTTGTTTTCTGAAAGATTTAAGTAAACTGAATAACAAGAATTCCAGTGGAAATAGATGGACTGGTTTGTAGTCGAACTGTTTATTTCCTTCCTCCTAAACATAAAAAGTTTTCCTTTTACTTATAAAGCAATTTGTCATCACTTCTGAGGTGGTAAAGTTTCCTATCAGCACTGGTTTGTTTGTACTAGCATGTGTGTGTAAGGAAGCAATCTAGCCCATAATTTTCCTTTTGGCAGCACTGGAAGAATTCTAATGAAATTTTCATGGTAACAACCAGGTAAGAGGCTTATGGGAAACAAGTTTGTACTTCCAGATATGGAAAGGGTTCTAAAATTATTAACAATTGAGGAATTTAATCTTGAATGAAGGTTGGTGATGATGTGATCTGGTCCTAAGAGAAACAGAATAAGTAAGAGACTGTTCTAGAATAGCAGGAATATTCACGCAATCCTAAAGAGATTTTTTTTCAGTTTATATATCATGTTTACATAATTAAGCTCATTGAATCCCATGCTGTTTGAAAATCCTCTAATTCCATATCATGGCAATACTGTGGTTTATACAAATCAAAGAATATTGCAATAACATTAAATATTCTTGATACAGCAGAACGAATCTGATATTATCCTCAAAAATTTGTGCATGTATATGAAGATTTTTCCTGAGCTGTACAGGAAGCAAAGTGATATCTATCCTTACTATTACGTAGTTGATACAAGAGTCATTGCCTCTGCACTGGGAGTCTGTGACAAGGTTTTGGCAGCTTGGGGGCTGCAGGGGGTGGCTTCCCTGAGAAGAGACCAGAGATTGCCCCATGTCAGACACAGCTGGTTTCAGCTGGCTCCAAAGGATCCACCACAGGACACACTTGAGCTATCCGCCATGATGGTGGCACCTTTGTGAAAGCATATGTAAAAAGAGTAAAAAACACTGTGCAGCAGCTGTCAGAGGAGTGGGAAAATGTGAGAGAAACAGCCCTACAGACATCAAGGTCAGAAAAGAAGGAGGGGGAGGAGGTTCTCCAGGTGCCAGAGCAGGTATTCCCCTGCAGCCTGTGGAGAAGACCACACTAGAGCAAATATCCACACTGCAGCCTGTGGAGAACCCCACACAGGAGCTGGTGGATATTTCATGAAGGAACTCTAGCCCAGGAAAGAGCTGCACAGGAAACTGGACAAGCTTAGGAGTGACCCAAAGTGAGCTGGCCTTGGAACCCAATAATTCAACACAACACACCACCTGAGTGACCACCATAACAGGTGGAGCCAAGCCATGGACATGGGAACTTAATGGATATGATGGACATTTGATGGTGTTGGCCTATAGACTAAGGGAATGATAACTGTGTCTACATTAAAGTATGGAAAGGGAGGTGCTGTTTAATGTGAGTATACCGGATAGTGGAGGACCTGAGTATGGTGCAAATGGTATTGAGTAAGGGGTGGAGATTGTACTGTGTCTGGCTAGGATGGAGTTAATTTTCTTCACAGCAGAACACAACCATGTGGTGGTGTGTTTTGGATTTGCGAATAGAGTGGGTAACATACCAGTGTTTTGGCTGTTTCCAAATAGCGCTTGCACAGCATCAAGGCTTTCCCTTTTTCCCACTCTGCCCCATAGTGACTAGGCCAGGATTGGTCAAGAAGCTGGGAAGGGACACAGCCAGGACAGCTGACGCCAGCTAACTAAAGGGATATTCCATGCCATATTATGTCATGCTAAGCAAGAAAATATGAGAGGAGGTTTTTTTGGGGGAAGGTAGCCATTGCAACAGAGACTGACTGGGAATTGTCTACTTGTGGGAGGTGCAGAATGATTGCCTTTGCATCACTTCGGTTTGTTGTTTTTCAACCTCTTTTCTTCATTTATGAAACTGTCTTTATCTTGACCCACAAGTTTTCTCACTTTTGCTCTTCCTGTTCTGGCCATGCATAGGTAGGCTATGAATGAGTGGCTGTGCAGTGCTTAGCTGCTGGCTGGGTTCAACCCACCACAATCTCTTATTATTTTTTGTTAGTAACTGATAGCAAAGTGGATGAGAAACCTGAATGTGATGTTGTACTACTGGAAAACAGCTTTCCCCATCTCCCAGGGCTGTGTCCTGGTCCTTTTACACAAATTCACAGAGCCATAGGGGTTGGAAGGGACCTCTGGAGATCATCTAGTCCAACCTCACTGCCAGAGCAGGATCACATAAAGCTGGTTGCACAGGATCACATCCAGGCTGAGTATCTCCAGACAAGGAGACTCCACAACTTCTCTGAGCATCCTGTTCCAGTGCTCTGTCAGCCTCAGAGTGAAGAAGGTTTTCTTCATGTTCAGATGGAACTTCCTGTTTTCGTTTGTGCCCATTCCCCCTGTCCTGTCACTAGGCACCATTGAGAAATGTCTAGCCCCTTCCTCTAGACATCCACCCTGTAGATATTTATAAGAATTGTTCAGATCCCCTCTCAGTCTTCTCTTCTCCAGGCTAAACAGGCCCAGCTCTCTCAGCCTTTCCTCATGAGAGAGATGGTCCAGTCCCCTCATCATCCTCATAGCCCTCAGCTGGACTCCAGTAGTTCCCTGTCTGTCTTGAACTGGGGAGCCCAGAACTGGACGCAATATTCCAGATGTGGCCTCACCAGGGCAGAGTAGAGGGGGAGGATAACCTCCCTTGATCTGCTAGCCATGCTCTTCTTAATGCACCCTGGGATACCACTGGCCTTCTTGGCCACGAGGCACACTGCTGGCTCATGGAGAGCTTGTTGTCCACCAGGACTCCCAGGTCCTTCTCTGCAGTGCTGCTTTCCAGCAGATCAACCCCTAACCTGCTCTCATGTCTGGGGTTGTTCTTCCCTAGGTGCAGGACCCTACAGTTGCCCTTTTTGAATTTCATATGGCTTCATTTTTCCCAACCCTCTAGACTGTCCAGGTCTTGCTGAATGGCCATGCAGCCTTCCGATGTGTTGGCCACCCCTCCCAGCTTAGTATCACCAGTGGATTTGCTGAGGGTAAACTCTGTCCTCTTATCCAGGTCATTGATACATTGAATAAGACCGGATCAAGCACCGACCCTTGGGGCACACCACTAGATACAGGCCTCCAACTAGACTGCACCGCTTATCACAACTGTCTGGGCTCTGCCATTCAACCAGTTCCCAGTCCACCTTGCTGTCCACTCATCCAACCCACACTTCCTAAGCTTGCTAACAAGGATGTTATGAGAGATGGTGTCAAAAGCCTTGCTGAAGTCAAGGTAGACAACAGCCACTGCTCTCCCCTCATACACCCAGCAGGTCATGCCATTGTAGAAGGCTGTCAGATTGGTGAGGCATGATTTGCCCTTGGTGAATCCATGTTGACCACTCCCAATAACCACCTTCTCCTCCACATGCTTATTGATAACCCCCAGACTAAGCTGTTGCACCATCTTTCCAGAGACGGAGGTGAGGCTGACTGGCCTGTAGTTTTCTGGGTCTTCCTTCTTGCCCTTTTTGAAGACTGGAGTGACATTGGCTTTCTTCCAGTCCTCAGGCACCTCTCCTGTTCTCCATGACCTTTCAAAGATGATGGAGAGTGGCTTAATAACATCTACCAGCTCCCTGAGCAGTCATGGGTGCTTCCCATCAGGGCCCATGGATTTTTGGATGTCGAGTTTGCCTAGATGTTCTCTAACCCAATCCTCCTTGACCAAGGGAAGGTCTTCCTTTTGCAAGACTTTCTCTCCTACCTCCAAGATCTGGGTTTCCTGAGGGCTGACCTTAGCAGTAAAGACTGAAGCAAATAAGGCATTCAGTAACTCAGTCTTCTCTGCATGTTCCATCACCAAGGCACCCACCTCATTCAGCAGCAGGCCCACATTTTCCTAAGTCTTCCTTTTGCTACTGATGTACTTCAAAAAGCCCTTCTTGGTGTACTTGACATCCCTTGTCAGATTTAATTCCAACTGGGCCTTAGCCTTTCTTGTTGCAACCCTACATTCTATGACTACATCCCTATATTCCTCCTAAGTGGCCACTCCCTTTTTCCACATACTGTAAACTTCCTTCTTCCCTTTGAGTTTCTCCAGCAGCTCCTTGCTCATCCATGCAGGTATCTGGCCTCTTTTGCTTGATTTCTTATTCTTCAGAATGCACCGATTTTGAGCTCGGAGAAAGTGGTGCTTGAATATTGACCAGGTCTCTTGAGCCTCTTTACCTTCTAGAGCCCTAACCCATGAGATTCTCCCAAGCAGGTCTTTGAAAAGGCCAAAGTTAGCTCTCCTGAAGTCCAGGGTTGTAGTCCTACTTATTGCCCTGCTCCTTCCACGCAGGATCCTGAATTCCACCATTTCATGATCATTACAGCCAAGGCTGCCCCCAACCTTCACATCCTCAACCAATCTTTCTTTCTTTGTTAGTACAAGTTCCAGCAGCACCCCTCTCCTCTTGGGCTCCTCCACCACCTCCTGTGTCAAGAGGTTATCATCAATGCTTTGCAAGAACCTCCTCACAATCATTTTTTTTTTTTTTAAAAGGAAAAAGGATCAAAAAAAGGATACACAATTTCCAAAGTTGGGGAAAAAAATATACACTTCTATTTAAAATATGCACTCCTGCTAAGGTATTTTTGTAGCTCTGCTGAGTAACATCAAAACTAAGAAAGAAATGGACTTTTCAATGGAATTTACTGGAAATAAGTTAAAGTGTGCCCATATATATAAAAATGTGTGTGTATATATATATATGAATACATGTGAGACAGAAGGAGAGAGACAAGGAGTTAAATAACATATATATAAACCAATCTCATGTCAAGTTGGGCCACTGTATAGCATAAGTATCTTTCAACATCTTAAATAATTGCTTCCTAAAGTAGAGAGTACCAAAGTAAACAAGAAGAGAAATTATTTTCAGCGTTCTCTAAATGACTCAGAGGAAATTAGATTAAGAAGCGATGATATCTATGTCCCTAATTATAATGGCAATAATTAAGTTCAACATCCTTAGAAAAGTTGGTTTAGTCTTACTTAAAAGTAAACAAACAGCTTATGTTTGGCTCAGAAAACAGAGAACTCGGTCTTTAATAAAGTAATGAAGAAATTAAAGCAGCGGTTTGTTCATGTAAAAATGTTTCAGCCATCATGGAGTATCAGCCTGAACACAACGAACCCAGGAGTACCTGTAATACTTGCCACTTTTGCTTGTTTCCTAATAGCTATTTTTCAGGCCAAATAAAAAACTGACAGAGCAGATGACTTAAATGACTTCCAATTTAGAATTGGATAAAGATTACTTGAGCTTTTCATCAATCAAACCCAAAAATTCACATCAGCTCTATTTGCCCTGAGGTAATTTTTCACCTGTCTCTAAACAGATTATGTTTCCTGTTCTTCCAAAATATATCTTGTTCAATCATATACAGTCATTTTCAGTTCTGAATGTTATCATTCTATAGCATTAAGAAACACCTCAGATACAAAAAAGCTTTTCTTGGAGAATGTTGATACTCAAGTTTAGATTTCCATTAACAAAAAAACCCACAAAAAACTCAACCAAAAAAAAAAAAAAGCACTTTTTTTTTTTTTCCAAAAAATTAATGAATATTTTTACATCCCCTGTCTTTACAATACAGGACAAAAAAGGTGACTGTGACTAATATTGACCTTTTTTTTTCTTTTTTTTTTTTTTTCCTGTTTTAGGTCTAATTGGCTACTGTTGATCAATGGAACAGAATTTTGTCTGAAAATTACTGTTCTTTGAACAGAAGGAAAAAGTATGAACTTATATGAATATATTAAGTCTGTTTCTAATACTTTATGGAATCTCAAGGATTGCATGTAAAATCTAGTTGGAAAATGCTGGAGGGGGTCACAATTTTTTTTTCTACTTCTTGTTATAGTGAGAAAATAAAGAAATTTTATGATAATAAAAATAAGGGATAAGCAGAAGAAATTATTATCTTAAAAAGAAGAATTAGAATAGATGCTGTCCTGAAAAACATACAGAATAGATACAAAATATGCAGAAAAGATACAGATGGTTTCAGAGACTAATCTGGATGTTGAACTGCTATATCTGTGGGTGAGACATTCCCATATCCATTAACTTCTCGTCCCTGAAAGACCCTGGATTTAAGATGACTCAAATGAAAACAAAGCATGATTTTTAAAAACAATAATTAGAAATATTCATTTACTGTGACATAAACCTGAAAAAAAAATCTTAAGAATGAAATTTTATTAAAATGGATTCAAATCAATTGGTCCAAAATGTACCTTTCTTTAGACACAGATACAGCAGGGTTTTTCTACCAGCTTAGCTAAGAACAGCATAGAACTTTGAGGTTTCTAACACAGAAGCTACAGCCAAAAAGCTACATTTTGTCACAGTTCTTCCTTCCTCTCTTATGCCTCAGTTCTAATCTCTGACTATTGACATGTTCTTTAACATTGTCAGTGAAGTGCTAGTTATTTGCTTAAAAAAACCCAAAACCTCTCCTTCATCCCCAACAATAAATCTATGTTTTGCATCAGGTTGCAAAATGACTATACTGATCAATTGAATTTTGGTTGCTGCTTGAAAGACTGGTTATATCTCACAGGATAGGAACACCCTTTTCTTCAAAGCAATTGTTATTTTTCACACAAGCAGCTCTGTATGAGTGATACTGCTCCACTATTTCTTCCTTACTCAAAAAAGAAAACTGCGAGATGAATTATGTGAATCAAAAAAGCAAAACCAAAATCATCACTCAAAAAGATTCTCTAAACACAGTGCTAACTTCTATAATTACATCCATGAAGATCTCTAATTTCACTGTGTTCAAAATGTGATATTTCTAATGCAATTATCTAGAAATTGAAATGCATACAAAACTTCCCAGAGAACTTGACACTTGTGTTTAATAACAGAATCTATGAACTCATTAAGATGGGTGTCACTTTATCATCCTGGGAGATATAGGTTTTGATATTTGAAACACTGTTTACAGAGAAGCTACAAAAAACATCTCAGAGGTATGTGGCAGGGTGAAATTACAGTGAAAAGCCAATTACACTTGCATTGTAGAGAACGCTACAGGTAGTGGTCTCTGAAATCAAAGCACATGCCTCCTTTCATAAAAATTAATGCTAATAAGGTTGGAAAACCAGAAGAGAACTATTATTTTTTGAGAAGTATCTGCAAGTATAATATTGTCTACTTTGTGTAAAGCTATTCCAGACCTGTATTAATAATCTGCTTACATATTTTTAAAATAAAATTACAGTAAAACAAAGCTCTGCATTAGGATCCCAATCTAATATCATGAGCCATGCTTATCACAGGGAGCCTTCTTTCCAATTCCATATCAAAACAAGGTATCAACAGGCACCACAGCCTGCCCTACCAGATGCCCTGGAAAGTAACCTGAGCATGCAAGCTGGATGAGAAGAGCAGCATGCCACAATAGCACATCTGTCCCGTAGTGTAGACAAAGCCAACACATGCCCTGACTGCAATAAAAGATAGCAGAGGATCTAGTCTAATGAGTTTCTATTCATTGGATTTCAGCTTTTTCTCTGCCTCTTAGCTGCTGGTTTTAAAATGGTTTTGAAGTTTTTGTTTGTTTGTTTGTTTGTTTGTTTTCCCAACAGACCTCAAACCTCCATGATGGTAATGTTTTTTATATCATTTGAGGAACTGACTTTTTACTTTCTACCTTTTCAAAGCCGTCATTCCTTCTTCCAGTGTACGTATCTGTATGTTCTACAAAGAAGAATGATTCCTGGGGAAATCTGTGATTCCTACTGGAGAGTGGGAGAGATGTTACTGCAAAATCTTTGAAAAAAATTGAACACATTGAGATCTAACGATACGGTAATTTCTTGCAAGCCATTGTGTAAGATAATAAGACAAAGAAAGTTCAGTATATTTCAGAAAGCCTAACAAAATTCAAGCTTACAATGTTTTCATATAGCATTACAGCAATTATACAAATGCGGTCCATTTCAATAATCAAAAGAAGAAAAACATCTGTATCAATTTGAAAAAAATCTTATTATATTTTACTGTATTTAGGCTTGCTGTGAAAATACAGTCTGCCTATGGTATAGCCATATATGTAGATATAAAAATTATTGAAATAACTGCCAGTATGACCGCTGTTAAGTGATAGCATCCAATGTCAGTGTTTATAACGATTTGCACAACAGCAAAAAGAAAATGAAATATCTTCTAATTTTTATTTTTTTATTAGAAATCATATTTGAATAATATAGTGTATGTCACAGGCAGAACTCTAATCTACTGGGTTACAGATTCAGATAAGAAGGGTTGAAGATCCCTTCCCCAGGTGGGTTCACCTAATCTTGCTCTCAGGTCAGCTAGGCAAAGTGTTTTTTCCCAGGTGGCAACTTACACACATAGCCACGTCTGGATCTCTAGAAAAGTATGCTTCCTGTCTCTTCCTATGCTGTTTGCTGACCCCTCGTCACCCCAAGGGCCATGGTCATTTCTAAAAGAGAGGAGGTAACCCCTCTTGCTCCCCAAGAAGATTTTGCCCACACCCTGAGGGCTGGGCTGCAGCCAAGAGCAGTCCAAGAGGCACCCTCTGCCCTCACTGCTCAACCCTTTCTTTTCAACCAGAATGTGTAGCACTTACAAAAAACACAGTCTGCAAGAATAAAATAATAATAAAAAAGATGTTCTGTAAGATCTCAAAGATCCAGTGAACTGGATCTAGAGCCATGGTCTTAAAATACTACCTTTCTGTTATTACAATGACTCAGTAATCAGTGGAGATGCACAGACTTGGAGAGATAAATACATCAAAAGGAGGGTTTCAGGAGGTCTTATATACTTTTCTAATAGATTTGTTGGAGTAGTTTGGTTTTAGTTTTGTTCTGTGTTGTTAAGTTTTCCTTAAAACTTCTGAACTTCAGGGGCATCCTGGTATCTCTCATCTGGAATCTGGGAAAGAAAATATTAAACTACTTCAACAGCTTAGATATTGTTTTACATTAGTTCATCTCTGAAATGACTTGAAGGACCACAAATAAGAAAACTGAACTTGCAAACTAAGTTTCCTACTTCATGCATACTTATCCTTTTCACTTTTGCATACATACAAATGTAATTTTTCTCTCTTCATCCTTCATAATAGCAGAAACATCTCATGGAAGGAACTCAAAATTAGAATATGTAAGTAGAAGTATCCATTTTCAGTTATCCCTTTTGGGCATTTTCTATACTGCGTGGACATCCTAGTGTGTTGTTCTCTCCATGAGACATTGTTTGTGGTACTTTCTTAATTTGGGAAATAGACTAAATTATTTTAGTCTGTCTATTTCAGATATCAAGTACAGGAGATTTGCACAAGTTATTTGTCATCTCTGTGTTTGGATGTGTTCCAAATTGCAGTTGAATGTAGTTTCTCCTTTTGATTTATATGCTTTTATCTTTGAAAGTTGCATCTGTATACATGGGGATAGAATTAGGTCCACTGGGTTATTATTATTCGTTGAATAAAATGCAGAACATTTGCTGGTATTGTAGTCTTTCTCATTTAAAACCAGTGACAAGTGGAAGGTAGGATCTGTTTATAGAAGACTTTAACTATATTCTTCTGAATATGAAGCTTAGTTTTGCTTCTCTGACATCATTTAAAGGGCAAGGTGAGAATGTATTGAAGAAAAATAATGTATCTTCATTTCATCAAATAAAGAGAATGACCTTTTCCTGAAATTTGAAGTAATCTGTTTTTCATTAAATATTTCAAATTGTAAGGTTTTCATCATGTGACTTAGCAGTGGGAACAAAAATTTTACTACTGGACAGATATATATGATAGCTATACTTAAAATCTAAAGTCAGAAAATTAAAATAACCTGCTGAAAGGTTAGTTTTACTTGAAGCATGTCATAAGAGATCATGTGCTAGGATCACATAAGCTTAGTTCTGCAAAATGAATTCTATAAGTCTGCATATCTTGGGAACTGGGGAAACTATTAATTTGCTTTTATTTTTCCTATGTTAATGGTTAGATCTTGACTCTGGCAGTATACAATGCTTTATAAAATAAATAATGACATTACAGTTTTCATCTGTGATGGAAAAAGTAAATGTAATGGTCTGTAAGGTCAGGCTAATGCATAAAGAGAAATAACCAAAATGCAGTTGGCGACTAAGTGGGAAAGCATGTTTTAGCCATAGGTCAAATCGAATTGCCAGAAACTCCCACAAATTTGAATAAAGAAAGAGAATATCTTGCTCTACATACACAATAAAGTCATATAAAATTTATCTTCCTTATATCCCAGGAACGACCGAACAGTGAAAATGAAATCTCTCAATATCACAGCTGCACACTAATGACCAGATTACAAAGTGATGGCAAGTGCACTCCAGGGAATCCTTGCACCTCAAGTCACTTTAAAATAAATAAATAAATGATGAAACTGAAAGTGAATAGGAATCCCTATAAAGAGAGAAAAAAGAAATATTTAATGAGAACTCAAGATAGGCTAGTGCTAAAAATAGCACAATATTATTTACAGAAATCACTTCCAGAGATTAAAATATAGATGAAAAGGATAGAGTTCCTATAGCCTTTTTCCATCCTACAAACAACAAGAAGAAACTAACTCTCTGGTAAAATTCAGTCTAAGATGTCTGACTTCATTTCTTATCCCTCAGGGAAGTTATCACAGCTAGGCATACCATTTTCCACATCACAGTTTAATTTTTAACTAATGAGAAGAGAAACACTGATATACTTCTATTTCTATCTAGGGGGAAAAAAAAAATCAAATCTGTTCTCCTTAAGTATAAAGAACTCATAAATGATATAAGCATGTTTTCCAATATTTCCTGGATTTGATACAGAAAAGGCATTTCTCTCCGATAGTCTGTGCAAGAAAAAAATGCAACAATCATGTGTAAATTAGTGATACAACAGTGGGAAATAAATTACTGATTAACCAAGAATACAAATACCCTACTGTTGAATTACTTTATGTAGTGTTTTTATTAACTGTGTTTCTGAAGCAACCACATGAAATTATCACTACATACAGTCATTAAGACCATTACTTTATGTCCTAATAAAGAAACAGGTTTTTGCAGTCAAAGACAATAAGAGAAATGACAAAATCCCTCCTAATACAGAAGATTTCATTTTATCAAGAAAAGACAAAAATGAACATACTATTAAATTGATGGAATGCATATTTAAATATGGTAATTATCAGGATGTAGGTAAAATATTTATTTCTGTGTCTAATCTGCTGTTTCTCTGGTGCGTGTTGTATGAATTACGAGGTTTCACATATAATTTTGTATACTATGAAGCATTAAATTGTTAACTTTGATTTTGAAAAGAAACCTGAAAAAAGTTAGCCAGCATTAAAACTATAACAAAAAGATGGTGAAGATTGATCTCCATTTATATTGGGTTTGACTGTGTAAATTCTTGAACAGTTTTCTTCAGGAACAAAATTTTTTGTTATTCTGCTCTGAGAGCAGAGTGTAAACAATTAAATGTAGAGAAAACCCTTCTTAAATCATGCTAAAGCTCTTTAGATATCTGAGGGTCAATATTTAACTGTGGATGCAATCACTTCTATTGAGACTAATAAGAGCACTCTTACTCTGTCCTCCAGTAAATAAATAAATAAATAATGAAGAAAACCCCGTGCATTACTGAGTACACTTGGGTTTAAGGACCATCCTCAACATGCAAACAAAGCTATCTACATCTATATTTAACATTGCTTCTTTACTTAGCAGCAGTAACTTTGGAGAATCAGAGAATATTCCTTTTTAGGGCAGGATTAGACTAAGAGGCTTATTTACCACGGCCCTAGTACTTAGTATACATATTCAATAAGATTTCCTCTGTAGTCCCTCCTCCTCTACCACTTTAATTTTATCATTCCATTTCTGCAGTACAAAGGAAAATTAATAACTTCCAGAAATTAATATTCTCCTAAAACTGAATATAACCTTCTATCCAAAACCATGACCATTCACAGCCTCTTCAGTGCAACTTTGCCTACTCCTCCGTGTTTGCGTCTAATAGACCTTTAATTTAATAGGCAATGAAAGCAAGAATAGATTTAAAAAAAAAAAAATTCACATAAACAGCTTGAGTCTGAAGGTAAAAGTATGGAATGTAACTAAAGATTGAATAGCCTTCTCTTCCTTTGTCAAAAAGGAGGTCTTCCTCTTTCTAGTCTCCTCACTGGCTTACAGGAGCCGTTTCCAGGTACTGAAGTGAAAAGCAGATGAGTAGTCTTGGTTGTATACCACATAATGTACCATTGTGAAGCACATCAGACAGGGATCCTCCTTTGTAATGCACTGTGGACATAAATTCTTTAAAAAACAAACAAACAAACAAACCAACAACAGCAAAAAACCAACAAACCCCCCCCCAAACAAAACTACAACACTCACTTAAACCTTTTTGTAGCTTATATTTGTGCTTGTCATAAATGCGTAAAACATTTAAATGTTATCTACCACTGACTCGCAAAGTTCTGATTTGAAATTCCACTGACATTTAAAGGAAATTTTAATTTTAGGGTTACTGATTCTACAGTCTCAAGGTTTAAAGAAGATGCTTTTGTGCCATTTCCCCGTGCAAGTTCCTCTCCTGACGAAATTATGCAGCTCACGTGGCACAGCTGTCCAAGCTCAAACACAGAATGAAATCACAACTTTGTATTATGATCTTGTACTCAGGTGATCTCATTTCTTTTGACGTCAGATGAGATTATATCCACCAGAAGCTTTTGTGGTAGGACCATAATTGTCCATTGCAGACTGTTGTTGAACTGGACATTTTTCATAATCCCTGGGCAAGTGCTAGATGCATGAAATATTTAGAGTAAAAAGTTTATTTTCCATGTAGTGAAAAGGATAATAGAAAGAGGGAACATCTTTTGCATCTTTGAGTACTGGTCTGTATCACATTAATAAAGAAGAAACCTTCAGCTTTACTGGCAGTTAAGTTCCATTCGACTTCCTCCTGAAAGAACATAACTATAACTGATTGATAGAAGGAGGTGAGAACATGATATCTGAGATTCTAGAAATAATTTGTTACATTGGTTTTGAAAGGACCCTTGTTTGAGGCAGAAAAAAAGAGACAGTCATAACACTATGGGAGATGCATGAAAGTCTCCAATTCCTTGAAGCAGATTTATCACTATATTTGTACCAGTGGAAGAAGAGAAATATCTGCAGCTTTATGAACACTTAATATGCAAAAAACTATGAATAGGACAAATTAAAAATCAAGTATGTAAGAGGTTTCTTTTATTTACGTATGTGGTGGGTTGAGCCTGGCTGGATGCCAGGTGTCCACCAAGCTGCTCTATCACTCCCTTCCTCAGGAGGACAGGGAAGGGAGAGAAATAAGATGGAAGAAACCTTGTGAGCCACGATAAATGCAATTTAATAAAGCAAAAGGCTGTGCGTATAAGCAAAGGAAAACCAAAAGATTTATTCTCTACTTAACATAGATTCATAGAATGGTTTGGGTGGGAGGGACCTCAGAGATCATCTAGTTCCAACCTCTCTGCCCTGGGCAGGTGTGTTGGGTTTGCATGGCAAGGTTTTAGTAGCGGGAGGGGCTACAAGGGTGGCTTCTGTGAGAAGCTGCTAGAAGCTTCCCCTGTGTCTGACAGAGCCAATGCCAGCTGGCTCCAAGATGGACCTGCCGCTGGCCAAGGCCAAGCCAATCAGCGCCTCTGTGATAACATATTTAAGAAGGAAAACAAAACAGTTAAAAAAGCTTTTGCAGCCGGAGAGAGGAGTGAGAAGATGTAAGAAACTCTGCAGACACCAAGGTCAGTGCAGAAGGAGGGGCAGGAGGTGCTCCAGACACCAGAACATAGATCCCCCTGCAGCCTGTGGTGAAGACCATGGTGAAGCAGGCTGTCCCCCTGCAGCCCATGGAGGAAGGATGAGGGGGTGTAGAGATTCCACCTGCAGCCCGTGGAGGACCCCACGCCGGAGCAGGTGGAGGCACCTGAAGGAGGCTGTGGCCCGTGGGAAGCCCACGCTGGAGCAAGTTCCTGGCAGGACCGGTGGACCCGTGCAGAGGGGAGCCCACGCCAGGGCAGGTTTGCTGGCAGGACTTGTGACCCTGTGGGCAACCCCACACTGGAGCAGTTTGCTCCTGAAGGTCTGCACCCTGTGGGAGAGACCACGTTGGAGCAGTTTGTAAAGGATTGTAGCACGTGGGAGAGACTCTGTGTTGGAGCAGGGGAAAGTTGAGAGGAGTCCTCCCTCTGAGGATGAAGAAGCGGCAGAGACGACGTGTGCTGCAACCCCCGTTCCCCATCCCCTTGTGCCGCTGAGGGGGGGAAGGTTGAAGCCGGGAGTGAAGTTGAGCCCGGGAAGATGGGAGGGGTGGGGGAAAGTGTTTTAAGAGTTGATTTTATTTTCTCATTGCTCTACTCTGTTTTGCTTGGTAATAAATTAGATGAATCTCCTCTCTACGTTCAGTCTGTTTTGCTGGTGACGGTAATTAGTGAGTGATCTCCCTGTCCTTATCTGGACCCAAGCCTTTTGTTATACTTCTCCTTCCCATCCTGCTGGGGGAGGGGTGAGTGAGCGGCACCCAGCTGCTGGCTGGGCCTAAACCACGACAGCAGAGACACCCTCCACTAGACCAGGTTGCCCAAAGCCTCATCCAACCTGGCCTTAAACACTTCCAGGGATGGGGCCTTCACAACCTCTCTGGGCAACTTGTTCCAGTGCCTCACCACCCTCACAGTGAAGACTTTCTTCCCAGTGTCTAATCTAAATCTACCCTCTTTTAGTTTAAAACCATTGCCGCTTGTCCTTTCACTACATGCCCTTGTAAACAAACCCTCTCCAGCTTTCTTGTAGGCCCCTTTAGGTACTGGAAGGCTGCTCTAAGGTCTCACCCCAGAGCCTTGTCTTCTCCAGGCTGAACACTCCCAACTCTCTCAGCCTGTCATAGGAGAGGTGCTCTGGCCCTCTGATCATCTTCGTGGCCCTCCTCTGGACTCACTCCAACAGCTCCATACTTGGTGAGGAACAGCTCAAGTTTGTGCCAACTTTTATTTTGTTGCAATTTTTACTGCAAAAACTGTAGTGGTTTACTGCTTTATGAAGACAGACAATACTGAGGATATACATATCATACATGCTTATAGACAAATGAATTGTATGTAAGCAAATATATGTAAGTAATATAGTTCTACATATACATCTATTGTATTTTACATCTTTTGAACCTACCAGAGTAGGTTTCATTAGTAAATTTTGTTTCTTAGTTTTCTGCAATACTACGCATCCAGAGCTCTAACTACTGGCTGTGTAGCTGTGGCACTAAACATATATGTGTTCACGTTGTGAGTTCCCTGATTCATGTCAAATGAAACTTTTTACAGAAGTAAGGAGCGCTTGGTTTATCAGTTTAGTTTTAGATTTGTATTTGTATTGCTGTTTCTGATGCCATGCGGAGGAAATCCTGGGAGCAAGGATAAAATGCAGTAATGATGTGGACATTTAAGTCTTTCAATAGAAAACTTCTGCAAATCTGATTTTAAGAGTTTAGAAGCATACTTTTTGTGTTTTTTTCATCTTCTGTTTGTCTGAATATATAGTCAGAACAGAACCAGTCATTGCAACAAAGTTGCTTAAAGCTCTAGAGAATTACTCTCTCTTCAGCATCTGTCAGGACACAATACAAAGCTTCAAGGGAAAAGTGTTCTCTCTTTTGCTGTTGCATTTGAAACAACTGGCGCTCCTTGTAATACACTCTTGGAAAGACTGCTAAAACTGGTATAAGAAGGACACAAAGGAAAAGATTAAAGCCATTAAAAATGCAATTTGCTTGAAGCCAGATAAAAAATCTTTCTCAAGATGGAAAGCAGCCATTCAATTGCTGCAGCCAGTTTGCTTTAGAAGGAGAAAAGCTTCTGACAGGAAAAAACAAAAAAAAGTTGTATGATGGGTTTAGTACTGTTTTTCTGATACTGTGGATTATGTGCTAGACACAAATATCTCTCTCCTTGTTTGTTTGTTTTGGTTTTGTGGGTTTTGTGGGGATTTTTCCCTCCCTTGAGTGTCTTCTGCCTGTATTTCACTACTGTCCTAGTCTTTCAGCCACACCCAGCCAAACTAAATCTAGAACATAATGGAAAGATCTTAACTTTTATCTTTATATTGTCTGAACAGGAAAAGTTTTTCAATACATTAAAATAAACAGAAGTTATTAAATTCATTGTATGTTACTGTAAGGAGCATATTGAGAGAGAGAGATTTTTAAACAGAAAAAAAACCCCAGACCTTTCAAAGGTTGCCCAGTAATTAAAACATCTTTTTGTTAAAGTAAAATGGAAGCAGACCTAAAATTATTGATGAGTAAGAGCAAAGGTATTATGATTACACTGTACTTTTTATGCATTGGATACAAAACTTTGAGGACATACACAAAAGAGTTGGCTATATTGCTTTCCTATTTCATTCAGTATCTAATGGGCTATACAGAATATTTCATCAAGCAATGTAACAGTGTGGAATAAATTCAAATTCTTGTCACTTCCACATACTATATTGGAGACTTCAGGCCAGCAGTCCGATGTGGAAAAAATGCGGCTGGTGTATTAAAAAAAAAATCTGATGGTTCACTAACAATTCCATTTGAACCAAGCATTATCTCCCAGGACAATGATGTATATTTAATATTTGCACTGTTCAAGCAGTGTTTTAGCTTATCTGCTTGTTGTTAAACCAAGTATGATCTAACTGCCTCTCCAGAATGGGCATGAGATATGAAAACAGTGAAACTAACAGTGAAACTTTTGACAAGCTTTGCTTATTCATAGGTTGTTTTGTTTTGTGTGGGTATTCATTAATTCTATTATTTCTTATGTATAAAATTTAATACAGAGATGAGGTTCTATTTCTGATTTTACATTTTTATATATTTGAAATGCCAAAAATTCCAGTAGGATTATGGAGACTTGCAAAGTTTAACACACTGAAAGTGAAAGTAGGTTAGTGTTCTTCAATGATAGGGACAGACACAAGGAATGGACATTTGGTGACTAAGTCAGACTCTGCATTTTAACACACATGAAACTTCTCAGTAGAAATAACCTCCACAAAAAGTAGAAAATAACCCTCTGCTTTTCTTACATTTTTCCAGAAATTTTAAAAATATAATGACAATTTGATATCATCTTAGTTATTTTATCCACAAAGCTGGAAAAAAAAATTCAAATTATTAAACAGTCCTGTATTACCACTGGCACTGTACAATACCTTACCATAAAACTAGAACACTGTTGTACAGTAGAATACATTTTCTTCCCCATAAGTAAGAATCTACTACTAAACTAAGAGAGAGTTCCTACTGTAGGGTTTCTCAGATCAGATATTTAATTCAATATAGAGATCCATTTGATTTTTTGCTCATGAAATCTTTTGGTGAAATTGGCATGTTTGGCATATCTGAAAGTTTCAGTGCCTATTTATTTGCCCAGAGAAGTTGTGAATGCCCCCTTCCTGGAAGTGTTCAAGGCCAGGTTGGATGGGGCTTTGGGCAACGTGGTCTAGTGGAGGGTGTCCCTGCCCATGGCAGGGGGGTTGGAACCAGATGATCTTTGAGGTCCTTTCCAACTCAAACCATTCTATGATTCATTGTTTTCTTTTCAGTGTACATGAGTCAGACGTAAGAGAGTCCACTGAAGACTATCTCTGAAGAAATTCAACATTCAAAATTAAAGGTAAAATATTACATTAGAAAATGTATATAGAAAAGTAGTTGGTAAAGGTTTCAGATGTCTACAAGATATAGAAATTCATTAAGTTCAAGACAAAACAGATTTATAAATGAATGATTTTTTTCAGTATTTGCTGGTCTAACTTCATTTACCTCTCCAATATTGCCAGTATTTAGAATTTTATTGTAGTTTATTTCAAGTCTTACAGCTTCTTTTTTTTTCCCTGAAAACTCCGTCAGGATTTCATATATTCTTGTGAGAACTTAAACTTTTTATTTTAAACCCAGTACATTTCTTGTTCCTTCAGGCAAACTTGAAAAATAAACATAAGTGCACCTAGCAGTTTAAAATATAGTATGTTGTATTGGGTCTGGCTGAAATGGAATTAATTTACCCCACAGCAGCCCTCACCATGCTGTGCTGTGCATTGGTAGCGAGCAAGGTGTTGGTAACACACCAGTGATTTGGCTGCTGCTGAGCAGTGCTGGCACACATCAAGGCTGTCTCGCCAACATTTCCCCTCCCTCACCAGTAGGCTGGGGGTGGGCAAGATCTTGGGAGGGGACACAGCCAGGACAGCTGCCCCAAACTGACCAAAGGGATATTCCATACCATAGCATGTCTGCTCAGCAATAAAAGCTGAGAGAAAGGAAGAGGAGTGGGGGCATTCATTATTTACATTTGTCTTCTGGAGCAACCATTCCACATAGTGAAGCCCTGATTCCCAGGAAGTAGCCGGACATTGCAGGCTGATGGGATGTAGGGATTGAGAGTAGCCCTGAGGAGAAGGACTTGGGGGTGTTTGTGGATGAGAAGCTCAACATGAGCTGGCAGTGTGCGCTTGCAGCCCAGAAAGCCAACTGTGTCCTGGGCTGCATCAAAAGAGGTGTGACCAGCAGGTCGAGGGAGGTGATCCTGCCCCTCTACTCAGCTCTCATGAGACCCCACCTGGAGTACTGCATCCAGCTCTGGGGGCCCCAGTACAGGAGAGACATGGAGCTGTTGGAGCGAGTCCAGAGGAGGGCCACAAAGCTGATCAGAGGGCTGGAGCACCTCTCCTCTAAGGACAGGCTGAGAGAGTTGGGATTGTTCAGCCTGGAGAAAAGGCAGCTCTGGGGAGATCTAATTGTGGCTTACCAGTACCTGAAGGGGCCTACAGGAAAGCTGGTGAGGGACTGTTTATGAGGGAGTGTAGTGAAAGGACCAGGGGTAATGGGTTTAAGCTGAAGGAGGGTCAATTTATATTAGATGTTAGAAAGAAATTATTTACTTTTAGAGTGGGGAGGTACTGGCACAGGTTGCTCAGAGAGGTTGTGGATGCCCCATCCCTGGAAGTTTTCAAGGCCCAGTGGGGCTTTGGGCAACCTGGTGTAGTGGGAGGGTGTCCCTGCCCGTGGCAGGGGGGTTGGAACTAGATGGTCTTTGAGGTCCCTCCCACCCAAACCATTCTATGAATTTATGAAATATAGATAATTTTATGGTGCTGTCAAAAGTAATTTTGTTAAAATATTTATTATCAACAAAACTAAAAATAATGAATTAATAAACAAATTAAATAATATAATTAAAGTGTAAGTGTTAAGAATTACAGGAAAGCCCTAGAGTATACAAAACTGATATTTTTACTAATTTTTCTCTTAATATATGTATAAAATATAATATGGCAACAGTTCCTGAAACTAATCTTGAGTTGACAGTGACATGGATATAAGCCATTATGATCACATGAAATAAAGTTTTGCAGGAAAACATACCTCATAAATTTGTCAAAGTTCTTTTTTCTAGACTCTGAAATGTCAGAAGTATGCTTGCAAAGTAGTTACACAATACCAGCTTCGATTTAGCTAACTTTAATATCATTTATGGAAAAAGATGCAAATATGGTTATTCTTAGGACCTCTTTGAACATATTAAGAACTCTTGTGACAAATGTGTTTGCAATTTTTTCTGTAAATCATGATTTTGTCAGGAATTGCTGATTCATCAGACCAAATAAATCTTACAATAAACATCTATAGAATGAAAGAGTGTAACAAATTGATAAAGATCTTGTATCTTTTAATGTTCTGGGAGAACTAACCTCAGAGCAAAGGACCTTAAATTGTAGCACTAACAGCTCAGAGACAATTTCTTCTCTGCCCAAATTTGAAGATAACCTGATATGAAGATTGATCCTTAAATTTTTAGAAGCCCTATTTTCATCCAGGCTTGCTTCCTTACCCTACAACAGTAAGCAGTAACTCTAAAGGTATATGTAAATTAAAGCACCCAGGGTTGCAGATCATGGTGGTAACTGCACAGAATGAGTGACATCAGGTTAAATAAGCTCCTGTAGCCCCCAATGCACTGTTGCAGTAAGCAGGGGCTGCACAAGGAATGTGTTGTGGTCAAAATGCCCCTTGGGAAATGGGAACCTTGAAAAGGTCCCAGGAGCATCATAGCTCCTAAGCCCAACCCAGACAGCAGGTTTGATCATTCTTTTAGTTAGCCAATCACTTTCCTGTCCTCAGGAATTTTCATTGATAATTAAATTGAATTGAATTTGATTCACAAATAGAGCCATAGCTTCAGCATTCAGACACTCTCTGCTAAAAAAAAAAAAAAAAAAAAATAATAATAAAAGGCCATAGAAATGTTCCAGCCTACAGAACAAAGACTGAACATCTTGAACAGGATCTTAGCATCCAACACAACATTCTGGAGCAAGCAGTCATTTTGTAAAAATAAAGCTTTCAACCAGCTGGAATTTGTGAAGTTTGGACACCTTTGCATGTCCATGTTGCAATTGCTTTGTCATATCTTTCCCAGTATGGTCAACTTTGGTAGTTAAATTGAAGCCTATATGCAGACCTGCTAATCCCACTGCAGACACCTTCTCTGTGGAGGTCTTGCTGAACCCTGATTATTCAACAGAACAGAAATATGGTGTGCATAAGAGTTCTGATTGCTGGTACTTACAGTTAACTCAGGGTGGGGAAGTTGTGTTAGTTCATGTATAACTGCTGCTGATGTCTGTTTGAGCACAAAAGGGTTCATTGCCTAGAGTGAATTCTGGTACAGAAATCTTACCTTCAAACTCTTCTAATTATCTAAATATATCTAAAAGAGAGTAAATACATGCAATCAAGGGGGGGAGAGGAAAATATGGGGGGAGGCAATTAATTCAGAAAGTAGGTTATTAGGTGGTAGAAACTGAGGGATATGGTAAAAGTATGAAAAATTCTAAAAGACAAAAGGTCATTAAGGCACTCCGGCTTTTGTCTTTCAAACATTTCTCCATTTCTCAGTTTTTTCTATAGAAATATTTTAATTGTCTTATTAGAACATCATTAGAATGTTAGGGGGTTTTTAAATATTACTAGTACACTCATGATCATAAATAAATCATATAAAATTAGTTAGAAATCTATAGTTCACTGGCATAGAATTTTCCTCTTTTTTCATGTAACAGAATTCTGATGAGAATGTGTAGATGGGTAAGAGGTGATTTGCAAAGATATGAAGAAGCTCTGTCTCTCTCACTGGTGATGAGTCACACTTTGAAGGAGAACTGAAGAGTTGGGATTTAAAAAGAGAGAATGAGAAAAGGGGAAAAAGGTTAGCAGTAATATCAATTCAAACACAAGAAATGGTAAACTCTATAAAAAGAAACACTGATGTCTTAAAAGTGCATGATTAGCCAAAGGGAAAAATTCAAGCTGTATCAGAATGTGCCCTATATTTTATATATTCTTTGAGTGGTGAGACAGAGGAATAAATAAAAAGAGAGAGGGGAAAAAAGTGTTCTTTTTTGTACTTGTTTGTTTGCTGACAGCTGTAATACCAGACATAATAAAGACGTAGTGCTAGACAGACTTAACTGGAGTTCACTAACATTAACACAAACACATTTAATTTAATATTGCAAGTGTCAACTTACTCTGTTTCTTTAATGTAGACAAATTATTTCAAATATCAGGTCATGAAAATCATGGAGACTCAAAAGTGGTTTTATAACTACATTCTAGCACAGTCCTTTATGTTTACCATTTGCCCAGTGGCTCTTACTTGTAATGCATCAGTACATCAAAGCGATTGCTTGGCTTAGACGCAGATTTTTTAGGTAAACAAGAAGAAAAAAAACAAACCTAGAGTCAATGTCCAGTGTTGTGCTAGTAATAAGAACTCCCTCTTCTTGGAAAAGCTAGATTCATGATTTTTCATTGCTTAGAATCTAAATGATTTGTCTATAATATTTAGGATATCACTTGGATTTAGTTAGGCTGACCTCTTATATAGAGGTGAATGCCTGCCTACGCAAAACAAATTTCACTTTGACTATGGCTAATTTTGTCTTACTACGTTTTTCAGAAGCTGAGAAAGCTTTTGACCAATTTTATCAGACCAAGTCAAGTTTTTGCAAGTGTTGCTGGCATCACAAGTATCTCCAAAGTCTACACAGGGAATAAGCAACAAGTAAGGAGTCAGGTGGAACAAAAGTATTTTGTGAGATAGATGTGCTGTAGTAGACCCTGCAGTGCTTTTCTTCCTACCACACAGACTGGGGAAATGGAGCACTAATGTTTTTTTTTGTTGTTGTTGGTTTTTTTTTTTTTTTATGGTTTTCTACCAAAAAAAGCTAGAACAGGAAGGGGATAGAGCACCAAATTTCTTGAGGCAACCAAGATGTCTCTGGGGATCTGAGATTTGTCTAAGCATGTGCACAGACACAGCCGTTTAGACCTCGTTTTCATCCCCCTCAGATCTTTTCATTATAGTGTCTTCCTTACTGTGAGTGAGATTCATTCAAGATGCTCTGTAAGGCCTGCTGTAGCACACAACTTCAGAAGTGGAAAAGCAAGGACGTGCATTGCAGTATTTCTGCAGTTAATATGTGTTGTGGGAAATGTCCCTGTAATGCCATCATGGAGGTTACAGCATAGTCAGAGAGGCATGACTGGATTTATTTGAGCACTAATCCAAGGTTATATATTCTGTGACAGTTGTGTGGTCTGCATATCCTGTTACAGCATATACCTGTGCAACCATCCGGGTGGCACATGCTTTGTTACAATTAATTTTGGTATGAATTGTTGTAATGAATATTTTAATGAAAGCTAATGAATTTCACATTTCATAGATGAGTTTATTCTGCTAGAATGAAATATTGCTGGATATAAGCAGCTGAGTGGGGTTTGCGCAGTATGACCAATTCAGATGAAAATATTTTATCCTTGAACTTCAGAACATGTTCTCTTACTAGTCTTGTTAGTCTCAAGTTACAGCATGAGATTCCTCCTGCCTGATTGCTTGTTGCAATATCGCAGTACAATTAACATCTTTACTGGCAGGCTCTGAAAAATGAAGTGATTATAGTCTTGACAGAGCACTGTGGAAAATTTTTACTTTCCTGTTGCTGATGTGGGAGATTTTGTTCTCTGGGACTATCAAAACAGCATGTTTTAAAATCAGTCACTTTACGCTGAAATGTACCTCTAACTATACTATAAAGATAGATCAATTAGATGTAAAATGATGATCTCAGAAGTATATGGTTTTATACAGAAACAGTTTTCAGTACCTCAAGTATTTTACTACAATCATTTACTTCTAATCAACTCCTTGAGCAGATTTTCAGATACTTGTATATAAAGAATAAATTGTAAACCTTAAAAACAAAAATTCAGGCAAGCATTATGAACCATATAGTTTAGCTGGTGATGAGATTACACATTTAAATGAGTGCAGGAAAGGTTTTTTGTGTTTCTTATGAAGAGGGGAGTAAATGACTGAGGGAAAGAAGATTAGAGATGATGTATTTAAAATCATTTTAGATTATGTTATATGAAGGACTATTAAAACAGACTGGAAACAATTAGGTTTTAAATATCAAGTATGATATTAATATAGGTTTTGAAATCCATAGCTAGTGTTCTATATGCCAGAACTAAAAAAAATATAATTGACAGATGTATGATAACTGGAAAACAGAGATAACATTTGCTGAATGTTATTTTTTGTATGTGAAAGATCTACCAGGAAGGTTTTAGACTAGTTAGCTGTAGTCTTTCCAAATACAGAACATAGGAAAAGTAGACTAGTCTGTTAGCCTTCCGGGTTTCATTAATTTACTGAAAAAGAAGAAATGCAGAGTGACAGTAGATATTATATCATGTTGACCACTTAGACTGTGGTTTTGGAGAATATTTAGACATTGTGTTAAGAGGTTCCCAAGTTATATCACATCACTACAAAGAATATATTTTCTGTTCTCTGTATGCAAACTAGTATAAAACTCTTGCCTGGTGACTTCTTCCAGGGTGAGAGGCAACGGCCCACAGTTGTGCCAGGGGAGGTTTAGATTTGATATTAGGAAAAAATTCTCCACCAAAAGGGTTGTCAAGCATTGGAACAAGCTGCCCAGGGAAGTGCTTGCATCACCATCCCTGGAGTTATTTAAAAATGTATAAACATGGAGTTTATGGACATGGTTTGGTGGTGGAGTTGGTAGTGTTAGGTATATGGTTGGACTCAATGTTCTTAAAGGTCTTTTCCAACCTAAATGATTCTATGATTCTATGAATTTATCTGGAAGTAAGAGTAATTTCCATAATAGTACTGATAATATTATTTTTCTAGAGCTCTCTTAGGAAGATTGACAGCATCTGCTATGCTATAGGTCTGCCATAGACAAATGTTGTCAACTCTGACATGTGCCTTCTGAGAAAAACAGGTAGCTATGGTCCCCTGAAGCCCGAGAAGTCAAAGAAGCCAAATTAGTTTTGAGATGTCTTCAGACAATGAGAGTTACAACACTGTTTATTGAAGAAGAAGGGGATTGGAGTTTTTACCCAATTAGATTATCTCTCACATTCACAATCACTAACTTGTTCCCCTCAGCATTACATTTGGTAGGTCTCAGCTTCTCTTCCCAGCAGACACATCTCTGCCGGCCAAGGAAGGCTGGGCACAAAGATATGTTGGATGCTGCTGTGCCACACCTTGCAGTTACCAGTCTTGGGTGTTACCAGCCAAGGTCCCTCAGCTTTCCCCTGCATTCATCTCCATGTGTCTTCTCCAACTTCAGGTCCTTCCTCAACTTCCAGGATCTTTCCACCAGCCAGTATCTTCACCACCTTCTTTCTAGGCCCCTTCTTTCCAGGTCCACTTCTTTTTGGTGAATGCTTCTTTTAAGTTCCTTGTCCCTGGTTTTTGCAATCTATCTAAATATTTTTTATGTGCATAGACACAATGTATGATCAACTTCCAAACAGGTCCTTCCATTTCACATATCTATTATTTGGAAGATTCAGGACAATCTCCCTGATTTGCAGCTTTTATGATCTTCCCTAATCCTGGACTTCATGAAGTTTAAGGAGGGAAATTGCAGAAGTCCTGCAGCTAGGGAGGAACAACCTTATCCACCAATATATGCTGAAGGACAACTGGCTGGAAAGTAGCTTGGCAGAAAAGGACATGGGGGTCCTGGTAGACACCAAGTTGAACACAAGCCAGCAAAGTGCCCCTGTGGCCAAGAAGGTTAATGGTATCCTGGGCTGCATCAGGTGAAGTGTTGCCATCAGGTTGAGGAAGGTGATCCTTCCTCTCTTCTCAGCACTGGTGAGGCCACACCTGGAGTACTGCATCCAGTTCTGTGTTCCACAGTATAAGAGAGACATGGACATACAGGATGGTCACTAAGATGATTAAGGGATATGATGAAAGGCTGAGAAAGTTGGGACTGTTCAGCCTAGAGAAGAGAAGGCTCAAGGAGGGGTCTTATCAATGTATATAATCCTGAAGGGTATTTAAGGATAGATAAGGGTGCAAAGATGACAGAGGCAGGCTCTTTTCAGTGGTGCCCAGTGACAGGGCCAGAGGCAATATGAACAAACTGAGACACGGGAGGTTCCCTCTGAACACCAAGAAACACTTTTTTACTGTGAGGGTGACCGAGCACTGGCACGGGTTGGTCAGGGATGTTGTGGAGTCTCCCTTCTTGGAGATATTCAAAAACCATCTGGACATGGTCCTGGGCAACTGGCTCTATGTGGCCCTGCTTGAGCAGGGGAGTTGGACCAGATGACCTCCAGAGGTCGCTTCCAGCCTCATCATTTTTTTGATTCTGTGATTATGTGACTTTACACAATGGCTCTGTGTCAAAAGATTAATCTCTTTTAACATGAAATAGTAAACCAATGTTATTGCATATTCTATTTTAAAAATGTAGAAGCTAATAAAAACCTACTGCAGGAAAAGAAATCTGAAGTCTTAAGGACATAAACAGCAAAGACTTTTGTTCAGTTTGTTCTATTTCTAACAAAGGTTATGAAAAATTGTCAGCTCAATATTTTTTAAATCAAAGCAGCTGAGATTAAAAGAGGATATTCTAGTTTCCTTGATGGTCAAACTTGTTTCCAGAACCTCAGAACTTGTGAATTTTTGAAAGAGCTACATAGCACTGAAAACAGAGGCAGAGTGAGAATATCAGGACTGTTTAAATAATTACATCTGATCACATTAGAGTTGGAAAAAGTGTTCAATAACTAACTACAAAATTTTTAAAATTTCAAAACTTTTACCACTCATGTTGGAAGGAAACTGTGCTAAGTAAACCTGTCTCATGTACACAGTCTTGGAGACATCAAATTAAAGTCTCTACTCTGAAGAATATTTCATTATTGACAGACACTGTAAGAAGTACGAGGAAATGAGTGAGACCCTATGCCAGAATAGCTGGTATGGTGAAGGCAATGAGGCAGGGTATGAAATAGTAGCTTGAGTGTTAAAATAGATTCTTGACCCTGTGTCACAAATATTACAGATGATCCCTGAGCACTGTATTGCTGGCCACATTAGTTATTTTAAGAGGAAATTATCTTAAAGGCAAAGCCTCTCTGATTGAGAAGCTCCCATGAAATTTAAAATTTTGAAAATTCAGTGTGTTCTAGTAAATAACATTTCCTTTGAAGTTTCCAACTACCTGCTTAAACTTAACCCAGGAGCTTTACTTTTTTTATTTGTTCCAGAGAAACAAAACAAAACAACACAATATATGAGGACTGTTTGAATTCCAATATTTTTCTCTTACACCTTTACACTTGAAAGAAAGCTTAGCCAAAAGTCTAGGATGGCCACAATAATAAAAATTACCTAAAAAGAAGACAGGAGTTTTTCTCAGCTTCATAAATCATAGCTTTGAAGAAACAAATACAGTGTTCAGAATTGTAGGTTATTTGTGTCTTTCTTTTCACAGGTCTGGAATTTTATTTTATTTTTTTATTATCATCTGATTGAATATAACAAGTATTCTGGTGTGTGTAAATGGATATAATGCCTGCAACTCTTAATACCGCGGTTAAGTAGGTTATGCTAGTGCACTGGAGTTTCTTTAAGTATGAAGATGTAAACTATGCAATTGCAGTACTGTTACTCAACTGAAGCTCTGTAATGCAGCTATTTTAGCCTGAAGATAGATTTTTACTTTTTTTCTAATTATAAAAAAGCCTACTAAAAAATGGGAGAAATGATGAAATTATTTTTTTCCAGACACATTTCAGAGTTCATACTGAAGGCATATAACATGGTTGTCTTGTCTTGTATCTGTCTTGTATATGTACAGCTGAGGCTACAAATTTAAAAAACAGATTTCCTGAAATGAGTAGGTGAGTATGGCACCGGCTATACTCAACATTGCCTCTTTTCTGTCACAGAAATTTCCATTCTACCATTCGAAGCCTTATATTGGAATAAAATATATTCAACAGGATGAATCACACAACAGATAACCACAGAGGACATATTAAAAATGTCTATTGGAATAATATTTTGCTTCCATTTGCACTTCATTTTTAGTCACTGGGAAATTCTTTCTCAGACATAAAGTATTTCATGCCCCAGTACTGCATAAAATAACAGTCAGAACATTGAGATCACTTCAGAAAAAGTAACAACAAATTTCTGAACAACTGTAGAAATAAGGCAAGTCTTTGCTGCGTGAACAAACATTTACAGTCTAGAAAGTCAATGAGTTAGTGTTTCATGAAGTTCTGAAGTGACTTGCATGCAATATCCTGAATTTCTTTAAAAGGGAGCTTCAAATGTTGAAAAGGCTGGGAAGATAGATCTTTACTATTAATTTCCTGAAATCTCAAAGTTTCCTCTGAAGAATATTACCTGAAGAATTTAAAATTATTTAATTTTAGTTTCTTCATTCATATTTATTTATCATTTATTTCTTCATACATGCATAGGCTTCCTGTAGGGATATGTATAGAAGAAGACAGAATGCACAGAAGTACACTACAGGCTTTACGTTTCTTCAGAGGAGAAGAGTAACAGATGGATGAATTCCAAAAGTACAAGGTACAATTGCAACATCTTTTATAAAAATCAACAGAAGCCTACCACCATCAGTTGTTGAGGTACATGGTTTAGTAGAATGGGTTAGGAGTTGTCATCTGCTGACAGGTCATAGCACCTTTTCTCTTTGGTTGCCAATATATTTTAGAGTTTTTATGTGCTTTAACATCTTCTGCAGAGTCATCAAAGCAATGCTAATGCCTGAGCACATCTTAGGTCAGGTAGTCTCTAGGTCTCATCGTTGTCAAATGAGCCATATACTCTGGCACAGATAAGAAATGTTGAAAAACTAAACCACAGAAAATTCAGAGAGGTGACTGATAATTCTGAAGTGCCTCACTGCCATCAACATAAAGGGAGTTCCTCCAGGCTGAACATTTCTCAGTATACTTTTACCTCTATGATCTAAAAAACAAAACTTCCAAGTAAATAATCTTGAAGCTCTTTTGCTGATACTGGTAAGCTGTACTTCCAAACAAGAAGCCAAAAGACTAGAACACATATTCAGTACTCTGTTGTCATCACTTCCCTCTCTCCCCTGGCTTTTGACAAGTTTAGTCGTAGAAGGTTTCATAGCTGGATTGCATAGAAACGATTGGCTTCAGCTTCCACTGAGGATTTTGTGTAATCATCTTTCAGAGGTGTTTTGTATCTGTGACCTTCATAGCATCCTGTAGAAAGGAGTTCTGGATTTCTGAATCCATTACTTTCACAAGAAGATTATTCTTCCTATGTGATAAAACATCAAAATATAGTTGAAATTTAGAGCTATTTAACAATGATCTCATTGCACATTGTTGTATTATTCAATGTACAGACCTTTTTTTTTTTTTTTTTTGGTGACCTGTATTTGAAAAAGCACTTAGGTATGTAGAGCGTAGAAGAAACAGCATGAACTTCTGTTCTGGTTTAACCCAGCAGGCAGCTAAAACAATCACACAGCTGTTCACTCACTTACCCCTCCCAGTGGGATGGGGGAGAGAACTGAAAATGGAAAAGGAAAAAAACCTCATGGGTTGAGATAAAGACAATTTAATAGGACACACAAAGAGAAAATTATTAATATTTAATAATGATAATGATGATTAATAATAATAATACAGAACAAGTGATGAACAACACAATTTCTCACCACCCAAAGTCGATGCTCAGCTAGTTCCTGAGCTGCCCCACGTCCTAGCCAACACCCAGTTATATACTGAGAATGATGTCATATGTTATGGAATATCCCTTCGGCGAGTTTAGATCATCTGTCCTGGCTGTGTCCCCTCCCGGCTTCTTGGGTGGCCCCTGTCTTCTGGTTGGCAGGCCAGCATGAGAAGCTGAAAAGTCCTTGACTGCTTGGCAACAACTAAAAACATCAGTGTGTTATCAACATTATTCTCATCCTAAATCCGAAACACAGCACTTTGCCAGCTACTAGGAAGAAAATTAACTCTACCCCTGCCAAAACCAGGACAACTTCCTGTAAGTGTTTTTGCTCAGTATCTATAGATGTGCCCTATATTCTTTAATTTTCTGCTTTCTAAAAACAATTCTACATACATTAAACATTTTTCAAATTTGTGGGTTTATATGGTTTCTGCTGAAGGACAGGAAGAATCTGCTTTATTTTATTTAATATTAAATCCTTGCAATGCAAGAAAACAATGTTTCAATCTCCAGTGTCTTTCACCAAACTCCACAGTGTGTGGATGAATCTGATTCCTTTAAGCCTGTTTTCCCAGATTACTTACCAATTAATAAATCTGATTAAACAAATTGCAATGAAGAGGAGGATTTTTTTTTTCCCTTTTTTTTTCCAAAATATAGATTCTCTGAAGAACAAATTTCTGTCCAGGAGTCAATTTGTCATCAACAAGAGGAAGACTTAATACAGTTCTGAAGATCCTAAGGGTTAAAGCAGCCATAGGATGTGAGAAGATCAAGCTTTTAGTAGTTTTCACTCTGTTGAACTCCATATTCTCCAATAAGCATCTGAAGTACTTCACTACTTCTTATTTGCTGTATTTGGTAGGTTTTTTACTGATGCTAGTCATACTACAGATGTAAAAACAATAATTTGGGGAATTCTGACAATTCTGGTTGCACTCCAAAATCTGTTGGTAGATAGTGAAATGTTTTGTAGGATGTGTATGCATTGTACTGTATGTATTTCACTACACATTCCTCCAGCTTCTCTTTTTATCAGAAAACCAAATATGTTAACTTCCCATATCAGGATTTATAAAATATTTTATGAAAGAAATACAGAATTAATATCATATATATGTGTGTGTATGTGAAATTATTATAAGTTACAGTTTGTGTCAATCAAAAATAGAAATGATGAAGCTGGATATATTTTAATTCTTCCATATTTATACATGTATGTGTGTACATACTTATACATGGAAGAATGTGTTGTATGTATGTATGTGTATAAATTCTTAAAAACTTTTAATTCTAATAGGGTTAAATAATCTGTTGAAAAGTAGTTTCATTGGATTTTTTTTTCCAGTGAAGTTCTAATCCATTAACTTATTACTGACTTTCTTGAAAGGAACAATAAGATCAGTTCCTAAAGCATGATTAAAACATAAGGAGGAATGATAAATTTTGAATGAATACATAGTTCAGGATGTTTATGTCCTTTTTCAAAGTTAATGAATGAAAATCAATCCAGGTTCCATTGTTGAGCAGCTATTTTCCATCCCCAAGAGAGCTGTAAATACTGTAGTCAATAATAGTACAAGAACCAATAACATTTTAAAGTGTTAAATCAGACAAGTAGATTTTCAATTTATCCCCAAAGCTAGAGAGTGATATTTTACATCTCAAAGAAAAAACTCCATTCCAAGCCTAGAAATCTCTAGAGCCAAGGAAAGAGATGTGGATTCAGGACTAAAAGGTCAAGAGAATGGATGCTGACAGTCTAACAGCTGGGTTGCATTTCTCAACTGGCTATTAAAGCTCCAAATTAAATGCGATTTGGTTTTTTTTGTTGGTTTGTTGGGGTTTTTTTGGTTTGGTTTGCTTTTCTTGCAAGGCTAAATTGACTCTTTAAATGAAAAGTATAAAATAAAAATGCATAATAATATTAAATATGAACTATTCTATTTTCTGGTTATGTGGAACTATCAAAAATGTTTAGCTGTTTTTAATAGGCCATGAGAATAGAGCTGGTTAAAAAACTGACAGAAAATGCTAATCCAGAAAAATCCAGTATTTCAGGGAAATATTGAATTATATCAACACTTCATATGGAAACCAAGAAACCAAATCATTCAGCTTCCTAAGTCTTCCAAATAAATCTAAGTGATTTTCCCAGGCTCCCACAACTAATTTTACAAATTTCTGCTGCTCTCCATCTGCTTAGCTGTATGTCTCTCCAGCCCTGTGCACGCCACAGCTGTTCCTCCTGTGAACCAGCCAAAAAGACCGCAAAATTGGTAAGCAAAGCAGCCCTCTTACCCAACCGACAGGGAGAGGTCCCAGGGAGGCACACAGTGGCATACCTGGGCTGTCAGGGCACCAGCTTGACCATGTTTGCAGGGCAATTAGGTATTTAGCTAGACGCATTTCACAGGGTGCCTGATGAATTTTAAGATGTCCTTAGCAACTGGCTCTGTTGGCTCCTGGTCTGGAGATTTGACTAAGCATCTCCCAAGCTTTCCAGATAGCTAGAGCAATTCACTTCCTGTGCCGCTGGCCTGCCTGATTGCCAGGCTCATTGGACTATTGACATCCCCAAAAAGGTAGAAATAGAAGTTTTCCTGGAAGCAGCTAAATTCCAGTGGCTGATTGAATGCTCCCCTTGCTGACTCACAGAGCTCACTTAGCTAACTTGCTGGTTTGCAGAAACCTAGTAAGAAAGGAATTCATTAAAGGGCAGCTGGGGAAATTTGAAAACTCAGTGCAATCTTGTGGGGTTTCAGTTCCACTAAATAAAACCCAATACTTTTTAACTTTTCATTTCTTTGAATCAGGTTGCAGTCATTTGTAAATGGTAGAAATGCTTTGCAGGTCAGACATTTTGTTCCTTTGCAGCTCATGCCAGCACAAACTTATGAATGTCTTTGTAGACACCTCCTTCAAAAATGTAAGAGAATTCAAAATTACATTTTTTTTTTTAAATATAAATTATATAATTAGTTGCTTGCACTGAAAGTTACTTATTTTTCAGTCGATTCACTTACTGATAATCCTGCTCTTTTTTACCAGTCATTCTAGGGGTATGGATTAAGACAAACATCCTAATCCTCACATTTGTATTTTCCTTTACTCTCTTTTAGACAAAATCAGATTCTTACTCTATCAGCCTTAAGCAGGATTTACTGCCACTACTGCCGGTTACTACTGTGTGGTTACTGATTCTTTTCCTCTCCCCCATGAGATAGCAAAGTACTGGATATTCCCATTTTATGGCAAGGGCTCTTAGAAGCATTAACTATAATACTGCTCAGCCTGTGCAGCCTGAAGTCTGGTGCACTCCAAGTCTTAACTCTAAGTGCCTGTATAGCTATATTTCTTCATCTGTCTGAACTCAGGTTGCCTACAATCCTAACCTGTCATTTTATCTGCTATACTTGGTACTGTAACTGCTTGCTAGGAGAGACACCAAGCTGCTTTATCTAACCATCACTAATCACAAGGTGGTTCTCTAAGGCCAAGTGGATACGTCTGGGGAACATAAGCATTTGCTCAAGCGTTCTGATAAGCTCAGGGCCTCTTTCCTTCTATTGATTATAAAAAGAGTCTGGATGACTACAGATAACATTTGCTGAGATGAGTACTACACTGAATGATTTGTCCCAGAGCTCATAGAAGATACAAGTGCAAGGTGCATCTTATTGCTTGTAAATTACAGTCCTAATTATTAATGTACAGTCCAAATTATTAAACCATCTTTCCACTTTGTCTCTGTATTGTTTCCTGTCTCCATGTTCTCTTACTACTCCTTATTTCCTACTACTTCAACAAAGTGTACTGAATTTAAAGAGACAATAACTTCCTTAGAGTCTTTAGGCAAACCCTAGAGTCATTAGGTAAACACTTTCAATGATTATTAGAACATGGTAAGGCTATTAATCTTTTAACTTTTAATAGTATGCATTTCCCTAGTTAGTTTCCCAGGATACAATTAGTTTTGGTTGTTCCAAATGCTCACTTGTTCAATTAATTCACTGCTTCACTTACATGTAATAATGGCCGCAGACAGAAACTCCAGCAGTCCTCATGCCTCTGAGATGTGAATATATCTGGTATATAGATTTTTCTGTGAAAAGTAAAGCCCTAGCAGAATGTGTATAGCTTTACTGAGAAAATCTAGGTGGCAAAGTCTGCTTTGAGACAAACCATTCAGACCAAGTCACTGTAACAAAGATCCCAGATTTTATTTTTATCTACCATTCAAGCATATGCCAAAATATTTTACTTAATGATTAGTGCAACTGGGAGGTCTTCGGGTTTCTTGGGGTTGATTTAAAAATGATTGGAGTCATGGGAACATGGAACACCCACTTGGCCAAGTATCGTGCTTCCCTACTTTCTGAGCAGGATGGAAATTTTGTGTCAGATTCTCTGTGGAAGTGAAGAGGTAGAAAGAAAGATTTGTGCATCTTCTCCAGAAAATCAGTCACAGTGTTTTCGAGATTGCCATGCATCCACAATGTTGAGATATGTCTCTGCTAAAGGCTGGGAGAACTCTGTTTTTGAAGCCTGCTGCTAAGCATGCCCCAAACCAGTGATGGCTGCAGCCAAGGAACATGGTACTTGTTCCTCACATGGACATGTAAGAGAACAGTTCCTCCAAGCTGTTCTTTACCTGCGTGTAACTGCTAGTATTTTTCTGGTAACCCTGGGTCTGTCTTCCCTGGGACAGACGTGGGGTATAGCAGCAGGTGTATACACGCATGGTAACTAATGCTAATCCAATACCAGTTTGGACTGGTTGTGAATTCTGCCCCTCTACTGCACTCTGGTGAGACACCACCTGGAGTACTGCGTCCAGCTCTGGGGGCCCCAGTACAGGAGAGACATGGAGCTGTTGGAGCGAGTCCAGAGGAGGCCATGAAGTTGATCAGAGGGCTGGAGCACCTCTCCTCTGAGGACAAGCTGAGAGAGTTGGGGTTGTTCAGCCTGGAGAAGAGAAGGCTCTGGGGAGACCTCATAGCAGCCTTCCAGTACCTGAAGGGGCCTACAGGAAAGCTGTAGAGGTGCTGTTTACAAGGGCATGTAGTGAAAGGACCAGGGGTAATGGCTTTAAGCTGAAGAAGGGTAGATGTAGATTAGATATTAGGAAGAAATTCTTCACTGTGAGGGTGGTGAGGCACTGGAACAGGTTGCCCAGAGAAGCTGTGGATGCCCCCTCCCTGGAAGTGTTCAAGGCCAGGTTGGATGAGGCTTTGGGCAACCCGGTGTAGTGGAGGGTGTCCCTGCCCATGGCAGGGTGGTTGGAACTAGATGATCTTTGAGGTCCCTTCCAACCCAAACCATTCTATGATTCTATGGTTAGAGATAAAGAGAGTTTAATAGGATTACAAAAGAAGAGAATAATATTAATAATAATAATAACAACAACAATAATAGTAATACAAGTGGTGCACAAATGCAATTGCTCACCACATGCAGAAGGAAAAAAAAAACAATGACATTCTATGGCAGGGAATATCCCTGTGGGCAGCCTGGGCCAGCTGTCCTGGCTGTGCTCTCCCAGCTGCTTGTGCACCTGGCAGGGCGTGAGAAGCTGAAAAGTCCTTGACTTGGTGTAGGCACTACAACTACCTAGCAACAAGTAAAAACATCCGTGTGTTATCAACATTATTTTCATACTAAATCCAAAACACAGCACTATACTAGCTACTAGGAAGAAAAATTAACTCTGTCTCAGCTGAAACCAGGACAGGGGTATCTTACATTCATGCTAAACAGGTATCAGGAGTCCAATAAATGAAAAATAACACAGAATCAGGTCCCTCTTGGATACAATGGACTGTGGGGCTAATACAGTCTGATGCTGTACATTATGCATGGAAACTCATTCTTTAACACTATGATTGTCTATGTTTACAATTAACTAGCTGAAGAATATAAAGAATGCTCTTGAGTGAAAAATTTTTTACAAAATTGTCAATCATCCAACAGAAATTAAATAACCATAACGGGTCACAAAGAACACCATGCTTTAGACCTATAGGTAGGAATGCAATAAGAGAGGAATCTGGTCCCCTTGGTTTCCATCTAAGAAGGAAGCTTATAAAAGATAGAAAAATAAACACTGGCATAAAGTTCTCTTCTGAAACAATTTCCTAGGAAATTATAGACTTTCCTGTATTGCATCCGTGTCTTATGCCTTGCCATTTCCAAAGGACAATGTACTATTGCTACCAGGACACAGTCCAGCTAACTCCTGGCCCTACAGAGGCTGGGTATAAGTACAGGCAGTCCTCAGACTGATTCCCTATTTTCCACAAGAAAATTAATCTCTTCTGATACATGAAAAATCACAAATATTACTTTCTGTGTCGACTACCAAAAATTTTTATGTTTTGCTGAGCACTGCCCTTTGAGATGACAACAACTTCATGTGAGAGCATTAAGATGTTCTGGATCTTTCTAAATGTAAGTGGGAGATAGAGATGCTCACCACCTCTAAATAACAGTTCATGGTGGTAAATCAGTTTACTATGGAGGTTACCCTTGTGCTAGAGACAGCTGAATAAGTCTAAGCCACATTGACTACCTAACTAGATATTTGTTTACTATAACGGGGGCTTAAACAGGTAGCTCACCTGCACATGTGGAAATATGGACTTTACTGTCTTAATGATGAAATTATCCCATTGTAGGTGTCCCAAAGTAGACTTCTGGAAAACCAAGAAAAGAAAACACATGCACTGCTTGGTTTGTTTAGGCTTTTTTTTCTTTTTTTTTTTTTAACTTGGAATCATGTGATGATTAAATATGCAATTTAGAAACAGTCATGTAATTTATTTATTCAATGCAACTATAATAGCCTTTTATAATTTTATTATAATAGTACTGAATGCCACTTTGAATATGTCTTCAGCTGGTATTTTTTTTTCTTTATAACGTGAACTAAAGCTTAGAAAGCCCCATTTTTAGAAGCTGTTGACCTGAAAACACACTAGTAGCTCACAACAGATTTTGAGTGATGCTCTTTATGTAATCCCCACTAATTTTCTCACTCTTTGAAAGAGCAGCTAAACTACTAGAGGATGTCAAAGGAGAAGAATGGAAATGAGTGAAAATATATCCTCTGAAGGCCTCTGAATTATTTTTAGTTTTTCCTGCAGGGTTCAAAATCAAACAACGCACAATGAATATTCATTATGGAGCTGAGTAATCGATTCTATTATTTGTTTCTATACACTTTGCAAAACTAAGTTCAGAAGAGAAAGACACACGTGGTTGGATGATGGAGCAATGTCTCTCTGACTTTCACTTCCAAAGTGCTGGCAGTGACAGTATTCAGGAAATGAGACATTCCTCATGTCTATAAAAAACTAATATGAAAGACTTTTTTTTCCTGGTTTAATTAACATATAATGTTTTGTTGAAGGTAATAGAACTGTGCATACTTGTGTTACCAAAGGTTTGATCCTTCATAATTTGCCTCAAATTCTTTTTAATTGTGACATATTCTGTTAAAATGCTCTGATTTACATCATCTTCAAATTATTTTTATTCCCCATTTACAATCACTTGCATCTTATTCTTACACAACAACTATCACTTTGAAGAAAATTAATAGGGACTAAGTCTTGGGAAGTTTATTAAAAAAAAAAAAGTAAAGAATAAAGTACTATTAAAGCTGTGTTTCAGTATGGCAAGAAGCTGGAAGGCAGAAAGAGAGAAATGTTTTTTATTCCTGCTGGTTACATCAGCTGCTACTATGTGAATGGCTTCTTTTTCTTGTTGTAGCTGAGCGAAACTGTCATGGGGAAACTGTCTTAAGCATTTTGCTTATACAAAAGTACAAACGCTTCCTGAACCTTCTTTAACTTTACAGGTCTGATGGGAGTAGAACATTTCAGAATGTTATTTTCCACCTGTGTTCTCTAACTTTTAGAATTTTAGTCCAAATCCCAGTGTGCTTCCATTGCTGTAATGCCAGTGTGCCTCTGTCATTTTAAAAGCTTTCTGTTCAGTATGACTTTCACTATATAGCCATCCTCACTCTTAGATGTTATTCACAACAATAAAAGAAATTTATGTGACTCCTTTGTTTAATGGCAAACAAGTATTATTAATTCATGATCTGTAAAACTAGGCTGGAACCTCATAAACACAAAACTGAGAAGACTGTTACTAACAAATACTTACATTGAATTTATTAGGTTATTCATAACAACAGTGCATATAGAACTTGATTGGTATTTCTTCCTAGAGTTAAGGCATCACAGACCATAATTAAGAATACATAGAAATACCATCCTTTTAAAATTCCTCCATCATTTTAAAGTGATTCTCAATGTTCTTGGTCTATAAATGAGAACAACTTTTGACTATAAATGTTCTAGGTTTTGATTATTCAGCAAAGAAAATAGTTCCACAGGACACAAAATGATAAAAACAATTTTCAAGTTATCTTCATGCCCTCGTGTGCCTCTGTAGAAAATTCTAGAAAAGAATTTGTTGAAAGAAGCAATTTAAGGAGTGGTATAGTTTTCAGAAGAAAAGCAAAATCTTTCATTAAACCTTTGTGTTCCCATTGCAGACGTTTGTTTGCTTGTTTGTTTTCCTCCTTTCTTTGAATGCAGACTGCACGTTTATGTTCTTAATGTTGACAGTGGTAAATTTGCAGATGTTTTCAAAATGTGAGCAGTGCACTGTAGCAAGTATTTGTCTATAGGCTTGCCAATAGAATATATGAAATCAGGAGATGGGGAAAAAAGAAAGTAGTCAACAGAGACTTCATGTTCTTGGTTTATTGTGTGAAGTGGGAGCCCTTTTTTAAAAAATCCATTTTGTGTTAAAGTTTCAAGTTTCTCTCTCCTACCAGCAGGGAAATTAAAAAGCTTTTGGAAATGCTGTCTTCTGAACAATGGCAAAGTGCTTTTAGACTTTAGTCCCCACAGGTAAGTAATGGGTTTTTGAGCCTTCTGTTCCATTTTTTATAAAGTTAGTGAAATTGTGTGATCAAGAGCAAAATTAATCTTTGATAACATAATGTAAAGTATGTAGGCAGTTCTGGCTCAGTATCAGACAAATATTTACTCTGTGAATCCATGTAAATCAGAGGAATCACTGTTTGTGAGTCTTGGCCTTGGACATGCTTAATCAGCCAGAATTTTCTATTAATGAATTTTGAATAGTCATGACAAAACTAATTACTTTAAAGATGGGCAAAGAATTTTGGCAGGAAAAGAGGTGACATTTTATAATGGTAAATAATTTCTCTCCTCCGCAATATGCAACAGTGCTGTACTATGTGCAGTGCATATCAAAAGGGAATGGGTTATGCATTAAGTTCATCAAATAAGAATTGTAATGTAAGGGTTTTTCACAGTTCTGAGGTCTTCCAGGCACTCTTCACAACAGACTTATAGGACTGATCTCCTGATCTCAGGTTTGGTTTTTGTTGTTTTGTGGTTGGGGTTTTTGTTTTGGTTTTGTTTTTAACTGAAGTAGAGGTTAATTCAAGGAGAGCAAAGATGGATTGAGAATAAAGCTCTGATCAGGATTTGTTGCAAGGCTACTGCAGGCTGCCTGTTTTAGCTGTATTTCACACCTGAGTTCAAATACTTCAAGGTCACCTTCTTTTCTTTTAAATGTAATATAAATCCAATTAATAGTCTCGCTATATAAATGCATTTCTGAGGATTAAAAAAGCATATGGATTGAGCTCCATGGGATTGTTTTCCTCAATTACTCAGTGCTTTTGCTCCCAGTCTACATTTGAAGTATATCAGCCTTCCCTTTATATTATCTGTTCATATTTCAGATTTTTTGGGGGGATAACCACTTGCTAAAAGGCTGTAGAATTTGTGTGGGATTGGAATTTATTATAATCTCACTTGACATTTCCAAGCTATGGCATATGAAACATTAAACACTAGCTACGATAATAATTATTATTATCCAAAGCCACAGCAGGATTTTGTACAAGAACTCACAAGTACCCACTTCCCTGCCTTGTATTTAAACTGTTAGAACATGTCATTTTCTCTTTTGTAATGATAGTGGGCATATAGCAATTTTCATGCTAGGAATCTAAAACATTTTAGAACCATATACCATATATAATTGATATGAGAACATGTAATGCTCTTGGGATGGAAAACCAGGGAAACTGTGTAGGCTAGGATTTAGGATCCAAGCTACCCAAAACCAAGGACTGTAACCCTTATAGTGCTGTGTTTTGTATTTGTAGCTAGAGTGGTGTTGATAACACACCAGTGTTTTGGCTACTGCTGAGCCGTACTCACAGAGCATCGAGGCTGTCTCTTCAAACCTCCCTCCCCAAAAAAGCCCGGTAGGCTAGGGGTGGACAAGAGGTTGGGAAGGGACACAGCTGATCCAAACTGACTAAAGGAATATTCCATACCATATGATGTCATGCTCAGTGATAAAAGCTGAGGTAAATGGGGGTAAAAGTTGCTATAAAGATATTTCTCTTCCGAAGAAATCACTACACGTACTGAGGTCCTACTGCCCAGGAAGTGGCTGGACATTGCCTGCTGATGGGAAGTAGATAATAAATCTTTTTGCTTTGCTTCTCATCCGCATGTGGCCTTTGCTTTACTTCATTAATGGCCTTTATCTTGATCCATGAGTTTTTCATCTCATTTTCTCCCCTGTCCTGCTGAGGAGGGGGAGCAAGAGAGTGGCTTGGTGGGCACTTAGCAGCCAGCCAAGGTCAACTTACCACACTAACTAAAAAGAAAAAAAAAAAAAAGAACTTTTAATAACTGGATACATATAAAAAATAACATCATTAAATCATTAAATTAATTTTGACAGGTCATGTAGTCTAATGCAGAGTCACTATTATATATCTTTAAGTCAACATCTATTCATTAAATCCCTTCTTGAAAACTTACACTGAAAGAGCTTTTGCGGTTTCCTTTAACCATAGCAGTATTGGTGGAAAGCAATTAGGTGTTGGGTCAATGTCGTGGTTTAACCCCAGATGGCAACTGAGCACCACACATCCACTCGCTCATTCCTCTTGCCAAGAGGATGGGGAGGAAAGTGAAAAAAAACCACTTGTGGGTTGAGATAAAGACAGTTTAATAAGATAACATTGATAATAATAGTAATATTAATAGTAATAGCAATAATAATAATAATACAATAATACAAATGATGCACAAATTCAATTGGTCACCACATGCAGAAGGAAAAAAACCCAACCTGATGCCCAGTCTGTTTCCATGAAGCATCCCAGCTAGCCTCCCCCGTTATATAGAGATCATGACGTTCTACGGCAGGGAATATCCCTGTGGGCAGCCTGGGTCAGCTGTCCTGGCTGTGCTCTCCCAGCTGCTTGTGCACCTGGCAGGGCGTGAGAAGCTGAAAAGTCCTTGACTTGGTGTAGGCATTACAACTACCTAGCAACAACTAAAAACATCCGTGTGTTATCATTATTCTCATACTAAATCCAAAACACAGCACGATACCAAAACATTCATAATACATAATCATAACAGAAGATGCCTTAAAATGAAAATAAAGAGCTCTTTTGTAAAGATGAAGTGAGGTGAACTTGCTTTGGCTGTGATTGCATTTTCCTGAATGACAGAGAGTTTAATTTTTATGTTCTTTATATGTGTACATATATATTGATATGCATAATTTTATACACAATTAATATGTATAGTTTATATTTAATAGTTTCTGGAAAATTTGCTAATTATAGATTAATATTAAAACCTTAGCAACAGGAAATATTAAACAGTAGTTAATTAGATATCAACTACCTATAATAAAATATTAAATAGATTTGGAATCAGAGTTTCTGTTTTGATGTATATTTTGAACACTATATGTTCATTTCTACTAGTAAAAAGATTCTCTTAAAGAAGTAAAGGACTGCACCTTTGGAAAACATTTTGTTGAACAACTATTTAAAAATTCAATATATGAAAATAACTTTAAATAGTTTGAATAATTTATATTGTATACATACATTTGAAGTTAGAAAAATGATTAAATTAGTTACTTCACAACTGGCTACTCCAGAGGCAAAAATGACTGCATTTCAAACCTGTTGAATTGATTGTTATAATCTCATTGTGGATTTGTACTGTTTCTTCTGACTACCTTTATTGTCTGTCTGGTCACACGTTAGTCCATACATTTTTTACTATGAATTTTTCATTTTCTTTTTTTTTTCCTTCTTTTTTTTTTTTTTTTAAATTAGGTACAGATAAGTATCTAATATTGTGGAATCTTTGTTTGTCTGATTGGGATATCTATGCATGCCGTAATGGATATTGGATATTAGTCTAGATTAATAATTTCTTCTAAGTCTCATGTGACATTACCTCTGCTTCAAATAGACATAAGGCTGTAAAAAGAATTATTAGGTCAATGTGTTTTCATCATTTCCTGAAAACACAACTAATTTATTTTCTTAATTTCTTTTCCTCAGTATGTAGAAGGTAGCAGTGCAGAAGCATTGCAATCCTATGATGTTCCTCCATGAAACATTCAGAACACACCCTTCATAAAACACATTGTACAAACTACAATGAAGTGCAATAGAGCTTGAACATTTTATTGAAAAGAAACAAATGGTTGAAGATAGTGACAAAGCCCCTACTTACTTAAATGACACAGGATTAGTGAATTTTGCATGTTGCATTTTTATACGTTGTATTAAATCTTGCTAAAAATTGGATTGTTGAAAGCCAAAAAATCATGAGAAAAAGTAAATTATAAGATTTCAGTCAAGGAAATATGCTGTCTGGTGCCAAAACTTTCATTAATACATATCTGTTCAGTTGAACAACAACAAAAATTCCCACCTTTTGGGAGCTGAAAATATGTACAAAATACATAAAATTTCCACAAGTTTATCAGCTTCTGAGTATGTTTAAAAGGAAGCAATGTCCTGTCAGATACAATGTAACACTAATACTATGTGACAAATTGTAATTCAGTGCAACATGATTTGATGTGCTAATAAAATACAACTTGTAAATGCATATTACCTATGGCAAACGAAGTCCTGTCAAAACTAATGAAAATTAAAATATTTGCCTGTCACAGATGAGTAGAACTTATTTATATGCTATTTCTTTCTGACATGTAAACACATTGTAGTACTGATAAGGTACAGCTAAAAAATACTTTGGTCTAAAAAAGTGGAATTTAGAGGAAGATCAAAGCAGTTTGTAGAAAATTGGAATTTATGATAGGGAGGTAAAAGATGAAAATGTTGCACTTGGCTGGCTGAGGTCAAGTGTAACAAGGCATAATCTGTACACCTGCAGTGGGATGTTACCGGAGTTTCTCATGTCGTGCCTGAATACTATCCTCAAAACCACTGTTGTCAAGAGAGATTCAGCTGAAATAAAATGTTGATTAATAGACATGGTGACATTTTTTCCATATGTGGCACCTGTGGCAGTTCTACATCTGGCTGGTATTTGGGGATATTTTGGGTATTTTTCAAGTTCATCTCCAGTCGAAGATGACTAATGTGCTAACTATAAAGGATTGCTGGAAGCTAAGCCCTGGGGTTACTTGCGAGCATAAACTTTAGCTGGCAGCCAATGTGACTAGACTTCCAAATATGGGAGAGGTATAGGAAATGGTTTCTGAATATTGTGTTCTTGGGAACATCAGGATGCATACCACCAAAGCCGACTGCCAGAGTCTTTGCACACTTCCCAAAGTTTAATTCTTTGGAACTCTCTTCTGACTTCTCTGAAACGTATCGGTGTACACACTTAAGCTGTTCCTTTGTCACTTAAGTTCCAGCTAGCATTGCTTTTATAACTGCTATGTATCATGATTCCTGTTTCAATTTTAGCTTTTGTAGCAGGTGTGATTTCTTACTAAAATATTTTTACTGAGGAATTCCTTACACTTTTCTTATGTCTAAAGAAACTACTGGAGATTAAGAAACATAGTAATGATCACTACACTTTTTCTACACCCATGCAAACACAAAAATACACACACACATACACATACATATAAGTACAAACATATTTTAATGACCATTGTAATCATAACCACTTTGCAGATTAACAGCTCCCCTATCTTCCAAGGAAGGGCAGACAGATTCCAGAGATGATTCAACAGCTCAGCAACAGAGCTTTCTTAAAGTAGAGAAGTTGAGCAGCAGATCCCTACAGAGCTCAGGATCTGTGCCAGGGGACTATTCATGAAAAGGACTGGTCTTCCCAGGAAAGGGCCACAACAGCAGAGGTTTGCATATGCAAAGGTAAAGCTAATGTTACAAGTAGGGTCACAAAACTAATTTCACAAAAATCCCTTCTTGAGCGCAATCATAGTTCATATGTTTGAATTGCATTCTTAATTCATCGTCATTGTCTGGTGGGTACTTCAGTGGCAAAGGTTTCTAACAGAATTTTAATCCCTATATCTAATGGTTTAAAAGCCGCTTTTTTATTTTTAAAAAAGGTATTATTTACCCAGTAGACATGTGATCAATAAGTTAAATTATTTTCTTCACTCTCTAGTGACAGGAGAGAGTGTTTCAGAGGGATTTGGAGAAAGACTAACTGCTCTCCTGTTTACCCTGGTGGAAATGAGATGCAACCTTATGGTAATTAATGTAGTTATTTGAGTTTAAAGATTAAATGAGTGTACAGAGAATCAGAAGCTAAACATCAGTTCTCTGTCATTGTAGTGAACAGAAGTTTGAACTGAACTGAAGAGTAAGGGAGGAGAATCAGATTTGTTAAAGGCCAGATGAGCAATTCCTGATGAGCAAAACCTTGTAAGACTTGTCTAAGTAATCTGAAAGTAATTTATATTCAAATTAATGTTTAATTTGTTCTTATGCATGACACTAAAACTTTTTTTTTTTTCCTTCACCTACCCCTGGCCATTATCACCTCCAAATGAGAAGATGAACACCACAAACAGTCCCAAATCTGACCAGTCAGTGGATGAGGCTTTCTAAAAGATTGAGATCTCATGACAGAGCTCATGTCATGAGTGTGAACTACTTCATAACTGCTAGTTAGTGACAGCAAAGTGAAAATTTTGGTAAATTTTAAATAATTTTAATCAGGCAGAATCATCAGAAAATCAAGACAAGGTGAACATGGAAATGTATGCAATTTGCTGATGTACTATAGGGCGGTTTGACTGTAATCAAGTTTTTATTCATACTGAAATTCTTTATATTTCAATATCAGAATTACAGGGGGAAAACTGTATTAATGTTCAGGGTCATTAATGTTCACTTCATTATAACAGCAGATAATGTAAGAAACTTGTGAAAATGCATCTTTCGTTACATCACATTTAAAAATATATACAAAATTACTCTATTAAATTGAAAATTAAATTTCCATTCACAACATTGTAACTGATTCTTACCTATAATTTCTACACATAAAAATGTCTCAGATTTATGCCCTAGCAGGATAAGACTTAGAGAGGAGAAAAAATCTTAGAACCAAGTAATAAACAAATATATATTGAGATTTGCAATTTAAACTGTAATAGAAAATTAACTGTTATGACATTAATAACATGTCTGGAAAAAATATTTCCTATTTTCCTGATTAAAAATTTCAAGTGTGGTATTTAAGAAAACTAACATGAGTTGTAGACAACCAGATCTTTTTTAAAAATAAAGTCTCCCTAGTGAATTGAAAATGCTTTTTTATTCTACAGTGGACATCTTATTACCTGTAGATTTATAATTGGAAAGAAAATAGCCTTTATACACACTACATGAAAATTCATTCCTATTAATTGGTTGGGAAACAAGCAATTGTGATTTTATGAGGATGTAATCCCTAAATCTGTTGAATTGTGATTGCTTTTATTATGTGCGACTGATTTGTCGCACACAAAATGAAGAGATATCACTTCGCTGCATTGTTATTCTATTGAAATTGAAATAGTTATTTACCATCACAATTTACTGCAGACTGTAGTATCTCAATACCCAACATTTCTAATTCTGTTACATTATCTTTTCATAAGACTGTACTTTATTTTATAATTACTTAGCTAAGTCTGGTAAGGAGAAAAATTGAGACATCTATAAAGATAAGTGGGAGCACTTTTTTTTTTTTTTTTTTTAATAAGTAGAGAAGTAAAATATATTGAAATAGAACTATGGGGAGCATTTCAACCATAATTAAGCTCTCTTGCAACATAGCTGTAGAAGGCAGAAAATAAAACTAAAACCTAATTTTCAAGAAAGGATAGTTTGTAATTGGATGAAGAGGGGAAAACAGGGCTATTTAACATTTATTTCAGTTTTGCCTTAAATGACTGGAAAAGGAACTTGGGAGGCAGTGCAAGACTTTTGCTATAATTTATGAGGAAAGTATTTTGGATATAAACTATAGTATACATATTACAATATGAAGAGAAATACTATCTTCAAAAAAAGAAAATAAATTTCAGATTCATGTTGTCCAATCTATCTATATGCTTTTTTCTCAGCTATATCTTTTATGAAAAAATGCTCATTTGTTAATTTTCCTCCATTCTTTACAAACAGTATTTAGTATTTCCAGTTTTCACTTGGGATTCCACAGATGGGCTTAATTTGCCACTTCTGCCACAGACTTCCAATGTGACATAGCATGAGACATCTGGAAGGAATCACCTTAAAGTGACACTTCCCACCTCTCTGTTTTTTGGAGGAAATAAGGCTCCCAGATCTACTTCTGTGCATGGGAGGCAGAAAGCAGGAAGCATTGTTCTCTCCTCACTCCACTGAGAGCTAGGGAACGAAGACACTGCTTAGGGGGGGACCCAGCTTTCATGCAGCTAAAATTAAGATACACTCTTGCTTCTCTCAAATGCAGATTGCCTATTTCAGCTTCTAGACTAGCACTTAAATGGATGAAATCTTTTATATTTCAATGGCCTTCTAATCCCTAGCTGAATTCCTGTTTCGTTCTTAGTATGCTCATTGCAATTAATCACCAACCACAATAGATACAGTCTCTCATCCACATGCATGGTCGAAGAAGGATATGTCACTGCATTTCCTTTATCCAGTGTTATAGACAAGATCATTCTCAGACCATAAAAATATATATGAAATAGTATACCAGGAAATACTTCTTATATTCGTGAACAAAAAAATATAATGATCTTTTAATGATTTGTTTTTTAAATGTTAAAACAAGAATTCAGAATGCAAGAAATCTTCAGGCAAAATAAACGAAAGAAGAACTAACTTTTGTAGACAAGAAGCTAAAAAGGAGAAAGCCTTGGATTCCTTCTTCAAGATGATCTTTTATTTTGATTTTATTTCTTTGTCTTTAATGTAGAAACAGTTCTAGGCACAGGGGCCATAACAAGATTCATTAGACAGCTTGCATTTAAATTTCTTAACATAACAGAGAAGTAGTTTAAAACTGTAAGTTCAGTCATTTGCGATTTATCTTCAAGTAAAAAGATTTGTGAAATGAGAAGTGAAGACTGTCTTAAATAAATGTGTAGTACTGTTTAAATACCATTATCTTTCGTTCTAAGAAGTATCAAAAAAATTTAAATATACATGTGACTAGCCAGTGTCAATAGCACGTAAAGTTTAATTACTTCACCCTGAATTACATCTAATGTCAAGTTCAATAAACGATGCCATCTGAAAAATGTTTTCATAATGGATTTCAAACAATTGACTGATCTTTTAATAGTAGTTGATGGTTGGAATTTCCAAAGCCCAATGAGAAAACATTGTCTTTTAATGAGGTAAATTACAGAAACATCACTGAATTTAGTAGTGGTTTCTTATTCTTTGAATGATCTTATACAACAAAACAATAAGCTTTAGCAGTTCCTTAGAACAATCAGACACAAATCCAGTCATCTTAACCTAAGAAAACCATGAAATAAAGGTAGTCTATTATAAGTGTCATATTAGGATAAAACATATGCCTAACTTTTGATTTCAGGAGACAGATATTTAAATATTGCTGAAACTTGACCATCATTAGAAGCATTTTAAAGAAGATTTTTTGGAATAACCTAGAGAAAAAGATGAACGAATTCTTTTGCTATGGAACATGATTGTAAGAAAAAAAATAAAATTCATACATGAACTATGAATGTGTCTCAAAAATTACTATTCTTGTCATGCTCTTTAGCAAACTAAACTCACAGATGCTACTCAGAATTTCTTTTGTGTAATTCAATGATTTCTGTTTGAATAAAGCTTGAATTTTGCAACTTTATAGATAAAGAAGGAAGGAATAGAAGGAAAAGCTTGCTAGTATTTTAACCAAAGGAAAAGGAAGGATATTGAGCCAACTTAATTTTATTGTTTACTGTAACCTAAATCCTTAAACTATCAATAGAAAAGATGTAAAAGGTAGCTTTGTACAAATGAAACACTTTTAAAAATCCCCCTTAGCTTATAATAAGCAGTATGAATTTGAAAACACCTGGAAAACATATTTTTGTTTTGCTCTCAATGGAATTCATACCATATGAAGATTCCTTTGTAATTAAAAAGGTAAAATTCTAGCTTTTTTTTTTACTTTCAACATATATTTTCACTTTATTAACTATAAATGAAACAAAAAAATATTTTTGATAGCTGAGGAGTACAAAGATGTCATGTTTCATATGGCACTGCTAACATCTAAAATGTGAAGAATTTTTTTATTTAAATTAGACTAACACAGTTCTATAGCTAGAGGTCAAAAGTTTATATCCATACTTCAAGAAGCATAAAATGAAAAGAAACATTATAAAGAAGAAAATGCAAGCCACCCTCCCTGTATTCAATCTGAAACCATTATGCCCAAGAAGAAAGGTATAAGAAAGATTTTTTAAATTATTTTTCATATACTTAAAAATAGGGTACAAATTAGAAATTAATTCTGTGTCATAATTACTTTACATTATTTCCTCCATTTTTTATTTCTAAATTTTATGAAATACAAAAGTTTATTGGAAGAAAGAAAATCATACAAATAAGTTAATACCAAAGTATCAGCTACAGTAAAGTCTTGTGGCCCACAAACGAGTAGAGTCGAGTGTTTATGGGTAAGAGTCGGGGGAAGGACCACAAGGTAGATATCATGGTAGGAGTCTGTTATAGACCACACAGTCAGGATGAAGAAAGAGATGAAATATTCTCTAATCAGCCAGGAGAAGTCTCACAATCGCTAGCCCTTGTTCTCATCGGGAACTTCAAGCTACCAGATTTCTGCTGGAAATACAGTACAGGGGAGAGGAAACAGTCTATGAGGTTCCTTGAGTGTGTGGAAGATGATAACTTCCTGACACAGTTGCTGAGGGACCCAGCTAGGAAAGGCATACCACTGGACCTGTTTTTTGCAAACAGAAAAGGACTTGTGGGTGATGTAATGGTTGGAGGTCTAGGACATAGTGATCATGAAATCGTAGAGTTTTAGACACTCAGAGAAGTAAGGAGGGAGTTCTGCAGAACTGCTACCTTGGACTTCTGCAGGGCAGACTTTGGCCCGTTTAGGGGTGTGGTTGACAAAGTCCTTTGGGAGACAGTCCTGAAGGGCAAAAGACTACAGAAATTCATTCTTCATGAAGGAAATCTTAAAGGCATAGGAGCAGGCCATCCCCACACGCCAAAAGACAAGGTGACATGAAGAAGAGCATCCTGGCTCAACAGAAGCCTTTGGATGGAACTCAGGAGAAAAAAAAAAAGAGAATTTATGACCTTTGGAAGAAGGGGCAGGCAACTCAAGTGGACTACAAAAATATCATGAAGTTATACATGGAGAAAATTAGAAGGGCCAAAGCCCAACCAGAACTTAATCTGGCTACTGCCATAAAAGACAACAAAAAATGTTTCTACAAATACATTAGTTACAAAAGGAGGGCTAAGGAGAATCTTCATCCTTTATTGGATATGAGGGTGTTGTGGTTTAACCCCAGCTAGTAACTAAGCACCAAGCAGCCGCTTGCTCACTTCTCCCTCCCCACAAGGGGATGGGAAGTAGCATGGGGAAAAAAAACCTCATGAGTTGAGATAAAGAGAATTTAATAGGATAACAAAGGAAGATAACAATAATAATAATAACAATAATATTAATATAACAACAATAAAAATAATAAAGTGATACACAAATGCAATTGCTCACCATGTGCAGAAGGAAAAGAAAACTTGATGCCCAGTCTGTTTCCAAGCAGCAAATCTGCCTCCCGGCTAGCTCCCCCAGTTATATCCAGAGCACGACGTTCTATGGCAGGGAATATCCCTGTGGCCAGCCTGGGTCAGCTGTCCTGGCTGTGCTCTCCCAGCTTCTTGTGCACCTGGCAGGGCGTGAGAAGCTGAAAAGTCCTTGACTTGGTGTAGGCACTACAACTACCTAGCAAGAACTAAAACCATCAGTGTGTTCTCAACACTATTCTCATACTAAATCCAAACCACAGCACTATGCCAGCTACTAGAAAGAAAATTAACTCTATCCCAGCTGAAACCAGGACACAGAGGAAAGAGTGACAGAGGATGAGGAAAAGGCTGAGGTATTTAATGCCTGCTTTGCTTCAGTCTTCAACAGTAAGACCAGTTGTTCTCTGGGTACCCAGCCCCCTGAGCTGGAAGACAGGGACAGGGAGCAGAATGAAGCCCCCGTAACCCAAGGCAAAATACTTAGTGACCTGCTACACCACTTAGACACACACGAGTCTATGAGGCCAGATGGAATCCACCCAAGGGTACTGAGGGAGCTGGTGGAAGTGCTCACCAAGCCAATTTCCATCATTTATCAGCAGTCCCGGATAACCAGGGAAGTCCCAGTTGATTGTAGATTAGAAAATGTGGCGCCCATCTACAAGAAGGGCTGGAAAGAGGATCGGGGAACCACAGGCCTGTCATTCTGACCTCAGTGCCAGGTTATAGAGCAGATCATCTTGAGTGCCTTCACATAGCACGTACAGGACAACCAGGTGATCAGGCCCAGTCAGCATGGGTTTATGAAAGGCAAGTCCTGCTTGAGTAACCTGATCTCCTTCTATGACAAGATGACCTGCTTAGTGCATGAAGGAAAGGCTGTGGATGACATTTATTGGTTCTTTACTAAAGCCTTTGACACTGTTTCCTGCAGCATTCTCCTGGAGAAACTGGCAGCTCATGACCACTTGACGGATGTACTCTTTGCTGGGTAAAAAACTGTCTGGATGGCCAGATCCAAAGAGTTGTGGTGAATGGAATTAAATCCAGTTGGCAGCCGGTCACAAGTGGTGTTCCCCAGGGCTCAGTACTGGGGCCAGTTCTCTTTAATTTCTTTATCAGTGATCTGGATGAGGGGATTGAGTCCACCCTTGGTTTGCAGATGACACCAAGTTTTGTGGGAGTGTTGATCCACTTGAGGGCAGGAAGGCTCTACAGAGGCATTTGGACAGGCTGGATCGAAGGGCTGAGGCCAGTTGTGTGAGGTTCGACAAGGGCCTGTGCCAGGTCCTCCACTTGGGTCACAACAATCCCATGCAACACTACAGGCTTGGGGAAGAGTGGCTGGAAAGCTGCCTGGCGGAAAATGACCTGGGGATGTTGGTTGACAGCCAGCTGAATATGAGCCAGCAGTGTGCCCAGGTGGCCAAGAAGGCCAACAGCATCCTGGCTTATATCAGAAACGGTGTGGCCAGCAGGACTAGGGAAGAGATTGTCCCCCTGTACTCAGCACTGGTGAGGCCGCACTTCGAGCACTGTGTTCACTGTTGGGCCCCTCACTACAAGAAAGACATTGAGGTGCTAGAGTGTATCCAAAGAAAGTGAAACTGTGGAAGTGAAACTGAAGGCAGAACAGGGATCACCTAATCCACTTGGGCCCACACAAGACCATGGCACCGAACGGTTTGCAATTGCAGGCAATGATGGAGCTGGCTGAAGTCTTTGCAAGGCCACTCTTTATCACATTTGAAAGGCCCTGGCAAGGAGGTAGTAGGTTCCCAATGCCTAGGAAAAGGAAAATATCACACCCATCTTCAAAAAATACAAGAAGGAGAGTGTGGGCAAATTGCAGTCCAGGCAGTCTCACCTAGTTTTCTGGGAAAATTAGGGAGCTAATCCTCCTGGAATTCAGGTCCAGGCAGTCCCGTGAAGGAGAAGAACAGCCAGCACAGAGCTAAAATGAGTTACATGGAGAATTTCACTAACATTGAAAGCATTTTAGTGATATTTTAAAATTGTTTGCAAAATTTTTTTTTATCAGTCCCTTGGATTTGAATAAATGATAAAAGGTATAACAAAGTAAATCAGATACCTATGTGACAAATTAACAGCACATTGGCACCAGCTTTGGTTCTCTGAACTTGAGTTTTCTTTCAACTTTTTTTCTAATTTGTGTTTAAATTTGAGTATTTGGTCTTGTACTGAAAGTGGTTTTCTTCAGAAAACTGAAAATCATCTACCAAACATTATAGGCTTTCAGACGAAAAATGTTTTGCATTTGGATGAATAAAAAAGAATTTCTTTTGCAAAACCAGTTTTCTTTCCATGTCTATTTCTTGCCCAGTGAAATCCCAGTGAAGCTGGGAACTTTGTTCTTTTGTCTCTCATATTTTTAGTTAAAAAGAAAAGAGAAAATAAATGTTAGCTGAAATCAATGAAATGCTGTTCTGGCAAAAAATAGTCTCCTCTTTATTTTGCTATCAGTCAGCTTGTCTAGATTTTCAGAAAGTTCTTTGCCTTTGACACAGTCACATATAACATGATGTATTTGTATGTAACGCATCATTGCTTGGCTATGCACTTGATAGACATATTATAAAAAAATCAAATTACTTCAGTTTTATTTTACAGCACTAAAGAAATTACTTTTAGATTTTATGCACAGCAAAAAATATACAAATATTTACACAAATACATGAAACATGCTCCTGTAAAATTCACAAAGTTGACGGCAATGAAGTTTATTTAGACTGATGTTTTTATTATTGAAGGTATTTAAGCCATCAGTGCCTGTTTCAGTTTAGCAAGGGTCCATTAAACAAAAAAGCAAATTTTTACTACTTTTAAAGAGGGAGAATTAGGCAATGCTGATACAGTGCAGATTAAAAGACCCATACTCCTATTGAATTTCATTCAGTTCCTTATTAAAATGCCCTAGTCTATACTTAGCCTGCTACACAGGAAAAAAAATCAAAGCAAGAACTCATTAGACAGAATCTTTTCGGGTGGTCTCCAAATTAATCAGTAAGGAAATATAACATTCCATTTCTATATTTTTTACAAAAAAACCCCGTTAGTTATTGATAAATTTTTTGGTGTTTTTTGACGTAGTATTTCTTATGCACTTGGAAACTACAGTGAGCAGCCTCCTGAAGCCAATGACAGGGTGTTTCTTTGGCAGAGAGTTCAAGGGAATGAAGCAGAGATAAGTTTTATTACTCCTTGTTTGAGAAAACACAAGGAACTCCAGCATGCAAAACGTCTGCTCAGAAGGACTGCTTGCACAGCAGGTATTACCTTTCTTAGGTCTGGGGACTGGTGACTGGGAATGTACATGGGGACAGCTGCCTCACTCTGCTTGTCGTATAATGTGTAGATCAATTCTGAATAACTTGAATGCACAGGGACAGGTTCAGATGAGGGAACTAGTTCCTTTTCACACTTTATAGGGCAGTGAGAACTGTCATATAGGACAGTATGATGCACAGCATTGTCCTATAGGACAGCATTGTCCCAATAGGATAGTGTGATGCACTCCTTACTCCTCCAAAATGTGAATATCTGCTTAGCCATCTTACATAAAGATACCGATCTTCTTACAACCAGAATTTTCCCTTCCCTTCCCTTCCCTTCCCTTCCCTTCCCTTCCCTTCCCTTCCCTTCCCTTCCCTTCCCTTCCCTTCCCTTCCCTTTTTTCCTAGTCAAATCATGATTCCTTGAATTCACCCATGATGTGAATACACTCTATGTTTTTGTTATGAGTGTTAGTTCCGGTAAACTAAACTGTTAGACTGATCATGAACACCTCACAATGAGCCTTCATTTATTAATGCAATTTACTGGCTCGATGGAACTGGTGGCTTAAATAATAGTCTGTTACTTTTCCCTCTACTTATGTTTGTGTAACTTAAAATCTGGGGGTCTCAGTCTCTCAAAAATAAGTATTAATGTAGGAAAATGTAATTAATATATGATTAGAATTTCTTGAACCATTTAAGTGTTTTCTTTTTAGTACCAAAAGACTCAGTCAAAACATTTTGACTTCATTCTATTTGCTTTAAGCAGATTGTTCTAAGATATCTGAGCTCATGCCAGACTGGATTTTCCACTGCTGGTGCATACACAATGCTAGCTATGAAAAACGCCACCTGGACTCTCTTTGGCTCATGAACTGATTCAGTAAAAGGTTTGGAAGCTCCGTGTCTCAGCTATGCTAAGCAACATCTCATTGCAAAATTGTTCATTACTGCTACTGGTCTGTAATTTTCCCAGTGTGTGCAAATTTTAATTACAGAGGAATAGCTGCAGCCTTGCTTGTTTTATGTAGCTGGTTCCATGGCAAAGATATCTTGAGGAATATAGGAAGATATATCTAAATCTAGGACCTTTATTCTTGACACTAACTTTTAATGAGAAGGTATATGAGTCTGTTTCTGCTGATTTAATGTTTGCCCAGAACAAATAAATTCTTTTTTTAATGTATGTATCTGTTTCTCTAAGCCCAGTTTATGTAATATGTGAAATTTATAAGAATCCGAAATTATGAATCTTGCATCACCATGAACTATAAAGTCTATTTTTTTTAATCAATGTAGCAGTTTCCAATGTTGGTTATGTTTTGCTCTTGTAAGTGGTAAGAAGTGGCAATAGGGTAATCGTCTGCCCTTATTTCTAGGGACATAATTTATTTAAATATTTTCTTGCACCTATACTGAGAAAGGTGAATCAGTCAGTGAGATCTCTACAGAAAATGCCAAACAACATCTTTATTTATTAGACAGTGCTCCTGGTATAATATTGAGCCTAAGGAACCAAGTCTTTCACAAAACCAATTGGACGGCTTGAAAAGAATGAAAGAAAGAAAAAAAAGAAAGAAAGTAAAATACTCTCATTTAACATTGTCCTGAGACTGCAAAGAATTGCACACCTGAAATAGATATGAAATGACTTCATATGAAGAATAGCAGGTGCTACATCAGCAACCTCAAGTAAAAACTTGAACCAAAGGAAGAAAACTCTTCAACTCAACAAAGTTCGTTAGTGAAAACGTAAATTGAAAATACTTGCCACATGTGTATGTTAGCATGTTTTTACTAAAGGTTAGTGAATATTTAGTGCAGTATGGAGCTATGTAAGGTAATATAAAACCAGGTCCTTCTGGCAGAGCTTGAATGTTTATATGGGGAGATGATATGAGCCATCTCTGGGAATAGTTATTCCGGCTGAGCAGCCTGTTAGCAGGACACGCTGGCTGCCAGGGGGCTTTGCTGTGCTGTAATACTGATGTCGACTAGCAGCGGAGCTCAAAAGAGAGGTGAACTGCATTTGAGCTTGGGCTAATGACTGGGTGAGAGCTTCAGCCCAACTCAAAAAAACCCCAAACAAACCCCACCCCCCACCCCCCCAAAAAAAACCAAACCCCACATGAAAAACCAAAACCCACCACAACAAAAACCACAGAGAGTTCCCTTAAAAATTAAATACCTTCATGTTTCAGCATGATACTCTAGTTTGAAGAGTAAAGAATTTCGGAACAGGGAAATTTTGTGAGTACTCCTGGGTTATCCCTGCTGAACAAGGTTTCGTTAATAATGTAATTAAGAACATGTTCTATGTACCTCTTATCAGCTACCAGCAACTGGTATCTGTGCCATAGAATTGCAATACTTGCCCTTACGGTGATATTTTTTTTATTATTTTTTTTTTTTAGAAACAACTTCCACTGTCCTTGAAATGTAAAACAATATATTTGAAAAAAGTATCTGTAGTTTATTGAAAGGACTGTGATTGGAATTATCCTGTGTAGTAAATCTTTTGGTGCCTAAAGCTAATCAAAAGATCCTCAAAGCAAACAAAAACAAACAAACAAAACCAAAAAAAACAAACTAGCAAATGCATCCTTATGCAAACCTCCTTGTAGAGCTTTTCACACATGAAGACACGTCTCATCTATAATGACAGTGGAACAGAGGGATGCTACAGTTTGAGAACTTCTGCATTGATTCTTCCTGATTTATTTAGAGTTTCTCCCAGATCACCTGGAAAACAAGTGTACTAATGCCAGTCTTTCAGCTCTCAAAGTCCTGATGTCCTATTAATATGCAAGTGCCTGAGTTTACTTAATATTCCATAGGAGTTTCCCATGGGATCAAATACTCTGATGTCAATGGGACCATCCGTACCTGGCAGTTAAATACAAGGAAGGTTTACAGGAATTATGATGTTGAATACCAGTACAATAAACATTCAGATTACCTAGAGCTTTCCTGGACGAGCAGGATAGATTCTATTCTGGACCATACAGCGACAAAATAAGTCTTTAATCAGTCTGTTTAGGTTAAGGGCCCAATTAATCTCTATTTAGCTAAACTTATAAATGCATGCTGGTTTAGACATAAGATTAAATCTTGATGACAGGGATCATTTGCTTAAATGTTTCCTGAAATTGGTCCAAATAAAAAGAGAGAAACACATACACACAGATACAGAAGGATTTAGACAAGAGATTTGGACATTATTTTCCACTAAGATTTTCATTTCCTAGAAAAAGCAAGTTGGCAAATCTTTCCAATGATGCTGTAGTCTGAAAAAAATGACAGGAGAAAGTGTTTCAATTATTTTTCTTTAAAATGTTAAGAAAAATAACAAGGTACTGTTTCAAAATATTGGTAAACACAAAGTCTAGCAAAAAAGACATATACCTTAGAGGTACAGAAAAATGATTTACTTTTATATGGCAGCTGTTTTAGTAAAAGTATAATTTTATTCAATAGTGGGTTACAAAATTCTGTAAAATGGCTGCCCAAGAATAGCAGCAATCTATAATATTTATTTTTAGGTATTTTACAAGATTTGTTTTTTAGATGTCTCCTTTTGTTTTCAGAAGATCTGCTTTAGCAGAGCCTTTTTTAAATTTAACCTTGATGTCTCTTTAGGAACCAACACTGATAATAATTGGTGTAAAACACAGTTCTAGAAAAGTATTTAAAAAATCTGAGCTTTACCTATGCATACTGAAATAGGACAGAAAGGTTTCTGTAACAACATTTGGTGCATTGAACAAAAGATTTGGGATTATTGGGGTTTTTTTGTTTTGTTGTTTTGTAGGTTTTTTACTGCAAACAGAATCTGGAAACATATTATGCTGTAGATTTTTCCTGGTTACTGTTTTATGACATGTTGTTGCAATTAATAGGAAAATCATTCATCTGCTTAAGAAAAAGCAAACCCCTGACTCTTTATAAAAGTGTTGATCTTTTAGGAAAAGTAGATGGTTACCTATACATAAGTCAAGAAGGAAAGGCTGGGCAAAAGGGTCAGCATCGAAGCAGTGGAATTGGTTTGTCAGGCCAGAGCACAGACTGGAAAGCAAACCAGGATAAGCATTTTGGTATGCTCGGGGTCTTTCATTATCACCCCTATCCTGGAGTGAGATATCTAGTAACTTCACAGAGAACGGACATCCTGGTACATGAAACAGTCTTGCTGGCTCACCTCTGCACTTTCTGTTGGACTCATCTTTTTCTCTAAACTTGTCTTTTGCATGAGTGATTTGCTTTTCTGTCATTTACTGATGGTGTGCCTCCTGATGTAGGAGCTGACAGGCAGCTGCAGATTCTGAAATCTCCTCAGCTCTGAGGGACAAAAGCTACAAATTTTTTTAGCAAAAATGTTAGCTGACGGAAATAAAGGCAGGTTTGTGCTTCATGAAACATTTTATATGAAAAAAAAATGTCAGTGGCACTAAGAAATCTTGTAAGGAGTCTGACAGTGTTGAAACACTTTATGTTTCCTTCTCTTTGGACTTGGATTCCTTGGTCCCAGGTTCAGTGCCCTCCTCCTGAGCTGTCCCCCAGGCTGCAGCCGGGCACTGCCTGGGAGAGTGCTGCTGACAAAGGCCAAGGCCGTGCCAATTTGTAGTTCAGCAAATGGTAACAATAGTGGTGTATCAGCATGTTCCCTCACCCTCTTTGGTTTACTGTTGCAGATATTTCCAAATAGCCTTCTGTAGGGAAGAGCAATACAGAGATACATCAGGTAGCATAAACTTACTGGGAGGAAAAAAACCCCAAACACAAACAAACAAACAAACAAACAAAATCCACAAAACAAAACAAACAAAAACCCTAAATAACAAACCAATATATGGATAGTTTGGATATGACAGGTTTAATCTGTGTTAGCATGAATGTATTTTGATTAATAAACTCTGTTGATTAAATAATGCATAGTGGTTTAGACATTGTGCTGTGCAAGCCCTTGCTCTGGGTTGCTCTCAACCAAAAAAGGCATGATATTTTTATGGTCTCCCCTAGCACTCCTCACCACAGTGGACATGATTCTCTAAGGCATGGAACATTATAGATCTGATTTTCTTCCCTCTCCAACTGTTTTATGGAAATGATGGAAAATCCAGTGGTTTTAATGGAAAAGAATTAAGCTCCCTAGATACCTATGTAATGTGAAAAAGGTTTAGTGGATGTTCTAACTATTTAATACATTAGTGACACATTACAGAATGAAGTAAAACTAATAAAATATAGTCATGCAGATAAGACTAGATAACTGAAGAAACTAGGGCAACTCTTTCATCTTGACGTTGTTTTGTGTAATCCAGGTCATAGTGGTATTGATTTACTGCTAGCAAATGATTTGATAATTAGTACAAAGTGAAGTTGCTTTATCACATTTTCTACATCCATCTCAATTACACACAAACCTTCAATAACTGCTGACTCATTTAGAAGTCTGAGCAGCAAGAAAAGCACTGTGAAAAGACATTGACATAGATTTTGTTTCTCATCTTGGAGACTCAAACTAAACTGAGGTTCAGACTAGTAAGTTGGACATTGTAGGAAACTTCCCTTATTATCATCTAAATTGGCTTTGCAAGTATTTGTGTATCTGCCATTTCTCAGTGGCACAATTTTACCATTGCCTACAAATAGGAAAATAAATTGCATCTACCATAGTACACTTTAAAGTCATCTGAATAGGTCAATAATTAAGTTCCAGAATATCTAACAGCAAAGGGTGCTGGGTTTTTTACGTAGTAAACAGCAGTACTCAGAGGCTTTGAAACATACCCAAGTATGAGTGGAGAAGTCAGTAATACATCCCACAAACATACTTCCATTCACTATATTGTGAACAAAGGAATACCAACATTGAAAACGTTTTGTTCTCAACAGAATTTTCCATGGTAACCTGTAACTTGCAACTGTATATCTAGTGTGACTTCCATATATAAAAATCCAATAAAGAACTGTGAGAGCAGCCCTATTTAGGTCACCAAAGGAATGAGAAATTAATCAAATGAAGTCATTCTGTGGTAGTGTTTGCTCAGCAGTAAAACGACACAAAGGCACATCCACACGGTTTACTAAAGCTTAATTCATTTGGATACTTGTGATCAAAGGCTTCGAATAATTGCAAAGAAATGTCAAGGTTGCAACATTCTGGCTAGAATGAATCAAAGAGGGGAAAAATAAGAAAGAAGGGAAAGGAAACAACAAGGAATAAGAAGCCCAACAACCAAATTACATCCCCAAAATTGCTTTTTCCAAGGGGAAAAAAACCCTGCTTTTTTCCCTCAGAAAATGCATTTTCTGAACTATAAAACAAAACAGTTCCTCTTATTTATTCTTTCAGGCTCTCTGTGACTGTCACAGTGCAATGGTGGCACCTATTGGTCTATGATATACATGAAAACCACACTCCACAAAGGGTCTTTTCTAAATTAATACGGTCCACTCTCTGTTTCTGCATGCTGAGAGCAGCACTAGAATGACAATTCCTGCATTGAGGCGACAGCGTGATTCATAGTAATAGCTCTGAAATTAGTAATCAGGATTCTTCCCACATGTTGTGACCATATTCTTGAATTGAAGCAACTGCTACGGAGCTGATCTTTTAACAGGTAGTGGGTCTATCAGTTCCCTCCAGAATAACTGGATGGGTGCCCCCTTCTGTGCATGAGTCATTTTCTCTGATGTTTCCTAAGAAGAGAGAATAAATAAGGGGAACATACATGCGAGAATAGGTAATGGGAGTCCTGTGTGAGTCAAGCTGTGCAAAATGGGGTTTGCTGTTTCTTAATCTGTCAGAACGAAGCGTATACAGAAAAAGCCGAGGTGGTATGGGGAAAGGACAGCCATAGAGGACAGGCACAGATTCACAGCTGTCCCTGAGCTCACTGTCCTGAACGGGGTGCTAAGCAAGCACATCAGTGAGTTGTAGTTCTTTCAGCAAGTGTGTACGTATAGGCAAAAAGAACTGTTCTGCTTCCTCTAAGGTTTTTTTTCCTGTCTTTTCTTATTAGGATAAAGAGCTTCCCAGAAAAAGACAGTGAAAAAATGAGTTTGTCTTCACTACAAGCAATAAGTGATAAAAGTTTGAGAATATCACAATGATTCAAAATACAAAACCCAGATTCTTCTTTGAAGAAATAACGAGCCTCGACATTGGCTTTTCCCTTCCCCTTCCCCTTCTCCTTCCCTTTCCCTTCCCTGCCTTCTCTTGCCTTTCCCTTTAATAAATTAAAAAAAAAAAAGGCGCATATACTTCAGCTTTTTCATACATATAAAATAAACTGACTCTGGGCTATTTTTATGGAAAAGGATTTACAATTTAGATACTCTATTTAATTTTGTATCTGTTTTAGTTTTGGAGAGGTATATAGACTAGTCAACATTAGTAGCAAGATGAGACCATTATGATTTAGTACTACCTCAGGTAATAGCTGCATTCATATTTAATTCAGAAAGGGAGCTTAGTTAAAGACATGAATGCTATACAGGTAAAATTACAAGCAGCAGAATGGGTAAAAATGCTTTCAAGTATGAGAGAATCTTTTTAGATACACCATATTAGAAGTTCAGAGGAAAAGTAAAGGGACAAAATAAAAGCTTGCATAGTTATATAAAAGAATAAAGGAGATGATTAAAAGTATGATGTCCTTCAAAAAGTGGAAGTCATGCCCAAATAATGTACAAAAGAACAAGAATTCTAACAAGTTAACAATAAAACTGTTAGAAGTGAGGCCAGAAGACATGTAGGAGGAATGTGAAAACTACCAATAAAGTCTTTTTCACAGCTTTGTAAGGAATATGTGGGAGAAGCTGAGGTCTAGTGGGTGATTGGTCAAAAGGATCATTCAAGGAAACAGGTGAAAGAAACTCTAAAACAGTTCTTCACCTTGGTGTTTAATACAAGTAAGTGAAGGACAATTTCTTTCCAAAGGCTTTCTTTGTACTATCACTTTAAAGAATGAACTCCCCCTGAAGCTGAAGATGGTAAAAAATGTATAAACTGGAAAAGAAAAAGTTACTAGGACCAAGTAACATTTAAAAATACAAACAACCTGAATACTTACGCTCATTTAATAGAGACTGAGGACAACAGGGATGGATGGTTATGCATGCAAATGCAAATTTAAAAAAGTGCTCTGGAGAAGAACTGGGAAACTACAGGAAAGGAAGTCTGACTTTCAATAGGATAATCAGAAAAATATATAATAAACAGAGATAGCAGATACATAAAATAGAATCTTTAGATCTATAAACCTTTAGAATAAAGATAAAGCTTTTGTCAAGAAAGTCAGCTTCAAAATCTATCTCAGACCTTCGAGGCATTCAACAAGAATGTAAATAAGCAATGAAGATGATTAAGTATACTTTTATTTCAAAAAAACAGAAAAAAAATATAATGAGGTACCCACACAAAAGGCATTAAAGAAGCTAAGTACATTTGAGATAAAATGGAAGTTCTTCTGTATTAGTGGCAGAATAATGTGTGTATAACAGCTGGAAAGAGTAAATGGTCAGTTCAGTTTCCTGGGGAAAAAAAAAAAAGGAGATTATCAATGAAATCTATTAGGAATATGTGTTGTGATTTGTTCTGTATACTCTTAAATGCAAAATCTGGAAAAGAGAGTGAGTAGTAAGGTGAAAAGTTTGCTGACAGTATAAATTATTGACAGTTGTTAAAAATGAAAGGTGACAACAAAGGTATTTGCAAAAAGATACTATGATTTTATAATTTTCATTCAAATTATAAAATATAAGGTGAACTTCATCATTGATTATTAAGACTAATGTTCATAAAAGCAAACAAAAAAAAGCTTTACCTCTTCAACAAGAGTCTGAATTTAGATATTACCACTCTGGAAAGAGATATTGGAAGTTCTTATAAAAGATTAATTCTTTACATGGTTGGCTACAAGGCAGGTAGAATTCCAGATTTGTTAGGTAGGATACAGAAAAGAATATATGCCACTGTCTAAAGCTGTGGTAGCTCCTCAAAATGTACAATAGACAGAGCAAAGTGGCAAGGATTTTCAGTCGTACAGAATGCTTTCCATGCATGGAAAATCAGGATTCCTCAGTTCAAAGAGGAGATGATCAAATGGAATATGACAGTGTGCTATAAAGTTATAAATGAGAATGACAATTTTTTTTTTTTAATATGTTATTTCTTATAACAGGAATTTAAGAGAGAGCACTGAATGAAAGAATCAAGCATCTTGTGCAAAACTAAATTAAATACTTGTCTAAATACTATATGATCCAGTTTCGAAATTGCTTGTGTAAGATTTTTCAAATGAATGCATAAATGTAATGCACAGATATATTAGAGATGGTTTCCTCAGACTGATTCGATAATGGTATTGTAAAATCAGGAATCTGTCACTAAACATTAAGACAAAACAAACTCATGATTTAAGCATGGCCATATGAAAACTCATTGGATTTCTTGCATGATAGTATAATGCATAAATGACTATACACATTTTCAACTGTACTGAATCCTCAGTGGATTATGATTGTTGGTTAAGATACCTTACCTAAGCTTTTAGGTGATTCTTTCAGATTTGGACATTGCCAAGCATGGTGTCTTACCTTTTTTCACTTAAGTGACCTAAGCCGGGGCAGGGGGGAGAGGAGAAGAATGTTTTTACATGTCAATTTAATCTGATAATACACCATAATGCCTTAGTCCTGACTAAAGGGGTTTGTAACATGACTGTAGAGAATATAATCAAGGTAGTTGTCTGACCAGCTTACCTATTTCTTCTTTTTAACTGAAGTTTTCTAAACATAGCATTCACCTTTAATTACTTGGATTTATAGTTCTTGTTTTGTATGTAATTGAATGAACATTTACTATTACATTTCTCTAAAATTTTGTGTGTCATGTAAGAGATACAAAGGTAGAATAAGAACCATTGTGATTATATACATTTCTAAGAGCACTCAGGACCCTAGCAAAACAACTTTCTTCAAAAATCTTTGTCCTGAAAATGATGCTCCAAAAATGTGAGATTCACTAAATGTGAAAATTAACAGCTAGTTGAACTATCACTTTAATATTGAGGGAGAATTTGACTCTCAACACAACATTTGTTCAGCTTCGGGTTGTTTTATCCCCAAAATAGCTTTTTAGTTATAAATAATTCATAAACCAGGTGTGGTGTTTGGTTTTTTCTTTTCATTTAGTCCTGAGTCAACTCCATTGTAAAACTTTAAATAATAAGAAGTTGAAAAGGTTTATAAATTTTGAAAAGTTATACTTCTGTATGAAGTTCATGAACAGCTCTTATATGACTATTATAAAACTTAAATAATATTATTTTAATATCTGATAATAAGCATGAGTTTAAACAGAAAAAGTAATCCATTCCTTTTACTCTGATAGTTGAAGTTTTGAGTACCTTAAGAAATATTGATTTTATTTTTGCATGTAAGTTAATTTCTGACTGCCAGAAAAACAGGAAATAGTTATAATTTTTGTATCTATATATTTTTGTATGAATGTGAAGTTTCAGTTAGTACCTAATACCACCTCAGGATGTTATAACAGTATTTGAATCATTTGAATTTACATTGTGCTGAAATTAATGAAACTATTCTCGTAAGCATAAATGTGCACCCAGTGATTATGTACATCAGCTTTACTTTTCTGAGATTTCCATATTTCAATGGTTGACTGATAAGGCTAGCTGTTAAAATCAAGACCCATAAACAGTTTATTTGAAATGCTCTACAGCTCTGGCTACCTGGTGGTACATTTTGGTGGTGAGCTACATTCATACTTTTTGGAAATGTACATTTGCTGTCCACTACTACTCAAGCCTTTGCACTTTTTACTCCACATTTTCTGTTGATTATGAAAAGTATAAGTTCTAATACGCTTTTTCAGAAAGACGCTTCAGCCAAAATGGTGGTATAGGTAAAAAACCCCATGTGATTCAGCACTGGGTTAGCATGTGTTTAAATATCTTCCAGAAGTTTAAAATTTTCATTTCCCTCAAGAATTTAATATTTGAAGAGATCACTGAAGACAACTACAACAAATCATTCCCTTCATGAAATTAACTGCAATGAAATAAAACTTCATGTCAAGGGAGTTGTGTTTTGGAGGGAGTTTTTGGTTTTTTTTTTTTTTTTTTAAATTTGCTACATCTTGGGAGACTGTTTCGTAGCATCAGTCCCTGCAGTTTAAACATTTCATATTCATAGACTAAGCTGGCTGCAGGAAAATTCCATTGCTACATATGAAGCAGTCTCATTCCCTGATGAAAAAGGTCACATACAATACTTCATTGACGTGGTTTAGCCCTAGCCGGCAGCTGGGTGCCACGCACCACTCACTCACCCCTCCCCCGGCGGGCTGGGGAGGAGAACGGAAAAACAACGGCAAAGCCTCGAGGGTTGGGATAAGGGCAGTTTACTGGGACAGCAAGGGAGAGGGAAACAATCAACAACAGTACTGATAACAGATATTCACAATGGGTGATAACAAAGAACAATTTACCGATCCCACGACCGACCCACCGGACGCTCAGCCTGTCCCAGAGCCACCGCACCCGCCCCTGCCCGACTGGCCCCCTTTTATGGTGAGCATGATGTCACATGGTATGGAATAGCCCCCGGCCAGCTTGGCTCACCTGTCCTGGCTCTTTGTGAAATTAACTCTGTCCTTGCCAGAACCAGGACATTCATTAAAAAAAAAAAAAAGAAAAAGGACTAAGTGTGTTTCACTTACTGTGTTCATCTTTTACATCAAAGAAGAGCAAATGAACTTCAGCGCAAAAAAAACCAATCTCACAATATACACTATTATTCAGTGGATATATTTTATCGGGTACTCAAGAAGCAGGGACCAATATCAGCAATATGTTCAGACAAAGGATCCTTTTTGTCATATGAACCGACATTAATATTTGTTGGGTTTATTACATTTCAGTGAATTTTAAAAAGAATGTAGTATGTTTCCCTTTATTCTGAGAAAGATGCTTATGAAAAATAAGCATGTGCTTTTCGTTCATAATATTTCACAGACTGACATGTTTAACAGAATTAGTATGCTAAATAACTAATTAGTATATGAAATATCACAGTAATAGAGTTTGTGTTCAATTGATCTTCATATTAACTTCTATTAGAAGATATAATGGTATAAAGTAGAAAACATCTAAGTTTTATAGTACAGTATGACTTTTCTTTGATGTTACTAAATATAGGCAGGTAACAACATCAAGATGTAACATGCTCCACATTTACATCTTTTACGTCTAAAGTCCTCTTAACCTGAGGACTATGTCTCTCCTTCCAAGCAATGATCATCTTAACCTAAGAATTAAACCAGAGATGTAAGTAAAAAAACATGTGTGGCATGGCTATTGCTTTATTTTGTTCACTTATTCTCTGACAGATTTAAATATATGAGCAACTCATTTCTGGGTGTGCTTATATTATTGTAAATCACCTTATTTTTCTTCGGAAACTGTAATCTGTAAGTAGGCTTCCCTTTTTCTCTTCAAAATTTTATAATGTAGTTTGTTTTTCTTTACTACTTTTATCATTTCACCCCCTAAATCATTGGATAATTTTTGTCTGTTATTGACATTCTAATGATTTCTTAGTCACATTGAGTAATATTAATTCCTCCTTGTAGTTTCTACTATTAAATATTCTACTTTCTTTTTCTTTCTTTTTTTCTGTTGGTTTTTTTTTTTTTCAGATGCTGGTTTGGAAATGTGTCTAAATCATGTGTAACATTACTGACAAAAATATGGACATATTACAAAATATAAACAACACAAATACCCCAAACATGGTTTTGGTCTTGTTGCACTAGATAATGTACTAATATATGAGTTTGAAAGGAGGCTAGACTAGTTCATGTAATCCCAATTAAGTGACAGTCATTCATTAAACGTATATGTACTGGATCTGGTTGGGATGGAGTTAATTTTCTTCATACCAGATTGCATGTTGGTGTGGTTTTCCCTTTCTTCCACACTGCCCACCCCCTTTGTGATTAGGCCGAGGATGGGCAAGAAGTTGGGAATGAATGCAACCAGGATGGCTGACCTGAACTGACCAAAGAGATATTCCATGCCATATAACACCATGCTCAGCGCTAAAATCTGAGAAGAGGGTTTCTTTGGGATGGTAGCCATTACACAGAGACTGGCTGGGCATCGGTCTACTTGTGGGAAGTGTGAGTGATTGACTTTGCATAGTTTGTTTGTTTTTGGTTTGGGGTTTTTTTTTCTTCTTTCCTTTATGTATTAAACTACCTTTATCTCAACCCACTTATCTCACTTTTGCTCTTCCTATTCTCTCCCCCTCCCACTCGGCAGGGGAGGGAGTTAACAAGTGTCTGCTGATTAGAAGTTGGCTGGGGTCAGCTCACCACACCATAGAAACCACATATGAATCAAGATGTTTCTGAGACATAGATGACTGTAAACCAGGAGAGTACTGGTGGCAAGTACTGTTGCAAGCTTGCCCTGATTATCCTCCAGGCATCTGCTTTTGTCAAGGGTCAGAAAAAGGATATTGGATTTGTTCAACATAGAATTCAACAAGTATAGAATCTTTTAGGTTTGCATTTAAGATAGTGCTTAGGTAAATGTGGCAAATATATCCTGACCAAACGAAGGAATAGAGGATTGCACAGTACAGAAAAAATATCAGATGTCTCATAATTTTAGCAGTCTTTGCATATATATTTCTTTGCCTCATGTGTTTGAAATAGTCTTTATTCCTGAGATTTTATAATTATAATGTAGAATGAGTTCAGTTCCTCTTTTCTCTTCTACCCCAAAACCAATATTGCTTCTTGACTTTAACTTCCCAAATGACATTCCCATTCAGAGAAGCTGCTGACCCATACTCATAATATATCCTACAAGGATACCCACCCTAAAGAATTTTATGATTAAAAATATTTATATTTTTAATTTCCCTTGGCAACCAACAAATTCAAAATAAAATCAAAATGTCCAAAAAATGTTTCCTAAGAGTAATGTATATTGTTACATGTGTGGGTTTCCAAATGAAATGTCTGTCACAGAAGTTATAGTTGTTTGATAAAAATAAAATGGGCTAGTTTCCAATTTTTCTTTAAAATATTCATCTCAACTATTTTTCTTATAAATAGGACTGGTCAGAGAATGCAATTTACATTCTGCAGAACATTTTTAAATCAGAGCAAAGAAGTCAAAATTCTTCAATATTGACTGAAAAAATATAAGCTTCAGAAATAATGCTGTAGGATAAAACATTTTTATGCTGAAATCTTTTGTATTTTTAAATAACCAAAGACATAATGACGGACAAATTTTCTACTAAGGTAATTCAGATATTTCAAGGTCTATCATGTAAGAGAAATACTCCCTCCTTGTTGACTGTTAAATGAAGTAAATCAATTAAAGTTGCTATTCTTTAATTTCATTTGTCACTCCAAACTGTCATCAGAATGTATTAATTTCATATTTTATTACTAATGTCAAATATATTAACATTATCAAAAACATTTCTAATAATAATTACATTCACAGCTTCTCCAGCTTGTCAAGAATAAGACATATAACAGACACTAATGATATCACTTTGTGGGGATAGTTGTTCTTTAAACATTCTCAACACATTCTTTTGATCTTCTGAAATTATCTAGCCCAGGTATGTATTTACAATATTTATTTACTACAATGCAGTATATTTTAAATCTAATTCTATTCATAAACTTATTTTGCTATCACTCTATTTTGCGGTATCACTGTGCTTGTAATAGTGTTGGCTACTGAATATTTATTTTATTTGTTGCTGATATGAACACAGCCTCACTGCACAACAGCCTTATAATGAACTTTGGTATTAATACTTAATTGTTATCTTCTCAACACACATTTCAAATGAACAGGCTAATTGCTTCTGTTAGTCAAAAGCATAAAACTTTTTTTCATTTCAGATGTAACTACCATCTATTTCTGTCCAAGGTCATACATTCTTTTCTGCCATAAGAAACTAATAAGACTTAGGTAAGTAATTAAAAAATATAATTGGTTTACGCTAGTGTAGCCATTTGTATCCATTATGTTAAAAGCCTTCATATAAACCACACATGAAAATATTAATATAGTCAAAATTTATTAATGAAACCCAATCCATATATACAAAAGGAATTACTATGTCTTTGTAGTTATTTCTTCAATACCAGAAATGAAAATATTGAACAATATAAAAATGATCAAGACTAAGTTATATCTGTTAGGGAAGACTTAACCTAGAAACTTTCTTTCCTTATTTTATTAGACTTTTTTGACTATCCCACCATTGGTATGAAAAAGTCACATTTTCACTCCTGAAAATAACTGTGACTATTTTCAGAAAGCTCTCACACAATCTCAACATTAATGCGAGATTATTAGCGCAGTTCTTGAACCAAAATGATCTGGATATGTTTCTGATTTTCTGCTTTACAAATTACTCAATTACAATCAAATTATAATTCCTAAAGACACTCTTTCTTTTTTCTTTTATGTCCAACTTCTGTACACAATAACTGCTCTGCCTATCAAACAGAAATGACTCTACCATGGAGCCATAATCAGACAGGCCACCAGCTGGACAAACATGAGATTAGATTTAATTCTTTGGATACATATCTAGGCTGAATTTTCTTCCTCTATGAAAGTTAATGATTAGTTTTTCTCGTAGTTCTTGGCCACTGAATTTTACAAAGTTTATTTCTGCATATGCAACTTTTTTCTGTGATGTTTAAATTTCTATTTGCCAACATTTCAAATACAGAAAGACTCCCTTCTTGCTGCACCAGAAGACAACATTTTACATTCAACTTGTTGCAGAAAAGACAAGAAAGATTATTTTAGTGTTGCCCAAATTTTCATTTCTAAATGAAAGGTCATTCTGACTGCAAGTACTTATTGTTCTGTGTGTGCAAATGTAACACCTCACATACTATCAAATCAGTCCTGTGAACTTTGAGTCATTCCTTTCAGGAGTCCAGTTATACCACTGAAAGAAAAGGAAAGTAATTCCAAATACTATACACTTTTAATCTTTTTTTTTTTCCATAAAGCAAGAATGTCTCCTTCTGTGATTTCTTGCTTTAAAATCTCTAAGATTGGTTTTCATAATTATGTTTAAACACATCTGAACTGAAAAAAAAGACAAGAAATACTTCCAAAACCATGCAGTTTTAATATGTCTATCTCTAGAATCTAAAGATTAGAAGGAAGATTGAAGTTATTAAACTTAATGTTCACAGTCTGACTAAAACATGAAACTGAATAATTTTATCTTTCTATCTGTCTATCTTGTTATTTCCTTTAACTGCCATTGCATATGATCTTGATTTTTTTTCTAGATAAGCATCAGGCCTAGCTTCACAATAATTACTCAGGCATTACTCAAAGAAAATTCCCTTTAAAAAAAAAAAAATTATTGCATTCAGACCAAAGATGTTAGTTCACTGGTTGTGATTCCCATTAAAAATAAACTTGATATCCTAAACTCTAATCATTACATTTTGTTAAACCTTTCTGAAACAAAATATTCATTTAAATTTATTTGAGAATTGTTGTTAACTATTAAAGCAGAAGAATGATGTTATATGTACAGCCACTTTGCCCTCTATTGCAACCTACTCATTGTGCCTCTGTGATGAAATATATCTATGATTTCCAGAGTTAGGCAATGATTTCTACCATTTTAATAACAGTGTAAATTGGGAAAAACAAACTTTGGTTTAGGCAGGTAATACAATAATCTTTTTAGTAATAAAGAAATTTTAACATTTCCAATAAGCAAAAGAGATCAATAGGATATTAATTTTATAATTTCATCTGTGTGAAGTTACTTGCACCACTCCCTGAACTTAGCCACCCATTCAGTATTGACTCACAGGTAAAACCATCACTCACTGAATGAAGACCACTGCCAGGAAAACTCGCGTAGAAATTTCACAGGAAATATATCTCTTAGATGATGGTTATCAGTTTGAATGACCCATAGAGGTCACAAGCCAAAATAACATATGGCAGAGTATTACTACACTCTCAAAGGTACTTTTATAAGGTCTGGTTTTCTTCTGACACTTAGGGTCTGGTATTTATTGATTTATTTAACATACCCCATCTCCCCATCTGTCCTTCCTTTATTCTTCAGTTAAGTGGTAGATTTACTTAAACAAGTCACGAAGACCCAGCTTCCTTTATGAATCTTCTTACCCCACAGTCACCACAGCAGCACCATTACGGTTTACAGCCATTTGGACTTAGCATTGATTCAGCCAAAATTATGTTGGCTGTATACTGAAGCAGGAAACTTTTCCTCCTAATGATCTCATTAGACTGTGATGAATAATCTCCCCAGGGAGGTCATCAAAGCCATGTCTTCAGCATTATTTAAACCTTCTACCCCTCTTAATCATTTTTATTATAGCATTGTCTACGAACCCAAGCTAAGATTGGAAATCTCATTGTACTGGGTGCATGGTTAAGTGCAGTCCTTGCCCTGAAGATCTTAACATCTAATTAGATTAGACAGCTGTGACAGCAATGTTCAAAATGTCACAAACATTTTTAAAGCTTGCCACAGGTTTGCCACCAATACCACCGCAGGCTTGAAATGTAAAAAAAGAAAAATAGCAGGACCAGGATTTTCAAAAAAATCTGAAGCTTGCACACAAAATAGGAAATAGGTACCCGAAGTGGGATAAGTTAGAGTCTAGAAGTTAATATTCACATTTCTCACCCTCCCCCTTTTTGACTTGTGCTGCTATTTTCATCTCTAGGAGAAATTTGCTTTCTTGACATTCAGCAAATGATGGTTATCTAACTCCATCATTTAGAAAGACTGACATGTTTAAGTAATTCTATAAATTAGACAAAAACCTGAGGTAAGCATAAATAATTTTTGCTGTGGTTCTGTTCAAATACAACCTAAATCCTTATACACACATTAACACAGAAAAACATCCATATACAATGGTGCCTGATGGTATAAGCTTATTAAAGAAACAAATGATGTTGCAACACTGGCAACATTTTTTAGTGGTCTATCTGTTGAGGCAGTTTTAACCCCTGGCTTGCTGGAGAGAGCAAGGAGTCACCCAGATCTGAAACCTGTTAGTTAAATATTATGGACAGTTCATCTCAATGGGCATCTCAGCACTGAGTCACAGTACACTCACATACTTTAAGTGTAATTACTTATACCAATCTCAACACTGTGGTACCCAGCTTTCTTACAGAGGGGCATTAGGCAGTGTGATTAGTATTTGTCAGGTATGGTTCGTTCTCCACTTTCTCCCTTCCCCAAAAGAGAAATTCCATGTGCAGTAATGTAATAGGGTTTAGTAGCATTCTGTAAATGTGAGAAACTGTGTGAAAGAGAGACGGGGGGTGGGGAGGGAGGGAGGAAGGGGCAGAGAGAGAGCACACTTTATTTAGCTCTTCAGAGATGATATAACAGTGTGAAAGCATATATGAATATGCAAGCATGTCACTTCTTGCTTGCAAAAATGAGAAAACCTAATTAAATTTTACACACCTGTAGATTATGTATAATTTACCTGCAACTCATAAAATGTACATAGTAGAATTTATCCATCATTTTAACTGTATATCACTTAATATATCAGTGTATTGCTTTCATCATTATACATCAAGTTGTATTTTCAATGTACTCTTATTTTGTGCATTATTTACCACCTGACTACGTTTAGTAATAAATTTCTCTGAATGGTGAAAGAAGGATTTAGGAAGACCTCATATGGCACTCATTGATTAAACACTTATTGCCTATTGGGCTGGGATAGAAGAGAAGAATTAGAGTACCTGAGCTGTCTATAAGGCAGAAAGCATGTGTGAGCCTTGTAATAAAATGTTTCAGTGATTAAACAGAAAGCAAAGCACTCACCGTGTTCATGCTCCATGGGGACGTTAGACTTCAAACTTTTTAGAGTTCAGTGAAGCAAACTCTAATGAGAAAGTCATCGGAGAGAGGATCAAAGGGTATTTTTTCTGGGGAGACCTAGAATCAATGTTGCCTTTTCTTTCAGAAAAACCCTATTTAGGCTGTTGTTCTTGCACATCCACCTCCATTGCTGAAACTTGTAACCTTTAAATGAATTATTAAATAGCCAAGAGCTAAGGAAGAATTGCACTATAACCTGGTGATCATGGAATTCCCCTGTCTGAGGAATAACTAGATCCCAATGGAAGGACCTTATGACTTCTTATATTTATAATAAAAATCCAAGTACTTCAGTAGCTACTCCAAAACAGAAGTTCAGTATGATACAGTTTAGTAAGCTCTAATAACTGAATATGGAGAAAATTGGTCAGATATAAAATCATGCCAAAACATCTAAGTATGTTAACAGAACTGGTTTGATCATTTAGTTAGAAAAGATGGGCTGACTACGGAAGTGTATTGTGTTTATGTGGCAAAGTTCTGGTGGTGGGATGATGCTGCAGAGTTGGCATCTGTGAGGAGAGACCAGGGGCTCTGGTAGACATAGCTGGTTCCTGCCAGCTCCAAAATGGACCCAACAAAAGATCATCAGCCAAGCTAGTGGTGCCTCCATAAAAAAGGGTAAAAAAACCCTGTGCAGCAGCTGTCAGAGAGAGGAGCAAGAAAAATGTGAGAAACAGCCCTGCAGACACCAAGGTCAGTGAAAAAGGAGGGGGAGGGGGTGCTCCAGGTGCCAGAGCAGAGATTCCCCTGCAGCCCGTGGAGGAGATTATTGGGAAGCAGGTTGTCCCCCTACAGCCCATGAAGGACCACACCGGAGCAGATATCCACACTGCAGCCCGTGGAGGACCCCACACCACAGCGGGTGGATGTGCCCTGAAGGCAGCTGCAGCCCATGGAGACCCGACGCTGCAGCAGGCTCCTGGCAGGAGCTGCAGCCCCTGAAGAGCAGCCCACACAGGAGCAGGTTTTCTGGCAGGACCTGTGGCCCATGGGAGACCCACGCTGGAGCAGTCTGTTCCTGAAGGACCGTATCCCATGGAAAGGGCCCATGCTGGAGCAGTTCATGAAGGACTGTGTCCTGTGGGAGGGAGCCTGCACTAGGGCATGAGGAGGAAGGAGTGGCAGACATGAAACATCATGGATGGCCCCAACCTCCATTTCCCACCCCCCTGGGCCACTCAGGGGAAGGAGGCAAAAGAGTCGGGAGTGAAGGAGTGAAGTTGAGCCTGGGAAGAACTGGAGGTGGAGGGAACGTGGGTTTGGCTTTGCCTCTTTCTTACCATCTTACTCTATTTTTAATTGGCAATAAACTGATTTCCAGAAGTCCAGTCTGGTTTGCCCATGACAGTAATTGGTAAGCTATCTCTTTGTCCTTATCTCAACCTGTGAGTAATTTCATCTCATATTTTCTCACCTTATCCTATGGAGGAGGGGTGCAAGAGAGCAGCTGGGTGGGGGTCTGGAAGCCAGCCCAGATCAACCCACCACAGGAAGATCTTTCAAGGAGGCATGGAAAGCAAGGTGAGAAAGAGCAAGAAATACATGAGACTGTGCCTCAACTTGGGGGGAAAAAAAAAAAATCAAGAATGAATTCATAGGTATGAAGCAATTTTGTTTAGCAGATTGGAATCAGTCCTTTAACCAGAGTGCTAAATACGGATGATTAATCACAGAAGTTATATTACAGGATATTTTTTTTCTTAACTTGTCATAAATACAGCCTTTTTAATTTTTTTAAAAAAGAATAAATATAATAATTGAAAAGAAAATGCAATAAAGTATAAAAAAATCGGTGGCTTCATACATGAAAAACAATTAATTTGTGTCCCAACTGTGTCCCAATTTAGCCTGAAACTCATAAAATAAGTTTGCTGTCTGAAAAAGACTAAATGACATCATCATAAAGAGTGATGATAGCTAATTCTTCAGACTTTTCTTGACATGACTTTTGGATTTTTAAATAGTGATGAATATATGCAGATTATTTGAGCTGGTTTAAAGTTAACTTGAAAATAAATAATTTAGAAACAACAGGAAATGCCTCAGGTTGTTTCAGATATTTCTTGTCTTTTCCATATTGAAGGCATGAATCTATATGAAACAACACGAAAGACACAGCAAAAAGAGTTAATGGAATGACTCATGGCTTAAGGCCATGATTCCACATATACACAAGCATATTTGGAATAAGCATGCATTCTAAATAAAAAGCTGCAGATTAAAACATTCATAGCCAGCATTATATAAACTTGTTAATTACACGTTTGAATCATGAAATTCTGAGTAAGTGCTCACATTTAGAACTATTTCTCATTATTTTAGCTTTAAATTTGTGATTTACTACAAAATAGTATTTAATTAGCAAAGTTAAACAAAGGCTAATCTAAAACAGTACTATTTGAAATATTGAATTTTTCAGGATCATTTAACACATGAAAATGGAAGGGAAAGCACCTGAAAAAGTAAGTAGAGACAAGATCCTTTACTAACTGTGATTTGGGTAAGATTCTTTGCTAACATTACTGAAAAGTAGGTAGTCTAAGAAAATAGTTTCTGATTTTCACATATGTCAATGGAAAAAATAATCTCTTCACCTGCAGGAGCACTGCAATTGGATGTACTGTTTTTCTTTGTGAAAAATGGCTTTCTGTGAAGCAACAGACACAGGCTACTTCAGGATTTAGATGATTGTGCTTTCCAGTGACTCAGTACAGATTTCAAGGAATGGAAGAATGCCTGCTTTGGTATCTTGGTTCAGCTATGGGATATTATCCAGCATGTAATATCCTTTTCTCAGGAAACAAAACACTAAAAAAAGGTTTCTTCCTTATAGCAAGTCCACTGAAAAAATAGTTCTGAATGAGCATCACAGTAACAAAAATATTTTTGCAAAGCAATGAATGTAACCACATTCTAAATTAGAAAAATAAGCTTTTTAATCCTTTCTAGAATATTCTTGATGTTGTATAATGGGTCCCAGCAGTCTCTCCAAGTTATTATTACACGATGTTTTATCATCAGCCAATGAGATAAATGTATGGCAATAGCTAAGATGATAAAATGATACATATATGATAATGTCACATACATGATAGCTTCAGAAATGAAAGAAAATACTGCTTTCAGTTGAATTAAGGTAAGATTATTCTTTCTTGACAATTGAGACCTATTTAAATTAAAAACATATATGGTGATGCACCTATCATACAACTTACTTTCAGTAATATGCAAGGTATACTAGACATACAGTTTTAAATGCTTTTGAACTGTAATTTTTAATATATTGAAGGACACAAACATAGGTGTGTCATGAGGCTATGCACATATTCTTTGCTGGCAGTTACTGTACAGCAATGCGTACTACTTTGCAGTGAAAAGTGGGGATGAAGCTTTCAAGATGACAGTTCATTAAACCAGAAAAACATTAGGTCTTCTATACTTGTCACAAAGTTGCAATATTTTCTTTTCTATCTTGCTTATAAACCAAATACAATTTCTAGCAATGGAACAGTGATGGGTTTTGATTCTACAGTATAGTACAAATTTAATTAAGTGATGCACATTCTAAATAAAGAAAAGAGTTAAGTCTCCTGACATTTCAAATGACAAAATTCAATCACAGGAACAATGAAGCATAGCCATTTTACTTATTTATTTATTTTTTTATGATCTCCAAAGTTTTATTTTATTAGCCTGCCTGATATTTCACAACTATTCTGTCAGCCTGTAGATAACTTATATAAGAATTGAACATATATTTATGACAGTTAAAAATGTCATCATTCACTTTATCTCATCCATAGAGAAACTTTATTTTATTGTGATTATATTAAATTCCAGGCCAACTACAATTTATGCTCTGGTCTAGTGAATGCCAACTCTGATTCTGAAGATGAACCACACTCAAAATAGTTATCCAACTAGCCTATATAAAATTCAGCTAATATACAACAATTTATTATAACCATAATCAATCAATCGAAAATAACAGATCATGGACTCTTTCCAAGTTATCTGTGGAGATATCTCAGTTAGTTCAGACAAAATAGCAAGGCTTTGTATTCATCTGTTTCTTCAGTGTAAGTACAACTACTGCTATGTTTTGCCTGCATGGAGTGACAAACTATCACTGTCTCTGTTTTCTTAGGTCAGTAGGACCGTGTCTAGGATTTCAGAGGAAAAAAACCCCAATGATACCAGTACTGTGCAGGGGTGCCTACAAAAGAACAGTGTGTGCCAGTGAAGAAAAACTAGAAGGCTACAGTCTGAATACAAGCAGTTTTAAAATACTTGAACTCACAAGAATATGCATACACATACATAAGAGCACAGGCTTGGAAACAGTAAGACTTAGCAACGTTAAAATGATCAAGCAACAAACATACCATTCTGGCAATCCTTAGTGAGAGTAGGCAATAATATATCATAGAATCATAGAATTATAGAATGGTTAGGGTTGGAAGGGACCTCAAAGATCATCTAGTTCCAACACCCCTGCCATGGGCAGGGATACCCTCCACTAGACCACGTTGCCCAAAGCCTCATCCAACCTGGTCTTAGACACTTCCAGGGATGGGGCCCCCACAACCTCTCTGGGAAACCTGTTCCAGTGCCTCCCCACTCTAACAGTGAAGAATTTCTTTCTAATATCTAATTTAAATCGACCCTCCTTCAGCTTAAACCCATTACCCCTTGTCCTGTCACTACACTTCCTCATAAACAGTCCTTCACCAGCTTTCCTGTAGGCCCCTTCAGGTACTGGAAAGCCGCAATTAGATCTCCCAGGAGCCTTCTCTTCTCCAGGCTGAACAACCCCAACTCTCTCAGCCTGTCCTCATAGGAGAGGTGCTCCAGCCCTCTGATCAGCTTCGTGGCCCTCCTCTGGACTTCCTCCAACAGCTCCATGTCTCTCCTGTACTGGGGCCCCCAGAGCTGGATGCAGTACTCCAGGTGGGGTCTCACAAGAGCGGAGTAGAGGGGCAGGATCACCTCCCTCGACCTGCTGGTCACACCTCTCTTGATGCAGCCCAGGACACGGTTGGCTTTCTGGGCTGCAAGCAGACACTGCCGGCTCATGTTGAGCTTCTCATCAATCAACACCCCCAAGTCCTTCTCCTTGGGGCTGCTTTCAATCCATTCCTCGCCCAGCCTATAGTCGTGATTGGGCGTGGGCCGACCCATGTGCAGGACCTTGCACTTGGCCATGTTGAACTTCATGCGGTTCACACAGGCCCACCTCTCCAGCCTGTCAAGGTCCCTCTGGATGGCATCCCTTCCCTCCAGCATGTCGACGGCACCACACAGTTTGATGTTGTCGGCAAACTTGCTGAGGGTGCACTCGATCCCACTGTCCATGTCGCCGACAAAGATGTTGAACAGTGCCGGTCCCAGTACCGACCCCTGAGGAATGCCACTTGTCACTGTTCTCCACTTGGACATTGAGCCGTTGACCACAACTCTTTGAGTGCGGCCATCCAGCCAATTCTTTATGCACTGGGTGGTCCATCCATCGAATCCATGTCTCTCCAATTTAGAGACAAGGATGTTGTGCAAGACAGTGTCAAATGCCTTGCACAAGTCCAGGTAGATGACATCAGCTGCCCTTCCCTTATCCACCGACGCTGTAACCCCATCATAGAAGGCCACCAAGTTTGTCAGGCATGATTTGCCCCTAGTGAAGCCGTGTTGGCTGTCACCAATCACCTCCTTATCTTCCATGTGCCTGAGCATAGTCTCCAGGAGGGTCTGCTCCATAATCTTGCCAGGCACGGAGGTGAGACTGACTGGCCTGTAGTTCCCTGGGTCTTCCTTCCTACCCTTCTTAAAAATGGAGGTTATGTTCCCCCTCTTCCAGTCGGCGGGAACTTTGCCAGACTGCCAGGACTTCTCAAAGATGATGGAGAGTGGCCTGGCCACTTCATCCACCACTTCCCTCAAGACCCACAGATGCAACTCATCAGGTCCCATGGACTTGTGCACCTTCAGGTTCCTTAGATATTCTCGAACCTGACCTTCTCCTACAGTGGGTGGTTCTGCATTCTCCGAGTCCCTGCCTTCTGTGACCTGGGCAGTGCGGCTCAAACATTTGCCAGTGAAGGCTGAGGCAAAGAAGTCATTGAGTACCTCAGCCTTCTCCATATCCTGGGTAACCAGGTCACCCGTTTCATTCCAGAGGGGACCCACATTTTCCCTCATCCTCCTTTTCTCACTAACATAGAAGCTTTTTTTGTTGTCCTTCACATCCCTGGCCAGACTTACTTCTATCAGGGCTTTGGCTTTCCTAACCTGCTCCCTGGCTGCTCGGACAGTTTCTCTGTATTCTTCCCAGGCTACCTGCCCTTGCTGCCACCCTCTGTAGGCTTCCTTTTTTCGTTTGACTTTGCCCAGGAGCTCCTTGTTCATCCACGGGGGCCTCTTGGTGGATTTGCTTGACTTCCTCTTCCTCTTTGTAGGGATGCATTGCTCCTGAGCTTGGAGGAGGTGACCCTTGAGTATTAGCCAGCTGTCTTGGGCCCCTCTTCCTTCCAGGGCTTTGTCCCATGGTATTCATCTTAGCATTCTTTTTAATCAACTATTTACCCTTACTGCGGTAATTTAAGAAACAGCCGTTAGGAAAGATCCTACATTGGCCCGCATACACTGTTAGATATTTGCTTAAAAATACATGCATTATTTGTAGCATCTGCTCAGACTGAATACGTGAGTTGAATTTTTTTGTTTGTTCGTTTTTCTTAGCAAGCAACCTGATATCATATTTTCATGACCGTTTCAGTGCATAGTGGCTTTGTAAGTTTGAGGCTTGATATTTCTCACTATTTTTCTCTAATGCCCAGAATAAGCAAAATATATTCTTTCTTCCGTTTCCTTTCTATTCCTTCCTTTCTCTCCTTATCAAATTGTTAATGGTAAGTGAAGCCCCTTCCTATTTAATTACTTATCCTGCTGAAATGCAAGATAGATTGGATCATCTTCCCCTGGCCTGCAGTCACAGATTTTCTGTGAGAAAACCTACATGCACAAAGCAGGGAGCCCAGAACTGGACACAGTACTCCAGGTGTGTCTCACCAAGGCTTAGCAGAGGGGAAGGATCACCTCCCCCAACCTGCTGGCGATAGCTAGTGTCCCAGGACTCCATTAGTCGTCTTTGCTGACTCACGGTCAACTTGATGTCCACCAGGATCCCCATGGCCTTTTCTGCAAAGCTGCTTCCCAGCTGGTCTGCCCCCAGCATGTACTGGTGTATGGGGTATAGACTTTGCATTTTCCTTTGCTGAACTTCATAAGGTTCCTCTCAGGTCAGTTCTCCAGCAACACAACCCTCTGATGTATCAGTTAATCCTCCCAGCTTTGTATCATCTGTGAACTTGCTATGGATGTCCTGTCCCATCAAGCAGGTCATTAATGAAGATATTGAACAGTGTTGGCACCAGTATTGAACCCTGTGGTATACCATTTCTGAGTGACCTCCAACTGGACTTCATGGTGCTCATCACAATAATTTAAGCCTGGCAGTTCAGCCAGTTTTCAATCCACTTCACTGCCTGCTCATCTAATCTATACTTCATCAGGTTGTCTATAAGGATGTTTTAGGAGACCGTGTTGGAAGCCTCACTGAAATAAAAATAATTAATATTCATTGCTCTCCACTCAACCATCATAAGAAGTCATTCCATCATATGGTTTTTCACTGTTTCTAATTATGGCTCACTCCACTATCTTGACCAAGTCATCTATGTGATGGATTTTGCTTTTTATCACTTTTTTTTATTTTGACTGTCTACACATATTCTTTAGTCTAAGACTGATTCTGAGAATTTACCATTCCTAATAATATTTTTTTTTTTTTTAATATGGAATTACCTCTTCAGTCTTTTCAGTAATGTGCCTTTCTATTTAATTTGCTTATTTATAAAGTGTCCTGGAACAGGAGCCGCAGAAAATCTCCCATTCTGCAAGAAGACATACGGAGTTTCAAAAGTTTCAGCCTGTCCACTAGTAATAGAATACAGAAGATATTCTCCATCTTGAAATATACAGAATAAAACCAGATAAGCCTTCTCTTAACGTGTAAAGCCTGTATTTTAAATAACCTCTATATAAAACTGACAATACAGCATTTAAAAGTTCTAAAGATTGTTTCATACAGAGAAAAAAACCCAGCACTAGCTAGTACTAACTTATAATAAACAATATTTTCAAGACTAGTTATATAAATGTCATCATCTTTTTAGATAGTTGTGAAATATCTTCCCTTTATCCTCACTAAAATAACTGCTTCCTTCCTTCATTCTTACTATGTTTTTCCTTGTTTTGGTAGATTAGTAGTTAAAAACAAATTGCTAGAGCTACAAGGATTTAATTAACATAACAAAAAAGTATTTCTGTCCTTCTGGGATCTCCTTTTGACTCAAATACATTTAGAGATGATGAGGGGTACCTTTCACAGGTCCCTCTTGGGAAGTTATGTGCTCAAGTCACGTTTACATTAAAAAGATTTGTTTGTGTAGCTCCCTGTACACCGTTTTGAAGACTTGCTTCTTGGAATATCAAATTATATTTTATTTCAGAGATGTGAAGTCTGGTAAGAATAACAGAGTGAATTTTGTTGCTTGCTTGTCCTTCAGTTCAAAATTAGCATTTTGCAAGTTATTTAACTAGATTGATAGGCATATAGGAACTGAAACTACATAGGCTTTCAAATACCTTTACTAAAATATTATCATATTTAGAAATCCCCAATAGCACTGGTGGTTTGGGTTTTTTATTACTATGAGAAATAACCTTTTTTTTTTTCTTACTTTTAGAAGTCTCTGTTATGCAAAGAGGAAAAATTATGAGGCATTCAAGATGGCAAAATAGTAACAGTTAAGATCAGCTTAGATGGTCTGACGGGTTCTTAAGCCAGGAAGCCAAAAATCTTCTATTTATAGTCATATTGTGAAAAACTACAGTGTGTCAATTTAGGGGTCACACTGCGCTGGGTCACACTCAAAATGAGAGCAATTCCTGCAACCAGCAAAATATCCTTATCCTGTATTTATATATTTATAACTACATTTTTATATGGATATTTTTCCATTTTGTTCATGTCCCTTTCTATAACCTGAAATCATATTGACAATTAATGAAAAAATGTACTGGAAGAAAGTGATTAGAGTGACTAACTTATTTCAAACAAGTACTCATTAAGATGAAAAAGAACAGCTTCATCTTATTTCTTTGTTTTTCCCAATTAATATCTATATTGATTAAGAAATTTCTTGCAAAATGTAATGTAGGTTTTGGGTTTTCGTTTTTGTTTTTTTTTTTGGGGGGGGGGGGGGGAGGGGAGAAGAAATAACAAAAACAAACCTGGACTGAAACATTTATTGCAAGTAATAACTTGCAAGGAACTCAGAGGAAGGATTGCTCTTACCGCATGAGGGAAGTGTTTGGAGAAGGTGGTGGGAGTTTGCTCAGTTTGCATAGGACTGAAATACTAGTTATAGCTACAGCATCTCTGTTAATATTTTTTTAATAGATTTTTCTAATTTATTATTTCAGCCAAAAAAATCTTTTATTTCAGATAATATAGTAAAATAAGGAAAAAATATTCATGGTAGAAATTAGATTCTAATGTTTTTTCAGCCCTTTGTTTTGATTGTTTGGCTGTTCTTGTGAATACTCTACTGAACCTGCAAAAAACAGCCTTAATTTGCTCACTTCATAAATATCTGAATAGTTGCAATGTGCACCTGATCCGTAAGACTTAACTAGAGGGTAACAGCTCTTCTTGTGCAGCACATTTGAGTTTCTTTCCCTTTCTAGTTCTGAACAGAAGCACAAGGCATGCATCATCCATAGAAAACAACCTGACAGGAGCCCACTAAAAGCCAAAAACACTGGAGAGCTTTGCTGGAAGTTCTTCATCAAGCTCTTTGAAGGTAAAGTATGGTTCTGGGACCCTGTTTTTCCTGTGCTCTTGGTGACCACTCAGTAGTTTGATAGGGAAAAACAGAGGGTAAAATTTCAGTATGCGAGACAAAAAAAAATAAAAAACCCCCAAAATTGGGACGTGAAGTATGCTGAAAGTAGGAGCATAGAAGCTAGGACTGAGTGAGAAAGAGGATTGTAACTGCATGGAAAAGAAATTACAACAGAAGGAAAGAAAAGTTGGAACTGGTTGGACATCAATACTGTGACTAGTAAATGTGATAGAAGCAGCTGAGGAAAAGGGAGGGATGCAGGCAGAGGGTTGGGATGGGAGGAGACAGACTGCAGTTAGAAGCCCCTAAACAGAGAATGGGCTGCCTTGGCAATTATTCAAAGAACCCAGATGACACCACAGGATAAAGATGTGACACAAGACTTCAGAGAAATGGGCAGAAGAGTGTGCTCACAAAGGCATACTGATTGCAGATTATGTAAATAAAGCCATTTTTGCCTGATGTTTACAGGTATTTGTAGCACATATTGGCACAGCATGTGGTGTGAACAGCATAAGGTAAAATGTAAAGCAAACTGAGAGAAGGACTTTGTCACATTCTTTAGCCCTCCCATTCTTTGGATCTAGGAAGCAATACTTTGAGATGTTATCATTTAAGCATGAGTTTAACATCCTCTTGTTTAAAAAACCCACAAAGGTATTACGTTTAAAAAGCTACCATATAGAAGGTAAGCAGTTCTCTTGGTTTGTCTTTGTCATATTATTGATAGTTTGAACAATTAGAGTTATATGCACTAATGTGTCAGTCATCAATATATCACTCCATTTATTATTATCTTATAATAAATTCCATGATTACATAAGTATGTATAATCTCTATCTCATGAAATAACACATTCTAGATTACCTTCTACATTATATTTAATTTTAAAAAAGTTATTACTATTTTACAAGATATTTTGTAGGATATGGTCCACTCCAATTCTTTGGTTAATTGCTACTCTGTGCTATAAACTGTTTTAGTGACCTTCATTTAAGAAGCTCTGGCCCCTCAATTCTCTGTGGTAGACCTTTCCCATTTTGCACTCAAAAAGGCCTCAGGCTAAAGCTGTGCCTTTTCTTTCTCCCATGAATTTTATTCTAGTTAACTGTGATATGAAATATGAAGACATTTGTTACCTTCTTTCATTTCTCAGGAAAAGTATAACATTACACAGAAGTAGAAGCTGAACCCAAGCATTTTAGCTCTTCCAAAAGGACAACAGCAGCAGCAGAAGGTTCTGTGATGGCGAGATGGAGAGGATAGTAAGGCTGGATGGGACTCTCCACTCCTGGTCTCAAAAGCTATAGTTATATTAATAAACAAAAGAAGACCAAACCTTGAGTTTTAACAGTGGTACATGATCATCCATGTTGTTTAATGATTTTTCTCTTTCCTGGAAGAGTTTTGGTCTGTACCAGCTTGCAGTGATGCAGACAATCCCTGGTTGTTTTTGGAGTTCCTGTTACCAGAAATAAACTGATCCAAGGACCAATCCAGAAGACAATATTTGCAAGGCACTCTATTTTGGAGGGGAAGAGAATTTAGCTACATGGACATAAGCCAGATTGTGCCAATTAGTGAACGTGGCCTGGCCTTGTTCTGTTCAGCTCAGACTTAGCCATATTGGAGATTAAATTTATGTATACACACACACATCTGCATAGACACATAATATTTTCTCTAATAGTGCCAAGATGAATTAGGTTAAAATCAGGATATGTCATACTCATTTGTGAGTTTACATTCTGACATAGTCAGGGGACTTAAACATTAATCAGAATGCATAAGACTCAAGTTACAACAAAGAAACATATTTGGCATTTCTTAAATTTCAATATTTGATCCTTGCAACCTAGCCAACAATTTCAGAGGTGCCAGGTTTTCTCCTAAGGAACTTATAGATCTAAATTTTTGAAAGTTTTGATGTCGGCACTGTCAGAAATCATTAAGTCCTTAAAGACAAAAGAGATAAAAATCAATGCCTGAGATTTTAGAGGGAAGAGAAAAAAAAAAAAACTTTAAAACTATTTTCTGTGTTCTTGAAAAGAGATAAACATAATAGCAAACCAGAGTCTGAGAGCTGCTGGCTGATTTTCTCTTCTCAAGGTCTTCTTTTTCTTGTACACTAGTGTATTATGACCTCTAAGTAGAATTAAAATGATAGTTGCATATTATTTGGGGGACACATTTTGCCCTGTTAAAGTCTACCTCTTCCTATCTGTTTATTACTCATTTTAGCTAGATGCTATGGTGTATTAATGTAATTCTTATGATTCTTTTGCTTAGCAATTAAACTTGTAGGAACTTAAATATATCATTACAAGTAATTTACTCCCCCCTCCCCCAAGAATTTTGTCCATCTAAATGAACTAACTAATGAGTTAACTCCTAGAAAATAACAGTTAAAACTAAAAAGAATTTAAACCAGAAAGAGAGAAGTAGTTATCACTATTCCTGAAGTGTATATGGTAGTCTGTATGGTGCCCTGCTCATATGCAGAATGGCACTTTTTTGTGCTATAAATAACACAAATATAGAATCATAGAATCACAGAGTGATTTGGGTTGGAAAGGACCTTTAAAGATCATCTAGTCCAACTTCTCTGCCATGAGCAGATTCATCTTTCACTGGATGGATATAAGCCAAACTAATTGTCAACTTTTTTCAAATATAGATAAGAACTTTTTTTTTCCCTGTCAACAAGTTATTCCATAACCATCTGCTTCAGATCTCCTAGCATTATCTTGTGGGAGTATAATGGAGCACTGTTTTGCCTTTCATGCTATATAGATCTGACCATTTAAATAACAAATCTTGTAACTAAAAAGCTTTTCCCCCATTTTCTTATTGTTTGGTATGGTTAAGTGCTACACATTGCGTTTCAAACCAAACTTATGGATACTTAAACAATTTAATTAACTGGACTGCATATTTGATTTGGGAGCTTATGAAAAGAAATCTACAAGCTTCAAGTCAAATCTTCTGATCAAGCTCTCATCTTCACACTTTCTAAAAAAGAGAAAGAGGGAGATGTAAAACTGAGGAGCAAATGATTTAGCAAGGGGAGAAAATTATTCTGGAGAAAGATCCCTGAGCAATCCATCAAAGACCCTCTTTAACACCCCTCTTATTTTTTTTAAGCAGAAAGCATAAGAGCAGGTTTGTTAGCAGACCTTGACCTATGACCCTACCTGTCACGATCCTCTCCGCCATCTTTTCACTTCATTCATCTTGATTCTGAGCTCAATTTCTTTTCAGTATTCAGACTGTCTCATGGTGGCACTGGTGCTGGTCATTGACCCATGAGACCCCTTGAGAGCTTTGGTATCTCCAGGTTTCACCATCACGTCTGCTGACACCCTGCTTGCCTATTAAATACGCTAAGGTAAAACATATACTGCAGAGGATGTATATCAAACCGCTGTATGCATATAAGTCACCTCAGACATGTAGAAAATCAGTCTCCAAAGTAAACCTCTGATCAAGATCTGACACATTATAAAGTCTAATACAGAAGTTTTTGCCCTATGAAAGGCAAGTGGTTTTCCTCATATTCCACCTGTATAGAGACCCAAATTATTTAACTATCAAATTCAGTTAAAATCTTTTTAAAAAGGTCTGTAAGTGTGAGCTTTCCCTTTCCGTAAAATATGACACACAAAACCTTTTCCAGAAATCACATTTGTCATAGAATCATAGAATCATAGAATATCCTGAGTTGGAAGGAATCCATAAGGATCATCGAGTCCAACTCCTGGCTCCACACAGGACCAGCTGAATCAGAGCATATGACTGAGAGCGTTGTCCAGACGCTTCCTCAACTCAGTCAAGCTCGGTGCTGTGACCACTTCCCTGGGGAGCTTGTTCAGTGCCTGACCACCCTCTTGGTGAAGAACCTTTTCCTAATATCCAACCTAAACCTCCCCCGTCGCAGCTTCATGCCCTTCCCTCGGGTTCTATCACTGGTAGCCAGAGGGAGGAGATCAGTGCCCCTTCACTCCCCCTTGTGAGGAAGCTGTAGGCCGTGGTGAGGTCTCCCCTCAGTCTCCTCTTCTCCAGGCTGAACAAACCAAGGGACTTCAGCCTCTACTCATACGTCTTCCCCTCTAGACCCTTCACCATCTTTGCTGCCCTCCTTTGGACGCTCTCCAATAGTTTTATGTCCTTTTTTGTACTGTGGCACCCAAAACTGCACGCAGTACTCAAGGTGAGGCTGCACCAGCGCAGTGTAGAGTGGGACAATCACTTCCCTAGACCAGCTGGCAATGCCGTGCTTGATGCACCCCAGGATACAGTTGGCCTTCCTGGCAGCCTGGGCACACTGTTGACTCATGTTCAGTACTGTTTATACAGTATTTTCCTTTTCTTTGCATGTTTCTATCAAAAGTTCAGATAAGGGAGGTCCCGTTCTTCCACTGGTCAGATTTGTGAGTGACAGTAATCATACTTAAATACAAATTTTGGTGTACTGTAATTTCTTGGTCATTTACTCAGTTACATACAAATAAAGTAGCTAAGTTCCAGTTATATTATTATATCCCATTTCCAAAAATACTTTAAACAGGGAAGAAACATAAATTTTCAAGAAAGCTCTGTTACACCTGTTACAGCATGATTATAGCACTTCAGATATCAGAGACAGAAAAAGCCCACTATGTTCATCCTCTATCAACAGAAAATTGATCTCCATATTATACACTCATCTGTAACACATATGGCACTGGAAGGAAAATCCCATGAGTACAGAGCCTCAGGCTCTGCCACTGCCCTCTACCTTTCCCTGAGCACATTAAGCACCATGTTTTTCATTTCATTGCTCTCCTTTTATCTACTCTTCTAAACCTCTTTATTCCTCTTTTGGTTTTCATCTACTCTGAGCTGCCGCTATGGTACTGAATGCTGATGAGACAACAAAGTATTCTACCTATCTCAGAACGTTATTTTTCAGCTGTATTTCTTAGCATAACACAGCCATCCTGTTTTTATATGGAGAATCTCTGCATCCAGGTACCATGTTAAGGGAAATTAACTCAGCTGCTTGCAAGTACCCTGGATGCGTGAGGGATTGCAGGCATGGGTCAATACTGCAATGTGGTCAGATACCGATCATGCGTCACCCTTTCAACTCGTGTTGCTGATTCTGACCCTCTCCCTGCCTTCCTAATGCCCTGCGGTGCTGTGCTTCTGCTGCTTCAGTCCTAGCTCTGTCACTGTCACTGCGCAGGGACATTCCCAGTCCCATCCTTCCTCTGCTGGCTCCTCAGGTCAGTCTGTCGGCATTTTTGATTCCTTCCTCAACCTCCTCAACCTCACTGTGTCAGTTAGCACTTTCAACAAAAATATGTGTACAGTTACATTAGCTCTATTTTTTTTTTTTTTTTCAGAACTAGAAGGTACTAAATTAAAAACCTAGGACTGAAGTGACCCTTCAAGGCCACTGAGTCCACTTCCCCCCACTTAAGGGCACTTAAAAGCTATACAGTAAGTGCATATGTGGTCATGTGAATGCTCATGTATGTACTATGAAGGCATAGTACAAAACAACTTTTAACAGTCAGCAAAATAATAAAGCATTTAATCAGAGAAAGCAACAATGCATTTTGTCAAGGAAAGCAAAAATTTCATGAAATAAAGCCTTCAGAGGAAATAATACAGAGTTTTTAAACTCACTATTTTTCTCCTTAATAGGAGAATGGTAACACAGAAGGGTTGAATTTGAACAAAATAATATAATATACACATCATGTATCATGTATATCACCATTAACAAGGAAAAGAAAAAAAAAAAAGATTACTTTCACAAGCTTTGTAAGGATTTGGCTTGAAAGGACCCAAAATAACTCAAGAAAGATTTTTAATTTTTTTTGGCACCTCTGCTCCAGGATGGCAAATCAAGAATATATAGATGCTGCATTGCTGTGTAGTATTTTAGCCCCACTAAATTACATTTGCAACCTTTGAAAACAAAAGCTTTTGTTTATTTTCCTTAGTTCCTTAATAATTTCCTCCATAACTAATAGAGATAAAAAGCTGGGGTTTTTCCTTATACAGTGTAGACATCTTGTTTACCCTTTCCACTTTATAATCACTTATAGTGATCCATCTTCTAGAATGAACACAAACAAGATGCATTCAGCAATTTTTCCCATCAGTGCAACTCTTGGCAGAATATGGATTTAAAAAATTCAATTCAGAGAAGGTGAAAGTGGTGCTGATCAATTGGTGGAAGCAACTTGACGAAATGGGAAAGCCGAAGCTTTTTCAAACTGCATAGGAGCCATCACAATGCTGCTCACATGCTATGCAGGTACTGGTTTTCTCTGCACAACTGAAAGTTATTATTTCTTGTAAGAGATACAAACTATTGAGACTATCAGATCTGCTGGTGCTGCTATAATATCAGAAAAACATATGGATTATATATATATATCTATATCTAGTAGCTGAAGGTATTATAAAGTTGTTCTTCCATTTATTACCTCAATACAGAGCTCCTGCGTGTAGACCAGATAACTTTATGGAAAAGTCCACAGAATTTAACAAGGGTGAAACAATATAAATTTACTGAAATACCATTTCCCTTACATAGAGGATTATATTCTTTCAAAAAGTCTGTGTGTGTAATTCTTTATTATAAAAGTTTATAGACTGTTAAAAGTTGCAGGAGAGATTTGTGTTCTCTGCTAAGCTTTACAGAAATTTCCCACAAATATAAGCTCCCTCTAAAGGCACATGTAGAGTGATTGCAGCAGTGATTTTTTTCCAGGAAGCACGTTACCACTGTCTTAGGTTGCATATGTGCACCTTTGGCTGCAATGCTGCTGTCTAGATATTCCAGGTGCTTACTCATTTGGAAGACGTCTCCTGTCTTGTTAGACATCATGGAAATTAGCATCTGTACAAAACAAAGAACTTAAGAGAGGCTGTTGTTGATAAAGAAAAGGCAGTTCTGCCACCTTCCTGTTAGGCATTGTTTTAGTGACATTCTCAGCACCCCCTAGGCCCAATTATTTCAATAGAGTACTCCTTAAGAGGATTTTAGGTAGGTTTCCAAGGTCTTTTATTTTAGACAGGAACGGGAGAGATTTAAGATCAATTCTGGCCCTGAATCAATCTATAAAAGTACTATAAATATGGATCGACTGAAGAACATCTAAAGGGGGTGGACAGTTGTTTCAGTTTCCTCAGGAAAGATTGGGTTATAGCAGCACTCATGTCACAGTGAGCACAAACGACAGCCCAGAGGAGGCTGCTCGGCCAGGAAAGGATGTCCTGTAACTCCCTCCTATCTGCCATACCAGTGCTCCAACTGCTGTCAGCACCCGTGGATTCACTGGGGAAGCTTTAGAAAATTGAGAATTGAGAATTAATACTGTTCAGAGGAATGGATTCTTTGATCCAGTAGAATGGATGCAACAGCATTGAATTTTCTGTGAATCTCTCTGGAAATCCTTTAAGAATGACAAAGCAGGGAAAAGTTTTGCCATTCTATGGATTTAAAGAAGAAAAGTAACTTTTTAAGATGTTATTTCTTTGGAAAGTGTTGACATTTGGATTTTAGATACTCTACGTGTCATTTGAGAGTTGCCTGTTTAATACATTTTATAACCATGGTAGATTGACCTTGGCTTGCTGCCAGATGTGCACCCAGCCACTTTCACCCCTGTCCTCAACAGGAGTTGCAGGGAAATAAGATGAAAAAGCTTGTGGGTCAAGATAAAGACAGGGACATCACAAATTACCATCATGGGTTTGAGTTGGGGAAAATTAATTTAATTTATGACCAGTTAAAAATAGAGTTGGATGGCAAGAAATAATGACAAATTAAAATAACACATTTTCCCTTCCCCCTGAGCAGCACAGAGGGGAGTGGGGAGCCTACAGGCATTCCGTAACCGTTCCTCTCAGATGCTTTTTCCTCCTCAGACTTTTTCTCTCTACTGCAGCATACATCTTCTCCATGGGCTGTAGTCCTTCAGGGTAGAGTCCTTCTCTACTCCAATGTGGGATGTCCCAGGCTCAGCTTCCTTCAGGGCATATCCCCCTGCTCCAGTGTGGGGTCCTCCATGGGCTGCACTGGGGATATCTGCTTCACTACGGTCTCTTCCATGGGTGGCAGGGGAAATTCTGCTCCAGCACCTGGAGCACCTCCTCCTCCTTCTCTAACCTTGTTGTTTGCAGGATTGTTTCTCACACTTCCCCTCCTTTCACTGCTGTGCAGGTTTTTTTACCATTTCTTAAATGGTACCAGAAACTCCTCTGACAGGCCCAGCTGTGTCCTGCACTGAGTCCATTTTGGAGCTGGCTGGAACCACCTGCATCCTTCATGGGGCAGGCCCTGGCTTCTGCTCACAGAGGTCACTCCTGCAGCTCCCACCATAACCAAAACCTTTCCACCTACATCCAATACAGGAAGTTATAAGACAAATTATATTTATTGCAAATATAATTATAGAGTCATACATACACCATTCCCAAACACACTGTGACTTCTAACCTTCTCATCAACTTGCCTAACACTGAGGAGTTGAACACATTTAAACATTTAATAGACACAATTGCAGGGACTGAGCAGGGAATTGTGATACTTCTGGTCGGCATAATTTTTAAGAAATTATTTTGCATTTTGCCTGAATTTTTATGTTAATATAAAAGGAAATCTGTTAAAATTGATAATGCATGAAAAAAAGAGTGGTCTAGCACAGACATCTTTTAAAAGTCAATACATTTAATCAGTTAAAAGTTGGCGTAGACCTAATGTCAAGATGTTTGTGTCTTTTTTTTTTAGTATTACATCTAGATATAGAGCTGAAAAGAACTGAACTTAAATGCAAGGAGCTGAATTGTGTGCTCATCGAAATATAAAGAGATGATTGCAGCATTGATTGTCATAGCAACTGGAACGTAACAGACATGAAATATTTTGACATTCTGAGGTACAGGCTCTGTACTTATCAACTTACTGACACAGTATGAAGCAAGCACTCACACTAAGGAGGACTACCAGCCAGTGTAGCAGTGGGGAGTGAAAGGTGATAGGAATTATTAGGCATCTAATTGGAACAGCCAAAAATTCCTGGGATGTGCATTATATTCAACCTATTACAAAACCAGGATATTAGAAACTCCATTCCACATCAGAAGATAGGGATGTAGAGAAAAAACTGGAAATAATGGCTGACTGAGCATTCATACTGGGCCACCAGTGTGAGAGAACATGTTATCTCCATGGTCTGGGGGGTGGATGAAGGACAATTGGCTCAAAGCCTGCCAGCACACATGGGTCTGGAAGCCTTCCTGCAGTAGCCCTACACACCACCTCTCTCAGCCTGCTCCTTTGCCTTTGCAGGTGAGTTCACCTGTCTATGAATGTAGACAGCAGCAAAAGGGAGTAAGAGATGAAAAGAATTGTGTATGAGAGGACAGGACCAAGAACAAGGCTTATGAAGAGTGTCTGAGGGAACTGGTGTTGTTTACCCTGGAGAAAATGAGGCTGAGGGGAGACCTTCTTACTCTCTACAACTACCTGAAAGGAGGCTGTAGCCAGGTGGGTGTTGGTCTCTTCTCCCAAGTAACAAGTGATAGCGTGAGAGGAAATGGCCTCAAGTTGTGCCAGGGGAGGTTTAGATTGGATATTAGGAAAATTTTCTTCACTGAAAGGGTTGTCAAGCACTGGAAGAGGCTGTCCAGGGAAGTGGCTGAGTCACCATCCCTGGATGTATTTAAAAGACATGTAGATGTGGCACTTAGGGACACAGTTTAGTGGTGGAGTAGTCAGTGTTAGGTTAACGGTTAGACTTGATGATCTTAAAGGTCTTTTCCAATCTAAATGATTCTGTGACCTGAATAAACCTTTTTCCATGGATTTTTAAACTGCTTCTCTAACCCTGCTGTTGCATACATGAACTTTGTCTTAAAGCTTCCCTCTGTTTTAAAAGACCAGAGAAGCCATCTATAAACCAGGAAAAGAGCTTTTCAGGAAAGAACAGGTGACAACTGTGACAGACCTAAATGGTCATATATTGTACTATTTGGTTATATAGCTAAGTGCCCCAAAATAAATTAACAGCATTGTATATAGGCTCTTAAATAAGTTTAGCCTGGTTTTCAAGAATGCTGAAAAATTGCCCTTCTCTGAGGAATCATAGAATCATAGAACAGTTGGGGTTGGAAGGGACCTTTAAAGGTCATCTAGTCCAACTGTCATGCAATAAGCGGGGACATCTTCAAGTAGAATCCCATTGCCTTTAATCAGCAAGAAGAAAACATTTCATTTCTGAGAACCCTAAGCTTGTAAGGTGCATCAACATGCAAGATGTTTGGAGAACCTGAAAACTTGCAAGCTTCTGTCTTAATTTTCAATGAAGCTCTGGTTTGGCCTTAACATAATTAGTTATATTAGTAAAGGGACAAGAAGAGCTGTATATCAATTTAATTGAGTTGTATTAGTTACCAGAATTAAAAATATTGTACAAGTAATGTAAGGGATTGTAAGACAAAAATTTAACATTTAAAGAGGTTACTGTGTGCTTCCCACATCACATTCATGCACAAATTTTTAAGGCAGGCTCCTTCATCTCCAAACATTTGTTTTTGTTTCAACTTCTCAGGGGACCAAACACCAGCAGTTTACTGTAATAAAAACCTGACCACATTAAATTTTTGCTGCTGACAGCACAAGAGTCAGGAAAGGAACATAGCTGTTTTATTCCACCATGCCAAGAATCATTGCTCAGCAAGATCCCTTCCATTAATATCTGACAAGATCAGAAGAGCTTTAAACAGGTATTAAAATACTAGTGCAGACTACAACATTGCTATTAATAGTAGCAGTCACCATCCCTAAAGAAAAAAATAAATTCTGAATAAGAGCCAATTTACACATATATATATATATATTTACATATGTAAATATTAATTGGAACAGAAACCTGGGACTTCTCCATGTGTCAGGTCTCATTCATTTTAGTAATGTGGTGTCAGTATACTGCCAACATTCACAACAGAACTGTCACAGATGGTGTGTTTAAAATAGAACTGGCAAACACTGTTGTTTCACCTGAGGTGCATTGAAGTGGCTCAGTACTTTATGGAAAAGATGAAGATATTCTAGATTAGGCTACAGAAGACTGGATTAATTCCTCAAATGTAATAGTGTCTTTTTTAGCCCCCTGGGGACCTCACTACAAGGTACTGTGTTCAACACCATCGTATTTTATATGAGTGCAAAGACAACAAAATAGTGTCAATTCACAGATTCACAGATTAGTAGGGGTTGGAAGGGAGATCTAGAGATCATCTAGTCCAACCTTCCTGCTACAGCAGGATCACTTAGACCATGTTGCACAGGATTGCATCCAGGCAGGTTTTGGATATCTCCAGAGAAGGATGTCCCACAGCCTCTCTGGGCAGCCTGTGCCAGTGCTTGGTCACCCTCAAAGTGAAGAAGTTTTTCCTTATGTTCAGATGGAACTCCCTGAGTTCCAGTTTGTGCCCGTTGCCCCTTGTCCTGTCACTGGGCACCACTGGGAAGAGTCTAGCCCCTTCCTCTAGACATCCACCCTTTAGATATAGATTTCCAAGTTCCAGTATTTTCTGGATCTGTTTACCAATTATATAGAGCTGAACCTTGAAAATCATTCAAAAAAAGGTCTCATTGACTTTAGTGTTGATATGTTCATGAGGTCAACAAACCCAATATGTTTTATGCTCCCTAAAATATAGCACTGCAGAAACATAAATTAGAATAATGGTACAGTTTAGAGAGAAGTATTCATTTGCCACATTTTAACATGCCTTGGAAAGTTATTTCTTCTGGGAAAATTGAGGGGAGAGAGTCTATCTTGTACCTTCTGAGGAAACATGAGCGATTTTTGTATTTTAAGTTGAAGGAAAACAAACTTTAATGTGAAGTTATGGCTCAGGGGAGTTGCAAATAGATGAAGTTAAAATTGTGGTTTTATTTCACAAGGCAGAAAACGGGTTGTGTAGATACAGCACGGATTTCTGCAAGCTGTTCCTCTAATAGATCTCCATTAGCAAGGGACTACAGATGAGAAGTTAGTTCAGTCACAGCAACTGAAAGCTTGAAATATTTTTTTGTTGTTGTGAAAACTGCCATTGAACACTATCAGCTGATGTATTGATGATGTAGATAGGTCTCTGTCATAGTCTGAGACTAGATAGTGGAAGAATAATGGAGTTTCAAGCACAGTTTCAGGCTAATTTAAATCAGCGGTAGGATGATATTTTTATATCCTAACATCAATTCTCTTACCATAAATATGATAAAATATTACTGATGTGTGACAATAAATGAGAGTCTAGCTTTAGAGTTATAGACACTGCTCAGGTATAAGCTTGTGCAAGTATAGAGTTTCACTGAACAATAGTAACACTGTGAGTAGATAAACCACTATTTCTAGTAATGTAAAAAATTCCTGAAGTAGAAAGATATTATTATTGTAGAAGAGTAGGGCAAACTCAACAAGGAGTGTTGCAGCATGTCCTGATTTAAATATGTAACAATATTTTAAAATTAAGAAGTCACAGGCACAACTCTCCTTTCTTTGCACTCCCTCTAATCAAATCAGTTGCATTGATTACTCTTTCTGCAGTTGCCCTCTCTTGCTATCCACTCTGCTCCCCATTCCAATCCTGCCAAGCCCCCACTGAGACTCAAAGGTGCAGCTGCTCAGAGTTGAGCTACACTTGCCTCACCCATGGTCTGTTCCCTCTCACACCTCTGGCAGGTACCACCCTTGCTCGTCACTGCCTGTGGAGAAGCTGGACCTGACCCTGGAGGCATTCTGCTCAATTGGCTATCAGGGCAGTGTGATAGCTTGGTGCCATGGCTCTTGGCAGCTTCTGACAAAATCAGATGTGGCACCCAGCTGTCCATTTCCAAATATATCAACCACAATTCTGCTCAGTAAATTATTTATATGTTGTATCAATCATTCTTGCATTGCCTATTCTCCTCTATCATGCATCCTACATTCAATTTTATTTGCTTATATATACACTAAACATGTATTGATATGCTCATCATTAGCAGCATCACATTTTGCAGTCATTCAATACATCTTTAGATGTTGTATTTTGTCATTTCTCTATTTAAAAATTTCTTCATATAACACTACAGGTATTTTCTACAGACATCTTCTTGTGAGTCAGTTACCTACACAAGTTCTGTATTCAGTCAGTTGCACAGCTACAATAATTTGAGATCAACTCTTTCAGGCTGGAACAACATTTCTTTAGCTTAGAGAATATATTTGATTTCCTTTTCAAAAGAGAGCTTTTAGAGTTCTTTTCCTCCTTAAAAAAAATAAAGAAATAATACAGTGCCTCTACTAAAAGCAGACTTATTCTAAATATGGGACTGTATGTTTTGAATAACTAGCTACAAACATAAGGATACCATTTTGCAATGTTTTTAAAACTGGTTGTAATTGTTTTCATTCAGTTTCTATACAGGAGAGAAAATACGATATTGTTCTTTTTATTCTGAACTCTAGGAAATGCTGATCATATTGAGGGTTTAGGGATGGTCTGGGCCTCCTTAAAGACCTATGTATCTTCACTAAGTATTAGTTTTGCCCTTCTGTGCCGTGTGGTATGTTTACTTCTCCTTCCAATGCACTTTTTCTGTCCTGGTATCAAGACCATCTCTGTGACTCTGCTGCTACTGGTGTGAGGTGACTCTTGATATATAGCTGATCTTATTCAAAGAGAAGCTAAGAACATCAAAGTCTTTCTAATGCCAAAGGGAACACCACTTGCTTCAGGGAAGACACATTTAAATTTATAAATGCAGTTTAAATATCTGAAATTTAAGCACATAGGAGACAAATGTTTTGTATAACTCTGCATGCAATTTCTTTTATGAGTAAAAAAGACATCTATTTTACTCAAATATCTTTTTTTTTTTTTTTTCCCTGTATAAACACTCTCTGAGCTGTTTCCTAAAAAAAATGGTGGACTGTACTCTCACCAACAGCTTATTCTCTTTTAAAACCCTTCCAGAGCTTTAGGTTCAGCTGCAGTTCAAGCAAACAGCAGGGGAAAATAATACATGAACTAGCCATTTTATGACTATATTCAATTAAAGATGTATGAATAGTCTAGCCATAAGAAATATTTGGCATTGTAAAACAATATCCTTCAAGGTAAAGTTTGAATTTATTAAGAATATGATCAAGTTTTATTCCTTTTTCGCTATTCAGTTTGTAATCTACAACTCTCTTAGGCTCTAAGAACAATTCATTGTAATTCAGCAATATGATAAAAAAGGTCTTGAAGGTTATTGGATTTTTTTTAGTCAGCTCATCTATCTTTTAAAGTAAATTCATGTTCATAAAATCTGTTTGTTGCAGTCTAGAATGAAATTCTTCTGGCAATAATTTTAAGAAGTCAGAGTTAAAGTCAAAGATGCAAAAATTATGTTTCTAAATTAATATATAATAATAAATATTGTACAAATCAAAGAATTCATAAATGTTTGATAAATTCAGGTTAACCTTTAACCTTAATTGTGGATGGAGAAATAATAATTATGCAGGGTTTCCCTTTTCTGTAGGTTGACAGGAGTTTAGATCTAATTTACTAATTATGCATGATACTGAGGTATATTGACTTTTGTCCAATAACTACATCTTTAGATTAAGCCAATACTTCAACCATTTCCCTTTCAAAAATGAATTGGTTCCTTGAATACGGATTCAATAGAAACCAAAATAGGAAAATGAATAATTACCCTTCCATTTAACCTTTTTGGATATTTAGATACTTGACAAAATTACATTTGGACAGAACATGCCATAGAAAATGGTTATAATGAACAATGGTAATATTTCCCCTAAACTCCTCTTTGTTTGTATATTCTACCTGATGGTGACCATTGGCAAAAAAAAAAAAAAAAAAAAAAAAAAAATTCATGTTTCTAAGAGATATGTCCTCTCTGTCATCTGTGATACTTTGAAAACCCCATTTATCTTTGGCTAAATAGACAAATCTAGACCCAGAATCTGACAACTGAAGGTCCGATTAGGACCTTCAAACACTAAAAGGATACCATTTGATCTTACATCAGCTATTCATGCTTGGACAGTGACACAAAATACAGCAATATCTGCCTGGTAAATCCTCAGACAAGAGAAACTACAAATCAGCAGTGATCCCTTTTGTCCTCTGTGCAACCAGAAACCTCTCATCTAAGAAAGCCCTACAGCCAGACTACTTCTTCTTGGTTAATTGACCAAATTTTCTACTTTTACCACATCCTCACAGTTTATTTTCTGGGAGCTGCTGACAAATTTTTCAACAGGAACAAGGGAACCCTGACAATATTACCTACTAGGATTGTGAGCAATGCTCAGATCTGAGAGTTAATTTTAGGTGCTCTGAAGACTCACATTTGTGTAAATGGACTGCTTATATTTGACTCATGTTTGACAGCTAAATTTACTTTAAAATAAGAGGAGGTTGTACAGCAATTACAGGATTTGAAAAGTTTGCATGCTATGCTAAATCTGTAATTTTTTTACCTTACATTTGATGTGAACATGAAGATGAATACATTGCTTTCCCCTTTTGTTTGTCCAATTTTATTGATATATTTAAATAAAATAATGAATATACATTTATTGAATGTATAAATGGACAAAAATCCCTTTTCATTCAGGATTCTTACAGAAAATACATCTATGCAGGTGTGGTGTGTATGTACGTGTGCTATCTGGGGATCTCTGCATTCAGTTTTCACTTCTAATTTTTTTTAATCTTTGGAAATTTCAAATCAAATTCAGTTTCTTAGAAGAGTAGTGATGTCACAGATATAAATTTCACACATTTTTTTGAGAAAATAGTTGACTAGTGGATGAGGGAAAGAGACAGATCACTGAGAAAATAATTTTTTAGGTACTTGAAAAACTCAAGTTGGACTCATTACTGGACACTGAGAATTCACCAGGAAGAAAGACACCTCATCTACCAAACTAGCAGAAAAAGGCTTATCATCCTGTAAGACATTAGAGGATTTGCACATGTGACAAAGCAATTGCAAACTAGGCTCGTGGGTTCTAATACTCATGGAATTACTTCAATTATTTATGTTCAAATATTAACATATACATGTGGGACAAGGGCCATAATTATAGAAGTGGGAATTACATTTCAGAAATTAGTGATTCTGAGCAAGAGTTAAAAGACAGATAACTGATCACAAGGGTGAAAGTTGAAACAGTAATAAAAAAAAAAGACTAATAACATTTTTGTAGTATAAATAGTGAAGCCATCATAAGAGTATAAAGGCATTTTACCACTATTGGTCAGATGGATTCCTCAATACAATTAATTTCATTTTCAGTATTCATTACATTTTTTAAAAGATGTGGAAAACTTTAGTGGCCATTAAAAAAGCCATAAAAATAATTTTAGAGGCAGGATAGAACATAAAATATTGAAAAACATTAAAAAGTTAAATTGCTTTAACTGAATCCAAAAGGGAAAAAAAAAAAAGTTGATTTGGTAGCAATGTCTAAATGCAGGAGGGATGAAGACACTGAATAGTAAAATGGTTTCTCAAACTAGTGGAGAAGAACAGGATGTGACGGGCAGGTCTAAACCCAGATATTCTAGTATGTAAGGAAAGATCAATCTCTGCTTTTTGTTTATCTTTACCGTACCCATGTATTCTTCCATACTCTGTGCAGATCTGGTCCTGCAGAAGCATATAAATAACAGCTGTATCAATGTAAAGTATATTATATGTGAAGGTAAGAATCAGTCTGTACAGATAATACCAAAAATTATTATTTTCCATCTTTAAAACACATGCTTTTCCCAATTAGAATTTAAAAAAAAGTAAAAAAAAATAATTATATGACTATAAAATATTCAACTCTGATAATTCTCCCTTTATTTGCACTGTAACCAGCATTTGCAACAGTTACAAGACAGCAAAGCATCCATATCATTCCAGAACTGCTACTACTTAAATTCTAAGACCAAATATCTAACACAGGAAGAAATCTAGTAACCTCAAAGTGAGGATGGGTCTGTGATATGATTTCTGATGTGATATGATTTCTGATGTGATATGATTTCTGTGATATGAGTATCAGGGGTAGTCAGAGAACACATGATGCATTTGTCCCATTCCCAGGCAGCCAGAAAGGCATTACTACATGTAATGACCTCAGAATAAAATCTGGGTCACTGGTGTCACTGGCTTGTTTGTTACCTCACATACATGACAGTAAGCTTTTAATAATAAATTTTACACAACCAGAATAAATAGGGTTGCTGTGCCACTTCTGTCTATAAGTAACATTGTTGTCAACTCTGTGTGTGTGTCCCTTGAAAATGAGTTTTAGAAGATAAATTTGGATGCAGAGAAAATTCTAAAATTGGCATCTGCCTGACAGTGGTCTTAAGGAATAGATAAAATAACTTCACATCCCACCCAAGGACTGCTTTAAATGCTGAATCCAACTATCAGCACTCACTCACATTACAGCTGATTAAAAATAAAATAAAACATTGGGGTTGCATTTCTTTCTTTAGGTCACTTTTTTAAATTAAGGCAAAATAATTTCAAAATCCATTACTTTCTGTCTCTAGTTACAAATAAGTATCTAAAATACCATATATCACACATTTTATTGCATTGAGTTTACCAATATCACCAGAAAGTGAGGACTGAAAATTCATTGAATGATGGTAGGTATATCATAATTATCCTGGAAAGCTGGAAAGGGACTTTTTTCAACGGCACGTGGTGTTAGGACAAGGGTTAATGGCACTAAGCTGAAGGAGGGTAGATTTAGATTAGATATTATGAAAAAAAATCTCTATCAGACACTGGAACAGGTTGCCCAGAGGGATTCGAAATGCTCCCTCCTAGGAATTGTTCAAGGCCAGGTTGGATGGGGCTTTGGGGCTTTAGTACAGGAATGCCTCAGAATAGGCTACTGGAACAGTTTTGTTGGATTTCATAGAATCATAGAATCATAGAATGGTTTGGGTTGGAAGGGACCTCAAAGATCATCTAGTTCCAACCCCCCCTGCCATGGGCAGGGATACCCTCCACTAGACCACGTTGCCCAAAGCCTCATCCAACCTGGTCTTAAACACTTCCAGGGATGGGGCCTCCACAACCTCTCTGGGCAACCTGTTCCAGTACCTCACCACCCTCACAGGAAAGAATTTCTTTCTAACATCTAATTTAAATCGACCCTCCTTCAGCTTAAACCCATTACCCCTTGTCCTGTCACTACACCCCCTCATAAACAGTCCCTCACCAGCTTTCCTGTAGGCCCCTTCAGGTACTGGTAAGCCGCAATTAGATCTCCCCGGAGTCGTCTTTTCTCCAGGCTGAACAATCCCAACTCTCTCAGCCTGTCCTCATAGGAGAGGTGCTCCAGCCCTCCAATCAGCTTTGTGGCCCTCCTCTGGACTCTCTCCAACAGCTCCATGTCTCTCCTGTACTGGGGCCCCCAGAGCTGGATGCAGTACTCCAGGTGGGGTCTCACAAGAGCGGAGTAGAGGGGCAGGATCACCTCCCTCGACCTGCTGGTCACACCTCTTTTGATGCAGCCCAGGACACGGTTGGCTTTCTGGGCTGCAAGCGCACACTGCCGGCTCATGTTGAGCTTCTCATCAATCAAAACCCCCAAATCCTTCTCCTCAGGGCTGCTTTCAATCCATTCCTCGCCCAGCCTATAGTCATGCTTGGGATTGCGCCGACCCACATGCAGGACCTTGCACTTGGCCTTGTTGAACTTCATGCGGTTCGCACGGGCCCACCTCTCCAGCCTGTCAAGGTCCCTCTGAATGGCATCCCTTCCCTCCAGTGTGTCGACCACCCCACACAGCTTGGTGTCGTTGGCAAACTTGCTGAGGATACACTCGATCCCACTGTCCATGTCGCTGACAAAGATGTTGAACAGTGCCGGTCCCAGTACCGACCCCTGAGGAACACCACTCGTCACCGTTCTCCACTTGGACATTGAGCCGTTGACCACAACTCTTTGAGTGCGGCCATCCAGCCAATTCCTTATCCAACGAGTGGTCCATCCATCAAATCCATGTCTCTCCAATTTAGAGACCAGGATGTCATGTGGGACAGTGTCAAATGCCTTGCACAAGTCCAGGTAGATGACATCAGCTGCCCTTCCCTTATCCACGGACGCTGTAACCCCATCATAGAAGGCCACCAAGTTTGTCAGGCATGATTTGCCCCTAGTGAAGCCGTGTTGGCTGTCACCAGTCACCTCCTTATTTTCCATGTGCCTGAGCATGGTCTCCAGAACAGTCTGCTCCATTTTGTTAAATACTTTCAGTAAAAGATACAATTGAAAGATCTATCTCTGTGTAAGTGCACTAATACATTTACCAGCCCCACTTTGATAGAGTTAATAGAAACTGCATTTTCAGCACATTGATCTGTTGACTGTATTTGAGATATTCTTACCAGCTGAAGTTGTTTAAGCTATAAAAGATTAGGTACTGGTTCATTCAGCAATGACTTTAAGAATCATTATTCTGGAATTTGAAAGAGTTTAAAGATTTAAGCAACAGAATGTACTTGAAGTTCTTAGTAACATGCCATCAACATTTCTTTTGTGTATGCATTTGAAAATATTTCTGTAAACTTCATTTAGTATATTTTTTCTGGGACTTTTGTATACTTTGCTTAACACTAAGATGTTCTACTATGATGATCGTTATTATCATAATGTGCACAAATATGAAACAATTAAGCATTTTTACAAAACAAATAAAATTTAATAATAAGATTTTGCCTAAACACTTTCAGAGATTCACAGAAATTCCAACCTCTCAGGGAATATTATCTCCAAAAAAGGAAGTTTAGAAAAAAATAGTGGAAGAAAAAAGCAGAGAAAAGAAAATTTAAATAAAAAGACAAGATATGTCTGTATCAAAGATCAAACAATAGCAAGCATAACTTGAATTCACAATTAAATATGTATGCTAAAATGAACGCTGTGTTTAGTATCAAGACAAGCTGTTTGATAGAGTATAGCAAGAGTATACAACTTGAGAAGCCTATTATTTTGGTTAAAACAAGTTTCTGCGTTCTGTATTACTTAATATAAGACAAATGGACCTGTTCATACTTACAAAGGCTACCTCGAAACAAAACTAAATTTGATTGCCATTGTATATCTAATTTCTCTCAATGATGTTGATCTGGATACCGTTCATTAAAGACATTCATATTTCAATAAATGATCTAGTCTGTGAATTGAAGCTCCTAGTTTAATTTTACATTCAATGTTTGAAATCAGTGAGGGTCTTTTAATTTCCTTCAGTATGGTCACAAACTTCCTTCACATCCTTTGTGGTGCTTTCACAATTTTCATAGGAATATTTACTTTGGAATCTCTCCACAGATAAGTGTGTGTGTGTGTGTGTGTGTATATATATATATGATGAGGTATATATAAAATACACAAGCTAAATATTCTAATTCTAAAATTTGTCATAGGGTTTACCAAAATACAATGCACAAGTTTTATACGATGATTCACATTTTCTTATTCAGATAAACTACAGGAATAAAGGGTGTAACATAATCCTTAATTACTAACATTTAATATAATTTTTTATGTTGAAATAAATTGGCTCTGTTCCTGGTTCATGTTCTCAGGGAGGCTAATTTTAACTCTTCCTCATAAACAAAAAGGGTAATAACAATTTGTCTTCAAAGCAATTCCCAGTGCTTATGGGTAACTTAGATTTGAATGGGGGAGGGGGAGAGGGGTTTGTGTGTGAAAATTTTCCAAAAACATTCTGTGAAATACTTTAATCAATATGCATATAATGATTTAAGATTATCTTCTCTATCCCATTGTTTCAAAAGGTCAGGTGTTTATGACTGTGTATATACAAAGCTCCATTACTGTTACTGCTACTATTATTAATACTATTTCTTCAATTTTATGAGAGGAATAATTCTACTTGCTTTGACTAACATGCAGGTCTGGTCAGCAAATCACCAGAGTTATCTTCCCATCTTTGCATTTATTTTTACATTACTCTCATGTGCTTTTTTTTTTTCCTTTTCTTCATTTTATTTGTTTACATTAGAGACTTTTTACTAAGTAAATCAATAACTCCACAATTCTCATTGATCTCATTTATTAATGGGCCTACTTTCTCATTTTATTCCAATGTCTTTTTTTTTTGTGTGTGTGATTTCTGTATAGCCTTTTATGCAGATTCATATCTGCAAACCTGTGCAAAATTAGATCACTGCTGAATTATCGAAACAGCGTTATACAGGACTACCCATAAGTGCGGGATCCTATCAATAGTTTTGGGAACTGTGTAAGTATTGATGTAGAAACAAAAAAATAGGCATGTCGAAAACTCACATATGAAGCTTATGCAGAGCATTTCTAGAGCCAGGCACTACATTTATCAACATTTTCTCTTGAAGGAAACCACTAGTACCAAAAAGCATAGCAGGTCTAAGGGCAGACACTCCATGGCTGAATGCATATTGAATGATATGTCTATTGCTACCCTGCATTCTCCTATTTACTAGGAATTTGATGCACTGCCTGAAAATGCTCCAGGAAACCTGAGAGAGTGTTAATTCTTAAATCACAAATTTGACATCAGCGGGAAGTGCTATTCATGCTTCTGGTGAACCTTACTTGACTTTCTTGCTTGGATGAGCTCAACATCTCTATCTTCAACAAATCAGTTTCTTCTAAGATTGAAAGATGATGTATGTGTTCCAAACATTTTACTCAAGCAGTAGTTCAAGAAACAGCACTAGTTTTTTGAGAAGCTGAATTTATCTGAATTAAAGGCAATTTTAGCCATCAAGAAGGTCAAGCAAAGTCATTAACATAGCAAGACTTTCAAGGGAAAAGTGCCTTTAAATTCTACTCTGTCCTGTGCTCTGGATAAATTTTGAAATAACCAGTACTGTGACTAAACTGGATAAGCCTAAACAAATAATCCAATGCATCTTTTGCATGAAAAGGACAATTGGCTACATCATTATATAACCCTTGAAATGGTTTTGCTCTTTAACAATAATTTTATGGGCTTTTTGGTCATTAGGTGTGGCTGGTAAGTCATGTAGTTCTGGGAGGACAGAAGAAGCCCCTCCATGAAACAGTCATGTTGTTTCAATGATGACCATAAAAAGAGTTTATGAACAATAAAGAAATTAATTTCAGAAAATGGAAAATCTTTTTAGGAAGTAGTGGTAGCGGTTACTAATGTTAGAAAAGATAAGACAATCATCTATGATGTTTACATTATCTTACATCTACCAGAGTGGTGTGATCTCCAAGTTCACCTCTCTGTCATGCTGAGTACAGCTAAAATTAGTGGAACATAAAAGTGTGGAGGTTTTTGGTTTGTTTGCTTTTTTTAAAATGAGGTATGCTATAGATACTTACTAAATATGATGTACACTTCCATGTAGTTATAAATTTGAAATATTCTTTGATTAATGGGCCTCAGTTCTGCATACCACTCGTTCTGGAAGATGAATCAAGAGATGAGCTGGAGGGGCAAGAAAAGGGCTCTTGCCTGCATTCAACCTGAGTGTTAAAGAATGTCTGCAGCCCAAGATAAAGGAGAGGAAAATGGAATTAAAATAACATTACCTACATTATATAAAAGCACTATGAAAATATAAAGAAGACATTTCATGAGAGATTTTTAAATCTCAGTGTTTAGATTAAAAGAAAATGGATAATTGTAATTTTGTTAGTGTTCTGAAAAATAAACACGAATAACATAGCCATCTTAGATTTAAGCAAAGGCAAATTCTGCTAGTCTTAACTAATTACTGACTCCAGTGATAGCAATGATTTCAGTGAAAGACAATGAACAGAAATAACTACTTTCCAAAAAATGGTAAGGTAGACTGCAAAGAAATCTGCATTAGATTAATCTGCATCAGGTTAATATTGCCTATAGACAGAAAATATGAATAGATACCACTTGCATAACTTCATTAATTTTCTTCTTATTATTTTTTTAGAAGAATAAAACATTACTCAGAAAGTAAAGCCTATGAAACATCAAGTATCCGTATGCATCACACATAGCCAAACTCCATTTGCTAATGAACTGCTGATATTTAACCTGCTCTTTTAGTTACCATGCCTTTAGCTAGGCATCCAGCTTTTCTAGTAATTTATCTTCTTGGCCCTACACCTTGTCCTGCTGTTAAAACGTTGCCTCCTGCTAGCAGGGAATGCGTGGAAGCTCTTTCACTTCTGTGAAGATAATTACAGGATTTCAGTCTCCAGAGCAACTAATCAATGTTCTACTAGTTTTCTGGAGTACTCAATTCTCCTTTAAAAAAAAAATAAAAATGGAAAAATAATTGAAAAATATAAAAAGAAAAATCTCATTACATGAAACAGTTCCAGAACTTTTATACGTTAAGAGCAACCACTTTAATAATTCTGAAAGAGCTAATACTGAACATATTGGATTTTTATGGAAAATACTGTGTGTTTCTTAATTGTTTATCACTGCACTGCATGCATGCACATGCTAATACAAAATCCCAAACCAACAATATATCTTGATCATTACCACTATATTTCTCTTGTTCTGAAAAAAAAATCCTATTTTTACCCAACCTTTAAAGCAATATTAAAATGCAACTCTAAATTGTAGTGCTATATCCTCTGCTACAAAATCAGTTCACATTTTTCCTACAAATAATATGAAATTAAAGTATGTTGATTCATACATTTCTATATAATCACAAGTTTAGGATCTTGAACTATGTTTATTTACGAGTAGTACTGTATGTGCTTCACTTCCTTGATAGGCACAAGCTAGTGTTCAATGCCTGGTGGCACCAAATACAATCAGTGCCTGCAGAAAACCTGTGGTCTGAGCTAGCTAAATTAGGGACGTCTTGCCAGACCACAACTTTGAATGGGCCAGAAAAGGAAGAAGTAAAATAATGGAGAAGAAAAAATTAGATTAGACAGGGAAAGGTAAAACCTCCCTTTCTTTCTACTTGCTATCCCCATGAATTATAGAAGTAGGAATTGGGATGTGGTCTCTCCCCTTTTTCCTTTTTGCTAGTTTTGTGTTACCTCTTTGGCAGATCACATCCATCCCATTCATGCCACCAATGGATATGGGTAATAAGGTGGCTAGGTCTGGGGGAACATAGTTATGGGAAGAGGAGAGGTAATGAGGATACTGTGATTTACTGCTTCAGGAAAAAACCTCTGGCTCTCAGATGGTGCTAGAGGCTAGTATATTTCCAGTTCTGTTGGAAAGGAACTAAATCATAAAGATGAAATGGTCAAACTGCTACAAAGTGTTTCATGTCCTGTCCAGCTACCTAGAGTCAAAAGGGAAGAGTAATTTCTAAAACTGCAATAGATTCAACTTCAGCAAGATCTGTCACAGTTGATGAATCAGCAAGGAATCACTTCAATTGCCTAAAGGTAGATTTCTACTCTGAATTGCCCTAAATATGAGAGACATTTACATGGGGCTGTCAAATATGGAAAACTCACGCCATTTCAGAATTTAGACAGAATACCCAGGACATCTCCAAAAACAATAAATGCTTCCAATTAGGGAAATAGATCAAGCCCATAGTGTTTAATTGCATGTCTTGTAAATCAACAAGTTGAATGGTCTTTGATATGCACACCTTCCCCCAGGTTGTTATGATTCTCCAAATTAAAATATAAACACTATTCCTTTTTTTTTTTAACATTGATGTGATGGTGTACTCCCTCTCCCCACTGCCGCCCCTGACCTGAACTTTTCCCATAGTCCTGCTCAAGTGATAACCACCCATGGCGGTCATGATGGATGTGTCTGGTCGTGAGGCTCATAGTGGTTTTGGGGGAAACAGATAATGACACAATAGCCAAGGGTTAATTTATGGCAATGCGCCTACAATGCTGGTCAGTGTCTGACTCAAGCCAAATTTGGAAGAAACTAACTTCTGCAATTGGTATACAAATATTACTATGAGTCAATCATCTTATTCCATAAATAGCAAGCAGTCCAAGAGCCCTTGGAACTCTCCTGCACGGCAGTGGGCTGCACACCAGGATCTCCCCTTTAGTAGGGACATCTCTCAAGGTTACACCTCAAAGCTGAGAGACTCCTTGCCACAACACATTCTCAATAAATGACTAGTAGCATACTAAACTTTGAAATCCTAGCTAAGTGATATAAAGGATTGATTGCACATATATAATCCTTTAGACATAAACTGTTGATCAAGTCTAGGACTAAGATTGGATCCAGCTGCACCTACACTCCTCTCTGAGAAGGAGTTCAGAAAGCAAGAAGAGCTTAGAAGAACATATGATTTTAAAAATCTACCTTCACTGGCTCCCAGCCCCACTTCTGGTATAACCTTCCCAGGCTCCTGGCGACATTGTGGGTGACTGCCCGTCCTGTTGTGACTGCTAAGCTTATATGGCCTTTATCTGACCATCACAGAGGTTTGGCTTAGGCCAGGAAATGGTCCTGTGGCCACCAGGTTGCTGTTAGAACAAGCTGGCACCAACTCTGGTCCAGGCAAGCTCCACCACACGCTGAGCACTGCCCTGGCAGCCCAAGGTGATACCTGCCACCATTTTCTAGTAGTGGCAGAATTCCATTTACTGACCAACCATCTACAGTCATTAAAGAAAGGAGAGCAAGTTACGACATTTGGTTGCAAATTTGGCCTTGAATTTTCTGTGAATTCAGAGCTGTTTGTATGTGTTTTATGCTGAGTCTCTCGAGATTCATCAGCAATAACAAACAGTGATGCTCCCTGCATTTATTTGCACTCCTTTGACAGAAACTTCTTGTAGAAGGCTGAAGTGATTGCTGACCTCTTCCGTAATGGTCTGCTGCCTCTCTATTCCTGCCTGCACTGAGCACTCTTTCTTCCCTAGAAAGATTATTTAAGCCTAACTTGTTATGCATTCTATTTTTCAAACCAATGGTTTGGTAAATCGTTTCAGCACCAAAACCACAACACTCCAGATTAATGAAATGCACAAAGTTTATTCTTGGCCCGTTCACTCATAATTTGTGAGTCAGGCTGTGGGATACAGATGGTCATACATGTTGACCTTCTAGAAATAACACACAGGAATGCAGTGACCTGAGCTACCACATTTAGTATCAGAACTCCTTCTTCTCTGTTAGACGTTTTGAAAGCTTGTGATCATTTAGAATTTTACTGGGCAAGAGACAAGGAAAGATGTGAAAATACACATTAGAGCAGCTTGTTTTCAGGATAATGTAAAGAGAGGCTGTGAAAAGGAATATGCATTGCTATTGAATTTTAAAAATTGCACCCTTATATATATATATATTATTTTTTTCAAAATGGAGGGAAGGAGATTAGGGAAACTAATATTTCTCAAACTAGACACCAAGCCAAGTTTATTTTTTTTTAAATAATTTTTTATAATTCTGTCAAGGTATATAGAACAATAAATGAAACTGCCTTCTGCTCTTGCTAATCTGGGATGATGTAAACATTGTGAAAAGAGTACTGTATAATAATTTGTACATGGAAAAGTGGAGGCATTTTACTGATCTAAAAAAACCAGCAGTTACTATATCATGCATTGATTAACTATAAACAATTGGCCATAGGTATTAGTACTTTTTTAACTTCTGACATGACCTTTGTTTATGTAAATGCCTGCTGGTCTCTTCTGTCCTCCTCCCTGCTGGCACTACTAGCATGCACATAACAGAATATGAAACATATTGAAGATAAAAAAGACATGTAGGTAGAAATTTAGCACTGGCTGATTCCTATAAGATAAGGATGTGAGGCAAAGTGAGGATCCTTTTTCCTTGCCAATTCACTGCACAATCGTTCTAACTCCTAGTGAATGTAAGGAAAGCTGTGTATACATAAGTAGGCAATGAAGAAGAAGCAGACATTGTCTACCGTCACTATCCAAGTAAGCAAAACCTCTAGTCCAACCCCCCTGCAATGAGCAGGGACATCTTCAACTAGATCAGGTTGCTCAGAGCCCTGTCCAACCTGATCTTGAATGTTTCCATCTTATTACTGTGTATAAATATCTGAACGGGGGTGCAAAGAAGACAGAAACAGACTCTTTTCAGTGGTGCCCAGTGACAGAACAAGAGTTAATGGGCACAATTATATAGATTAGAGCATTGGGCTATGATTAATGGTATGAAATTTAACAAGTCAAAACACCGGATTCTGCATCTAGGATGGAGCAACATGATATCCCAGAAAGAATTGAGTCAGACAATGGGACTCATTTTTGGAACAACCTCATAGACACCTGGGCCAAAGACCACGGCATAGAGTAGATGTGTCATATCCCCTATCATGCACCAGCCTCCGGGAAAATCGAACGATTCAATGGACTGCTAAAGACTATACTGAGAGCAACGGGTGGTGGGACCTTTAAACGTTGGGATACACATTTAGCAAAGCCCACCTGGTTAGTTAACACTAGGAGATCTACCAACTGAGCTGTCCCTGTCCAATCAAAACCTTTACGTGCTGTAGAAGGAGATAAAGTTCCTGTAGTGCACATGAAGCATATGTTAGGGAACACAGTCTAGGTTACTCCTGCCTTGGGCAAAGGGAAGCCCATCTGTGGGATTGCTTTTGCTCAAGGATCTGGGTGCACTTGGTGGGTGATGCAAAAAGATGGAGCAGTCCAATGTGTACCTCAAGGGGATTTGATTTTGTGTGAGAATAGCCAATGATTTTAATTGTATGAAGTTGATTGCTACATAGTATTGCATTTCACCACTACAATGATTGCAATATGCCCTAACAATGGTATTATGGTAAGAATCACTGAGACTAATGAAGAATGAACTTTGATGAAACCAAGCAAGGTGCATAGGTGATGAACTCAGAAATGGTTTCAGCAACCGGCGCCCAACAGTTGGCTGGTTGGCTTATCCCATCAAGTCTCTGTGACCTGTGTCCTTCTGCTCTTCAGTTCCTCAGTTTTCCAGACTGATTGTTCATTGTTTGTGCTGAGGCAACTGCCCAGTCCAGTGATAACTTGTCACCATGTCCTGTTTCCTCATTCTGCAGATGTTCCTCTGTGGACCTGGGTACCCAAAATTGAGTCAGAAGTAACTGATTTTTTTCCCTGTCCTCTGCAGTTATCTTAACCACTTTGCTGCTGCGTTAGCTTTCCTGTATTCTGTGTATTGAGCTTAATCAGCAGTTTATTAGGTCTTCAATACCACCACGGGTCGTGGATATTTTAAAGCCCCATGTTAACACTAGACCAATGATTTGGTTAGTCCTTGTCTTGCTACAAGTAATGCTGAGTGTATTTGTGCAGGGTTAGTAAAAATTATATCAGGGACTATTTTGGCTTTAACAGTCCCTTCTTCCTTGCTATGGTGGCTGACACTATTATGTTGAAGCATATCACATGCTAGTGGCTATCTTTCCCTGCAAGTTTGGCTAAGGTCTATCAGTCTGTCATATTTCCATCCCCGGCTATGGATGCAAGACCTATTTGTTGTTCTTAAATTTTCTCTGACAGAGTGTGTGTGTGTACTCATGTGTCCATTGGGAATACGTGCACAGGCTTGCTACTAGCTCAGCCTGAGGAAGGAGAACCACAGCAGGCGCAGCTATTGGGCTGGGATAGAATGCACCTCCCCTGTCTTAGAGCCAAACAATTCAGCTTCCTAAACACATTGTCTATCCTGTCCCCAGCTGAGAATCTGTTATTTCATGATGTCAGCTGCTACTGAATTGTGATCTCTTTTGTCAACAATTCACACAGACAGCCTCTTTTGCTTCTTTTTGATAAGACATGAAGAAGGTCTATGAATATATATCGCGTAGTCCTGTGTCCACATAAACAAAACTCTATCACATACCAAGTGTTCCAGCCAGCTTCTCTTACTCAAGCTCACCTGTAGGCCGCGGTGATAATTCTGAATCCACCCTCAAGCCTTTCATCACTGAAGAAATCCTTTCTTTTGGAGGAGTTCTTAAAACAGAACCTGTTTAAGATTGGTTTGAAATACTAACAGAAGGTTTAGATCTAAGAATTGTGTTCAAATGAATTGTCCAGAAGTACATGAGCATCCGTATTTGTCTTTTGGTTCAGTCAGTTTACCAAAACAATATGACTCATGTTATGTAATAGGGTTAATAGGGATATTACGGCCAAACAGATCTTAACGATAACTGATAAGAAAAATATGCTTACAATGCAATACCTAGGCCTCTTGCAAGGCACATCAATTGACAGAATAACTTGTTTATTGCTGATTGCTACATGGACATGAGTATACAGGGGTTTCCCCTAATTTTCCTGTTCAGATTTATTGCTTACCACTCACTTTTAATAAAAAGACATCAAAAGCTTCTGCATATCAATAATTATTTTCTTTGGTGATAACATCTTATTATGTCAGTGTTTGAAACTAGTGTGATGTTAGAAAAGTCTGTGTTCTATTACATTATTTTGTAAGTGAATTGATGCTTTCTAAGAAGCAATTTTATTTGTTAGAAGTGGATAATAACTTGATCAGAGATTCTGACCTTATGTTGAAAAGAAAAGCAAGATGAAGTCTAGAACAACTTCTTATTGACTTAATTCTTCTCATTTAGCACAAATTTCATTCTATAATCATTGAGATCTTGGGAGTGGAGAAATCTTACCTATATTTACCTAAGATGCTTGTATTTGCCTCAAACCCTTATGGCCCCTTAACTTAATCCAGTTCACCTATTTCCCATGTCTGGATATTTCTTTATAAACCTGAATTAGTTAAATTAACTCATTACTAAGCCCGTAAGTTTCCTGCAGTTTACGTATGCTCAGAAATGCATCTCTTTCATATCTAACACCCTGTTTTTATTCAAGACTTGAACTTCGGGAAGCCCAGGAGTTTAAGATATTTGCAGCCAGGAATGAAAGAAATCAGTGAACAAGGGGAAGAACTCTACGACTCTTCAGACTATTTCTAAATATGGACATCATAAGAAGTTTAGACAGTACAGAAGTTAGACTCAGTTATCCTCCTCTTTATACCAACACCAAAATAAGGGTTAAAAAATCACTTGGCATCAGATCAATAATCTGGTCTTTCTAATTGGTCACTATTCATGATTTGGAATATGTGGGCTGCAATATCAAGTCCTTCATAGCTCTTTAGATACTTGTGGGTATTATAACATTAATATGTAAAATCATTCTGAACTACACAATGATAAAAGAAGTTTCATTAGGTCACTATCAGGAATGCTTTACAAGGATCTTTCATCAAGGCAATATCAAGCAAAATGTTTCTCAATATTTTGGTAAAAAAACCCAACAAGCCACACATTAAAATAAATTGTAACAAAGATTTAAAGATGATCCCCAAATTGTTATAAGGCAAAATAATGAGTAAAAATGTGTCGGTGGGTTTAACTTCTTCAGGTTTATGCAGGTTACTGTATTCCGTATGCTGTGGTATTCCTAACTTTATATTAAGTATTTACTTTGACTTTCAGAGACTGTATTTGGTATCTTTAAAATCAGCTTCAAGCTTTCCACAAGCTGTCCTTCAAGAAAACCAAACACAAATAAATCCAACACATAATGACATAGAATACAGGCCAGACCTCCAGACTGGACACTTCATTTTGAAAACAGTGACATTGAAAAGGGTTATAAAGCCTCATCAATCAAGGCAATAAACAGTGGACTGACTGTGAAGAAATGCAGAGGTACTTCATACCATTCACTGTCATGGTTTAACTCCAGCCAGCAGCTAAGCACCATGCAGCCACTCGCTCACTCTTCCCCAGTGGGATGGGGGAGAGAATTGGCAGGTTAAAAGTGAGAAAACTCGTGGGGTGAGACAAAGACAGATTAATAGGTAAAGCAAAAGCCACATGCACAAGCAAAGCAAACCAAGGAATTCATTCCCCACTTCCCATCAGCAGGCAGGTGTTCAGCCATCTCCAGGAAAGCAGGGCTCCGTTACGTGTAGTGGTGACTTGGGAAGACAAACATCATCACTCTGAACATCCCTCCCCTTCCTTCTTCTCTGTGTAAGCACGGCTCAGCAAAAATTAAAACATCCCGGTGGTATCAACTCTGTTTCCAGCACAAATCCAAAACACAGCCCCATACTAGCTACTGTGAAGAACATTATCTCTATCTCAGCAAAACCAGCACATTATATCTTGTGTTTTTATAACAAACTACTGAATACGATTGCTGCAGTGAAATGATTTTAAGTAATTCCTGACTATCTAAACAGTGGAGGATTGCAACGAGGTAGGGACAGCAGGGATTCTGCCCTTGACTCCAAGCACTGTTGTGCTGTTGCAGGAGCACTATATATGCTTTTAGTCAGTTCTTCAACAAAAATATGTTGCAAAAAGGAAAAGTGGTCAGAAAAAGGTGTATTGATACCTTTTTAGTGAGGTATTAAAGAAACTCAAGTGATCCAAGAAAAAGTTAAAGGAATCTTCTGATCGCTGTCAGCAGGTGTGGATACCAAAGGGAAGAGATTTTTGATGAGTATTAATCTGTTAGTGGATTATACTCCTTGACTGAAGCACAGCACAGAGCACTAGTTAGCTGCATTGCTTGCTACTGTTTTGATGAATGAAATATGATCTGTACAGTTACTCTACTCTGCAATCACTGTGTTAAAAAGCTACAATGTAATCAAAGCAATTAGTTAATCTGACTTTTTTTATAAATCTCTATTTAAATCATACAATACTGTTAGGGAAACAATATATTTCCAGTCAAATGGATTTAGTCAGGCATCAAGAAAATCTTGATATGTGAGATTTTAATGAAATATATTTACTTATTCCCATTGTAAAGGAACAGGAAAAGGCAAACTTCACAACCATGAGAAGCACACAAGTGAGTTTTCAGAATTCTCCTACAAACTTTAACCATATATTTATACTGTCAAAGAACAACCTGTCATTTTTTCAAAATGTATGTAACCCTCTGATTCCAGGATAATTAATTTATACTTGTTAGTGTTCTTGTGATTGGAAGAAAATATTTTTTTTTTTAAAAATTAGCAATCAGTGGAAAAGATGCCCACTAGCACAACTTGTAGGAAATAAAAATTTATCCAGTTCTTCTTACGAAAGAAAAAAATACTGTATTTCTTCATTCCCGGGAATGAAAACACTACATTTTGAGTCCTAAGGTAATTCAAACTTCCTATCTATACATTGAAACTGCCTATTTATAGATAGAAGAATTAATAGAGAAATTTCTTTGGAAAGGAACAAACATTTTAAAGGATCTATCATAAAGTATATTAAGCCTTATATCAGGGAAATAAATGGTTGGAATAAACATTTATCTTTTGTTCCAAAACACAAAAGAACTTTCCTTACTCACGAATGGTGTTCTTGACAAGAATAATAAGTCTCTTTAGATGGAAGCCAAACTTCATGCTAAAAGCTATACAGTGCAATCTGGACCTACCATTTAAATTAGTTGCCCAGCAGAATTGGCAAGGATGGATTAAGAGATTTAATGTAAACATCCTGGAAACATGAGGAGAGAATTAATGAAAGCGCCGCTTTGTCTGAGATATTCAATGACATAGCATGTGTTTCACATCATTTACAGCCTGTACCTGATGGTATCCTGGGAATGAAGAATGCATTTAGCTGTCAAAGGTATCAATGCAGAACTGTTCCCCTACATGGAAAGGAAAATCTATACCCTGGGACACACTATAGGAGGAAAATACTGATGATGAAGTGCACTCTATTCATATTCAGTCAACATTCAAACATATTTCATAGTGAAAAGCACATTTATTTTACCAGCAAAAACGAACTCATCTCAGACCATATGCTATAATGCTGACTTGTATCGTCAGGGATGAGAAGTTTTGCTGAAATAAAAAGATGTCTGGACCATGATTATGCCCTAAATCTAAGGTTTGAATTGCCTCTGAAAGTCATATGTATACTTCCGCCTCTTCCAAATGGAATTAATGATAGGCAGGCCATCCCATTGCAGCTTGTTATCCTGAGATGAGTTCCGTGTGTGCAGGCAAAGGAATTCATTCACCACTTCCCATGGGCAGGCAGGTGTTCAGCCATCTCCAGGAAAGCAGGGCTCCATCACACGTAACGGTTACTTGGGAAGACAAACATCATAAATCCAGATGTCCTCCCTCTTCCTTCTTCTTCCCCCAGCTTTATATGCTGAGTATGATCTCATATGGTATGAAATATCCCTCTGGCCAGTCTGGGTCAGCTGTCTCGGTTATGTCTCTTCCCAACATTTTGCACACCCTCAGCCTACTCACTGGTGGGGTGATGTGAGAAGCAGAAAAGTCCTTGACTCTGTGTAAGCACTACTCAGCAAAAATGGAAACATCCCTGTGTTATCAACACTGTTTTCAGCACAAATCCAAACCATTTGACCTATGTAACATATTGAGAAAGACATGATGCAGAACGTTCATTATTCTTAAAGACCATGTATATCCTTTGATCTTTCATACTTTACAGTAGATTTTGATACTGCACTAGATATGTTAGAGACAAGATGACTATAGCATAAATTCAGGGTGTGGGCAGACAACTTGTAAAGAGGTTATTTTGCAATATGAATAAAGACCATATATGCTTATCATAATAGAAAAAGCTTGATGCAGCTTCCCTGAAAGTTGATGTGAATTTTTTCACTGACTCCCACAAGAATTGAGTTACATGTTCAGCTATCATTGATCTTACTCATAAGTGCAGATTCTCTAGAAAGAAAAATAAAGATTACTCATGAGTAAGAATTTCAGAACTGAGTTAACTAAAACAGATAAAAATATTCTAGATTACACCATTATCTAAATGCAACAATCTGGAAAAATAGTGTCATGACAATGTTATTGTGGGCTGATATTAAATTAATTTAGTTGAAATTTTATGCAAGAAGAACAAATTTAGAGAGAGCGTGAAGAAGCTTGTCTCGCATACCAGTACCAATACAAAAATAAACTGAGTGACTTAACCTGTCAGAAAGGTATTAGTCAGAGTGTCATGGAATAACTGTTCCCCAGTAAGTGTTATTATTCAGGCTTTTACAGAAGTGATGGAGAAAAATAACTTAGGTTGTGCATGGGAGGAATTTCTAATTTTATTAATTTTTTTTTTTTTTTTTTAATTTTGGAACACACAACTCTTGGTGTCTGTGCTGACTGAAACTCAGCTACTGTCAGGAACAACATCATACCCAAGAATTTTCTAGTGAAACTTGTACATCTAAGGCTTGGTGCAGGAAGTGGAAGGAGACAGGGATAGACATTTTGACTTACTGGGGAAAAAAAACCCAAACCCAAACTATTTTATGTCTAAGATCACCAGGTGTTCAATTGCAAATAAACAGTTCTCAATACAGATTCACCAGCCATACTGTAGGTTCCTAATGAGTAATTCTTTCATCAGTTGTTTTAAATTCATTATTAGGCATGAAGGGTACATGCAATCAGTGTGGAAGAAAAGGAAGGTTATCTTAAAATTAACTAGAAGATGGTCTGGGGCAATGTTCCTCCGTGAGATGAGGGCAGGGGCTGCCCTTAGCTGGCTGCAGCTGGTCCCAGCTGGCTCCATAATGGACCCATGACAAACACAACTGAGCCCGTCAGCCAAGCTGGTGGCGTCTTTGAGGTAACATATTTTAAAAAGTGCAAAATGCCGGAGAGTGGAGAGAAGTGAGGGGCAAAAAATACATGAGGGATGTTCCTGTGAACACCAAAGTTAGAGAAGAAGAAGAGGAAGGAGGTGGTCCAGGTGCTGGCACAGTGATTCCCCTGCAGCTCATGGTGAGGACCACACCAGAGCAGCTATCGACGCTGTAGCGCATGGAGGTGCCCACACTGGAGCAGGTGGATATTTCCTGAAGGAACTTGTGTTGGGTTTTGCGTGGCAAGGTTTTGGTAGCGGGAGGGGCTACAGGGGTGGCTTCTGTGAGAAGTTGCTAGAAGCTTCCCCTGTGTCTGATAGAGCCAATGCCAGCCGGCTCCAAGATGGATCCGCCCCTGGCCAAGGCCAAGCCAATCAGCGCCTCTGTGATAACATATTTAAGAAGGAAAACAAAAGAGTTAAGGAAGCTTTTGCAACCGGAGAGAGGAGTGAGAAGATGTAAGAAACTCTGCAGACACCAAGGTCAGTGAGGAAGGAGGGGGAGGAGGCGCTCCAGACACCAGAGCAAAAAAATCCCCCTGCAGCCCGTGGTGAAAACCATGGTGAGGCAGGCTGTCCCCTGCAGCCCATGGAGGAAGGATGAGGGGGTGTAGAGATTCCACCTGCAGCCCGTGGAGGACCCCACGCTGGAGCAGGTGGAGGCACCTGAAGGCGGCTGTGGCCCGTGGGAAGCCCACGCTGGAGCAAGTCCGGGCCGGACCGGTAGACCCGTGAAGAGGGGAGCCCATGCCAGCGCAGGTTTGCTGGCAGGACTTGTGACCCTGTGGGAGAGACCCCACGCTGGAGCAGTTGCTCCTGAAGGTCTGCACCCTGTGGGAGAGACCCCACGCTGGAGCAGTTGCTCCTGAAGGTCTGCACCCTGTGGGAGAGACCCCACGCTGGAGCAGTTTGCTCCTGAAGGTCTGCACCCTGTGGGAGAGACTACGCTGGAGCAGTTCGTGAAGGACTGTAGCCCGCGGGAGAGACTCCATGTTGGAGCAGGGGAATGTTGAGAGGAGTCCTCCCCCTGAGGACAAAGAAGTGGCAGAGACAATGTGTGCTGAACTGACCGCAACCCCCATTCCCTGCCCCCCTGTGCCGCTGAGGGGGGAGGAGGTTGAAGCCGGGAGTGAAGTTGAGCCCGGGAAGATGGGAGGGGTGGGGGGAGGTGTTTTAAGACTTGATTGTATTTTCTCATTGCTCTACTCTGTTTTGCCTAGTAATAAATTAGATGAATCTCCTCTCTACGTTCAGTCTGTTTTGCTCGTGACGGTAATTAGTGAGTGATCTCTCCCTGTCCTTATCTCGACCCAAGCCTTTTGTTATACTTCTCCTTCCCATCCTGCTGGGGGAGGGGTGAGTGAGCGGCCGCGTGGCACCCAGCTACCGGCTGGGCCTAAACCATGACAGAACTGAAGCCCATGGAGAACCTATGCTAGAGCAGATATTCCTGAGGGACTGCAGCCCGGGGAGGATCCATGTTGCAGCAGGTTTATCCTGAAGAAGGGACCTCATGCTAGAGCAGAACAGCCTGAGGAAGGACAGAGTGGCAGAGATGAACTCTTATGAACAGACTGTAATTTTCATCCACCCCGTACTGCTCAGGGAGGGGGAGGTGGTAGAGTTGAAATGAAAAAGTGAAGATAAGCCTGGGGGAAAAAGGTGTAAGAAGAAGGTGCTGTTATAATTTTGTTCTTGTTTTTCTCCCTCCAAATGTTTTAATTGGCAATAAATTACATTAATTTTCATGATGCCTAGACCATTTTGCCCTTGATGGTAGAAATGTTAAGTGATGTCCATGTCTTTATCTCAACCCATGAGCTTTTTCTTCTTATTTTCTCCCGTTGTCCTTTTGCAAAGGGGGAGTAAGAGAGCAGCTGGGTGGGTATCTGGCAGCCACCCAAAGTCAACCTAGCACAGCAGCATAACAAGTCACTCAGAAAAACTGGAATCTTCATTCCTGGAGATAATCCACACTTAGACAAGACCCAGAACAACCTGATCCAGCTTTGAAGTTAGCTCTGCTTTGACCAAGAGCTAGGAGGAGATGACCTCCAGAGTTTCATTCAACTTAAATAATGTGATCATAAGTACAGAGGGATTTGGTTTGCATTCACATTTTCGTTACATTGTACAAATCTATTTGAACATAGTCACACCATGTATTCAAGCAAATTAAGGTTCTCCTGTCTCAGGAGAGGTAATCTATAGGTATTAACTGCAAAATAAATCTATTTCAAGGTGAGCACTAGAAATATAATCTTGGTGTAGTCCCAGGGTTTTTTTTTTATTTTTTAACCTAGATTTGAGGATAGTAGCTCCTCTCTTGCTTCTGTCCACCAGAAGAGAAAATATGAATATATATTTTTTTAGCTTTAGTTCCATTGCAAAATCAGATCAATATTTTATAGCGTTATCCCCAGTTTTAACACAGGACTAGGAATAAATCTCATCTAATTATTCTTCAAAACCCACACAGACTGAGAAGACACAGAAAAGAATTTCCCAAATAATTTCTTTAATATAAAAATAAATATAAAATCATGACTGGTAGGGCAAATAATCCCTGAAAGTCTTCGGATAAAATGTAGTAAAACTTGAAAAAATAATTTTTTTAAACCATTTTTTTATTTTTTAAACCATTTCTTTATAGACTTCTGTGGTGAATAGTCTGTGTAGGACTTGCAGATTCCTTTTTTACTCTCACAAGACCTTTTCTGCCTGAATGTTTCTTGGTTTACCTGTTGCCATATTAAATATTCCATATAGTTTTAAGCTGCAGCACAGCATGTTCAACTAATTGTCATTTAAATGCCCATTTGTAGGGTATCAGCAATGGCTAGAAAAAAGCTTGAGTGACCTATAGAAACTAACTCTTCACTAGAGGAAGATAGCTGAGGGCAGAATGGTGACCTGTGGCCTAAGAATTGTTTTAATTGCCTGATAAACTAATTGTGTTTTCCTCCAATTAACACATATACGTAGACTATCTTGTTTGTTCACACATGTGTTCAAGATACATGTCAAGAAGATATTCTTATACTCTTCAAAGTCTTGGATGTCTGAATGTAAAGTTACTTGACACAGGAGAATAAATTACTTATCTGTTTTTCACAGAAAACTACTATTTGTAACGAGTGTACTATTCAGTAGGGAATTGCTAAATGGATTAAAAAGACAATAGGAAGTTTTCTGCCAACATCTTTATTAAAGGAAAGAGAATTCATATAGCTTAATCCAATTACTTAAACTACTCAAAGCATTGTGCAGCAAACAAGGGAATATACCAAGAGATATAATTTTCGCTGCATTACTTGATTGTTTCTTCCTTTAATTAGCTTTTGAGTAAATTTAAAGATTATAAAAAGGGTTCTTAATTACAATGCTAGATACAGAGGTCCAAAATGCAGCTATCTAAAATAGGACCTAGCTGTCTTAATAATAAAGAAATTAATAAACAAGGTCTTTAAAATAGCACCTCATCAGTTGATTAACCTAAGGTGTCTAACATCTATAGGATTTTACAATGAAAGATTAAACACTCCTTTTCCCCCCCCTGAACATTAGTTAACTTTAAGGGATATTATTGAGAAAGAGAAGCATATATCAGTGAAGAAAGTACTTAAAAATATGATTTTATTATTTTTGTATTTTGTACAAAAGTAATCTTCCAGTTTTCTTACATGTAAGTCAGAGTGACTAGAGTACTTGCCTTTAAAATCTAGAAAGTTATTCTAATAAGCAAAAAACATACACATATTCTTTACTACAATAATAAAACATAATGCAATTTACCAAGAAAAAAAGTCAATTAAGATGTGGTGGGTTGACCTTGACTGGCTGCCAGGTGCCCACCAAGTCAGTCTATCACTCACTCTCTTCAGCAGTACAGGGGGACAAAATGCAGCAAAAAGCTTGTGGGTTGAGATAAGGACAGGGAAATCACTCATCAATTAGTGTCACGGGCAAAACAGACTCAGCTTGGGAAAATTAATTTAATTTATAGCCAGTTAAAAAGAAAAGGATAATAAGAAATAAGAACAAATCTAAAATCACCTTCCTCCCACCCTTTCCTTCCTCCTGGGCTCAACTTTACCCCGACTCTTCTGATTTCCTTCTCCCAAGCAGCACAGGGGGGACAGGAAATGGGGGTTGCAGTCAGTTCATCATGCATTGTCTCTGTTGCTCCTTCCTCCTCATGCTCTTCCTCTGTTCCATTGTGGGTTCCACCCACGGGAGACAGTTTTCATGAACTGCTCCAAAATTGGTCTGTCCCACAGTCTGCAGCTCTTCAAGCACTGCTCTAGCATGCGCTTTCCATGGTGTGCAGTCCTTCAGGAACAGACTGCTCCAGTGTGGGTTCCCCATGGGCCACAGGTCCTGCCAGAAAACCTACTCCTGTGTGGGCTCTCCATGGGCTGCAGCTGCCTTCAGGGCACATCCACAGGCTGCCACGTGGGGTCCTCCATGGGCTGCAGGGTGCATATCTTATCCAGCATGGTCCTTCATGGGCTGCAGGAGGACAGCCTGTGTCACCATGATCTTACCATGGTCTTCTCCATGGACTGCAGAGGAATCTGTGCTCTGGCACTTAGAGCACCTCCTCCCCCTCCTTCTTCACTGACCCTGGTGTCTACAGAGTTGTTTCTCTTGCATAATTTCTCTCACACAGGAGTTGCACAGCATTTTTACCCTTTCTTAAATATGCTGTCACAAAGGTGCTACCACCATCTCTGACTGGCTCCACTTCAGGCAGCACCAGGTTCTTCTTGGAGATGGCAGGCACTGGCTCTGTCTGACATGGGAGCAGCTTCTGGCATCCTCTGACTGAAGTCACCCCTGCAGCCCCCTTGCTATAAAAATCCTGCCACATAAACCTGATACATAGGGGGAAAAAAAAAAAGGATAAACTTATATCAAAGCTTTGCTCAGCAGAAGGTGTCAGGCTCACTGTTTCCTCACTCTGCAGCGCAAGATCCCTTTAAACTCACTAATTTCTGGTAATATAGTAATTAAGGTCCTCCGTAACTAGCCAATTTAGAACACAGAAAGAACTACTTATTTATATATTTACATATGGAGTTCCTACATTGAAATACAGTGGAGGAGGAAATTATTAGCTGAGAGAACCTCAGGGTTTGAAAATTGAAATAGTGTCTAACTGCATAAAATGTCACTCATACCAATCACATTTATTGACATGTAAATGCCAATTCAAATTCAGTGAAAACCTACTGAAATCCAGGCATATTTGGTTTCAGGAATTAGAAGCACAGAAGAAGAAATAAGCAATGTTAATGCACTTAATGCAAATATACAGGTATATATATGTGTGTGTGTATTGTTCTTGATTTTAAAATCTTCTTCCATATATCAGTAAAAGACAAAAATGAAACACAGTCCAGTATATTGCCTAAAACCAACAAAATATTGTCCTCCAAGAGCTCATTCCTGACTTTTCATATTTCTAACTACAAATAGACTGCCATAACTGTTCTTGTAAGTGATGTACATTCACCTAGTGGGTGACACAGAGGTCTTGAATTCTAAAGAGGACAGGCAAGAAGTTTCAGCTATTGGCTAGTAGAAACAGAGCTACAGCTCTAGTCTTCTGCCTTTTCACTTCACTCCCTGTCCACTAGTTAGTTCATGGTGCAAAAAGTCATTCTCTACAGTATTAATCTATTTTAAATATAGATGTACCAGCTAGGTATAAGATTTGGCAGAATGCCATTTCCCCTGCAGACATGCAGTAACAAACATACCAATTTAAGAGTATTGAGTAGTCTGGGTTTCTTGTTGCACAGTTTTGCTTAATGGATGAGTAGAGTTCTGTCCGAAAAATCTGCAGAGGTACCTTCAAACCTTAACCATTCGGTGATTCCGTGACTGTAGAAACTAATATTTTGTTAAAGAACTAAATATATAACCTTTTTCCCCACAGTTTGAAAATCACATCATTATCTGAAAAATTAAATAAGTAAAAAGAACACAAAATGGCTTTAATACTGCTCTGCCTTTCATTTTACATGAAGTTAGCAAAGTAGTCATGTATTTTTTTCTTCTGTGTTTGGGAATCAACTGTAACTTCAAGGCAGTTTTAGACTACTATAAATGAATACATTAAAGCAAACAATTTTATATTTTCAGGTTTGCTCCTTTGTCTCTTTTGTAACATCACTGCTCACGTACGCAATCTTTCTTTTCTTTAAATGACAACTTGTTTCTAAAAATTCTAAGTGAGCTACCAGTTTGCATTTTACAAAATTGACCTTTACATGATAACTGTTACTGATTAAAAAATAAAATTGGGTTTGACTAGTATTTTCTCTGGCAAGGAGCTTCAAACAGCAGTTAAAAGAAACTGATTGAGTATGTACGTAGGACTATATAACACAAGACAAAACTCTTTTCTTTAGAGTAAACTATAGGACTTTAGTGGCACTGATCTGGTAACAGTGTTTTTGCAGTCTTAAGAATGCAAACTTATGACTCTTGGGTTCAGTAATAAATTGTTAGTCCTACACTCTCCCACAAAACATGATGAATGATATTAAAGATGCAGGATAAATGGCTTGTAACAAATTAGTTTGGAGCTGAAGGATGAGACTCAAAAATGTGACTTTGATGAGATATCGAATATTCTAGGCTTCTGCCTGTAACTATGCACTGGAAAGTGCACAACTGAAGGAAAATATACCAAAGAAATAGCAGATATTAATCACTATCAAAAAGGGAGACGTTATCGAGAGCATAACATATTTAAAGGTCCTAAAGTTTTATAGGTGCAGGATCACATCATGGTAACCCCTTAGATGCTTTGAAATTTTATTTCCTTTAAAAATATACCAGAAGCTCCACAAACACAGAATAGCTATATTTTCAAGTTTCACCGCTGCATGACTGTTTACTACATACTCAATACCAAGACGACCGTTCATCTTGCTCAGACAGTGCTGTTGCAGTGTTTAACCTTATTTTCACCCTGTCTCATTAAGTAGTCTCTGTCATAACTGTAAATCATCCTTGAGGCATGTAGAAAGTCAGTTAAGCAGACAGTTTCTGAAGTAACATATTTCCCATCTAAGGAAAGAGTGCTAGGAAAAGCTGTTCTCCACTACCTTTCTTTTTCCCTGTGCTGCCGCTATTTTGTAGTGACTCTTAGAGCACGTGTAGCCTTGCAGATGGGAAAGGGCTAGCATTTCACTAGCCAAAATGACTGTCTTGATAAATCTTTTCCAGCCATAACATGTTGTCTTAACATTTTCTAGAATGCTTTTCATATACATATGTACATATGTACATACACTCATATATCTGTATATTCATCTCACATTGTTAAAGCAGAGGCAATTCAGGTATAGTTTCTAGCCTCTGTTAAAAATAGGAACACAGACTGATTTCCTCTTGGAAAAAGTAAATGGCTGTAGTAGTACTTAGACCACATTGGTTTTATCTATCTGTAAATGGATTATGGGCTCTTAGGATAAATACCTGCCTTAGCGATCACACAAATCACTTTTAATGGCAAATTTTATTAAAACAGAAGCAAGTAACAAGGATATTATTTTTAAAAATGTTTTATAAATGAAAGGCATTTCTGATTATTTGTCAATATCCATCATAGTTTCAATGAAAATAAATAAATAGAACAAAGATATGTCATTATCTTGTGAATTTTTCTATGCCAAGGTAGAGCAAATGCATGTCTTGCTTCCTGACTCATAGTTAGCCAACAAGGTTGCCTATGACAGGAGATTTGGATAGGTGTCAAATGAAGATATATAAATTTTCAGCTAATTCAAAGTGAAATACTATAGCTTTTAGGACAGTTCATAATTTAAATTTATAGATCTGTATCCAGCTGCTTCTCCTAAATCTTTTCCAATTTAGTAATAAATATTCCTCCTTCACATACTCTCCTACTGTTTTTTTCTTAAAGCACTGGAATCCTGTTCACCACCTGTTTAATTTGCATCCAAGAACATCTTAGAATATCTTAAAAAGTGAGAGGATTTCTGGTTTTGTTACAATTTTCCCATCTTCCCAGTTTTTCAGCAGTTCCTCAGCTGAAAGCAATATGCCTGAGAAGTCAAATTTGCCACTGGTAACAAAAGTTGCAAAGGAGTGAATGATATACATTTTTCAGAAAAATGGATTTCAACTTATCTTTGCAAATCTTCTGGGTTTCTTTGGGAGAAGTTTTCACGTCAGAAACCACTGAAGAAGATAAAATGAAAGGCATTTTTAGCTACTATAAAACCTATTTTTTATTATTTTTATTTTGTTTTTTTTTAAGCCAACAGAAAAAATAACTTTCCCATATCCTTGCTTTTTTGAGGGATCATATGAGAATGTGTTTATTTGTGCATGAGCTATAAAATACAATAAATACTGAACCACAAAAAGCTTACAGGTGATCCAAAATGTCAATGTTGACTGTGAAAAGTTGGAAAAACAAACAAACAAACAAAATCACAGTTTTGAGTGATAAAGGAATTAAACTGAACAGCAGTGCAAATTTTTTTCATAAAATACAACTTCTATACCTACAGAAAATGGCTCAATTTAGAATATTCCCATTTAGGAAAGAAATCTTTACAGTTAGTTTTCAAAAAACATCAGTTTAATATACAGAAATGGTAAACATAACAAAAAATGAAATAATTGTTATCCTACAGTCTTGAGAATTAAAGAATGCTTGGAGAAGGACAAGAAAGCATGCAATGTTTTCCATGTGAAGATACATTAATAGTCTAGGTTTTTATACACTTTGATAAATATAACAAGCAGAGAATGTTACACAGGTGCATATGTTCAAGAAAAGAATAGGCAGTGATGATCCATTTTTTCCTAATTCAAGAACTATGGGGCAGTCTGTGAAATCAGGAGTCAGACTGACACAAAAGGAGACATTTTCCACAAAATACAGAATTAAATTGTGGTATTTAATTTGGCACACAATGTTCTGGAGATCAAAAGTATGTGTGCCCAAAATCAATCAAAATTTTAAGTGAAAAAGGTTTTTCTCTTGCTACTAAACAGGATGCCCCAAGTATTACTATTGTTGAAACCTTCGAGAAAATGAGGAAAGGTTTAATCTTTACATATTCTGCCATTGTATTTTCCCCTAAATATCTTCAAATGCAACTTGAAAGTGAAGCATAAGGCCTGAATGACCTTGCTTCACCCATGAAGCAAGTTCAAAACCATTCAGTGTACCTTTTTTTTTCATTAAAAATGGTTTGGTTTGTTTGCGGGTTTTTTTTTTTGTTTGTTTGGGTTTTTTTTTAAGTAAATCCACAACACTTCAATAGGATAAATTCAATTGAGCCTTCGGAACAAATGAATGTTTGCTGCATTTTCTTTCTCAAGGAAAGATGAATATAAATGCCTTAATTTATAGCTACATCCATAAATTTGGACTAGCAGTGACTGAAAATAGCTACTTTAAAGCCAAAAAATGTAAGGGAACTTTTTAGTTATAGCTGTTTCTTGTTATTTCCTCACCTAGAAAGCATGACTAACTTTAAAATTCACTTTATCTCTCAAATCAAATTTAAGACTTTTCATAAAAAAATACATCATGTAACCAAAGTGTTTTGTATAACCCTTCACTCTTTAATGATATTTCCTAGTCACAATCATGTGTCACGCTCTTTGTACTGAAACACAGGACAAAATGTTGATGAGATTTTATAATGTAGGCTTACTCAGCGTGACAGCAGTAACTCCTGGAAAGGACCATTTTTACTCAGGTGTTGAACTTTCCAGAATATTATTCAATAAAAAATAAATAAATAAATAAAGTTAAATTTCAAATTATCTTTGACTCCTAAGTCTAAGCAATTTATATGAAAGAAAAGGGAATCATAAACATGACAGTGGAAAGAAACTTTTCAGTGTCATTTAGTTTACGCTTATTCATTTTATACCCCACTGCCTTGTCTTCTGCGTGTAGTACATGAATATCTCAGAAGTAAGTCATAAATATGAGACCAAAAAGTAGTGGAAAATCTAGGATAAGTCACTTTATCTTGCATATAGAACCAACAGGAGTCTACCCTGCAGTTAATATCTGTATGCAGACTTAAAAGTTGATGAGATCTCAAATATGCAAAATGAGCTTTTCACTTCACAAAAGTCAATATTTCGATTAAAGTGCAAAATGCCTTTCAGAGAAATCCACTGCAACCCATTACTTAGGTTGAGTTAAAACTTAAAGTGGTGTAATACTTTCCTATTTCTTTATAGTAGGGAGAATGATGAGATAGCATCACTGAATAAAGGGGAGCGTGTAAGACAGGAATGACATAGATGTTAAGTGAATTCATTGCAGGAAATAAACTTTTTCAGGAATACAAAAACTTGACTGATCAGTTATTCAGTTATAATTGTTACACTATTGCATTAGTATCATAAAGGGAAGGGAAGGGAAGGGAAGGGAAGGGAAGGGAAGGGAAGGGAAGGGAAGAGAGAAAAGTTACATTTCCAGTAGGTAAACTTTCTAAGCACTTTTGGAAAAGCAAATCAGGAACAGCTGATTTAAAATATGAGAAAAAGAAAATGCTGCTCAAAATTTATCAAATGAGTCTAAGCTATGTAAATGATAAACTAGAACACTATGCTCATATTCCCTCTCTTTTTCCCAATTATTGATATATGTCTAGGCTTTGTAAAATTTGTTACAGTTATATGTTCAGAAGGGCATTATAGAAACTTATACATATAGATTGGTGATGTTTCTGTAAGAGTACATTTTCTTCTTAGTACTGAGCACAATAAGGATGTCACTGCTTCAGTAACCATAAAAATAGCTGGTGTAGCATCCCAGAAGGATTTGGCACACCATGTAAAAAAATCAAACTGGAAAATAATGTTCATATATATGCCAAATGGCAGCAATATGAACCTTCTCTCACATTCTCTGGAGCAGAAATCATGTGAGGTTGTCTTTGCTTGTCTGGAAAACATATGTGAATCCACAGAAGAGGAAAACAATCTGTCAGGGCACCCTAAAACTCTGCAGATCTTGTTTAAATGTTACCAATTTTGCACCCATACAAAAAGATGGAGAACATATATTTCCAGTAATTGATTTAAAATACTGGTGAAAAGTGAGAAATCCTTCCTTGGTAATCTATCATTGATAAGGTAGCAGAACTGGGCCTTTTAACACTCACGTGCCTCCCTGGCTGGGAGACAGATTGAGCCTCCTGGTTAATGCTAGCTGTAATTGGCTCTACAAGCAGAAGACAATAAGGGCTAGTGAACAAGCACTTTTAAAAAACCCTTCATGTATCCTCAGTTCTGGGGATTTTCAGATTGAACTAATAAGCAAATTAAAATTATCCCCCATTTATAGTTAAATCCACCAACCCTTCTCTGGAAAATCTTGCCCAGGGGAATGAAGGCAGAACTGAGTTGATTCTGTCATGCTACAGTTCAGTTGCTGACAGGGAAAAGGACAACAATCTCATATCACCTCTTTACACTATCAGGAAAAAAAGTCATACGAAGTCTGCAGTAAAGCTGTGGATCTAGATCTGGAACTGGATCTGTAGGAAACCTTGAAATTCTCAAAGCCAGATTAAATATTTTATAATAATTTACATAATGATGTGGTCAGCCATGGCTTAGTGATAAAACCATAGCAACTCAGCAGTAACGCTTGGTAAACTAATTTTGTTTGCACATCCATTTATTTATTTGTTTCTGTCCTTAGTACTACACTAGCAGTAAAACGATTTAAATCATCTGGAAATACCAATTTATTCCTAATAGCAGCTGTAAAATATCTTAATAAGTATTGCCAAATATTAGAAAGTCTGAGTCATTACTGGGAATAACTTCGTGTGACCTATGGTTGCAACTTTTAATTAAAGTCTCTCCATATGAACAACATTATCTTGTACCATATCTCTCCCAATATGTTATTTTAATGACTTGTATGAATCACGTTATGTAAATTTATTAGAGATAAAACTAGTGAAAGCCAATGAAATGCTCTAATCAAAACTGTTTTCCTCAGCTGACTTTCTCCTTTCATTCAGGACCAGGGTCAGCTTTGCTGACCTTCTTAATTCGTGATTCTTTTTCCTGTCATGTCTGAAAAGTTACTGTCTATCATAAAATATCAGATCAACTTTCCATATTATGTCTTCAAACTTTGTTTAGTATTTCTTAAGAATATTTTGTATCAGATTTCTCTGTATTTTATCAGCTACATATTTTTACATACAAACACTTAATGGTTTATCTTATGTAGTAGTGGAAAGCTCAATAACCTTTTTCTCCAAGGGAAACATTTGCTGACTTCCAAAGCATTAATTGATAAAATTTGGCTCAATAATATACTGTTGAAAATTGATCACTTGCAAAACTAGTATCATATTTAATCCAAGCAATAGCAGTTTAAGTTTGTAAAACTGGTAATAATTATAGTTAAAAAAACTATTATACTTTTTCTTTTTTTCTACAGGAAAAGCTCAGCAATACATTTTATATATATATTTAATAGCATATTACCCAGATATTTACAGTGAAAGAAGATGCTACTGACAATTTAATTCATCCTGTGTGTGTATAGCATATTAATTTTGTGCAAAATACACATCATACCAAATTTTGGGCTGGTACAATTTGGGATGCCTCTGCTGATTTCAGCTAATATCATGCACATTATTCTGCACTCAACTCTATAACTTAATATTATCTTAAAATGCTATTTTTAAAATAAATTAACTTATGCTTGGTTATTTTATTGTGTCCTTATAATAAATTGGACTCTTTTCTCTGTTAATGAACTGATTCTTTCTTGAAATTATTTTGGGTTTAGTTTTAGTTTTTTGTTGTTTGTATGTTTTGGGGTTTATAAAATTTGAAAGTTACTTTGAAAATTAACTTGGGCTATCTGGATAACTTTTTGAGGATAAATTATTTTGCTATTGATGTTATATAGAGTAGAAGTTTAGGAATTTTTTTCATTAGGAACTTAACTTTTTAGGTGTTTTTTCCATGCCTCTGTCAGGATAAGTAAATGGTACTCTAAGTTCAATTTTTAGAACTTTTTCATGCTCAAAATTTAAACAAGAAAAAATGTATTTATTTATTTATTTGCCATACTTCTCTTGTCTCAAGCAATAACATACCAGTACATACCACAGCAGTGTTATGTTGAATAGGTAGGAAGTACTGTGTAGTTAATGAAAGAGAATATTTGGGATTCATCTGAATTGCCAAAAATACTGATTCACTTGGACCTTCAAAAAAACCTCCAAAGACATAGAATTGGAATGAATTTATTTAAAAAAAGAAAAAAAGAAAAGAAAAAAAAACCACACAAAGAAACAAAGACACAAACAAACCCAACATGAACAAAAAAGAAAACCCTAAAATATTTTAACTTCCTTAGTATGAAGCCATCTCAAAAGCTTTTTACACTGGACAACGATCTGAAACAGACAAGATTTCCAGGAAGATGTAATCTGTCATTATAACAGCTACTATAGTGGAGAAAAAAGAACAAGCTCTTGAACACATAAAAGGATGGTCTGTTTTGCCTGGAAGGTTGCCTGTTCCCATCTCCAACAGTATTTTCTGTTAGAGGAGCTGATATTATCTTTCTCACAAACATTGCGCACAAATATCCTTAGCCCAGCACAGCTAGGGCAATGTCATGACAAGAGCAAACATTGTTACAGAAGGAAACACCCCAAGCCTTACAAAAGACTCAGGCATTGAGTGCATGCAGTGAGAAATCTTTGCTATTAGATGCTTTCAACCTGTTTGAATGGTTCTGCTTCTGCTGTTTAAATTCCTTCTACTAAGCATCTGTTGGTAGGAGTCAACTTTTTGTCTCTTGTCTGATTTTACATCCTGCCCAGTCTCCACTTGTCATCTCTTACAACACTAATATTTTTCATGCAACACCTGGATAACAGAAAAATAATAACAACATTAATGTCTGTGACAACAATTTTCAACACTGATGGCTTGTACTGGATGCTGCAGTCTCTGGTGCACAGGCTACACTGGGGCCGCAGGAAGACATTTGATTAAGAGAAAGTGGCCAGCAGCCACTTCACCTGGCAATCTTCAGGGGCTTTTAAATCAGGGTTGCCAAGAAGCAACGCAGCAGGTCTGTAATATGCTTTGTGTTCTTTCATACAGCATTTTTTAGTTATTATTTTTATATCCTTGGTTACCAGATCTATGCTAAATCAGATATGATATAGTTTGAAGTTAATATAAAAATGAATTGAACAAATACTTGAGTTGTTTAGCCATTGCAAAACCCTGGAGTCAGTGGAAGTATATTGATCTAACCCAAACCTTTACTTCTAGTATGTTCAAGGTCTCCTAAAACAAACACAAAACCCCAAAGCTCTTTCCCCTGAGATCTGTGCTGAAGAATTGCCCCTCACAAGGAGCATTAGCTGATCTACCTCATGGTTTCTGTCCTAAGAGGATTGCTGAAGACGATGTTGAAAATTCCATAAATAAAAAATAAAAGGCAAAGGAAGCAAGCACAAAACCTTCTTTACTCAGAGTATCTATAACATAAACCAAGGACAAACATCAGTTCTTTCTCGATGCTTAAAGTAGTGGTAAGTAGACAAATGGAGCTCGAAAAATAAACATCTACTTGATTCTCACATGCAGTGAGAATTTGAGTAAATGAAGACAAGAAATAAGTGTTTGCAGAGGGAACACACACAAATATGTAGACTCTTAACACATCTGACTATTGCGCAGACTCAGAGTAAGACTCAGATTTACATACATTAATTCTGATTAAAAAGGGTTAAAGCACTGTATTTACTGCAACTTCAACCTTAAGAAATTACTGTAAAAATGAGTTAAAAGAAAATTTTAAAATAGACTTCAAATTGTAGCCTAAGATGGCATCCTGAGGAAGTTTAATAATACAGTAATGCATTTAAAAATAATGTCTCTCAAGAAAAATGAAGAGTCAGCAATTCAAGAAGAAGAAAGAGGTGCCACACTGAAAGAAATGGAACTTTCTTTCCAAAAGGAAAATGCTGTATATTAAACACAAGGGATTTGAAAGAACTAGGTTGAGAATGGGAGAGAGGAGAGAATCCATTCTGACTACTTCTGAACACAGATAAACTGTAAAACACTGACAAATTCCTTTGTTCACACTACTTTGTCACATTTGCAAAGGCAAACAAAATAAAGTGTAAAAGCAGAGGTAAGTTCACATCATCAAAAAATTCAAGGGCTTCAACTGTGCAGCGGAAACTTCTGAGGCTAAAGGAATGGCAAGGGGAATGTAAAAATGGATTTCAGATCACCTGAGGTTCATGTACTGCCTGCAGCTGGATGAGCACAAACAAGATCTGTAGTTTGCCTCATTGCAAACTGGTATATATCACTTGGAGCTTACTTGTCTTGTAATCCTCCCTGGACCTCAGCAAGCCTCGTGGAGCACTGTGAAGAGAGAAAATAAATTTGCTTTTATGAGAGGTTTGAACAACGTGAAAGATTTGTAAGAAATTTAACACAAATGAGAACAGCGGACAGAGCATAAGCGTCAATTTACTGATATGTTGCAGGCGATGTTAATCTCCATCCCTTCCATGAGCTCCAGAATGGGAACTAGTGTCAAACAGGTTTCTGTCACATATCGGTATGGCCTTCTTTGTAGTCAGATTGGGTAGAGACTGATCCATGTCAACTTGATTGGTTCAGGACCATCACCAACATGCAACTTCAGACTATAGTGTAAAAACATGACTGTGTTGGGAATGACTCCTTCAAGACCAAATCAAATGACACAGGTGGTTTGTGTCATTGGGGATTTTACAGCAGGGCTGTAATTCAAGCCCCAGGCTGAATGCTTGTATACAGATGTAAAAATCACTGCATATTCTACTTGTGTTTTATGGTACTAGATTAAGAAAAATTATGTTAATACCATTATAGATTTAGTGTCCTGGCACAGCTACATGTGTAAGTACCTGCAAACATAAGAAGCAATTTAGGAAATGTATTTGCCTTTTTTGCAGCAGAAATTTAGATAATGGGTTGACTGTGTGATTTGTCTGAACTCTTACATCCAGAATAACATGAAGTGAAATAAGTTTCCTTTGCCGTATTTTTTTTCAGGAAAAGTAAGACCTGCAGATAATACTTGATCTACTTGATAGAGTGATTATTTTCTGGTAAAGTCAGTAAAAACCTTTCAGAAAACACAGTTCCTAGCATGAAAAATTGGAGAGAAAATGCATATGCTCTTCTTGTATTTTAAAGTGCTTGATAAATTCAGTTGTATGTTCAGTTATTGTGCCTTAATACTCATGTGAGGGCACCTGGATTATACATTGTTTTGCTAGTTCATTCTGTGGGTGTTCTGTACTTTGAACATTGCTGAAGCTAATCAGTCTATTGCCCTTGTAGCTCTAGTGGCTCTATGTCACCATGTTAAACAGATGAGTTATCCTTCCTCAGAGGCTGAGGAAAAGTTCACATTTTTGGAGTTAAGGTCAATGTCTTTTACCTTGCCTTTTTTGCAATGTCTGTTGCACCGAACTATGTTGTGTGCACTCAAAAAGATCTCCCTGTTCTTTCTGGGGAAAAACATTTTCACAAAATGATTGAGACGGAATATCAGTTTAAGAGGATTATGAGGCTTCCATTCAATGGAAGGAAAAAAAACAAAAAAACCAAAACCCCCCAAATCCAAAAAAACCTGCAATGCAGAATCGTATTTTGCAAATAAAGAGAGCACAAGGAAATGAATTTTCAGAGTGCCTGGATCCAAACACTGCTACCATGAAGACATGATTGGAATTTTCTCATGACGCTATCCTTCAACTTTGGTTTATAAGCAATGTCACCAAGTCATAGAATCATAGAATCATAGAATGGTTTGGGTTGGAAGAGACCTCAAAGATCATCTAGTTCCAACCCCCCTGCCATGGGCAGAGACACCCTCCACTAGACCACGTTGCCCAAAGCCCCATCCAACCTGGCCTTGAACACTTCCAGGGATGGGGCATCCACAACCTCTCTGGGCAACCTCTTCCAGGGCCTCACCACCCTCACAGCAAAGAATTTTTTTCCCTATATCTACTCAAAATCTACCCTTCTTCAGCTTAAAGCCATTACCCCTTGTCCTATCACTACATGCCCATGTAAACAGTCCCTCTCCAGCTTTCTCGTAGGTTCCCTTCAGGTGTTGGAAGGCCATGATAAGGTCTCCCCGGAGCCTTCTCTTCTCTAGGCTGAACAACGCCAACTCTCAACAGACTACAGCAGAAACTGGAGAGTAGGCATGACCATTTTTCAAGCGTAGCATACAGTACGTAGCAGTGCATAAGTATACCCCACATATTTGTAATGTAACCTCAGCAGTGGTAACTTTTATTTCAAGAAACATGAAAATAGTAAGTTTTATGCATATAGAGAAGAGAAATAAATAAATAAAGTTAAAAAAAAAAAAAAAGGAAATGAGGAAATGAGGCTGTGAGGTGGCATAGCACCTTTCTGCATGATATGTACACTGACCAGACTGAACCTCTTCTGGAAAACTACCGAGAGACTTTGGAAAAGCGTGGACAAGTGTACAGAAGAGTAGAAAGGGGAAAAAAAAGGCAAAAGGGAAAGATCTTTTCTTTCTTGTCTGAAAGTGGACATGTTTTGTCCACTTGCAATGGTGAAAAACTTTCATTAACAATTTTTTAAACAATAATTTTTGTTCTTTCGCATAGCAAAATGGTCTCATGGCTCCTGTGTATATTACTCTGCCAATAATTTCTGACTATGGAGTCTTCTGCAGGGAACTAAAAATAACTTTCATTTTTAACTACCTTTCCCAAGGTTACCAAGCAACACATCTTCAGTAAGAATTAAAAAAAAAAAAAAGCACACCAAAACATTTTTAATACATAATTTCATAATTTGAATGGATAACATTGACCTTTTTACATTGTCAAGTGCACTGTTGAAAGTAATTCAGTGTTATCTCCAGTCATTTTGAAGATTCATATTTTCATACACTATCATTTGCAAAAATGAATAATTATTCTATACCGTTGTGATTTTTTTTCTAAAAGCTTCTTTTTTAAAATGCTCCATATGATCACAGTTTCTAAAGTGCAGTCCTCCTAAGAGCTGTCAAGACATGAGGTTTTAAACAGATTATTGTATTGTATCTGGCTGAGATGGAGTTTATTCTCCCCACAGCAGCCCTCATGGTGCTGTGCTGTGTATTGGTAGCTAGCAAACTGTTGATAACACACCAGTGTTTTGGCTACTACTGAGTAGTGCCAGCACACATCAAGGCTGTCTTTCCAACATTTCTTTTTCCCCAGCAGCAGGCTGGGGGTAGGCAAGATCTTGGGAGGGGACACAGCCAGGACAGCTGACCCAAACTGACCAAAGGGATATTCCATACCACAGCACGTCTGCTCAGCAATAAGAAACTGAGAATAGGGGGAGGAACAGGGCGGGGGCATTCGTTGGTTTTTTTTACAATGTTTGTCTTCCGGAGTAAGGGGTATGCATACTGAAGCCCTACTTCCCAGGAAGTGGCCGGACATCGCCTGCTGATGGGAAGTACAGAATAATCTTTTGCTTTTTGCTTTGCTTCCTCATGCGGCTTTTTGCTTTAGCTACATTAAACTGCCTTTATCTCGACCCATGAGTTTGGGGTTGTTTTTTCCATCCTCCTTTCTCCCCTCCCTGCCTTACTGAAGAGAGGAGTGATAGAGCAGCTCTGGTGGGCACCTGGCTCCCAGCCAGGGTCAACCCACCAAAATTATAAAGAGATAAATGTATCCAAATCAGTGAAAACATTTCTCACATTTAAAACTCTTTTTAAATAAAAACTTTTTTAAACATAAGCATACCATATGCAAAAGCCCATAAGCTTGAAATATTCCATAGAATATCCTTGAAACATTATGATATATTTCACTCCAATGATCCCTGAAATTCTCATGAGATATTCACAGAAGCTACACAAGACTTAAGCAAAATAATATCCAAGAAAGTTTTGTTTCCTGTTAATAAACCCCCACAAGTACATAAAAATGCATAACTGAAGGGTCACTTACCCCAGTAAAAAGCATTTAGAAGAGGCTATCTCACTCTTCCTTATAGTTAACCTTAGTCTCCCAGCCCCTAGCCAAGCACATCTTGCTCTCAGAGATGTCCTCTAATATATGGTATGTAGTTATAATCCAAGAAAGGTAATAACCACCTTTAACCTACTCACCAGAAAATGAGCTTTCAATTTCCAAAAAGCACGCTTCAGAGTCCTTTAAAAAAACTCCTTCAGCCAAAGTGGAAGAAAAAAGAAGGGTGAGAGAACGTTGAAACTACAACCACCCATAAGAGGTGACCATAGGAACAAGCCTGTTGCTCTCCCATTAGTGAAAACAGGCACAGGCCCCCAACCAGCTGAGCCTTCCCACCTCAGCTCCCCCCACACTGGTCGATCAAACATGATAACCACCTGTAATAATTGCACAACCTTCTTTTAGTAAACTCAGACCTGTATCATTTAATACTGAAACCAAATAAACCTCAGCCCAGTGCGCACTAAACTTTCTCACCAGCAAACACATACAAATTCACCTTTGAAGTTACCAAAAGAAAGGAAACAGCACTCCAGTTAAATTTAACTTTGTACACATGAACCCCTTTTATCAAGTAACTTATGAGTGACTCATTGAGCTCATCCCTCTCCACTTATTTGTCACAGTGTGCTCCCACCCACCTAACCTGACCTTTTGTCGTGGTTTTACCCCAGCCGGCAGCTGAGCACCATGCAGCCGCTCACTCACTGCCCCCCATCGGGATGGGGGAGAGAACTGGAAAAGTTAAAGTGAGAAAACTCGTGGGTTGAGATAAAGACAGTTTAATAGGTAAAGCAAAAGCCGTGTGCACAAGCAAAGCAAAGCAAGGAATTCATTCCCCACTTCCCATGGGCAGGCAGGTGTTCAGCCATCTCCAGGAAAGCAGGGCTCCATCACGCCTAACGGTGACTTGGGAAGACAAATGCCATGGCTCCGAATGCCGCTGCCCCCCCCTTCTCTTCCCCCAAGCTCCTTATAAACTGAGCATGACGTCATATGGTATGGAATATCCCTTTGGTCAGTTTGGGTCACCTGTCCTGTCTGTGTCTCCTCCCAACTTCTTGTGCACCCCCAACCATCCCGCTGGCAGGGCAGTGCGAGAAGCGGAAAAGGCCTTGGCCCCATGTAAACACTGCTCAACAATAAGTCCATAGAACAAAAACATCTCTATATTATCAACACTGTCTCCAGCACAAATCCAAAACATATCCCCACACTAGCTACTATGAAGAAAATCAGCCCTCTCAGCTAAAACCAGGACACCTTTATTTCCCCTAACCCTGCTCAAGTGATAACCACCAGTGGCGGTGGTAATAGATGCTTCTGGTCATGACGTCTACATTTGTCTCAAAGTGGATTTGGAGACAGATAATGACACAATAGCCAAGGGCTAATTTATGGTAATGCGCCCACCTAATCACAGTGCTGGTCAATGTTCAACTCAAGCCAAATTTAGAAGAAACAAACATCTGTGGTCAGTATGTGAATATGACTATTAGTCAATCATATCAGCCCCATAAATAGTGAGCAGCCCAAGAGCCCTTGGACCTCTCCTGTATGGCAGTGGGCTGCACACCAGGATCTCCCCTTGAGTAGGGACGCCACTCAAGGTTACTCCTCGAGGTTGAGAGAATCCGTATCGCATCAGATACTCAGTAAGTGAATTGGGAACAAGCATGCTGAAACATTGAAAATCTTACCTAAGTGATATAAAGGATTTATTGTGCACATATAATCCTTTAGATATAAACCATTGACCAAATATGAGAGTAGGATTGGATCCAGCCACACCTACACTTCTCTGAGTAGGAGTTTAGAAAGAAAGAGGGTCCTCTCTGAACCTCATAACTCAACAAGAGGGTCTCCTTGACAGGTTTCTGTGACCCTGTCCTCTATGTAGTAAATAATCAAGTGTACTTTGCTATCGAATCTTGTTAAATCACTGTCACATTTTCCATTGAACTTTGTTAACTTACTTTGTTATTAATAAAATACATCACTGCTTCTCTCTTGCGAGTGAAGTGCTTCTCTATCACTCCATCTGTGACAATATTCAAATATTTTTTTAATATTTTATCATCTACCCAACATAGAAAAGCCCAGGAATTCCAAACCCAAAGCTCAAATAAAACAGAATTTGAATCAGCCCTCATGGTGGACATTCAGACATTTGCCTAATTCTATACTGAGATCATATCTTTAGGAAATATACTCAGCCAGAATAAAAATTAAGATAACTATATGAGCTGCAGCTTTCCCAATGAAAATGATGGCTGCTACTTAATTTTAGTAGCTGTCTGAAGAATTACCTCTCTGTAGAAATGTTTGGCTGTCAAAAATAATAAAATATCAGATTCTGTTATAAACAAGGATTGTAAAAAGACATGAGGTAGATCTAAATAAAATCAGCCTTGCATATGTGGAATTGAGGGTGTCTGAACAATCTCATTTTCCATTTGTTTGCTGTACCTAAATAGAGGTGATTAACTAGGAAATATGCAGAAATAAAAATAAAACAGGAAAAGCTGCCACACATAAGGGACACCTTGTATCAGGCTTTATCAGTGTCACTCATTGTGGTCAGGTATTGAGCTGCAAAATGCCAGATTCTATAAAACATAAATGACCTTGAACAAACTCTCTTGGCTACACTTGGCACCCTGGAAGGATGCTGCTGCAGCTAGAAGAAATATCTGGCCCAAATACATATATAGATAACATGGAACTAATCTCCAAAAAGAGTATTAACTTAGATTAATAATGTCATTAAAATATCACTGATGTTTCCTTCGTCTGCTGCTAAAAAAATAAAAATATTAAAGGAAAAACAGCCAATTAAAAATACCCACAAATAATGTGACACTTTAATCATGTATAGAAACATAATTAGTATTAAGAGGGGAAGTCGAGCTGATCCTAGTGGGATAGCATAGATGCTTCTCCGAAGCTTTGTAATTAGTGCCTGCTTATTGCAGTGGTGGGTAGACTGGAAATACTCGTAGACAGATGACTCTTTCTGGATGTCTTCTGTGATCAATTTTGACTGTGTCACAGAATTGAAACTCATAGCTCATTTTTAACCTGTTTGAAGGCAAGTTAATTAACAAAAGCATGCTTAAGATAATGTTGTATAGCTGCCACAGTGAGCATATATTGGAACGTGTATACACAGACATACCTGTACATGCACACACACATATAATTGAAGTAACTAATAAAACTGAGTTTAATCAAACATTAAAAAAATTTAATTCCCTCCATGCAGCTTAAATCTATTGGGACTAAGGTCAGCTTTTGTGCAGAAAGCTATCACTGTTGGAATAAGGTTGCTTTTTATATAGATTCTGTTCAACATTTTCTAGTATGTTTGACCTTATAATTTCTTTTGGAATACCTAATTTTCTCAATTAAATAGCTAATGATTCACATGAGAACACAGTAATATTTTTTTTAAGTTAATTTCTATGGTAATAGATCATAATTTTCCCAGGACTTTTCAAAATCCATTCTAATGAAAAACAATTGATTGCATTTAAAAACATTTTTTATATTGCTGTGATGATTTACATTACATTTTAAGAATAATTGTCTCCCTGAATGAGAAAGTAACAGATATTCAGAAATATTTCTTCTTGTTTTGCTTGTTAGCAGATAATCATTTAGTTACATTATATAGAGTTATTTTCAGTCTAGTTGGAGAAAAATTTGCCCTCCTCCAGTTCTGTTTTTAACTTTCTAGGTACCAGACCAAAGAATTTCCAGTGAGATTCCATATTTTTTATTTGTTACCCCTTTCTGATATATGCCATCTTTATAATATGGTTGCTTTCGTGCAATCTTTTTACAAAGATTATTATGTCTACATACTGATGATCCATTTATGCAAAACTATTACAAAATTATTATTCATGCTAGAACAGGTCCATCATATAATGCAGTTTCTTGATCTTGTTTTTCTCTTCATCTAGACATTTTATAATATTAATATTCATTTTTTGTTCTGAAATAAAAGATAGTTAATGCATTCAGCATTTGCTTATTTTGTGGGTTGGGAGATCATGTCAGTTCTTTTGTGCAATGTGACAGTTCCTTTTCCCTCTTTTATCCTTAATTTAAAGCCCACTTAACAACACATGGCAGTTTTGCAAGCTTAAGGTCAGTGACCCTTTTTAAATGCAGAGAAAGTATTCATAAGTTTTCATCCAATGCTTCAGAAACTGGGTCTCAAGGTTGCCATTCAACCACTTGCACTTGGCAATAGGAATAAGGCCTATATGTTTTCTAACTTAATTTTCATTTCAAGTATTAAAATTATTTGTAGATTTTAAAATTAGAATCAATTCAATATTTGACTACTTGAGAATCTTGGTGTGTTCCTTTGATGTTATTTTTATGGTCTATCTTTAAAAATCTTTACCTGCAAAGATTACTAAAGCACTTACTGTCTGATTTCAGTGTGAAACTGGAAAGGTATGGTTGTGTATTTAAGAGATAAAGTACATTGCACCGGGATTTCCCAAACCAGTTAGGAAATGAGGAACAAAATATTCTGTCTAGAATTATTAAAAGCTAATATTTGTAAACTTGTTATGTATCTCATTTCAGCATAACTGCATTTGAAATGCTGGAGCTTTTTTGTTCTGTATTCCTTAAATGGATCCCTCATGAAAGAATGCAAGACAATGGACATTAGATTGAAGTAATTAAAATTTTCTTAACCCAAACCAGTTCTATGAATGTGAAACACAACAATTGTGGCAGATTGCACTATAATCGCAGAGAAAAGCACTTAAATTTCAGAGAAATCTATGGTATGTCAAATTCCTCCTCAAGTAAGCATGACAGCTTGCTATTTCAAAAGTATCACGATTAAAAAAGGTGAAAACAAGAAGTCATGTAAGAGTTCCAAAATAAAAATAATACTCAGTTGTCTGCAAAGTTGACCATATAAAGCCTAAGTAAATCAGGACTGAAATGAAAACAAACAACAAAAAAACCATACCCTCATGGACAGAAAAATTCCAGCAGGCTGACTTCTTCCTTTCAGTGACTGTGTGAAGGAAAAATGAGGGATAAACTAAACTGTAAGAATTACTCTAGAGTTTCATCCAATCACTGACCATAAAAGATAAATGACTTAAACATTATGTATTATAGTACCTAATTACAGGTCAGAATGAAGGTTGTTTGGTTTCCTAAGTGCAAACAACAGCTGTATGATGACAGTTACATCTGTAGTCATCAATCAGAATGACCAAACACAGTCCTGACAAGGTTCTCCAGGGGATCCAACTGCAGTGTTTATTTACCTCCAGGTATAGGGATCCCCTCAAGTGACTCAAGGCTGGACATCTAGCAATAGGAAAGTAAAAATGACTTGTCAAGATGAAGTAAGAAAAAGCATAACAGAGATGCAAGAGTTGACGAAGTGGCAAAATCACCACATAAAATGATAGTGGCAATGCCAGCAGGAATTGTTCCTGCCTGTGTCTAGACATAAAAATAAAATAAAAATAAAATAAAATAAAATAAAATAAAATAAAAATAAAATAAAATAAAATAAAATAAAATAAAATAAAATAAAATAAAATAAAATAATTTTTTTTTTTTTTTAAGCTCTAGCAATCATATTATGGGAGTTTGGCCAGCAGTTCTGCAGATAAGGCAGAAACTGACGACACTTCACTGGGGAAAAAAACCTCAGAATCATATAATTAGATCAAATCACGAACTACAAAGAAAAAAAAATTATTCAAGGATTCAAAAATAAAAAGTATGAATTATAGGACAGATAGAAATCCAGCTGGGGAAATAACTCTAGCAGAGTGTTAAAACCACAATCAGTAATGGAGCGTCATATAGGGTACCTACCTATGTGGCTTCAGTTGTATAATGTGCAGTTTTTAAGGATTAGTATTCCAGCAGCAAATTGCATTTAAAAGTTATTATTAGAAGCTATAAAATATATAATTATCTTTAATCATGCAATAATTTATTTTGGAAGTAAGGATGGTTTTCTTTGTATGTAACTTTATAGTGGTTGACTTCTAAAGTAGAAATGCTGATAGGAAGTCTTCTGTAGCTTATATATTAGAATTACTTTAGTAGAATATTTGGTGAAATTATTCTTGCTTTTCAGAAACCCACCTGTCGTTAAGCATACCTTGGATAAATGCTAGCTGAAGCTATGTACTATTCATACCCGCAGACCAGTAAAAAAAACACAAAGCAGGGGTTATCCTTGCTTGCCTTTATCCCCTGACAGAGTAACTGTTAAATCTACTCACCACATGCCAGCATCAAGAGATCAGTTAGATATTGCAGCTTGAAATAATCTCAGAATTCATTTAAGCAAATAACAACTGCAAAGGATAACAACTTTTACTATGGGCGTAAGGAATATAGTAGGTCTAACTCCTGACTAGTTTGAACACCTCTTCAGATGAGCAGATAGCTCTGCAGTATAAAATACTACATGAAAACACAGATAAAACGCTTAACTTGGTCTCAGTTTCATATTTGGTCTTCATTAATTTTAACAGGCCCAATATAAAAGAAATAAAATCATCTAACTAATTTCATGTCATACATACATAAACAGCTAGTGTTGGTGCACGAGACAGTAATATCAGATATGCTTGGCTAAAATGTAAATTTTCGTGAAGTATATGAAACATGACCCTTATTGCTCCTCTTAAAGATCTGGTTTTTACATTAGATTACAACATCTGGTGACATTTTTAGATAAAAAGACCTCTTGTTTAGATCTTGATCTGATAGGAAATGGCCTTATTCAACCAAAATCAAGTATATCTTGTTTTTCTGAGGTAAATTTCAGCCACTTAAAGAAAACAAAATGTCTTTTACTAAATTAAAGATTTTTTTTTATTTCTATGTGTGATTTAACTAGCAAATTTGTGTTCTGAAAACTTAGTGCTGTCAGTATCTTTTTTTTTTTTGTTAAAATTTAATTTATTCTTATGTTTTCCACAACAATTTCAGAAACTTCAAAACCAATTAAAGCAAAGCAATAGCAGTAAAGCTGTATGGCTTTTTCCAAAGTTCTTCATCCATTCTGGATACTTTATGAAAAAATCCACAAGTAACCTTTACATCAATTAAATTTTGAAGCGTGTTTAAATCTGCTGATTAACTACAAAACAGTTAATTTGTCTTTTGACATAGCTCACTTTCAGAAGGAAAGGAAAACATACCAAATTTTAGTCAGCAAATAAGATAGTTGATTGTGATAAATCAATTCTGCTCCCCTGTAGCTAATGTAGTTAATGATAGTACCGTCAAGGGATAGTTGACCCCATTATGTTCTTCCCTCAAACTGCTGTTGAATTTTGAGATGTATTAAGACCAATACAAGAGTGACCAGCATGGGAGGGGTATTTTTGGACACTTGTGACAACATCATAGTACTATACAATTACAATTTAATTGTACAATTAAATTTAAGAAAATAGATTAGAAGGGATCTCCAGAGGTCATCTAGTCAAATCCTTGTCTTTAAGCAGGTGCACTCAGATGATTTTGCTGAGATTTTGACTGTCTCCAAGGTTTGAGATGTCACAGCCTTGCTGTGAAACTCATTCCAGTGTTTGACCACACTTGTGGTAAAAAGGATTTTTTCATATCCAATCAGAATTTCTCATGTTGCTGCTTTTGCCCATTGCCTCTTGTCATATGACTGTGCACCTCTGAGAACAGTCTAGCTGTGTCTTCAGTACAGCCTTCCATTCAGTAACTGAAGACAGCAAGATCTCACTTAGCCTTCACTATTTAAAACTGAGTAAGATCAGTTGTCTCAGCCTTAGCCTTCCCTTTGCCAGTGTGTGTTCAGAAGCCCTCACTTCATCTTTCTCGCAAGTGTCACCTCCTCCTTGACTTTTGCTTTCTGATCTCCAACCCAGCACACATGAGCAATGTCCCTGTGGTCCTCCCAGGTGATCCGTCCTTGCCTCCACTCCCCTTGTACGTACTTCCTGCATTGGAGCTCAGTCAGGGACTCCGGGTTCATCTGTATTGGACTTCTGCCTCACCTGATCAACTTTCTGCATGTCAGCATGAACCATTCTGTGTTTCAAGGACATTGTCCTTGAAGATCAACAAGCTCTTTAGGACCCTTTTGGTCTTCAGGACAGTCTCGCATGAGATCTCAACAAGCAGATTCCTAAACAAGCCAAAATTGGCTCTTGTCCTGGTTCTGGCAGGGATAGAGTTAATTTCACAAAGAGCCAGGACAGGTGAGCCAAGCTGGCCGGGGGCTATTCCATACCATGTGACGTCATGCTCACCATAAAAGGGGGCTAGTCAGGGACGGGCAGGTTCGGTGTGGCTCCGGGATGGGCTGAGCGTCCAGTCAGTCAGTGGTCGGATTGGTAAATTGCTTTCTGTTGTCACCCATTGTGAATATCTGTTATCAGTACTGTTGTTGATTGTTTCCCTCTCCCTTTGCCATCCCAGTAAACTGCCCTTACCCCAACCCTCGAGGCTTTGCTGTTGTTTTTCCGTTCTCCTCCCCATCCCACCGGGGGAGGGGTGAGGGAGTGGCTGCATGGTGCTCAGCTGCTGGCTGGGGCTAAACCACATCACCCTGAAGCCCATGGAAAAGACCATGACAACACAAGTTGTCCCCCTGCCGCCCATGGAGGACCCCACACTGGAGGAGGTCGATGTGCCCTGAAGACAACTGGAGCCCATGGAGAGCCCACACAGGAGCAGGTTTTCTGGCAGGACAGTGGCCCACAGGGGACCCACGCTGGAGTCATCCATTCCTGAAGGACTGAATGCCATGGAAAGGATCCACACTGGAGCAGTACTTCAAGAATTGCAGCCTGTAGGATTGACTGACATTGGAGCAGTTCATAAAGTACTATCTTCTGTGGGTGGGACCCCACACTGGAACAGGGGTAGAGCATAAGTAGGAAGGAGCAGCAAAGACAATGCATAATGAACTGACTGCAACCACCATTCTCTACCTCCCTGCACTTTTCGGTGGGAGGAGGCAGAAGAGTCAGGGATGAAGTTGAGCCCAGAAAGAAGAGAGGCATGGGGAGAAGCTGTGTCTAGTTTGGGGCTTTTTTTGCTATCCTACTCTCTTATTAACTGGCAATAAACTAAATTAATTTTCCAAGTTCAGTCTGTTTTGCCCATGACAGTAATTTGTGAGTGATCTCACTGTCCTTATCTCGACCCATGAGCTTTTAATCTTATTTTCTCCCCTTGTCCTGTTGAGGAGGAAGACTGAGAGAGCGTCTTGGTGGGCACCTGGCAGCCAGTCAAGTTCCACCCACCATAGCTGCTACCCCTGCATAGAAAAGGCTGTTTGATTTTTTGGCTTGATGTTTTAATCTAAATTAATTTAATTCAGATTCAGTTAGTGAATCTTAACGAGGGCAGTTTATATATGGTATTTTATGTGATGTGTACCATATAAATTTTTAAGGAGCATTGAACTGATCCTACAAACAGTACTTTAATATAGGTTTTGAGCAGAGAATATTTTTCTTCTTTTTTATTTAGTGTGAGCTTTCAAACTACAACTGGTCTTGTTGAATATTATCAGTCATGTCACCCTATTTCATGACTGGTGAACAGTTCAATAGCTTATGTCAGGGTATGAAAACATCTTGGCTTGAAAGGTTTGGAAAGGAAGGGTTTTATCCATCTATATCACCCCAAAATCAAAAGGTAAAGTGACAGTTTCCAAACTAAAAAATAAGAGCTTTAAAAAGTCTTTTTATAGAATCTGTTCCCTGTAGCAATGGGATGTTGTTTCACTCTCAGCTTCTTTGTGTTTTATTACAACATCTGTCACCTGAGAAAAGCACATTCATTCCATACCCCTAAAGAGAGACTTCTATAGACACTTGAAAATTGATGCACCGCTACTTCCAGGAACAATAATATTTTCAGATTCCTTTTCTATTTTTTTTTCTTAATTAGGTGAAGCATCTTGAAAAGGGAATGTTTTTCTTATCAGACTGAATTATTTTTTACCCTGTTCCTTTGAATCATAGCATACAGTTGCTCAGCCAGGAAGGACTTCTTTTCCAACAGTACTATTTGACTGGTTGGCAAGGTCCTTTGGCAGTTTGTGCTAGCAGCTCTGGAATGTCTTTTGGTCAGTCATTTGCTTATGCAGCTGATAGCATGTTTGTCTTCTCTAGCCTCAAGGAAATATTTTTTTTTTCCTTACTTTTTATTTGCCATTCATTCTTCTTTACTAGAAGGCACATACATTCAATGTGGCAGTTACACTGGTAATTTTAAAATAGCTCTAAAAAATCCACATATTTCTCTGGTTACCAGCATAGGCTTCATTTTTCCTTAATTCAGGTAGCAGTAAAGTTCTTAACTGCTTAAGTGAGAGCTAAACGGATTAGTCTTCAGTTCAATATACTGAATTATGAAATGACTTAACTGTGTATGCAGAACCATCTACTGCATATAACACACTACATACAGATTTGTCTCATTGAAAACAGAAGATTGTGGCATTAGATTTTCATGTTAAGTTTATGGTTTCCTGTAATGTGTAATTATGTTTAGGTATTTTTTCAACATGCCTGCCATAAATTTTTCTTTTAGCTTCTCTATGGAAATGTGTATGTAATACTAAGTGAGGAAGGCTACAGTGTCATAAGAATTCAAACCAACTCAAAACTTTTTACTGATTTACTTTGTGTCACACAAGACTACCTGTATCAGATAGGCTTCTACATATATATATATACACTCTCTGATGGAGCAGGTAATCCTGGAAACCATTTCCAGGCACATGAACAACAAGGATAACATCAGCAGTAGTCAGCATGGATTCACCAAGGGAAGGTCATGCTTGACCAACTGGATAAATGTCTACAGTGAAATAACTGGACTAGTAGATCAGAGGAGAGCAGTGAATGTTTTCTATCTGGACTTCAGTAAGGCTTGTGATACTGTCTCTGAAAAGATTAAAAGATCCTTACAGACAAGGTGTTGATGTATGGGCTGGATGAGCAGACAGTGAGGTGGACTGAAAGCTGGCTGAACAGCCAAGCCCAGAGGGTGGTGATCAGTGGCATGAAGTCTAGTTGGAGGCGAGTGACTAGAGGTGTAACCCAGGGATAGGTACCGGGTCCAGTCCTTTTTAACATCTTCATTAATGATCTCAGTGCTGGGGCAGAGTGTACCTTCAGCAAGTTTTCTGATACCACAAAACTCCGAGGAGTGGCTGATAGGCCAGAGGGCTGTACTGCCATCCAGAGGCAGGCTGGAGAAATGGGTGGACAGAAACCTCAGGAAGTTCAACAAGTAGAAATGCAAAGTCCTGCAAATGAGGAGGAATAGGTCATGCACCTGCAAAGCAGGTTGGCAGATAAGGCCCTGGAAGTCCTGATGGACACCAAGGTGACCATGAGCCAGCAATGTGCTTTTGCTGCAAAGCAAGCTAATGGCATTCTGGCCTTCATTAGGCAACAGATTGCTATCAGGTTGAGGGAACTGATCCTCCCCCTCTTCTCAGCACTGGTGAGGTCACACCTGGAGTACTGTGCCCAGTTCTGGGTTCCTCAGTACAAGAGAGACATTGGCATACAGAACAGAGTCCAACAAAGGGCCACTAAGATGATTAAGGAACTGGAGCATTTCTCATATGATGAAAGGATGAGAGAGATGGGACTTTGGAGCCTGGAGAAGAGAAGGCTCGGGGAGAGCTTGTTAATACATGCAAATACCTGAAATTATGGTGTCGTGGTTTAATTACAATAGGCAGCTAATTATCACATGACCACAGAGGTGGTTGTTTTGTTTTGGGGTATTTTGGCTCTACAGTGGAGGTCCTACATAACACTACAGAGTCACAATCTATGCTAGACTTCGTAGCCACCATAGTAAGATTGGGTGCATTTATTCTGAATTAGACATGTTCATCCTCATCAGATTAAGAAAAGTATCTCGATTCCCTTTTGGGAAGGGAGAAGCTGTATTATGAAAAAGAGTAAGAAGGTCTGGTGCATCCTTCTCTTTTATTTTAGAGAAAGGATTTAGAAGAACTTGTCCCATTGAGTTTAATGTCTTCAATTACTTGAATTTATCAGTTAGGACTCAGTCTTCATCATTATATCTGAGTACTTAATACAATAACTGAGTGCCTTCAGACATATGTCTTTCAGTTACTTAGTTTTAAAAGATATGCTGGAACATTTCTTTTCTGTGTTTTACTGGAATTTTCCTGCTTTGGAAGGTCATCCAATCATGTAACACTGCAGTCACTTAAGTACTATTATCAGCAACTGTCACAAAACATTAGTCTGTAAATACCAGCACTGATATTTAAATAATCTCATTTAGAGACAGGTTGCAAATATTATTTTTCCAGATTCTCAGAAAAATTAACAGAATTCAACTAGATAATGCATATTCTTAGTAATTCAGTGTATTTCTTATAAGGATGCTCCAGATTTGGACCAACAACATCTAGTTCCCTATTGCTCTCAGTTTATGAATATTTTCTGAAATCACAGTGTGGTCATATTATTATGCTCAAAATATTGTGATGGACATGCATAGACATATACTAGATACAAGTGAATCCAAGAATGTATTACTAGTCTAATCAAAACTTTTAATGGCATAACTAAAACACAAAAAATGTTTATTATTAGTTCAAGTGCACTGATACTAAGACTCACAGAACAAATACTTTGATTAATATGCATCTCCCTAACAATGTAACAATTAAAAGTTATTATACAAAAAACCCTGTCTTATTGTCCTCTCTCCTTTTCCTCTGGTGCTTTGTTCACCCTTCCACTGCTCCTTTGGATCCTAAGGCTGAGTAAGGGTTTCCACTTTGGGGTGGCAAGGGGGGCTTACAACGAGCTGTCACCAGCCTGAATCCTTCACAGGGACAAGTATGGTGTTTAATGCTGTGTGTTCCTCCTTCTCTTTGCCAGGACTAGCATGATGTTCATGCTTCCTTCTCATCAACCTAAGGTCCACTTGGGGTCCTGTTTTTTCTGACATGCTTCATACTCTGTCTGCATTGGACAATAACTCATTTTTCTTTTGACTTTGTTAGGCATCCTATGTTGAACATGAGTTAGATAGTGGTTATTTATCTTTTGTGTTACCCCTAAAACTGTGAAGTTTTTTGTAAATTTGCATTTGTATCCATAATTCACCATTGGTGAATTGCTGACAGCCTCAGCACCTCTGGTATCGTCTAATGACTGCCCTCTTCTATGTTGCACTAGCTTTCTAGGGACAACGTTTATTCTACATGTAGTAACTACTTGTCACTCCTATCTTTATGGAAATTATTTATAGTAGGCATTACAACACAAAATAATACCAATTCAAGGAAAAAAACCAAAACACCTAAGATAAAAGCCACATGGTCATTAGACAGCTGTTAAATCTAAACAAGCTAAAATAAGCTCAGGTGAAGTCCAGACAAGTTTTGAGATCCTACACTATCAGGTCAACACATAGCCTGGGGCCTTTATTGATAGTAGCAAAAATGTTACTTACCGGCCTACATTATCTCAGGTTTCTTTTCTAGAAAAGAATACTTACTGCCTCAAAAGCATACTTGGATGCTGCAGAAAAATATGTACTTCTCTTGTTTCTGAAAATCAACACCTCAGAAAAAAAAAAATCATGAAACCTATATGTTTTGTTTTTAAGAGAGAGTCTGAGATCTGATATATAACTGTACTTTCCCATTCCTAATACCCTGAGAAATAATTCAAACAGCCCAAGTTCCTGGATAAAAATATGATATACTTATGTAAAGTATGTTCTGAATAAAAGCAGGAGAAATTACTTCTTTATTTCAAAAAGTCACAAGTTATTCCATCTCCTAGAAATTTAGTGTTTAGATTGTGAAAAATTGAATGTTACATTTGCCTCTGCTGTTTGAATGGATAGTCTGTGGAAGCAGAATAACAATTTCAAATACATTTCTCTGATATCTAAGAAATGACAAAAAAACACAATAGTAAAACTATATCATTTCCTGTAAAAAATAAATATTTAATGGATACCTTAACAGTAATCTGTCACTGTAAATGCAGAGGTGGTTATATTTCATTATAACTAGCATCATTACATACACTAGTATTTGTCATAAAATTATTATATTTTCTAAAAGTGCCAGCTATAATATTTGACACTGTCATCATCTGATGTAGTTAATTCTAAAGGTTAGTTTTCAAACTACTCAAAACTGTATTTTCTTTTACAATATATTAAAGCAAAGGATAGTCTATTCCATGTTTATATATACATATCTTTAGTAGTTTAGTTTACTGTTGTTTGTATTTGTCCTTTCCTTCTAGAGTTAAGAAGTTTTAATTTAAAAATTTCTCCTACTGCAGTATGTTTTACAGTATGTCTCAGACCGTGCATATACTCTCTTCACAAAATCACAAGCATCTGTGCTGGTTATCATGTGTATTTCAGGGTACAATTAGAAAAGATAAATATCCAATTCCAAAATGTATAGCCTATCTTCGAATTACCAACTGTACGAAACTACCAAAACTTGATTTTCCCTAAGAGACACGAATAACATTTCAAAATACATATATTATGAAATCTCTGCATATCCTTTTTTTAGAAACACAGAGTTAATGTATGAAAACCAAAATCCAAACACAAACAGTAATGGAGAAGTAAATATACACAAGACTTAAAATATGACCTGATTCATGAGTAGCATCTTAGGAGCTAGAAAAAAAAAGTATGGAGAGAACTAGTACATCAATATTTCTAAAACAATTCTTCAGAAATAATTGTGCAAAGGTATTTTTGCTTTAAGTTAATAAAGAAAACTAATTACTTCAAGAATCAAGCTATAGATTTGAATCTGAACTGATTCAAAAATCTGTGACGCAAACACTAATATTGAATTTCACCCTTTGTACACTTCTGATTCAAAATTTTTTTACAATATTATGATGTTATAGATGAATTTCACACTTGTCAGTGATACCTATATTGATAAGAAAGGTAGGAGGTGAACATATAGTTAAACCATCTGCTTTCAAAGGAAAAACAAACTTGTATCTCTTCAAAGTAATGACATTATGCCAGAGCTTCTCCTTAGTGCTTAATCAGCAGAAGTTTCTAAAAATACAGTTTAGAAAAATTCATGGTTAAATTCATGTTATAGAAGAAAGACAACATTAAGCTTTCTTCTAATGGCACTAAAATTACATGACTGTCTGGAAAAGATTATTTCAACTACTGGTCAAGGCAAAAATATATTACCCAAATTTCTATTAATTTGCAATACTACTAATTAAAATATATTTTATTATTCCAAATTTTTTCAGGCATTTTTCACATACTCACCTGTGTTCCAACTACCTGTTCAGCTTTTCTAGAGCTATCAGACTGCCCTGAGCCTCTGAGACAATATGCAACACGTGCAGTACTTAACTGCCTGGGTAAGGTTTATTTTCTAAGTTTTATTGGCATGTGCATGGGATGACCTATAAGGCTGACTAGAGGGTTTATCACTTGTGACTGATGTAGCCATCCCGTGTTTATGCTGATAAAACCTTTATTCAGCTTTGCACTGTCATGCATTTTCTCTGACCACGTATAAAACAAATGTATCTGTTTGAGTGTCTGTTACTTCCTTTCAGGTAAGAGAATATTTTTCTGCTTCAGCTTTCCATGAAAGGATAGTAAAAGCAGTCTAAGAATTATTTGTTCCTTAGTAATTCCGATTACTAAGAATGAATGGCACACAGTTACGAGGTTTACTTATTGCTGAAACTTGTCAAAGTTCCACCTAGCTATTTCTAAGCAGTTTCATGTGAAGTGTTCCATTAAGAAAAAATAGGTTTGTAGCATAAAAGTTATGCTGAATATCTAAAGGCATGATATACATAGTAATATATTATTCACATACATGTCTTTGAAACTGTCAGATATTCTTGTAACAACAATAATACCAGCAAACTAAAGCTGCTTGTCTGAGACTAAGACTGTCAGATATAAATAAATTTGACAGGCCAATGGAGAGTGTCGGCTCTGTAAATTTGTAATGTGAACAATCCAGAAATCTATTTTGCCTCTTTTTCTGGCATCCACCAAAGCTACATAATCTCACACAAGGATTTCTTTTGAAAATCCATAATGTATTCTCTGAGAGAATTAAGGATTTAAGAACCAATGTATTCTAATCTTTGCACATCTCTAACCCTTATATAACTTAGATTTATTTCTGAAAATTACTTTCAAAGCAAGAATAGACATATTCTTACTAGTAAGAATACAGTTAATGCAATTTTAGTAAATTCAATAGCTGTTTCAGATTTTGTAATGCTAATGGGTCTCATTGGGCATGACCTATACAGAAGCAAATAAAGCATTTTCTACTATTTTTTCCTTCATCCTTGCCAAATAACTACCTTTTCAGCAACAAAACCTCTTCCAAGTTGCATAGAAAGTGTTATGCCACTATGAAGGAAAACAGAGGCTGGTGAGAAAACACAGGAAAAACAGAATGCAAATTACTTCCAGTGCTACACGTTTCCTTCACATTGAATAGGAACGATTTATAGTCCTTTTAGTGCTCACTGAAAATTAACACCTAGGTAAGAAGCATTCCATTAAAGTTAGAGCAAAGCAAGTCTGGACTAATCTTAGTGTGAAGTTAAAGGAATCAGAAAATGTTTTAGAGACTGATTGAGTTTAAAATGAATTGAATGTGAATGTTATCTGACAATTAAACACAAATATTTCCCAAAATAGAGATCAGTTTTGTGGGGTTTTTTAGATATAGACTAATATTAGAGTTTAAAAAAAAAAAATAGTACTTATGTACATTCAAAGAGAATGGACTGAAGATAAGTGATTTTAACTTCAGCAATCCCTGATTATTACTATTTTTTTTTTTAATGTGAGTTTGGTTTTAAATGTCTTTTATACCAAATGGGAAAATTACATATTACTATTATTTTCACCAGCCTCATGGTCTCCTAGCTTTTCAAAAAGACTGTCATATGCATATCAGTTCCAAACCTCCTGAGGTGTTCTGCTACACTGTGTAAAATGACATGTTCCATGTATATTTTTTGAGAGACAGATATCAGCATCTGAACTTAATATCAGAATGTAGCTTTCACACTTCCTTAAAAGTAATATCTTCCATAACTTGCTAGAATCCTATAATTACTCTTCAGAAAACTGTCCAAGAGTTGCTGAGTTCATTTGTAACTTAGCAACTACACGTTAGAATCATGGACTTCTTCACTATACTATGAGCTATGAGGAGGTATTAGCCATACATATTATATGTGATGTTTTAGTAGAGCACAAAATCCCCCAAAGTACCTGAGGGCCATGGTATATATTGACTACACTAATGTACAGAATTTTGAACGGATCACAGCAAAGGTAGATGAAACCCTATATTTCATAGCTTAGTTCTCTCTCACACCATTTCAAATCCAACAGAAACTACATCATTACTGCAGCAGAATACAAGAAATGCTGATACAAAAATAGCATTCTGGGATGACCAGCTTCCAGCTAAATTGTTCTGCATGCACTCCCTCACTGTCTTTTTTTACTATTAACTATCCTGCCCAAACTTCCTCTCACATATCTGCAAGTTTCATTTTTCCTAGCACTAGTCTGACATTGGAAAGTTAGAGATTTTTGTAGCTGTAACAACATACATTCTCAACTGTCTGAACAAACTGCTTTTTTCAAACCATCTGAAGGTGTGATTGGAACCATTTGATTTTTTTTGAGTGCCTGTTAAACCATCAAACCATCCATTTTACCAGTCTACAATGTTCTCGCTCATGGGAGCACTGAATTATGAAGCCAATAAGGACACTGAGCTACCTGGCCAAACAGTGAGAAAAAAATCACAGCAGTATTCTCCTGGAAAGAATTGGCTGGATGTTCAACACAACTGGGGAAAGAAAAAAGATTTCAGTAAACATGAAAATGACTGTTTTGCAACTAATTAAAATGTATTTTGACATTTGCACCACTAGTGAATTCAGAGGGGGGAGGCGGAAACAAACTGACCTGTTTTACTTCAGTGCATGATTGTGATCTATCGTATTTCCCCAGAAAATTGTATCAAGGTGAAACATCCATAGCTCAGCAAACTGAAATGAGGTAAGGCTTGTGTTTTGTCTGTCCAGGGGCTAAAAGTCAGAATAACTAAGTCAGTATGAAGGAAAAAAAAAAAAAATCCTATCTCCTTCCCTCCAGTAATTATTTGTGAAAGCAAAGCTTGAGAGATCCATTTGTTTTCTTTATAAAACTAACAGAATGGCATAACCAAAATATCTATGGGAGTATCTGGAGCTTTAAGAAAAGAACACCACATAACATTAACACAATAAGAATTTCTAGACCTGTGTCAAAGTAATTCTGTGTATTTACCTTGTAGTGTCTTGTGCATAGATCTTATCTCCTATAGCTGTATGGCTTCAGTACTGTTGCACAGCTCCCTTTCAGGCTAAATACAGTATCCTCTTTGTTTGGCTAGATAGACTTAAAAATTTCATTTAAAATGAAAGTCAAAATTGTATCATGTCGTTTAAGCATAGCCATAAGCACAGCTTCCCCATGAGATGGAGGAATCCAGACAAACAGCTGAAAGAAAGCAAAACACCACACGATATACTGATCTGGTGTGGGTCACTACATTCTCTGCGTCTGAGTTAAAGGAATAGAAACTGGTGCTGTTCTGGCAAGTCAAGAAAAAGCTTGCTTAACAGAGCTTGCAGTAGAATAAAACTAAGACATTAAATATACATGGAGGATTATGGCTATTTAGAAATGCATATTTTTATGTGTTTTTAAAATTTTTAATAAAAAAATATATTCAAGAATGCTGTTGGCCACTATCATTAGTTACTAGCTCTGAGGTGAAGAAACATGAGTCCCAAACCCTAGCAGCATTACATGGTGATACAAGTTCCACATTACATGTCATAGCTTCCCTGAAGCTTAATTTGTGCTGAGATAAAACCTCATGAGTATTCCAAGGACAGATGAGGACGAAGACTGAAGAGTTTGCAAACTGAGGTAGGTTCATTCAGGGAGATAAGGAAACTACCAAAGAACCCAGATGACTCACTTTTGGATGATGACCATAGGGCTTCATGCAGAAATTTTCTAAATTATACAGATGACTTGAAGGATAAATCATTTATCATATAACTGAAAAGCTGTTTTATCCCATAAACTTATAAACGTCTTCCATACTCACATGGTTTCAGTATTGCAGGCAAAATGTCCTCTAGACATATATAAAATTTTAAACATTTCATTTTATTTTTTTTAAATACTGGATTAAATTTGCTTTCCAACCAGGAGGCATTCTAAAACGAAAACCAAAGAAAGTGGGAGTTTTAAACTTCAAACATGGCTTTAGGGATCCTTTTGTCAGAGGAAGAAACAGTACAGAAGGAAACTTTTGAAGCAGGAGGACTTCATGTTATTAAATGACGGCATTTTATACCTCACATCGTGTGCTGAATGATTTGTACAGGCAAAAGACAAGCAACTCAAATCAAACAATGCTCAAACTTAGAAAACAATTAGGACTCTCCTTTGACTAGCTTATTTAAAATTTTCTTAATAAAAAAGTTAATAGAATTGTCTGAATTAATCACCTAGTTAATACCTAAAGGGCACTAGATACTGCAGTTCTAGATAGAGTTTCCATTATCACCACCAACATAAAATACATCTTATACATAAAGACAGCATCTTATAATAGATCCTGTTAATTTTATGACTCTATCATAACACTTGAGAAATAAGAATGAAGAGAAAAGAAGCTTTATGATATTAAATAACTTTCAGGAGAAAAAGAAAGTGGCAGGTACTCTATGCATGCATATGTTTATTTTCATTCTAAGGCAATTAAAGATACAGTCTGCACTGGTTATGGTCAAGCCTTCAAGCCATTTCTTACTCAAAAATGCCCCCCAGTCATGCATGACATACAGAAAGAAATGAAGAATTTTTCTTTAGTGATAACAAATGAGTATCTTTAGAGATACTCATTTGTCTCTGAATGATAATAGGGTACCAAAATTGATGTTTCCATAGGTGAAACCTAAATACTGTAAAAGAAATACTTGGAATATGAAGTAATTTCTTCTTCGATTTATTTTAAACTAACCATTAACAAGCTGGAAAAGCAGGGCTGCTTCACAAAGGGAGGAGTGTGACCAGAGGGCAGGCCATATCCAGCTGAGAACTGAAATTTCTGTAGCATGCATCTTATAACACAAATGAGAAAATTAAGTCTCACAGTCCTTAGTTCAGTAGCTACTTGGAGACTGCATTGGTCTCCTGAAACTATGTTCTCTGTAAATGAGTACTAGCTATTGCTTGTCCTAATGCTAGGAGTTACATTAAAAGTGAATATAGGAAATAGAAGGGAATAAAGAGTTCTATTTTTCGAGAGGAGGCAAACCTGACTGGATGAAAATGAGCTCTGAACACAAAAAAAAAAAAAATGATAGTTAATGATTTGCATAATACTGGTAGTAACATATGTGGGAGGAAAAATCTTCAGAGTAAAAACTTGCAAGAATTAGCTCTAACAAAAGTTTCATCCACTTCATGCAAGTGCATGAAAGGGAAGTTCCCCGGGGAAGTTTTGCTATTGACTTCTTCAAGACCAGACAGGTCCTCTGCAAATGCAACATGAGTCAGTGCCCTGTGAAAGTAAATTGAAAGATTCTTATGAAAAAAATCATCTGAATAGCCATCTAGATCTGAGCAAGACACCTTGGCTTAATTTACCACTTATTGCAAGCAAGACAGTAGAGGTTATGATGCAATTCATTGCACTATTCATGGCACATGCTCTATAATATCTACATTCAGTGAGATGAATTACACTCTTGACTATATCTGTATTAACTATGACAGCATAAACAAACAGATTCAATTGTAGATGCCTACAGTGTAAGAAAGATGAGCATTGTGGGCAGGTACGATTAATTCCATCATAAAGCTATGAAGTGCCTAATAAGTGAACTCCACTCTTCCCAATCCAAAACAATCCATGGTCACAACGTCAAGGCCAATTTCAGAAACAAGAGAGTAAAGTACAATTTCTTTCTCTTTATTGTTCTTTTTCTAAACAATAGATTTGGGGATTTTGATCTCTGGTTTCTGTGTCTTAAGAAAACATGGACTTCAAATTTTTTAAGTTTACTCTGCAGAACTGAGGACTGGAAATGCACAACTTGAAAATGAAAGCTGAGGGTTATTTTGCAGGAGCTGACAGTCGTACCTGATGAACAAGATGTGTCAGCCACCCACTTACAGATTCATTAATAACCAACAAAACTGCAGTTACTTTCCACCACTGTAATTCATTCTTTAGCAAGCAATATTATGACTTCTCTTATTCTTTAACTTACTACTTAAAAGTTCCCTTCTAATAACTCAGAAAGTAACTATTTAATAAAAGTTTAAAAGATGCGCCTGCACTGACAGGTATAGATTGATCTCAGTTCCTTTTATGTAAGTGAAAGCATGAAGCGATGGAAGCAAAAGCACAAAGCAATTCAATGACAACGTTGAACCTCTCAGACCTCAGTCTTGATGCAATATGAGTTAGATTCATATCCAATATGATAGCAAAGCATTGGTTTGGGCAATGTAGGGCTCCAAGTTAAAAAATTCCAGTAAACTGGCATCTCTGAACTGCGCTTGTACGGGCACGTACACTGGTAGCCTGAACAACTAATGATTACCTGCTTGTTCCACGTGCACTATTTCGTGACCAATTTAGTTTTAGTTCTCTCAGAATTATTTACGTTATTCATTATTATTTATCTTATGTACTGTATTTTTCAGTGTAAATGGTAAGCTCTTTTATTGATAGGTTGCTATTTTTCATAAATTCATGGATTACATAGTACAATGGGGTCCTATCTGGTGGAGTCATCAACCCTAGAGCATATCCGTGATACAAATTTCAAAGCAACTTTGAATAAGAATGATGAATCACAGCAAGTACTGAAAAGAAATAAAGTTGGTTCTGTTACAATTGCCTGAAAATCACCATTTTCCAAACATCTCAGTCAATGTATCCACAGTCATTTACAAATGATACATGCCACGTTGCCATACTTGGCAGCCTTAAAGTCTAGATTGTGTTTGAAGGCCTCCAAAAAAAGCCTGTGACAGTATTTTTCTGGGCCCATCTGTCAGCTTTTCAGACCACATCAGTTAAATGCTTATTGAGGACTAAAGTGGTCACAGATACCCTGCCAAAGAAATGAATAGGAAAATTTAGATATATCAATAATAGTTTCTTAAAGAGGCAGCTAAATTCAGGCCCTTTTATAACGTTAAATTATCGTCATCCATTAGCTTCAGCAGATAGGACAAAAAAGTTGGCAGAATCTTTTCTAGAAGATTTTGATTGGTGTGGTTTTGTTCAGTTTGAAAGAGTACACAGGTTTCTGTTTAAATACTTTCCAAGAGACAGCATACAAGCACTGGAAATTGCAACCTAGTAAGATTTTAGGTAAGATTGGGAAAAAGGTTTTTTTAATGTTACATGTACACACATGTACATGTTTAAATATATTCATATGTCATACAGTTTAAGATTAAAAATTAACTACAAGTTAAAAGGAAAAAAAAAAAAAAAAGGAAAAAGCAATACTACAGGATAGTATGGACCTGAACTTATGTCAGTCCTAAAGTACAACAATTGATGGTTTTTTTCAGAAACTACAGTTGCCCAAGCTTATGGGGAAGCTGTCATTTCAGACAAAAATATGAAAAATGCAGTCTTTTTAAATTCATATGAATATTATCTCATAAAAGAAGAAACAGATATAGTTTGGCTTTAAATAACTGCAATAACTGTTGAAGAGAACAATTAAGACACAGCTAGAAAGTATGCCAAATTAGCTCATCAGTTTTATTACAAGTCCTTTCAATAAGAAAATAATCTTAAAACAGTCTGTAAAACAGCACAAGAAAAATTATGTGTAAGTATAAGTTTTTAAAATGCTTACTTAGGTATAGTTTTATTAAGACTGAAAAAGGAAAAGGATATAGTCAAGGCTCTAAACACACCAAAGTACTTAAAGTGGAATTATCACTGAAATAACTTAAGCAGGAATTTAGCTAGGAAATTACGACTAAATCCAGACAGTGATTAGCTCTTTCAATATGTCTGAAGCACTGGCTTTTCCTTCCTAAGAGACCCTAGCAAGCTTTTGGATTTTTTAATAGGACAAAATGCTCATAAAATTTGAACCACTGTGGATCCATTACATACTCATTGTCTCAGCTGAATTCTCACCACCACAGGAATATAAAGACAGCTGTTCTGCACATAAATTTAAAAGATAATTTAATTTCACAGAAAAATTGTTTAGAATTTGAAATAACAAACACAATATAAAATTAATTCAATTCAATTTATTTATTTTTTAAATCAAATGTGGTCAAGGTTTATCTGAAAAGCAGTTGGATATTTTTTTCCCTTCTCACTCATTCTCTAATGATTAGAAACCTTCCTTTTAAATTTACGGCCTGTCCAGATCATAGCCAATTTATAACCATCACACCTGTGCCAACATTGTCCTTCAGCTTAAATAATTGTTCTCCCTGCCTCCTGTTTGCTTCTGTGATGTATTTATGGAGAACAATCTGATGTCCTCTCATTCTTCATTTTGCTGGTTACACAAGCCCAATTCTTTTAATCCTTCCTCATAAAACTTACTCTCCACTCTCTGGTAAAAGTTCTTATTTCTGCCTATTCCAGTTTAACTTGTCTTCCATGATCAAGGTAACCAGAATGGTATGCAGTGTTCTAGATGAGGTCTTAGCAGTACCCATATAGATGATATTATGTCTAAAAAATAAAATATGTATATATCTCCTAACATCATATTTGTTTCCTTCAGAAATGCACAACTGTGGTTAACTGATTTGATTAGCTCATATGTTCAAAATGCTTTGATCCTCCTTCCTTTACACCTCTTTTTTTAGCTATATTTTTTTAAGTTTTTAGAATTCATCCCTAAAAGCACCATAAAACTTTCATTATTACATTTTGTCTCTATTTTACATTTCTATCAGTTCTTCCATCCTTTTGATTTAAGTATCATCAGTGCAACCTTAATTTTTGTGTTTAACTGTTTAATCTATGGTTAGGGAAAAAAAAAAGAAGGAAAAAAAAGAAGGAAAAAAAAAGAAGGAAAAAAAGAAGGGAAAAAAAAAAGAAACCAACAACAACAAATACAGCACCTCGTTCTGAAAACGTAGCATTGAGGTACTCTACCACTAGAAAATTCCTTCTTAAATCAAAAGTCTCAGTTAAATCTATAATTATCTCACTTTAAGCAGTTCATCAATCACCTTTTCTGTGTTAAGGGCTGAATGTTTTCTTTGTCATATTATAGCAAATGCTTAACTGAATTCTTACAGATTCAGTTTACATTTCCCTTATTTAAACAATACTGAAAAATACTTAAGAAGTCAGCAGTGCAGAATATTGGCAGGTACCCTACCCAGTACTGTGCAATACTCTATCCAGTTTCATTTTTATTTACATTAAACACATGACCAGGGTTTTTTAAGATTAAAAAATATTTCAGAACTGGAAAATATCCAATGATTTATAGATGATTAAAAACATAATTTTGAAAAACAAAACAAAACAAACAAACAAAAAAACCCTCTAAATCTCCAATGCATTGTTAATTGGAAATGTCTTGCCCAAGCATTGCATTTTATAGCTGGTTGTGGCAGTTAGGCATGTTATCTGGACTTATGATGAGCTGAGGGAGTTAAGAAATCATGGCTTTGTTAGCACAGATGTTCCATAAATGGGAATTTATTTTGAAATATGTTAATCAGCTTTCAGATCCTGAAAACTTACATCAGATAACTATTCATACAAATTTATTGCATATTAAGATATTTAAATATTAAAATTTAAAAGTCTATCATTCTGTCTAGATAAAATTTTAAACCAGAAATTTAGATCTAGTGTACTCAGCTTGCAGCAGCTTTGCCATAGCTGAAACATAATAATAAAAATATAAAAGAAAAAGAAGAGCAGTAGAAGTTCAAATGTTAAAACTGTTGTGGTTCTGTAAAAATTACTGATCATCATCACTACATTGCAGGTAAGAGTTTATGTTGATATTTTATTGCCATGGTTTAGCCCCAAACAGAAACTAAGCACCACACAGCTGCTCATTCACTCCCCCCTAGTGGGACAGGAGGGAGCATTGGGAGAGTGAAAGTGAGAAAACTCGTGGGTTGAGATAAAGACAGTTCAATAGGTAAAGCAAAAGCCGTGCACACAAGCAAAGCAGAACAAGGAATTCATTCCCCACTTCCCATGGGCAGGCAGGTGTTCAGCCATCTCCAGGAAAGCAGGGCTCCATCACGCCTAACGGTGACTTGGGAAGACAAACGCCATCACTCCAAACATTACCCCCTACCCGCCCCCCCCTTTCTCTTCCCCCAGTTTTATGCTGACCATGACATCATATCGTATGGAATATCCCTCTGGTCAGCTGTCCCAGCTGTGTCAACTTCTTGTGCACCCCCAGCTTACTCATTGGTGGGGTGAGGAGCAGAAAAGGCCTTGACTCTGTGTAAGCACTGCTCAGCAGTTACTAAAACATCTCTATATCACAAAAACATCTCTAGGTTATCAACTCTGCTTTCAGCACAAATCCCAAACACAGACCCATACTAGTTACTATGAAGAAAATTAACTCTATCATCTCAGCTGAAACCCGGTTATTTATTTACATAGTAATTTAGGTATAAATTTCTAGTTTTGGTATATGTAATAAAATCATAACTTTTCAGTTATTCTAATAAAATCAAATTCTTCTACACATACTGTACAGTGTGAGCTATAACAAATATTCATAAAATATTTTTATGAGACTTTTTTCTTTTGTAAAAATTAAAACAGAAATATTTCTTAGTTGAAACATCATAACCCATTAGTGCAACATACCTTCCAAATTAGCCTATCATCAGGAATGCAGCATGTTCTTAATGATTTTCTGTTAATAACAGCAGTCTAAATCTTTTATGTACCATTTAATCTCTGAAGATACATTTGCATAACCTAACTTTATAAAAGGATGTACCTTTAAGAAACAAAATAATTCAAACAAAACGAACTAGAGCTGTGTCTGAGCAATCGGAAGTCGAAGAATGAATTTTTGTTTTAACGTGGTCAAGGGTGACACTCATTTCCCCTAAATACATTCGCTCCCATCACAAAGTAGGAACAGCTGGCAAGGGGGATTTGGAGAACACGATCAGTTAACTTTGTCAAACATCATTGCCATATAATAGTAAAAATTCAGTTTCTTGAACCTTAAGGCTTACTAGATTACAAAGTGTTCAGCATCTGAATAGCTAGTGAAAATGCTGAGTTTTCAGCAGATAACCATGATACAGTTGGAATTAACTAGAGAAAATATAAGTGTTGAGTTGCTTCCAATCTTTATGTAAAATGGAATAGTCTAATTTGTAAGTAAGGAAGATACAGGTCAAAACAAGAAGGGTTAAATTTAATGTAAGAACTTCTGAATATCACATCTTTTAGAGAAAGAAATGTCATTTTCACTACCATTACAGTCTACACATAGAACAGTCATTTACTTGAAATAATTTCTTAATGCCAGAATTGGTAAAATAAAAACAACAAAAAAACCAAAACAATTTATCCAAAGTTGGTGTCAGATATTCTGGTAATATATATATTCAAGTTCTATCTGGATCAATCTTCAGTCAATTCGCCTTCATCCATCAGATCCAGGCACTGAAAGAAATAAAATCTATCTCTAATGCAAACACATGAACTTTGTAACATCAACGTTCAGATGACTACATAGCCAAGCCACTTGAGAGGCTTTCCTCAGGCCTGATGAACGGCACTCCAAAATTAGCCTCCATCAGGTCACTTAAGAAGTCTCTGTTCTTCTTGATGCTTTGATTGGAGACAGTGTATTAACGTAGTGTAACCAACAAAAGAAATACATGGCCAGACATAAGATAAGTTTTGCATAAGTACGTGAGCGGTGTGACCATGGAAGATGCAAAGACACATGTAGTTGTGCATGAGACAGGCAAGCAATAGAAAACTGCAAGACAAGACAAGTGCAAGAGACAGGAAATAGAGAGGGCATCCTGTCAAATACATGAGAATGATGAGTAGAAAAAAAAAAAAAGGCAAAAATACCGACAAGTGTTGGGAGCACAGCAAGTAGCACAAAAAAACCTCAGGCAAAGGCAAGTAAAATCAAAGAAAAGAGAAGACACCTTTGTTCCCACTTCTTTCCTAAAAATGTTCACAACTGATCTCATTGACCTCGGTGACCAAGAACATCACCAGCTGCAGTTGTCAGTGCTCACTGTACAGCATCAGGTCTGTGGTGTAGCATACACGTGGTTAATTTTAAAGTACAAGTATTAAAGACTAACAGATTTGTAGGTGTAGTGGTGATTAATAACAAGAAAGAACTAACCATTAGTACAATATGTGATATTATTGATCTAAAATAGTAAAGTTTAGTTTTAAAGTTTAAAACTATCTTGATTTGTCAATCTTCTAAACACTCCCTTCAACACAATCTCTATTTCCCTAGCTGATAGATATAAATAAACATAAATGAATGTACAGCTTTAACAGTTTTCAATCACCAAATGACAGCCATATGATGCAACATTTAAAATAATCATCTTCAAATATACATTATATGCGTAGATATTCTTTATTTGAAAGTATAATTTTTGCTTTATAACTTTTTTCTCTATTTTGTCTAACAAGTGTTCACAGTGAACTTACTACCCCATCTAGAAATTATGCCTAAATAACATTTATCTTTACCCATAGTGTCACTTACATTTGTTCTGCACAGGACTAGCAATCCATAGGGAACTCATCAGCCCACATGGAAGTAGAAAAATCTTTGTATCACAATTCTGTTCAATTATCTATATTTTCTTGCATTCATAAGAAATCTTTAATAGGAGGAAAGAAAAAGTCACAGGTTCCATTCTGAATCAATAAATTTTACTAAAAATAGGTCTAATACAAATTTTTCTTCCTGGCTAATCTGTTTCCAAAGCATGAAACATTATTTTTTTTTTTATTGTACCAAGTTGAAAGAATGAACAAAGACATCATGCTTCATTTACCTGCTTTGTGACTGTAGTCTACTTTATAAAATAAATACAAAGCTGCACACTAGAAATTCCGTCTGCAGAAAGTAGTTGCCTGCGTTATTTTCTTACCAAATCTTCCTTCCTCATCATGCTTATAATGGATTAAGTTCGTGCAGTGGCAACAACACTGTAAGTCTTGAGAAGTGTAAAAGTTCAGAAGTTAAACTTGTCATGATGCTGTAATGACACAGTTATTTCTTTTTAATTAAGATGGTGATTAACTATTGAAAGAAAATAGAGCCACAGGAACCTGCTGTGAATGCTGTGAAGCCTGCAGGTATTCAAAACTCCCTGAGGGTGCACAGATCAGACTAGGTTTAATGGGAAACTAACCTGTAAGTAAATTTTTGTCTGAGACAAGCTATCAAGGAAAGAAATTGATTATTCTTTTTTTTTTTTTTTTCATTGTTTCCTTTTATAACTCATTATTTTCTGTGGAAGATATCTTTAGTCATATTTGGAAGCTTTGTGCAAGGATAACTAGGTAAAATTCCATTGTCTCTCTTCAACACAAGACCACAACAGTGCAATTTAATAACATTCATTCCTATACCATACTAGCAACATAAGCATATGGAAAGTCATTGAACGCCATTTACACTTGCGGTCATGTCATATTCATTTGCTCTATGCTGGGCTAGGCAACAGAGGAAAAAGGCTAGTAAGTACAGCATTACTAATCTGATTGAGAAAATGAACTGCAGCATCAAATGTCTGTTGCAGAGAATGCAAAATGCCTAGTGTGTCTGAGTAGATATCCTGGATGTAATCAAGATTTATAAGCCTATTAACATAAACAAAAGGGTTAGACAAGTTCATTGAAATTTGCTCACAAATGGCCATAACACCTAGATGTTCCAAGTATAAGTATTACAACTGCATTAATTTAAAAGATTAAATGAAAAAGTTTAGTTTAAAGCTAGCATAACATTTCACCCAATAAACATGAGTACACACAGAATAGATTCCCTAGGCACCTTTCTTTACCACTGACCCATAAATGATATGCAGAACAGTAATTAAAGATTTTTTTCTTTTTCAGCATGCAGTCCCATTGGTTTCTCTCCCTAGATCTGACCCCTGAAGGGTACATACAAGAATAATTAAAATATTGATTACACCATGAAATTTGTACTTTGTAGATCTGTCTTGAAAGGATTTATCTATGCAAAGAGAGAAAAGATTTGTATTAAACTTATCTTTGGTGAGGAAAATGTGCTACCTATTAGAAAGAAAAAAAAAATGTTAGAAAATAAACATGATTCAAAGAAGATAATTAAAAGCATTATTGTTGATCATCCTACCTCCAGCTCAGTGGGTGAAGAGGTTGCCCCAAAAATATACATAGTTTATATATATGTATGCATATATAATATATATACATTTTATTATTATTATATTTTGGAACCAAAAAGACACTCAAAATCATTCTTGCAGAAGATATTTGCAATATTTCAATGGATACTTCATTCTTTTAAGCAAAATATTCCCAGATAAAAGTAGCATGGTAGAGTTCCTTGTTCTACATATCGTCTTAGTGTAAGAGTGCACATGTGCACAAGACAAAAATACACATGAGTAACCCTTCAGCCTTTTCCCACTCTTCTGTTTGAGCAGTATAGTGGCTGAAGAGCAGCACTGTGGCAAAGCATCTCCTTGTTTCTAGGACAGAAAAAAAGAGCACTGTTACTCCAGAACAGACTGGTGAAACAAAGATGAGATATCCACACTTCCTATTAGCTCTTTATCACCTCCTATTATATGGTAGGTGCAAGAGAACTATACCATAGGGAATGAATGTGACCGTCGCATTTGTTATCATTTCTTTCGATGCAAATTCTGACAGTCCTGCTGGACTTCATTGTATAATATGCCCTGATGGCATCACAAAGCATGCAATTCATATATTTGCCCTCTAACCAGTTGTGAAGTTGGAGATGTATAATTATTTTATTGTGTTACAGTCACATATCATCAATAAGACGTTTTTTCTTGAGGTCTGTGAGCCTGATAATCTAGCTTGGTAAAGAAGATGACATGCAAGGAGTTCCTGGAAGTCTTTGCAGCTCCAAACTCATGCAAAAACTAATCGTTATGCTAAAGACAGACAAAATTTGGCGGCACCTATTTGACAACTCTTCCACACAGAACAGTGTTTGACCTAAAACCTCCTGAAGTTAATAGATGTCAGTGAACTGTGGCAAAGGCTCTTAATGGTCAGGTTGACTTACAGTATTCTAGTCTGTGCTCTGAACAACCATTAGAAAATTGATCTTTGACAGTACAGACGAATGGGTAAAGGAATGAGTATTGCTTTGTACCATATTGGATTTGATCCTGGGGACAAAGCTGTATTCACGATAATGTGTCAGGGGTTTAGAGCAAGGCATTTATTTTTTTATTTGCTTCAGTTTTAATATGTATAATGGAGATATTAACACTACCCTACTCAATATTGAATACCTTCAAAATACTGGAGAGGTATTGAATGGGCTTTATGTGAAAGGAGTTTCTGGAATGTTATCATTAATCTCATCATGCACACCAGACATCACTTTTAGTAAGAAGTAGGAGAACAAAAATGATTCCTCTGCAGACATCATAAAAATATACCTATTCAGTAACTTAATGCATGTTACATTGGTTTGCCCATTTTCATTCCTGAAACTTTTATTTTGCTTGTAAAATACCGTTGTTCTTTTTACTTGTTTTTGGCCAGTCACTAACACACAGTGAACATCCATTAATTAATATTCTGTTAATTTGCTTATTTCAATATAATAACAGGATTGCTGAAAGGACTTTAAAAAGCTTTCTCATTCATTCCTCTACCCTAAGATTGACATCGTTCCATAATTTTGATGTTGCGCTTTTTTTTTAAATTATTATTCTTTATAAGCATTTTCATTTGCTTCATTGAATAGTTTCCTCTGGTCCTGTATATACTTAAAAATACACTTTTCAATATATAGTTCAGCCATGTAAAACATGTCATGATTGTTTTTGCACATATTTGTTTTCTTATAAGAGGTTAACTGTTGTAGTGAATTATTCATCAGTCATAGTGCCCTCATGTCTTTGCCTGTGCCACACCACACAGAAACTTAACACATATATTAATGTAGATTTTGTTAAGAGAAGCATATCAAGATTTTACACATTTAATGCATTTGGGAAGTTATCTGTCAACTAAGTAATTGACTAAGAGTAAAAACCAGTTTAATAAGTTTTAAGAAACCTGCGGTTCTGAGGGGGCATCAGACGGAAATCAAAATCCTTAATAAGATTTACGAAAACCAGAAATGACCTTGAAAGTCCTTCCTTCCTTTATTCCTGCAATTTGCAGATGCTAAAAGAACATTGCTCACAAGTGCCATGATACTCAGCAAGCGTTTTGTGACAAATTATGGTTGGTAGATCTTGATTGTTTTAATTAAAACTTTGATCTTCCTCACATAATGGTTCCTGAATAGTTGCTTACATACATAAAATGTTTGATCATAGTTATTTTAGAATACCTTTCTATCCCAGTGTAGCAATGGTATTTTTCTCCCCTCTGGTATAGTCATTCAATGGCCAGAAGAGAGATGTAATTGCAGTAGTAGGTCACTCTCATTAGCGCATATTACAAATACAGAAGAGAGCAGATATTAAGGGGAAATTATTGAGGAAACTGTAGCAGAATATAATTATTTCAGAACGGCCATACCAGTTAATCTCTTTCAGTTGACAAAGTCCACAGAGTCGCATCTGCCCACAGAGAAAAGATGTGCATCTACTTGGGATTCAGAAGTACAAGCTGTGCTGCTGAAGCAGTTCCTGACTATGTAAATCCTCTTGTTCAGTGCAAGATGCTGTGATGCATCATTAAGTGACTTGTCTCATACTTTATGCTAGATTAAAAGATTTTGCATTTTCCCCAGGCTGAAGAACTCCAGAAACTAAATGTGACCCAAACTGGCTGCAGAAACAGGATCTGTTAGAAGCTTAGTCCAGCAAATCTCTCTGTGGTAGTCTCCCTACTCTACGCCCTTTTCTCAACCAATATCAAACTTTCTCCTAACTTTCATGATATCTACTGTAGAATATTCATGAACGTGACAACTGACGGCACAAGGAATCAAATAAGTTACCTTTAGGAAAATCTGTGACAAATTATGACACAAATGATAAAGTGCAGAACTCATATTGTGGTTATTAATACCTTAATTCAAGATTGTTTAACTACACTAAACACAATTTCTTGCTTTCTGTTTCACATAAATAAGAGCATATCTTGACTCTTTGGCTATCACTAGGTTTTGAAATGCTAAATCAGCAGGTCGTTGGTTGAACATAAGGTTTATAAGGTCATTTCTCTGTAGAATCATTCAGGAAAAAAAATTCCTCAGAACAGAAATTCCAAAAGAGTAGGAAAAATAAGAGATGTCTTATTTTGGAAATTCCAATGGGATAAGAATTTTTAATTATCAGAAGTTTTTGGCTTGCACAGTTTTGATACAACTCTGAGCCACAGAGTACAGCTCACCTTAGTACAGTTCCCAATGCTCTTAGCATGAAAACTGGCAATCTAAAATCCCTAGACTGGATCAGCTCAGAGATCTCAATGTTTCCAGAGTGTCTTGCTGCAGATACCAAAGCAAAAAGGCTAAGGGAAGAGTAAAGGTAGCAGCTCTATAACCAGAAGACTGAAATTTCTTTGGATTTCCTAATTTCACATTGGATTAGTATTTCTACTCGTAAACAAGGGTTGTATTTGCATTTCTGTCCAGAAATAGAAAGTTTCGGTCTCTGAAGGAGAATACATACTTCACAGAATACATTACTGCCTGCATGGGAACACACTGGAAGTTGAGATTATGGTTCAGGTTCCATCACATTTTGAGCAGATTCAGACACATTCATCCCACCTCTACTGACACTGTCTTCACCACCACATTTTACAGTATCTGCTGAGTGAGAAGAAGAATAATTCTCCCAAGCTCCTACTGAACTTTTTGCTGCAGCATGGCATGATAGAGCTTGAGACAAAAGTTAAGACTATGAACACCATGTCAGTGTTACAATGCTCCTTCTGGACAGTATGGTCTAGAGTTCTATCATCAATCTAAAGGCTGCTTGGGTATTATCTCAGATAAAGCAGCAACTTACTTTAAATGTCAAAATAGGCCTGGGAAACAGAAATCGTACCTCCACCCTGCAGTAAAAATTAGAGTACTGAATCACATTATTTTTCTAATCAGAACAGTTCATAAATTTATGCTTAGATCTTTCTCCTACAGGAGTATAGATCCCTTCAGACTGAGAAGATAATTTATGATAAAGCTGATAAAACATGACCAATACATAACTACCCGAGAGATTTTAAAACAAAGCAGCTGCTGGAGGCAAATTCTGAGAGGAACCTGATCCCACCATTGTGCTGTAGAGAAGCACCAGGAGCGTTCAATAGACCAATCCCCTCAGCAGATCTTTGGTTGATTTCTGCCTTTCCTCTACTCTGTTCCAATATCTTTAAATACTAATATTTTCATACCTCAATTAATTTATTAAATGTAACTTATTTAGTAGCAATATGCTCCAGAAATTAAACAAGCTCCTAGGATAAAATCTATAAAAAATACAGGAGTTTTCACAGTGATCTAGAATGGGTAATTCTACTGTCTTCTACTTATGTAAAATATATTTTATGCTTATAGATTTTTAAACTGCCCAGGGCTGTGACTAATCAATGTTTAAATCTCTTACAAAAGCTATGTACGATAGGCTATTTTCTGGGCTTATACAGAAACAAGCAAGGAACAGAGCAATTATGCCAGGCACTCAGAAAGGCAATACAGCAAGAACATATTGAAATCATAACTCCAATTTAAAAGTTTGATATCCATTGCCCTCCCCCAACTTCTGTTATGAGCAGGAAATTCAAACCCAAGAAGATTCAAAATATTGTCCTAAATTTCATTGAATTAGTACTAACAATCAGATTGAAACAATGAATAAGACAGAGCTTATGATGTTCTTCAATGGCCAGAGTAAAACAAATGGAAAATGACTGGACAATGGAAAACCCTACACAATCTTCCTTTGGAAAATGTTTGAAATAACTATAAGCAGTAATGCAATAAATCCTCATACCCCCTCATTTCTTCAGGGAAAAGAAAGGCCAGAGAACACATCCATAGAAGTAAACCCTCAGAGATTTATAAAGCATGATCAAATATGTAAATATTTTTCAGGTATATTTGAGTTTACAGAAGGAAATAACAACAAGTGATGGAATATAGGGGGCACTGCCATAGGATCATTGTGAGGTCTCTTTTGCAACCCTGATTTGTATTAGACAAAGTATGCTGAGAGATGAAAGAGAATCTCATGTTTCATGTTGTCACAGAAGAAAGTATTTCTCCATGTAGTATGATCTTTAAAAAAAAAAATAGTATTGACTTATGTTCATGCAAATTATATTTGAAAAATCCTTTATTTCATTATAACCAAGTGCTATAAACCATCAGTGAAACTGGTGTATCCAAGATTAAACAAATACAGACTGTCACCAAATTCTTTATGAAATCTGAGGACCATTTCTGCCTTTGTTTTCTCTTTGAAAAAAAAAAAAAAAGTCATCTGTGAGGTACAGTTATTTTAATGTCAGAAATTCAAAGTTAGCCAGGAGTAGAGTTCACATCAATGTCCTTAAGAAAAAAAATAAAATTAAATACAGACATAAAAGTAAGCCTTACAGTTCAGATGGATTATTTTGAATCTGTATCTCTTGTCACTTTATAAAATGACAAAGCTAAAAGTTCAGCAGATCAATCTTAAACATAATTACTGTGTGCTCAGATTTAAAGATAGATGGAAGTTTATATATTTGTTTGCTTTGCTGAATAATAGGTGATGATAGTCCTTGTAATATTTTTGGATAAGATGCATAAGCACGATTTCTTTTCAGCCCAAAACTTAGTTCAGATGCATTCCAAAATATGCTGACTACTTTTCAGGAACTCGGTATTAGCCTCAGCTTTGGGCCAGCTTGTTAGTCTGTTTTGCATTTGAAAGGAAGATAAGTAGAAGGAAATAAACTGCAGTTTGAGGTTTTATAAGTCCTTTCGTCTTCGTGAACTCAGGATTTCCTTGGAGCATACTGAGTACAGGGCCTGCATAACCATACACAATGGTAAGCTAATGAGAGCTTCCGGTGACTCATGACATGTGTCATAAAAATCCCAATTTTTATTTAAAAATCCCCCACGTTTTAATTTACCATTCCTCAAACAGTACATATCGGTTTATTGTTAGAATATTAGTCTTTATTAAAAGCTGAACTAATAGCATTTAGAATACCTTTTGATCATTCTTCCCCAAATTCACCAAGACATGCTACCTTGCAAGCATATGGATTCCATCTCAGTGTTTGGAATAATTTTAGTTCTGTTAATTTTTGGATCTTCTTTAGGAACTTACTAAAATAATACTAATGCACTTCCTACTAAAAACTTCTGATGTGTTCATGTGAGTTATCAAGAAATTTCAGTGGTCACTTTCTTCTTTCTTTATAGATAATGAAAGTTTCCACAGCACGAGTAACTGCTTTCTTTAATGCCTACATTCCTTTCTCATGGCATGCATTACATGTTCTCACCAAATAAAAGCAGAAAAAAAATAAAAATGAAACCACTCCACTGCATTTAAATTATTTTCTCTTTTAGATAAACATTTTTATTTCAGTGTAAATATGTTTGTTTGCCACTTGTTTCCTGAATAAAAAAGCAATAAAAAGAAAGCTAATAATCCCACAGTTGAAGCATCATTTAAAAAAAAAAAAAAAAGTCTCTCAACAGTATTACTAATTCAGCACAGTTTGTATCTAGCCAGAATGATTATTACTGGTAGCCAAAGAAATTAATAAAACCAAAGTCTTCAAAATGTTTTAAATACTTTGCAAATAGATTTGCAAGTAGAATATGTAAATAGATGTGCAAGAAGAACATGAAGCGCATCTGAAAATCAAACAGGATGGAGGCAGGAGACCATACAACAAAATTTATATGACTGGAAAAGACAGCCACAGAAGAACTTCAATAAAGTTTAGGGGCATATAGATAAGAGATGGTGACATCTAATTATTCCTCAGCTAAATGAGCCCACTGCTCAGCTATTAGCTTCTCCACAAAAAGATGTTTTTACTCTGAGTGAAGGAAAAAAAAGGAGGCAAAATGGGAGCACCAAGGAGTGAAGCAAGCAGAAAGAAAAAAGAGAAAAGGGGATTGTGTAAAGAACAAGACTCTTCACTCCTAGTCACATTGCTGCTTTGAAAGCCTCCACAGGTTCGCACTCTTTTCCCAGGTTGTCATGAATGACTTTAAGGTTTAGTCAACTGCCTTTTGGTGCACCCAGCCCAGGGACAGGAATTAGTCCCACTTGTTCCACCCACCCCAGTCCAGAAATAGGTAATCAATCAGGACCTTTCGCCAGTGCACGGATAGGTATAAATCCCATAGTCTGTCTCCTCACCTTTCATGCTTTTCCCTCCTGCACCTACTTTAGTCTTAAACTAATTTCCACTCCAGAAAAACGTATTGTGAAGGCAAATCCTCATCTGTGCAAATGGGTTGTATCTCACTAGTCAGGATTTTTAACAGCTGGTGATTTTTTCCAGAAGGTTATTCTGAAAGGTACAGTACATGTTGACACCCAAACACTGCTCACTAGCCAGATTCTGGTGTATATGTGTTTACATGTGTACTAATTCAAGCAGTCTCAAAAAGATACTTTTCATAGAGATTATAGCAAAGCTCTGATGACCCCACTATGACAGGTGTGAGCCTCCTACAGAGCAATTTGCTACGGAATTTTGGGTTTGTGTAGAAGTAGAGAAAATACCCTCATATAGGCTTTCATAAGATCCACAGAGTTGTCCTGCTTTTGTTCATGCTGTTTTACTAGTATACTAAATCTGTTATTCTGTCTCTTGTATAGGCTGCTTGAAATGGATAATCCGTCTACAACATCCATCTTCCAAGACCATTGTCAAATGCTTTTCTAAGTTTACAAGATATTATGAAGTGACCAGATTCCTTCAGAAACCAAAGCTGGCTTACAAGAACCTTTCAATATATTTAGCAGTTATTGAAGAAGAAATCAAAACATGCTTTGAAAACTGTAATATTTTTTACTAGCATTTCTCCCAAAATAATCTTGTGTAACCTTGGGTAAACCACTACACCTCAGTGCAACTCAATTCCCCCATCTGTTTAACAGAAATAATACTATAATCAAAGTGATAAATAGAAACTTCAAGATTTTCACTTTCTCTTATTGTCCAGAAGAGTTAGAAGTCAAATAGAAACATTAAGAATTCCGTTCCTTCTCTTAGTCAGCTGAAAATGCATATCTGAGGACAGTCATTTGGCCCTTGTGGTTCAAAGATTTAAAGGGATTTTTCAGAAGGAGCCCAGAATAATGGAGGGTACACTGAAGCAATACAAAACTCTCATTTTACAACAGACCAGTGAGCCTACTAACAGGGTATTCTGTCTCTTGTAGTTGCTATTTTTCAGAGGAATGTCTCCAGCTCTTGCATTGCTTCTAGATGTGCAATATTAGTTTCTTACAAGTTATAGCTTTTCAACTGTGTCTCTAAGTGTGAGACTAGACAGTGAGTTTTAATTTTAGATAGAATAATATACCATGGCAATTGTATCTGTAAGTATCATAATTTTGCAAAAATAATTTTGTTAAAAATCTACTCAAAACTCTTTCTGGGGGTTAGTAGGTGAAATTATTTTTGAATCTCAGCTTTTTTATTATTTGATTTTTTTAAAAAAACCCAGGTTTTTTATACATGAAGGGAGTGAGGACTGTCTTCATAAGGAAAGAAATACCTCCATCTTAGCAGGCTATTCATTCACCTTGGTGTGTAAGACATGCTTTTGCAAAGACGTTGAAAACAACAGGAGGAGAAGCCAGAGCTATATCTCCTGTTTCTGAGTGAGCATCTCAATCAGCATGTTCCTAAATAAAGATAAGCCACAGCAAGAAAAATCTCAGTGCATCATGTGAAAGGACTGATTTTGCTAGCATCTCATTTATTTATTTAGGCAGGTATCCAAAATGAAGCTCTTATATGACTTGATGGTATATTCTTCTTTTAGAGTTTAGGTAGAATTCAGGCCTGGCTAACCACCAGTCACTCAGTCTTGCATGATAGTTTTAAGCAATAGCTTTAAGTGTATGCAAAATCATAGCTCTGAAGACTCTGAATTACCTTTAACTTCAAAAAAGGACACACAAATTACATAGCAGATAAGCAAGGAATTTCAACATTATAATATTGGATTTGGGCATCATTTGGCATCTAGGTCATTGGCATTTAGGTAATAAAATATTTTACTGGACAAAAAAAATATAGTGAAAAAACTAGTGCAAGAAACTGGCCCTTGTATCCTAGAAGATTCAGTGTTATGGAGGCAGGAGATTAAACACGAAAAAAGAGAAACTTTTTTTTTTTTTTCATTAACAATAACCCCATCATTGGGAACCTCTAGGACATTTTTGTGCTCAAACTCAGGAATGCAGAATAGATGGCAGGACGTCTCACCCTGCCTCTCATATGTAGCCTTGCTAAAGCACACTACTAGCACCTAGTCCAAGAAGCTCAGCGAATAACTTGGTTCATCTTACCAGAAAACAAGAGTCCTTTCAATGATAAGAAGTATTTTCATGCCAGGAAGCAGAATTACTGCCATAGATTTATTCATCAATAGTCAAATAGAGCTACATAAAGACTAATTTAATTAATAAAAAAAAGTGTCTTCACGTAAAAAATCCACAAACATTTTCTACACCTTTCCTCCTCAGATGCTTTCTGACCAAAACCATCACAATTTTTGTTCAGTTGCTACAGTGTAATAGACCACACCTCAGCTGCAGTCTGTTTCCTCCTGTGTGATTTACATAATCCTTAATTCATATATTGAATCTGGTTACAAAAGACATTGTCACTTATGTAATAGCCCAATAGGTCTTATTTTTTGTAACACTTATCGAAATCAAAATGTTCTAAAAATTAGATCATAATATGTTTTACCATTCCCATTATGAAGTGTTCCAGAATGGGGCTAAGTATTAGCTCAAACAGTGCTTTATTAAATTCCTCCATTCACTCAAATCACCTTTTAACCTGACTGAAAAATTCAGAGGGTACTTGGATGAAAATAATCTATATATCACTTCTTTTTAACAAATTCAATTATTGGGCAGGTACATCTGACCACCTATTTAAATCATGTTAGTTTCTGATTAAGTGTTGTCACGACAATGACAAACACTTTTTCTTACAAATAGCAGTAACTTTTAAAATCTGTTTATTGGCATTCTCTTGTAAACTCAAAACCAAGAACAGAACCTATCTTGATTGCAGCTACCTATTTCCCTGACATTTATATTGACCTTTCCTACGGTATTCAAGGTGGCAGCTTTAAAAGAAATATCAAGGGTTGCCACTCAAAATGGGTCACCGTGCCTGGTGTCACACTCACAGATAAGCTCTTTAGAATGACTCGGCACCTGTACTGAAATGCAGATTGCTTTTGTAAATACAGAATTGCCTGGCATCTATGTTATTCAGCAAGTCCTCGACTAATTTGTGAGAAGGCACCATGCCAGTCTAGGAGATGAGTAGGAGCGCTGGCAGGAAAATCACTATGCAAGAGTATGTGTAAAGGCATGATTTCCAGCTTGAAATGCTTCTTCACCTGTGATTAAGAGGATGTGTAATCACTAGCCTAGCTATGAGCCCAATTAGCTCTGAAAGAAATATCCACTGTGCAGCCAGGTATGGTAAGCTTATGACCTCGGTGAATTAAATGGAATCCTATGTGTTTTCCTTCTGTGAGCTGAATCTCTGCTTTATCATACTGCACTTAGCTGAAAGCAAGGATACAGTTCTAGGATAAATCAATAAAAGGTCGTATGCTAGTGTAGAGCCTACTCTTAGCAGAAAGCCATGTGAGACTTAAGCGACACAATATTTATTCATATATTCCTTCAAATAAGCATAGGAGACTTAGAGAGTTTAATCTTCTGGCCACATATGTAACACCACCAAATAAAATTACTGGCTTAAAACATCTGAACTGTGATGAACATAGATTTTTCCATTCCAAAAACCTGTTCTAGGACAGAAGCCTAAATCTTCTCAGAACCCCGCTTAAACTGATGGGGTTTTGTAGCAGCTTGCTCATATACTCACAAACACTGTGTTTTTAGGAGATTTATTAACTCCCCCCCCCCCCCCCCCCCGCTTTTGTACTATTCTGTTTGAGAAGTCTGGCGCAAAGTTGAATAATCTTAGGTCAGCTGAGCTGCTGCATGCATCTAAGGTTGGCTCTGAGCAAAAATGAGGTGAAATGTAATGACTTGCGTATGAATTAATCACATATAAGTAGTTAGATTTTACTTGTAAAATTGCGTGCTAGCTAACATGCACACAGTTAGCAGGTGTAGCTGAGCTAATGCTCATTAATGTCTATTCCGGACACCTAAGCCTCTGTGGACTGCATCTTTCTCCTAAGGATTCATGATTTCATTTGAGAAAGATGACAGTGAATGGTTTCTTGGAGAATGGGTCAGTTTATTACTGCACTTCCTTCAAGCTCATAAGGAGCCTTCAGCCAGCGCTGGCAGGCTGTGTGTGACCTGTTGTGCCTGCTCTTGTAATTATCCTTCTCAGGAGTGGTTCAGGAGTCAGTGGGGAGCAACGGCAGATCTGGTGGCAGCATTGCTGACATCTTTCATGTCTCTGTATGTGGGTATCACTGCACCCAGGCAAATGGTACCCATCTGCCTCAGGGTCCCATCACAGAGCAGGAAAGGGGGTGTGGTGCTTTGCACCCACCCTGTGATGGGGCATGAAATTAAAGGGCCCAGCCCAATTCACACAGAAGGATGTCATCACAGAAGTACTAAATGTGGAAATGAAATTGTTCCTCAAAAATGTGTCTGTTTTAACAGAGTTCCAGTGAAAATAAGCAAGGCACAGATGGAAAAGCTGTGTAATTAGTGCTGACAATATAGGACAAATGACAAAATTGTTATTAATATTCTGTATCATTACTACTTGTGAGGTCAAGCAGCAAAGTTAGCAATTATTTTCGTTTTTACAAGAGAAACTGTAAATTAGAAGTAATAGTCATGAGACTTTACCAGCTACTCTGTTCTGTGAGTGATTTAAATTAGAAGGTAATTTTGAGCAGGAGGGATGAAAGTCAGTCTAACTATTCTGGTGGCAGATGATAGCCAGGTTATCACCATTAGTAGCCTTGTGCAAGCAGTAGCTAGAAACTGTAATAAGAGAAGATAGTAGATAAATATGGGAGGATGAAGTTCTAGAGAACATTGAAAAGAAACACGAGAAACACTTTCACTAAAGGGTCTCAGGAGAGAAATCTGCTGAATGGCACTTCACTGAGTAAAGCTAAAGCTCTTAATTGGACCAAAATTCCAATGAAGTCAGTGGACTTCTGATGACCTCATAGGACATTTCACCAGGCCCTTCTCCAAGGAAGAGGCTTTTTGGGGACCGGAGAAAAGATTAAAATAGTCTGAAGAAGGATTTATATACTCTAACTACAATGAAAATGCTGCTTAAATTTGGTATCAGCAAAAAACAACTCTTCTGAAGTCATGTTAGCTGTGAATTCAAGAAAGATCTATTGTTTTCTAATGTCATACTCTCCTAGAAGTCATTTAAAATGTCCTGGTAGGGCTGAATTTCATTTTTTGTTCAGGCAGAGCTGAGCAAACCTTCATTCAGGTCCTTAGAGGTTTATGACCTGTAACTGTTGGCATATTTTTCTAACTGTATTCAATTATTTTGATGAATTAGCTTTTCTGAATTTTCTTATGGAAAAGGTGTCATTTAATCATGTTTCTTAGCTTGAGGTTTGAATTTGGTGGTTTTCTATTTCTGTCATTTTAATAGTTATAGACACTTTAAAATTCATTAACATCTGGTGCTGATTCTTTCTTCAGAAATAAAATATGACAACTGAAAATCCTTAGGCATCCCACACAAGCTGAAGTGTAAGAGATTGATTTTGGAGTATGCAGAAGAACAGTTAAAACTGTCAGAAGATAGATGGGGGTGTATTAGGTACAGAAAGGACTTTAGCTTCTTCCCTACTGTACACGTCCCCAGCTCACAGGGTATTAACAACTTAGTTGACTCCTCAGCTCACCATAGCAGGTAGAGCTGATTTAGGCTGGAGACTCGAGAGAGCATGACTGCAGCCCCACCACATGAACATTTTTGTCACATAATGTTGCAGACAGACCCTCCCAAGTCACATCCGTTTTGGCCTGTACATCTCTCCAGCTTATTTCAGAGCTGTGACCATCACAACATACATATCCTATTTCTGAAAGGATTATAGAATTTCAGAAACTGGCTTAATTCTGAACAAAAATGTAAAAATATTTCTTTTTTTCTTTCCCTCTGTATATACATAGATGTATTTATACATGTGCTTGTCTGCATGAACATTTTGTTGAAAAATAGCAGGTTTATTTTTAATATATTTTAATACCAAAATAAAAGGAAAAACAAGTATGTTGAAACATTTTTTTAAAAAATCTCATTTTCTTCAAAGTAAGGGGGTGGATTTTTTCATTTAGGTTTGGGGTTTTTTTGGGGTTTTTTGGTTTGTTTTTTTTTTTTTTTTAAATCAGAATGATACTTTGAAGCATATGAAAGCAATGTACTGCACTTCCCAAACAGCTTTGCTAAAATTTTTACAAACAGCTTTCAGATTTAACAAATTGCAGTTCCTTGGTCAGCCACTTATGTAGTGTCCATGAAGAATACTATAAATGACAAAACAATTAAAATACTTCTCAGACAAACAAAAACTGTTTGGCAAAGTACCTGTTACAGTTCTTCTTTTCAATGGTTCTAATTGCTTAAAAAAAAATTTGTCTTAAAATTAAACGGACTTCTAATCATCAAATACAGTCTTACCCTACTACATTCTGCCTACACGGGCTTATGCAGAGGCTTAACTTTCAGGATGCATGTCATGCATTGTATTAGTGGGCAGTTCACCTCAAGTACAAACACGATTCTTTGTGGATTTTGAATTTTGAGTTTCTTCCTGTATTTAGCATTAAGCTCCATTTTTAGAGGTTTACATATCTATTCAGGCATTGTTCAGGGACATGAGAGAGAAAATAAGTAGATTTCAGAGTTGCTGGAAGCTTATGTATCCTAATATATTTATTCTAATTTACATTTGAAATCTAGAAATTATTGCATATTAGCCTCTAAACTAATCTCACCTGTGAATGCTTTAATTAAGTGTTTGTCCTACAGCAACCAAAACACAATGGTTCTCTTCATTTTCCTTAATTTGTCAGTATATTATTTAAGCGTAGGTAAGTATTATGCCATTTCTAGGCTTTATGCAGTTTCCTATGGTTGGGAAAGATGAATCCTTCTTCTTATGACACCTACAGAAAATTTTTGGTAGATAGACTCCTCTTACCATTTACAGTTAATGAGTTTTGTAACCAGAACCAACTGCTATTCTCAATTTTTACACTGCCTGTCACAACAGATCTTATTTTATTTATCTCTTAGTATATGAACAATTATTATTTGTAAATACTTATATTTAAAACATATAAAATTATGTAAATTGTTGCAACATTAGCAACTGACAGCTACAAAAACTAAAATACACACTGAGATTATGAGGCTGATTCTCAGAAGCTCTTGAAAGAATGAGGAAAGGCAGCAGGCAGTAAGAAGCCAGTGCTTGCAGCATTGTGAAATCTATGCCCAGGTTACATATGGATGTACCCATCACCCACACAGTGGTAACAGTCATTTACACACAGAGCATAACGCAGTAACGATCATCTGAAACATTTGAAGTGGAAGCTAGGGAACACCTCACTTTAGCAGAAGGATTTAGTTCACACTCCACAAAAAATTATTATAGATTTGTGTGAGAAAGGCTCAGCAGGATAGAAAATGTGTCTGACTGACATTCATAGAGCAGAGCCTTACAGTTCCAATATTTCAAGTCAACATGCATACCCAGAGCTTATTGGTGCTCAGACTGACAGGTTCTTGATTTTGGATACTGCAGTCCAAGCAAAACCACAAGCACTGAAGTGCAGCGTTCTCAGCACACCTCACTCTTGTTTGGGGTTTGAGTCCTTCAGGACCCCATTCCCCCTCTACTGGGCTGCGTCAGGCTACATATAGCTCACATTTTAACATGTGGTTCTCCTAGGTTTCAGATCCCCTTCTTCGTGTTTTTGTTAAGGGTCTCCATGTGTTATGCCCCTTTGGGTTAGTGATTCTTGTTTGCTCCGAATCTGGGAAAGGTCCAAGGCCAGTCAGGACAGCAGAGACTAAACAAAACAGTTAGCAAGCAATTCCATATGATGTTTCCAACTGTATTAGTTGTACAAAGATGCCAAAATCACTACAGTAATTTACTACCAAGAGTATGACTAAGAAATCTACTGCTGTATTTTTACTTGCAGATTTTGCCATATTTTTAAGAGAACTAACTCCTTTTTCTTTTGTTTCTTTTTAATTTTCAAAAATAATTGTAAAGATTCTTTTCTTATATTAGTTAATGTGTTCAAGCTTATTCCCACATAATTGGGAATAATGTTCTTTGAAAAAAAGGGAAGAATTATTAAATTGAACTTATTTGTATATTTGTAGTGATATATACTAGTCAGATGGCCCAAATACTGGAGGGGGCTTAAATGCATGAAAATGTTAGAACATAACTAAGAAAGTAGTCTTCAGGGACTGGAAATTATAACCTTTTTTGATATTAAGGTAATAGTCCATAATTCCTTCAACGCTGTCACTTGTGACTGAATTCTTCTAAGGGTAGATTACAACATTCAAACAAAATTCTGGTTTTGTTGTTACTGTTAAGGTACTTGTTTGGGGAAAGAAAAAAAAGCCAACAAAAAAACCCCAAACCAACAAAAAAACCCACACCAAAATCTACAACAATAAAACCTCACTATTGTGAAGCTTTCCGCTTTCTCAGATTTTAAACTAACAGAGAAATTATTTCATCACAAAACACATATCTATTATTTATTAAAAAAATAGAAATTTAATAAGAGAGACAAAAATATTTTCCGAATTCCAGTTGCAAAAGGAAAAACCAAATAGCTGTGTCCTTAACTATCACTTTCAGATGTGGCTTTGGTTTGTGGAATTTTTTTTAAATTTTTGAAAGAAAAATGCATCCATGTAGTTAAGAGAAGTATTTTTCATGTATATTGTTTCCTACTTCAGCAACATCCACTGAATTTAAGTAATAATTGTGCTAAAAGGATAAAAATCAAGTTTCTTCTACAGTTACAATTGTGGTGTAGTTAGGGTATGAGGGTTTTGCCTGTGTACATACCCAGTGCTACTAGTCACTAATTCCCTGGGTGGCCCAGGAAGTACCCAGAAGTGTGGCTGAAACAACAGACTAATTTGAGAGAAGAGGTCACCGGAGACAAGGTGATTGTCTCAACTTCTAGTACCTTCACACCAAAGTATTTGACTGCTTGCTGCAGATCCTTGACAGGTAGAAATTTGGGATGGTCCTGCAGACTTCTCCAAGCATCCCTGCTGTGTTTGCTAATTGAGAAGTACTATTTCTATGTTTCAGTGTGATGATTAATACCTTAGATGGAGAGTCTGACTGTCCCAGACAGTTCTCCAGACAGTTCCTGTGGCTGAATAGACTAGGCTGTACACACAGATAATTTTAAATAGCCAGTAGAAACTTCCTGCAAGCCCAGGAATTGTATAGGACAGTCTTGAGCATAGATGAGACAGAAGATGTTTTACATAGCTTAAGATAATCAATAGTGGTGAACACTGCGTGCAAAGCATTTGACACTGTCCTGCATGACATCCTTGTCTCTAAATTGGAGGTACATGGATTCGATGGATGGACTACTCAGTGGATAAGGAATTGGCTGGATGGTCGCACTCAAAGAGTTGTGGTCAATGGCCTGTAGGCCCTCTTTATCTACTGGAAGGCTGCTATAAGGTCTCCCCAGAGCCTTCTCTTCTCCAGGCTGAACAATGCCAACTCTCTCAACCTGTCTTCACCCGAGAGGTGCTCCAGAACTCTGATCATCTTCGTGGCCCTCCTCTGGACTCTCTCCAACAGCTCCATGTTCTTTTTGTGTCAGGGGCCCCAGAGCTGGATGCAGTACTCCAGGTGGGGTCTCACTCATGAGAGCAGAGGGGCAGAATCACCTCCCTTGACCTGCTGGCCATGCTTCTCTTGTTGCAGGCCTGTTATGGTTGGCTTTCTGGGCTGCAAGCACTGTTGGCTCATCTTGAGCCTTTCATCCATGAACAATCCCAAGTCCTCCTCAGGGCTGCTTTCAATCCATTCTCCGTCCAGCCTGTATTTGTGCTTGGGATTGCCCTGACCCACGTGCAGGACCTTGCACTTGGCCTTGTTGAACTTCATGTGGTTCGCACGGACCCACCTCTTCAGCCTGTCAAGGTCCCTCTGGATGGCATCCCTTCCCTCCAGCATGTCAACCACCCCACACAGCTTGGTGTCATTGGCACACTTGCTGAGGGTGCACTCGATCCCACTGTCCATGTCGCCAACAAAGGTGTTGAATAGTGCCGGTCCCAGTACCGACCCCTGAGGAACACCACTCATCACTGTTCTCCACTTGGACATCGAGCCATTGACTACATGTATTGGGTTTGTGTGGCAAGGTTTTGGTAGCAGTGGGGCTACAGGGGTGGCTTCTGCAAGAAGCTGCTAGAAGCTTCCCCTGTGTCTGACAGAGCCAATGATGTCAGCCAGCTCCAAGACGGACCCACCGCTGGCCAGGCCCAAGCCAATCAGTGACAGAGGTAGTGCCTCTGTGATAACATAGCTAAGAAGGAAAAAAAAAAAAAACAACCTAGTGGGAGCTTTTGCAGACAGAGAGAGGAGTGAGAAGATGTGAGAAATTTAGCAAACACCAAGGCCAGTGCAGAAGGAGCGGGAGGAGGTGCTCCAGGTGCCAGAGCAGAGATTCCCCTGCAGCCCTTGGTGAAGACCATGGTGAAGCAGGCTGTCCCCCTGCAGCCCATGGAGGAAGGATGAGGGGGTGTAGAGATTGCACCTGTAGCCCATGGACAACCCCATGCCAGAGCAGGTGGAGACACCTGAAGGAGGCTGTGATCCCATGGGAAGCCAGCGCTGGAGCAAGCTCCTGACAACACCTCTGGCCCCATGGAGAGAGGAGCCCACGCTGGAGCAGGTTTGCTGGCAGGACTTCTGGCCCCATGGGGGACCCATGCAGGAGCAGTCTGTTCCTGAAGGTCGGCACCCCATGGGAGAGACCCACGCTGGAGCAGTTCATGAAGAACTGCAGCCCATGGGAAGGACTCACATTGGACAAGTTCATGGAGGACTGTCTCCTGTGAGAGGGACCCCACGCTGGAGCAGGGGAAGAGTGTGAGGAGTCCTCTCCCTGAGGAGGAAGGAGTGACAGAAACAACATGTGATGAACTGACCACAACCCACATTCCTCATCCTCCTGTGCTGCTGGGGAGGAGGAGGTAGAGAAACGGGAAGTGAAGTTGAGCCCGGGAAGAAGGGAGGGGGCTCTGCTCTGTTATGCTTGATAATATATTAGATGAAGTTGAGTCTGTTTTGCCCGTGACGGTAATTGGTGAGTGATGTCTTCCTGTCCTTATCTCAACCCACAAGCGTTTCGTGATACCTTTTCTCCCCTGTCTAGTGAAGGATGGACAGTGATAGAGCGGCTCTGGTGGGCACCTGGCCTCCAGCAAGGGTCAACCCACCACACTGCAACTCTTTGAGTGTGACCATCCAGCCAATTCCTTATCCACCAAGGGGTCCATCCATCCAATTTAGAGACAAGCATGTCATGCAGAACAATGTCAAATGCTTTGCACAAGTCCAGGTAGATGACGTCAGACATCTTCATTCTCCCACTTCCTGTGTTTGCTTTCTGAGGCTCGGGCAGTGTGGCTGGAGCACTTGCTGGTGAACACAGACAAAATTAATTTATTTTTATCTGGGGTTTTGTGTTGGATTCTTCGGTTTTGTGTAACAATAAAAATCAGTAAGCTATATATCCCACAGTTTAGGATTCTTACTGTGTAAATCATCACTAGTTGATAACATTGTAAATTCAGTTTTGTCTGTGTCTACACTACTTAAAAAGTCTTGATCAACATCATGTTAGTTGACATTACTCCCAAGGTTATGTTCTAGCAGCATAAATTCTTGCAGGGAAGGGAAAGGTCTTTACAAACATTGTGAAGATGAACTAAGAACACAGAACATCTCCTGATAATAGCTGGGGAAATGTTCTGATAAATTACTGTAAAAACTTAAACACTCTTACAACAGGGATCTGCAAGTATGTGCTGGATTTCAAGCAAAAAATTTATTTTGACATTATTTATAACCATTGTTATTAGTTTCCACAAATACTTCTATCTGGGCTATTTTATTTGTGAGAGTACTCTCTGGGAGAAAGCTTCACAAATACTGTTGAAAATGTATTTGTTCAAAAATCCTTGACAGAAGAGATAGTGTAAACATCTTAAAGTTACTTTGATTTCTTTCCTGTTTATAAATTATATTTTGATCAGAGCAGGGAGCAGAAACAATTCTCTGTAATGCAAGTAAGTACTTTCACTGCTGATAAACAAATAGCCTGATAATCCCAAGATAATTTGTGCAACCCTAGACTACAACAAAAATGCATGCACCTAAAAAAGGTTATGGTTCACCATATTGCTTTGTGGCATGAGAATATTAGCGCTTTTGAAACACAGTGTAACAATCAATAGACTGAAATGAGTTAGCAAAAAGAGTTTGCTGTCAGTTATGAATAATGAATATGTTTTTGAATTAATTCTTTTGATAAATAATTTCTAAACAAAAAAAAAAATTATTCAACAAATTGATTACCCTGAGCAGTTCATAGTGTTAACTATTCTTTAGATAGGTGTTTCCTGCTTGCTAGTACTATGAAGGCATATATTAGTATAAAGCAGTATGGAGAATTAGAAAATATATATCTAATTTGTTTTGCAGTTGATTTTGTTTCAAATGTCTGGTATTGTATTAAAATAGATATTGTATTAAAATAACTTATGTTAACTATTTTATTTACATTCAGTCATGATGTTTTTTCCAATCCACCCAATGTTTTGGGGATTTTTTTGGTTGGAAACCAAAATAAGTAATCCTTTGTCTTCTACATCCTCTAGGCACTTATTCATGACCTTAAATAAATTACATTTTCAATTGGGAAGATATATTTCATATAATGATTAGCTGCTAAATCATATTATTTGAGGAAAACAACAATTTGTCTGTTTGGACTGACCAGTAAAAATCCATAAATTAACAGCAGAGATTTTTTTTTTTTTTAATATAGCTATAACACTGATTAACTAAGTTGACAGCAGTACATGTGACTTAAAAAACAAATGCTTAGATAAGTGATGACAGAAGCTTGCCACTGCATCAAAAAATAATGGTTAGACAGGTCATTAAGTATGTAAAGCTTTTAAAGACAAAGGTTTTAGAAATTAGGTTTGAAAAATAACAGCACAGATACAATATAGCTTTGGGGGTTCTAATGCTATTGTTGGATTGGAAAAGTACAATTACAAGCAAATATTTTTTTTCAGTCCCCACAGTGAATATATCTGTACAGACAAAAAAATGCTATTGTGAATCAGATATCTGGGATTTGATATCTGGGATCTTGACTGTAAAAGCATTAATTCTTGAAAGTATGCTTGACAGTTAGTCCTATATAGCTGAAGAAGAATTCTGCATTGTATTATTGATTCAGCATCTCTCAACTTGAAATCCAGTCAATTTTATTTTATTTGTAACTTCTGTGAAGAAAGTGAGAAAAACTTTACATGTTACAGTGTTCTACTTTTTAAACACTTCAACCATATAAATGAAGAATAACATTGTCATGGTTTTACCCCAGCCGGCAGCTAAGCACCACGCAGCCACTCGCTTACTCCTACCCATCGGGATGGGGGAGAGAACTGGAAAAGTTTAAGTGAGAAAACTCGTGGGTTGAGATAAAGACAGTTTAATAGGTAAAGCAAAAGCTGCGCACGCAAGCAAAGCAAGACAAGGAATTCATTCCCCACTTCCCATGGGCAGGCAGGTGTTCAGCCATTTCCAGAAAAGCAGGGCTCCATCACGTGTAATGGTGACTTGGGAAGACAAACACCTTCACTCCAAACGCTACTGCTGCCCCCCCCCCCCCAACCCTCCTCTTCCCCAACCTCTTATAAACTGAGCATGACATCATATGGTATGGAATATCCCTTTGATCAGTTTGGGTCACCTGTCCTGGCTGTGTCCCCTCCCAACTCCTTGTGCACCCCCAGCCATCCCGCTGGCAGGGCAGCGCAAGAAGCAGAAAAGGCCTTGGCTCTGTGTAAGCACTGCTCAGCAACAACAGGTCCATAGAACAAAAACATCTCTGTATTATCAACACTGTCTCCAGCAGAAATCCAAAACATATTCCCATACTAGCTACTATGAAGAAAATCAACCCCCTCAAGCTGAAACCAGGACAAACATTGAGAAGACATTAGTAATCAATCAGTGAAGAGCAAACAGCATTATCTTGGTGGAAAGGTGAAGGATTCATCTCAGGAAAAAAAAAAAAAAAAATCAAAATTGCTAAAGTATTTCTGACTGTTACGAAATGAAAGTAATTCCCTCTCAAAGACATGGTAAACCTCAGGGAAAACGTCTTTCGAGTTCTGTGTCTGGTGTCCAGCTTATAGGTAAGCATACAAAACACACTGTCAGTTATGAAAAAAGATGCTCCACCAACACAGAGTCACAAGGCCATTTTTTCCAAATCCTCACCACCACCTCCTTCTGCTACCTAATACTTGAGGAAAACACAAAAGCAAGTAACAACAACAAAAGAATATGTTTGACGATATGTGTAACACTTCCCAATGCCTGAAGATGAAGTGCTACAGTATGATGTTTGATTACTAAATCAGCAGGGAGAAAGAACCAAAATGATTGTGATAATATTTCAGATATGTGAAAAAAATCCATTCTGTTACTGGTCTCCTGTAAAAGGGAATATTCACAGCTACATAAATTCCCCATCCAGGAGGGATTACCTTGAGTATCCAGTCTCATTCTGTGAACACACTTTTCTTAGGATTACTCCAGACAGAATGAAGAGCATGTTGTATTTTAGAACTTATTATAAATATGAGTGCATGTCAATAGTTAATTGTGCTAATTGCACTGCTAAGAATGCGTGTCTTTTTCATAACTGCATTTGGCTACCCCCAGTAGGCTGTTATACCCTGTCACAACTTCAGCAGGAAGCTCAGCATTATTGTATCTCCTTTCCTTGTTTAGCTATGGATTTATAATAATCATGATTTATAATAAGTCATGAATCAGCTTACTTCATCACCCTGAATTACATCAGCTATGTAAGTCATATGTCATAGGCTTATTTTCAAACTATAGTAATAAACTCTACTTTCTTCCAGAAGTAACAGAACATGGCAACATTTAATGTTCCAGTAGGCCTTACCCACCCATGCCGTACAAAGAAGCAAAAAGATGTATACGCTCTAAAATATATTTTAAGGTGTCTCAAGATATGCTTCCGACCACTAGGCCAGAGATGGCCAATCTGTCTGATTTTATGAGCTACACACTTTTATGTGGCTGGAAGGTGCAAGACACTTACCATGTATTGACCACCCAAAGACACAAGCCTGCTATTTCTCCCTGTACGCGGGGTCGTGAATTACCCAGAAGCTCTCTTGCCATAGCATGCCTGGTGTTCAACTACACAACATAATCAAGGTATGAGATCCACACTTACACTAACAAGTGAGAGGTGGACCTGCAATAACAATTTGGTACCTCCATTCAAAATACAATTAATAGTCTCTGTTACAAATGTATGATCTTGCATTTCATCATTTATGACTATTTAACTGGGAACTTCATATCCCTGTGCAAGAGGAATACAATCTTGATATTATTACTTACTCCAACAGTGTGTTTTGGAAATTGTACTTGCAGAGAATTTATACAGTCTACGTTGTTGATAAAACTACGTAACAAATGTATTTAGTATTCCTTGTTGTAAGTGAACTGTTCAAAAAGCTCAAAAATGTTATTTTAATTTATGAGTCATTCATTTTCAATAAGTAGTTTTACCACTTCAAAATATTATTTTATAAGCCTCTAACAGAGACATATTTTACTAGATCATCACAAAATCATTACTCATTTTTACATGTCCTTTATTCAAATGCTACATTCTGAAAGGATAGTTTGTAAAGAAACTATTTTTGAGAGAAGCAGTGGGACCAATTTAACAAGTGTTGGAAGAAATATGGTAAAAAAAAAAGAAGATTCAGGTCGGAAAAGTACAAAGTTATACATCTGGGGAGAAATAATCCAAAATCAGATTCTATAGAGGAGAACTATGGAGAGTAGGAATGTTTAGAAAGACTTAGAAGGACAGTAGTATACAGCAAATCTTCCAAAACGTTTGTATTGTATTAACATAATCAATACAGCAAATCTATTTCACAAATCTGCAAAGATCAGGAAATGTTTATTGAATCTTAATACAGTCGAGCGAGAGCATACTTTCCCATAATAATCCTCAGTGCAGCATTTCTGTGATGCAGAGAGCACTGACATAGACAATGGCATTTCACTCTTAACTTTACAGGTTTCTCACATAAAAGGAAAAAAACCCAACAAACAAAAACCAAACTATGAATAGCATCACAATTTCACTGAAGAGGTAACTGTTCAGAAGATATTTTTAAAATATCACTGGACGCCTGGATAAGAAGAAAAAAATCACAATTTGTAGATAGCTTTCAAGTAGAGTTGAAAGTGGAATAAACCAACACTTCAAGTGAACAAAACAGTTTATCCCGAAGTTTTATCCTCAAAACTGCTGCCTGGGATGTGATAAACTGCTAGAAGACAAATAGTTTTGCAGTTGTATTTTCCGTATGTTGGGTCAGTATTTTCCCATACACTTTTCATCTCTTTGCAGTAAGTTAGCATAAAACCACACCCTTGTCTGTTTCTCAAAATCTTGGTTTCAATATATCAATATTTTCTCAAAAAAATATTTTTATTTAAATTCCTGAATTTCTGTTTATATACACAGTGGTAATATGTAGGGAATACATATGCCTTGAGGAAACTCTGAGATAGGAATAAAGCTTTTCCTCCCATATTTGGCATGGACATGTGTCTTACTGGTTAGTGCTGACCAGAGGACCACATTAGCCAGATTCTCCACTTCCTTTAGTAAATCTCCTATGACATGTGTTTCACCTCCCTTGGTGAATTTGAACATGGAAACCATTTAACTTATGCAATATTTTAGAACCAGATTAGATACTAGGTCTGATTTTAGGCCTGGAAAATACACATTAATTATTTTTTTTGCTGTGGTGTGGTTTTATTTTTTGTCTGGTTTTTAATTTTTTAAATTAAATTAATGCTCTGATGTCTTATGCAATATTAGTATCCCTTTGCACTGGATGCTATGCGAAGATATTTGGCTAAAACTCAGCAAATATAGGTGTGAATAAATATTAACAGCTTTCATTTAGTTCTCTCATCAGCATTGTGAGCATTCAAAATACTGAATGCATACTGAATTTTAGTCAAAACTAAAATCATATCTATGCAATCATGTTTTTGTGTGAAAGGAAGGTAAGTTTTATTTTATTTTTATTTTATTTATTTTATTTTATTTTAATTTATTTATTTTATTTTATACATTTTGAAAGTTGAAAAGGGCCAATTATTTAAAAATTAGAGAGTAGTGAATGTTTGGACATGTTAAGCCTGCATAAATAATTTCTGTGTCTGTTGAAGTACATCATGTTCACCATTTTCGTGCAATTTTTTTGATAATTTACCATTATTGATGTCAATTGGGGCAAAATCATGACCCGTTTATATATGTATTCTTTGGAAATACCCTTAAAGAAGTCAGTAGTGATATGTGGGCAAACAGAGAAAACTTCAAAATTAATGACACAGCATCACAATAACGTGATGACATGACACAGTGAAAATACAGCTGATGCCAAATCTGGTTGGATGAACTCATATCTTTCGGTGACACATATAAATATACAATACTTTGGATAAAATTAGACCGTACTGAAGATGGTAATTAAATACATAACTTCTTTATACGATAACATTTTTTAATTTGATTCTTATGCATGAGTACAGTTTCCTAACTGACCAAAACAATTATAATAACTTTAATCACTTACAGACAATAGACCTAAAAATGTTGAAAGTTAAATAACCCTCTTACCAAACCAAAAGAACTGTACTGTAAATATAAATTATATGAAAAAGAAGATAAAGACACAGATCTCCTAAAGGAGAAATCAATATTATTGATATCAGAATAAATGGAATGACACCACAATCCCATTAACAGACAAATTTCCAACAACTTATTGCCGAGGAAGTGTAGTAATATCAAGATTCTCCAAAAGTGATTTTCCAAACAACATCTTTTATTGATGAATGAAGCAGCTTTCACTGAGTCTAAGAAAGTTTTTGATTTAATAAAAGAGGAAGAAATATTAAAAGACCAGTAATAAAATGATATACATGTTAAATTATCTGGAGATACTGAGATATATGCATCATAACATTGCCTTCAATACACAGTGATACAGGAAAAGTCAAAGAGAAAGACTATGTGTGTTGGGTTTGCGTGGCAAGGTTTTGGTAGCCGGGGGGGCTACAGGGGTGGCTTCTGTGAGAAGCTGCTAGAAGCTCCCCCTGGGTCTGACAGAGCCAACGCCAGCCGGCTCTAAGACGGGCCCGCTGCTGGCCAAGGCCAAGCCAATCAGCGCCTCTGTGATAACATATTTAAGAAGAAGAAAAACACTTAGAGAGAGAGAGCTTTTGCAGCCGGAGAGAGGAGTGAGAAGATGTAAGAAACTCTGCAGACACCAAGGTCAGTGCAGATGGAGGGGGAGGAGGAGCTCCAGGCGCCGGAGCAGAGATCCCCCTGCAGCCCACGGTGAAGGCCATGGTGAAGCAGGCTGTCCCCCTGCAGCCCATGGAGGAAGGATGAGGGGGTGTAGAGATTCCACCTGCAGCCCGTGGAGGACCCCACGCCGGAGCAGGTGGAGGCACCTGAAGGAGGCTGTGGCCCGTGGGAAGCCCACGCTGGAGCAAGTTCCTGGCCGGACCGGTGGACCCATGAAGAGGGGAGCCCACGCCAGGGCAGGTTTGCTGGCAGGACTTGTGACCCCGTGGGGGACCCCACGCTGGAGCAGTTTGCTCCTGAAGGTCTGCACCCCGTGAGAGGGACTCCATGCTGGAGCAGGGGAACAATGAGAGGAGTCCTCACCCTGAGGATGAAGAAGCGGCAGAAACACCGTGAGATGAACTGACCGTAACCCCCACTCCCCGTCCCCCTGTGCCGCTGAGGGGGGGAAGGTTGAAGCCGGGAGTGAAGTTGAGCCCGGGAAGATGGGAGGGGTGGGGGGAAGTGTTTTAAGAGTTGATTTTATTTTCTCATTCCTCTACTCTGTTTTGCTTAGTAATAAATTAGATGAATTCCCTCTCTAAGTTTGGTCTGTTTTGCTCGTGACGATAATTAGTGAGTGATCTCTCCCTGTCCTTATCTTGACCTGCAAGCATTTCGTTATGCCTTTTCTCCCCTGTTTAGTGAATGAGGGGAGTGAGAGAGCGGCTCTGGTGGGCACCTGGCCTCCAGCCAGGCTCAACCCACCACACTATGTAAGGAGTAATTCTTTAAAAGTTATTAACACTGCAACCATACTGTCAGTGCATAAAAAATAATCTTGAAATGGACCAAATCAAGACTATTTAATTATCAACAAGATACTAATCTCAAAAATGAAAGAGAGAAATGAGAGTGGAAGGAAGAAAGAGAACAAAGAAAAAATTTGTTTCTGTGTAGTGGACCAAAATTTTTGTTGCCATTCTTCTTCAGGCAAAATTTTCACTGATTTCAGCAGTAGTTTTGACATGATGACAATAGCGAGCATTCCTGCTGCACAAGCCAGTGATGTAAGAAATATGAAATGCTGCATCCCCAAGTTGATAAAGCACAAGGAGTGAATCTGAAGTATACATAAGCCTTTCTTCTTTCAAATTGCTATTATCACTGCTTTGCTGGGACAGCTTGGTTTTTCCCAGTCTGCTATCTTCAGATGTAATTAGAATCTACTTCTCTTTAATTAAATCATATTAAAAAGATATACAGAAATGTTATTAAATGTATTCAGGCTATAGCTGCTTGAAGTAATTTGCAATAAACCCAGTTTCATCTGATATTCAATTTTAGGCATTACTTCAGTAAATATTGTGATTCACTCTTATTTTCATTCTTTGCTGTATTCTTCTGAAATTTAAACATAAAATATAATTTACCAGGTTAACGGAACATTTTATCGCCAGATATTTCTGTCAGAGCAAAAATTTCTCAAGGTTTAATGATCCCGAGTTTATAAATGTTCATCAGTCATTGAAACCTCAGTTGAAACTTTCATTGAAAATAATGCAATCATAGCTGTTAACTTTACATTTAAAAGGTGTTTTGGTATGTTGCACAAAGAAACAAAGAAATAAGGCTAACGGTTCCAAACAGACAGGCTATGTACATCCCCTGTGTCAATAATCCTGCTTAATTTTATCCATTATCTCAGCCTGTCTCTCTTGAATGTATATTTTATAGAAGCCTGTGTGTCTGTGACAATTTTAGCAAAGGTCCCCTTCCCAGCAATGCTTCAAAAGGCATCTTTACTACAAATGTCATCCAGAAGAAAGGTCAAGGGTCCACCGAGTTGACAATATCATTACCCAGTTCGCTGTAGCTCAAAGGTATAATTGGGAGAGGTCTGTTAAGCCTGGCCAAACCAATGTATATCACTACTTTTCCAGGAATTATGAAAGGCCTTCCATGCATAGATGTCTTTAGACAGCTTTACATGATTGTTCTTCCCTGCAAGCTAACCCTAAACAAAACTAACAGACAAATGGCACTCTGGTAGAGTAATTGAGTAACATATCTTCAAAGTAATGTGCTCTGATAATGACAGATAGCTGGGAGCCATGTTAGAGCACTGCTGTCATTTAAATCTTCTTTTTTTAAGATCATTGTTATAGATTTTAACACTTAATTACTTTTAATTATTGGAGAAAGAAAAAAACTAGTTCCAATTCAATATTATATAATTAGATAGACATCTTGAGCATATCAGAATAGCCTTTCCTTGCATATTCTGTAATGCTCTCTTTTTCTGCCACATATAGATGGATGCAAGTATGCACATAAACACCTAGCAAAACACACATATCTTGAAGTCCGGTGGAAAACTGTAAAAAATTCTGTTGAGCTGACTCTGTTGTGTTTCAAACTCCAAAAACATCTAGTTGTCTAGCAAAATTGAGGGTAGTTTAACAGAGAAAAATAAAGGGAATTGGGGCCAAAAAACTAATTCTGAAGCATTTTCTGGGCAAGTCAACTGAAACAAAATATTGGGATCCCATGCTGGAGCAGAAGAGTGTGAGGAGTCCTCCCCCTGAGGAGGAAGGAGCGGCACAGACAACGCGTGATGAACTGACCACGACTCCTGTTCCCTGTCCCCTTGTGCCGCTGGGGGAAGGAGGTAGAGAAATTGGGAGTGAAGCTGAGCCCAGGAAGAAGGGAGAGGTGGAAGGAAGGTAGTTTAAGATTTAGTTTTATTTCTCATTACCCTACTCTGATTTTGATTGGTAATAAATTAAATTAATTTTTTCCCCAAGTCTGTTTTGCTGTGATGGTAATTGGTAAGCAATCTCTCCCTGTCCTTATCTTGACTCATGAGCCTTTCATTATATTTTCTCTCCCCTGTCCAGCTGAGGATGGACAGTGATAGTGTGGCTTTGGTGGGCACCTGGTATCCAGTTGGGGTCAACCCACCACACTACCCCACCCAAAAGCACTGTCCTTCCTGCCAAGCCCCTCCAAGGAGAACAAGAGATAACCACAAAGAGAAGGTTGAAAGAGTAGGGAGGGATTATTTTTCATAAAAGTTGGAATTGTGTTATTAATGAGCTTATTCATTATTTTGGACTGCAAAATCATCATAGAATCATAGAATCATAGAATGATAGAATCATAGAAGTGTTTGGGTTGGAAGGGACCTCAAAGATCATCTAGTTCCAACACCCCTGCTGCGGGCAGGGACACCCTCCACTAGACCATGTTGCCCAAAGCCCCATCCAACCTGGCCTTGAACACTTCCAGGGAGGGGGCATCCACAGCTTCTCTGAGCAACCTGTTCCAGTACCTCACGACCCTCACAGTAGAGAATTTCTTCTTAACATCTAAATCTAAATCGACCCTCCTTCAGCTTAAACCCATTCCCCCTTGTCCTGTCACTACACTCCCTGATAAACAGTCCCTCACCAGCTTTCCTGTAGGCCCCCTTTAGGTGCACTAAATATAAATTCTGTGCTTATAGTGTGTTCCCCCTCTGCCCATGAGAAGGTTTTGAGTGTATTAGTATCTATCTATGATTTGATATAGGCATCCATCTTTTCAATACTGAAAGCTTACCTAACTGTGAGGAAAATAAAATCCAGCACATCGTAGAAAACCTTGGTATTTTTTATATTCTTTCAGGTTATAATACAATTTCAAAGTAGACTTCCGAAATAAAAAACTCTAAGGAAAAAAGATTCTAAGTTTTCTTATCAATTATAATTAATTTTCTGTCAAAAAATAAACAAAATTTCTATTACTAGATGCAGAAAGGGATTTGTATAATTAGCACTCCCTTGATCCCTTATCCAGACATTACACCAAATAATTTATGGCTACTGTTTTCTCTCTTCATTTCTGTCATGAAAAATGGTAGTTTGGGCATTTAACTCCAGAGGATCCACTTAGGGAGAGACAAAATGGCACCTCCTGAAAGAACCCCCTACCCTTCAATGTTTTATGAAGCCTCCTGTTTGCTTTTGAAAATGATACTATGTTTACTTCACATTACAATAGCATAATTCTCAATGACGTTTTCACTATTTAATATCCTAAACAAGCTCTTACCCCTGTGTGTGCCAATGTGGCTCTGCTAGTGAACTTGGCCTCAAGAGTAAAGTAAATTAATTCTTTTCAAGCTCAATCTATAAGGGACAAGTCTCTAACTAGACTGCAGCACTCAGCACAAATGTGACAGTGATTTATTTCTTCTAGTGAATCTTTACGGCGCCATTTGAATCTAGTCAGATTCACTGGAATATCTAACTTATTCTCAGTATAATTTTTCCTTTTGACACAAATGCTCCTTTAAGAACCACCTACCCCTAGACAAGCCTTGTAAAAAAAACCCCAAACAAACCAGCAATAGTAAAAAAACTTTCTTCAGACTTTGAGACAGCATTTGACAATTTATATGAGAATTAATTAATTGTTAACAATATTAAATGACTGAAAGAAAAAAAAATCATTGTAAATGTAATTTGGAGCTGTCATAAAATGGCTTGTCACTAGAAGAGAAAACAAAAGCTGACAGATTTAGAAATAATCTTTGGTGTTAAATGTACTTTTGCATTTTTATTTCTTTTCAGACCTACTGAAAAGTTGGAGAAAAATGCCTAATACTGTTAGTGTGTCTTTTAGGCAAATCTAAAACTGTGATATTTTTATATGATTGATCTAGACTAACTGTAAAAGAACTAAACAGCAGACATATAAGCTATGTGTATTTGTTTAAATTATTAAAATAATTTTGGTTTTGGAATATATTGCATAATACTTATTTTACAGAAAATTATACTGAAATTCAGTGAGATCATATTTAATGTGAATAAAGGTGGAAGTCTCTAGTCCTCATGAACAGAATAGAAATACTGTACTTTAGTAAAAAAAACAAAAGTTTGAGATTAACAAATGGATTTTTCTTATAGCATGGCAAAAAATCCTTAGTTATCAAAGTAATTTCTTCAGTCCTTTAATGTCAATGCAAATATATCCATTTTCCTCAGCAAGTCTGGGTTGACATCTGCATTGTTCCAGAAATTCACATAGACCAAAAAGACAAGTCTATCCATCTTTCCTATAGATTGATGAGACTGAATACACAAACTTATGCTATATTTGCTTATGTGTTTCTGTGTGATTTGGTAGGATGGAAATGCAGATTCATTGATTCCTAATATTTAGCAGGAAAGGAGTAAAAAGATGATGGAAAAGGAAAGAGTTATATAACAAATGGTACAGTCATCTGTGGCTGTGGAGCAGTAAATATCTTCAATGAGGAATACATTCAGTCTGATCTTCCTGCATGAAACTTAAAATTTAGGAACAAGTAACTTGGTCCTGCAAGACATCTGAGAATGAACTAGACAACTTGCCAGTTATTTATTTCAAACGTAAATTACCCTTACTGAAATTATAATTGCTTACATAGTCATCAACCTGGCTTACAAATGGTTTTGCTTGTAGAGCCAGCATACCTGGAAACAGAAGGACTAAGTTCTATCCCAGTTTGCACTGTATGCCTGTATGTTTCACTCTAGACTTCAGGATCACATACTACTCAACAAATATACAGGTGTAATTTTTTTCTGATATAATGCAGTCATGATTTTATGTATTGCTCAGTAATTAGATGGTGCTGTCTGATAGTTCATCTGATAGTTTAATCATCTGCTCTGGTGTCTTTTTTTTTTTTACTGAAAGAGTCTTATCAGTAACTCCAGCATGAAAAAAATTACTTTGGAATTACTTTATCCATCCCAGTATAACTAATGATTCATATACTGGTAGAAAGGACGGAAGTATGTCTGAATTGATTTAACCCAGGAAGATGAGCATATGTTCAGTTTATAGTGGTAAATATTATTTTCCCCATCTCTATTCAGCTGCTGTCCTACTTTCCTTCAAAGTAACTGTAGCTTCTCTACCGACTTTAATGAAATGCACCTGCACTCTAAATCACCCTTTCTTTTCATTTACTTTTTATTTTTCAAATTCCAGAATGTTTTCAAATGTCATCACTTTTCTAAGCTTTTTATGAACAATGATAGATTTTTATACCTCTGGACTTTTTTGTCCAAATCAACTATTTTTAATTGTATATCTAAAACTAAAGAATTTGAACCCTAAGAGAATATGATAGAAGAAACAAACAAATAAAAGGAAAGTGATTAGTAACTCCAGGACTTATGCTACTTAAATTTTGATCCTTTCATTGAAAGACAATTCACATATATTATATTACAGTTCTATAATTCCCATTTTATTAACATTTTCTTTCTTATCTAAAGTAGCTTTACAATGTTCTCCATATGGTTTTCCAATTCCCACTAAATTAGAGTCAGCTTACTACTACACAGTTCCTGCTGGTTGTATAATGTTGAATTTTGAGGAGTTTAAATTTTATTTGTTAAATGCATGAATAACACTTCATTTTTACAAGAGTGGTAACAAAAACTGCAAAAAGTAGGAAGGGAATATTAATAAGAATCTTGAAGTATACTTTACCATACCTAATGACCCCAGGCATCTCAGACTGTGAGATGAATGAAAAATGATGAAAACCTGTCTACCCATTATATTACACAATACCAGGGCAGCCACCAATTTATACACAATGATTAATCAGATAAAGTGAGTTATATATTTATAGCAGTATCAGTATTTTTGTCATAATTTTAAAGTCTTTACTTAATCTGTCAGACCACACCAAATCCAATAAATTCTTTTGGGTATTGGCAAGTTTATGAGAATTAGCAATAGCTTGTGGGAATCTGTGTTCTTTAATCAGCAGGTTAGATCTCTAGTGACCAAAGACTTTTTCAGTAGCCAATAGAAAGAAATTCTCTTGTGTCGTTTGGCTGCTTTGAAATAAGAGAAGTACTTGTGGCCTTTGGCATGTTCTAAACAGGTCACAAAAAGTACAAATGTTTTCTTGCCAGCTTTCCAGATAAACTAAAACTTAAACACTCCCACAGCAGTATGAGCCAGATTTGCTGAATAAAACCAACATATCACCATGTAGGTGGTTTGTGACAGACAATATGCACCTGCTCATACTAATCAGGGCTCCCTTAGATTCCTACACATGTCTAGTAAATCTATGCCTACTCGTCATTCAGAGCGTGTCCACAAATGAATAATAATAAAAAAGATAAACATTTAGCTGATTACCTCTTGTTTTCAGCCAAAATCAACTACCTTTATTTTTGTTTAAGCTTAAAAAAAAAAAAAGTTATCACAAAAGGGAGAACTTTGTCTTAAAAATTGAATTCCTCCCTGAAATTATTTTTTGAAATTACAGTTTCAAATTAATTTTCTTGGACGAGCAGAACAATTACATTATAGCACTCTCCACATGGTATTTTGGTACATTCAGTTTTCACATTTTCAAATAAGAGGCATATCACTTGCTAAATAAGATGTAGCAGCTTAATGTCTTCTGGATGGACCATTTACACTAAATATTTAGTTCAAGTGTGTGAAACTTGTAAGCCAAGTACTGAAGAAATAACATATTTTGAATGGAAACTGTTGAGACATGTGCCTGTTAAACTTTCGCACCTTGATATTCTCAAAAGAAGATCAAAGAAAATCTAAGTAATTTTTAGATTTCCAGATAATTTGATTCAACACCTTTCTACTCCTTCTTCAACTTTGTATCATCAGCTCTTTCCCTCTCTTCTTCTCCACAGTCATTATAGAATCATATAATCATAGAATCATTTTGGTTGGAAAAGATTTTTAAGATCACCGAGGCCAACCATTAACCTAACGCTACCAAGTCCAACCACTAAACCATGTCCCTAAGCACCACATCTACACATGTTTTAAATAACTCTGGGGATGGTGACTTGACCACTTCCCTGGGCAGCCTCCTCCAGTGCTTGACAAACCTTTTGGTGAAGAAATTTTTCCTAATATCCAATCTAAACCTCCCCTGGCACAACTTGAGGCCATTTCCTCTTGTCCTATCACTTGTTACTTGGGAGAAGAGACCCACCCAGCAATAAGGTCTCCTCTCAGCCTCCTTTTCTCCAGGCTAAACAATCCCAGTTCCCTCAGCTGCTCCTCATAAGACTTGTGCTCCAGACCCTTCACCAGCTTCGTTGCCCTTCTCTGGACACACTCCGGCACCTCAATGTCTTTCTTGTAGTGAAGGGCACACTATTAGAGGAATTATATTCTTCTGGCTTATCTGTCTCTATGAGAGTTTTCCTTTTCCCACAAATCCACATCTTCATACTTCATTCATAGTCTACTCTTTTCAGTGTTTCAGTCTGTCCTGGCTTTTCATATTTTTTGGCCCCTTTACCTTTCTAGATTACAGATGAGCCCAGTAATTTTGTCATTTTCTCAGCTGGACCTATACTGTGATGAATTTTTAATCCTGAATGCTTTAGTAGAGCCAGTGATTTTTTGCCATATGGCAGCTGGAAAGAATTGAGAAAACACTGGAAAACTGCTCATAATTAGCATAAATGCACATATATACCAATTTAAGATATTTTTCAGTTTTAATTTACTTTCCGCTTTTAATTTGTTCAGTTAATTATTTCAGCTGAGATATATTAAAGCCAGGTTATAGAATGTAATGTGACCCTTGATTTAGCACAAGGCTTCTGAGGTTTGGTGTTATTTTGATGGTACCCAGTTGTGTCTAAATTAATATCAAACAGTCATGGCATGGTTTATTAGAGAAGCATTAACAGTCGGAGTCCCAGCAGTTTATTTCAAAGCATGCTGTGATTTATTGAAGACATCGTCTAACTTAGGGGCAGAGACATGCCTTTATAACCTGTTTGTATCAGTAGCCAGTGCTGATTGATCAGTGGGACATAACAGCAAAAGGCAGCTATTTGTCTATGTCTACAGTTTTGCTCTTTCTTTAGAACAGTGATGGCATATGCTGGCACAGGTCTCTTCTCCCCTGATTCTCCAAAAACACGTTCAATTCAAATCAAGACTTTAAAATAAGTCATATTCCCCCTAAATCAACTGCCAATAATCATAATTTCCAAAAGAGCATTAGCAATATTTTCAATATTACATATGCCATAAGTGGTAATATGCTATTCTCCATACAGTATTTTTCACCTAGATTTTCAATGACACGATGAACAAATATGAATTGAGGCATTCCTGAAACACACAGGTATTACTTACTAATTTGTTTACAGAAGAAAAAGCAGGTACAGTAAGGATAATGCCATGTTTAAGGTCACAAGGATGTTCAGTGGGAGTTAAGATTTCTGTCCAAGCCCATTAGCCCTTTGGACAAAATCTTTTAACAGCTTTAACTTCTTTCTGTGACACTGTTTTTCAGGACAGTGCATGTGTTCTTCATAGTTATGTGTGCTTCAAATTTTCTGAATGCTGTGAATAGTATGCCAATTTTGGTTAAATATTTTTTTCCATTATTTTTACATTAATATAGAAGGGAACATCATAAGGTTGTCATACAGTAAATCCTGTTATGAAAGTAGCACCGATCATGAGATGAAGATTAAGGTTACAAGGACCTGACTTTCTTAACAATCAAGATTGATCCTTGTGGTTGAATTTTAAAATTTGTTTAAAAATTATCAAATATGTAGCTCTCAAACTAATCTGGACAATGAACGTTCTTAATTCAAAATACAAGACAGCAAAGAGACTTCTGTAAGTTGATAGTATTCATTCTGAGTCAGCATTACACCATGAGAAAATAATAAAACATCCAAACACAGATATCAGAAATGGCTGTCTAAATGGCACAAAATTTTAACAGCTGAGAGCATATAAGCTGTTTCAGCAATGACCTCTTTAGCCACTGAGGTAACTGGACTCCTGACTAATTTCTAATTTATTAAACCAGAAACAGTCCACTTGATTGTCAGTGAATAAATGCTTCAGCACTGTCAAGGAACAAAAACTGAGGTTATGGAGGATTACCTTGGTAGAATGAAATATCTGTTATCTTGACAGGTTATCAGGCTTGTATTTGAAAACTTACATTTTTACCCATTTGCAAGCAGAGTAAGTACTTGGCATTCTATAATTTTTTTTTTCTCTTCCTTGAAGAACATTCCTTTCTTTTCTTTCTTTTTTTCTTTTTTTCTCTTTTCTCTTTTTTTTTTAACTAGCAAAACTGTTCAGAAAATATAAATATATTACAAAATAAAATTTAATAGCTTTAACTATCCTGTTTTACCTAACAGAACAAAAGTAAAAGGAATGAAGGACACAGGAATGAAGGAGTTGAGCCAGACTACATAGCAATTCAGAGGTAGGAAAACTAGCTTTTCTGTTTCACAAAGTATGATTGCAGGTCATGTTTGGAAGGCTCTGACTAGTTTCACTTTTTCCAAGTAGCAAAAAAAAAAAATTAAATACACAAAAACTTTCAAAATGTCAGCCAGAAAACCTTGTACTTTTCTCAGTGGAAACACTGGAAAACTCATTTTAATGAAGTGTACTTTGGTTTTGAGGAACAAAATATTTGATATGGGAAAAATACCAGCTAGCTTTAGTAGCTCTTCCAATTAATCAGTAGATCCATGTGAAATTTCTGCTGATAATTTCTGTAAGTGCTAATGATTGTTACAGTAGATTAAATATTAGCATCCTCTAATACTTTTTGTTGCTTATTTCCAGCGTCATGTATGATATTATTCTGGGGTTTTGGTGTTTTGTTTTCGTGGGGGTTTTTTTTGAGGGGGGTAAGTTTGTAAACTGATTGGTGCAATTTCAGTAATTTTTTACTCAAGAATATGCTGGACAATACAAGGTCTTCATGTTCTACACATGATATGGGTTGGAGTGTTTAAACTTTGCACTCCTTGGAGGTGGCAAGATCAGAATCTATTAGCAGAAAAATATGATGGAGGAGGTAAAGGTGAAGGTGTTTAGTAGGAGTTATAAAACTGGTGAGTAAAATGCTTTAACAATTCTGAAAGTCAATACAACTTTACCACGTTTCTAATTCAAGTCCTTTCAGGAGCATACATGAAATTTCTATAATAGGAAATAATTTCCTAATTGATTTAACTGTACATGTTAGTCTTGTGCAATGTTTATTGGAGAAAATTGTAGCAATCAAAAATATACCTGGACTTCCTGAATCAGGGAGCCCATCTCATTTAATTCCAAAGTGCACACTTGAATTTGGTTAGATAAATCACTCCTTTAAACTTTATTGACTATACAAACTCTTCCTTGCTGATTGTAGGGCTAGTAGCTTTTACATTTATGCCTACATTGTAAACATATAAGGTGGGACAAGCCTGATGTTCTACGTTAAAAAAAAAAATAAATTATTCACACTTTAACAAGATTGTCTGTACCTAGATACAAGAATTTTTAATCTTTATATTTTATCAAATAGAATAATTTATACAACCAAAGCAATACGGTTTGTCTAGATGGACAAACATATCTAGTAATGAATAATAAATGGAAACAGTGAAAAGTTCATAGCTATGCTTGTGTGAATATTTTTTTTTTTTTTTTTTACTTTGTCTATCAAAGCAAGAGAAAAATGTTTGGGGGTTTTTTGGACAATGTTGAGTTATTTCCAAGTAACCCAAAATGTTTTTCTTCAATTTTGTGTAAGTCAAAATAGTTATACTGACACAGCTCACAGCAAAAGGCTATGCTTGGGTAGGTAGAATCCTCTATGTCCAAATAATTAAGGCACAAACAGAGAGCATGGTAGGACTGGATTCAGTTTTGTCATCTCTTCACATGTATCTCAATGTGAAAATCCTAATATCTGAATGAATTATCTCAGCCAGCATATTGTACAGTATTCAGATGGCATTTCATTATTCTCTTCTATTGGAGCTGTTTTAATTTACATGAAATACTTAAAATATTCCTTGTGCTAGTGAAAGAGAATGCAAATGATGCCAACACCTTACAATCTTTTTTTCTACCTCTAAAGCTTGTACGGGAGGTTTTAGAAGACTTTTCTACATCTGTATACCTATCAGAAGCAATTCTCTCGTATGTGTACAACATTTTTAATTGGGATACCAAACCTCCAGATATGGCCATAGGGCAGGTGAGCTGTGTCTGCATAGTCCATCCACTGCATATGGAAACACTGGCCTTATTATGAATGCATGACACAGTTGTTTTGCTATTAGTAGGTCTGATCCTTCTCAAAAGTGCCAGATGTCCAACACATTCCCAAAGGATTGCACACATGCACAGCCCACTTGTAAAAAGTACGCTCACCTAGTCCAGTATTTCCTTCAGTATATTAGCCTTAAAATCTGTTTCATCTATATTTAGACAGAGAAAGTATCTGGCAGTATCTGCTTCAATGTAAGTTTAAGTACTTCACATGACATGAAACTATGTCAGCAGTAAAATCTGTGAAAACCACCCACCCAGAATTCAAAGTTAGAGGACTCATGAGAAATGTAGTTTCATGTTCATGCAAGCATAGTAAAGAATTGAATCTGGGACTCTCACGGCCTAAGGCATTTATTTCTTTACATACTTAACTTAGGTAAAAGGATTGTTAACCATGCCATTCTGTTCTGTTAACCGGGAAAAGATATTGCAAATGAACTTATCTGGTGCATTGAGACAGAATCTGTGAGTAATTTATGATTTACTAAATCCACATTTTTTCAAGTATATCTTTCAAAAATAATGTGCAGAGCTATGTAAGAGTGAGATTGCAGCAGAAAATTATGCTCATTGGAGTTTGAGAGATGTATACCCAATCTCTTCTAAGCAATACAGTCATCTTGTATACAACTTTGGTCAAAGCCTTTGTTCGTTCTGTAATAAAACAGCTGGATCTTGGAGCTGCCTTCTCTGTATACCATTGCTTCATAAGTAGTCTATAGGTGTCAAGTACAGATTTGCCTCAGTGAAGTAATATTTTACTGTACTTACACACGCTATACTCCATGTGTCCTGGAAAGTGTGTTCCATTAGTACCTGAGACTGTCCGTGTGATGGAATGCAGGTGACAAGCAAGTCTGGTCTTCTGTATAGCTCAGGGCTTGCTATGGTGTACAGACGTAGGGAACTTTGGCATGATGCTATTCTGGAAGATCTTGATTAATGTGTTTTTTAACTCACAAGCTTTTGCAGGAATAAATATTTTAAAGATTACAAAGTACTCCTAAACCTCCGTACTGAGGGCCCTACTTACATTTTTAAGTTTTTACAGAAATCTACGTTTCTATATTTCTCTTCAGGTAATAAAGTTGTGAAATTAAAGAGCACTTTCCCACATCAAAGATCAGAACACAAATACAGCAGAGCAGAACTATACTAAAATATTTGATTCAAGAAAACACAATACTAAAGAGAGTTACAATAAATTAAATTAAATAAGAAACATTAATTGTTGGTTTCTTGTTTACTGAAAAAAATTTCCAATATTTCAAATGACAATAACTTTCTGTGCAGCTGTACTCACTGCAGTTGATATAAAGCAACAATTGATAGGAAATTGTATTGACAGACCTTGGCTATATATAATTAGCTTAACTAAGAAAGGTTCTGAATAGATTAATCATGTTACAATAGCATTAGTATTTTACAGCACTCTAATATCAGAAAAAGAGAACCATCATATTTTTAATTAATACATTTTATTGCTGCTGTTTACAATTGCTGAATTATGTCACAATTTAATTTTAGCTCTTCAATTAGTATTATGCAGAATATTAATTATGCAGCACATGCAGATAAAGCAGCACCTACTTTTTTAATACAATTATATTCCAGTTTCTTTGTGAAGGTTGGATACCCTATCCTAGGACAAAGAATTCTCCCACTCAAGCATGAAACAGAGAAATTAAAAACTGGGTTTTACAGAACTTTAGGATAAAAAATCCTGAGGTGCTTGCAAGTTGAAAGCAGCGACTCTCACAACCATATCATGGTATATCATTTTGACTTCAAAAATACAGATACATTCAGGTTTCTTCAGGCCCTTGAAGCAGAAAGGGAGAGGAAACCAGTGCTCCATAGGCATTCATTTGCTATCCAATTTAAAGTGGCAGAAAATAAACACGGACCGCAAAACTGAGATTGAACTTCTGTCCTTAACCTGAACGTTGGGCTGCAGATGGATGGTGTTGTCTATTGAGAATCCCAGGACTCATTCAGTTCCCTAAGCATAGGTTTCCAGTGTCACCTGTGGTGCTGAGCACATTTGCCCCTGCCTCCAGCTGCAGTGGGAGGCAAGTGTCTGCCTCTCACATGTCCTGAGCCATAGCTGTCAATATTGGGCAGTTGACTTAAATGTTCTTGGGCATCAAAAATAATATGGAGGTTTGTTAGTGGGCAACTGAACTGAGTTTTATATGTTAGCAGAAGTTTGTCAAAATATGTCTAGTTAATTTTGCAGCTGCTGGTTTATAGAGTTTCTGGTCCTTTTTCCTTGATTTTGTTTATGTTCCATTTAGTGCTTGGTTCAGATCATCTCTTAACCTTCATCCCTGATCTTCACTATGAATTCAGATATGAAATAACCAGCATGTAGTCATCTGACCCCAGGAGCAGAGCAGGAGTTTCATTACAAACATGGGAAGAAAAAAAAAAAAAAATTCATTGTTTTCATTCTACAAGAGAACGAGAAACTCACCTCCACCATCTAGATCTCTACTGCAGGGTTAAAGAGCATGTAGAAGTTTTTGGCCTACTTACTATATCCTTATATCCTGAGAGCTGCCTGGAAGAGACATGAGGTCAGCTGGGCATCTGTGATGGTCTTCTGGTCACACAAACTTGTCCAAATTTTGTGTGTTGTCAGAATCAGCACATATCTGTTCCTGACACTGAATTTTTGAAAACATTATTTTTTCATTCCAAAGACAAAGTCTGAATTGCATAGCTTAAAAAAAAAAAAAAAAAAAAAAAAAAAAGAGAGACAGAAAAATGCCTTCCTTAGCAGGGAAGTAACAAAGAAAAGAGATGGCTTTGCTGTCAGAAAACCTCTGCATTTCATACACAGAGCAATCCTGAGCACAGCTGAGGTCCAGCACATTTGTCTTCTCTTTCTCTCTTTTTTTTTTTTTTCTTCTCCAGGGAAAAACTGTCAAGTTCACAAGAGTTAAATGGCCACCAAACCATAATGCAGCTTATCAATCTCAGTGACAGCACTGAAAGGAATCAAGAATGTTTCATGCTTAGTGCTGCAACATCTTCAAAATCAATGTGCATGTCTGAAGAGACAGATTTAGAGTCAAGTCGGGAGAGAACTGAAATTCCTTTATGGATATGCATGAAGCATATACACACTACAGGGTTTCTTCCATTCAATCTCATTATAATCATGTAATTCCAAAACATATTTTCGAAGGATAGGTTTAGAATTAATTTCTTATACAGATACTTTAAGGCAAGTTCACTTTCTTTTTGCTTGTTTTTTTTTAATTAATTGCTATGTAACTTTCAAAAACAAAGCTACACTATAAATAAAATGCCCACAAATTGCTTTATCAGACAGATCTGCTAAAAGCCAATATCCAATTAAAATATTTTCTTTTTAATTTCCTTTATTTTTTCTGTTATTAACATTTTTATTGGTTTTGTCAATTTTCATAAAGATATTGGATATATTTACATGTATGTATCTACATATATATTTGTGTAAAGATTTTATTTTCCATGGTAAATTAAAATTCACTTTATTTGCTAACTTGAAGTGAAACACATGTTAACTTCAGCTGACAGAAATCTTTAGTGTCAGCCCCACTTCTCGTAGTTTAGGAAAGATAAAAATATTTACAACTCCTAATGAATGAGTGTAAAGATATTTATTTGAAATTAAAGAAAGTTTATACTAGCTAGTGAACTATAACAGATTTTTATTTTTTTTTTTACATATGAAGATTGTGTATGTAGGCTATACTTTTAAACGTATGATAATTTGAAAAGCAGGTTCTATTGTCTTTATAGCAATATAGTATTTATTAGTTTTAGCCTCACAATGTCTCAATGTAATGCTAAAAGTAATCTCTTGTTCTTGCACAAGCAGTCTTTTGTCCTTCAGCTAAATGGTCTGATATGATTTACTAAAAAAAAAATTACCTTATTTTTTTTTCCACCCAATTTAAGAGAAATCTGTAGGAAAACAATTTATTCCATAGATTATGTGATATGGAATGATAACTCTTAGATTCACAGAATCATAGAATATCTTAAGTTGGAAGGGACTCATAAGGATCACCAAGTTGAACTCCCTGCTCCTCGCAGGACAACCTAAAAGTTAACCATATGACTAAAAGCATCATCCAGATGCTCCTTGAACTCTGAACTTCTTGTTCAGCAGCTACTCCTTTAAGCACTTTAAGCTTGGTCAAATAACCTGGAATATCTGCTGCTTCCTTCATGTTTTTCTGCTTAAAACTTTCTCAAGATTTAAAGGTGAGTCTTTGGAGTATACATTCTATAAAAACTGTACGTAAGGCTCCAAGTCATTAGGCATCCAATTAAATCTAAATGAAATTCATACAAGATATACCATAGTTGTAAGAAGTCATTAAGCTTCTTTGTAAAAGTAGGCAGCTGGAACAATCAAGGCCGCCAAGAGAATATGTGCTGCTGTGAGCATGCAAGTTCACTCATGAATCTGACCTATGTGGGCAGAGGAGTACTGTTTGGCTGAAGTTATCTAAGGATATTGTTCTGCTTTGGACCTAATGTCTGTATTTAAACGTAGAAAGAGGAAGTTCTGCTCCTCCCTTCACTTTCCACATCTTGGCTGCAAACTTGTGGGACTTCTCTTTTCACAAGTGCTTTCACAATCCTATCATGAAGCAAACAGGAAAGCCCAGGAGATGGGGAAAGGAGGCAGCCAGCATCTGTCAGAGACCCACATTTAGTTTATATAAGGCATAATGAGAAACCACATAAATGAGCAAAACAGAAAGAAATTCCAACACAATCACAGGGAAAACAAAGAAACAAAACCGATGCAGCCAGAATGTGTTCCAAGAACATGAACATGAGAAAAAAGTCTGGAGAAATGGCTTTTGGAAGTGACAGCTTACTGAAAATACTTTTATTATACTCAGATAAATTGTTTCATGGTTAATTTCTCCAGAGTATAAAGAAACAGGATTTCGCATATTTCTTTACAACTAATCGGCTGTATCAAAGAGAAAAATCCAACCCATTATCACTTTCTCCACATAGCTGAAACAAATGTGTACCCAGCGTTTCTGAGGATCTAAAAAATTAACTGCTTCCTTTAACATATGTTCAGTTGGCAATACTGAGATTAAAGAATTTAGAATATATACATTAGAAGTTTTATATAATTTGATTCAACATCTCACATTAAATCCTTTAAAGATCAGTCTGATGCTTTGCTTTTTTTTTTTTTTTTGGTCAGATTTGGATGCTTTATGTTACCTATTTTTTATTCAAGGGATTTATAAAATTTAAAATATGACAGATATCTGTCATACTTTTCATGTTATTTTAAAAATGCATGTGGATTTACCAGTTAGTAATAAGTCAAAAAGTTCTGCCTCCTCATCATTTTCCACTAGTAACATACAGAACTGTGTTTGGGGTTTGGGTCGTGTGAAACAGCCATGCAAATATGCAACATCCTCTGCTAACATGGCTGTATCAGATACTTATCTCTAAGACATCGCAGACTCTTTTTTTTTTTTTTTAAATGCATAATTCTATTTTTCATTTAATAGCTAAAGTAGGCAGTTTGAAGCTAACAAATATTTGTTTCAGACTGTAACCTAATTAAAAGTTCACGGTGTTCTTGAAATGAGGAATGCATCCACAAGGTTGTTAAAATTTAAACAATGAACATTGTCATCAAATAATTGGGTGCTTGTGTATGTGTTTGCTGTCAAGGTTAAAGTTTCAATTTATGCTCTTTTTGTGATGGGATTATTGTATTCTACTAACTGAATATTGTGATAACTGAAAAAAAAAAATAATCTGAATGGCACTTAGTGCTGTGTGCAAACCACAGATATTTAACAAGTACATACCCTAAACTTGGTTGATTAGGATTGGACACAGTATAAGATGCATTTATTTGGTCAAGCTTTCAACTGATCTCTAGCAGCATTAAGGTCTACAGTGAAGACTTAGTTCAAAATCAGCAGAAACCTTACGAATTTCTTAAATAGACATAAATAGTTCTGGCTTTTAAGCTTTTGGTACAATGACTCAAATGTAAATAACTTTATTATATGAAGTGATTTAATATCTGAATTTGGGGACACTAGAGGTGTCATCCTGATTCAACTTTACTAGAAGTCTATGAACACCACTAATATAAACTTTTTCTTTAAAAAGGGTTCTCTGGAATCAAGCAATACAGCAACAAAAATAAATATAAAATTCCAAATACATCACAGAGATATATCAAAACAAGACTTCAGCCAGCAGATCTACATAACTTAATGTAATTTTGCCACATTTTACAAGAGTGTATGTGTATTTACATTTCAAAAAAGCAAAATAATATTTGAAAACTTATTTTCTCACAAGAGCACAGCAAAATCTCCAGAGAAGACAAATAGTACATTAAACACCACCTACAAACAGAAAGAATATCAGAAAATCTAAAACATCTAAAACTGTAGATTCACAGTGGAAAACAGAATACTGGGATAATTCCATAGAAATTAATTTCTGTGAATTAAAACAGAAGACCTTAGTTTCTTCCTGAGATCTTTATTTTAAACACTGAGGAAAATCATCATGACTGTGAAAATTATAAAAGTAGAGCTCAAGCAGTTATGGAAACAAACCAAAACCTAGATCAGGTAAAAATCATGATACGAAGTCTGGTAATTATTGATAGATCATAACTAAGCTATAGGCAAAGTGTAGGCAGTAATTGACTAATATTCATAGAAAGCTTAATCCATATGACATGAAATTGGAAATAGCACATCAAATAATAAAAATGTAGACTGATCAAAGAAAAAACTTTCACACTACAATTTCTAAAGGATATGCATTTTGGATGAAAGAGTTGAAAAACTTATTTCATGATGAAAGAACAAACTGAAAATGATAGCCATGTTCATTGTGTAATTTAGATAAAGTTTTGTTTAATATTCTTAAGTATTGGAAAACTGGAAATTCTTCATATGGGACAATATAGACCTGGACAAAAGAAACTTGGATTTGGACCCATTCAGCTGGGTTAGTAGGTACTCTTCCATTTCTGCAATTTTTTATCACATAATTGTAAAATCATCCTTAGAGTTCCTCTTAATTTGATGTGATGGAACCGAAAGGAGGTTCTGTCCTCTGCTTCAAAGTGCATAATGAATAGTTAACATGGATTTTTCTCTGTTATTTAGTAAGTTTAGAACATTGTGAGGTACATTAGTGATTCTGACTGGATGTCTTTAATATGTGTTGTTACCATGCCTTGTCACAATGCACACTGGTAGGCATTTAACAAAGATGTAAACTTACATTAAAATTAATAATTTTCTTGGGGTCTATTCCTTAATAACTAACTAGTATACTTGAACGGATATATTTGTTTTCTCTAGCTGCTCAAGATTTTAAGAATTTTTAAAAAACTTTCATTTTCCTTGTAAATTCTATGTATTGTATTAGAGACTTAGACAAGCTGAGTCTGAATTAAACCAGAAACAAGGGCAGTATTCTTCTGTCTAGGATTACAAAATACATTATGATTTATATTTCCTTTCATTTTCTGTGCTATTCAGTGAAGCACAAGGGAAATGGAAATTTAGCCAGTTATTGTAAAACTGTAAAGTATCTCTTTTTTTCATGTAGTTTTGTTTCTTTCTGGCATGGCCTTGAAAAACAGTAATATTGAAAGATAGAAAAAAGTGTTTTGTACTACATAAATTTTCTTTCTTTGCTCAATAAGCTTGATTTCAGACATGAACAATGTTGATGCAAATGAAACATATTTACCCCAATCACCATGCTCTTCGTTATCCTGTGCACTAACAACACTTAGAAGAAAAGACATGCTCATTTGCAAGCACCTTCATTTTTGAATATTTAAGAAAACAAATTAGACTTTTTTTCTAAAAGAAAAAAAGTAGGCTTTCTGTTGCATCTCTTAAACACAGAAATGAGACTGATAAAAACCTCCTGTATAAAGTAGAAGGCCTGAATTCCAGCTTTTTTCTTCAAGACATTACTTAGACATTGCTCAGCCTATAAATAAATAAACTCCTTCTTCTCAAAGCAGGTTGGTGATGAGGGAGCACCATTGAAGAGAATGGATGAAGAGGAAAATAGTTTTTGCCTCCCATGAAATGTTTTAGTGTTTTATGTAGTTTTATGTAGTTTTATGTAGCATGTTTTAGTATTTTATGTCTACATTCTACATTGAGACTGAGAACTTAGAAGATTTCTCCTCTAAACTACATGTGCACCTTTATATTCAAGGATTTATTTTGCTGTAGCCAGGCCAAAAAAACCCTAAATTTAGGTTTCCTTTGCATCAAGAAAATGCTTGAATTATTTTCTTCTAGTTATTTTCTAATAAATATTTTTTTCTCAATAGTTTGATTTGTTCCAACATGTTTCAATAGCTATCTATGAATAGATGACATACAAATATACTTGAATGCTTGTGTTCAACTAGAATATTTTTTCTCTACCTCACTGAACAATGATACAATTGTATTTCAGAAATTCTGAGAAGAATAAAATGCTCAAATCTCTCTTCTTAGGAAGTCAAGATACGACATGTAAACAAAACCTTTCTCTTCATTGGCTGCCCACAAATGTTAAAATTAATTGTTGCCTTTACCTTTAAACCTCATTGTAAGATACCTAAACAATGACAAGAAACTAAAAGAGATCTCTGTGACTAAAGCAGGTACCTTAGTCTCATCAGGACTCTTTACAACAAAGTTGAAAAGGATTTTCTGAAACTCCTGTTCTTAAGAAAGATATTCCCTAAGACTTAAGGCCTGTTGAAACCTTATCTTCTTTTATTGCAAAGCATGACTTCCTTTTATCATATTTCCACAGCAAGATGTGTATTTCATAGGACACATAAATGAAACAAAACCAAAATGTGATAGAAATTATTTCTACAGTTTAAAGCAGAACCGAAAAACTTTAAAAAAAAAACCCATAAAAAACATAATTTAGAAACATTAAATTCATTGTTTTCCAAAATCATTAATATACCTATGATATATTAACTTCAAATTGGCAATGGTATTATAATTTCACCAAATCAGTAGCAATTCAAATACAGAACAAGAAACTAAAATTAAAATTCAAAGACTGTGAATGACACGTTGAGCATTCAGCCTGAATTATGGCTAAATGGATCCAATTCTTTTAAAATGAAAGAGTATTCAGCATGTGTTCTTACACACACAGTTCTAGAGAAAGGTCCATGCAGGGTGACATGGAAATTGAAGTGCTTCTGAACACTCTTTACAACAAACTAGGTACAACAACAAAAACACAGCAAGGTTTTCAACACTATCTCACTCAATATTCTTGTACGCAAATTGAGACATTATAGTCTGGGCAGGTGGATAAAAAAATGTTTGGATGATTTGGCTCAGCAGGTAGTTGTTGCATGATTTGTCTCAGCAGGTAGTTGTACTCTGCCTGGAGGGGACTAAATAGTAGAATATCACAGGGCTCTATCATGGGACCTGTTCCTTACAACATTTTCATCAGTGACCAGAGGAGGTGACAGAGTGCACTCATCAATTTAAGAGATGACATCAAGCTAGGGGGAACAAACAGTACACTCAAGTACAGAACCACCACGCAGAAGGATCTAGAGAGGCTGGAAGAATGGTCCAACAGGAATCTTATGAAATTTAACAATGGCAAATGCAAAATCCTGCACCAGGGAAGGAAGAACCCCTGGCAACAAGGAAGGCTAGGACCTGACTGCCTGGGGAGCAGGTCTGCTGAAAAGGTCATGGGGGCTCTGGTGGGCAGCAAACTGAATGTAAGCCAGTGTGAGCCTGGCAGTAAAGGAGCCGACGGCATCCTGGGCTGTACTGACAAGAGTATGGCCAGGAGATCAGGAAAGTGCCTAGTTGCTTTTGATTCAACACTGGACAGACCACATCTGAAATACTTTATCCAGGCTTGTGCCTCCTAGTGCTACAAAGTTGTGGGTAAATGGGATTAAGTTTGGTGAGGGGCCACCAGGATGCTCAGGATTGGAGCACGTGTCCTGCAAGGAAAAGTTGAGGGAATTGAGCTCATAGGAGCCTGCCAGTACCTGTGGGGAAGTTACTGCAAATATTGAGACAGTGCCTTTAAAGTCATGCATGGCAGGAGGAAGAGAAGGTGATAAATTGAAAAAAGAGATTCTGACTATATATTAGGAGACACTTTTGCCCCATAAGGACAGCCAAGCATTGTATCAAATTGTTCAGAAAGGCTGTACAGTGTCCATCCTTGGAAGTTTTTAAAACTCTTTGTAAAGTCTTGGGCAACCAGGTAGGATCTCACAGCTCATGCTGAGTTCCCTTCTAACCTGAGCCATCCTGTGATTCTATATGGAAGTGATTTTCTTTCTCTTCTAGTTTACTTTAGGTGACAAATTCTGAATGTGACTGTTTTGGGCAGATTCTCTTCTGTCTAAAGAATGCTATTGACAAGGTCTGAGGTGATAGGAAACTTCATTTGACTGTTTAATGCATCACATTATGCAGAAAATTATTATCAGCATAAAAATTATCTGCCCATCCCCAAAATGAGACCATTTATTTATGTCCATATTTTCTCAGTTAATGATCTTATCTCTCCAGCCCACCAGCTAATGCTGTACTGTAACTCTCCATCTCTCTTTCCTGAATCCATACACTGTTGACAAGAAAAATTACCTCCAGTGCATACTTGATTGATTTTTTTATTTTGTTTTATTTAAAGACTTTGGAATTATGCTGACGTTGTATTGAACAGAAAGCATAGATGGGTATTGTCAACGGCTCACTGGTCTGTAGTGATAATAACCTCACACAGAAAGCAGACACCACAAAAAGTTTACCTAGAACTCCTTAGTTAGGTCCCCTTCAGAAATGAGTGGAAGATTTTTTTGTTGAATAAGGAAAAAGGATGTAATACCAAATGCCACCTCCCTTCTTAACTTCAGATTATTATCTTCCAAGTCTACTTCCACAAACACAAAAAGCAGTTTCTTTTAAAATCAAAAAGATTTGAGGATGTAGTGTGTTGAAATACATATACAATCTGCTGAAAATTGTCTTATTTGATAAAAACCATGCATTGACCATTGGAATATTTTTAGTAATATATTTGGTTTATAAGCCAGAAGAATAAGTTAACTACTAGGAAATAACATGGGGTTCGGGTTTTGTTGGTTTTTTTTGGTTTTGTGGGTTTTTTTAAACAATTAATTATAAATTGACTTGGCTGCAGTGATTACTTATTATAATGAGATAAATACTACTAAAGAACCTTCAGATACAGAGAGAATTTATTGCAGAGGGCCAGATTTTGCATGCAAACTAGTACACATTGGTACCACAATGGGAAGGATAAAGTCCCTGGTGTTTCTTTGTGTCAGTGGAAGCTTATGTTGGTGCTTTATCCAAAGTGCCCTATCCACAAGTAGATTAACACATGACTGAATGGAAGGTACTGGTGCTGAGTTCTTTGAAAAACTTACCAATTATTTGTTTTCAAGGAACTTTTGAACAGTCAAATTCAGTTACAGAAGATATGTGGCATATGGTATGTCATATCCCTTCTCCATTCCCTGTGCTACCTTGATTTATCACAGTTCTTGATTACTCTCTGTATTTATGTCCTTAACTTTCTGTCCTTTCTTTTTTCTCTCTTTGAGCTGTACTGAATTTTCTAGCAAGCAACGCTTTCAATAAATGTCAAAGCATTGATGACTCAAAGACCATAATTTCTTTCCAAGAGATTAGACTCTGAAAAAATAGGGAACTTAAATTCATGCATATGTGGTAGGTATCATTAATTTAAGCAAATGGATAAGTATATCACATGTATTGTATAGCTATTACAAGCTGTGTTATGCCACAGCTGAAAAGCAAGTGCAGAACATGGCTTGTCTTTTCACAGACGTTTATGACAAACAATATTAAGTTCTGAAATCTTTTGCAATTTTTCACATTTTTTTCACATTCTATTCACTTGGTTCACATTAAGACCTTTCTTTCAATAGTTATTCTTCTGTATTCATAGTTTAAGTTTAAATATAAATCTTTGTAACTTTTTATTTGTAAAATGCCTTGATTATTATTCCTTTACACTGAAGGACAGGGTAACACACGTTTCCAACTACCCAGATCAACTGAATAGACTTAAATCTCAGGAATGTTTCTAATCTACCTACTTTTCTTAAGCACTAATGCCTTGAGACAGGTACACAGCTACTTTCCTTCTAAAATTTTCTGTGAACATTTTGATCTTCACCTGTTATTTTTGCCATATGTTCCTCTATTTAAAGTGACCTTTTAACATGAAACATGTTTATAGGTAAGAGAGGGCCCTATTTTCTTTTCTTTCTTTTTTTTTTTTTTTTTGGCAAAGACCTGGATTACAAAACTCTGTTTTAGCAGTTCCCTCTACTTTACTGGCACAGTGACAATTCAACACATTCCTACCCTTAAAAGTTGCTTTGATACCTAAAGTAATTTTTAAATGAAAGACAGGATGGGTACTTGTATTGGGTTTGCATGGCAAAGTTTGGGGGGGGGGGGGGTATGCTACAGGAGTGACTTCTGTGAGAAGCTGGTAGAAGTTTCCCCTGTGTCTGATAGAGCCAATGATGTCAGCCAGCTCCAAGACGGACCCGCCGCTGGCCAAGGCCAAGCCCATCAGCCACAGTGGTAGTGCCTCTGAGGCAACAGAGTTAAGAAGGTGGGGGAGGAGGGGGAACAACTGCTGGGATACAGCAGCCACAGAGAGGAGTGAGATGTGAGAAGAACAGTTCTGCAGACAGTCAGTGCAGAAGGAGGGGGAGGAGGTGCTCCAGGTGCTGGAGCAGAGATTCCCCTGCAACCCATGGAGAAGACCATGGTGAGGCAGACTGTCCCCCTGCAGCCCATGGAGGTTAATGGTGGAGCAGAGATTCCACCTGCAGCCCATGGAGGACCCCACGCCGGAGCAGGTGGAGGCACCTGAAGGAGGCTGTGACCCCGTGGGAAGTCTACACTGGAGCAGGCTTCTGGCAGGACTTGTGGCCCCATGGAGAGAGGAGTCCACACTGGAACAGGTTTGCTGGCAGGACTTGTGGCCCCATGGGGGACCCACGCCGGAGCAGTCTGTTCCTGAAGGTCTGCACCCCGTGGAAGGGACCCACACTGGAGCAGTTCATGAAGAACCGCAGCCCATGGGAAGGACTCACATTGGAGAGGTTCATAGAGGACTATCTCCTGTGAGAAGGACTCCATGCTGGAGTAGAGGCAGAGTGTGAGGACTCCTCCCCCTGAGGAGGAAGGAGCAACAGAAACAACGTGTGATGAACCGACCATAATCCCCATTCCACGTCCCCCTGTGCTGCTAGGTGGGAGGAGGCAGAGAAAATCAGGAGTTGAGCCCAGGAAGAAAGGAGGGGTGGAGGGAAGGTGTTTTTAAGATTTGGGTTTATTTCTCATTACTTGACTCTGATTTGATTGGTAATAAACGAAATTAATTTCCCCAAATCAAGTCTGTTTTGCCCGTGACAGTAATTGGTGAGTGATCTCTCCCCGTCCTTATCTCCACCCATGAGCCTTTTGTTGTATTTTCTCTCCCCGTCCAGCTGAGGATGGACAGTGACAGAGTGGGTTTGGCGGGCACCTGGCATCCAGCCAGGGTCAATCCACCACAATACCGATGTACTTGAGGTTCTCAGGATATAAAAGAGTGTTTACATGTGCAGAACTCTCATGCATAAGAGATGTGGTTGATATCAATGGCTTCAGGATTACTGCACTCCTAAAATTAAGATGGCTCAACAATCCACATTTCATTTAATGAACGTAATTTACCTGTCAGAACGCAAGACATTACTGCTTTTGTTCAAATGCTTGCCTATTGCTTTCTGGAAGTTGTTGATTTTAACATATATATTTAGGGTCTTATTGCTTCAGCCAAAGGAAAGAAAGCATATGACATCTGGAAGGGACAGTTAGAACAATTCTCCACACAGCTTTACTTATGTATTTTTTTTACTTATTTTCCATTACTTACATATTCTATCCATTTTTCACATAGTTTTTCAAATCTCATCCTTCACCTGTGAAGAAAATCACACATTCATTATAATGTCTTCCTATCTGAGTGGAATTTTGAAAATTGTTATCATTTTACCTACAGAATATTACATAGGAAAGTGCTCCAAAATAAATATTTTAATCACAGTAATTCACAAGTACACAGCAACTTTCAGGCTTAATTCAAAGGTTATGTCCAGTTAAAATAATGACTACATGCACACACTTGGTATTTTAAAGAACTTGCTAAACATTACCTACCTTAATCATTTAAAATTTCTTGCAGTGATAACTATTGTTACCCTAATTACCCAATCAAGGAAATTCAGGAAGAAAATTTACCAGTGACCAAATATGAAGAGAAATTTTGCCCTCTGCTTCAACACTAACTAATTTCATATATTAATCTAAGATTAGATAGATCTGGACCAAGATCAAGACCCAGAGAAAGAGAAAGAAAGAGAGAGAGAGAAGAGGTAATTCTTCAAGATATTATGCCACATTATCTTTGTTCCATTCAAACCTTTCTTACTGGCACATATATGTTAAAACACTGCCAACTGTGCCTTTTACTCTAATGTTCAGATACCTCTAGAACTGAACATATTACAATTAAAATTTTAGCAGTTGATTTACTCCACCATAGACTTTGAAATCAAAGGTAATCTGTAGCATTTTCTCATCTGAGGATCATTTTAACAACTTTATTTAAAAAGATACGAATAGCATCTTTCAGAAAAATCAGCATTTCTAATGATGAATGGTCTGTTTTCCTCACTGACTCAGACACTTTCCTGTTTAGTTCCTTCCTGAGTCTGACATGAATATCTCTCTTTCCTGGTTATTTATTACAATTTGCTTTCTTGAGCTATATCATCACTAGAATTCATGATATTTAAGATCTGACTTCACCTCACCCTTTTTGCCTGAATCACTCCTCCAACAGGTATTTTTTTCATTATTGTCTGTTGTGACAAATGACATAAAGAGAATTAGAACAGCCTTTTAGCAAACTCTTTAAGCTTGGTAATAGCCCCTTGAGTGATAGTCTAGAACTGCAGTTCCCTGCTCAAGGCTCCTGCAAAGAAGATAGAATCACAGAATCACAGAATGGTAGGGTTTGGAAGGGACCTCTGGAAATCATCTAGTCCAACCCCCCTGCCAGAGCAGGATCACCTACAGCAGGTTGCATGGGATCACGTCCAGGCAGGTTTTGAATGTCTCCAGAGAAGAAGACTCCACAACCTCTCTGGACAGCCTGTGCCAGTGCTCGGTCACCCTCAAAGTGAAGAAGTTTTTCCTAATGTTCAGATGTAACTTCCCGTGTTCCAGTTTGTGCCCATTGCCCCTTGTCCTGTCACTGGGCACCACTGAAAAGAGTCTGGCCCCTTCCTCTAGACATCCACCCTTTAGATATTTAAAAGTATTGTTCAGATCCCCTCTCAGTCTTCTCCAGGCTAAACAGACCCAGCTCTCTCAGCCTTTCCTCATACAAGAGATGCTCCAGTCCCTTAATCATCTTCGTAGCCCTCCACTGGACTCTCTCCAGTAGTTCCCTGTCTTTCTTGAACTGGAGAGCCCAGAACTGGACACAGAACTGCAGATGTGGCCTCACCAGGGCAGAGTAGAGGGGGAGGATAACCTCCCTCGACCTGCTGGCCACACTCTTCTTAATGCACCCCAGGATACCATTGGCCTTCTTGGCCACGAGGGCACATTGCTGGCTCATGGAGAGCGTGTTGTCTACCAGGACTCCCAGGTCCTTCTCTGCAGCACTGCTTCCCAGCAGGTCAACCCCTAACCTGTACTGGTGCCTGGGGTTGTTCCTCCCTAGGTGGACAAGCCTACATTTGCCCATATTGAAATTCTTTAGATTCCACTCTGCCCAACTCTCTAGCCTGTCCAGGTCTCACTGAATGGCAACGCAGCCTTCTGGTGTATCACCCACTCTTATCACTTGGTATCATCAGCAAACTTGCTGAGGGTACACTCTGTCCCCTCATCCAGGTCATTGATGAATATGTTGCATTTCTATGGCAAGGTGATCTGCTTGGTGGATGAGGGAAAGGTTGTACACGTTGTCTACCTAGACTTAAGTAAAGCCTTTGACAACATTTCCCATAGCATTCTCCTGGAGAAACTGGCTGCTCATGGCTTGGACGGGTGTATGCTTTGCTGGGTAAAAACTGGCTGGATGTGCAGGCCCAAAGAGTTGTGGTAAATGGAATTAAATCCAGCTGGTGGCCAGTCACAAGTGGTGTTCCCCAGAGCTTAGTATTGGGCCTAGTGCTCTTTAATATCTTTATCAATGATCTGGATGAGGGGATCAAGTGTACCCTCAGTGAGTTTGCAGACGACACCAAGTTGGGTGGGAGTGTAGATCTGCTTGAGGGCAGGAAGGCTCTACAGAGGGATCTGGACAGGCTGGATCGATGGCCTGAGGCCAATTGTGTGAGGTTCAACAAGGCTCAGTGCTGGGCCCTGCACTTGGGTCACAACAACCCCATGGAACGCTACAGGCTTTGGGAAGAGTGGCTGGAAAGCTGCACGGTGGAAAAGGACATGGGGGTATGTAAGGCTCCTGATAACAAGTGAATGTCACAAACACCCATCTTGACATGGACAGGGATGGGCTGGCAACGAGGGAGTGTTAACCAAGAATGGAGCCTGCGGAGGCAGGATAACGTCTTGTGAGACCACTGCTCTATTCCTGAAACACGTAAGCAAAGACCATCTGTGCCCTGTGCACCATGTGCCTGTGACAGATCACCACTCACTTGGTCAGCCCTGGCGGGGGGGGGGTGGGCAGTGAGACCCCCAAGACCCCCACAACTCACCGACTCATTTCTATAACATTTCTGAACATTCCTGAGCACATACTGCTCCTGCTCAGTGATGACAGACCCCCGCCTATGGGGTGGGCACATTGGGTTATAAAAAGGGAAAACATAAGTTTTCGGTGCGTGCCCACCACCTGAAGATTACAACTACGAGCAGAGAACATCGCTGGATCCAAGGGTGGTGATATCTTTTCTCTCTCTTTTCTTTCTCTCTTTCTTTTCCTCTCTATCACTCTCGTTGTCTTAATGTAATTGTCTTAATGCACAATAGGGTAATATCGTCACACGTTTTGCTAAACCCTTACCTTTCATAGTTCTGCTAAGTTTTGAACATTGTTATGACTTTTGCCAAGCCTCTATCTTGTGTAGTTCCACTGAGTTTTAAGTAAATTTATGATTGGTTTGAACCTCTAAAGTAATTGTTGTTACTCCTGATTACCACGCAGAGAATTAAAAAGTTAACCTCACCCTCACCCCCTGAGTGGGACGGGACAGGGTATTAGTTGATAGCCAGCTGAATACGAGCCAGCAGTGTGCCCAGGTGGCCAAGAAGGCCAACAGCATCCTGCCTTGCATCAGAAATCCTGTGGCCAGCAGGACTAGGGAAGTGATTGTCCCCCTGTACTCGGCACTGGTGAGGCTGCACCTTGAATACTGTGTTCACTTTTGGGTCGCTCACTACAAGAAAGACATTGAGGTGCTGGAGTGTTCCAAAGAAGGGCAACGAAACTGGTGAAGGGTGTAGAGCACAAGTCTTATGAAGAGTGGCTGAGGAAACTGGTGTTGTTCAGCCTGGAGAAAAGGAGGCTGAGGGGAGACGTGATTGCTCTCTACAACTAACTGAAAGGAGGTTGTAGCGAGGTGGGTGTTGGTCTCTTCTCCCAAGTAACAAGCGATAGGATGAGAGGAAATGGCCTCCAGTCGCACCAGGGGAGGTTTAGATTGGATATTATGAAAAATTTCTTCACTGAAAGGGTTGTCAAGCATTGGAACAGGCTGTCCACGGAAGTGGTCGAGACACCATCCCTGGAGGTATTTAAAACGTGTAGATGTGGTGCTTAGGGACATGTTTTAGTGGTTGGACTTGTCAGTGTTGCGTTAACAGTTGGAGATGATGATTTTAAATGTCATAGAATCATAGAAACTTAGAATGGTTTGGGTTGGAAGGGACCTCAAAGATCATCTAGTTCCAACCCCCCTGCTGTGGGCAGGGACACCCTCCACTAGACCACGTTGCCCAAAGCCTCATCCAACCTGGTCTTAAACACTTCCAGGGAGGGGGCCTCCACAACCTCTCTGGGCAACCTGTTCCAGTGCCTCACCACCCTCACAGCAAAGAATTTCTTTCTAACATCTAATCTAAATCGACCCTCCTGCAGCTTAAGGCCTTTCCCCCTTGTCCTGTCACTACACTCCCTCATAAACAGTCCCTCTCCAGCTTTCCTGTAGGCCCCCTTTAGGTAGTGGAAGGCCACAATTAGGTCTCCCCAGAGCCTTCTCTTCTCCAGGCTGAACAATCCCAACTCTCTCAGCGTGTCCTCAGAGGAGAGGTGCTCCAGCCCTTTGACCATCTTCGTGGCCCTCCTCTGGACTCTCTCCAACAGCTCCATGTCTCTCCTGTACTGGGGCCCCCAGAGCTGGACGCAGTACTCCAGGTGGGGTCTCACCAGAGTGGAGTAGAGGGGCATGATCACCTCCCTCGACCTGCTGGTCACGCCTCTTTTGATGCAGCCCAGGACACGGTTGGCTTTCTGGGCTGCAAGCACACACTGCCGGCTCATGTTGAGCTTTTCATCAATCAATACCCTCAAGTCCTTCTCCTCAGGGCAGATCTTTTCCAACCAAAATGATTCTATGAATAAGACTGGACCCTGTACTGGCCCCTGGGGAACACCACTAACAACAGACCTCCAACTAGACCCTGCACCGGTTATCGCAACCCTCTGAGCCCTGCCATTCAGCTGG